>NC_050104.1:147710848-148960848 GCF_902167145.1 Zea mays | reverse complement strand
CAAGTTCTACCTGATCTTTTTTGGAGGGTTTGATGTCAGCATGTACCAGGGCCGGTCCTGAGTTTTCAGGGACCCGGGGCGAAACCAAAAATTGGGGCCTTTAAAGCTTCATCTATAATTTTTTTACTTTCTTCTAAGTACATCGACAAATATTTTATATAATAAAAAACTCAAATATATCAAAATAAATTCAAATATGTTTACCTATTACCTTAAAATTTTCTTCTAACATTTCTTGATGCGAAGTCGTTGATAATAGTGTTGTTATCAACCTTGTCCAATAATTTCTTCTCAATACATAAAGTGGCCAATCCGTTGAGACGTTCTTGAGATATTGTTGACCTTAAATAGTTCTTCAACAATTTCAACTTTGAAAAGCTTCTCTCAGTTGATGCAACAGTTACAAGCACAGTAAATAATATCCGGTAAGCGATTGTAATATTTGGATACGAATCCATTTGCTGAACATAATCAAAGATCTTCATAGAAGACATTGGACTTTCAGGTAAACTTAGCTTCAAGCAGTCGAAGCCGTGACCTGTGCTGTGATTCCGTGAACAGGCAGCACAGCAGGCCTGAGGACCGGCAAGAAGATGGCAGGACTGCAATGTGAGGTGATCAGATGGCAAGGGCGGCAAGCGCAGGGCACAATCGCGCAAGGGCAAGGCTTTCGCGTGCGTTTGCAGCGGCCGACGGTGATTAGGGATTTTTTATTCCAATTACCATGGTGTCCAGGCAGTTGAATCAACATGGGCCTAATTGGATTAGTTTTACTTGGATCTGGCCATAATACGTATATACATATACACTGTATGTATACCTAGGGTGGGCCCTGGAATTTTGGGGCCCGGTGCGGCCGCTCCGGTTGCCCGCCCTCAGGACCGGCCCTGTGGCTGGTGCCTGGTGTGTAGAAAGACAATGCACGGATGCTACTGCACAAACAACCTGCACTACAAGAAACTGGTTAAAGAACGTGGGTGAAAAACCGTCGAACCTAATGTAATAGGCCGTCGAACTTACCATAAGAACGTGGGTTTACCCACGAACATAGCCGACGGCGATTTTTGGACGAACTTAAAGAAGTAAGTTCGATGGCCCCCACGTTCTTAAGGTCGGCGGGCAGCTGCAGCGCGGTTGCGCAGGTGGCCAGGCGGCGTGGGGCTGTCGAGCGGGCAGCGTTGGCTGGCGGCGCGGCGCAGCGCGCGGGATGGCGCAGCGAGCGGGGTGGCGCGCGGCGCAGCGAGCGGGGTAGCGGCGCGAGCTGGGTGGCGCGCGAGCGGGATGGTGGCGCGGCGCAGCGCACTAGGTGGCGGCGGCCGGGCGCGGTGTGCTCGTGCTGGCGGCCGGCGGCGGGTGCAAGCACTGGTGGGAAGCAGGAAAGGAGATAGGAAGAGAGACGCGCGGGGTTAGGGATTTAGGTTGGGTTAAGTTCGACGGTGTCCACGCGGCCCACGTATTTAATTTAAGAACGTGGGTACCCACGTTCCTAAAAGGTTAAGTTCGACGGTTTTGGCTAGGGCCCACGAACTTAATGTAAGAACGTGGGTACCCACGTTCTTAAATAAACCCATGAACTTAATTAATATAAGAACGTCGGTACCCACGATCTTAACAAAACTCACGAACATTTATCAGTTTCTTGTAGGGCTGCTACTACCCCACCTGCTGACTGCCATGCCGCCCTAGACCCTGTTCGTTTATGTTGGATTGCACCCGGAATCGTTCCGGCTAAATAAAGTTTATATAAATTAGAGAAGCAATCCGATTAGAAATTATTCTGACTCACCAATCCGGCAGAAACGAACAAGGCCCTAATCATCTCCGGCCCGTGCGCAAGAGCCAAGAGCTAACCGTTTAATGCGTACGTTTCAGAATTCAGAGTCCGTGAGCCAGTGTTTTCATTTCAGCAGAGCACGTTTTCTTAAGACCGTGTTCAACGCATCCCGCCAGCCTCCCTCTCCGCTACCTGTGATGGCTACAGGCATCTCCTTCCGTGTTCAACGCATGACGCTATATGAGCCTCTACCGGCAACAGTGCAAGGAGAGAGGCCGGTACTCCGCCAGATTAAGAGGGCGCTGTGGCAGCCCCCTTTCCTCGCTATGCGTGTGCGTCAGTGTTTGTTAGAGAAGAGAAAAATGATAATAGATGATGAAAAGATATGGAAAATAATATTTTATGGTTGTAGTGATGTATAGGGAAAGAATTTATGGAGACCGCTGTAAAGGATGGAGATATAGACGTGGCACATGAGTAGGATATATGGGGAGAAATTTAAGGGGAACCGCTGAAGATAGTATAAACAAGCTTCGCTGTCCAGGTCAAGACTCAAGATAGAGCGATTGCGAATTTGCGATCCCTCGCACGGTACGGTCGCAGTCGCACCACACGACGGACGTCCCAGCGGAAGTGGAGGGGGAGCGTCCATCCATCCATTCCATTCCATCTCGTCACGCGCAAGCGCAAGCGGCAAGGGGCCCTCCCCTCTCCTCTCCGCCACGGCGCTGACACCCCGGTCTGACACGAGGGAGGCGGCCGGGAGGTTGTTGTCCGCGAGATGATTGTCCCGTTTCAGACGTCGCTGTCGCACGCTCCGCATCGGTCTCTGAACACGACATTTACTCGCCAACAGATGACTGCAAGCAGTGGCGGTCGAGTAGTCACGCCCGTGGAAAGGAGGCTGTCGATGGCACCGCTGCCTCCCTGCACGATCTGCCTGGGGTGTCGGCATGGCACACTCGGGGCTCCAAGGCCGACGGCCGGCCGGGCATCGTCTCGTCGCGGCGTCGTACATACATGCCGCACCGGTTCTTGCTTACACAGCCTGCATGCATGCATGCATGACAGGGGCGGCGGAACTAGAACTGGCCTGTTCATCGGTGCCAGGTGACAATTTTTTTTTTTTTTTTTTTTGCAAAATCAGTGAGCTTTGATGTGCCCTGATGCACGAGCGGTCATTCGCAAACACCAGGTCGCTTCAAGAGTTTCCTGATGAAGAACGAAGGATACACACCACCAGAGTAGCACTGGCACTTTCAGTCATGGAACCCGAGTTAATCTGTCATGGAGACAGACACAGGGACAGGGGAGAGAGGTTTGCTGTCGATGTCCATGTCACCTATTAGCCTATATTACTATTTAGATACTTCAAGTGTACAATACAAGGAAGAGAATATGTTCCTTTTTTTTAATTAAGATGGGAAACCTTTCAGATCGAGAGTGATAAACCGTTGCATTTACTTGCATGAGTGCGACGGACCCAACAGCAAAACTATTATATCCATCTTTCTTACGCCAACCCCCAACCATCAAGTTGGTTACAGACCACCATTTTTTTTGGCGCCAAGGTGAGCCGGGCGTGACTAAACAACTCGCATTAATTGAAGGCATCGAGCAGCCGTAAGCCGTAAACGATGTTGGTTGCATTGGGAAGCAGTGGTGGTGGTGCTGCGTGCAGTTCAAAACACACCTCTAAACACTACTCGCGTTGTGCCTGCTGAAAGAAACGCTGTTTTTTTTAGTACTCCGTATCTCCTTTTATCAGATCGAGATGCTACTACCGATGATGATCGTCAGCGGCCGGCCGGCGCGGGGGGGGGGGGGGGGGGGGGGGCTCGGACCCAGGTCGGAGGTTGCCAAACACGCGTCTCGGAAATTTATGGCACACAGCCGAATGCTATATCATCGCGCGCCGGCGAGCTAAAAGCTCACGAGTACCGGGTCCCCGGCGAGGCCGAGGCCGAGGGGCGAGCTTCCTCGGTCGGTCGCGTGTTCCATGCCAAACAGTTTCGCCAATAGTCTGACCACCCTCGCAAATTTGCAATTTGCAACCAGTACTAACCATCGACTCCGTGGTCTTCCGCATGGAGGATATCAGAGCAAATTCAGGAGTCCTTAATCCAGGTCTCAAAATTAAATGTAAGAGCTATCAAAAAAGTACTCCTGAATTTGCTCTTACATTTACGTGCTTATTATTCCTTTTATGTGCTTCTACTCTTCCACCTACAGGAAAGCGAGTGTTTATTTCCGACCCAGCGATCCTAGTTCAAATAACCCGACAGCGAACCGACGACGACAGCCCGGTAGTTGAGCGTCCGGTCTAGCACATCTCGAAGCAGTGTTGGCGGCGCGGAACTTTACGTGTGTGTGTGTAGTACGCGCCGTCTATAAATCTGGATCATCGTTTCATCATCGTATATGACTCGGCCGTTCAGTATATATATACTACCTAACTTGGTGGATCGAAGCTGTCAATGAAAAATGATTGACGTCTCAGTCCCAAATTTTGGCTGGTGGAGTTCGGGTGCAAAACATTTGGAGGATCTTCGCCCACCTACAGACACCAGTGCTTCTAGTACCACTACTCCCTAGTCCCTACCCGTACAGAGAGTCAGTTATAGTTAGTTAGAGGTGGTAATGGATCATGATCTAAATGTATTTTTATAAAAAATTAAGACACTTAAATAATTTTTAGTTCAAAAATAATTATGTATAGAGTATGATCTTAATTCGATTTGTTGATTAAATTTTATAGTATAGAATCTAAAGCACGTTACCATCCCTAGCTATATGAGAGGTCAAAGGAAAGGAGATGAGGCTGGTGGGCACAGGTAATTCGACACTGTTTGAAAAACTGCAATCCAACCCGTCCTGTGCACAGTCTACAGTGCGCAGGTCGAGAACCGAGCGAGGACTGTGTGCTACGGCCAGTAGCATACGTACCGTACCGTACGTACTGCAAAAGGAGCAGATGCCTACCGCCTGCTGCCCGGCCTAGGTGGTCGTCGTGCTCGTGCAGGAGAGGACGGGGGACACGGATACTGGGTGGTGGTGTCGTCTGTCGTGTGCGTCCACGGGCGGGAACCCAGAAACCCAACCACTCTTCTTGATGGATCAACGGCATACGGCCCCATGTTCGATGCTGCTGCTGCTGCTCTGCATGCATTGCTGCTCGCCGGACCCGGACCTGCATCGTCGCTTCTTTCTCCGCTTGGAGACAATGCAGGCACGCATCTCCATGCACACCGGACGAGTTGCTCGCAGACGTCGCAGTTCAATCGCACATCGGGTTCCGCTGGGCGTGGCACAGGCTCCCTAGTAGCAGACGACGACTAGTACAAGCTAGGTACAGTGGTCGCCGCCGGGCGGGGACCCCCGTCATCTCAGGCCGTCGTCACAAGTCACAACGGGCGTATACGGTGCCCGTGACGTCGCAATTAGAGTGCCGACGACTATCAAGTAGTACTACATATGCGTACTGAATTCGGCAGCCATCTTAAACGCCAACAGTAGTCTCCCGTTTGTACGTACAAACGCCAAACAGTACAAACTAGACCAGTAGTAGCTACTAGTACTACCGTACCGGTGGTGCAGCCGCGTGTAGTAGAGGCACACCGCACGCGACGTGAAGGTCTGTCTGAGGAACAAAAAGAGAGATGGGTATAGTAGCTAGTACCCTTCTACAGTAGATCCTTAATATATAGCTATAGCTAGGCTAGGTATATAGGCTCTATTATTAGCACCAACTTTCATCTTTGTTGTGCACTTAGTTGCCTGCTGTCTGCTGATAATGCACCATCCCATCCAATTGACGATCTCTCATGCCGTGTGGCGCACCGCGCACATGCGCCTTTTGTGATTTTGTCCATGCACGCAGCACGCGACCACTTGAAGCTAGTTGATGAAGCCTTGTTGCTTTTGTCGCAAGGAACCACACACACACAGGACGACACCCGAGTTCCAATTCTTGGCCGGGGGCTGGTTCTCTCCGCGCACGCTAGCTAAACGCACACAGCTGGACACGAACACGATCGTCTGACGAGAAAACTTGTTAGGTCTAGCAGGCGTCCTTCCAGTTTTGTCAACGCATGCAGCTAGTAGTAGGCGTTGTAGCTAACGACGACGAACAGTTGCTGCTGCTGTCGTTATATATATCCTTATTTTGCTCATGCTTGTGTAAACTGTATATTTATACTAGCTGCAGTAATAACTGGGACGAATTATGTCACATCCTTGTCGTATACGGCAGTGCACTGCCGCCGTCGTCCGCAGAAGGTACTGGCCTTTACCTGCATTGCATGGCATCCTGTCGTATGCGTTGAGCGCGCGCATCGAGTAGTGTACGGCACGCTCGCCACTTTTCGCCAGGGTGGTATTGAGGACCACGGCTACACAGATTAATCAGGCCACGTGGTTCGTTTCCTAGTACTGTCAGCACAGCACCATGCTGGACTATGGATGTCGCCTACGCCGCCGTATACACGACGCCGCCCACGCCAGCCACCCGTCACGTCCCCATCGTCCAGCGCATAAGCCTATGGATGTCGCCGACGCCGCCGTATACACACGCCGCCCACGCCCGTGGCATCCGCCGCGCCTGTTTTCCGTGTAGTATGTTTGGACGCCGGCTGTGGTGTGGTCCAGGCACCCCGGCCCGGCGCGCACGTACCTTGTAGTACATGTCAGCGCGAGCAAAGTCGGCGTCGAGGCCGAGAGGGAGAAAGGGAAGAAGGCGTACGTGGAGGAGGTGGTGGTGTGACAAGTTAACAAATAACAACACGCGCGAGGACCAGGGTAAAGATAGCGTAGCGGGGATGGCGACGCGGCAACCGACTCGGCACGATGGCCTGCCGCTGCCGCGGTGCTGCGTCGCGGGGCATCCGAAAAGGAGAAAGGGACGCGCGCGGCCGCCGGGCTGGGTGGGAGCCTGGGACCCCCTCTCGCTCGTCTCCTTCGGCCTTTCCAACCGGACTTGACCACAAGCAAGCAAAAAAAAAAACCCAAAGAGGCAAAGAGCGGAAGATGGATCGACGTGCTCCACAACAGAGGAGAGGAGAGGAGAGAGCGCAGACGAAAAGCACAGCCAAGACAAAAGCGGTAGTGCTGTAGACCTCCGATGCAGTGCAGTTGGTTGGCGTCCTGTTCCATCGGGGACGGAGCCATACCTGGTCCTATTCCTGGGACCAACGTCGATCCCTGCTCCTCACACGCACGCACACTACACTACTACTACCGTCTACTAGCTTCGAGCAATTTAGCAGGAGTAGCCATCACAGGGAGGAGCCAAGGAGAGCACGCGCACAGATTTTTGGTCATGCATCATTCCGGCTGAGCGAGCGATTTCACCTTCCTGTCACCGTTTCTCGGGGAGTAGATCTTCAGTAACAAAGGCGCTTCAGTTCAGGGCAGTATACTCTACGCTTTCCAGTTTCAGCCACACCAAGAATTCAAGCTCTACGCTTGACCAGTGCGCAGGCGTCGTTCGCTCGTGCCGTCGCTGTCTACTCGTCGTTACTCCTGCTTGTTTGTTTCTTTGTTGTCAGAGGGATCCAGGAGACTGTTTACGCGCGCATATACTCTTCTCTCCTCTGTTGCATTTGCATCTCTTCTGTTGCATTTGCATATATACACAGTGTTTCCCCCAGGTTCAGGGATATACTGGGGTCTGGGAGGCGGGACCGCGGGAGCCCATCTGTCGTTCTTTCTATAGGGATGCTGTAAACAGTCTCGTCCCCCCGCTCCGCATCCCTGTAGAAAGACAGCTACGCCAAGCCACCGTTTATTGAAGGTTAACCGTTCTTTCTGGCTCCTCGAGGATGGGCCACTGCCCAGCGACTGCCGCCTGGAAAAAAGCGCAGAAACTGCTCAAATGCGCCTGCAAAAAAAAAAAAAAACCTTTTAGGTGTGCAAGTTAAGTGGCTAAATAAAATAATATATCTGCACAATGACGTAGCAAGGTATAAATCAAATATGGAAAGCAAAATGTCATAGCCTTAGAAAGCCATGATTCTCGAGAAGATGCTCACACTTTACTTTTCGTCCTGATTCGACACCTTTATCTTCTACGTACGGAGCGTGTATAAAATGTGCAAACACAGTATAAAGTAAAGTTTAATATAAAGGTTGATAATAGAAAATCTATTAGAGATGTTCCTAGACCGTGCGAACTTTCCACGTTCCTATATTTTTTTTTCTGAAAAAAAACAAAACGAATTCTATAAAATTTCTTCATAATTTCTATAAAAATTCTGTATCCAAAATATGCATGTGGATTTCATATATATTTCCCTCTTTTTTCGAGAAAACAAAACAACTCCTTTACTTTTTTTTTCTTTTAGCTGCCTTGGTACTTCAGTTAAGTCGACGTGTTTGCTACTCCAACACAGTTGTGGAAACTGTCAGCACTCAGCAGCGTAATGCCAATCAGAATGCATAGTCACATGAAAAAAAAACTTCGAATGAACATGCTACGTAACATTGCCATGAGAAAGATTTAAAATCTTGTACAAATCACACGCCCGGTAAAATTTTCATGTGTAGTTTGACTTGGCGCGATAGAGAAAAATATTATACACTTTCACAGATAAAACACCATGCCATATGTTTTTATTTTACTTGCATGGTGTCATCGACTCAATATACTCTAACCATAATAAGAGATGTAAAATTTCTCCATCAAAGTTTTTTTCCCTTGCAATTGTGTTGGTTTGCGACAAATAGAGTGTTTAGGGCCTGTTTAGATGTAGATATTGTTGATGTTATAATTGAATTAGATCCAATACCAAATCTGTCTAGTATTGGAAATAGGTTTAGGGTTTAGATGCCTTCTGGTTGTTTGGATTTATCTGGAATAGTGTTCTTTGGAATAGTGTTGTTTGGATGTATCTGGAATTGCAATTCCATCCAATACCTAGAGTCTTGGCTTTGAACTGTGAGAGACAATTTTTAGTTAAAGTACAATTCTAAGAAATTGAGCTTTAATTCTAGCTCTGAATTCATTAGACAACCAAAGAGTAGAATTCAGAAATCATGATTCCAATTCCCAATTCTAGTCTTGAATATCTACATCCAAACGGGTTATTCATGTAAATATAATTCAAAGTTTTGGTCAAGATGCGTAAATTTCTACTTCGTCCATTTCAGATTATAAAATATTTTAGTTTCTCTATATGCATTACTTTTACTACATATCTAAATATAATTTACATCTAAGTGCATAGTAAACATAATGTATCTAGAAAAAAGATAAATCATCTTATAATTTAGAACAAAGAAAGTATACAATAACAACTTATGTAAGTTATTATCATGAAGTATCAATATTAATTTAAAGTGAACTTAGGTATCATTAGTAAGTGGTCTATTAAGGGATCAATTTCACAATTGTTAGACAGTAGAAATATACATTTATCTTTTACGTACACGGTACACATGCATATTTCATTTGCATGATGATATATAACGTGTATATATGGTCAATTCAACTTAATTATTATTGGTAGCGGTAGAAAGTGACGATCTAGAAATACATATATAGGTGTATTTTATGGTTATTTATTTTGTCAATACTCAATATGATATGCTGACAATTTAGATGAAGAGTCCAGGGTATATTTTAGTTGTTCTTAATAATGCCACATATTGGTAACTTTAGATGTAAGTTAATGTTTTATTAGATTATCTACCAGGTGGCGATACATCTATAGGAGAGTTATTTTATATTGTCATTTATAATTGTAAAAGTGACTGATTTAGATGCACATTTATTGCGTTACATTCTGTTTGTTTTCTATATTGATAGAGACGGCATGGTTTTGGGGAAAAAAAAGAGAAGAAAACGAATATGGTGTATGTATGTTATATAATTAGTATTATTAGATAGATTCTTGAATCTAATTTTATAATAAATATATTAAAAATAAATACCGAGAAACTTTTTATAATTTTAGTTAGATTTAGTAAAACTTGATCGGTGAAAATACCATTTTCGACCTAGGGAGTGGCTTGTAAATTGTAATTATAAAGTATGACTTCATTCTTTATCCAAAGACGGCCTGCAGTAATTTACTCCGCCTAACGTCAGCAGACATTCATTCATGTCCGTTTGAAAATGTGAGCAACTGCGGTGCAGCTGTGCACTGCTGTACACTCTGCGCCTTGTCCGCTGTCCCTCCGTTTATTTTTTTTTTTAAAAAACTGTAACTCTTGGCCCTGCGGTCAAAGCCTGTCCTTGGCAGTTCTTTTATTAATCACTTGGTTTAAATGAAGCTGACTACGGGGTTCTTTACAGCTCGAAGCACCGTCCAGTCCAGCTGTCTACAGGAAAAAAAAAACTTCTCTACTGCAACCTTCTTTTTAGGACGAACGGGAAAAAAGAAAAAAGAAGAAGAAGAATCATTCCGAATGTAGGACAAGAGCCCGTGCAACAGCGAAATGCCGTGCATCTGCATCAGGAGGTTAACTGAACGTGATACTATAGTGTGCAGTACCTATTACTACTACACAACGCAGAGAATCAGGGCAGATAAGAAAAAAAAACTAAACATGTTGCCCATGAATCAAATCACGGAGCACACACGTTGCATGCCAGACAGAGACAGAAATACAGGATAACGTCTCATTCCCATCGAGTGCTACTAGCACTCCCGTTGGATCTGGCCCAGCCATGATTACGCAGACAGGATGGTTTCGGGCACGGCCAGTCGGACACCATGCTTCCTCTTCGTGCAGCTCTGGGGACGGAGGGCGGTGGTGCGGGCGGGCTCGAGTCCATTCTACCATTGCCTTAGTCTATAGAGTCTCACTATAGTCTCTTCTAAGATTTTTAATATACAATATAGAAAATACTTTTATATTATAGTGGTTTAGTTCAGCTTATTCTAAATTTTTTTTCTACTTGGTTACCACGGACAGCTGCAAAGCTTGCCATGCATGCTATCGAGGCAGCAAAATTCGTTGCGGGCGGTAGTGATGGCAATCTTAAACGTGGGTTATGGTATCTACGAGCTTTGTGCTCCATGGATGTAGATATGGGTATAAAAAAAAAAATCATCCATCGATACATGAAGGTCGTGGCTATCAAAGATACGAGAAATATAGTAAACTCTATGTAAGTGTGAGATGTTTATATCAACGGATGAGTACGGAGTTTTATTTGTGGTTATAATCGTAGACGCGTGAATAAATATCTTACCCCGCGTTTGGATGGATGATTGTATTGAATCCCTTGCCTCGTTGTGAGCGCCTCGCTGACTTGGTAGGTCAAGTGGCGTTGTGTAGCAGGTTGTAATACGTGCCACCCTACTGAGAGCAAAATCTGGCCGCTTGCGCTCGGCCGTGCTCGAGCTCGGCAACGGCAAATCATCGTAGCAGTTCTATCTAGCTCGCGCGCGTAGACACGTTCGCTTCAACCGCTAGCGCTCCTTGCGTCTCCCCATATGATCGGATTCCGATTAGATTATGGATGACGGTAATATATGGTCGCACGAGTGCCTTATGGGGACGTGCCGCTGACTCGCTGTCTGTTGACACGGCTTGGAAAACTTCAGGACGATGTACTGTATCTAAGCTTACGTGGTCTATGGAGTAAAAACGTCACGGACACATGCACAGACCTAGAGCCAGGCTAGTCGAACAGGGCTTTGCAGCTTGCTCCGGACGAGAGAGAGAGAGAGAAAAGAGGTGAGGGGGTACTGCCTGTGCCTGGTGCCTGCTGCGACTGGTATCTTTGGATCCCCTCCTCTTTTCCGGCGGCTGGAGCTGGATATGATCTGAACGAACCCGCTTTCCACTGCATCCCCACCCTACCTACCGCGCTGCTCAGCTTTGTTTACTTTCACACACGTGGAAATTTACCACGTCCTGTCTAATTATTATTGCCTTATTGCAATAACAGGTACTAGCACTCACACAACAACAGGGCAGTCAATGCAGGAAAGGGCGTCAGGTTGGCGCATCTTTGCCTGGTTTCTCAAGGAAGACAAACCGACCAAGTGACATGCCTGATCGAGCTGTTAGCGTCGCTTAAGAGAAATCATCTTCGCCCGCCTGTCGTGCTTTCTTTTCTTCAGAGCTGAGAAACCAGGAAGTGTTTGGGAGACTAATTTGCCTCTCAAAACGCCCATGAGTACGTGACGGGCATCCGACACGTAGTACGCGAACAAACGCAGTATATTTTCCTCTTTTTAGTTTTTTGAGATTAATAACAAACAACAGGGCCGGGCCGGGCCGGGCCGGCCGGTGCTGGTAGCAAGGACGGATGCGTTGCGCGGCAAACAATGCCATATCAACTCGTCTTTCGTTCAGTTGGGTTCCGTGCATCATCCAATGCGCTCTCATAAAGCTGATTGAGCCTTTGGAGGCTAGCTAGCGATGTGTTCCAACTGACTGCTCTTCTTGGCATCACTCGTCTTGATTACGGCATTCCCTTGCCACAGGTTTTATAACAAAAAAAGCCACACCTCACTTGAGTGTTCTAACACTTGAATTCTTTTTTTCTCTTCTTCTCATTTTCGGTGAGCTTAATAAAAAGACATGCAGGTCTCGATTTTGAGTTTCGCTCTACGTCCCGTAGAAAACTCATAACGGACACTAGCTATGCACCATAAGTCGAGTGACATATTATATGCACACTACTCATATCATGGCTAGTTAGACAACGCAACCAAAAACCACAATATATTCTAAACAAGTATTCGTCACACTTAAACATTGTAGACATGTATCAGCTGCATGTCAAAAAGACCAGAGAACTTAGCGTCCGGTAGACGGATCCAAGAACTAAAGTTGGCTTGGCTGAGCTGTAAGCAGCAGATAAGAATTTAATGATTTGGATCAGGGACAGGTGTCATAAATTGAACTCGCAAATGTATATATCCCACCTACTGATTCGATCGGAGATGTTGTCTGGCATTCGGTGCTAATGATCCTTCTTCTTCTTTTTTTTTTAAAAAAAAATAGCAGAGCTTTAATGCGTAGTATGCCGGAGGTGGAGACGGGAGAGGCCAACCGCGTGTGGTGTGATCCGAATCAGGCGACATGTGTTTGGGCGGCAGTTTGCTCGCATGATTTGCATGGACATTGTGGAGCTTTATGGCGGCGTTGGTGCCGAGCCAGCCTATCAAGTATCAACTCACACAGCCGTACTACTCGCAAATGCATCGGATTACACGTACTGCAAACTAATTTATTGCCTCATTTCTTTATTTTTATTGAGCCATCCTGGATTTCAAAACTACTGCGCAGAGCAGAAGAATCCTCGGTTGGCAAAGTTGTGCCGCCGAGTAGAGCTGCGAAAGACGTGTTAAAGAGGTATACAGAGCAGGTTTACTGGCACGCTAGTAAATAAAGTACAGCTCACGTTAGCAGACAACCCAACAGGTCATATGACTTTTTTGAGTAGGAAAATGATTCCGAGCTACTACTACCCCGGTACAGTACAGTAGTGCCATCACGCATGATTGCATCTGGCGTGAGAGTTGAGTTGGATGGTAATGGTATTGCACTTGAGCAAAAAAAATATGACTCCTGTTTTTTATTTCCCACAAAACCCAAAACTAGCCTCAACTAGTACTATTGTAGATCATGGTAGAAGAACTCGCTGATCACTGTTCTTCTGTCGCTTTCATTTCTGCCATCTTTGAGGTGATGTGTAATTCTCTGCTTGCATCACGCACTAACCTGTTTCTCTCAGAGAACAGAGGAGAGGTGCAGAGTGCAGAGAGCTCTCTTGCCAACTTTTCCCCACACCCCACCATTTCTTCCTTTCTCCTCCCTCCTCCCTCCTATCGCTCGCCCCCGCTTTTTTAGCCCACCTACCGGCAGCAGCGCCCCGTAAACAAAGAGCACCCGCACGGCACCTCTACCATTCTCCCCACCTCTCCCTCGTTCCCCTTCGAACCAAAACCCAAACCCAAACACCACCATCACCACCACCTCCACCACTCATACAGCGGCAGAGCGAGAGCCGAGAGGCGAGCCGCATTGCCAAACCGGGCGAGCCGCAGTGCTGCAACCGCCCACCGCGCACGCGCCGGGGAGGCGCCGCCCGCCACCCTACGCGCGAGCCCAGCAGCGGGAGGAGGAGGCGAGATTCCAAAGGGAAAAAAAGGCGGCGGGAGCAAAAGGGGAGGCGAGGTGTGGAGGGGGGAAAAGCGGCAGTGGGCAGCTGGGAGGGAGTCCAGAGTCCAGTCCAGTCCAGTCCAAACCAGCCGGACCACGGCCGACGCGGCAGGGCAGCTGTGACTGGCTGGAAGGCAAGTGTGCTCGGCAAGCGACGCACGCCACGCCACCGACACCGGCACCGGCACCCCCGCCCGCGGTGATCGGACCCGCGCGCCAGATCCGACACCCCGGCCGGAATCGCGGCGGACTCCAGCGCCCGCGGCCCCGCCCCCCGGATCTGCATTCCGCGCAGCCGCGCAGGGGCTCCTCCTGGCCGCCGCGCGCCCTCGTCTCCCCAGGTAATCACCCAGAGCCTGTTTGATATTTTCTCCCCCCTGTATATTCTCCGTTCGTTGCTATGGCGCGATTGCTCTTCCCGTTCGTTTGCAAAATGTGTGTAGCAATTTCTACTACGTCTTGGTCGGGATTTTTTTTTATCATCTGCTTCGATAGCAGAGCCCGCATACGGAGTTCCTCTGTTCATGCCGGATGTCACACTCTCTGAAAATTTACTGTGCAGTTTCATGTTTAAACCCAAAATTTCTCCGCAGTTTCTGAATATTTTTTCCCCACCGTGTGCGGCCGTGCCGCTCGCCTTGTTTTAGTTGAGGTTCCGCCCTCCGGACTCTCCGCTTCGTGTTTCGTTGTCCTTTCTGGACGGAACCCATAAACTCAGTTGCAGCGAGGATCGCTCACGCGGCAGCTGTTTCACACGGATAGTAGCGCCGGCAAGTCGTCGTGCTGTGCTCCCTGTATGCTTCAGCTTTCCCCTTACCACGCTGGTCTGCTTCTGATGAACTCTCTCGTCACACATGTGAAGTGACATTTCAATCCATCAGAAGAAGCCCATTTCGCGCACTACTAGATTTTTATTTTTATTACCCTGCTCCTTTATATTTCTTTTTGCCCGTGCAAGAAACCCCCCTGGGGATAACTGCTACGGCAGTTATTAGTAAAAGACGGAGATGAAGGGAGGACGCGCCACAAAAACACTACAATACAAGTACAATGATGCAGCGGGGCATCTGGTTAAAGCCAAATCCACCGTGCGGAGGCTGCCATCAATATCCGTATCGAGTTTGAGGTAGCAGTAGCTCCGAGCTTTTAAAGCCCCGTCACGCGCGCCTTCACCGGGACGCAGATTTCGCTAGAACTGACGAGAGCAGCAGTAGGCGCGGTCAGGTCATCTCGGCTGGTAAACATGTGCGACCCCCACGCCGCACGCCGGCAATTACTTCCGCGGGCGTCTTTGGTGCCCGTCTTAACTGCGGTTCTTGCCGGGGCGGCCTGCCTGCGGTTGCCGTTCGCGCTAAAGCTCCACAGCCTGTGGCCCTGTCAGCCCTCAAACTGCGCCCAACGCGCGATTATGGTCCATGAGTAGAAGATACGGCGTCAATTAAGCTCTGGTAGGTGCGCACACATGAGTATAGGACAGTACGCTTACTTGCCCGCGTCAATGCACTGGCCTAGTTCTGGCATGACGGTGATCGGATCGGGTGCACTGTGCTGTGCTTGCAAGTTGGCCTCGCGTGGGGGCCCCCGCAAGGACGCGTGCTGATTGTACCGCGCGTTCTTGCTTGAAGGATTGGTTTCCCCTTTTATGCAGGGATTCGATTCTCTTGGCCTGCCTGACCCTGCCCTGCCCTGCCCCTATATAGCTGTGACGCCACTGTGGCAGAAGCTTCTGCTTTTCGATGATTGGGGTTGTACGTTTCCTGCCAGTGGAATGTTAAGATACTTGGGCTGGTGAGGTACGTACGTTTGGATTTATAAACCCTAGCGGCCACACTGGACTGGTTGGAGTAGTTGATCATATTATTGGTATTCTTTTATAACCATATATAGTGGAGTGATTATGAACTTAAGCGCGCACTCGCCCAACAACCGGTGTTTTACTAGTTATATTCAATTTGGGGTTCTTGCTGCCAGATTAGCAATGTCTTGTATGTCCCCTTGTATGGACATGCAGAAAACACATTAACTCATTTGTCAAAAGGTTGGAGCCATACGTTAGTTTCCTATCTAATGTCTTCACAGTTCCTGTAGCCTTACACTTGGGAACACAATATTTTCCTACCATTGTATTTTAGGCTAAAATGTGTTTGGAGTACATCTAGAAACTCTGTATTTCAAATCATGGTTTCATCAATACCACAATATTTTTTTGGGTCTAAAAAACTTTGATCTGGACCAAAGTTTTCGTTGACGCAATATTTTCGCTTATCATATGCTTCCTGTGGAAATCTGTATGCAATGTCACAATGGTCATGTTACTCCATTTTTCTAGTATTACAGGTTGGTTACATGAGATGTCTGTCTCTTATGTGGTTGCCAAATTTAATGACTGAATAGTTTAACTACATTTACTTTTGAGTTTTTCTCCTACCTATACACAATTTATCAGTTTTGTAGCTGATCGCAAATATTCACCACATCTTATTAGATACTCTGCAAGCAATGGATCGACGCAGCTGGCCTTGGAAGAAGAAATCATCTGACAAATCATCAAATGCGGATGTGCTGCAGAATTTTAATCATGCAGAACAGGTTTGCCGAGCTTGTATAATATTGAGTTAGATTGATCTAAGTCTCCATGTTATAAGATAATAGTATTAGCCTCCAATGTTTTTTACTCCCTCCGTTCCAAATTGTAAGTAGTTCTGGCTTTTCTAGATACATTACTTTTGTTACGTACATATATATCATGTTTAGGTACATAGTTAAATTTATGTATCTACAAAAGCCAGAATGACTTATTGTTTGAAATAGAGTACCTAAGGATGCCAGAAGAAAGGTTTGATAGGTGCAACTGCATAAGGGACTGTTCTGTGTTAACTGATGCCACTTGGTTGTTGGTCGTGCAGTCATGTTTCTTTAGTTCATCTTTTTCCTTCAGCGGTAGGGTACATTGCCTTGACTTATTGAACATGTGCCAAGATGTCCCTTGATATGATCTGTTCACCTCTTTCTTTCTCTCCCTCTCCATTTTATTTCATTGACCTTGGTGGTGTGGCAAAAGGTCGCATAACATTTGGCATAGCAATGGCTAGAATCAGCTGGCCATTTTTTCACCTTTATACATCAAGGCTGATTTATAAGTTTTGACACATCTTTTAAGTATACTTATGCTAAAACAAGTTTTATTCTCTGCAGGAAGATAAAGCTCCAAAATTTGTGCAAATTTCACCTGAAACATATGCACATCTTACCGAGTCAGAGGAAAAAGTAAAAAAATTAGAAGAAAACGTGAAGGTCTTGAATGAAAAACTCTCTGCAGCGCAATCTGAGATCACAACTAAAGATGCTCTTGTGAAGCAGCATGCAAAAGTTGCTGAAGAAGCTGTATCAGGTACACATAAGATCACTATTTTTTAAATATATTCATATTAGCTGTTTTTTTATAGAATAGTTTAATATTCATCTGTCGAAAAAATTGCAATTCTAGGTACAAATGTGGGCAAGGGCTTGTACGAATTCATATCTAGCATTGCATTCTTTTTGGGACGGAGGGAGTGTGTATCAGTTGGCCTGATATTGGTTGATGATTTAGAAAAATAGGCTGGCTTCTGGATGGAAGATATGTTGTAACAGTCTTATTTTTAGTATGGAACAAACTTTCTCTAGATATATATTTTTTTTTCTACAGGATACAGTTTAGTTTATAAGATAACTATACCAAATGTATTCGTGACAGAGTTTATGTTTTGGCATACTAGGTTGGGAGAAAGCTGAAGCAGAGGCCTCCGCGCTCAAGCTTCAGCTAGAAACTGTTACATTATCTAAGCTAGCCGCTGAAGAAAGAGCTGCACATCTGGATGGTGCATTGAAAGAATGCATGAAGCAAGTAAGGGCTGTTAAGGAAGAAGGTGAGCAGAAGCTACATGATGTAGTCTTTGCAAAAACCAAACAGTGGGAGAAGATAAAGGCCGAGTTAGAAGCAAAATTACTTGAATTTGAACAGGAACTCATAAGGGCTGGTGCTGAGAATGATGCACTCACAAGAGCACTTCAAGAACGGGCAGAACTGTTGATGAAAATTGATGAGGAAAAAGCTCAAGCAGAAGCTGAGATTGAAATCTTAAAGAGCACAATCCAATCAGGCGAAAGGGAAATAAATTCACTTAAATACGAATTGCATGTTGTCTCCAAAGAGCTTGAAATCCGCAATGAAGAAAAGAACATGAGTGTGCGCTCAGCTGATGTAGCAACTAAACAGCACCAGGAAGATGTCAAGAAAATATCAAAACTTGAAGCTGAATGCCAAAGATTACGTGGCCTTGTTCGAAAGAAGTTACCTGGTCCTGCAGCACTAGCTCAAATGAAAATGGAGGTGGAGAGCTTGGGTAGAGAGTATGGAGACCACAGAGTACGACGATCTCCTGCAAAGAATTCTAGTTTCCATCGGCCCATGTCTCCTATGTCTCCTGTTCCTGATTACGCAATCGAGAACATACAGTACATGCAGAGAGAGAATGAGTTTCTGACTGCTCGTTTATTAACAATGGAAGAAGAAACCAAGATGCTTAAAGAGGCATTGACAAAGCGAAACAGTGAGCTGCAATCTTCAAGAAGCATGTATGCTAAGACAGCAGGAAAGCTCCGAAGCTTTGAAGTTCATATGTTGACTGGAAACCAACATAAGAGTCCAACTATGAACATGGATATTCATTTTGATGGTGCACTGAGCCAAAATGGAAGCAACCCACCTAGCATGACTTCCATGTCTGAAGATGGGGTTGATGATGAAGGAAGTTGTACAGAATCTTGGGCCAACACTCTGGTGTCTGAGCTCTCTCAGTTCAAAAAAGAGAAGGCTGCCAAGAGCAGTGCGACAGAAAGCTCCAATAGGTTGGAACTCATGGATGACTTCTTAGAGATGGAGAGATTAGCATGTCTGTCTTCTGATGTTAATGGCAATGGCAGCACTATTGACAAAATGAAGATAGATGAAGTTGGGGCTACTTTGTCTGACTTTACTGAAAGAGATGGTGTTAAAGATTTGCAGTCAGCTTCACCAATGACAGAAAGTCCATCTAATAAACAGCGTTTGTCTGAGAAATCTTCGCTTTCGAAATTCCAGTCAAGAATATCTTTATTACTGGATTCTGAATCAGCAGAGAATAATGCTGAGGTACTTGATAGTATCAGAAACATTCTAAAGGATATTGAAGATGAGGCAGATTCGGTGAACACAAATGGAACTCATCATTCAGGCAGGACCTTAAGTTTAGATAGCAAATGTGCCATCGATCAAGAACTTAAGAATGCCATATTGAAGATTCAAGACTTTGTTAAGTTACTTGATCAAGAAGTCTCCAAGTTTCAAGGCCAGTCATCTGATTATAATGGGCTAAGTGAGAAAACACAACAGTTCTCTGCATTGGTTGACAAAGTTCTGTCAAACGATGATGTCCTAAATGATATTGTCATGGCACTGTCTGTTATCTTGTCAGAAACTAGCCAGATTAAGTTGACACTGTTGAGAGACAACAACAATGAAGCAGAAAGTAATAACTTAGATTGTGTTGATAAAGTGACTCTACTTGAAAATAAGGTGCAGCCTGAGCCAGTAAAAGACAATGGTTCTGGTCTCTGCCCACTGTTGCCTCATTCATCTTCTGATCCTGAGTTTGAGGGGCCTACTGATGCTGGATTTGATGTTAAGGCTGCAGTGAAGGTATGCTCGCCGGAGGAATATGAACAACTTAAATCTGAGAGGACAAATTTGGAGGGAGAGTTAGCAAAGTGCAACAAAATAATAGAAGAAACAAAGGTTAGATTAAGTGATATGGAGAAAAACCTGGAAAACCTCACATCTAAGTTGGCTGACAGTGAGAAATCAAATAGCTTGAGTGAGACACAGTTGAAGTGTATGGCTGAATCCTACAAGTCACTTGAATCAAGGAAACTTGAATTAGAAAATGAGATAGAAGTGCTAAGGTCCAAAATAGATGCTTTAACAGCTGAACTCTCTGATGAAAGGCAAAGTCATCAGGACGACTTAGTTAAATACAGAGATCTCGAGGAGAAGATGGAAAGGTTAAATTCAAATGCTTTGAAATATAGATCACCTTCTACTTGATTTCTCTTCTGACTTTCTTTTATGATGTGGAGGTATGAGATGGAGAGGAGTTCAATGCTTGTGGATGGGGACCCAGACACCAAGTCAAAGCAGGTATAGTAGTTAGGTTTTGCCCATTGCTATTATCTATGACCTTCATTCACTTGTTGCGTTTTAATCTTGATGAAAAGTACTGGCAGCTCACCTTGTGATGCATGAGTAAATGCTTCCAGATCAATAAATATGGCAGCACTAGATCACATAATGTACTCAAACACTAAATAGGTTTGAAAGTTTTTCAGGCTTTACCTTGAACTGTAGGCTGTTATGCCAAACTATTAAACTTTTCATGATACCAAATACTTTGAGCAGCTAATTTTGTATTTAAATTAAATGATGACAGGATAAAGAGATAGGGGCTGCAGCAGAGAAACTGGCAGAGTGCCAGGAGACCATATTGATTCTTGGCCGTCAGCTGCAAGCTATGCGTCCTCCAGCCGAGTCACTCGGCTCTTCACCTAATCGGCAAGGCACGGAGAACTTTCTACAGGACGTGGTAGGAACAACCGCAGGAGAATATTCCCAGAAGCCTTCAGGCCAACCTGATACAGACCAGGATATGCTTGGGACAGGAAATGTCTCTCCGGTCAATGGATACAAGACACACATGATCCCTTCTGATGCAGACGGAAGCCCTTTCCTTTCTCCGAACAGCTCCAAGCGCCCGAAGCATCGATCGAGATCCTCTTCGTCTTCGTCATTCACCAACCACCAGTTGCCAGACAAACAGAGCCGAGGATTCAGTCGGTTCTTTGCGAAGACCAAAGAGTGAAACTTCTCCCGATTGGGTGGGATGGTGGAGGACATGAATTTCTGTAGAGCTTATTGAGGCAAGCCTTCGTGTGCGTTCTCTCAGGTCAGGTGATGCTTTGGGTTGCTGGAATAATACTCAGCTTGCAGTCGAGCGGGTCGTGGGCCAGAGTGTTGCGGAATGTATGTTATCAGTCTCTTCTGCTAGAGCTTTTCTGGGTTGCTGTGTGTTTGAAACCTCACTGTACATGTGCTTACATGCATGAAGGAGCATGGTTGTTGGTTTGTGTTTAATCTTCTTGTGAATTAGCATGTGTATTTTCCTTGTACTGGTTTCATGTACAGTTAACCTGCGCTAATTTCAAGGGCATTGATATACGTATTATATTGTGTTGATCAGTTTATACAGTGTTCCTTCTCGGTTTTCCAAAAAATACTAGTAATACCTATAACCACGTGAACAACTGACTGAGAATTATGGAGAGTAGCCTACTCTTCAGTTTTCATGCCAAATAATATGTTCGTACAACGTGCATTTGTGTGCTTACATCATAGTTTGGATGATCGCATTGCCGCTTCAGGCCGGGGTTCAACGGCAGTAGACACCGCGATATGGGTGAGCGGTTTGTCGTTGCTATTCGGTATCTTTATTACAGCAACTCCAACAAGTACAAAAAATTTAGCTTCCAAAACAATGAATTTGGGATCTCCTTAAAAGTATTTAATCCAATAAAACAGATAGTACTTCAACAGCTTCATATATTTTTCCTAAAACCTCGTGTTGACGCCTTTTCGGAGCGCCAAACACTCAACAAGAACCGTGGCGGTGCCCTCTGCATAGGGGCGGACGGTCCGCGCGCAGGGGCCGGACGGTCCGGGGCCTGGTGCGAGGCGCGGTGGTGCTCTCTGCGCAAGGGCGGACTGTCCGCGGCCTGGGGCCGGACGGTCCGCGGCCTGGTGCGCTGCTGGGACTTCTGTCTGACGGCCGGACGGTCCGCGCCCTGGGGCCGGACGGTCCGCACGTACGCAGGGACGGCGGAAGATCGCCGACGGCGCCTGGATCTCGCTCCCGGGAGGGACCCCGTCGGGGAGTAGAGATCCTAGGTGGTGTCTAGGCTCGGGCAGGCCGACCTAGACTCCTCTAATCGACGTAGAGTCGAGGAGAGGCGGAGAATTTGGGGATCGAGTGGCTAAACCTAAACTAGACTAGAACTACTCCTAGGATAAAATGCGAATAAAAGTTGTATTGATTCGATTGTTGATTACAAATCGGCCGTAGACCTCTCTTTTTATAGAGGAGGGGGGCTGGACCCTTTACACGACTGGATTCCGAGCTAATTCCGGAAATCTAGCCAACAAACATAGCACAAAATTCGGAACCCTAAACTGCTCTGCGCATGCGCGGACCGTCCGGCCCACAGGCGTGGACTGTCCGGACCGCGGACCGTCCGGCCTCAGGGCCGGACCGTCCGCTCGCTCAATTTGAGGCTCAACATATGCCCCCCTGCCTTTTGGTGGAGCTGAGCAAACCAAAAGCAACTAACTCGATGTGATTACATCGGTTCTCTTAGGCATCTTGCCACATACTAGGATGATACTGTTTGAGGAAACGCCCATTCAAAGCCTTAGGCAAGTCCTTACCTTGTAATGTTTGTAGTAAATAGGCGTTGCCAGACATCACCTGTTTTACTTTATAAGGACCTTCCCAGCTTGGTGACCATTTCCCGAACTTCCGGTCTTTATTCCTTAGAGGCAGAATGGTCTTCCACACCAGGTCCCCTACTTGAAATGATTTTGCTTTGACCTTCTTGTTGTAGGCCCTGGCTACCATGATCTTGTCCTTTTCTATTGCTCCCAAAGCTATCATCCTCTTGTCGGTCACCTCATCAATATTATCAATCATTGAATCATAATAATCAGTAGCAGTTAGATCATTTTGTCTGGCGAACCTGACAGCATTCAAACTTATTTCCACAGGCAACACTGCTTCCTGCCCATAGACAAGCTCAAAGGGAGATACTTTAGTAGCCCTATGTTTAGATATCCTATGAGCCCATAAAGCTTCAGACAAAATCTTATGCCAATGTTTAGGATTATCAGATATTTTCTTTTTTATCAAATTAACCAATGTCCTATTGCTAGACTCGGCCTGACCATTGGCCTGAGCATAATATGGAGATGAATTAAGCAGCTTAATTTTGTATAATTCAGCAAATTCACGTACCTCCTTTGACATAAAAGAAGTACCTTGATCTGTAGTTAAGGTCTGGGGAATGCCGAATCTATGAATAATATGCTCAGTTATAAACTCGATTACCTCCTTGTGTGTCATGTTCTTTAGAGCAACGGCTTCAGTCCATTTGGTGAAATAGTCTGTGGCAACTAACACAAACCGATGCCCCTTTGATGATGAAGGATGAATTTCTCCAATAAAGTCTAATCCCCATCCTCTGAACGGCCAAGGCTTAATAATAGGATGTAATTCGGCTGCAGGGACCAACTGTAGGTCGCCGAATTTTTGACACACTTGGCAACCCTTGTAGTACTTGAAACAATCAGCTATCATACTAGGCCAATAAAAACCGGACCTTCGCAACAACCACTTCATCTTTGGAGCTGATTGATGAGTACCACAAATCCCTTCATGTACTTCGGCCATGGCTAATATAGCATCATCTGGGCCCAAGCACTTAAGCAGGATGTCATTGACTGTTCGGCGGTAAAGTTCGTCACTCATCAAAACATACTTGAAAGCTGTTCGCCGAATGTTCTTATCTGTTTTGATATTGGGATTTCGTAAATAATTAAGTATAGGTGTCCTCCAATCTCTTGCATCGGCTTCATTGTCAGCCGAATCGATCAAGAGAACATTTTTGGTAACCCCGGACGGTCCGGCGCCATCATGCGGACGGTCCGCGACCTGGGAATTTGGCTCTGCACTGGTTATCAGATTTTCAGTTTTGTGAAACTTCCCTCTCTTTATCCGATAACCTGATGCATCTTGTGCCAAATCGTTAGCTCTATGATTCTCAACTCTAGAGATATGCCGAATACTGAATTCGTCAAAAGAATGAATTATGCTCCAACATTTCTCAAGGTAACTATTTAGAGTACCATCAAAACATTGATATTCTTCTAACACTTGTTGGACAACCAGCTGAGAATCACCAAATACCTTCACATGTTTTACTCCCATACCATTTAAAAGTTCTAAGCCGAATAAGAGGGCCTCATATTCAGCTTGATTATTAGTGCAATAAGTTTTCAATCGGCTAGAGAAGTCAAAGGAGACATTACTTGGTGAAACAAGCACAATGCCAATTCCTTGCCCTTCATTGCAAACCGATCCATCAAAATATAAAGTCCAAGGAGTAATAGTGAGGTATGACATGTCTAGTTCATGAATATCATTAACCCGATGTTCTACAATGAAATCCGCTATGACTTGGCCTTTCATAGATTTCAATGGTTCATAGGCCAAGTCATATTCTATGAGTGCATAAGCCCACTTACCAATTCTACCACTCATAATTGGGTTATGCAACATGTATTTGATCACATCGGCTTGACCAGAAACAGTACAATGACTAGACAGTAAATAACATCTACATTTGGTGCATGCAAAAAACAAGCATAAGCATAACTTTTCAATAAAAGTGTACCTTGTTTCAGCATCCACCAACCTTCGGCTTAGATATGTCACCACATGCTCCTTCCCCTCAGTTTCTTGTGTCAGAACAGCCCAAATGACCTTATCCTCAGCTGCAATGTATAATCGGAATGGTACTCCTGCTCGTGGTGCTTTTAATACGGGGGCCGAAGATAAGTATTTTTTGATAAGATCAAATGCTTCTTGCTGTTCTGCCCCCCAAGCGAATTCGGCATCATTCTTAAGCCGAAGAATAGGGGTGAACGCATCAATTTTCCCGGCTAGGTTAGAAATAAACCTTCGTAAATAATTCACCTTGCCGAGAAACCTCTGTACCTCGACCTTACAGGTCGGAGGTCCCACATTCCGAATAGACTTGATTCGGTCAGGGTCTATCTCTATACCATGTTCATGTATGACAAATCCTAAAAACTTACCAGCCGACACTCCAAAAGCACATTTACGTGGGTTCATTTTCAAACCATACTGACGCATTTTATCAAAGGCTTTGCGCAAATCAGCTATATGAGAACTAAACTCAGCCGATTTGACTACAATATCATCAATGTAAACTTCCACAGTGTTCCCTAACAATTCGTGGAAGATCAAATTCATAGCCCTCTGATAAGTAGCACCAGCATTTTTCAAACCAAATGTCATGACAACCCACTCAAATAAACCAATGAAGCCTGGACATATAAAGGCCGTTTTAGACGCATCTTCTTCGGCCATGAAAATCTGATTATATCCGGCATTACCATCAAGGAAGCTAATAATTCTATTTCCTGATGCATTATTGATTAATGTGTCGGCTATAGGCATGGGATATTCGTCTTTAGGAGTTGCTCTATTTAAATTGCGAAAATCAATGCATACTCTAAGTTTACCTGACTCCTTCTTCTCCACCGGCACAATATTGGAGACCCACTCTGCATATCTGCAAGGTCTGATAAAATCCGCTTCTAGCAGCCGGTGGATTTCGTCCTTGATGCGTGGGAGAAGATCTGGACGAAATGTTCTAGCTCTTTGCTTAAAAGGTCTGAAACCAGATTTAATAGGCAGCCGATGCTCTACGATCTTTTGGCTTAATCCAGGCATCTCAGTATAATTCCAAGCAAAGCAATCTGAATATTCCTTCAATAGACCGATCATCTCATCTCTAGGATCGGTCTCCAGGGTCTTGTTTACAAAAGTCGGCCTTGGAGTTTTACCATCTCCTATGTCAATCTCCTCCAAAGGATCAACCGATGTAAACCCCTGTCCTAGTTTATCAAGATCTCTGAATTCCTCTATCATGTTCCCCACAGAGGAATTAGAAGATCTTTGTGTGATGGCGGACTTTCCGGTCTCAGGGACCGGATCATCCGTAATACTGTCTTTTAGCTGTGGAAGATGTTCGGTCTTAAAGTCCGAACTCTTTTGCGAAAGACCAGACCATCCAGCCTTGGCGGCCGAACTGTCCGTGACCAAAGACTCATGAACTTTGTGTGTATTCATCATTTAACTTTATTTAGGATTTAGCCGATTCTCCATCGGCTCTAGCATTACAGGAATGAAACCTTTTTTATCTATACTTATGAATTGATAATCAGAAAAGTCTACTCCTGTGAGACATGTAGCAGTCTCATAAGTCCAGAGTACAGGGGCATCGGCCACAGCGATGCAGGCCGATACATCAGCATGTACTTGTTCTATGTCATCGCCTACCCATTGTATCAGCATTTGATGTAATGTAGAAGGTATACATTGATTGGCGTGAATCCAATCTCTGCCTAGGATTAAACTGTAATTTCCTTCTACATCAGCGACGAAGAATGCAGCAGCAAGGGTCTTAGTCCCGATGGTTAATTCAACGGACGTGACTCCCCTGGCTTTGATCGAACTATCAGTTCCAACACCGCTGAGGGTCATGTTGGTCTTGACAAGTTCGTCATCTTGTTTACCTAATTTTCTGTATAATGAATAAGGCATTAGATTTACAGCCGCCCCTCCATCTACCAACATCTTAGCAATCGGTATCCCATCAATGTGGCCGCGCACGAAGAGCGGCTTTAAATGATTTACCGATTCTTTTGGTTTAGTAAAGGCGGCTTCTTTAGGACCAAAATCAAACTGGGCAACAACAGGTTCATCGTCGCCGATAATAGTACAATCGGCAGAAAATGTAATAATATTTACATCCATACCTGGACGTTCTGGAGAAGCCTCGTAGTCGACCAGGTCTTCTCCCAGCAGGTCGTCCTCTTCCATTGATGTTGTCGTGTCGTTGGAGGCTTCCTGGCGAACGGCGGACGGTCCGCGTGCGGGGGCCGGACGGTCCGTGCCTGGTGCAGGTTGTCCAGAGACTTCCCGGTGAACGGCGGACGGTCCGCGCGCAGGGGACGGACAGTCCGCGCCTGGTGCAGATTGACTTTCTATTTCTGTGGCCGTTTGTTTTTTCTCAACGGCCTTCGGTCTCCATTTCTTTTGCGGTGGCGGGTATAGTGGATGTGTGTCATTAAATGTCTTTTCCGCCTCCTTTTCCTGGCTCTCCTTTGCTCTTAGGCGCTGTAATTTTCTCTTTTGGGATCGTGTCAATCCCGCTGGGCACCATCGAGGCATGGAGTATTTTGGATCGGCTGTTTTGATGGTAGCCGTATCCTTTTCGATCGTGTTGGCCGATTCGCCGAAAATCATCGGCCCTTTATTATCTTCTTGTATGACAACATCTGCAGTGCCTATTTTGATGATGTCCTTTTTTGTTGTTTTTTGAGTTGCTGCAGGCATATGCCCCCCTGCCGGATTGGTTTGTGCCTGGTGACCGGATTGAGCAGTGCTCAATCGTTCTTGTACTGGTGGCGTCAACCTGTTAAAAACAGATGTTTGGGGTGCCCCCCAGGCGGGGTACTGTGGCATCCCAAATGGATATGGTGGCATGCCCCACATTTGATTTGGGACATATGGCGGAGGTAAATATGTGTATGGATATGACATAGGTGGATATGGAGGTGGAGGTGTCCATGTTGGCATGTTAGGTCTCAATTGTACAATAGGACCTTTCATTTCATCCGATTGGTGAGGTGATCCAATCGGCCTGACCTGACGTTGCTCATGAATGGGTGAGCGGGGTCGCTTTGGTGGCCGGTCACTAGGGCCGGCCTTCTTTTTCACGTATTTAGACAACAATTGATCGAAAGTCGGGCCAGGCTTGACCAGCCGACCAGCTGCTTTAAATGTATTTGTTTTCCACGTACCTATCTCGGGTCGTCGTGGTTTGAAGGTACGTGGTCGCTGTGGGTCCTGAGCACGGCCGGACCGTCCGCCAGAGTCCTCCGGACCGTCCGGCGAAGCGTCGGACCGTCCGCGTCTGGACGGCGGACTGTCCGTGATGCGCAGCACGGGTTCCTGCAACTGTCTTCCCGTCTGCGCTTGCCCCCCAATGCTAGAGGCTGTGATGGTCACCTTCAGGGTCTCCCCTCCATCGGGAGTCTTCTCGGCCACCACTTTCCTGCAAGAAGCTTTACAATCCCCATCGGCCTTTTTAGCATTGCCGATGGTTGTTTCCTTGCCTTTGCCTTTATCAGCTGTATTTTGCTGAATCAGGACTTTCTTGCCCTCGAAGTCAATCATGTTCATCGGAAAGGGCTCTGTATCCACCTGCATTTCCTGAAATTTCAATCGTCCTTCGTTAATGGCCGATTGAATCTGTCGCCGAAATACATTACAATCATTAGTGGCATGAGAAAATGAGTTATGCCACTTGCAGTACGCACGACGTTTTAGCTCGTCAGCGGATAGAACAGTGTGATTTATTTTAATATTACCATTTTTGAGTAATTCGTCAAATATCCTATCACACTTACCAACATTAAACGTAAACTTAACCTCCTCTTGCCGTTTCTTTTGAACCGGCTGTAAGGAGGCACAAGCCGAAGATTTGGCCTGTTTTGGCCAAACCATTTCAGCAGCATACACTTCTGCTGATTCGTCATCTGAGCTACTTTGGTCGCATTCTACTATATGTACGTTGTGACGCATTGTTTTAGCAGTTTCTTTGCTCCGGCTTTCGCAAGCCAAAGCTCTCTAGTGTAACTGTGCTAGTGTAAAAAATTGGATGCCTTCTAATCTTTCTTTTAAATAATATCGTAGACCATTAAAGGCTAATCCTACTAGCTGTTTTTCTGCTAAATGAATTTGAAAGCATCGGTTTCTTGTATCTCGGAATCTCCGGATGTAATCATTAACCGATTCATCTTTTGTCTGTCGCAATGACACTAAATCTACCAGATCTAACTCATAGTCACCGGAGAAAAAATGATCATGAAATTTTTGTTCTAAATCCCCCCATGATGAAATGGAATTAGGAAGTAAAGTGGCATACCATGCAAACGCGGTTCCTGTTAGCGATAATGAAAATAAACGCACGCGAAATGCCTCTGTGTCGGCCAATTCTCCCAATTGTGCTAAGAACTGGCCTATATGTTCGCGTGTGTTTTTCCCTTGATCACCCGAAAACTTTGCGAATTCGGGTATCCTGGTTCCCTGTGGGTATGGGTGGTGATCAAATCGACTGTCATAAGGTTTCCGATATGATTGCCCCCCAGGGACCATGCTTACTCCGAGCTTATCTCGGAACGCCCCGGCTATTTCTTCCCTTACTATATCAATGGCAGCCGGTGCGAGACCACCAGCTCTCTGGTCAAACATAGGTGGGGTTGGCTGGATATTAGCATGTTGTCTTTCCCCCCATTGGTTTGAGTCACGTGGTGCATTTTCATTTGCCCTATATGGGTCATAGGTTTGATCGTTTCTTTCCGGCCTCCTGGGTGGGGCCGGAAAGCTTTCCTGGGCTCTGGATCTTGAATTAATGGGTTGATGCATTGTATAGTGCGATGGGAAGTGCTGCTGGGGCGGGTGAGGATTCCGGTAACAATCCTCCTCAAAAAGGTCATGTGCGGACTGTCCGGACATTGGCCCGGACCGTCCGTGATTATGTGCGGACCGTCCGTTGTTGTACGCGGACGGTCCGACTGGGTAGTTTAGGTTCTGTGCCGTGTGTGGTGGCTCGGGCGCATATCTAGGTAACTCATTAAAAATAGGCCCAACTGTTGCTGGCCCGGACGGTCCGCGCTCACGTGCGGACGGTCCGGGCATGTGCAAATCGCCTGGTTTGCTGCCGATTTGTGGTTGCATCCCATAAAGGGGTTGTGACTGGTCGTGACAACCTGTAGCCGATGTGTTACACGCGTTATCTCCTAACTCAACCTCGTGCGAAGGAAAATTTGCGGTACTAGATTTATCAAATGCACGTACTAGTCTCTTAAGATCGCTCTGCATACCCCCTATGATGCTCTGCATTTGTTCACGCTGATCTTCTACATAATTTCTAAGAGATTGCAGGTCGTTGGTATTACTTACATTGGGGATATCTGGCGTGGGTTGGAGCGAAGCCGGATCCGTCGCCCGATGTCGGACGACCTTGTTGTTCCTGTCCACTTTGAAGTTGGCCAAGAACTTTGCTTTCGCCTCCTGGATCATCCGCTCCTTGTGCTCCTCGAACTGGAGCTGCTCGTCAGCCGGCAAGGTTTCCCAAGTCGGCTCTATGATGTTGCTTGGAGAAATATCAGAGCTATCCCTTGAACCGGCCATTGAGGGCCGATTTGATGAGCTTAGATATGTCTTCCCCAGCGGAGTCGCCAAAAGTATGTTGACGCCTTTTCGGAGCGCCAAACACTCAACAAGAACCGTGGCGGTGCCCTCTGCACAGGGGCGGACGGTCCGCGCGCAGGGGCCGGACGGTCCGCGGCCTAGTGCGAGGCGCGGTGGTGCTCTCTGCGCAAGGGCGGACTGTCCGCGGCCTGGGGCCGGACGGTCCGCGGCCTGGTGCGCTGCTGGGACTTCTGCCTGACGGCCGGACGGTCCGCGCCCTGGGGCCAGACGGTCCGCACGTACGCAGGGACGGCGGAAGATCGCCGACGGCGCCTGGATCTCGCTCCCAGGAGGGACCCCGTCGGGGAGTAGAGATCCTAGGTGGTGTCTAGGCTCGGGCAGGCCGACCTAGACTCCTCTAATCGACGTAGAGTCGAGGAGAGGCGGAGAATTTGGGGATCGAGTGGCTAAACCTAAACTAGACTAGAACTACTCCTAGGATAAAATGCGAATAAAAGTTGTATTGATTCGATTGTTGATTACAAATCGGCCGTAGACCTCTCTTTTTATAGAGAAGGGGGGCTGGACCCTTTACACGACTGGATTCCGAGCTAATTCCGGAAATCTAGCCAACAAACATAGCACAAAATTCGGAACCCTAAACTGCTCTGCGCATGCGCGGACCGTCCAGCCCACAGGCGCGGACTGTCCGGACTGCGGACCGTCCGGCCTCAGGGCCGGACCGTCCGCTCGCTCAATTTGAGGCTCAACACCTCGTTGACCAGTTCACAAGTTCTGCTAGTCCGTTTATCTGCTCGCCATTCGCCCCGTACTCCATGTGCACTGTATGCCGCCAGCCACCACGAAAATAGTGTTGTGTGCTGTATGCCCCCAGGAAAGGCATGCTGCCAGGTACTGAAAATCAACTAGAGGGATGAAAAGTCAAAACCTGAAAATTATAAATTTTTACACACATATTTTACCCAAAGTTAGCGTTAGAATGAGTAATAATGAAATAAGAGTGCAGAAGATGATTCTCCTTGTCACGAGTGGCTCAAGCAATGTGCGGATTTACTTTAGGAGCTAACTCAAAAGGATAAGCAAGAGAACTTTAAAAAGAGGGGAGAGAAAGGATCAAATCACAAGGTAATGTTCAACACAAATGAATACGGCGATTTGTTTTCTGAGGTTCAGTTTCGAAGAACCTACTCCCTGCTGAGGAGATCACGTAGGTCGGGTTTATTTCAACCATTTTCCTCTATCAAATGGTCACTTAGACCGGTTGAGTGATTCTTCTTAATCTCAAGGGTCAGTTAGACCCGCAAAGATCACCACACAATTATGTGTCTCTTGCTAGCTTTACAAGTCACGTGAAAGTTTAGAAGGAGACGAAGAAAGCACGATCAAAAAACTAAGCAACAAATAAAACATTAGGTCACACTCTCTATAATCTCTCACAAGGCACTTAATCACTTATGAACACAATCACAATTGTTACACTTGGAGGATCTTTGATGCTTGTGTGAGGCTTTGGAGTGAACTTTATCTCTTTGCAATGAATGTGAGAGTTGGAATGCTTGGATATGTTGAATGGAGGTGCTTGGGATTGAATTTATAGCCCTCAACCACCACATAGCCATTGTCAAGTTTCCGCCACTTGCGGACGGTCCGCGTCTAGGCCGGACGGGCCACCCCTGCACATCAATGGCTGGAAACATAATGGTCAGCAGTAACGGCTATATGACGAATATGAGTGCATTAAATGTGTCGTCAGATGCCAGATAAAGCAGTCACAGATGGTCCGACCGTGCATCCCGGACAGTCCGCGAGGACACTAAAAATGAATTTTACTAAACCCGACACCTTCGAGTTTCTCTGGATTCCAACGGGTAGACAGTCTGCGCCTGAGGGCCGGACGGTCCGTGCTTGGTATCGGATGATACTTTTCTCTCCTTCAGACAGTTCGTAGTAGAGGTTATGTGATTTTTATAGTTTCTGCCTGAGGCACACCGAGGCGTCGCAGACGGTCCGCCAGAAGGCCCCAAACGGTCCGCGCACAGGTGAATTCTCAAAAAAACTCTCTTGTATAGAATAATCTACGGTATTCCGGGCAGTCGACTTAGAATTACGATGACTGGACTTATGCACATGAGAATCAATCAACTAGGCAAACTAGTAAAAGCACCTAGAGGGGGGTGAATAGGTGATCCTGTAAAACTTGAACTTAATGCCACAAAAACTTGATTAGGCGTTAGCACAATAATGCCAAGTGGCTGGAGAGGAGTCTCAACAAAACACAATAACCACAAGAGATCAATCACAGAGATGGCACAATGGTTTATCTCGTGGTTCGGCCAAGACCAACGCTTGCCTACTCCACGTTGTGGCGTCCCAACGGACGAGGGTTGCAAGCAACCCCTCTCAAGCGGTCCAAAGACCCACTTGAATACCACTGTGTTTTGCTTTTCTTTTCTATATCCCGTTCGCGAGGAATCTCCACAACTTGGAGTCTCTCGCCCTTACAAAGATGTTCACAAAGAAGCACGAAGTAAGGGAGGGATTAGCAACTCACAAAAGACACAAAGATCACAGCAAATACGCACACACAAGACCCAGACTTAAGCTCAAAAGACTAGCACACTAGAACGGAGCTCAAATCACTAGAATGTCGAACAAGTGCGCAAGAATGGAGTGTGAGTGATCAAGAGTGCTCAAGGAATGCTTGGTGTACTCCTCCATGCGCCTAGGGGTCCCTTTTATAGCCCCAAGGCAGCTAGAAGCCGTTGAGAGCAATCCGGGAAGGCAATTCTTGCCTTCTGTCGCCTGGCGCACCGGACAGTACGGTGCACCACCGGACACTGTCCGGTGCGGATTTCCTTCCTTATTTGGCGAAGCCGACCGTTGGCAGCCTTGGAGCCGTTGGCGCACCGGACACTGTCCTGTGCACACCGGACAGTCCGGTGCCCCCTCCCGACCGTTGGCTCGGCCACGTGTCTCGCGCAGATCGCGCAGCCGACCGTTGGCCCGGCCGACCGTTGGCTCACCGGACAGTCCGGTGCACACTGGACAGTCCCGTGAATTATAGCCGTACGCTGTTAATTCCTTCCCGAGAGCAGCAAGTTCGCCTGAGCTAGCCTGGCACACCGGACACTGTCCGGTGCCCCACCGGACAGTCCGGTGCACCCAAACAGAGCTGGCTTTGGCTGAACAAGGCCATCTCTTCTCCAATTCGTTTTCTCCTGTTTCCAGCACTTAGACACAATACATTAGTCTCTAAAAACAATGTACTAAGTCTAGAAACATACCTTTTGACATGATTTGCACGTTGTCCACCACATTGCATAGATCAACACAAAAGCACTTGCGTTGGCACTCAATCACCAAAATACTTAGAAATGGACCAAAGGCACATTTCCCTTTCAATCTCCCCCTTTTTGGTGATTTATGCCAACACAACATAAAGCAACTAGAACAAGTGCAATATCAATGCAAATGAAAACTCAATATAGTTTTGATTCATATTTGGCATATATGGATCACTCTTTGCCACCACTTGGTTTGTTTTTGCAAATCAAACTCAATTTCCTATCTCTAAGTCAAATTCACTTGTAGAGACATAAAGAGAGGTATTCCAAAATAAATTGATCAAGGATTTCAAAAACTCCCCCTTTTTCCCATAATCAACACTTCTCCCCACAAGAGGCCAACTTTTGACAAAAGAGATAATAAAAGAGTTTTGACAAACCAAAAGCTCTATTCTACTATTTTCAAAATATCTCAAGTGGTAGCTGATCCATTTATTGCTTTGGCCTTTATTTTCTCCCCCTTTGGCATCAAGCACCAAAACGGAATCAATCTTGGCCCTAGAACCCCATTGCCTCACCAAAAGCTTCAAATAAGAGTACAAAGGCAATAAGGTCATAAAGATGAACTTGGAATAAGTTACCCTCTCATCGGAGTGCAGTGGAATTCTTGCATGGTCCAAGTCCACCTTTTCCCTTTCAAGCCTCCTTCGAGACTAAATCAAGCAAACTCAAGCACATGGTTAGTCTCAAGGGGTCAAGTTGTAACACATCTCCCCCTAAATAAGTGCATCACTTGCAAAGGACTTGTGAGGTCCGGGGAGTGCTTGTACAACTTGAGCACCATAAATAAACAACAAAATGCATTAAGGAACATGATCAAAGGCATAAACACATGTATGCTATAAATCAATCCAAGTTCCGCGAATCTAAGACATTTAGCTCACTACGCAACTTGCAAAAGGTCTGCTCATCTAATGGCTTGGTAAAGATATCGGCTAGCTGGTTCTCGGAGCTAACATGAAACACTTTGATATCCCCCTTTTGCTGGTGGTCTCTCAAAAAGTGATGACGGATGTCTATGTGCTTTGTGCGGCTGTGTTCAACAGGATTATCCGCCATGCGGATAGCACTCTCATTATCACATAGGAGTGGGACTTTGCTCAGATTGTAGCCAAAGTCCCTGAGGGTTTGCCTCATCCAAAGTAGTTGCGCGCAACACTGTCCTGCGGCAATGTACTCGGCCTCAGGGTGGATAGGGCAACAGAAGTTTGTTTCTTAGAACTCCATGACACCAGGGACCTTCCTAAGAATTGGCACGTCCCTGATGTACTCTTCCTATCGACCTTACATCCAGCATAGTCGGAGTCTGAATATCCAATCAAGTCAAAGGTAGACCCCTTTGGATATCAGATCCCGAAACAAGGCGTAGCGACTAAATATCTAAGAATTCGCTTCACAGCTACTAAGTGACACTCCTTAGGATTGGATTGAAATCTAGCACACATGCATACGCTAAGCATAATATCCGGTCTACTAGCACATAAATAAAGTAAATACCCTATCATAGACCGGTATGCTTTTTGATCAATGGACTTACCTCCTTTGTTGAGGTCGGTGTGTCCGTCGGTTTCCATCGGAGTCTTTGCAGGCTTGGCGTCCTTCATCCCAAATCGCTTGATCAAGTCTTGCGTGTACTTGGTTTGAGAGATGAAGGTTCCATCCTTGAGTTGCCTCACTTGGAACCCAATGAAGTAGCTTAACTCGCCCATCATCGACATCTCGAATTTCTGAGTCATCACCCTGCTAAACTCTTCACAAGACTTTTGGTTAGTAGAACCAAATATTATGTCATCGACATAAATTTGGCACACGAAAAGATCACCATCACAAGTCTTAGTAAAAAGAGTTGGATCGGCTTTCCCAACCTTGAAAGCATTAGCAATTAAAAAGTCTCTAAGGCATTCATACCATGCTCTTGGGGCTTGCTTAAGTCCATAGAGCGCCTTAGAGAGCTTACACACGTGGTCGGGGTACCGTTCATCCTCGAAGCCAGGGGGTTGCTCCACGTACACCTCCTCCTTGATTGGCCCGTTGAGGAAAGCGCTCTTCACATCCATTTGGAACAACCTGAAGGAATGGTGAGCGGCATATGCTAGCAAGATACGAATGGACTCTAACCTAGCCACAGGAGCAAAAGTCTCCTCAAAGTCCAAACCTGCGACTTGGGCATAACCTTTTGCCACAAGTCGTGCCTTGTTCCTTGTCACCACCCCATGCTCGTCTTGTTTGTTGCGGAACACCCACTTGGTTCCCACAACATTTTGCTTGGGACGAGGCACCAGTGTCCAAACTTCATTTCTTTTGAAGTTGTTGAGCTCCTCCTGCATGGCCAACACCCAGTCCGGATCTAGCAAGGCCTCTTCTACCCTGAAAGGCTCAATAGAAGAGACAAAGGAGTAATGCTCATAAAAATTAACTAATTGAGATCGAGTAGTTACTCCCTTGCTAATATCACCCAAAATTTGGTCGACGGGATGATCCCTTTGAATCATTGCTCGAACTTGGGTTGGAGGTGCCGGTTGCGTTTCTTCCTCCATTTCATGATCATCTTGTGCTCCCCCTTGATCACACGCCTCCTGTTCATCATCTTGAGTTGGGGGATGCACCATTGTTCAGGAAGAAGGTTGATCTCGTTCATCTTGTTCCTGTGGCCGTACATCTCCAATCGCCATGGTGCGTATTGCGGCCGTTGGAACTTCTTCTTCATCTATATCATCAAAATCAACAACTTGCTCTCTTGGAGAGCCATTAGTCTCATCAAATACAACATCGCTAGAGACTTAAACCAATCCCGATGATTTGTTGAAGACTCTATACGCCTTTGTATTTGAGTCATAACCTAAAAAAATCCTTCTACGTCTTTGGGAGCAAATTTGGAATTCCTACCCTTCTTCACTAGAATGTAGCATTTACTCCCAAAAACTCGAAAATATGAAACATTGGGTTTGTTATCGGTTAGTAGCTCATACGACGTCTTCTTGAGGAGGCGGTGAAGGTAGACCCGGTTGATGGCATGGCAAGCCGTGTTCACGGCTTCCGACCAAAAGCGCTCGGGGGTCTTGAACTCTCCAAGCATCGTCCTTGCCATATCAATTAGCGTCCTGTTCTTCCTCTCTACCACACCATTTTGCTGTGGTGTGTAGGGAGCGGAGAACTCGTGCTTGATCCCTTCCTCCTCAAGATACTCCTCCACTTGAAGGTTCTTGAATTCGGACCCATTGTCGCTCCTTATCTTTTTCACCTTGAGCTCAAACTCGTTTTGAGCTCTCCTTAGGAAGCGCTTGAGGGTCCCTTGGGTTTCAGATTTATCCTGCAAAAAGAATACCCAAGTGAAGCGGGAAAAGTCATCAACTATAACAAGACCATACTTACTTCCTCCTATACTTAGATAGGCGACGGGTCCGAAGAGGTCCATGTGAAGCATCTCCAAAGGTCTTGATGTAGTCATCACATTTTTGGTGTGATGAGAGCTTCCCACCTGTTTGCCTGCTTGACAAGCTGCACAAGGTCTATCTTTTTCGAATTGCACATTAGTTAAACCTATCACGTGTTCTCCCTTTAGAAGCTTGTGAAGGTTCTTCATCCCCACATGTGCTAAGCGGCGATGCCACAACCAGCCCATGCTAGTCTTAGCAATTAAGCATGCATCTAGACCGACCTCCTCTTTTGCAAAATCAACTAAGTAAAGTTTGCCGTCTAATACACCCTTAAAAGCTAGTGAACCATCACTTCTTCTAAAGACAGACACATCTACATTTGTGAATAGACAATTATATCCCATATTGCATAATTGACTAACAGATAACAAATTATATCCGAGAGACTCAACTAAAAACACATTAGATATAGAGTGCTCGGATGAAATAGCAATTTTACCTAACCCTTTTACCTTGCCTTGATTCCCATCACCAAATATTATTGAATCTTGGGAATCCTTGTTTTTGACGTAGGAGGTGAACATCTTCTTCTCCCCCGTCATATGGTTTGTGCATCCGCTGTCGATAATCCAGCTTGAACCCCCGGATGCATAAACCTGCAAGGCAAATTTAGGCTTGGGTCTTAGGTACCCAACTCTTGTTGGGTCCTACAAGGTTAGTCACAATTGTCTTAGGGACCCAAATGCAAGTTTTGTCTCTCTTGCATTTTGCCCCTAATTTTCTAGCAACTATCTTCCTATCCTTTCTACAAATGGCAAATGAAGCATTGCAAGCATGATATATTGTAGAAGGTTCATTAACTTTCCTAGGAACATTAACAACATTTCTCCTAGGCATATGAACAAAATATCTCCTAGACATATCTTTACCATGCATATAGGAAAAACTAGAAGCAAACATGGCATGAGAGTCAAAAGCATCATAAGCATTACAACTCTTATAAGACTGTCTTCTATCATGGTACATAAAAGCATGGTTCTTTTTAACACTACTAGCCATAGGAGCCTTCCCTTTTTCCTTGGCGGAGATGGGAGCCTTATAGCTTGTTAAGTCCTTGGCTTCCCTCTTGAAGCCAAGTCCATCCTTAATTGAGGGGTGTCTACCAATCGTGTAGGCATCCCTTGAACAAACTAGAGTAATCTATTTCTTCATCACTAGACTCATCATCACTAGAAGAATCATAAGTGGCATTGTTTCGATTACATACCTTCTTCTCCTTCGCCATGAGGCATGTGTGACGCTCGTTGGGGAAGAGGGATGGTTTGTTGAAGGCGGTGGCGGCGAGTCCTTCATTATCAGAGTCGGATGACGAACAATCCGAGTCCCACTCCTTGCCAAGGTGTGCCTCGCCCTTAGCCTTCTTGTATGCCTTCTTCTCCCTCTTGTTCCCCTGTTCCTGGTCACTATCATTATCGGGGCAGTTAGCGATAAAATGACCAATCTTACCACACTTGAAGCATGAGTGCTTCCCCTTTGTCTTGGTCTTGCTTGGCTGCCCCTTGTGACCCTTTAGCGTCGTCTTGAAGCGCTTGATGATGAGAGCCATCTCTTCATCATTTAGCCCTGCCGCCTCAACTTGTGCCACCTTGCTAGGTAGCGCCTCCTTGCTTCTTGTTGCCTTGAGAGCAAAGGGTTGAGGCTCATTGATTGGACCATTCAATGCGTCGTCCACGTATTCGCCTCCTTGATCATCATTCGCCCACTCACAAACTTTCCAAGAACTTCTTCGGGCGACATCTTGGTGTACCTAGGATTTTCACGAATATTGTTCACCAGATGTGGATCAAGTACAGTAAAGGACCTTAGCATTAGGCGGACGACGTCGTGATCCGTCCATCGCGTGCTTCCGTAGCTCCTTATTTTGTTGATAAGGGTCTTAAGCCGGTTGTATGTTTGGGTTGGCTCCTCGCCCCTTATCATCGCGAATCTTCCAAGCTCGCCCTCCACCAACTCCATCTTGGTGAGCAAGGTGACGTCGTTCCCCTCATGAGAGATCTTGAGGGTGTCCCAGATCTGCTTGGCATTGTCCAAGCCGCTCACCTTATGATACTCGTCCCTGCACAAAGAGGCTAACAACACAGTAGTAGCTTGTGCATTTTTATGAATCTGTTCATTAATAAATACAGGACTATCCGAGCTATCAAATTTCATTCCATTCTCAACAATCTCCCATATACTTGGATGGAGAGAGAACAAGTGACTACGCATTTTATGACTCCAAAATCCGTAGTCCTCCCCATCAAAGTGTGGAGGTTTGCCAAGAGGGATGGAGAGCAAATGTGCATTTGAGCTATGCGGAATACGAGAGTAATCGAAAGAAAAGTTCGAATTAACCGTCTTTCTTTTGTCGTAGTCGTTGTCGTCGTTGTCCTTTTGGGAAGAAGTGGACTCATCGTTGTCGTCGTAGTAGATGATCTCCTTGATGCGTCTTGTCTTCTTCTTCTTCCCATCTTTGCGTTTGTGGCCCGAGCCCGAGTCGGTAGGCTTGTCATCTTTGGGCTCGTTGATGAAGGACTCCTTCTCCTTATCATTGATCACAATCCCCTTGCCCTTAGGATCCATCTCTTCGGGCGGTTAGTCCCTTTCTTGAAGAGAACGACTCTGATACCAATTGAGAGCACCTAGAGGGGGGGTGAATAGGTGATCCTGTAAAACTTGAACTTAATGCCACAAAAACTTGATTAGGAGTTAGCACAATAATGCCAAGTGGCTGGAGAGGAGTCTCAACAAAACACAATAACCACAAGAGATCAATCACAAAGATGGCACAGTGGTTTATCCCGTGGTTCGGCCAAGACCAACGCTTGCCTACTCCACGTTGTGGCGTCCCAACGGACGAGGGTTGCAATCAACCCCTCTCAAGCGGTCCAAAGACCCACTTGAATACCACTGTGTTTTGCTTTTCTTTTCTATATCCCGTTCGCGAGGAATCTCCACAACTTGGAGTCTCTCGCCCTTACAAAGATGTTCACAAAGAAGCACGGAGTAAGGGACGGATTAGCAACTCACACAAGACACAAAGATCACAGCAAATACGCACACACAAGACCCAGACTTAAGCTCAAAAGACTAGCACACTAGAACGGAGCTCAAATCACTAGAATGTCGAACAAGTGCGCAAGAATGGAGTGTGAGTGATCAAGAGTGCTCAAGGAATGCTTGGTGTACTCCTCCATGCGCCTAGGGGTCCCTTTTATAGCCCCAAGGCAGCTAGGAGCCGTTGAGAGCAATCCGGGAAGGCAATTCTTGCCTTCTGTCGCCTGGCGCACCGGACAGTCCGGTGCACCACCGGACACTGTCCGGTGCGGATTTCCTTCCTTATTTGGCGAAGCCGGTTGGCAGCCTTGGAGCCGTTGGCGCACCGGACACTGTCCTGTGCACACCGGACAGTCCGGTGCCCCCTCCCGACCGTTGGCTCGGCCACGTGTCTCGCGCAGATCGTGCAGCCGACCGTTGGCCCGGCCGACCGTTGGCTCACCGGACAGTCCGGTGAATTATAGCCGTATGTCGTTAATTCCTTCTCGAGAGCAGCAAGTTCGCCTGAGCCAGTCTGGCACACCGGACACTGTCCGGTGCCCCACCGGACAGTCCGATGCACCCAGACAGAGCTGGCTTTGGCTGAACAAGGCCATCTCTTCTCCAATTCGTTTTCTCCTGTTTCCAGCACTTAGACACAATACATTAGTCTCTAAAAACAATATACTAAGTCTAGAAACATACCTTTTGACATGATTTGCACGTTGTCCACCACATTGCATAGATCAACACAAAAGCACTTGCGTTGGCACTCAATCACCAAAATACTTAGAAATGGCCCAAAGGCACATTTCCCTTTCAACTAGTTAGTCCATTAGATTTTTATAGTCATCAATCATCAAAATCAATTTAGAGAAAATGGTAAAGGCCATTTCCCTTTCAATCTCCCATTTTTGGTGATTGATGCCAATACAAACCAAAGCAAGTATAAAGTGTAGAAATGTAACATGTTTGCAATTTTGACAAGAGTGCATAAGTTACTGAAGTGAAAGCAGTTATAAGTACATATGGATGTTTTGATATAGTTAAAATTTTGGACCACATTTGCACCACTTAGTTTGTTTTTGCAAATCTGGAAAAGTCTTTTCAAATTCTTTTGCAATTGGCCTAAGGTATAATAATAGAATTTTTCAAAAGCATTTTCAAGTTTGAAAGATTCTCCCCCTTTTTCAAATGTTTTTTCCTTTGGCCAAATAAAAGTTCCGTCTGAAAACCTTCTCCCCTTTGGCATAAATAGTTTCCCCCTCTTAGCTGTCAAGAGGGTTTTTCAAATGCAATATTACCAATTTGGAAGATAAAAAGTTTTCATAAAATAGTGGTGGTGGTGTGGTCCTTTTGCTTGGCCTATTAATTTATGCCCCTTTGGCATTAAGCGCCAAAAACAAAGAAATCCAGAGGCCTTCAACAAGAAATGTATGAATGCAAGTACATGAGTTGGGGAAGGGATATTTGATATCGACGGAGAAGTTGTGGAAGCTTTGCATTTGCCTTCAACTGCATTTCCCTTTCAATCTAAGACTAAGTATGAATATACACTTGGAGGCATGTTAGTCTTAGCTTTGGCACAAGAAGAATAAGAAATATGTATTTATACCAAATGAAAGAGACATGCCATGATCAAAGGTATAAGCTCACAGAATCCCTTTTCATCCAAGGGCTTGGTGAAAATATCGACTAACTATTTGTTGGTGCTAACATGGTCAATAACGATATCCCCCTTTGTGAGTGGTCTCTCAGGAAGTGGTACAAGATGTTTATGTGTTTAGTGCGACTGTGTTCAACGGAAATCTCCGCCATGCGGATAGCACTCTCATTATCACATATGAGTGGGACTTTGCTCAATTTGTAGCCATAGTCTCTAAGGATTTGCCTCGTCCAGAATAGTTGTGCACAACGAAGACACCAGGGATCTTCCCAGAAACTGACAAGTCCCTGATGTGCTCTTCATGTCAACCTTACATCCGGCATAGTTAGTGTCGGAATATCCAACAAGATCAAAGGTAGACACCCTGGAGTATCATAGCCCAAATCTAGGAGTATGAACTAAATATGTCAAGAAACTTTTTATGGCCCTTAGGTGACATTTCTTAGGGTCGGCTTGGAATCTTGCACACATGCTAACTGAAAGCATAATGTTTGATCTAGAAGCACATAAGTAAAATAATGAACCGATCATAAACCAAATTGAATGGTTGTTTCGGGGGCCCAAACTTCACTGTTGTCATTGCCGGCCATCCGAAGCCTGAAGAGATCATCGAGAATGCACAATCCCCTCTACCTGGCGCACCAAGTGTCGGTGTTTCGAACCCATGCTCCAGCAAGTAAATTTGTGTATGTGTGTAGGGGTGAAAACGGGTCGGGTATACCCGTGTGGTACCAGATACGGATAGTGCAAATACCTGTTTTTCGAATACGGATTCATATATTTTTATATTCGAGATGGATACAAGTAATACCCGGATACTACAGCTTCCGATTTAGGTCGGATATGGAGCGAGGACTACCCAGTAAATATCTGGATATTCGGGTCAGATACGGGTACCCGGAATTCGGGTACCCGTTTTTCTTTTTCTGTATAATATAGTTATAATTTTACATATGAAATCCGATGAAGATAATGTTTATATGAAAATTGTTGAGCTCGAAGAGATCTATAACTTTGTAGTACATCGATTTTTTGTTTAAACACATCTTTAGGCCAAAATCATTAAAATAATGTCCAAATTTATATCAAATTAATAGACTTTATCATTTTTATGTGGGGGGTTTAAGTTTATCTCTATGTGGGAAGTTAGGTTATCTTTTTATATACTATTTATTAGTATTGATAACTTATTTGTAATTTTCGGTCGGCGCTACAATATTTTATGGATTTAATTGTATTTTGACGGTTTTCTACGCCAAGAAATTAATAATGTATAAATAGCCTAAAAAATCATGGAATTTTACGGCGGCACAACATATGTTCATATATAACCATAAAAAATGTTTGGATCATAAGATCTATAAGATGCCCGCGTTTCTTCGATTTCACTTTAACTTATTTGTCTGAGTTACTTGTGAATCACCGTAAGTATCCAAGTTTCAACATAGTCAATACTTTACTTTATCATTTTCATAAAAGAACTTGAGTTATCTTCGTATAAAATGTTTATTAGTTTTTGTAACTTATTTGCAATTTTTGAGTGAAACTAGAATATTTTATGAATTTTTAATATTGTGGTGTTGGTTCTATAATGTCCTTGTGATTCGTAACTTTGAACTATATGATGTCAATTTTATCGGTTTCCTTTCCTACATTTGATCTATCATATACATGATTATGTATTGCTTAATTTATGTGTTTGTTGGATGGTTGGCCAATTAATATCATCGGTACGAACTACCCGACAACTATCTGGTACCTACCCGAGTAGTATCCGTTATTTGTTTCTTACCCGCCCGGATTATTACCCGGTCCCATCCTGTATTCGTCCCAAATCTTAACTACCCGTATCCAGTCCCATATCCGAGAGAAATACAATAGGGTAGAATACGGGATGACCCTGTATCCGGCTGTATCCATTCCGTTTTCATCCCTATATGTTGTTTCGTCGTCCGTGTGGTGTGTTCGGTTGGCGCAAGGTTTATACTAGTTCGAGCAGAACGTCCCTACATCCAGTATTCACGTGGTGTGATCCGTTCATTTTTCTGATCTCTTGTGAGTCCTAGGAATATTTTCAAAACATGGGACCACTGGTTTATTGATATGCTTTTGGTTTGAGGAACTTCTTCATCTCAATCGAAGTTAAGTGCTCAAGTTCCGATTTTAAGCACCAGAATTTGATTGGTTCCCATTTACCCCCTGTTGGGACCATGCTTCGTCGCCGAAGGTCCTGCAGGAAGAAACACCTTCGGCAAATCTGTTTATACGTGGTACCGAAGCTACCGCTCATGAAGCTTTGATACTATAACGTATCCAAAGACGAAGGATCAAACCGACTTAAAGATGGAATGACTTTTTAGTCCATAAGGGTCTGAGTCATAATTGTAATCTTTTGTAAGGGGCATGATTGTAATTTCTTACAGGCTGCATCCTGTGCCTACAAATAGATGAACAGTACTCCTTTACTATTCACAGAATCTTGTAATCACTAACATATTACGCTGGAATTATTCTTTGTCAAGGCGAAGGTATAAATGTACCTAAATATTGTGTTTTAATATTTAAATTCATATTATAAAATAAGTGAATAATGTTATTTATTCTTGTTATTCTATAATATTTTATATTTTATATTTCATTTCGCATTGTTTTATCTCTTATCACGAAGGTGTGACCTTCGTGATATATTACCCAAGACCTTCGTCCGAAGCTCATTAAATCCTTTGGGGAGATAATGCTTCAGCGGACGAAGGGCATTAACATTTAACATTCTGTGTTGCCTTGTTCTTAATTTATAGCATTTGAGAACAAGTCCCCAACATTGGCGCCCACCTCCGGTGAACTCACTTCCACCTTTTGAGCTGATGACTTCGTTCAAGAACCAAGCTGGAGCTGATTCGGCTCTAAAGCTGATCCTCCCGATCACAGGCGGTTCATGCTCAAAGCCAGCTAACAAGAAGCAGAAGAAGGAGGCACAAAAAAGGGTACAACATGTCGGGGTGCAAGGACCCTTCATCAAGTCAAGATGGTCTCATATCCCAATTACCTTCTCCCAAGAGGACCTTCAGCTCAATGATTACCCTCACAATGATGCTATGGTCATATCTTGTGTCATCAAAGGATTTCTAGTCCACAATGTTTTGGTTGACACAGGCAGTGCAACCGACATTATATTTGCTAAAGCCTTCAAACAGATGCAAGAGCCAGAAGACAAGATTCATGATGCTACGCACCCTCTTTGTGGCTTCAGAGGAAGACAGATTGTAGCACTTAGAAAGATTACCATGCCAGTGACCTTCGGATTCGTCAACAATACAAGGACTGAGCAAGTTGTGTTTGACATTGTCGATATGGAGTACCCTTACAATGCAATCATTGGTCGCGGAACACTCAATGCTTTCGAAGCAATTCTTCATCCAGCATATCTTTGCATGAAGATACCTTCGGATCAGGGACCTATTGCTATTCATGGGAGTCAGGAAGCTGCCAGAAAGGCCGAGGGGAATTGGACTGATTCAAAGGCAATCCACAATATAGATGAAGCCGAAGCTTGTGAGTAGTACAAGTACAGAAGGGAGAAGGCTGCTTCGGCCGATCAGCCAAAACCCATGCTTTTATGCGAAGATATCGCAGAACAGAAGGTGCTGCTGGGATCTCAATTGTTTGAGGAACAAGAGAAAACCCTGATAAGGTTTCTGTTCAACAACAAAGATGTCTTTGCATGGTCGGATAACAATCTCTGTGGCGTCAATAGGGATGTTATTGAACACTCGCTCAATGTTGATCCATCCTTCAGACCCAGAAAGCAGAGGCTTCGGAAGATGTCTGATGACAAGGCCGAAGGTGCTCGAAATGAAGTAAAAAGACTCCTCAGCGTCGGAGTCATCAGAGAAGTGAAGTATCCAGAATGGTTGGCTAACACTGTTATGGTAAAAAAGGTCAATGGCAAATGGAGGATGTGTATCGATTTTACTGATCTCAACAAGGCTTGTCCGACGGATGAGTTTCCATTGCCAAGGATAGATTCTCTAGTTGACGCAGCAGCTTCGTCAGAGCTTATGAGTCTGCTAGATTGTTATTCAGGCTACCATCAAATTTGGATGAAGAAAGAGGATGAGCCGAAAACCAGCTTCATAACCCCTAGTGGAACGTATTGTTATCTTCGGATGCCTGAGGGGCTCAAGAACGCTGGAGGAAGCTTCAGCAGAATGACAACGAAGGTTCTCCATTATCAGATAGGCATAAATGTGTTAACATATGTTGATGATATTATAGTAAAAAGCACCAAGAAAGAAAATCACATTGCTGATCTGCAGGAGACATTCGCTAATTTCAGACAGGCTGGTCTAGGCCTGCTAATGGCAAAAAATCCAACCCACTCCCACCCATACCCAAATCTAGTAACTTCGATATCCATCCCACACCCACCTAAACATATTAGAAGGAAGTTAAACCCAACCCATCCAATAACATTATTGACCCCAAACCAACCCGTAATTGGGTGGAAACCCATGGAAAACCTGTGGGCTTAGCATATTGTCTCACATCAAGCCAACCGCATACACTGATACACAAACATAGTTGCATACACAGTAACAATTTTGGTCAACAAACATTTAGGTCTCGAGAGAATAACAAAAAACATCTGTTAAAGATCCTTAATAAACAATAATCTTTTTGACAAGAAACATAAACTAGTAGCGGTGGAAAGAGTATGTGATCAAGCTTGAAGCTAGCAACAATGGAAGGGGACATCTAGATAGTATCAGAAGCCCACCGAACGACGAATAAACCTCCCTGGAAGTGAAAGAAAAGCATCATGTGAGAAAAAAGCACATTGAACTATCGAGCAAAAGGAGAAATGGCCAAAAGCAAATAAATGAGTGCATGTTGCTTTCTTGTTGAATGTAAAATTAATTTTTTTTCTAAATAAAGCAAATATTTTCTTTATTTGGAAAAAACAACACATATATTTTGTAATCCCATGTACATATGGAAACAAATAAACCCTACACTACAATTCTCCTCTCTGCATTCTTTTATTGTGCCAGCATACATCGCAGTAGTAAAATAGCAAAAAAAGAGGATATATTGTTTACTAACCCATTTCCACTGGCAGGAAGAGTGTTGCTGCTAGCTAGGTCCAAACACAACTGGATAAACTGAAATAGCAAAACAACAATTGTTAGGAAAGTAGAGTGATTACTAGCATACTTAGCAATATATTACAGTAAATATAGAGCGAGTAAAAGCAACTAATAAGCTATGTGATTACTAGCATACTTATCAAGTACCTTGAATATTTGGGTATTCATACAACCAATCCTTGCAGCATACAAGGCATTCAAGTGTTTCTGGTGTCATTGAGCTTCGATTATCAGCAAGAATGCGACCACCGGCGCTAAAAGCAAACTCCGAAGGAACAGTGCTCAAAGGTATTGCTAATAAATCACGCGCCATAGCTGAAAGCACTGGGTATTTGTTTGCATTTGTCCTCCACCAACTTAGAATTTCAAATCTTTCATCTGTTCTCACAAATTCTTCTTCTAAGTATGCGTCAAGCTCAGACTTTGCAAGACGTCTTCCTCTTGTTTGGGACCACTGAGAAAATTCTTTATCCAACCTTCTTTTTCCAAGAATCGGTAAGCCCAAAGTACTAGTATTTGTAGCAACAATAGGTGAGACTGTAGTATCTTTTTGAACAATTTTTGCATATTCACCAAAAAAATTGGTGAACCATTGTTTGGCCAAGGACATGTCGATAAACTGTTGACACGTCTTCTCATAAAAAAAGTCCAAAAAATCCATCTTCTTTGATGGGTCAAGTATAGTGGCTATGACAAGTGCCATATTATACTTGCCCTTCTCCCAGTATTTATCGAACTTAGAATCCATTGCTAGTGCCAAATCCTCAAGCACACAACTGGTTTGCCAATTTTCATTTCTTAGAGCTTGATGGATACATAACACATTATGCAAAAACAAATGAGATGTTGGACTTCTATGTGCTGAGAATGCTTTTGTAGCTTCCTCAAATGCCCCAAGAAACTCTCCAATCGCCTCAGAATTTGTCCACTCTTCATCATCTGGTGAAGGCTCAAGTTGTTCCTCAGCATATCTCTTTAAGACAACTTTGTACTCAATGGCCTCCATAATCATCTTCTCATTTATCCAATGTGATAGTAAACACCTTCTCTTTTATCCCCCACTCTATGAGACACTTCGTAATTACTTCTTCGATTGCTAGGCCCGTGTGTGGATATTTGACATCTTTGAATGCAATAGTCTTCTTTTTCAAGATAAAGTTTGCATCAATGTAGTGGGCTGTCAAGCAAAGATAACCCAACTTCTAATTTGAGGTCCAAAGATCAGATGTCAAGCAAATCCGAGAGTTAAGACTCTGTAGCTCATTCCTTAGCTCTTGCCTCATCATCTTGAATCTGGCAATACAATCATTTCTCATTGTCTGACGCCCAACACCGCTGAACGATGGTTGCAATGACTCCATCCACGGGGCAAAGAAAGGATCATCAAACTTGTTGAATGCGACCTCGGCACTGATGCACCACTTAACCATGCACTCACGAGTCTTTCGAGGGTCAAACACAAATGAACCTTCTCCTGGCTTTTTTCTCATTGTAGCAATGAATCGCTTGCGATCCTCAACTGAAATTTTAGGACATGTATCTGCAACATGGTTTCTAAGGCTATTTGTTCCTGAATTCCTTTTACTTGTCAGCTTAGTCCCACAGTATTTGCAAACAGCCTTCATCACTCCATCAACCTCAACTAACTCTTGTTGAAAATACTCCCAAACCTTTGCCCTTCTGGTCGGCGATTGTACCGATTGGTCATCCAAGGTGGTATTAGTACCCGAACCCTCGGATATCCTTAAATCCATCTGACATTAAATATCTGCACCCAACATTATAGAAAAAAAGCAAGGGGTTAGTAACTTAGCATCGCTGTTGTTGTTATTTGTTAGACTTTGCTAACTGAGTCTAGAACATGTATAAACGGTGCACGGTGGCTTGGAATTTAAATAACGAAGGCAAAATCATAGAACTGGATGAGGATAAAGGGGGTGTTTGAACTGCCAGGGAAGGTGTACAAACAAGTGGCGTACCAAGAATTTCGCATCAGAAACAGCCAAAGCACGACAATAATACAACAAGTGCCAGTGGTATTTGAATCCGACTAGTACGCTAAACCCTTCAACCATCGGCGAAGAAGAACAGGAAGAGAGTACACAGGCTCGGGACATAAACTAAAACCTACACAGTTAGCCGTCATGATTGATGAATCAGCTGAATTAAAATCTGTCATGAATAGTGCATCGTCTGAACCTGTCATGAGTCAGCTGGAACTAATTATTAGCTAAGATTAAACAAAAATAGCGTAAATTAGATGAGGTCGATCAGCTAGCTGGCTGAGTCAGCTGGAACTAATTATTAGTTAAGATTAAACAAAAATAGCGTAAATTAAATGAGGTCGATCAGCTAGCTGGCTGATATAACAACGGTTAAATCCATCTAAAGTTCAGACTTCAGAGTGAATGTGATTAGCTTTTAATTTAGCTGGCTAAACAGTTAGGTGTTGCCATCAAACTGGCCCTGGACTAGGTCGACGATGCTGACCGGGGTGTGCAGGCGGCGACCGAATCGTTGTCGACTAACGTGTTTCCCACAAGCCGTCGTCCACACAAGCTGTAGATCTCACTGTCCTTGTCAAATCTCTCGTCCTCACACGCTCGCTTGGCGTCTACTAGTACTACCCCATTAGTCTAGAGCTAGATCGTGGCAGGGGAACTCACCTCCCTTGGCGGTGGGTCGGTAGCAGACTAGCAGATCGACATTGGCGAGGGCGGATTCAACCGGCAACCCGACGGCCGGCGCGACGGAGTCAAGCAGTCGACGAACAGAGTGGGGGTGGGGGCGGCGGCGAGCGCAATGCTGCAGTCGGTCTATGGCTGGCTCTCTAGTCTCAACTCGATCTCTAGCTGGCAGGATGGATGAGGATCCATGGAATCGACGGTCTATGGAAACCCATCTAAGGCCCATGGGTACAAACTATTTCCACCCAATATAAAAATAAACCCACCCAACCCAATTCACGGTCAATTAAAACCCATCATCACCCATCTAAATTAAACCCATATCTAAAACCCACCCAAAATAACCATTTACACCCGCCCCATTTGCAGGCCTAGGCTGGTCTGAAGTTAAATCCAGAGAAGTGTGTCTTCGGAGTAAAAAAGGGGAAATTCCTTGGTTGTGTGGTCTCAACAAAGGGAATCGAAGCTAATCCAAATAAGATCGAAGCTATTCTTCAGATGGAGCCCCCAAGCACAAAGAAGGGGGCTCAACGATTGACAGGAAGACTGGCATCCCTCAACCGATTCATATCTAGATCAGCAGAGAGAAATTTACCATTCTTCGAAGTGCTGAAGTCAGCCGAAGTTTTTCATAGGGGACCAGTTCAGCAGAGAGCCTTCGAAGAGCTGAAGCAATATTTGATAGACCTAACGACGTTAACTCCACCAACGCCAGGGGCTCCTCTGTTGCTGTACGTGGCAGCTTCGCATTCAGCAGTGAGTGCGGCACTTGTTCAAGAAAAACTTGAGGGACAAACCAAAAAGCAAGCCCCAATATACTTCGTCTCCGAAGTTCTTAGTCTATCAAAGAAGAATTATATACAATTGGAGAAGGTCTTATATGTCGTCTTAATGGCATCCAGAAAACTTCGACATTACTTTCAAACATATCATATAATTGTTCCTTCGTCACAACCTTTGAAGGATGTCATGAGGAACAGAGAAGCTACTGGAAGAATTGGGAAGTGGGCTGCGGAGCTTAATGACTTCAGCATTGATTATGTGCACAGATCCTCAATACAATCCCAGACGTTAGCAGACTTTATTGCCGATTGGACGCCAGGGGCTCAAGGAGAAGAAACAACTAAAGATACCGAAGTATGGACGATATTCTGTGACGGTTCTTGGGGAACCTTCGGGGCAGGAGCAGCTGCTGTGTTAGTAGCACCCTCCAAAGTTAAAACTTACTACGCAGCAAGACTTGATTTTAGTTGCATAAATAATATTGTTGAGTACGAAGCTTTGCTTTTGGGCCTTCGGAAGTTAAAAGCAATGGGGATTAGAAGGGCGGTTCTTAAAACTGATTCCCAGGTTATTTCTGGCCATATTGACAAGAGTTGTAAAGCAAGAGACTCGAAGCTTGAGAAATATTTAGACACGGTCTGAAGGATTGAAGCTTCCTTTGAAGGGTTTTCTGTCAAAAACATTCCTCGAGGAGAAAATGAACATGCTGATTTGCTAGCCAAGTCAGCAGCACAGGGGCTGCCCTTACCTTCGGAAGTATTTTTTGAGACAATAAAAGCACCTTCGGTGGAACTTCTTGAAAGAGCAGTCCTCAATATATCTCCTGTTCATCGTGAAGATTGGAGAACTGAGATCATTTCTTTCCTTCAGGGTAATTTCCTTTCAGATGATGAAGCTTATAACAAGAGAATAGAGGCAAGAGCTCGACCATATGTTATAATAAAAGGGGAGCTGTACAAGTGTGGAGTCTGTTCTCCACTACTCAAATTATTTGTGTTGGGTAATTCAACCACCAAAATCATTTAGGAAAAGGTTTGACCCTATTTCCCTTTCAATCTCCCCCTTTTTGGTGATTGATGCCAACACAAACCAAAGCAAATATATAAGTGTACAATTGAACTAGTTTGCATAAGGTAAGTGCAAAGGTTGCTTGGAATTAAACCAATTTAAACTTTCATAAGATATGCATGGATTGCTTTCTTTCTTTTAACATTTTGGACCACGCTTGCACCACTTGTTTTGTTTTTGGAAATTCTTTTTCAAAGTCTTTTTTGCAAATAGTCAAAGGTATATGAATAAGATTTCAAGAAGCATTTTAAGATTTGAAATTTTCTCGCCCTGTTTCAAATGCTTTTCCTTTGACTAAACAAAACTCCACCTTAATGAAATTCTCCTCTTAGTGTTCAAGAGGGGTTTTACAATTTAAAAAGATCAAATATTTTAGATACCAATTTTTTTTTGAAAAACTCCTCCTTAAAATACATATACCAATTGAGATAGAATTTCTTGAGGAATTATAATTTGAAAAGATACCAATTGAAAACATTAAAAACTTTGTTTCGAAATTTTTTGAAATTGGCATGGTGGTGCGGTCCTTTTGCTTTGGGCTAATACTCTCTCCCCCTTTGGCATTAATCGCCAAAAACGGAGTCTTTAGAGCCCTTTTTACTTTCTCCCCAATGGTATGAGTAATAAGAATGAAGATTATACCTAAAGTGGAGAGCGATGCGGAGTGACGGCAAAGGGTGGAGTGGAAGCCTTGTCTTCGCCGAGGACTCCATTTCCATTTTAATCTACGACTTAGCTTAGGAACATACTTGAAAACACATTAGTCGTAGTCATAAAAGAGATATGACCAAATGTACATAAATGAGCTATGTGTGCAAAGTGTCAATCAAAATTCCGAGAATCAAGAATATTTAGCTCATTCCTAAGTTTGATAAAGGTTTTCTCATCTAGTGGTTTGGTAAAGATATCGGCTAATTGTTCTTTGGTGCTAACATAAGCAATCTTGATATCCCCCCTTTGTTGGTGATCCCTCATAAAGTGATACCGAATGGCTATGTGCTTAGTGCGGCTGTGCTCAACGGGATTATCCGCCATGCGGATTGCACTCTCATTATCACATAGGAGAGGGACTTTGGTTAATTTGTAGCCATAGTCCCTAAGGGTTTGCCTCATCCAAAGCAATTGCGCGCAACAATGGCCTACGACAATGTACTCGGCTTCGGCGGTAGAAAGAGCTACTGAATTTTGTTTCTTTGAAGCCCAAGACACCAGGGATCTTCCCAAGAACTGACAAGTCCCTGATGTGCTCTTTCTATCAATTTTACACCCTGCCCAATCAGCATCTGAATATCCTACCAAATCAAAGGTGGATCCCTTGGGGGAACCAAAGACCAAACTTAGGTGTATGAATTAAATATCTCAAGATTCTTTTCACGGCCCTAAGGTGAACTTCCTTAGGATCGGCTTGGAATCTTGCACACATGCATACGGAAAGCATAATATCTGGTCGAGATGCACATAAATAGAGTAAAGATCCTATCATCAACCGGTATACCTTTTGATCTACAGATTTACCTCCCATGTCGAGGTCGAGATGCCCATTGGTTCCCATGGGTGTCTTGATGGGCTTGGCATCCTTCATTCCAAATTTGGTGAGTATATCTTGAATGTACTTAGTTTGGCTGATGAAGGTACCTTCTTGGAGTTGCTTGGCTTGAAATCATAAGAAATACTTCAACTCCCCCATCATAGACATCTCGAATTTGTGAATCATGATCCTACTAAACTCTTCACATGTAGATTTGTTAGTAGACCCAAATATGATATCATCAACATAAATTTGGCATACAAACAAATCATTTGCAATGGTTTTAGTAAAGAGTGTAGGATCGGCTTTACCGACCTTGAAGCCATTAGTGATAAGGAAATCTCTTAGGCATTCATACCATGCTCTTGGAGCTTGCTTGAGCCCATAAAGCGCCTTAGAGAGTTTATACACATGGTTAGGGTACTCACTATCTTCAAAGCCGGGAGGTTGCTCAACATAGACCTCTTTCTTGATTGGTCCATTGAGGAAGGCACTTTTCACGTCCATTTGGTAAAGCTTAAAGCCATGGTAAGTAGCATAGGCAAGTAATATGCGAATTGACTCAAGCCTAGCTAAAGGTGCATAGGTTTCACCAAAATCCAAACCTTCGACTTGTGAATATCCTTTGGCTACAAGTCGGACTTTGTTCCTTGTCACCACACCATGCTCATCTTGCTTGTTGAAAAATACCCACTTGGTTCCTACAACATTTTGGTTAGGATGTGGAATAAGATGCCATACCTCATTTCTCGTGAAGTTGTTGAGTTCCTCTTGCATTGCCAACACCCAATCCGAGTCTCTTAGTGCATTCTCTACCCTGTATGGCTCAATAGAGGAAACAAAAGAGTAATGTTCACAAAAATGAGCGACTCGAGATCGAGTGGTTACCCCCTTATGAATATCACCGAGGATGGAGTTCACGGGGTGATCTCGTTGTATCGCTTGGTGGACTCTTGGGTGTGGCGGTCTTGGACCCTGATCATCTTCCTTGTTTTGATCATTGGCATCTCCCCCTTGATTATTGTCCTCCTCTTGAGGTGGCTCTTCTTGATCTTCATTTTCATCATCTTGAGCTTGATCCTCATCTTGAGTTGGTGGAGATGCTTGAGTTGAAGATGATGGTTGATCTTGTGCATGTGGAGGCTCCTCGGGTTCCTTGGGGCACACATCCCCAATGGACATGTTCCTTAGCGCAACGCACGGGCCTCTTCATCATCTAGCTCATCAAGATCAACTTGCTCTACTTGAGAGCCGTTAGTCTCATCAAACACAATGTCACAAGAAACTTCAACTAGTCCAGTGGACTTGTTAAAGACTCTATATGCCCTTGTGTTTGAGTCATAACCAAGTAAAAAGCCTTCTACAGCCTTAGGAGCAAATTTAGATTTTCTACCCCTTTTAACAAGAATAAAACATTTGCTTCCAAAGACTGTAAAATATGAAACATTGGGCTTTTTACCGGTGAGGAGTTCATAGGATGTTTTCTTGAGGATTCGATGAAGGTAGAGTCGGTTGATGGCGTAGCAAGCGGTGTTGATTGCTTCTGCCCAAAACTGGTCCGAAGTCTTGTAGTCATCAAGCATGGTCCTCGCCATGTCAAGTAGAGTTCTATTCTTCCTCTCCACTACACCATTTTGGTGTGGTGTGTAGGGAGAAGAGAACTCATGCTTGATGCCCTCATCCTCAAGAAATCCTTCAATTTGAGAGTTCTTGAACTCCGTCCCATTGTCGCTTCTTATCTTCTTGATCCTTAACCCGAACTCGTTTTGAACCCGTCTCAAGAATCCCTTTAAAGTCTCTTGGGTTTGAGTTTTTTCCTGCAATAAGAATACTCAAGTGAAGCGAGAATAATCATACACAATTACAAGACAATACTTACTCCCACCGATGCTGATATAAGCGATCGGACCGAATAGATCCATGTGGAGTAGCTCAAGCGGCCTGTCGGTCGTCATGATGTTCTTGTGTGGATGATGAACGCCAACTTGCTTCCCTGCTTGACATGCGCTACAAACTCTGTATTTCTCAAAATGAACATTGGTTAGTCCCAAAATGTGTTCTCCCTTTAGAAGCTTGTGAAGATTCTTCATCCCAACATGGGCTAGTCGGCGATGCCAGAGCCAACTCATATTAGTCTTAGCAATTAAACAAGTATCGAGTTCAGCTCTATTAAAATCAACTAAGTATAGTTGACCCTCTAATACTCCCTTAAATGCTACTGAATCATCACTTCTTCTAAAGACATTAACACCTATATCCGTAAAAAGAAAGTTGTAACTCATTTTGCATAATTGAGAAACGAAATCAAATTGTAATCTAAAGAATCTACAAGAAAAACATTGGAAATAGAATGGTCAGGTGATATAGCAATTTTACCAAGTCCTTTGACCAAACCTTGATTTCCATCCCCGAATGTGATAGCTCTTTGAGGATCTTGGTTTTTCTCGTAGGAGGAGAACATTCTTTTCTCCCCAGTCATGTGGTTTGTGCACCCGCTATCAATGATCCAACTTGAGCCCCCGGATGCATAAACCTACAAAACAAGTTTAGGCCTTGTTCTTAGGTACCCAAACGGTCTTGGGTCCTTTCACATTAGAAACAAGCACCTTGGGTACCCAAACACAAGTCTTTGAACACTTGTGTTTGCCCCCAACATATTTGGCAACTACTTTGCCTGATTTATTAGTGAGCACATAAGAAGCATCAAAAGTCTTAAATGAAACATTAGGTTCATTTGACGCAATAGGAGATTTCCTTTTAGGAAATTTAACATGAGTGGATTGCCTAGAACTAGATGCCTCACTCTTATACATAAAAGCATGATGAGAGCCAGAGTGAGACTTCCTAGAATGAATTCTCCTAATCTTATGTTCGGGATAACCAACAGGATATAAAATATAGCCCTCGTTATCCTAAACCATGGGAGCTTTGCCCTTAACAAAGTTAGACAATTTCTTAGGGGCATTAAGTTTAACATTGCCTCTCTGTTGGAAGCCAATGCCATCCTTAATGACAGGGCATCTCCCACTATAGAGCATGCTTCTAGCAAATTTAGATTTTTCATTTTCTATCTCATGCTCATTAGTTTTAGCACTAAGTTGAGCTATGTGATCATTTTGTTGTTTAATTAAAGCTAGGTGATCATGGATAGCATCAACATTAATGTCTCTACATCTCATGCAAATAGAAACATGATCAACGGTGGATGTAGAGGGTTTGCAAACATTTAATTCATCAATCTTAGCATGTAACATGGCATTCTCATTTCTAAGATTGTAAATTAAAACATTGCAAACATTTAAATCTTTAGCCTTAGACATTAATTTATCATTCTCAATCTTAAGGCTAGAAATTGATTCATTCAACTTGTCAATTTTGGCAATCAAACTAGCATTATCATTTTTAAGGTTGACAAGAGAATCATCACAAACATTTAATTTCTCCACCTTAGCAATTAATTTGGCATTTTCAATTCTAAGGTCAGAGATAGTGTCATCGCAAATGCTAAGCTCACTAGTTAATTTTTCACATTTTTCTACTTCCTGAGCATAAGAATTTTTTACCTTAACATGCTTTTTATTTTCCTTAATAAGAAAGTCCTCTTGGCTATACAAAAGTTCATCCTTCTCATGAATAGCACTAATCAATTCATTTAACTTCTCTTTTTGTTGCATGTTAAGGTTGGCAAAAAGTGTAAGCAAATCATCATCATCATCGCTAGAGCTATCCTCATCACTAGATGTTGCATATTTAGTGGAGGCTCTAGATTTTACCTTCTTCTTTTTGCCGTCCTTTGCCATGAGGCACTTGTGGTCGATGTTGGGGAAGAGAAGGCCTTTGGTGACGGCGATGTTGGCGGCATCCTCGTCGGAGGAGGAGTCGGTGGAGCTCTCATCGGAGTCCCATTCCCGACACACGTGGGCACCGCCACCCTTCTTCTTATAATACTTCTTCTTTTCCTTCCTCCTTCCCTTCTTGTCATCGCCCCTATCACTATCACTTGATAATGGACATTTAGCAATAAAATGACCGGGCTTACCACATTTGTAGCAAACTTTCTTGGAGCGGGGCTTATAATCCTCTCCCCTCCTTTGCTTGAGGATTTGGTGGAAGCTCTTGATGATGAGCGCCATTTCCTCGTCGTCGAGCTTGGAGGCATCGATGGGGAGCCTACTTGACGTAGACTCTTCTTTTTTTCTCCTTCGTTGCTTTGAAGGCAATGGGTTGCACCTCGGGTGTGGAGGTAGCGCCTCGCTCGATGATTTGTTTAGAGCCTTTGATCATTAATTCAAAGCTCATAAACTTTCCTATAACCTCCTCGGGAGACATTAGCTTGTATCTAGGATCACCACGAATTAATTGAACTTGTGTAGGATTAAGAAAAACGAGTGATCTTAGAATAACCTTGACCATTTCATGGTCATCCCATTTTGTGCTCCCGAGGTTGCGCACTTGATTCACCAAGGTCTTGAGCCGGTTGTACATGGCTTGTGGCTCCTCTCCTTGGTTGAGGACGAACCGACCGAGCTCCCCCTCGATCGTCTCCCACTTGGTGATCTTTGTCACCTCATCTCCTTCGTGCGCAGTCTTGAGCACGTCCCAAATATCTTTGGCGGTCTCTAACCCATGCACTTTGTTATACTCCTCTCGACTTAAAGAGGCGAGAAGTATAGTTGTTGCTTGGGAGTTAAAGTGCCGTATTTGGTCGGCCTCATCCGAGTCATAGTCCTTATCCCCCACCTGTGGTACCTGCGCTCCATACTCAACAACATCCCATATGCTTTTGTGGAGTGAAGTTAGATGAACTTTCATTCTAGCACTCCACATAGAATAATCTTCACCATCAAAAACCGGTGGTTTGCCTAATGGAACGGAAAGTAAAGGAGTGTGTTTAGAAATGCGAGGATAGCGTAGGGGAATCTTACTAAACTTCTTGCGCTCATGGCGCTTAGAAGTGACGGATGGAGCGTCGAAGCCGGAGGTGGAGGGCGACGAAGAGTCGGTCTCGTAGTAGACCACTTTCTTCATCTTTTTCTTCTTATCGCCACTCCGATGCGACTTGACGCGGGGAGGTGACACCTCCCTTCCTTTGGCACCGGACTCCCTTGATGGAGCCTTCCCGTGGCTTGTGGCCGTTTCCATTTCCCTCTTAGCGGATCCTCTCGACATCACTTCGAGTTGTTAGACTCTAATGAAGTACCGGGTTCTAATACCAATTGAAAGTCGCCTAGAGGGGGGTGAATAGGCAAATCTGAAATTTATAAACGTTAAGCACAACTACAAGCCGGGTTAGCGTTAGAAATAAAAACCGAGTCCGAAAGAGAGGGCGCAAGCAAATCACAAGCAAATAAAGCGGATGACGCGGTGATTTGTTTTACCGAGGTTTGGTTCTTGCAAACCTACTCCCCGTTGAGGTGGTCACAAAGACTGGGTCTCTTTCAACCCTTTCCCTCTCTCAAACGGTCACCTAGACCGAGTGAGCTTTTCTCCTTAATCAATGGGTCACTTAGACCCCTCACAAGGACCACCACAACTTGGTGTCTCTTGTGTTGATTACAAGTTGCTTGAGAACAAGAATGGAGGAAGAAGAAAAGCGATCCAAGCGACAAGAACTCAAATGAACACAAATATCTCTCTCTCACTAGTCACTAATGATTTGGAGTGATCTTGGACTTGGGAGAGGATTTGATCTCTTGTTTGTGTCTTGGAGTGAAGTCTAGAGCTCTTGTATTGAATGCAATGACTGAAAACTTGGATGCCTTGAAGTGGTGGTGGTTGGGGGTATTTATAGCCCCAACCACTAAATCAACCGTTGGGGTTGGGCTGCTGTCGATGGGCGCACCGGACAGTCCGGTGCGCCACCGGACACTGTCCGGTGCGCCAGCCACATCACCCAACTGTTATGGTTCGACCGTTGGAGCTCTGACAGCTTGGGGCACCGGACAGTCACTGTTCACTGTCCGGTGCGCCTTCTGGCGCCTGCTCTGACTCTGCGCGAACTGTCTGCGCACTGTAGCGCTTTTTAGGTTTCCGTTGGAGTCGTCCGTTGCTCCGTTGGCACACCGGACAGTCCGGTGGCACACAGGACAGTCCGGTGAATTATAGCGGAGTGGCTTTTCCAGAAACCCGAAGGTGAGGAGTTGGAGTTGATCCACCCTGGTGCACCGGACACTGTCCGGTGGTGCACCGGACAGTCCGGTGCGCTAGACCAGGGCAACCTTCGGTTTCTTTTGCTCCTTTCTTTTTGAACCCTAACTTGGATCTTTTTATTGGTTTGTGTTGAACCTTTGGCACCTGTAGAACTTATAATCTAGAGCAAACTAGTTAGTCCAATTATTTGCGTTGGGCAATTCAACCACCAAAATCATTTAGGAAAAGGTTTGACCTTATTTCCCTTTCACTCTGACTTCTGCCGCGAACTGTAGCTCTGTCAGGACACTGTGCAGTCGACCGTTGCGCTGATAGCCATTGCTCCGCTTGGTGCACCGGACAGTCCGGTGAATTATAGCGGAGCGCGGTCTTAGAAACCCGAAGGTGAAGAGTTTGAAGTCGATCCACCCTGGTGCACGGTGCGCCAGACCAGGGTTCTCTTTGGTTTCTTTTACTCCTTTCTTTTGAACCCTAAGTTTAGTGTTTTTATTGGTTTGTGCTGAACCTTTGGCACATGTAGAACATATAATCTAGAGCAAACTAGTTAGTTCAATTATTTGTGTTGGGCAATTCAACCACCAAAATCATTTAGGAAAATGTTTGACCCTATTTCCCTTTCAGTTACGACGATACACAATCATATTTGACGACATTGATTATAGTGGGTTAGGCTCTACCAACAGTTCAATGACTAAGCGGCTTCTGAGGGCCTAGTAAGCCAATGTGATGAATCCTCCTACAAAGAATACCAATAAAAATAAATTAATATCAAAGTGAACATATAGTCTAGATACCAGATATTAAACTAATAAGAACAAACATTACATTTTTATCTTAGCCAAAAGGCCGAGAAATGTATGAGTTGAAAAGTAGCACGACCTCATTTTTATAACTCACTTGGTCACTCGTCCTCCGTCAGCTAGCGGGGTGGTACTATGTGAGAGTGCTACGCCATGTGTGGCTTTCTATCGTGTTAGGACTTAAGTGGTTTCTCACAACACATATGTGAGGTAAAGGCCTCCTGGTAAGTGAGAAACGGAGGAGAAGACTAGATCTACGTTCTATCGTATTAGGTTTTAGGTGGTTTCTTACGGCCTATCGATAGACGAGAAGCGGGGGAGAGAAACAGACATATGCGCTTCGTGCGTGACATACGAAACTGGTGATTTATAGTAGTAGAAAAGTAAAAAAATATGTGTGAGCGCATATACATATGATTTTTTGTTAATTAGTTGTATATATGACATTAAATACAAACTTCTAATATTTATGACTCTTGCTATTTTAACTTCTGCAGGAGCACGGGATGATGAAAGTAGTGATCCAGCACAAATAGAGATGGTAATGGTGAAAGGGAATTAGGCTTACACCTAGTTCCTAATTAATTTTGGTGGTTGAATTGCCCAACACAAATAATTGGACTAACTAGTTTGCCCAAGTGTATAGATTATACAGGTGTAAAAGGTTCACACTCAGCCAATAAAAAGATCAAGAGTTGGATTCAACAAAAGAGCAAAGGGCCAACCGAAGGCACCTCTGGTCTGGCGCACCGGACTGTCCGGTGCGCCACCGGACAGTGTCCGGTGCACTACCGGACAGTGTCCGGTGCACCAGAGGACTCGAACTCAAACTCGCCACCTTCGGGAATTTCGCAGACCGGCGCGCTATAATTCACCGGACTGTCCGGTGTACACCGGACAGTGTCCGGTGCTCCAAGGAAGTGCAGCCTCCGGAACTCGCCAGCCTCGGGAACGCGCAGCAGCTGCTCCGCTATAATTCACCGGACATGTCCGGTGTGCACCGGACTGTCCGGTGAACCAGCAGAGCAACGGCTAGTCGACGCCAACGGCTACCTGCGGCGCATTAAATGCGCGCGCAGCGCGCGCTGGAGTCAGGCGCGCCCATACTGGCGCACCGGACAAGGAACAGTGCATGTCCGGTGTGCACCGGACATCCAGGCGGGCCCAGAAGTCAGAAGCTCCAACGGTCAGAATCCAACGGCAGTGATGACGTGGCGGGGGCACCGGACATGTCCGGTGTGCACCGGACTGTCCGGTGCACCATCGAACAGACGGCCTCCCAACAGCCACTTTTGGTGGTTGGGGCTATAAATACCCCAACCACCCCACCATTCATTGCATCCAAGTTTTTCACTTCCCAACTACTTACAAGAGCTCTAGCATTCAATTCTAGATACACCTAAGAGATCAAATCCTCTCCAAATTCCACATAACGCCCTAGTGACTAGAGAGAGAGATTTGCTTGTGTTCTTTCGAGCTCTTGCGCTTGGGTTGCTTTCTTCTTTCTTGATTCTCTCATTGCGATCAAACTCACTTGTAATTGAGGCAAGAGACACCAAACTTGTGGTGGTCCTTGTAGGGAACTTTGTGTTCCAAGTGATTGAGAAGAGAAAGCTCACTCGGTCCAAGGGACCGTTTGAGAGAGGGAAGGGTTGAAAGAGACCCGGCCTTTGTGGCCTCCTCAACGGGGAGTAGGTTTGAGAGAACCGAACCTCGGTAAAACAAATCCGCGTGTCACACTCTTCATTTGCTTGCGATTTGTTTTCCACCCTCTCTCACGGACTCGGTTTTATTTCTAACTCTAACCCGGCTTGTAGTTGTGTTTATATTTGTAAATTTCAGTTTCGCCCTATTCACCCCCCCCCTCTAGGCGACTATCAATTGGTATCAGAACCCGGTGCTTCATTAGAGCCTAACCGCTCGAAGTGATGTCGGGAGATCACGCCAAGAAGGAGATGGAGACCGACGACAAGCCCACTACAAGCCAAGGGAGCACTTCATCGGAAGAGTCCCGCACCAAGAGGAAGGAGAAGAAGAAGAGCTCCTCCAACAAAGGGAAGGAGAAGAAACCTTCTTCTCATCACAAAGAGAAGAAGGAGAAATCTTCCTCTCACAAGCCGCATCGGAGTGGGGACAAGCACAAGAGGATGAGGAAAGTGGTCTACTATGAGACCGACACTTCATCAACATCGACCTCCGGCTCCGATGCGCCCTCCGTAACTTCTAAACGCCAAGAGCGTAAGAAGTTTAGTAAGATCCCCTTACACTATCCTCGTACATCTAGACATACTCCTTTACTTTCTGTCCCATTAGGCAAACCACCAACTTTTGATGGTGAAGATTACGCTAGGTGGAGTGATTTAATGCGATTTCATCTAACCTCGCTCCACAAAAGCATATGGGATGTTGTTGAGTTTGGTGCACAGGTACCGTCCGTAGGGGATGAAGACTATGATGAGGACGAAGTGGCCCAAATCGAGCACTTCAACTCTCAAGCTACAACCATACTCCTCGCCTCTCTAAGCAAGGAGGAGTACAACAAGGTGCAAGGGTTGAAGAATGCAAAAGAAATTTGGGACCTACTCAAGACCGCGCACGAAGGTGATGAACTCACCAAGATTACCAAGCGGGAAACGATCGAGGGGGAGCTCGGTCGCTTCCGTCTTCGCCAAGGGGAGGAGCCACAAGACATGTACAACCGGCTCAAGACTTTGGTGAACCAAGTGCGCAACCTCGGGAGCAAGAAGTGGGATGACCACGAGGTGGTTAAGGTTATTCTTAGATCACTCATTTTTCTTAACCCCACTCAAGTTCAATTAATTCGTGGTAATCCTAGATATACTCAAATGACCCCCGAGGAAGTTATCGGGAATTTTGTGAGCTTTGAATGCATGATCAAAGGCTCCAAGAAGATCAACGAGCTTGACAAACCCTCCACGTCCGAAGCACAACCGGTGGCATTTAAGGCAACGGAGGAGAAGAAGGAGGAGTCTACACCGAGTAGACAACCAATTGACGCCTCCAAGCTCGACAATGAGGAGATGGCTTTAATCATCAAAAGCTTTCGCCAAATCCTCAAGCAACGGAAGGGGAAGGATTACAAATCCCGTTCTAAGAAGGTTTGCTACAAGTGTGGTAAGCCCGGTCACTTTATTGCCAAATGTCCATTATCAAGTGACAGTGACAGGGGTGACGACAAGAAGGGGAGAAGAAAGGAGAAGAAGAGGTACTACAAGAAGAAGAGCGGCGATGCCCATGTTTGTCGGGAGTGGGACTCCGACGAAAGCTCAAGCGACTCCTCCGACGACGAGGACGCCGCCAACATCGCCGTCACCAAGGGACTCCTCTTCCCAAACGTCGGCCACAAGTGCCTCATGGCAAAGGACGGCAAAAAGAAGGTTAAATCTAAATCCTCCACTAGATATGAATCCTCTAGTGATGATAATGCTAGTGATGAGGAAGATAATTTGCGTACCCTTTTTGCCAACCTCAACATGCAACAAAAAGAGAAACTCAATGAATTGATTAGTGCCATTCATGAAAAGGATGAACTCTTGGACACCCAAGAGGACTTCCTTATTAAAGAAAATAAGAAGCATGTTAAGGTTAAAAATGCTTATGCTCTAGAAGTAGAAAAGTGTGAAAAATTATCTAGTGAGCTAAGCACTTGCCATGAGACTATAAACAACCTTAGAAATGAAAATGCTAATTTATTAGCTAAGGTTGATTCTCATGTTTGTAATGTTTCAATTGACAATTCTAGAAATAATGATGATGATTTACTTGCTAGGATTGAAAAATTGAACATTTCTCTTGCTAGCCTTAGGATTGAAAATGAGAAATTACTTGCTAAGGCTAAAGATTTTGATGTTTGCAATACTACTATTTCCGACCTTAGAACTAAGAATGATATGTTACATGCTAAGGTTGTAGAATTAAGATCTTGCAAACCCTCTACATCTATTGTTGAGCATGTGTCTATTTGTACTAGATGTAGAGATGTTAACATTGATGCTATACATGATCACATGGCTTTAATTAAACAACAAAATGATCATATAGCTAAATTAGATGCTAAAATCGCCGAGCATAACTTAGAAAGTGAAAATTTTAAATTTGCTAGAAGTATGCTCTATAATAGGAGACACCCTGGCATCAAGGATGGCATTGGCTTCCAAAGGGGAGACAATGTCAAACTTAGTGCCCCTCCTAAAAGATTGTCTAATTTTGTAAAGGGCAAGGCTCCCATGCCTCAGGATAACGAGGGTTACATTTTGTACCCTGCCGGTTATCCCGAGAGCAAGATTAGGAGAATTCACTCTAGGAAATCTCACTCTGGCCCAAATCATGCTTTTATGTATAAGGGTGAGACATCTAGTTCTAGGCAACCAACCCATGCTAAGTTGCCTAAGAAGAAAACTCCTAATGCATCAAATGATCATGACATTTCATTCAAAACTTTTGATGCATCTTATGTGTTGACTAACAAATCCGGCAAAGTAGTTGCCAAATATATTGGGGGCAAGCACAAGGGGTCAAAGACTTGTGTTTGGGTACCCAAAGTTCTTGTGTCTAATGCCAAAGGACCCAAAACCATTTGGGTACCTAAAGTCAAGAACTAAACTTGTTTTGTAGGTTTATGCATCCGGGGGCTCAAGTTGGATCATCGACAGCGGGTGCACAAACCACATGACAGGGGAGAAGAAGATGTTCTCCTCCTACGAGAAAAACCAAGATCCCCAACGAGCTATCACATTCGGGGATGGGAACCAAGGTTTGGTCAAAGGATTGGGTAAAATTGCTATATCCCCTGACCACTCTATTTCCAATGTTTTTCTTGTAGATTCATTAGATTACAATTTGCTTTCTGTATCTCAATTATGCAAAATGGGCTACAACTGTCTTTTCACTGATATAGGTGTCACTGTCTTTAGAAGAAGTGATGATTCAATAGCATTTAAGGGAGTGTTAGAGGGACAGCTATACTTGGTAGATTTTGATAGAGCTGAACTTGACACTTGCTTAATTGCTAAGACTAACATGGGCTGGCTCTGGCATCGCCGACTAGCACATGTTGGGATGAAGAATCTTCATAAGCTTCTAAAGGGAGAACACATTTTAGGACTAACAAATGTTCATTTTGAGAAAGACAGGATTTGTAGCGCATGCCAAGCAGGAAAGCAAGTTGGAGCTCACCATCCACACAAGAACATCATGACGACCGATAGGCCGCTTGAGCTACTCCACATGGATTTATTCGGCCCGATTGCTTACATAAGCATCGGCGGGAGTAAGTATTGTCTTGTAATAGTGGATGATTATTCTCGCTTCACTTGGGTATTCTTCTTGCAGGAAAAATCTCAAACCCAAGAGACCTTAAAGGGATTCTTGAAACGGGCTCAAAATGAGTTCGGCTTAAGGATCAAGAAAATAAGAAGCGATAACGGGACGGAGTTCAAGAACTCTCAAATTGAAAGCTTCCTTGAGGAGGAGGGCATCAAGCATGAGTTCTCTTCTCCCTACACGCCACAACAAAATGGTGTAGTGGAGAGGAAGAATCGAACTTTACTGGACATGGCAAGAACCATGCTTGATGAGTACAAGACTTCGGATCGGTTTTGGGCTGAGGCGGTCAACACCGCCTGCTACGCCATCAACCGGTTGTATCTACACCGAATCCTCAAGAAAACATCATACGAACTCCTAACCGGTAAAAAGCCCAATATTTCATATTTTAGAGTCTTTGGTAGCAAATGTTTTATTCTTGTTAAGAGAGGTAGAAAATCTAAATTTGCTCCTAAGACTGTAGAAGGCTTTTTACTAGGATATGATTCAAACACAAGGGCATATAGAGTCTTTAACAAGTCCACTGGACAAGTTGAAGTTTCTTGTGACGTTGTGTTTGATGAGACTAACGGCTCTCAAGTAGAGCAAGTTGATCTTGATGAGATAGGTATTGAAGAGGCTTCGTGCATCGCGCTAAGGAACATGTCCATTGGGGATGTGTGTCCTAAGGAATCCGAAGAGCCTCCAAATGCACAAGATCAACCATCCTCCTCCATGCAAGCACCTCCACCGACTCAAAATGAGGATGAAGCTCAAGTTGATGAAGTAGAAGATCAAGCAAATGAGCCACCTCAAGATGACGGCAATGATCAAGGGGGAGATGCAAATAATCAAGACAAGGAGGATGAAGAACCAAGGCCGCCACACCCAAGAGTCCACCAAGCAATCCAACGAGATCACCCCGTCGACACCATTCTCGGCGACATTCATAAGGGGGTAACTACTAGATCTCGTGTTGCACATTTTTGTGAGCATTACTCTTTTGTTTCCTCTATTGAGCCACACAGGGTAGAGGAAGCACTCCAAGATTCGGATTGGGTGGTGGCGATGCAAGAGGAGCTCAACAACTTCACTAGAAATGAGGTATGGCACTTAGTTCCACGTCCTAATCAAAATGTTGTAGGAACCAAGTGGGTCTTCCGCAACAAGCAAGATGAGCATGGTGTGGTGACAAGGAACAAAGCTCGACTTGTGGCCAAGGGATACTCCCAAGTCGAAGGTCTGGATTTTGGTGAAACCTATGCACCCGTAGCTAGGCTTGAATCAATTCGTATATTATTGGCCTATGCTACTTACCATTGCTTTAAGCTTTATCAAATGGACGTGAAAAGTGCCTTCCTCAATGGACCAATCAAGGAAGAGGTCTATGTTGAGCAACCTCCGGCTTTGAAGACAGTGAGTATCCTAACCATGTCTATAAGCTCTCTAAGGCGCTTTATGGGCTCAAGCAAGCCCCAAGAGCATGGTATGAATGCCTTAGAGACTTTCTTATTGCAAATGGATTCAAAGTCGGAAAAGCTGATCCTACACTCTTCACCAAAACACTTGAAAATGATTTGTTTGTATGCCAAATTTATGTTGATGATATTATATTTGGGTCTACTAACGAATCTACATGTGAAGAGTTTAGTAGGATCATGACACAGAAATTCGAGATGTCTATGATGGGGGAGTTGAAGTACTTCTTAGGATTTCAAGTGAAGCAACTCCAAGAGGGCACCTTCATCAGCCAAACAAAGTATACTCAAGACATTCTAAACAAGTTTGGGATGAAGGATGCCAAGCCCATCAAGACACCCATGGGAACTAATGGGCATCTCGACCTCGACACGGGAGGTAAGTCCGTGGATCAAAAGGTATACCGGTCGATGATAGGTTCTTTACTCTATTTATGTGCATCTCGACCGGATATTATGCTTTCCGTATGCATGTGTGCAAGATTCCAAGCCGACCCTAAGGAAGCCCACCTTACGGCCGTAAAACGAATCTTGAGATATTTGGCTTATACTCCTAAGTTTGGGCTTTGGTATCCTAGGGGATCCACATTTGATTTGATTGGTTATTCGGATGCCGATTGGGCGGGGTGCAAAATCAATAGAAAGAGCACATCGGGGACTTGCCAGTTCTTGGGAAAATCCTTGGTGTCTTGGGCTTCAAAGAAGCAAAATTCAGTCGCTCTTTCCACCGCTGAAGCCGAGTACATTGCCGCAGGCCATTGTTGCGCGCAATTGCTTTGGATGAGGCAAACCCTGCGGGACTACGTATTACAAATTAACCAAAGTCCCTTTGCTATGTGATAATGAGAGTGCAATCAAGATGGCGGATAATCCCGTCGAGCATAGTCGCACTAAACACATAGCCATTCGGTATCATTTTCTTAGGGATCACCAACAAAAGGGAGATATCGAGATTTCATACATTAATACTAAAGATCAATTAGCCGATATCTTTACCAAGCCTCTTGATGAACAATCTTTTAACAAACTTAGGCATGAGCTCAATATTCTTGATTCTAGGAACTTCTTTTGTTAAATTGCACACATTGCTCTTCTATATACCTTTGATCATGTCTCTCTCATATGCTATGACTAATGTGTTTTTCAAGTCTATTTCAAACCAAGTCATAGGTGTATTGAAAGGGAATTGGAGTCTTCGGCAAAGACAAAGGCTTCCACTCCGTAACTCATCTTTCGCCGTCGCTCCAAGAGACTCTCCATCTTTGGAGGAGAGAGCAAAAGGACTTCGTCTTTGGTATAATCTTAACTCATTTATTTATGACCAAAGGGGAAGATAGCACTTCGAGGGCTCTAATGATTCCGTTTTTGGCGATTCATGCCAAAGGGGGAGAAAGTAAGAGCCCAAAGCAAAAGGACCGCACCACCACCATTTCAAAAACTTTGTGTTTCCAAGGATATTATCAATTGGCTTTCCTATTATGTTCAAAAGGGGGAGAAAGTAGTATTTCAAAAATTATCAAAACCCTCTTGAACACTAAGAGGAGGATCTCATTTAGGGGGAGTTTTGTTTAGTCAAAGGAAAAGCATTTGAAACAAGGGAAGAAAATTTCAAATCTTGAAAATGCTTCTCAAAATCTTATTCATTTGCCTTTGACTATTTGCAAAAGAACTTTGAAAAAGATTTACAAAAGAGTTTGCAAAAACAAAACTTGTGGTGCAAGCGTAGTCCAAAATGTTAAATAAGAAAGAAACGATCCATGCATATCTTGTAAGTATTTAGATTGGCTCAATTCCAAGCAACCTTTGCACTTACATTATGCAAACTAGTTCAATTATGCACTCCTATATTTGCTTTGGTTTGTGTTGGCATCAATCACCAAAAAGGGGGAGATTGAAAGGGAATTAGGCTTACACCTAGTTCCTAATTAATTTTGGTGGTTGAATTGCCCAACACAAATAATTGGACTAACTAGTTTGCCCAAGTGTATAGATTATACAGGTGTAAAAGGTTCACACTCAACCAATAAAAAGATCAAGAGTTGGATTCAACAAAAGAGCAAAGGGCCAACCGAAGGCACCTCTGGTCTGGCGCACCGGACTGTCCGGTGTGCCACCGGACAGTGTTCGGTGCACCACCGGACAGTGTCCGGTGCACCAAAGGACTCGAACTCAAACTCGCCACCTTCGGGAATTTCGCAGGCCGGCGCGCTATAATTCACCGGACTGTCCGGTGTACACCGGACAATGTCCGGTGCTCCAAGGAAGCGCAGCCTCCGGAACTCGCTAGCCTCGGGAACGCGCAGCAGCTGCTCCGCTATAATTCACCGGACATATCCGGTGTGCACCGGACTGTCCGGTGAACCAGCAGAGCAACGGCTAGTCGGCGCCAACGGCTACCTGCGGCGCATTAAATGCGCGCGTAGCGCGCGCAGGAGTCAGGCGCGCCCATACTGGCGCACCGGACAAGGAACAGTGCATGTCCGGTGTGCACCGGACATCCAGGCGGGCCCAGAAGTCAGAAGCTCCAACGGTCAGAATCCAACGGCAGTGATGACGTGGCGGGGGCACCGGACATGTCCGGTGTGCACCGGACTGTCCGGTGCACCATCGAACAGACAGCCTCCCAACGGCCACTTTTGGTGGTTGGGGCTATAAATACCCCAACCACCCCACCATTCATTGCATCCAAGTTTTCCACTTCCCAACTACTTACAAGAGCTCTAGCATTCAATTCTAGATACACCTAAGAGATCAAATCCTCTCCAAATTCCACATAACGCCCTAGTGACTAGAGAGAGATTTGCTTGTGTTCTTTCGAGCTCTTGCGCTTGGATTGCTTTCTTCTTTCTTGATTCTCTCATTGCGATCAAACTCACTTGTAATTGAGGCAAGAGACACCAAACTTGTGGTGGTCCTTGTAGGGAACTTTGTGTTCCAAGTGATTGAGAAGAGAAAGCTCACTCGGTCCAAGGGACCGTTTGAGAGAGGGAAGGGTTGAAAGAGACCCGGCCTTTGTGGCCTCCTCAACGGGGAGTAGGTTTGAGAGAACCGAACCTCGGTAAAACAAATCCGCGTGTCACACTCTTCATTTGCTTGCGATTTGTTTTCCACCCTCTCTCACGGACTCGGTTTTATTTCTAACGCTAACCCGGCTTGTAGTTGTGTTTATATTTGTAAATTTCAGTTTCTCCCTATTCACCCCCCCCCCCTCTAGGCGACTATCAAATGGGTACCCGCTACCCGAAACCCGATGGGTTTTTGCTCTATTAGGGTATAGATTTGGGTCAATTTTTCTACCCATGGGTTTGTTAATGGGTTCAAATGGAAACCCAACGGGTATGTGGGCATGGGTTTGTTCTTCCACTACCCATACCCGCAAACCCATGGGTTTTTAAAACCCGCTTTAAAATCAACATTCCATATAAATATGTCTCGTAATATTATTAATTAAATATGTTTTAATTGAAATAAACTTCATATAACAAATTTTAATCTGAAATTAGTTATCACTTGTTTCTTTTATCCTAGCTTATTAATATATTGATTGTTATTTACATGATGTATTATTTTTTATGTTGATGTTAGTGGGTATGGGAAACCCGTTGGGTACCCGAAACCCACATGGGTATGGGTTTGGACAAAATTTTATACTCGTCATGGGTATGAGTTTTTTAGCGGGCGTATTTTTTTTCGTAGGTATGGGTTTGGGCAGGTAATACCCAGCGGGTTTTTACCATTACCATCTCTAAGCACAAATATGGCTCGACCTAACTATACATGGATTCTTAGAAACCACTATAAATACGCAGAAAACACGGTGTAACAGCTTAACTAGAGCGAGGCTATCTTCCATTTTTTATCTCACCTTTTATTTCAAACTTTATTCTACAAATACTACTATCTACAACGCAAATTGGTGTTTTTCACGGTATATGCTGGAGACAGTTTGAGTCGTCGTTAACTATATATCAACAAAATAAAACAAGCTACTATATATAGAGAGCGAGGTCTCATGATATATATCACATATTGTCATATATACGAGCAAAATAAGAATTAGATTATATAACAATGCGTAGCTGTCTGTATAGTCGTACACGCTACTGTTACTTATATATGTAGGTAAGCTTCAAATTTTTTGTTCTTCAAAACCGCAATAGTAACAGTGATACAGACTAGTTAGCGAGGAAGTAGTGTGTGTTTCGTTTTATTAGTTGAGGTGTTTTTTTCACAAAAGGCAGCATGCATGCAAGTTGCTATCTGACGGCGGAGACGCCATTAGACTCTTCAGTACTAGTCATTACATATTTACATATTCGTTTCTACGACAGAAGAAGATAGAGGAGAGAAAAAGAAATAGCTTCTATAAGCAGCGCTGAAAAGGCATAAGCTCCACCCGAGAAAGTCTAAATACATAATTAATTGCACGCACATAAATATATGAACTTAAATCGCACATGAAATCATACGTGGGTATTTAATTTCTTCTCTACTGCATTATGCAGAATTAAAAACCAATAGTCTGACCACGCATCATTTTTTTCCTTTTCGAAGCCGAATCAGAAAACTAAGTGTCATTGAGAGAGTGTTTGAATACACTAGAAATAATATTTAGTTGACTAAAAAATTGTTAGTGAATTTAGCTAGCTAACTATTAACTAATTTACTAAAAATATCTTATTTTTTAGAGTTTCACTACTACTTGTGCCTTTTCGACGACAGGAGTGGAAACCGGCTCCAGGAAACACGGTCATACGTAGGTCTACGACTGCAAGCAACAATTAACTGCACAGGATAGTAACATGCAAACCGTGGTCGAGTCAAAGTAATGCTTGACCGACTGACCAAAACCGCATGCCATGCCTTCCATGTTCCATCTCATCAGTTCAAATGGTCAAACCAAGGAGACACAGTCATCTGCATACATGCATATGTAGAGCTTCTAGAGTGACGGAGTCCCATGACTGATGACTCCAAACAGGACCCTCGATCATTTGCCAAGTTTAATTTAATATAGTCCCGTTATTTGAATTTGTAATTTTACTGTTTTCTGTATACTAAGTTAGTACTTGTTGAGTACAGTGAACAATTCTCTAGCTATTCGATTAACCTTGAGAATGTGTGTTTATGTCTGTTTATTTGAGACGCTGAGGTTCCGAAATTTGACCCCTACTCGTAGTGAATACTTTCTTGACACATTTTAAATTAAAAAAACTGATAGTTTATAATAGTTTCATCCGCAGTGCACACAACTCACTGATCGTTAATTAAACTCTACTAGTTGCAAAAAAAAAAAAACATGATGTGAATCAGTGTGGATGCATTCTGACTATGAAAACAGGAAACGATATTAGTGATAGATTCTCAGTGTATAGAAACCATACCAACAAGCAGATCAGTTCTCTTAATAAAAATCTTGCAATTAATGGAACGGTGACAAAGGTAATAATGTTACTAATACATGTCAATTCTAGTACTACTCTCGATGCCCCAGCTAGCACTCTTGTTTTGTCATGGAGAAAATATAATCAAACTGGAGCATATATGAAAGTGGTGGGGCGCCATTGCACCCCAGCTGGTTAACAACAAGATGGATACGCGAAAACCCGGCCAATGCTGCTTACCTACTCGGCTACTCCTGCTGGCCATCGCCCGTCACCGACCCCTATCTCCCTCGCCACTGCCGCGCGCGCGCCAAACTCCCTCACCTCGTTCTCCGATCCACGGTGTTTGATCGTTCTACCACCCTTCATCCAGCTCATCTCGAGTGCGGCGGCGGCGGCTCGAGCTTGACGCCGCCTGAGCGGTGGCGGTCCAGGAGCTCCCTCGCCAGCGACTGCAGGTCCCCGCTGCCGCCGCCTGAGCTCTCTGCGGCCATGCCGCCGCCCGGCCTGACGGGCGCGCCATACGGCGCCGGTTGCCGGAGCTGGTGCTGCTGCAGCTGTTGGTGGTGGTGGTGCGGCTGGTGGACCGCCCACTGCGGCGGCGGGTCGAAGAGCGTGGACAGGTCGACGGTGGTGGGGACGCTGGTCGACGACGGAAGGTCGGCGATGGAGAACGGGCCTGGCATCGGCATCTGCGGCGGGGCCGGCAGCGGAGGCGGGGACGGCAGCTCCAGCGTCGCGAGGTGCGCTTGCAGGTAGGTCAGCTCGGCCTGGAGATTCACCACCTGGGGATCCAAAGGCCGGACGTACGTGACATTATTCATGCACCAACAGTAAATTGTTACGTGCAAACTTGCAACCACCGAAGCATGTAATTTAATATGGAAAAAAAAGACACATCAGACGGATGCAAATATGCGATCGAAATGAAAGGTGTGTCAAAGGTCGATCCCAGGCGTCCACGATTGGCAAAAAAGAAAGAATGAAAGAATGCAAGCTTGGATCAGATTGGTGCAGGTGCTATTCTTTTCCACTTCTTGGAAGGTTTTTGTTGTGCAGAGACCACGGAGGAAGGGATCCGAGATCGACGGCCCGGATATATAGATGCGACGGATGGGAGGTGCATATCAATCACCGCGGGGCCGGCGGGCGCAGGCAGCTGGCCTCCCGGATTAGCGCTTGGCGTGCTTCTTTTTGCGCTGCCGTTGCTTGGCTTGGCAGTGTTGATTTCCTCATGAAAGGGGGTGGGGTGAGGGGACTTGAGACTTGCCTTCCTCGAGAAAGAAACGCGCCGCTCCGGAATCTTATCTCAGAGAGACGGCGGCGGATTCAGAAAAGACCCAGATCCACACGCGAATACGAAGGCGAGATCATGCAGGCCTGGCATAGCTAAGTAGGCATCCATGGCCGATCGATCCATGCATGCATGCCAAGCTAGTTTTGCGAGCTGGTAGTATAAGGCATCCGTGGATGGATGGATGGATGGATCGAATCCAATACTACTAGAACGAACCTAGCAGCTGCTAGCTAGCTAGTATAGTAATAGTATTACTACGTTCATACGTACCTGCTGCTGGAGCGCGAAGATGTGTGCGACGCAGCCGTAGACGGGGTCACGGAGCCGCGCCTGGGCCTCGTAGCAGATGGTGACGACGGCGTCGAGGCGCTTGTGCGGCGGGATCTGGAGCAGCAGCTTGGACACGTTGCTGGCGCCGAACACCTTGTGCACGGCCGCGAAGTGCGCCGCGCCCTGCTCCGAGTCGAAGTAGGGCGCGAAGATGCAGCCGCTGACGCACTTGCGCCGGAGGAACTTGCACGCGCCGCAGGGCCCGCCGGCGCCGCCGCCGCCGCCGCCGCCGATTACTCCAGCTCCAGAGCCTCCGCTGCCGCTGCCGCTGCCGCTCGGGCCCCCACCGCCGAGCGTGCTGGCGCCGGCGCCGCCTCCAGCGCTCATTGCCCCTCAGGTGCGCCGGCGCTAGCTGCCCTGGAGGACGGACGACTACCTTTTTTATCTATCTCGATCCTTTTCCCTCCGTGGCACTGCGACCCTGCTGTGGTCCAGTGGCCGGGGGTTGGGCTTATACTAGTTATAGGCCGGGATAAACAATGGCGAGGGCAACTGGGGAAGGGAAGGCAAGGCAGAGAGAGAGGGAGCGAGAGAGGGGAGGGGAGGAGGAGGAGGAAGAATGGGGAAGGGCAACGAGCCCTGATAATATAGATAGAAGCGGAGCGAGGGCATATCTGTAAACATGGAAAAAGACTCTCTCTCTCTCTCTCTATCTGGTGTTTGTCACAGCTACATTTCCGTTTAATTTTCTCCCCGTTTCTCTTTTTATCAGTTGCTTCTTCCATATAAGCATATATTCTCCTCGAAGTGGCTCTACAACAAGCCAGGCTTAATTTACATATATGTAGCCGCGCGCCTTGTTTTCGTGGTATATTGATATATGATAAGACTTTAAAGGCACGGCATGGAGGAAGAAGCGCGCAGCTAGCTAGCTGCTGCAGCCGCTTCTGGTACCACCACCACCCTCGATCTCTCTTTCCCTTTCTGCATCTTTCGCTCTCTCAACAGGGCTAGCTAGCTAGAGGATTGCGTGAAGCAAACACGTATGCTCGCGAGAGCTAGCGAGCACCTCTCTATCGATCGATCGTCCAACGCGCACGAAGAGAAGCTACTGCTACGTACTACTAGAGCCGGCAGCAATTATTTTATTAACCTCACTGTCTAGCTAGAAGAAAGAAAAAACATTCATTCTGGATGACTATACTGACTCGGTGTGCATGCGATGGGCCGGGCCGGCTCCTGCTCGCGGTCGCTAACCACGAGCGACCGCGCCTCCTCCTGCTGCTGCCGAGCCGAGGCCCGAGGGGTCTCTCTCACACACATTCCGCTGCATGCAATGCAACTAACAGTGTCTAGTCCTCCCACGTGATCCTTACATGACATCCCTTTCCCACACTCCACGCACGCCATATGTGTGCGCTTTTATTGCGCGCGCGCCCACCGGCCACCGATCGACGGACGGATCGAGCTCTCGCTGGCCGCGCGCGCTCCTGCTGCTCCCCGTCCGCCGCTGGGCCATGAGATTGCGATGCGGCCTGGTAGCTACTAGCTAGCATGGCAGTGGCAGTGGCAGCCGGCAGCCCGGGCGGGCGCGCTTGACGTTTCGGTCAAAGACTTGGCCGCCGCCCGGCACGCACGCAGTCGGTCGGGCACTGTTCGCTCGTTCCGCCCCGCCACGCACGTAGGAGAGTATAGGACTGATCTGATCGCTCGATGCTGCTGCATGCCGGACGACCTGCTGCTAGTGCTAGGCTAGCTGCATCGACCTGCACTGCACCACACGGAGGCTAGCAACGAAAGTACGTACGTACGTCCGCCACGTCCGACTGTAATGTCAGCCGTCGCCTGTGTCACAAGATCTGTTTTTTTTTTTCATTTCCCTTTCTTTGTTTATCTTTGTATCTACGACGACGTTGCAGGCTGGTGATGAACACGGAAAATTAAATGGTCATATATATTACTGATGGTCCGAACGTGTCGTCGTATATCTGATGCAAATATACTTAAGAGATGTGTATACGCATATATATACGCGCATATCGTTGTCTTTCGGCAGGTGTCTTCGCGTATACATATATATGTACGCAGACAAGCTTTTCCGGTCCCCGGCCCTTTTCCCCTCTGATGCATATCCATATAGTACATACCAACGCAATGAAAAGAACGTGGTGACCACGCGCTCCGACGATCTCACACACCCCCGTTGGCCGTTTCACCCTTTCTCGTTCCACAAAGCCGTAGATTCCGAGGACGCTATAGCGCCCAAAACGACCGCCGTCGATCGATGCGTGCTGCATCACGCAGACGCAGGCAGCCAGGAAGTTTAAGCGCGTCGTACGTCGGCACTTCGGGCGGTTTTCCTACGTACAAACCCTGCGAGACACGGATCTCAGAGCGAGCCAGGTCGGTCTACAGTCTACTACCTGGCATGCATGCATCTTCCGCATCTTCTCTTGGACGGACAAATTAAAAGCACGGAAGAGCTCAGCAGCTTTACACCCAAAGACTTAGGCTCTGTTCGTTTCCGTCGGATTGGTGGATCGGAACGATTCCTAGCCGGATCACTTCTCTAATTTATATAAACTTTGATGAGCTGGAACGATTCCGGGTGTAATCCGACGTAAACGAACAAGGCCTTAGGAAGAACAAAACTGTGTGGATGCGCCGGCCGAAACGGAAAACGTTTCGTGAGCACTGTGTCGACAAGCAACCGCGCGCGTCAACGGTAATCTCTCGCTCGCTGCTACTCGCCGCCTACTATATGGCGTGGGCTCGTCATCAAGCAAGACCTGCAGAGACGCGTGGTCACGCGAGCTAGATCGCGTGGTCGATGCATGCATGAGCTAGCTCATGGCACACTCAAATTAAAACAGCTGCTGACGAATCACGCAAGTAATAAATAAAGCTACTAGTAGCTAATATAATTAACGACGACTCAAGCATTCGGTCGGTCTATAGCCACTGCACGACGTTGCTCTCTTTGTATATATACATACATGTACAAAAAACAGTGTATATATGTCGCGTCGTCTGCCTATTATTTGCACTATTTTTATTTACGCGGGACGAGAGAAAAAAAATGCTGCGCTCGCGCGCGGCGGATCGGACGTACGACACTGCTGCCTGTGCTGATCCTGCTTCCGGTTCCGGTCGTCCTAGACCATGCATGGAGAAAGAAACTGCAGGAAACGACGGAACGACACGGCTAGCTAGCAGCCTCCACGAAAACAGGGAGCGATGATAGATGCTCGTAAAGGCTGCTGCCAGCTTGTAACGTTTGCTCTCTCTCGTTCGTTCGTCTGCAGGCCGGCCTCGACAATCCATGTGATGTCAGGTGCTACCTTAGAACAGGGGGGGTACTCGCGGCCAAAATGTCGTTTATGTGTGTATGTGTAGATGTAGTGGCGGCCGGCCGGAGTAAATTGTCACCAGCAAATATAATGAAGATCGATCGATCGACCTGCCATTTATACAAGGAACAATTGGATCTATACCATTAAAAGATCCAAACTTTAGATATATACCATGAACCCCACATGTCATTGACTCATGTGGACCCACATGTAAGTGAGATAGTAATGGTATGGATCCAAAGTGGTGATCTTTTAATGGTATGGATCCAAATTTCCCTTTATACAATATCCAAAGTACTCAATTAATTACTACTACTACGAAATCTCACCTACAGTAAGTAATTACGACAATCTCTTTTTTTTTTTTTTTTTGCAGACCCGCGTTTGTTACCCTGTCCTTTCACTCATAAGTATCGCTCGCTTCCATTTGCTTCCATTGAGGTATAGGCCACCACGCGGGGTACGCAGAGAGCTGACACGTCCACTTGATTGCGTGACGAGGAGAGGTACCTAGCTAGCTAGCTAGACACCTAGGGATGACCATGTCCATAATGGGCAAGTCAAGTCAATGAAGTTCTAACATGTACTACTGGTGACTGAGCAGTGACTTCGAGGGCCGGGGTCATTTCAGTTTTCATAATTCATGCTCCTCCTCTATCGAAATACATGTGCATTTTTATTATCCAAGAGTATTTTTAAAAAATTTAACTAAAAATTAACTAACTGTATTGTTTTTTTATATTCACTATATGTAATAACTGTTTGTTATATAGATTATAGAATATATTCCTATAATAAACTTATTTGGAGGCACACGTATCGACAATGTTTTTATGTAAATGGTTGATTTTTTTAAAAAAACTATAGCTGCTACATGCATATATATATTTAATTGACCGTGTAGCCCGTTTAATGATCTATTTAGCATGAGTAATGGCTAAAGTGTAGGTGACCGAACTGCTTACCGTTTACCGTTTAGAAATATATTTTTTTAATTACAGTTATTAGAAACAAAATTGGGTTCTTTAAGAACAAATCATAATTTTAAATTTGTGCCGCCTGCAGGGCATCTTCCCCAGGTGCAGAAACAAACTGGATCTATCATGTATCACTGAAGTCTTAATAGATGCATGTATCAATAATGTAACTCAGGTCCAACTGTCACGTAAAAAATTCTGAACACCTGTCACGATAGAGTTCTATATATTTTTTCCCCATATAAATTTGACCTGTTACGTTACAAGACTTCACGTTAAACGTTAGGAAAAAAAAACTTTCGATCTCCTTAACATCGTCGGACGGTCGTCGTTAACATGCTCGCAGTAAACACAAGAAAAAACCGAAAAGAAGGCTATCGCGTAAAAATGCCCTCCTAGACACATACACGTCATGTACGGACTGTCCATGCATGTTACTCCCTCCGTTTCTTTTTATTTGTCGCTGGATAGTATAAAATTGCACTATCCAGCGACAAATAAAAAGAAACGGAGGGAGTACATGTTAGGAAAAGATTACTCAAACAAATGTCCTTGACGCATTACATCACATCAAGCGAAGGTCCTTGACACGTTACTACATTACGTAGCAAAAAATATTCGAACCCACCCTGACACGTTACATCACGTAGGAAAGTTGGATCATGTGTATGGAAATTAATTTCGATATGATTGTAAGTTGTTTTTTATTATTTGCCTTTATTTTATAATAACCCAACTCAATGGACAGTCTATTATTTTGGGGGCAAAATTTATTTTCAACCTTCAATTCGCACGGAAGTTTGGTTTCTAATTAACCCTAAACAAGCTACTAATTAATAATGTTCGTAACGGTCTTTAGCAGACTAGCAGATTTAGTGGGTTGGAATTTAGCGACCACTAGTGGTAAGCGTGATATGATATGCAGTAAATAATCCTAGCACATATTAACTATTAATAAGGTTAATTAAATACTGCTCCCGACAGTGATAAAGAATCATGATCTTATGACTATTTTACGGCTCTCATAATCTATTCTGTTATAAACTCTGACATGTGATGACTTATATATAATATATTGAACACCATGTTTTTTCTTAATTTAAAGTGTGTGCCACATCAGGTCTTCAAGTATAGTTAAATATACATTTAGATTTATTATTCATGATATATATACATAAATATATGTGTGATCATCAATTCATCATATATATACCGCTATTGAAACTTACGCCAGCGACAGCACCCGTGATCCCCCTGTCTCGATGCCAAACAATTATGAACCCGTTATACGATATTTAATTAGTACCTTGACCCTAAACTATGAAATCAGGTATTTGACACCCTCCAACTAACAAAACTAGATTAATTTGATCTTTACCTAGTTTCAAAGGTGGTTGTCTATTTTTCTAAACTAATAAAAACCTGTTCTGATCTCTAAAAATTCATAAACTTTTCATTTTTAAATAAAAATGTGAAACTAATATCATTCTTTTTTCCTGAAAATAGTATTCATTTGTTTATGCCCCCTTTGTAGTTATTTAAAATCTTCTTGGTTCACGTTTTCAATAGATCAGTCCGCAAGAGCAATGAAACAGTAGAAACAAAGCTAAATAAGTTTCGAATAACTGTAAATAGGTTACCAACAGTTAGATAACTTTTTTTAGAAAAAAAAAACTGAAACATTTCACACATTTCCGATTTAAAATAGATTACTTATACATTTTATTGGTTAAAGCATATTTTTGTTATTTTTATAAAATGAAGGCCACCTTTGACACTAGTCAAGGGACCAAATTTGTCCGATTTCAACGGTTGGAGTTGGAGGATGTCTACTACTAGTACCCAGCTTTATAATTTAAGGTTGAAAACCAAACTTATGTGCAAGTTGAGGGTTGAAAAACACACTAATTATAATTTGGACGACGAAACTAGTATCACATGAAACAGAATTAACAGATGTACATAGGGGAATAAGTGGCCTTGGTAGGAGGAGTAAGCACAGTTGTTTTAGTTGTTCCTTTCCATTCGTGTGGTCAGCGCATAGAAATCACCAAAAGCTAGCTACTAGGCCTGAGGCGTGTGGGCCTGTCACCTCCCGCGATTTCTCTATTGCTTTCAGTGAGCTGAGCTGGGAGTACCTCCCCACCCTGAATTCCTGCAGGAGGTAATGGGTTTCAGTGACAAGATGTCAGCTCCGAAGGCAGCAGGGTGACCATCTGTTTTGCCGACAGCTATCGCAGAAAAGAGGAGCCGCATCTGCTCTAGACAGGCTAGGGGCATGCCCCAGCATACAAGATTTTTTTTTTGGTAAAAGCCGTCACGTACTGGTTACTAGTTAGATAACAGAAAATGTCTTGACTTGATAATTTGTCCATGTTTTCATGAATTTGTCGCGATTTTGAACACAACATGTTTCTGCTACGTCCCTTTAGTTTGTTCCATGCTCAAGTACATGTAGTATATGAAGGAACGCTAACAAACATTGATAAGGTCCCCCGTTCATGTTACTTTGTTATTTTGCCATAAGATGCTAGTGAACAAAGCCATGCATGTCTGCAGCGAGCCAAATCTATGGGCTATGGTACAGTGCAGCCAGTAACAATATTATATAATCAATGCTGAGGCGACTGATACACCTGAATGATTGGACGAAGGGTGCATGCAGATGGAGCAGGGACCGGTACACCTGGAGGACGGGACACTTTTTCTGAACCAAATCCAGACTCCCACCCACCCCAGCCCAGTTCTATTGGCAGTGCAGGGCACTTCAAGTCTTCAGTGTGGGGAACAAGAAGAGAACCTACTCTACTCACTTCCTAAAAGTTTTCACTTTTCAGCAGTCAGCACTGCAGTTCGGTACACCCCTACATGCATGGGCCCAATAGAGGGCGCGTGCGAGACTGAAAAAAAAAACAAAGGCAAGCACGTGCAGTGCCCCATTCTGTCCTGTGCACTGCTGACAGTCAAACCCTCAGCAGCTAGAGGAAGAGTATATATGCATGGTCTTGTTTACACGACTAGCTAGAGCTGTGAAATCTAGAGCTCCACAGTGCCCATGGATGTTTATTCCTCATTCATGCATGCATGTGAAGAGAGGCTAGAGATTTGACAGTGATTAGTTTAATGCGGAGGAGACTTGGGATGTTCACACTGCCCACTGCTCCCAAAGAGATCTGAATTAGGACCCAAGGGAACTCCGACCGAGGAATAAACAAGCTAGCCTGGGGTACTAGATGCTTTTTTGATGCAAACATTCGAAGGAACTGAAGAAAAGAGACGTACGCTGAAAGAATAGTAGTACTATATATATACTCTTTTATACATGTTTCGGGGAAGTGAAACTCTCCTGTTGCTTATATATTATATTATATACCCTGCCATTATGCCTCCACACGCTTGGACATGTTACATGACAAGAAAGAAGTCAACACGGAGTTGCACGTCAATTCTTGCTTGCTCATCTGTTATTGTTCATTCAATTGGAGGTTTGTTTAATCCCAGCTACTAGTACTAGTTCAGCACGAGGCTTCAAGTTTTTACACTTCCCCTGCAGCAGTACATGTCGCTGCATAGCCTGCTACAGCGCTCCTTATGCTATCTCCAACACATTTTCTATCTCATTTTCTATCTCACCTCCTATTCAAAATTTCATTCTACAAACAATGCTATATACAGTGCAACGATCTGTTGGAGACAGTCTTACAGGCGCATATATACATGCATGTACTGTCAGCAGCATGGAAGCTGGAATCAACGAGTCTGATGCGTAGATGTCCCAGAAGCTGAAACGACGACACCAGATTTGGCTCTAGCTAAGCTTCTGTGCGGTTGCTGACACGCAAGAGTAATCCTGCCATTATTCCTGTTGCTTCCCACGCTAGCCCAAACGCGCGCGGGAAGCATGCGGCAAGCACGTGTGCGTGCCCCCGGCCCGTTCCATCCATCTCTCCGAGTTCCTACCCAATAGGAAGGAGGAGATGTTCTTTCGATGGCAGATGAACTTGATACCTGACGGGGACTCCGGAGCTGAAACCTAAGCGCAGGACTGCGCCAGGCCACCGGCATGGCGTGGCGTCGGCTTTCAGTCTGTGCATGCTTCGTGTCAGAGCGTGACGCTTCGCCGTCCAAGAACTGCCTGATAGTCTCCATCAGCTTATTAGTGCCCGGGCAAACAAGCAGAATTCTGATGCACAAGGGGTGAATAGCGATAAACAAAATGTAAAAGGTATCGAGGTAGACGATGTTCTTGGAAGCAAAGCATGGTGCACGTACCAACCTCGTGCAGGTTTGGTGTAAAGTGCGTGCAGCTTTTCCTGCCTGGAGCCTGATAAAGAAAAGGCAGTAGTAATATATTCTTTTCCCTGACAAATGGCACATAACTCTCTTGAGAAAATAAGAATCCCTTGGGAAAATGGTGTTCCCAAACTAGCCTAAAAAAAGACTTCCATGTGGTATGTCATTTGCATCCTATGAATGTGTCCCAATAGCTTCCTTCAGAATTTGCGGATATCAGTGACTTCAGATGAAATTCTCGACTGTCAGGATTTAGGCTGCAAGTGAACAAATTTTTTTAAGGACTCGTCAGGCCCACTGGACCCTACAAGTTTTGTTGTTGTTGACTTGTTTTCTACGAGCAGTTCCCAAATCCAGCTGATAAAGGAACACAAGCATTCACCGTGACAAACAAAGCGCAACGTTTTCACAGGCATCGGCAATCGTGAGAGTACAAATATCGTATCTGACCTAACATATCTCCATAATAAGTTCTAAAGTTTGTAGAGGCAGCCTCTCCAGGTCAACGTCTCGAGGCACCAAGAAGTGCATAAAAGCTAGTGCACAATACCAACTTAAGTTGACGAATAAATTAGGTGCTCTCCTTGCTCTCTAAGACTCATTGCAGCCTCTTCACCAGCCTGCAGCGGATGAATAGAAGATTTGAGAAACCACGAAATGATCCGTTGTGCAGTACACGCCTTTTCCATGGATAATATAACAATATTACCGTTTTGGCCAGTAAACTGGCTTTCTCATCGTCAAATCCAAGCGAATACAGGATTTTATGACCAGCCGACTCTTTATCTGACCATATCCCCAGTAGCAAATGATTGGCGGTTACTTCTCCATCCTCACCTAAACACACAGTTCAGTTCAAAAAAAAACAAAGCACCAAAATTAAGATTATAAGTTAAACCACATTGAAGAAAAAAGAAATACAGTATAATTCAAAACCGAGATGCATATCAGGCACCCAACATATAGGGGGGATAAACAAACGTAAAGGTAACTGGAGTGAGCAAAAAGAAAGACCCAAACTAGAACTTGAAAACCATAAAACTCTGTGCCCTTGAATTGCACAAACCTTCAGGACAATCTCCGGTCAAAGTTTATAAACTACTGGAACTCTCGTTCTAACTAAGGGGCCACGGGTCTTTAGTCCTGAAAATTCACCAGGCTTCTAATCTTAGACTGGTCAGTCTAGGTCCAAAACTAACAGCACACCTACTCAAACAATGGAACATTCTAGAGTATATGCCACTGTAGCTACAGTATGGCCTTACCCTAGCCGTTTCGTGCACGGTTTCTTAATAATAATTTAAAGCTGGTACTGTAGTTGATGTCTACCCAACCATTCAATGCCAAGAGTGCATGACCTAATTACTAAATTCAAGGCCCTGCTCACAGGGATAGAACAAAATTGGCATCAGGACAGAAATGTGATCTAAGTACCAAAAGTGCAAACAACCTCCTCTATGCCTTAAAACTCATGTCAGACTGGATCAAGCATCATCTTCAATTCATGGTCTATTGCACCTTTAAGCTTAAGCATTCATAAATCATGACCCGTCAGACCGGTATACGGCAGAAACGAGACTTCAGTTTTGCATGCCTAAATGGCTGAATGTACCCAAGAACGCTTCTATTCTATGGCCGGTTCCCCTCATTCAGATGCAATATATGGAATAAATATGGTCCGACACAAAACTGAGATAAATCCCAACCAAATCCCCTCATCAAAATACGGAACAAAAAATGGTCATGTTGTAAGTTTAATGGATAGTCATCTTGGAATATATCATCAAATGGTGATACGCTGAGCGGAAAAGGCAACAAAAGCTGAGCTCAAAACGGGTTGCATAGAAAATACGGAGCACCGTCAGTTTTAATCCTATGACCACAACTATATCCACTGAACAAGATTTGATAAAGCTTTATTGAACCATTGAAAGAATGGCGTGGGTAAATCTTCCATTCAGGTTCAAACACAAATGATTTAGTACCACCACTGCAAACATAGTAAGGTTTCCTTGTTTTTCTATATTAGTTTACTAAAATATTACAGATTGGTTTGTTGAGTTACAGTCCTAGATGGATACATATATATTGGTTTGTTAAGTTAGAGTCCTAGATGGATACGCGTGGGTTGTATATGACCTATATAAAGTCCCTTAGATCATTGTCAACGGGATAACGGCTAATGTCTGAGGCTCCGTCCGTTTCTCCCGCTTCGCCGTGCGGATCGCATCACCTCTCTTCAACCGAGTCTTCAGCTCCTCCGTGTATAGCGCCAACGGCTCCCGGCTCCATTGCATCAGTTTGGTGCACGTCCTCGCTGAACGATCGTCGGTTCACCTAGTGTAGTCATGGCTGAAGGACATTGTACTCAATATATGTAATTGTGATCAATCAATATAGACAATCGAGTTGATCCTCTTCCTCTCTACAATCATGAATAAATATTCAACCAGGCAATTATCTTGCCAAGTTTCCCCAAAATTGTGTATTGTTCATCCACGGGTATTGTTCACGCGTGAACAGTGCCACGTCCCTCCCTGATCCCTTCCTCCTTTAACATAATCCTAAGACAACAACGCCCAAGCGTCGGGGTCCTGGTCCCCATCCTCCCGTACAAAATAGCTACGGTCTCAGAAACGCAAGCTGCATCCACTAGTTGCCGGAGGTTGAGACGACTTTCACTGCACTCAAGTGCGCACTCTCCACTGTGCCGGTCCTCCAGCTGCTAGTCTTCGACACCCTATTCGTCATGGAGTGCGACACGTCGGGCATAGGGTTTGGCCTTGTCCTTCACCATGGCACGGGACCTTTGGTCTACTTCAGCCAAACGTTCGCGCCACGCCACCTGAAGATCGACGCCTACGAACGGGAGCACATCAGCTTGGTGCAAGCCATGCATCTGTTGGGGCGAAGGCGAAGACACTACCCTTCGCTCAAGCCTTCGTCTATCTCGCTGCACCAACGAAAGCAAAACGACCGGCGAGGTCCACCCTTCGTCTTCTACACTACAAGACGAAGGCCTACGACGACGTCGCCCCGTCCCACGTCCTCACCCGACCTGGAGGCCCACGTGGGATTCGGCCCATTGTAACAGGCCCCGCACGGAGAAGTGTGTTACGGGCCCGATTTGTAATGGCTTTTCTGTAATGACAGTCTGTAACCCTCCTTTATAGGAATATTCCGAGGATAGTCCAGGTGCCTGAGGGTACATGCGTCCTTACATCAAGACGTTGGGCACTCAGGCACCTATAAATACCCCCGTACAGTGCCCTTGAGAGGCTGGATTAACAGAGCAATTGCCATCTCGAGTTAAAACCTTGTTCACGTTACTTTCACTCCCCCGTTGGATCAACTTGCCCAGGAGAGCAAGTTCCAACAACATCATTGGCGCTCGTAACATTGGGGGGGGGGGGAGGTTCCTCATTCGTACCGACCACTTCATCCTGAAGTTCCTCCTTGATCAATGCCTCTCAACGATCCCGCAGCACCAGTGGGTGAGCAAGTTGTTCGGCTTCGACATCACGGTGGAATACCACCCCGGTCATCTTCACATGGTCGTCGACACCCTCTCCCGTCGTGACACCGACATCATTCCCGCCACAACAACCACAGCGTCCATCTACGGGCCCTCGTTCCCAGTCTACACCGATCTAGCTCAGGAGGTCGCTCCTGACCTAGCATGCACCTGCCTTCGTGCGCAACTCCCAAAGCAAGCTCGAGAGCCATGGCGTGAGCACGATGGGCTCCTGCTCCATGGCTCTCGCGTCTTCCTACCGTCGACGTACATGCTCTTGCCTCAAGTGATCCAGTCGGCGAACAACGTTCACGAAGTGATTCAAAAGACACTGCAACGCCTGCGTGTTGACTTCTACCTCGAGCACAACCACGCCATCGTCCACGACTACGTCCGCGCCTACACGGCGTGCCAGCAGAATAAGACCAAGTCCCTCCACACGACCAGTCTCCTCCAGCTACTGGGCGTGCCCACCCAGGTATGGGCCGACATCACGCTCGACATTATCAAGGGCCTTCCTCGGGTGCATGGCAAGTCTGTTATCATGACGGTGGTTGATCGCTGCTCCAAGTATGACCACTTCATCGGGCTTGGCCACCCCTACACCGCCTCCTCTGTCGCTCGGGCCTTCTTCGCCGAGATCATACGCCTTCTCATGGGTTTTCCCACATCGATAGTCAGCGACCATGCCCCAGTGTTCACCGGCGCCGTGTGGCGTGCTTTGTTCAAGTTGGCTGGCGTCAAGCATCGCATGAGCACCACCTTTCACCCTCAAATTGACGGACAGTCAGAGGCGACAAACAAGACTATCGCCATGTACCACTGTGTTGCATCATAGGAGATTGACCCCGTGCCTGGGTGGACTGGTTTCCATGGGTGGAGTACTTCTACAACACATCCTTCCACACCGCCCTGCATGTGACACCGTTTTAGGTGGTCTACGGCTAGGAACCGCCCTCGATTGCTCCATTCAGCATGATTTCTCTTGGCAGAGGTCCGTGAGACCGCCTCCTCCAGGCACAAGACTAGCCAAGTGGTACTATGATGGAAACCATTCGTCGGCGGCGACTAGGTATGGATGTGTCTACTTCACCAACAGGCAGCGTCCTTGGTGGCCCGGTCCAACGCCAAGCTTGGGCCCTGCTATGTTGGGCCATTTCCGAACACCAAACGCTTTGGCATTGTGGCCTACTGCCTTCAGCTTCCAAAGCGCACACACATCCACTACGTCTTTCATGTCGGTTGTCGACCTCCTAAAACCCTTCCAGGGTGATCCTGTGGTGGGGCCTCCACCTCCCGCTAATGCAGCATGGCCACCTGCTGCCCGTACCACTGAAGATCTTGTGTGCCCAGCTCCGTCATGGCGTTTGGCAATGTGCTAGTGCATTGGGAGCTGCTCAACCAGTCCAAGCTCTCCTACCCTGACTTCCAGCTCGAGGATGAGCTGTTTTTGGAGGATGAGAATCCAATATACCAGGCAGCATAAACGCCCCCGTGACAAAATTTCCTTGTTTTTCCTAGATTAGTTTCCTAAAATATTGCATATTGGTTTGTTAAGTTAGAGTCCTATATGGATACATATAGATTGGTTTGCTAAGTTAAGAGTCCTAGATGGATATATATAGATTGGTTTGTTAAGTTAGAGTCCTAGATGGATACGTGTGGGTTGTATACGACCTATATAAAGGCCCTTAAATCATGAATAAAGATTCCAACAGGCAATTATCTTGTCAAGCTTCCCCTAAAACGTGACTATTCATCTGCAGGTACTGGTCATGTGTGAACAGTACTGCGCCCTCCCTGATCCCTTCCTCCTTCAAATCTAACATGTGACGACGAAGCCCAAGCGTCAGGGTCCTTGTCCTCTCGTGCAACACAGCTTCGATCTCAGGAACACAAGCTCCAACAGTTATTGGTGTTGTTTCTGTTTTATGCCAACATTTGCACCAGCAATCGAGTATAAAATCCTTTGAGTGGGATGGGTTCATGATATCCAAGAATTGGTTTCAACAAGATGGAGTCATTGTTAAATCCATATCAGATGCATCGAACATCATAATACTTCCAGATTCAATGTAAATCAAGTTTTTCAAACATTTTCTCAGAAGAATTGAATATACAAGTTAAATATTTAAGTTAGAACCCAACTCACCTGCCTCTATTGTGGAATCTATAGCTCCGGAGAAATTGTAAGCAAATATAAAGAAAAGTGAAAGTGTCGCCAGAACAAGCCTAACCAGTAAATGATATAGCAAACAATGTGGTTACTGGTTAGCAGGGTATACAGGCAGTTATAATTACAGTCTCCAGTATGCCAATGCAGAAATTATGTCTTGTGAAGCATTGTGTATTTAATCTATGCTATATGAAAGCAAAAAATTCCAGAAGTCACACTGACCGGAAACATTGGTGCGAGCCATTGGCAATTTTGACATTATCATTTGTGGGTTTCGCCAATATGCCATCGGACCCAAAAATCATAAACACAGATGGACCCACCAGTCATAGACACGGGATGGCATAATAACAGGGAGCCAAAACTGAGTCGCAAAATAGCAAATTTCTCCATTGGTAGGAAAAAAACATTCATAAACCATGAGTGGAGGATCCTTTTCACTGTCGCCCCTAACAGCATGAAGATAGGAGACAACTAGATACCTCCTGCAAAGAAGAGGGCCAAACAGCATGTATCATATGCAGTGGCCCATGCGAAGGAGCAGCGCCAAACCACTTCCCATAGGATTGGCACTTACTGGTCACGTGAATAGTACCAAATCTGGGCACAGTATGGGTTAGTTCTGTCAGGGATTAGATTAGGTTGGTTGGAGCTGTTATCTATTTGCTTAATTCTAGAGGTAAGTTTCTTAAAGGTAAAGTCATTTCATTTTCATCTATGCACAGCAGGGTATTTTATCTGCTTTGATTAATCAATATATAGATCGAGAGGTCCTATCCTTTTCCATCCCTGCCCTTGTCGTGTGGGCGCCTGGCATCAGCATGATTGTGCTGCTTGGGTTCTGGGCCATCTAAAGTATGTCCATGACAACTTGCTTTTTGGGAACTAGGGGATTGGGAGGCAAAATAGACACAATGTGATGAACAGACTTTCTGTTAAAATAATAATTCATTCTTGCTTAATTTCTATGAGGTACAACAAACATATGTGTACCTGAATACTATAAGCAAGTCAAATTGTGTAATCAGGAGGTGATACTACATAGAAGCAATCCATATGTTGAGTGATGAGCATCAATGGAAGTTCATATGTTGAAAAGAAATTACCTGATTTCAATTTTTCATTGACAGCCCAATCAAGGGCTCGTTGTGCAGCTTCTGTCAATGGTGGATGCATGGGACTAAAGTAAAACATTTCTGATTTCCCAAGAACATTCGCTGCCTCCTCACGCACTTTGAGAAGTGTGGTTCCATTAGCACGCAAAAGTTTTGCTGCGCCACTAGTTCCTGAAATAATGGACTGGTGGCTCAATCAATGCAACATGTGTCACAAATGGAGCAAATAAATAAAATAAATGTTAGATCAAAGTTGACACTATCAAGGTAATAGCATATTCCCCACGGTTTGCATCGAGTTACTACAATGATGCTTACTTGCCCAGTAAAACATGTGGATTAATTATAGCTTTGGAACTTTGGTGTCAGTTCTGAGGATAAGAATTTAAGAAAGAATACATTGTCAACAATATCACAAGTCATCAAGAACCGCTGAAATGGGATCTAAAAGGCTCCTTGTAAGCATGTGATCGTTATTTTTAGCATACACTAGATTGCCACAAAACAGAACATGTCTGAACTCCTAAGTAAATAAAGCACGATAGCTTGAAAGGTCAAATGCCTACAAGATCTTGAACCAAACAAGGATAATGGATTTCACACTATGAAGCTAGTGTATCTCAATATCATGATTTTTTGGCGCCATGTGGTGCTACATCATTGGAAGCTTCTATAGATGTTGCAAAAGAACTAGATCAGCCACCCAACAGTTACAGTGTAATTATCACACAATAACACATTGATGCTTATATACTGCTATGTCTGATTCCAAATGTAGGTCAGTTTAGATTTGTGCACAAGGATTAATGAAGGATTCCAAACGACCTTAGTGAAAGATGACTCATTCATCTATGAGTGATAGCATTTAATAAGTAGGAGCAAGTTAGAAAGGAAAAGGTAAAAGATCCAAAGAAGTTTTGAAATGGCCAACATTGGAGAAAAGGTGAGAGAGCTAAAACAACCTACATTTGGAACTGGAAGGAGAGGTAGTAGTTTTTTTATTATGCACTAAATTCGAATCACTGATCAGTGATCACTGTACCATATTTTTATGAAGCGTGTAGATGTACTGCACAGTTTTTATCTATTTATTATTTTGTAGAAACAATTTTAGCCACTTACACCATATACAAAATGCATGTTCAAGAACACATCAGTTCCAACAATCCTATGTAGCTAGAGATATATTTGGGTTCATCAGGCTTCACTACGGCTACATATTGAATTTTCACACTCCTACAATTTGTAGCTCATCATTTTTACTTGTTTGAGTTCCAAAAATCTTACAGTTTGTAGCTCATTGATCATCTTTACTTGTTTGAGTTTCAGAAACTAGCAATTCGCAGCCAGCAAAGCGCACTTAAGTTATAACATGGCTCCATAATTAGCAAAATGCAAACTTCCGTGACTTAATAACTAAGATACCTTGCCTCACCTTCAACAAGAATGCCCATGAGGAGCCCCTCGGTGCCTGTGGTAGGGTACCTCATCTTCCGGGCCTCCAGCTCTGCCATCGCAAAAGACCGCACAGCCCTTGATGACCATCTGGGGGGAATCATCATGTCAGCCGCAAATAGACAATAATGCTCCCTGAAGAACCTACAGATTAGTGGGGAAAATATCCTATGCAATCGTTTATACTGGTGCAAGCATGCGATCAAGCGATCTGGTGCATCCGATCTAGATCTAATGATAACTGTTATTTCATATTTAACCCCTTCCACCTGAAACCTAATGTCTATTTTACATTTAACCACTTCCATATGAAACCGATGGATATAAATTGAATGCTCCGGATTATTTGATTGCACGTTTGCACCAAATAAGTGATTGCACAGCATATGTCCTCAGAATAGTCACCTAACCTGATCTTCTTCTCCCCAGAAGCTACCTCCGGATTCCTAAAGACACAATAATTCCGGGATGAATATCACCAAATTGTCCAGTAAAACAATAATAAAAAAGACTCGAAGGGAAGTAGTAGCCTATCATTGTGCTAACTTCCAAGAGATGTAAGACTAAGAAAAAAATAACAGCTCAAAATCAGGACTAATTAACGTCGGTGAGAGGTTGGAGTATCATCATTTCTGCCTACGTGGTGGGAAGCTGGGCGACGGCGGCGCCGACGCGGTGGACCCGGAGACGGGAGGCGAGCCGTGGGCCACCTGTGACAGCGGCCCGAAGGGAGACGGGTAGGACAGGGTTTGTCACGAGGGAAACGGAGGAAAAGGGGCGGGGATGGTGAGTGGGGAAAGAGGAGAGGAAGGTGGCGGCGACCCGGTCTGCGGTCGCCATGGCCGGGAGTTGTTTACGGACTCTTTCTGGGGTCTCCGGCTTCGATAGAGGATAGATACAGGGCAATAGAGCATGTTTGATCGAGAAATTTGGAATATTGGCACCCCGAAGATGCGCCTTTGCTAGTATGGCATCTACCAAAAAATGCACACCTGTGACATGTGACGATCTCCAGCACGGCATAGCGCGGCTTTAAGCCTCACTGAGAGTCGTTAAGGTTTTCTTTAGACCATGTTGCCCCTCCCGTTTTAGAATCGTTCTCTCTGGTCTCTCAAGTCCCGTCTCTCCTCCCTCTGTCTCTGGCATTTCATCGCCGCCGCCGCGCCATGCTCCAATAGCCCTGGTGACGAAGATGCAGTTCATGCTATCGCCTAAGCCCACCCTAGTAAAGACGCTGTGAATTTCCCGATTCTTTTTCGTTCTCCAGTGTCCTTTTTTCTGATTTCGTCGTTGCTGCAGCAGCCTAGTCTCGGTGGCATGGAGCTCGCCGGCAATGTTCCTGGTCACCAAGATTCACTTCGTGCTAATATGCCACCCTTGAAAATACGTTGTGAGTTTCCTAATGTTGAGCTCTCCCCCGAGCCAGTTGAAACCCATGGACATGTAGATCTGTCAGCTCATGGTGGTGTTCATAGTGTGGGATTTGGTTCCTGCTATCCCTGCGACGATTTCCCTATGACGCCAATGTATGTTAGTTCCTATTGTGGATATATGTTTCTCGTTTATAAGTGGTCATTGGTAAATTTATTGTTAACTGCATATGTAGGAAAATGTAACGGTGATAGCTAATCCTGGAACAACTGATCTCGATTGGGGTAGCATTGAGATAGAAAATGGAGAGGAGAAGGAAGGAATGCAATAAATCCCAAATGAGGAAGTTTTATATCTAAAACATGGATTACTACAGGAGCATAGTAATCAGACTGCATTTGCTAATCTTAGTGCTAATGATGGTGTTGATGAGGCTTTTGCTTTGCCTGATGTTGAGTTCATTCTTGAAGACATTGCAGTTGTGTATGATAAGCTGAACCCTGTTATGAGAGTTAGTAGTTTGTATCCTAACATGAAAGAGTTTAGGCTTGCTATATAACAGTATACCAGGACCGGCCCTGGGGTGGGCGGCCGCCTAGGGCCTCCAAGCTACAGAGCCCCTAAAAATGTACTAAGTATAAATATATGATGTGCGTATGGATATTTAGTAGTTGGTCTTAGTTGAGACACTATTCGGTAGTCCATTCGCTGTTGTAGCTTGTTGGGAATCTAAGAAACGAATTGTTGAGCTTACGCAATTATAGATAAACAAATCTAACAGTTATAGTACATTCGCTGTTGTAGTTTGTTAGATGGTTGTAGTTGTAGTGTATAGTTTACTAGTTCTTATATTATATGTTATATGTGTGTGTTTTCAATCTCACGGAGTAATGATTGATCATTGATATATATTCTATATAGAATTTTAAAGTCGGATTTTTTTATCCCAAACTCTCATTTTACTTTGGCACCAAGTGAGTAAAAAGATAAGATAAGAGATTTTCGGATGGAGTATTGTCTGCTACATGATTTTTTGAGAATATTATAGAGGCGGATTGTTATCCTAATGCCTCTATTGCATATTGAATCTTAGTGAATGTTTCAAAAAAAACTTTTAAAAATTAAAAAATTTGAAAAACTATTTATGATCAATAATATGTTTTTAAAAACTTTTTATATAAAAATATATTACATATTGTCGGGTACCTATAAACCGAGTGTCCGAAAAAGACCCAAAAGGCCTCCCAAAGACGGCCCACTAACCGACCAGCCCGCCTGCTGAGCGACTCGGCGAGGCGCGCCAGAAGGCTTCCCGAAGACGACCGACCAAACCGCCCGCCGAGCAAGTCCGCGAGACAGAATTGATGAGCAACATGGCGAGACGGAGTTGTCGGCCAACCCGCCCCTCGAGCAAATTGGAGAGGCAAAGTTACCAGCCAACCCGCTTGCCGAGCAACACGGCGAGGCGAAGTTGCTGACCATCCGCCTCCCGAGCAACTTGGCGAAACGAAGTTGCCGACCATTCGTCTGTCGAGCAACTCAGCGAAACGGAATTGATGACCAACCCTCTGGCAAGCAGACCCACAAGGGGAAGGGGGACTGACCCAGTACCGCTGAGCAACGTTAGCACAATAAGACGGACCATCCCCAAACCACATATGTACCAGGAGAACAGTGTCGAAGGGCCTTTGTCAAACACGACCGCCAATACATCCTCAGATGTGCCCCCGCTTACTAATGGGACCAGTCAAACCTCGTTACAGGGACCTCAACATCGTAGCCTCTACATTGACTGGAATACCTGAAAGAATAGGACAGTACATCATAATGGGGTGTAGGCAATGTGTACCGAAAGGTGACGCAAGGGTCATGACAGAAGATGAAGTTGTACTGAATACAATCCTGAACCTCGCTGTGAGGCCACTCTACGGGAGCTGCCAGGTACCACTACGTTGACATCAGACAAGCTACAAGGACACAAAAGTCGGGGTAGACAAGATGGAAGGCCACATCAAGAATACGGTAGCACGTGCCCCTATGGACGACGCTAGGAGGGCTAAGGCAACCAAAGACAACAGGTTGAACTACTCCCAGGAAGAATACAAGTTCTCACTGTAAAATCTACCCTTGAGCTATAAAAGGGCAATACAACCCCCATCTTCTACACACAAGCACTCAACTATAACACGCTCCAAGAAATGCTACGATCAGCACTACACTAGACTAGGACGCAGCCTGAACCAATATAACCCCTTGTAAGGAAAATGGACCCCGGGGCATTTGGCTAAGTGATTTTGGTGTTTGGTGATCAACATAATCTGTGGACCAATGTGTTTGCTAGTGTCTATGTTTATAGATCACAGGATGCAAAATGACTTGGACTAAGGCATTGAGGAAGCAACACCTTAAAAGAAGACATTATGAAGACATAAGTGAAGATCAACAAGTATCAAGCAGAGTCCAATACATGAAGAAAGTGTTGTCATTGGCGGACCGTCCGGCTGAGAGCACCGGACTGTCCGTTGCACCAAGGAACAGTGGCCCAATGGCTAGTTCCTAGTGGCACTATGGAGGAGAGCCCAAACTATTCGATGCAAGGTTAGTAGCGCCAACAGTCACCTGCCAGATCCAATGGCTAGTGGCGCACCGAACATGGCACCGGATTGCCTGGTGCCTACCACCGAACTGTTCGGTGTGCCGTAGAGAGCAACAACTTTTCTCCAACGGCTACATTTGAGTTGGGGCCTATATATACTTCACCCAACCGGTCATTTGAAGGTGTGGGATCCCAAGCAACATACCAAGACATATTGTAGACATTTCCAAGTGCGCATACACCCAAGTGCTTAACAGAATCACTCAGTGATTAGCGTAGGTGCTTTGTGAAGTGCCTAGGTTAGTTAGACTGCTTATGCGCTTTCTCTAGGTGAATACTAGTTAGTTGAGTGAGTTTATAAAAAACACACAACCCCTCGGCTCTTGCGCGAGTCGCTATAATTGTACTGAGTGGGGCGAGAGTCTTGCGAGACCGTGACAACTAAGTTTGTGTCACGGTCGCCACCGTGTACCAGAGGGAACGAGGTCCGCGGCGTTTCGGCCGGAAGCTCGATAGTGGAGACGGCAGGGAGCGTCCTAGAGGAGCCGCAAGCGGAGCACCACTTGCTCGTGGAGAATGCATGCGGCTCTCTACGGAGTTACTCGACCGAGGTGCTTGGCCCTCGCGTGGGCTACCTTTTGCGTAGGGCACCAACGAGGATTAGTCGGAACCTTGCATGGTTCTGGACACCTCAGTAAAAATGTTGGCATCATCCACAAGAGTTTGCATCTCTCCCTTGCTCTTTATCTTCCGCATTTATATTAAGTATTTGAGTTTCAATCTCGCCTTTCTAGTTAGATTATTTAGGATTCAAACTTAGGCTTTACGATAGAGATATTAACACTTAGACAAAACCTAGCTTGCGCATTCTAGATTGTTTTATTTGCATAGGTTTTGCTCTAGGGATTTAATTGTGGCCTAGTTTAGATAGTTTTTATATGTTCTAATTCACCCCCTCTTAGGTGTCAACATTTCCTACACCCCTGTCTCAGATCCACCTTCAAGCCCCCGGTTTTCCGAAACCACGATAGTTGGTGCGCCAGGTAAGGGAGTCGTTAGCGTGCCAAGCGACATCTTCACTCCAATGGCCAGTTCATTAGCATTCGCCCCTGGGAATTACGTCAGGTTCGGCACCATCGACTTCCTCTCCGTCGCCACCAGAGCACTCTGCCTCGCCTACCCCGACGAGCCAGTCAACGTAAGCAGGATGCCCGAACATTCCATAGGGAACGAAGCTGAGAAGCAAAGTCTCGGCCATCCGCCACCACCATTAAGCGACAAGCGGGAGAGGCTTCACCGCCAGCCCCCAAAGTCATCGGTAACAAGCGCCGTCACAAATCAAGCACCTGGGAGGTGAACATGGTGGAGCCATTGAAAGGGAAATAGGGTCAAACCTTTTCCTAAATGATTTTGGTGGTTGAAATGCCCAACACGAATAATTGGACTAACTAGTTTGCTCTAGATTATATATTCTACAGGTGCTAAAGGTTCAACACAAACCAATAAAAGATCCAAGTTAGGGTTTGAAAGAAAGGAGCAAAAGAAACCGAAGAGAACCCTGGTCTAGCGCACCGGACTGTCTGGTGTGCCACCGGACAGTGTCCGGTGCCCAGGGCCGTACTCCTTCAAACTTGCCACCTTCGGGTTTCTGGAGAGCCGCGCCGCTATAATTCACCGAACTGTCCGGTGCACCAAGTGAAGCAACGGCTAACAGCGCAACGGTCGTCTGCAAAAGTGTGAACAGTGAGTGAACAGTGCATGCAGAAGTCAGAGCAGGCGTGAGAGGCGCACCGGACAGTGAACAACACCTGTCCGGTGCGACACCGGACTGTCCGGTGCGACATGAAGTCAGCGCTCCAACGGTCGAAACCGTCAGAACCCTAACGGTTGGGTGACGTGGCTGGCACACCGGACAGTGTCCGGTGGCGCACCGGACTGTCTGGTGCGCCCATCGACAGACAGCCTCCCCAACGGTTGAATTGGTGGTTGGGGCTATAAATACCCCCCAACCACCACCACTCCAAGAATCCAAGTTTTTCAGACATCTCATTCAATACAAGAGCTAGTGCAATCAATACAAGACACAATTCAAAAGAATCAAAGCCTCTCCAAGTCCCAAACACACTCCAAACATCTAGTGACTAGAGAGAGAGTTTTGCTCGTGTTCTTTGAGCTCTTGTTCTTGGATCGCTTTCTTCTTCCTCATTCTTGTTCTTCAAGCATTTGTAATCAAAGCAAGAGACACTAATTGTGTGGTGGTCCTTGTGGGGTCTAAGTGACCCGTTTGATTAAGGAGAAAGCTTACTCGGTCTAGGTGACCGTTTGAGAGAGGGAAAGGGTTGAAAGAGACCCGGTCTTTGTGACCACCTCAACGGGGAGTAGGTTTTCAAGAACCGAACCTCGGTAAAACAAATCACCGAGTCATCCGCTTCATTTGCTTTTGATTTGTTTTTCGCTCTCTCTCGGACTCGGTTTCTATTCTAACGCTAACCCCGGCTTGTATATTGTGTTTAAAGTTATAAATTTCAGATTCCGCCTATTCACCCCTCCCTCTAGGCGACTTTCAATTGGTATTAGAGCCCGGTACTTCATTAGAGTCTAACCACTCGAAGTGATGTCGGGAGGATCTGCCAAGAGGGAAATGAAAACGGCCACAAGCCACGGGAAGGCTCCATCAAGGAAGTCTGGCGCCAAAGGAAGGGAGGACTCACCTCACGCGTCAAGTCGCATCGGAGTGGCGACAAGAAGAAAAAGATGAAGAAAGTGGTCTACTACGAGACCGGTTCTTCGTCGCCATCCACCTCTGGCTCCGACGCTCCGTCCGTCACTTCTAAGCGCCATGAGCGCAAGAAGTTTAGTAAGATCCCCCTATGCTATCCCCGCATTTCCAAATGCACTCCTTTACTTTCCGTCCCATTAGGCAAACCACCGTTTTTTGATGGTGAAGATTATTGTATGTGGAGTGATAAAATGAGGCATCATCTAACCTCACTCCATGCAAGCATATGGGATATTGTTGAGTTTGGAACGCAGGTACCATCCGAAGGGGATGAAGGATATGACTCGGACGAGGTTGCCCAAATCCGGCACTTCAACTCCCAAGCCACTACTATACTCCTCGCCTCTCTGTGTCGAGAGGAGTATAATAAAGCGCAAGGGTTGAAATATGCCAAGGATACTTGGGACGTGGTCAAGACCGCGCACGAGGGAGATGAGGTGACCAAGATCACCAAGCGGGAGACGATTGAGGGGGAGCTCGGTTGATTCATCCTCAACCAAGGAGAAGAGCCACAAGCTATGTACAACCAGCTCAAGACCTTGGTGAATCAAGTGTGCAACCTCGGGAGCACAAAATGGGATGACCATGAAATGGTAAAGGTTATTCTTATATCACTCATATTTCGTAATCCTACTCAAGTTTAATTAATACGTGGTGATCCTAGATATAAGCTAAGGCTGTCTCCAGCAACGTCTCCTAAATTTCATCCCCTAAAGGAATATTCTCTGTCCTTTACAGCACATTCTAAAAGATTTCATCCTCTATATCTTCTCCATCTCCAGCAACGTTCTCTAAATTTCGTCCTCTATATCTCATCCTCCATATTCTTTGCAACAATATTAACAGAAATTATCTTCATCATTTTTTTATCGGATCAAATAAATTGATCGTTAGCATTTTACGAATTATTGCATATGTTCAACTATTTCGACAATATGGCAAAAAAAGTACTCCGATTAACAGCATAATCAACACCTAGAGCAGACATCAACAACACACCCGACCAGTGACACATTATTGTAATTGTTTGCTATCTGATCATGTTTCGTAAAATAACTTGTATTGGGCATCGATTATGTCTATATTCTTCTACATAGACATTACGTCAAACATGTGATATGCACTGGATGGGGATGGTGCTCCTGCGTGTACGTCTCCTCTAGGAGCATTTGTCTTCCTTGCCATGCTCCTATAGATGGCCGTGCACCATGGCGGGGGATGCGAGGATGACTAGGAGCACGGCGAGCAAGACGACCGAGACGAACCTGCCACCGTCGTCGAGCACCGTGAGGTCCACCTAGTCGTCGTCGTTCGAGCCGCATCGTCCCTGGTGGCTGCGCGGCCGTCTTCCTCGTCAGTGGTCACGCGGTCGTCCGTCCAGCCGGTAGCAGACGCGCGTGCTCTTCTCCTCCTTTCGATGAGCTGTCGTGCCTGCGTCCCCGGTGGCTGCACGCCCGTCCTCCTCATCGGTGGTCGCGCAGTCGTCCGTCCAGCCGGCAGCCGCGCATGCTCTTCTTCTCCTTTCGATGAGAAGTCGTGCCTGCGTCCCCGGTGGCTGCGCGCCCGTGCCTGGTGACTGCGCGCTCGTTTTCCTCGTCGGTGGTCGTGCGATCGTCCGTCCAGTCGACAGCCGCGCCTGCTCTTCTCCTCCTTCCGATGAGAAGTCGTGCCTGCGTCCCTGGTGGCTGCGCGCCCGTCCTCCTCGTCGGTGTTCGCGCGGTCGTCCTCCTCGCCGGAGATCTGCCACGCGTGCGACAGCACAGGGTCGACGAACACGGATAGCAGACGCACAGTAGCCTTCCAGGTTTAGCGGCTCCGGAAGCCGACCTCTATTTTAGCGTTTGTTTTAGCGGACGTTGTTGGAGGCTTCCAGGACGGTGAGTTCCGCTACATATAGGGTACAGACTTGTCGGCGTTTCGAGACCGGGGGGTCCCTGGGCCGATGAGTGAAATGTCGCCGCGTGCCCCAGCCCAGATGGGTCAGCGCGAGGCCGAGCGCGAAGGGGGGAAGGAAAGGCAGCCGGAGGCGGGCGTGAGAGAGGTGGAAATCCCATGGCCTTCGTGTTCGTCCCGCACCCAGGTCGGGTGCGCTTGCAGTAGGGGGTTACAAGCGTCCACGTGGGAGAGGGAGCGAGCGGCCTCACGCAAGCGCCTGTCCCGTCCTCGTCCCCGCGCGGCCAACCCTCTGTAAGAGGGCCCTGGTCCTTCCTTTTATAGGCGTAAGGAGAGGATCCAGGTGTACAATGGGGGTGTAGCAGAGTGCTACGTGTCTAGCGGAGGAGAGCTAGCGCCCTAAGTACATGCCATCGTGGCAGCCGGAGAGGTTTTGGCACCCGGTGCGTGTGGTGTCGTGGCCGTCGGAGGAGCGCTGGAGCCTGGCGGAAGGACAGCTGTCGGGGCTGTCGAGTCCTTGCTGACGTCCTCTTGCTTCCGTAAGGGGGCTGAGAGTCGCCGTCGTCACAAAGCGCGCGGGGCGCCATCATTGCCTATCTGGCGGAGCGAGCAATATGGGACGCCGGTCTTGTTCCCCGTAGCCTGAGTCAGCTTGGGGTAGGGTAATGATGGCGCCTCCTGTCGACGTGGTCGGTCCGCGCCCTAGGTTGGGCGATGTGGAGGCTCCTCCGAGGTCGAGGTTGAGTCTGTCTTCCGTGGCCGTGGTCGAGTCCGAGCCCCTGGGTCAGGCGAGGCGGAGACCGTCGGCTGAGGCCAGGGCTGAGTCCGAGCCCTGGGTCGGGCGAAGCGGAGTTCGTTGTCTTCTGGGGTTGAGCCCAAGTCCGAGCCCTGGGTCGGGCGGAGCGGAGTTCGTCGTGTTCCGGGGCTGAGCCCGAGTCCGAGCCCTGGGTCGGGCGGAGCGGAGTTCGCCGTCTTCCGGGGCTGAGCCTGAGTCCGAGCCCTGGGTCGGGTGGAGCGGAGTTCGCCGTCTTCCGGGGCTGAGCCCGAGTCCGAGCCCTGGGTCGGGCGGAGCGGAGTTCGCCGTCTTCCAGGGCTGAGCCCGAGTCCGAGCCCTGGGTCGGGCGGAGCGAAGCTTCCTATGGTGCCTGAGGTCGGGCCTGACTGCCTGTCAGCCTCACTCTGTCGAGCGGCACAGCAGTCGGAGCGGCGCAGGCGGCGCTGTCCTTCTGTCAGGCCGGTCAGTGGAGCGGCGAAGTGACTACGGTCACTTCGGCTCTGTCGATTGGAGGACGCGTGTCAGGATAAAGGTGTCAGGCCACCTTTGCATTAAATGCTCATGCGATCTGGTCGGTTGGCGTGGCGATTTGGTCAGGGTTGCTTCTTGGCGAAGACAGGGACTCGGGCGAGCCGGAAGTATGTTCGTCGCTGGAGGGGGGCCTCGGGCGAGACGGAAATCCTCCGGGGTTGGCTGCCCGTGTCCGAGGCTAGGCTCGGGCGAGGCATGATCGAGTCCCTCGAATGGACCGATCCCTGACTTAATCGCACCCATCAGGCCTTTGCAGCTTTATGCTGATGGGGGTTACCAACTGAGAATTAGGAGACTTGTGGGTATCCCTAATTATGGTCCCCGACAAGACTCATTTACAGTTCCTTGTTGGACACAGCCTAATGTCTCCCGAGAAAGTGATAGGAAAGTTTGTAAGCTTTGAATTGATGATCAAAGGCTCCAAACAAATCGTCGAGCAAGGCGGCATCTCCACACCCAAGGTGCAACCCGTCGCATTCAAAGCGATGGAAGAAAAGAAAGAATAGTCTACATCAAGTAGGCTCCCCATCGACGCCTCTAAGCTCGACAACGAGGAAATGACGCTCATCATCAAGAGCTTCCGCCAAATCCTCAAGCAAAGGAGGGGAAAGGATTATAAACCTCGCTCCAAGAAAGTGTGCTACAAGTGTGGTAAGCCCGGTCATTTCATTGCTAAATGTCCTATGTATAGTGATAGTGACAAGAGCGACGACAAGAAGGGAAGGAGGAAGCAAAAGAAGTACTACAAGAAGAAGGGCGACGATGCCCACGTGTGTCGGGAATGGGACTCCGACGAAAGCACGACCGATTCCTCCTCCGACGAGGACGCCACCAACATCGTCATCAACAAAGGCCTCCTCTTCCCCAACGTCGGCCACAAGTGCCTCATGGCAAAGGACGACAAAAAGAAGAAGGTAAAATCTAGAGCCTCCACTAAATATACAACATCTAGTGATGAGGGTAGTTCTAGTGAAGACGAGGATGATTTGCTTGCTCTTTTTGCCAACTTAAACATGCAGCAAAAAGAAAAATTGAATGAATTAATAGGTGTCATTCATGAGAAGGATGAACTCTTGGATAGCCAAGAGGAATTCCTTATTAAGGAAAATAAAAGGCATGTTAAAGTAAAGAATGCTTATGCTCAGGAAGTAGAAAAGAATGAAAATTTGACTAAGGAGCTTAGCATTTGCTGTAACACCATTTCCAACCTTAGAAATGAGAACGGTAATTTACTTGCTAAGGTTGAAAAATTAAATATTTATCATGATTCAATTGTCAATCTTAAAAATGATAATGCTAGTTTGATTGCTAAGATTGATAAATTGAATGAATCAATTTCTAGCCTTAAAATTGAAAAGGCCAGTTTAATTTCAAAGGCTAAAGATTTAAATGTTTGCAATGTTTATATTTCCAATCTTAGAAATGAGAATGCTATTTTACATGCTAAGATTGATGAATTAAATGCTTGCAAACCCTCTACATCTAGTGTTAATCATGTCACCATTTGTACTAGATGTAGAGACGTTGATGTTGATGCTATTCATGATTACCTAGCTTTAATTAAAGAACAAAATGCTCACATAGCTCAACTAAATACTAAAATTAATGAGCATGAGATAGAAAATGAAAATTTTAAATTTGTTAGAAGCGTGCTCTATAATGGGAGACGCCCTGCCATCAAGGATGGCATTAGTTTCCAACAGGGAAGTAATGTCAAACTTAATGCCCCTAAAAGATTGTCTATTTTTGTTAAAGGCAAAGCTCCCATGGCTGAGGATAACGAGGGTTACATTTTATATCTTGCTGGTTATCCTGAGCATAAGATTAGGAGAATTCATGCTGAAAGTCTCATTCTGTTTCGCATCATGCTTTTATGTACAAGGATGAGGCATCTAGCTCTAGGCATTCCACTGACATTAAAATGCCTAAAAAGAAATCTCCTACTGCATCAAATGAACCTAATGTTTCATTTAAAACTTTTGATGCATCCTATGTTTTAACTAACAAATCAGGCAAAGTAGTTGCCAAATATATTGGGGGCAAACACAAGGGCTCCAAGACTTGTGTTTGGGTACCCAAGGTGCTTGTTTCTAATGTAAAAGGACCCAAGATCGTTTGGGTACCTAAAAACAAGGCCTAAACTTGTTTTGTAGGTTTATGCATTCGGGGGCTCAAGTTGGATAATTGATAGCGGGTGCACAAACCACATGACAGGGGAGAAAAGGATGTTATCCTTCTACGAGAAAAATGAAGATCCCCAAAGAGCTATCACATTCGGGGATGAAAATCAATGTTTGGTCAAAGGACTTAGTAAAATTGCAATATCTTCTGACCACTCTATTTCAAATGTTTTTCTTGTAGATTCTTTAGATTACAACTTGCTTTCTGTTTTTACGGATACAACTGTCTTTTTACGGATATAGGTGTTACTGTCTTTAGAAGAGGTGATGATTCAGTAGCATTTAAGGGAGTATTAGAGGGTCAGCTATACTTAGTTGATTTTGATAGAGCTGAACTCGATACTTGCTTAATTGCTAAGACTAATATGGGTTGGCTCTGGCATCGCCGACTAGCCCATGTTGGGATGAACAATCTTCACAAACTTCTAAAGGGAGAGCACATTTTGGGACTAAGCAATGTTCATTTTGAGAAAGAGAGGGTTTGTAGCGCATGTCAAGCAGGAAAGCAAGTTGGTGTCCACCATCCACACAAGAACATCATGACAACAGACAGGCCACTGGAACTACTCCACATAGATCTATTCGGCCCGATAGCTTACATAAGCATCGACGGGAGTAAGTATTGTCTAGTAATTGTGAATTATTATTCTCGCTTCACTTGGATATTCTTTTTGCAGGAAAAATCACAAACCCAATAGACCTTAAAGGGATTTTTGAGATGGGCTCAAAATGAGTTCGGATTGAGAATCAAAAAGATAAGAAGCGACAATGGGACGGAGTTCAAGAACTCTCAAATTGAAGGCTTTATTGAGGAAGAGGGCATCAAGCATGAGTTCTCTTCTCCCTACACACCTCAACAAAATGGTTTGGTGGAGAGGAAGAATAAAACTATATTGGATATGGCAAGGACCATGCTTGATGAGTACAAGACTCCGGACCGGTTTTGGGCCGAGGCGATTAACACCGCCTGCTACTCCATCAACCGGCTCTACCTTCACTGAATCCTCAAGAAGACATCATACGAGCTCCTCACCGGTAAAAAGCCCAATGTTTCATATTTTAGAGTCTTTGGTAGCAAATGTTTTATTCTTGTTAAAAGAGGTAGAAAATCTAAATTTGCTTCTAAGGCTGTAGAAGGCTTTTTACTTGGTTATGACTCAAACACAAGGGCATATAGAGTCTTCAACAAATCCACTGGATTAGTTGAGGTTTCTTGTGACATTGTGTTTGATGAGACTAATGGCTCCCAATTGGAGCAAGTTGATCTTGATGAGTTAGATGATGAAGAGGCTCCATGCGTCGCGCTAAGGAACTTGTCCATTGGGGTTGTGTGTCCTAAGGAATCCGAAGAGCCCACACAAGCACAAGATCAACCATCATCTTCCATGCAAGCATCTCCACCAACTCAAGATGAGGATCAGGCTCAAGACAATGAAGATGAAGATCAAGAGGATGAGCCACCTCAAGATGAGGACAATGATCAAGGGGGAGATGAAGTTGATCAAGACAAGGAAGATGATCAAAAAATTTAGGGGTAGAGGATGCATTAAGAGATTCGGACTGGGTGATGGCAATGCAAGAGGAGCTCAAAAACTTCAAGAGGAATGAGGTATGGCATTTAGTTTCACGTCCTAACCAAAATGTTGTAGGAACCAAGTGAGTATTCCACAACAAGCAAGATGAGCATGGTGTGGTGACAAGGAACAAAGCCCGACTTGTGGCCAAGGGATATTCACAAGTCGAAGGTTTGGATTTCGGTGAAACCTATGCACCCGTAGCTAGGCTTGAGTTAATTTGCATATTACTTTCCTATGCTACTTACCATGGCTTCAAGCTTTATCAAATGGACGTGAAGAGTGCCTTCCTCAATGGACCAATCAAGGAAAAGGTCTATGTTGAGCAACCTCGTGGCTTTGAAGATAGTGAGTACCCTAATCACATTTATAAACTCTCTAAGGCGCTTTATGGGCTCAAGCAAGCCCCAAGAGCATGGTATGAATGCCTAAGAGATTTTCTTATCGCGAATGGCTTCAAAGTCGGAAAAGCCGATCCTACCCTCTTTACTAAAACAATTGCAAATGATTTGTTTGTATGCCAAATTTATGTTGATGATATCATATTTGGGTCTACTAACGAATCTACTTGTGAAGAGTTTAGTAGGATAATGGTTCAAAAATTCGAGATGTCTATGATGGGGGAGTTGAAGTATTTTCTAGGATTCCAAGTCAAGCAACTCTAGGAGGGCACCTTCATCAGCCAAACGAAGTACATTCAAGACATACTCACCAAGTTTGGGATGAAGGATGCCAAGCCCATCAAGACACCCATGGGAACTAATGGGCATCTCGACCTCGACACGGGAGGTAAATCTATAGATCAAAAGGTATATCGGTCGATGATAGGATCTCTACTCTATTTATGTGCATCTCGACCGGATATTATGCTTTCTGTATGCATGTGTGCAAGATTCCAAGCCGATCCTAAGGAAGTTCACCTTAGGGCCGTAAAACGAATCTTGAGGTATTTAGTTCATACTCCTAAGTTTGGCCTTTGGTACCCCAAGGGATCCACTTTTGATTTAATTGGATATTCAGATGCTGATTGGGCAGGGTGTTAGATTGATAGAGAGAGCACATCATGGACTTGCCAATTCTTAGGAAGATCTCTGGTGTCTTGGGCTTCAAAGAAACAAATTTCTGTAGCTCTTTCTACCGCCGAAGCCGAGTACATTGCCGCAGGCCATTGTTGTGCGCAATTGCTTTGGATGAGGCAAACCCTTAGGGATTATGGTTACAAATTAACCAAAGTCCCTCTCCTATGTGATAATGAGAGTGCAATCCGCATGGCGAATAATCCCATTGAGCATAGCCGCACTAAGCACATAGCCATTCGGTATCACTTTTTGAGGGATCACCAACAACGGGGGGATATCGAGATTGCATATGTTAGCACCAAAGAACAATTAGCCGATATCTTTACCAAACCACTAGATGAGAAAACTTTTACCAAACTTAGGCATGAGCTAAACATTCTTGATTCTAGGAATTTTGATTGATACTTTGCACACATAGCTCATTTATATACCTTTGATAATCTCTTTCATGTGCTATGACAAATGTGTTTTTCAAGTGTATTTCATGCTAAGTCATAGATTGAAAGGGAAATAGAGTCTTTGGCAAAGCCAAGGCTTCCACCCCACTCCATTGAATTATTCATCCTTCGCTGTCGCTCCACACCGCTCTCTTCACTCCTATATTACTTACCAAAGGGGGAGACAGTTTGAAAAAGGGCTTATATTTCACTCATAAGTATCCGTTTTTGGCGATTCATGCCAAAGGGGGAGAAAGTATTAGCCCAAAGCAAAAGGACCGCACCACCACCAATTTCAAAAATTTGTAGTCTTTCAATTTATATTAAAGAAGTGTTTCAATTGATATCTTATTTTTGATATAATTTCAAAATTGGTATGACCCCCTTTCAAAATTAGTATCTAAAACCCTCTTGAACATTAAGAGGAGAATTTCATTGAGGGAGAGTTTTGTTTAGTCAAAGAAAAAGCATTTGAAACAGGGTGAGAAAATTTCAAATCTTAAAAATGCTTCTTGAAATCTTATTCATTTACCTTTAACTATTTGCAAAAATACTTTGAAAAGAATTTCCAAAAAGAGTTTGCAAAAACAAAACAAGTGGTGCAAGCGTGGTCCAAAATGTCAAATATAAAGAAAGCATCCATGCATATCTTATGAAATGTATATTGGTTTAATTCCAAGCAATCTTTGCACTTACCTTATGCAAACTAGTTCAATTCTGCACTTATATATTTGCTTTGGTTTGTGTTGGCATCAATCACCAAAAAGGGGAGATTGAAAGGGAAATAGGCTCACACCTTTTCCTAAATGATTTTGGTGGTTGAATTGCCCAACACAAATAATTGGACTAACTAGTTTGCTCTAGATTATAAGTTCTACAGGTGACGAAGATTCAACACAAACCAATAAAAAGTCCAAGAAAGGGTTCAAATAAAAAGAGCAAAAGACAACCGAAGGCTGCCCTGGTCTGGCGCACCAGACTGTCCGGTGCACCACCGGACAATGTCTAGTGCACCAGGGAGATCAACTCCAAACTTGCCACCTTAGGGAATTTGGGAAGCCACTCCGCTATAATTCACTGGACAGTCCGATGTGCCAAGCGGAGCAACGGTCGCCAGCACAACGGTCGAGTTCAACGGTCGGCTGACAACGCTACAGTGCGCGGACTGCGCGCGCAGAAGTCAGAGCAGGCGCAGATGGCGCACCGAACAGTGAACAGGACCTGTCCGGTGCACCACCGGACTGTCCGGTGGCCCACATGTCAGAAGCTCCAATGGTCGAACCCTAACGATTGGGTGACGTGGCTGGCGCACCAGACTGTCCGGTGCGCCCTTCGATAGTAGAGTTCCCCAACGGCCATTTTGGTGGTTGGGGCTATAAATACCCCCCAACCACCACTCTTCAAGGCACCCAAGCATTCACTACTCCTCATTCAATACAAGAGCAATACACAACACTCCAAGACACAAATCAAAGCCTCCGATCAAATCAAAGTTCATAATTCAACTCTAGTTTTAGGACTTGTGAGAAGATCGACTTGTGTTCTTTTGTTGTTCTTGTTGTTTGGTTGGCTTTCTTCTTTCTCTCATTCTTACTCTCAAAGCCTTGTAAGCAAAGCAAGAGACATCAATTGTGTGGTGGTCCTTGCGGGGTCTAAGTGATCCGGGAAATCAAGGAAGGAAGCTCACTCGGTCTAGGTGACCGTTTGAGAGAGGGAAAGGGTTGAAAGAGACCCGGTCTTTGTGACCACCTCAACGGGGAGTAGGTTTGCAAGAACCGAACCTCGGTAAAACAAATCACCGTGTCATCCGTTATTATTCGCTTGTGATTTTTGTTTTTGCCCTCTCTTTCGGACTCGACTTTATTTCTAACGCTAACCCCGACTTGTAGTTGTGCTTAAACTTTATAAATTTCAGATTTGCCTATTCATCCCCCCTCTAGGCGACTTTCAACAACCAAGATGACTTCCTTATTAATGAGAACAAGAAGCATGTTAAGGTTAAAAATGCTTATGCTCAGGAAGTAGAGAAGTGTGAAAAATTGACTAGTGAGCTAAGCACTTGCCATGATATTATCTCAAATCTTAGAAATGAAAATGCTAAATTAATTGCTAAGGTTGAGAAATTAGATGTTTGTGATGATTCAATTGTTAGTCTTAGAAACAATAATGCTAGTTTGATTACTAAGATTGACAAGTTGAATGCATCACTCTCTAGCCTTAAATTGAGAATGAAAAATTAATTGCTAAGGCTAAAGATTTAAATGTTTGCAATATTTCTATTTCCAATCTTAGAGATAAAATGCTATTTTTCATGCTAAGATTGATGAATTAAATGCTTGCAAACCCTCTACATCTACCATTGAGCATGTTACTATTTGCACTAGATGTAGAGACATTGATGTTGATGCTATCCATGACCACCTAGCTTTAATTAAACAACAAAATGATCACATAGCTCAACTTAGTGCTAAAATTAATGAGCATGACTTAGAAAATGAAAAATTTAAATTTGCTAGAAGTATGCTCTATAATGGGAGACGCCCTGGCATTAAGGATGGCATTGGCTTCCAACAGGGAGACAATGTCAAGCTTAATGCCCCTAAGAAATTGTCTAATTTTGTTAAGGGTAAGGCTCCCATGCCTTAGGATAACAAGGGCTATATTTTATATCCTGCTGGTTATCCTAAGGATAAGATTAGAAGAATTCATGCTAAGAAGACTCATGTTATTTCTCACCATGCTTTTATTTATAAGAATGAGACTTCTAGTTCTAAGCGTTCTACCCATGCTAAAATGCCTAAAAAGAAATCTCCTATTGCATCAAATGATCATAACATTTCATTTAAGACTTTTGATGCTTCATATGTTTTAACTAACGAATCAGGCAAAGTAGTTGCCAAATATGTTGGGGCCAAACACAAGGGCTCAAAGACTTGTGTTTGGGTACCCAAGGTGCTTGTTTCTAATGTCAAATGACCCAAGACCGTTTGGGTACCTAAGAACAAGGCCTAAACTTGTTTTGTAGCTTTATGCATCTGGGGGCTCAAGTTGGATCATTGATAACGGGTGCACAAACCACATGACTGGGAAGAAAAGGATGTTCTCCTCCTATGAGAAAAATCATGATCCCCAACGAGCTATCACATTCGGGGATGGAAATCAAGGTTTGGTCAAAGGACTTGGTAAACTTGCTATATCACCTGACCATTCTATTTCCAATATTTTTTCTTGTAGATTCTTTAGACTATAACTTGCTTTTAGTTTCTCAATTATGCAAAATGGGCTACAATTGTCTTTTTACGGATATAGGTGTTACTGTCTTTAGAATAAGTGATGATTCAGTAGCATTTAAGGGAGTGTTAGAGGGTCAGCTATACTTAGTTGATTTTAATAGAGCTGAACTCGACACTTGCTTAATTGCTAAGACTAACATGGGTTGGCTCTGGCATCACCGACTAGCCCACGTTGGAATGAAGAATCTTCATAAGCTTCTAAAGGGAGAGCACATTTTGGGACTAACAAATGTTCATTTTGAGAAAGACAAGATTTGTAGCGCATGTCAAGCAGGGAAGCAAGTTGGTGTTCATCATCCACACAAGAACATCATGACGACTGATAGACCACTCGAGCTACTCAACATGGACCTATTCGACCCGATAGCTTACATAAGCATCGGCGGGAGTAACTACTGTCTAGTTATTGTGGATGATTATTCTCGCTTCACTTGGGTGTTCTTTTTGCAAGAAAAATCACAAACCCAAGAGACATTGAAGGGATTCTTGAGGCGAGCTCAAAATGAGTTTGGATTGAGAATCAAAAAGATTAGAAGCGACAACGGGACAGAGTTCAAGAACTCTCAAATAGAATGCTTTCTTGAGGACGAGGGCATCAAGCATGAGTTCTCTTCTCCCTATACACCACAACAAAATGGTGTAGTGGAGAGGAAGAATCGAACTCTACTTGACATGGCGAGGACCATGCTTGATGAGTACAAGACTTCGGACCGGTTTTGGGCGGAAGCAATCAACACCGCTTGCTACGCCATCAACCGTCTCTACCTCCACCGAATCCTCAAGAAGACATTCTATGAACTCCTAACTAGTAAAAAGCCCAATGTTTCATATTTTAGAGTCTTTGGTAGCAAATGTTTTATTCTTGTAAAAAAGAGGTAGAAAATCTAAATTTGCTCCTAAGGTTGTAGAAGGCTTTTTACTTGGTTATGACTCAAGCACGAGGGCATATAGAGTCTTTAACAAGTCCACTGGACTAGTTGAAGTTTCTTGTGACATTGTTTTTGATGAAACTAACGGCTCTCAAGTAGAGCAAGTTGATCTTGATGAGCTAAATGATGAAGAGGCTTCGTGCGTCGCGCTAAGGAACATGTCCATTGGGGATGTGTGTCCTAAGGAATCCGAAGAGCCTCCACAAGCACAAGATCGACCATCTTCCTCCATGCAAGCTGAAAGGGAATTAGGCTTACACCTATTTGCTAATTAATTTTGGTGGTTGAATTGCCCAACACAAATCTTTGGACTAACTAGTTTGCTCTAGTCTATAAGTTCTACAGGTGCCAAAGGTTCACAATAAGCCAATAAAAATACCAAGAAAATGGTTCAAATAAGAGAACAAAAGACAACCCGAAAGGCACCCTGGTCTGGCGCACCGGACTGTCCGGTGTGCCACCGGACAGTGTCCGGTGCACCAGGGCACTCGAGGTTGAACTCTTCACCTTCGGGAAATTCAGAAGGCGCTCCGCTATAATTCACCAGACAGTGTCCGGTGCACACCGGACTGTCCGGTGTGCCAGCGGAGCAACGACTACTTCGCGAGCAACGGTCGACTGCAGCGCATTAAATGCGCGCCTGCGCGCGCAGAGGATAGAGCAGCGCCAGAAGGCGCACCAGACAGTCTACAGGACCTGTCCGGTGCACCACCGGACAGCCCAGAGGCCCCACAAGTCAGAGCTCCAACGGTCGAACCCCAACGGTCTGCTGACGTGGCTAGCGCACCGGACAGTGTTCGGTGGCGCACCGGACTGTCCGGTGCGCCATGCGACAGCACACTTCCAATGGCCATTTTTGGTGGTTGGGGCTATAAATACCCCAACCACCCCACATTCAATGGCATCCAAGTTTCTACACTTCTACACCTTACAAGAGTTATAGCATTCAATACAAGACACACCAAAGAGATCAAATCCTCTCCCAACTCCACACAAAGCTTTAGTGATTAGAGAGAGTGATTTGTCGTGGTCATTTGAGCTCTTGCGCTTGGATTGCTTCTTTTCTTTCTCCATTCTTGTGATCAAACTCAATTGTAACCAAGGCAAGAGACACCAATTGTGTGGTGATCCTTGCGGGAACTTCGTGTTCCGTTTGATTGAGAAGAGAAGCTCACTCGGTCTAAGTGACCGTTTGAGAGAGGGAAAGGGTTGAAAGAGACCCGGTCTTTGTGACCACCTCAACGGGGAGTAGGTTTGCAAGAACCGAACCTCGGTAAAACAAATCATCGTGTCTCGCTCCTTATTCGCTCACGATTTGTTTTGCACCCTCTCTCTCGGACTCGTTTATATTTCTAACGCTAACACGGCTTGTAGTTGTGCTTAAGTTTGTAAATTTCATATTCGCCCTATTCACCCCCCCCCTCTAGGCGACTTTCAATTGGTATCGGAGCCCAGTGCTTCATTAGAGCCTAACCGCTCGAAGTGATGTCGGGAGATCACGCCAAGAAAGAGATGGGGACCGGCGAGAAGCCCATTACAAGCCATGGGAAGGCTCCATCGGGAGAGTCCTACAACAAAGGGAAGGGGAAGGAAAAGGAATCCTCTTCACACAAGTCGCGTCGGAGCGGTGACAAGAAGAAGAAGATGAGGAAGGTGGTCTACTACAAAACCGACTCCTCGTCGCCATCCACCTCCGGCTCCGACACGTCGTCCGTAACTTCTAAGCGCCATGAGCGCAAGAAGTTTAGTAAGATCCCCTACGCTACCCTCGCATTCCTAAACATACACCATTACTTTCTGTCTCATTGGGCAAACCACCAACATTTGATGGTGAAGATTATGCTAGGTGGAGTGATATGATGCGGTATCACCTAACCTCACTCCACAAAAGTATATGGGATGTTGTTGAGTTTGGTGTACAGGTACCATCCGTAGGGGATGAAGACTATGATGAGGACGAAGTAGCCCAAATTGTGCACTTCAACTCCCAAGCCACCACTATACTCCTCGCCTCTCTAAGTCGAGAGGAGTATAATAAGGTGCAAGGGTTGAAGAGCGCAAAGGAGATTTGGGACGTGCTAAAGACCGCGCACGAAGGAGACGAGGTGACCAAGATCACCAAACGGGAGACGATCGAGGGGGAGCTCGGTCGCTTCCGATTTCGCCAAGGGGAGGAGCCACAAGACATGTACAACCGGCTCAAAACCTTGGTGAACCAAGTGCGCAACCTCGGGAGCAAAAAATGGGATGACCACGAAGTGGTTAAGGTTATTCTTAGATCACTTGTTTTCCTTAACCCTACTCAAGTTCAATTAATTCATGGTAATCCTAGATATACACTAATGACTCTCGAGGAAGTGATAGGAAACTTTGTGAGCTTTGAGTTGATGATCAAAGGCTCAAAGAAAATCAACGAGCTAGATGGCCCCTCCACGTCCGAAGCACAACCGGTCGCTTTCAAAGCGACGGAAGAAAAGGAGGAATCTACATCAAGTAGAACACCCATCGACGCCTCCAAGCTCGACAACGAGGAAATGGCGCTCATCATCAAGAGCTTCCGCCAAATCCTCAAGCAAAGGAAGGGGAAAGATTACAAACCCCGTTCCAAGAAGGTGTGCTACAAATGTGGTAAGCCCGGTCATTTCATTGCTAAATGTCCGCTATCTAGTGACAGTGACAGTGACAGTGACAGGGATAACGACAAGAAGGGCAAGAGGAGAGAAAAGAAGAGGTACCACAAGAAGAGGGGCGGTGATGCCCATGTGTGCCGTGAATGGGACTCCGACGAGAGCTCTCGCGACTCCTCCTCCGACGAGGACGCCGCCAACATCGCCGTCACCAAGGGACTCCTCTTCCCCAACGTCGGCCACAAGTGCCTCATGGCAAAGGACGACAAAAGGAAGAAGGTAAAATCAAAATCCTCTACTAAATATGAAACCTCTAGTGATGAGGATAATGCTAATGATGAGGAGGATAATTTACGCATCCTTTTTGCCAACCTTAACATGCAACAAAAGGAAAAATTAAATGAATTAATTAGTGCTATTCATGAGAAGGATGAACTCTTGGACACCCAAGAGGACTTCCTAATTAAGGAAAATAAGAAGCATGTTAAGGTTAAAAATGCTTATGCTCTAGAAGTAGAAAAATGTGAAAAACTATCTAGTGAGCTAAGCACGTGCCATGACACTATTGCCAACCTTAGAAATGAAAATGCTAAATTAATTGCTAAGGTTGATTCTAATATTTGTGATGTTTCAATTCCCAATCTTAGAGATGAAAATGTTGATTTGCTTGCTAAGATTGAAAAATTGAATATCTCTCTTGCTAGCCTTAGAAATGAAAATGAAAAATTGATTGCTAAGACTAAAGATTTTGATGTTTGCAATGTTACCATTTCTAACCTTAGAAGTGAAAATTATATATTACATGCTAAGGTTGTAGAATTAAAATCTTGCAAACCCTCTACATCTACCGTTGAGCGTACTTCCATGTGTACTAGATGTAGAGACATTAACATTGATGCTATTCATGATCATATGGCTTTAATTAAACAACAAAATGATCATATAGTCAAATTAGATGCTAAAATTGCCGAGCATGACTTAGAAAATGAAAAGTTTAAATTTGCTAGAAGCATGCTCTATAGTGGGAGACGCCCTGGCATCAAGGATGGCATTGGCTTCCAAAAGGGAGACAATGTCAAAATTAATGCCCCTCCTAAAAGATTGTCTAACTTTGTTAAGGGCAAGGCTCCCATGCCTTAGGATAACGAGGGTTACATTTTGTACCCTGCCGGTTATCCCGAGAGCAAAATTAGGAGAATTCATTCTAGGAAGTCTCACTCTGGCCCTAATCATGCTTTTATGTATAAGGGTGAGACATCTAGTTCTAGGCAATCAACCCATGCAAGATTGCCCAAGAAGAAAACTCCTAAGGCATCAAAAGATTCTAACATTTCATATAAAACCTTTGATGCATCTTATGTTTTAACTAACAAATCCGACAAGGTAGTTGCCAAATATGTTGGGGGCAAGCACAAGGGGTCAAAGACTTGCGTTTGGGTACCTGAAGTTCTTGTGTCTAATGTCAAAGGACCCAAAACCATTTGGGTACCTAAAATCAAGAACTAAATTTGTTTTGTAGGTTTATGCATCCGGGGGCTCAAGTTGGATCATCGATAGCGGGTGCACAAACCACATGATAGGGGAGAAGAAGATGTTCTCCTCCTATGAGAAAAACCAAGATCCCCAATGAGCTATTACATTCAGGGATGAAAACCAAGGTTTGGTCAAAGGATTGGGTAAAATTGCTATATCTCCTGACCATTCCATTTCCAATGTTTTTCTTGTAGACTCTTTAGATTACAATTTGCTTTCTGTATCTCAATTATGCAAAATGGGCTACAACTGTCTTTTCACAGATGTAGGTGTTACTGTCTTTAGAAGAAGTGATGATTCAATAGCATTTAAGGGAGTGTTAGAGGGTCAGCTATACTTAGTAGATTTTGATAGAGCTGAACTCGACACTTGCTTAATTGCTAAGACTAACATGGGCTGGCTCTGGCATCGCCAACTAGCACATGTTGGAATAAAGAATCTTCACAAGCTTCTAAAGGGAGAACACATTTTGGGACTAACAAATGTTCATTTTGAGAAAGATAGGATTTGTAGCGCATGTCAGGCAGGGAAGCAAGTTGGTGCTCATCATCCACACAAGAACATCATGACGACTGACAGACCACTCGAGCTCCTACACATGGACCTATTCGGCCCGATTGCTTATATAAGCATCGGCGGGAGTAAGTATTGTCTAGTTATTGTGGATGATTATTCTCGCTTCACTTGGGTGTTCTTTTTGCAGGAAAAATCTCATACCCAAGAGACTTTAAAGGGATTCTTGAGACAGGCTCAAAACGAGTTCGGCTTAAGGATCAAGAAAATTAGAAGCGACGATGGGACGGAGTTTAAGAACTCTCAAATTGAAGGCTTCCTTGAGGAGGAGGGCATCAAGCATGAGTTCTCTTCTCCCTACACGCCACAACAAAATGGTGTAGTGGAGAGGAAGAATAGAACTCTATTGGACATGGCAAGGACCATGCTTGATGAGTACAAGACTTCGGATCGGTTTTGGGCCGAGGCGGTCAACACCGCCTGCTATGCCATCAACCGGTTGTATCTACACCGAATCCTCAAGAAGACATCATATGAACTCCTAACCGGTAAAAAGCCCAATATTTCATATTTTAGAGTCTTTGGTAGCAAATGCTTTATTCTTGTTAAAAGAGGTAAAAAATCTAAATTTGCTCCTAAGACAGTAGAAGGCTTTTTACTAGGATATGATTCAAACACAAGGTCATATAGAGTCTTTAACAAGTCCTCAGGACTAGTTGAAGTTTCTTGTGACGTTGTGTTTGATGAGACTAACGACTCTCAAGTAGAGCAAGTTGATCTTGATGAGATAGGTGATGAAGAGGCTCCGTGCATCGCGCTAAGAAACTTGTCCATTGGGGATGTGTGTCCTAAGGAATCCGAAGAGCCTCCAAATGCACAAGATCGACCATCCTCCTCCACGCAAGCATCTCCACCAACTCAAAATGAGGAAGAGGCTCAAGTTGATGAAAGGGAAGATCAAAAAGATGAGCCACCTCAAGATGACGGCAATGATCAAGGGGGAGATGCAAATGATCAAGACAAGGAGGATGAAGTTCCAAAACCGCCACACCCAAGAGTCCACCAAGCAATTCAACGAGATCACCCTGTCGACACCATCCTCGGCGACATTCATAAGGGGCTAACCACTAGATCTCGTGTTGCACATTTTTGTGAGCATTACTCTTTTGTTTCCTCTATTGAGCCACACAGGGTAGAGGAAGCACTACAAGATTCGGATTGGGTTGTGGCGATGCAAGAGGAGCTCAACAACTTCACTAGGAACGAGGTATGGCATTTAGTTCCACGTCTTAATCAAAATGTTCTAGGAACCAAATGGGTCTTCCGCAACAAACAAGATGAGCATGGTGTGGTGACAAGGAACAAAGCCCGACTTGTGGCCAAGGGATATTCACAAGTCGAAGGTTTGGATTTCGACGAAACCTATGCACCCGTAGCTAGGCTAGAATCAATTTGCATTTTACTTGCCTATGCTACTTACCATGGCTTTAAGCTTTACCAAATGGACGTGAAAAGTGCCTTCCTCAATGGACCAATCAAGGAAGAGGTCTATGTTGAAGATAGTGAGTACCCTAACCATGTCTATAAACTCTCTAAGGCGCTTTATGGGCTCAAGCAAGCCCCAAGAGCATGGTATGAATGCCTAATAGATTTTCTTATCACTAATGGCTTCAAAGTCGGAAAGGCCGATCCTACCCTATTCACTAAAACTCTTGAGAATGATTTGTTTGTATGCTAAATTTATGTTGATGATATTATATTTGGGTCTACTAACGAATCTACATGTGAGGAATTTAGTAGGATCATGACACAGAAATTTGAGATGTCGATGATGGGGGAGTTGAAGTACTTCTTGGGATTTCAAGTGAAGCAACTCCAAGAGGGCACCTTTATTAGCCAAACAAAGTATATTCAAGACATTCTAAACAAGTTTGGAATGAAGGATGCCAAGCCCATCAAGACTCCCATGGGAACCAATGGGCATCTCGACCTCGACACGGGAGGTAAATCCGTCGATCAAAAGGTATACCAGTCGATGATAGGTTCTTTACTCTACTTATGTGCATCTCGACCGGATATTATGCTTTCCGTATGCATGTGTGCAAGATTCCAAGCCGACCCTAAGGAAGCTCACCTTACGGCCGTAAAACGAATCTTGAGATATTTGGTTCATACTCCTAAGTTTGGGCTTTGGTATCTGAGAGCACCTAGAGGGGGGGGGTGAATAGGTGATCCTGTAAAACTTGAAAACTTAAGCCACAAAACTTGGTTAATCGTTAGCACAATAATTGCCAAGTGGCTAGATAGGAATCCTCGACAAAACACAATAACCAACAAGGATCATTCACAGAGATGACACGGTGGTTATCCCGTGGTTCGGCCAAGACCAACGCTTGCCTACTCCACGTTGTGGCATCCCAACGGACGAGGGTTGCAATCAACCCCTCTCAAGCGGTCCAAAGACCCACTTGAATACCACAGTGTTTTGTTTGCCTTACTCAATCCCGTTTGCGAGGAATCTCAACAACTTGGAGCCTCTCGCCCTTACACTTTAAGATCACAAAGAAACACGGAGCAAGGGAGGGATTAGCAACGCACTCAAGACAAGAAATCACAGCGACACCACGCACACAAGTCGCAACGAGAGCTCACAACACAACTCAATGAGTTCACCACTCAACTAGAGCTCTAATTGCTATCGCAAAGAATCAAAGGCGCGGAATCGATGTCTTGGTGCTTAGGAATGCTTAGGAGATGCTTGGTGTGCTCCTCCATGCGTCTAGGGGTCCCTTTTATAGCCCCAAGGCAGCTAGGAGCCGTTGAGAGCAATCTTGGAAGGCTGATCTTGCCTTCTGTCGACTGGCGCACCGGACAGTCCGGTGCACACCGGACATTGTCCGGTGCCCGATTTCTTTCCATAAACGAAGCAGTCGACCGTTGACAGGCTGAGAGCCGTTGGCGCACCGGACATGTCCGGTGCACACCGGACAGTCCGGTGCATTCTTCTAGCCGTTGGCTCGGCCACGTGTCCCGCGCAGATTGCGCGGCCGACCGTTGGCCCGGCCGACCGTTGGCTCACCGGACAGTCCGGTGCACACCGGACAGTCCGGTGAATTATAGTCGTACGTCGCCGGTGGATTCCCGAGAGCGGCCAGTTCGCTCAAGCCAGCCTGGCGCACCGGACACTGTCCGGTGCACCACCGGACACTGTCCGGTGCACCACCGGACAGTCCGGTGCTCCAGACTGAGCTGAAACTTGGCTGCTCGAGCCAAGGCATTTTCAATTGGCTTTTTCCTGTTTCCAACACTAGCTTAGACACAATACATTAGTCACTAAAACAATGTACTAAGTCTGAGAAACATACCTTTAACCTTGATTTGTACTTTGTCCTCCATTTTACACTTAGGCACTTGTGTTGGACACTAAATCACCAAAATACTTAGAAATGGCCCAAGGGCACATTTCTCTTTCAATCTCCCCCTTTTTGGTGATTTATGCCAACACAACATAAAGCAAGTAGAACCAGTACAAAATCAATTCAACTAAGAACTCAAAATTGTTTTGATTCAAATTTGACATATATGGATCACTCTATGCCACCACTTGGTTTGTTTTTGCAAATCAAACTCAAATTCCTATCTCTAAGTCAAATCCACTTGTAGAGACATAAAGAGAGGTTTTCTGAAGAAATTTGATCAAGGATTTCAAAAACTCCCCCTTTTTCCCATAATCAACACTTCTCCACACAAGAGGCCAACTTTTGACATAAGAGACAATAAAAGAGTTTTGACAAACCAAAAGCTCTAATCTACTATTTTCAAAATTTCTCAAGTGGTAGCTGATCCATCTATTGCTTTGGCCTTTATTTTCTCCCCCTTTGGCATCAAGCACCAAAACGGGATCAATCTTGGCCCTTAAACCCCATTGCCTCACCAAAATCTTCAAATAAGAACACAAAGGCAATAAGAGTATAAAGATGAACTTGGAAAAGTTACTCTTTTCATCGGAGTGCAGTGGAAGTCTTGCATGGTCCAAGTCCACCTTTTCCCTTTCAATTTTCCTTGGAGACTAAAACAACCAAACTCAAGTACATGGTTAGTCTCAAAGGGTCAGGTTGTAGCACAGCTCCCCCTAAATATGTGCATTACTTGCAAACAGGACTTGTGAGGTCCAGGGAGTGTTTGTACAACTTGAGCACCACAATAAGCAACAAAATGCAGAATGAACATGATCAAAGGCATAAACACATGTATGCTACATTTCAATCCAAGTTCCGCGAATCTAAGATATTGAGCTCACTACGCAGCCTGCAAAAGGTCTTTTCATCTAGAGGCTTGGTAAAGATATCGGCTAGCTGGTTCTCGGTGCTAACATGAAACACTTCGATATCTCCCTTTTGCTGGTGGTCTCTCAAAAAGTGATGCCGGATGTCAATGTGCTTTGTGCGGCTGTGCTCAATAGGATTTTCCGCTATTCGGATAGCACTCTCATTATCACATAGGAGTGGGACTTTGCTCAGATTGTAGCCAAAGTCCCTGAGGGTTTGCCTCATCCAAAGTAGTTGCGCACAACACTGTCCTGCGGCAACGTACTCGGCCTCAGCGGTGGATAGGGCAACAGAGGTTTGTTTCTTAGAGTTCCATGACACCAGGGACCTTCCTAAGAATTGGCACGTCCCCGATGTACTCTTCCTATCGACCTTACATCCAGCATAGTCGGAATCTGAGTACCCAATCAAGTCAAAGTTAGACCCCTTTGGATACCAGATCCCGAAGCAAGGCGTAGCGACTAAATATCTAAGAATTCGCTTCACAGCCACTAAGTGACACTCCTTAGGATCGGATTGAAATCTAGCACACATGCATCCGCTGAAAGGGAAATGTGCCCTTGGGCCATTTCTAAGTATTTTGGTGATTGAGTGCCAACACAAGTGCTTAAATGTGAATCTATGCCCATGGATGAACAAAGTGCAAATCAAGAGTAAAGGTATGTTTCTAAGCCTTAGTACATTGTTTTGAAGACTAATGTATTGTGTCTAAGTGCTTGAAACAGGAGAAATCGAGTCAGAGAATAAGTTGGCTGTGTACAGCCAAAAGGCTGTTTGGTCTGGAGCACCGGACTGTCCGGTGGTGCACCGGACAGTGTCCGGTGCGCCAGGCTGCCTCGAGCGAAGTGGCCGCTCTCGGGAATTCGCCGACGGCGTACGGCTATAATTCACCGGACTGTCCGGTGTGCACCGGACTGTCCGGTGAGCCAACGGTCGACCGGGCCAACGGTCGGCCGCGCGATCTGCGCGGGACACGTGGCCGAGCCAACGGCTAGAAGGGGGCACCGGACTGTCCGGTGTGCACCGGACATGTCCGGTGCGCCAACGGCTCCAAGTCTGCCAACGGTCGGCTTCGCTATTTAAGGAAGGAAATCGGGCACCGGACAGTGTCCGGTGTGCACCGGACTGTCCGGTGCACCCGACGACAGAAGGCAAGAAAGGCCTTCCAGATTTGCTCTCAACGGCTCCTAGCTGCCTTGGGGCTATAAAAGGGACCCCTAGGCGCATGGAGGAGTACACCAAGCAACCTTAGAGCATTCTTGATCATCCACACTCAGTCTTTGCGCATTTGTTTGTCATTCTCAGTGATTCGAGCTCCGTTCTAGTGAGAACTTTGAGATAGTCTTTTGAGCTCGATTCTTGGCCGTGTGTGTGCGCATATTTTCTGTGGATTTGTGTGTGTTGCTTCCCTCCCTTACTCCGTATTTCTTTGTGAATCTCAAGTGTAAGGGCGAGAGACTCCAAGTTGTGGAGATTCCTCGCAAACGGGATATTGAAAGGAAAAGTAAAACACTGTGGTATTCAAGTTGGTCTTTGGACTGCTTGAGAGGGGTTGATTGCAACCCTCGTCCGTTGGGACGCCACAACGTGGAGTAGGCAAGCGTTGGTCTTGGCCGAACCACGGGATAAACCACTGTGTCATCTCTGTGTTTGATCTCTTGTGGTATTGTGTTTTGTTGAGACTCCTCTCTAGCCACTTGGCGATTATTGGGCTAACACTTAACAAGTTTTTGTGGCTATAAGTTTAAGTTTCACAGGATCACCTATTCACCCCCCCTCTAGGTGCTCTCAATTGGTATCAGAGCCGTTCTCTTCAAGAAGGGACTAATCGCCCGAAGAGATGGATCCTAAGGGGAAGGGAATCGTGATCAACGACAAGGAGAAGGAGTCCTTCGTCAACGAGCCGAAGGATGACAAGCCTACTGACTCGGGCTCGGGCCACAAGCGTAAAGATGGGAAGAAGAAGAAGACAAGGCGCATCAAGGAGATCGTCTACTACGACGATAGCGATGAGTCGACTTCTTCCCAAAAGGACGACGACAACGACTACAGGAAGACGGTCAATTCGAACTTTTCATTTGATTATTCTCGTATTCCACATAGTTCGAATTCGCATTTGCTTTCCATTCCTCTTGGCAAACCTCCACACTTCGATGGGGAAGACTACGGATTTTGGAGTCACAAAATGCGTAGTCACTTATTCTCTCTCCATCCAAGCATATGGGAGATTGTAGAGAATGGAATGAAATTTGATAGCTCGGATAGCCCTATGCTTATAAATGAACAAATCCATAGAAATGCACAAGCTACTACTGTTCTATTAGCATCTTTGTGCAGGGAAGAGTACAATAAGGTGAGCGGCCTGGACAACGCCAAGCAGATATGGGACACCCTCAAGATCTCTCATGAAGGGAATGACGTCACCTTACTCACCAAGATGGAGTTGGTGGAGGGCGAGCTTGGACGGTTCGCAATGATAAGGGGCGAGGAGCCAACTCAAACATACAACCGGCTCAAGACCCTTATCAACAAAATAAGGAGCTATGGAAGCACGCGATGGACGGACCACGACGTCGTCCGACTGATGCTAAGGTCCTTTACCGTTCTTGATCCTCATTTGGTGAATAATATTCGTGAGAATCCCAGGTACACCAAAATGTCGCCCGAAGAAGTCCTTGGAAAATTCGTAAGTGGGCGAATGATGAACAAGGAGGCAAGGTACGTGGACGACGCCTTGAATGGACCGATCAACGAGCCGCAACCTCTTGCTCTCAAAGCAACAAGAAGCAAGGAGGCGCTACCTAACAAGGTGGCACAAATTGAGGCGGCCGGACTTAATGATGAAGAGATGGCTCTCATCATCAAGAGATTCAAGATGGCGCTCAAGGGTCGCAAGGGACAGCCAAGCAAGACCAAAGCCAAAGGGAAGCGCTCATGCTTCAAATGCGGTAAGATTGGTCATTTTATTGCTAACTGTCCCGATAATGAAAGTGACCAGGAACTCGGGAGCAAGAGGGAAAAGAAGAAACATTACAAGAAGGCCAAGGGCGAGGCACATATCGGAAAGGAGTGGGATTCAGATTGCTCCTCCTCCGACTCCGACAATGAAGGACTCGCCGCCACCGCCTTCAACAAGTCGTCCCTCTTCCCCAACGAGCATCACACATGCCTCATGGCGAAGGAGAAGAAGGTATGTACTCGAGAAAGTACCACTTATTCTTCTAGTGATGATGATTCTAGTGACGACAATGAAATAGACTATTCTAGTTTATTTAAAGGTCTAGATAGAATTAAAATTGGCAAAATTAATGAGTTAATTGATGCCTTGAATGAAAAGGATAGGCTTTTAGAAAAGCAAGAGGATTTGTTATATGATGAACATGATAAATTTGTAGAAGCACAAAAATCTCATGCTTTAGAAGTTAAAAGAAACGAAATGCTTTCTTGTGAATTATCTTCTTGCCATGAGACAATTTCTAGCTTAAGGAGCATTAATGATGACTTGAATGCTAAGATTGCTAGTAAATCTAACTCTTGCGTAGAGAATGTTATAACTTGCACTAGGTGTAAAGATATTAACATTGATGCTTATAGTGAACACCTAGCTTGCATTTCTAAATTAAATGAAGAGGTGGCTAGTCTTAATACCCAACTTGAGACTAGCAAAAGTGATTTTGAGAAACTAAAATTTGCTAGGGATGCCTACACGGTTGGTAGACACCCCTCAATTAAGGATGGACTTGGCTTCAAGAGGGAAGCCAAGAACTTAACAAGCCATAAGGCTCCCATCTCCGCCAAGGAGAAAGGGAAGGCCCCTATGGCTAAAAGTACTAAAAGGAATCATGCTTTTATATATCATGATAGGAGACAAACTAGAAATGCTTATAGGAGTTATAATGCTTATGATGACTTTAACTCTCATGCCATGGTTGCTTCTAGTTCTTCCTATATGCATGATAGAAATATGTCTAGAAGAAATACTATTCATCATGTGCCTAGAAAGAATATTATTCATGCTCCTAGGAAAGTAGTGAATGAACCTTCTACAATTTATTGTGCTTTAAATGCTTCCTTTGCTATTTGTAGAAAGGATAGGAAAATAGTTGCTAGGAAGTTAGGGGCAAAATGCAAGGGAGACAAAACTTGCATTTGGGTCCCTAAGGATATTTGCACTAACCTTGTAGGACCCAACATGAGTTGGGTACCTAAGACCCAAGCCTAAATTTGCCTTGCAGGTTTATGCATCCGGGGGTTCAAGCTGGATTATCGACAGCGGATGCACAAACCATATGACGGGGGAGAAGAAGATGTTCACCTCCTATGTCAAGAATAAAGATTCCCAAGATTCAATTATATTCGGTGATGGGAATCAAGGCAAGGTAAAAGGGTTAGGTAAAATTGCAATTTCTAATGAGCACTCTATCTCTAATGTGTTTTTAGTTGAGTCTCTTGGCTACAATTTGCTATCTGTTAGCCAACTATGCAATATGGGATATAATTGTCTTTTTACAAATGTAGATGTGTCTGTCTTTAGAAGAAGTGATGGTTCACTAGCATTTAAGGGTGTATTAGACGACAAACTTTATTTAGTTGATTTTGCAAAAGAGGAGGTCGGTCTAGATGCATGCTTAATTGCTAAGACTGGCATGGGCTGGCTGTGGCATCGCCGCTTAGCACATGTGGGGATGAAGAACCTTCACAAGCTTCTAAAGGGAGAACACGTGATAGGTTTGACTAATGTGCATTTCGAAAAAGATAGACCTTGTGCAGCTTGTCAAGCAGGTAAACAAGTGGGAGGAGCGCATCACAGCAAGAATGTGATGACCACTTCAAGACCCCTGGAGTTACTACATATGGACCTCTTCGGACCCGTCGCCTATCTAAGCATAGGAGGAAGTAAGTATGGTCTAGTTATTGTTGATGACTTTTCCCGCTTCACTTGGGTATTCTTTTTGCAGGATAAATCTGAAACCCAAGGGACCCTCAAGCGCTTCCTAAGGAGAGCTCAAAATGAGTTTGAGCTCAAGGTGAAGAAGATAAGGAGCGACAACGGGTCCGAGTTCAAGAACCTTCAAGTAGAGGAGTTCCTTGAGGAGGAAGGGATCAAGCACGAGTTCTCCGCTCCCTACACACCACAGCAAAATGGTGTGGTAGAGAGGAAGAACAGGACACTCATTGATATGGCGAGGACGATGCTTGGAGAGTTCAAGACCCCCGAGTGCTTTTGGTCGGAAGCCGTGAACACGGCTTGTCACGCCATCAACAGGGTCTACCTTCACCGCCTCCTCAAGAAGACGTCGTATGAGCTTCTAACCGGTAACAAACCCAATGTATCTTACTTTCGTGTATTTGGGAGCAAATGCTACATTCTAGTGAAGAAGGGTAGAAATTCTAAGTTTGCTCCCAAAGCTGTAGAAGGGTTTTTGTTAGGTTATGACTCAAATACAAAGGTGTATAGAGTCTTCAACAAATCATCGGGTTTGGTTGAAGTCTCTAGCGACGTTGTATTTGATGAGACTAATGGCTCTCCAAGAGAGCAAGTTGTTGATTGTGATGATGTAGATGAAGAAGATGTTCCGACGGCTGCTATACGAACCATGGCGATTGGAGAAGTGCGGCCACAGGAACAAGATGAACGAGATCAACCTTCTTCCTCAACAACGGTGCATCCCCCAACTCAAGACGATGAACAGGTTCATCAACAGGAGGCGTGTGATCAAGGGGGAGCACAAGATGATCATGTGATGGAGGAAGAAGCGCAACCGGCACCTCCAACCCAAGTTCGAGCGATGATTCAAAGGAATCATCCCGTCGATCAAATTCTGGGTGATATTAGCAAGGGAGTAACAACTCGATCTCGATTAGTTAATTTTTGTGAGCATTACTCCTTTGTCTCTTCTACTGAGCCTTTCAGGGTAGAAGAGGCCTTGCTAGATCCGGACTGGGTGTTGGCCATGCAAGAGGAGCTCAACAACTTCAAGAGAAATGAAGTTTGGACGCTGGTACCTCGTCCTAAGCAAAATGTTGTGGGAACCAAGTGGGTGTTCCGCAACAAACAGGACGAGCACGGGGTGGTGACGAGGAACAAGGCTCGACTTGTGGCAAAAGGTTATGCCCAAGTCGCAGGTTTGGACTTTGAGGAGACTTTTGCTCCTGTGGCTAGGCTAGAATCAATTTGTATCTTGCTAGCATATGCCGCTCACCATTCTTTCAGGTTGTACCAAATGGATGTGAAGAGCGCGTTCCTCAACGGGCCGATCAAGGAGGAGGTGTACGTAGAGCAACCCCCTGGCTTCGAGGATGAACGGTACCCCGACCACGTGTGTAAGCTCTCTAAGGCGCTCTATGGACTTAAGCAAGCCCCAAGAGCATGGTATGAATGCCTTAGAGACTTTTTAATTGCTAACACTTTCAAGGTTGGGAAAGCCGATCCAACTCTTTTTACTAAGACTTGCGATGGTGATCTTTTTGTGTGCCAAATTTATGTCGATGACATAATATTTGGTTCTACTAACCAAAAGTCTTGTGAAGAGTTTAGCAGGGTGATGACGCAGAAATTCGAGATGTCGATGATGGGCGAGTTGAACTACTTCCTTGGGTTCCAAGTGAAGCAACTCAAGGACGGCACCTTCATCTCCCAAACGAAGTACACGCAAGATTTGCTAAAGAGGTTTGGGATGAAGGACGCCAAGCCCGCAAAGACGCCGATGGGAACCGACGGACACACCGACCTCAACAAAGGAGGTAAGTCCGTTGATCAAAAAGCATACCGGTCAATGATAGGGTCTTTACTTTATTTATGTGCTAGTAGACCGGATATTATGCTTAGCGTATGCATGTGTGCTAGATTTCAATCCGATCCTAAGGAGTGTCACTTAGTGGCGGTGAAGCGAATTCTAAGATATTTGGTTGCTACGCCTTGCCTCGGGCTCTGGTATCCAAAAGGGTCTACCTTTGACTTGGTTGGATACTCAGATTCCGACTATGCTGGATGTAAGGTCGATAAGAAGAGTACATCAGGGACGTGCCAATTCTTAGGAAGGTCCCTGGTGTCGTGGAACTCTAAGAAACAAACCTCCGTTGCCCTATCCACCGCTGAGGCCGAGTATGTTGCCGCAGGACAGTGTTGCGCGCAACTACTTTGGATGAGGCAAACCCTCCGGGACTTTGGCTACAATCTGAGCAAAGTCCCACTCCTATGTGATAATGAGAGTGCTATCCGCATTGCGGAAAATCCTGTTGAACACAGCCGCACAAAGCACATAGACATCCGGCATCACTTTTTGAGAGACCACCAGCAAAAGGGAGATATCGAAGTGTTTCATGTTAGCACCGAGAACCAGCTAGCCGATATCTTTACCAAGCCTCTAGATGAGAAGACCTTTTGCAGGCTGCGTAGTGAGCTAAATGTCTTAGATTCGCGGAACTTGGATTGAATTGTAGCATACATATGTTTATGCCTTTGATCATGTTCATTCTGCATTTTGTTGCTTATTGTGGTGCTCAAGTTGTACAAACATTCCTTGGACCTCACAAGTCCTTGTGTAAGTGATGCACATATTTAGGGGGAGTTGTGTTACAACTTGACCCTTTGAGACTAACCATATGCTTGAGTTTACTTGATTTAGTCTCGAAGGAGAATTGAAAGGGAAAAGGTGGACTTGGACCATGAAAGACTTCCACTGCACTCCGATGAGAGGGTAACTTATTCCAAGTTCATCTCATGAACTCTTATTGCCATTTGCTCTTAATTGAAGATTTTGGTGAGGCAATGGGGTTATCGGGCCAAGATTGATCCCGTTTTGGTGCTTGATGCCAAAGGGGGAGAAAATAAAGGCCAAAGCAATAGATGGATCAGCTACCACTTGAGAAATTTTGAAAATAGTAGAATAGAGCTTTTGGTTTGTCAAAACTCTTGCATTGTCTCTTTTGTCAGAATAGAGCTTTTGCATTGTCTCTTTTGTCAAAAGTTGGCCTCTTGTGGGGAGAAGTGTTGATTATGGGAAATAGGGGGAGTTTTTGAAATTTTTGATCAATCTCTTTTGGAATGACTCTCTTTATGCTTCAACATGTGTGTTTGACTTAGAGATAGAGATTTGAGTTTGATTTGCAAAAACAAACCAAGTGGTGGCAAAGGATGATCCATATATGCCAAATTGAATCAAAATAAATTTGAGTTTTTATTTGAAGTGATATTGCACTTGTTCTAGTTGCTTTATGTTGTGTTGGCATAAATCACCAAAAAGGGGGAGATTGAAAGGGAAATGTGCCCTTGGGCCATTTCTAAGTATTTTGGTGATTGAGTGCCAACACAAGTGCTTAAATGTGAATCTATGCCCATGGATGAACAAAGTGCAAATCAATAGTAAAGGTATGTTTCTAAGCCTTAGTACATTGTTTTGAAGACTAATGTATTGTGTCTAAGTGCTTGAAACAGGAGAAATCGAGTCAGAGAATAAGTTGGCTGTGTACAGCCAAAAGGCTGTTCGGTCTGGAGCACCGGACTGTCCGGTGGTGCACCGGACTGTGTCCGGTGGGGCACCGGACAGTGTCCGGTGGGGCACCGGACAGTGTCCGGTGCGCCAGGCTGCCTCGAGCGAAGTGGCCGCTCTCGGGAATTCGCCGACGGCGTACGGCTATAATTCACCGGACTGTCCGGTGTGCACCGGACTGTCCGGTGAGCCAACGGTCGGCCGGGCCAACGGTCGGCCGCGCGATCTGCGCGGGACACGTGGCCGAGCCAACGGCTAGAAGGGGGCACCGGACTGTCCGGTGTGCACCGGACATGTCCGGTGCGCCAACGGCTCCAAGTCTGCCAACGGTCGGCTTCGCTATTTAAGGAAGGAAATCGGGCACCGGACAGTGTCCGGTGTGCACCGGACTGTCCGGTGCACCCGACGACAGAAGGCAAGAAAGGCCTTCCAGATTTGCTCTCAACGGCTCCTAGCTGCCTTGGGGCTATAAAAGGGACCCCTAGGCGCATGGAGGAGTACACCAAGCAACCTTAGAGCATTCTTGATCATCCACACTCAGTCTTTGCGCATTTGTTTGTCATTCTCAGTGATTCGAGCTCCGTTCTAGTGAGAACTTTGAGATAGTCTTTTGAGCTCGATTCTTGGCCGTGTGTGTGCGCATATTTGCTGTGGATTTGTGTGTGTTGCTTCCCTCCCTTACTCCGTATTTCTTTGTGAATCTCAAGTGTAAGGGCGAGAGACTCCAAGTTGTGGAGATTCCTCGCAAACGGGATATTGAAAGGAAAAGCAAAACACTGTGGTATTCAAGTTGGTCTTTGGACTGCTTGAGAGGGGTTGATTGCAACCCTCGTCCGTTGGGACGCCACAACGTGGAGTAGGCAAGCGTTGGTCTTGGCCGAACCACGGGATAAACCATTGTGTCATCTCTGTGTTTGATCTCTTGTGGTATTGTGTTTTGTTGAGACTCCTCTCTAGCCACTTGGCGATTATTGGGCTAACACTTAACAAGTTTTTGTGGCTATAAGTTTAAGTTTCACAGGATCACCTATTCACCCCCCCTCTAGGTGCTCTCATACGCTAAGCATAATATCCGGTCTACTAGCACATAAATAAAGCAATGAACCTATCATGGACCGGTATGCTTTTTGATCAACGGACTTACCACCTTTGTTGAGGTTGGTGTGTCCGTCGGTTCCCATCGGCGTCTTCGCGGGCTTGGCGTCCTTCATCCCAAACCGCTTCAGCAAATCTTGCGTGTACTTCGTTTGGGAGATGAAAGTGCCGTCCTTGAGTTGCTTCACTTGGAACCCAAGGAAGTAGTTCAACTCGCCCATCATCGACATCTCGAATTTCTGCATCATCACCCTGCTAAACTCTTCACAAGACTTTTGATTATTAGAACCAAATATTATGTCATCGACATAAATTTGGCATACAAAAAGATCACCATTGCAAGTCTTAGTAAAAAGAGTTGGATCGGCTTTCCCGACCTTGAAAGCATTAGCAATTAAAAAGTCTCTAAGGCATTCATATCATGCTCTTGGGGCTTGCTTAAGTCCATAGAGCGCCTTAGAGAGCTTACACACGTGGTCGGGGTACCGTTCATCCTCGAAGCCAGGGGGTTGCTCCACGTACACCTCCTCTTTGATCGACCCGTTGAGGAAAGCGCTCTTCACATCCATTTGGTACAACCTAAAAGAATGGTGAGCGGCATATGCTAGCAAGATACGAATTGATTCTAGCCTAGCCACAGGAGCGAATGTCTCCTCAAAGTCCAAACCTGTGACTTGGGCATAACCTTTTGCCACAAGCCGAGCCTTGTTCCTTGTCACCACCCCGTGCTCGTCCTGTTTGTTGCGGAACACCCACTTGGTTCCCACAACATTTTGCTTGGGGCGAGGCACCAGTGTCCAAACTTCATTGCACTTGAAATTGTTAAGTTCCTCCTGCATGGCCAACACCCAGTCCGGATCTAGCAAGGCCTCTTCTACCCTGAAAGGCTCAATAGAAGAGACAAAAGAGTAATGCTCACAAAAATTAACTAATCTTGAACGAGTAGTTACTCCCTTGCTAATATCACCCAATATCTGGTCGACGGGATGATCCCTTTGGATCGTTACTCGAACTTGGGTTGGAGGTGCCTGAGGTGCATCTTCCTCCTCAACTTGAACATCCTATGCTCCCCCTTGATCATGCGCCTCCACTTGAGGTACCTGTGTGTCATCTTGGGTTGGGGGATGCACCATAGTTGAGGAAGACGGTTGATCTTGCTCCAATTGTTCTTGAGGCCGTACATCTCCAATCGCCATGGTGCGTATCGCGGCCGTTGGAACGTCTTCTTCATCTACATCATCAAGATCAACAACTTGCTCTCTTGGAGAGCCATTAGTCTCATCAAATACAACGTCGCTAGAGACTTCAACCAAACCCGATGATTTGTTGAAGACCCTATATGCCTTTGTATTTGAATCATAACCTAATAAAAACCCTTCTACAACTTTGGGTGCAAATTTTGAATTCCTACCCTTCTTCACTAGAATGTAGCATTTACTCCCAAATACACGAAAGTACGATACATTGGGTTTGTTACCAGTTAGCAGCTCGTATGAGGTCTTCTTGAGGAGGCGGTGAAGGTAGACCCTGTTGATGGCGTGGCAAGCCGTGTTCACGGCTTCCGACCAAAAACACTCGGGGGTCTTGAACTCTCCAAGCATAGTCCTCGCCATATCTATGAGCGTCCTGTTTTTCCTCTCTACCACACCATTTTGCTGAGGTGTGTAGGGAGCGGAGAACTCGTGCTTGATCCCCTCCTCCTCAAGGAACTCCTCCACTTGAAGATTCTTGAATTCGGATCCGTTGTCGCTCCTTATCTTCTTTACCTTGAGCTCAAACTCATTTTGAGCTCTCCTTAGGAAGCGCTTGAGGGTCCCTTGGGTTTCAGACTTATCCTGCAAAAAGAACACCCAAGTGAAGCGGGAAAATTCATCAACAATAACTAGACCATACTTACTTCCTCCTATGCTCAGATAGGCGACGGGTCCGAAGAGGTCCATATGTAGCAGCTCTAGAGGTCTTGACGTGGTCATCACATTCTTGCTGTGATGTGCTCCTCCCACTTGTTTACCTGCTTGACAAGCTGCACAAGGTCTATCTTTTTCGAAATGAACATTGGTTAGACCTATCATGTGTTCTCCCTTTAGAAGCTTGTGGAGGTTCTTCATCCCCACATGTGCTAAGCGGCGATGCCACAACCAGCCCATGCAAGTCTTAGCTATTAAGCATGCATCTAGACCGGCCTCTTCTTTTGCAAAATTAACTAAGTAAAGTTTGCCGTCTAGTACACCCTTAAAAGCTAGTGAACCATCACATCTTCTAAAGACAGACACATCTACATTTGTAAATAAACAATTATATCTGTCGGGGACCATAATTAGGGGTACCCTCAAGACGCCTAATTCTCAGCTGGTAACCCCCATCAGCATAAAGCTGCAAAGGCCTGATGGGTACGATTAAGTCAGGGATCAGTCCACACGAGTGACTCGATCACGCTTCACCCGAGCCTAGCCTCGGCCAAAGGCAGCCGACCTCGAGAGACTTCCGTCTCGCCCGAGGCCCCCTTTTTATGGCGGACACATCACCGGCTTGCCCGAGGCCTTGGCTTCGCTCAGAAGCAACCTCGACTAAATCGCCGCACCGACTGACCAAATTGCAGGGGCATTTAACGCAAAGGTGGCCTGACATCTCTATCCTGACACGCGCCCCCGGCAGAGCCGAAGTGACCGCCGTCACTCCACTGCTCCACTGGCCATTCTGACAGAAGGACAGCACCGCCTGCGCCACTCCGACTGCAGTGCCACTCGACAGAGTGAGTCTGACAGGCAGTCAGGCCTTGCCAAAGGCGCCACGGCGAACTCCGCTCCGCCCGACCCCAGGGCTCGGACTCGGGCTAAGACCCGGAAGACGGCGAACTCCGCTCCGCCCGACCCCAGGGCTCGGACTCGGGCTAAGACCCGGAAGACGGCGAACTCCGCTCCGCCCGACCCCAGGGCTCGGACTCGGGCTAAGACCCGGAAGACGGCGAACTCCGCTCCGCCCGACCCCAGGGCTCGGACTCGGGCTAAGACCCGGAAGACGGCGAACTCCGCTCCGCCCGACCCCAGGGCTCGGACTCGGGCTAAGACCCGGAAGACGGCGAACTCCGCTTCGCCCGACCCCAGGGCTCGGACTCGGGCTAGCACCCGGAAGACGACGAAACTCCGCTTCGCCCGACCCCAGGGCTCGGACTCCGCCTTGGCCTCGGCCGAACGACTTCCGCCTCGCCCGACCCCTTGGCTCGGGCTCGGCCACGGCAACAAAAGGCAGACTCAACCTCGGCTTCGGAGGAACCCCCACGTCACCCTGCCTAGGGCACAGACCGCCACGTCAACAGGAGGCGCCATCATCATCCTACCCCGAATCGACTCGGGTCACGGAGAACAAGACCGGCGTCTCATCCGGCCAGCTCCGCCAGAGGGGCAATGATGGCGCTCCACAAGCTCTATGACGACGGCGGCCCCCGGCTCTCTTACGGAAGCGGGACAACATCAGCAGGGACTCGACCGCTCCAACAGCTGTCCCTCCATCAGGCTCCGCCGCACCTCCGACAGCCACGACATCACGCCAGCAGGGTGCCCAGATCTCTCCGGCTGCCACATTGGCATGTACCTAGGGCGCTAGCTCTCCCTCCGCTAGACACGTAGCACTCTGCTACACCCCCCATTGTACACCTGGATCCTCTCCTTACGACTATAAAAGGAAGGACCAGGGCCTTCTCAGAGAAGGTTGGCCGCGCGGGACCGAGGACGGGACAGGCGCTCTCTTGGGGCCGCTCGCTTCCCTCACCCGCGTGGACGCTTGTAACCCCCCTACTGCAAGCGCACCTGACCTGGGCGCGGGACGAACACGAAGGCCGCGGGACTTACACCTCTCTCACGCTCGACTCCGGCCACCTCGCCTCTCCCCCCTTCGCGCTCGCCCACGCGCTCGACCCATCTGGGCTGGGGCACGCAGCACACTCACTCGTCGGCTTAGGGACCCCCCCTGTCTCGAAACGCCGACAGTTGGCGCGCCAGGTAGGGGCCTGCTGCGTGCTGACGAACAGCTCCCCGTCAAGCTCCAGATGGGCAGTCTCCAGCAACCTCTCCGGCCCGGGACGGTGCTTCGTTTCGGGACTCTTGAGTTCATGTCCTTCGACGGCAGCTACGACATGATACTTCTTCCACCGCCGCGCGACTACGACAATGGCGGCCGACAACCCGCACGCCGGCGGCGGAATCGACGACGTCTTCCCCGCGTGGTGGAAGAGCAACATTCGGGCTCGCTCCGTTCCCTCCCCCGCCAACGGAGGAGGAAGCGGGGCCGTCAAGGCCAGACGGGAGGCCGCGCTTCGTCGGCCGTCGAGCGAATCGACGCCCCCAACGCCCCGACGGAAGGCACGCCGGACGTCGACCTCGCGTTCAAGACGGAGGCAAGCGCTGTCCCCCCGCGGCGCGCTGACCCCGAGCAAGAAGACGACGCCGGCGCGCTCGCGGAAAGCCTGCAGGACGTCGCCCTCGAACCAGAGATGACGGCGCAACCAGTCCCCGATGTGACTACGTCGCTCCTCGTCGACCAAAAGGTAACGACTAACTCCCATCTTGCGTCATTTCGACTCGGCCTCAACCCGCCAAACGACCTCGTTTTGGCGGGCGCTCCCATTGAGGCGAGTGCAACCCCACTGAGGTTCCGTATGCGGTCACCTTGGGACCGACTGACGGACGTCTCGACCTACGGGCCCTCTGGGTCCGAGGAAGATGACGATCCCGGCATCGGTTGGGATTTCTCCGGACTTGGCAACCCCAGTGTCGTGCGGGACTTCATGACCGCATGTGACTACTGCCTATCCGACTGTTCCGATGGAAGCCGCAGCCTTGGCGACGAGAGTTGTGGCCCAAGCCGCGAATGTTTCCACATCGAGCTAGGGGATCCCACCGAAGGCAACCATCTTGGCATGCCGGAGGATGGTGATCTCCCTAGGCCGGTGCCTCGCGCCGACATCCCACGGGAGCTAGCTGTGGTCCCCGCTCCGACGGGGGGTTACGACCCACAACTCGAGCAAGCCCGCGAGGCGCAGGCCAGGCTCAACGAGGGAACAGGAGCGCTTGCGCCGATCCATCGGGACGTCGGACAAGCATGGGTGGGCCAACCCCTGGCCGGAGAAATACGTCATCTGCCCCAAGGTCTCCAGCACCGCGTCGCCAACGATGTCAGGATCAGACCGCCGCCCGCATCCAGCGGGGTTGGTCAGAACCTGGCAACCGCAGCAATGCTCATCCGCGCGATGCCGGAGCCGTCAACCACCGAGGGTCGGCGAATCCAGGGAGAACTCAAGAATCTCCTGGAAGGCGCTGCGGCCCGGCGGGCCGAGAGCACTGCATCCCGAAGGCAAGGATATCCCTCGGAACCTCATGCCGCGACTTCCCGATTCATGCGGGAAGCCTCGGTCTACACCGGGCGCACGCGCAACACCGCGCCTGCGGCCCCGGGCCACCTCGGCAACGAGCACCATCGACGCGACCGTCGGGCTCACCTCGACGAAAGGGTGCACCGAGGCTACCACCCCAGGCGTGGGGGGCGCTACGACAGCGGGGAGGATCGGAGTCCCTCGCCCGAGCCACCCGGTCCGCAGGCCTTCAGTCGGGCCATCCGACGGGCGCCATTCCCGACCCGGTTCCGACCCCCGACTACTATCACGAAGTACTCGGGGGAAACGAGACCGGAACTGTGGCTCGCGGACTACCGCCTTGCCTGCCAACTGGGTGGAACAGACGACGACAACCTCATCATCCGTAACCTCCCCCTGTTCCTCTCCGACACTGCTCGCGCCTGGTTGGAGCACCTGCCTCCGGGGCAGATTTCCAACTAGGACGACTTGGTCCAAGCCTTCGCTGGCAATTTCCAGGGCACATACGTGCGCCCCGAGAATTCCTGGGACCTTCGAAGCTGCCGGCAACAGCCGGGGGAGTCGCTCCGGGACTACATCCGGCGATTCTCGAAGCAGCGCACCGAGCTGCCCAACATCACCGACTCGGATGTCATCGGCGCGTTCCTCGCCGGCACCACTTGCCGCGACCTGGTGAGCAAGCTGGGTCGCAAAACCCCCACCAGGGCGAGCGAGCTGATGGACATCGCCACCAAGTTCGCCTCTGGCCAGGAGGCGGTCGAGGCTATCTTCCGAAAGGACAAGCAGCCCCACGGCCGCCCATCGGAAGAAGCTCCCGAGGCGTCTGCTCCGCGCGGCGCCAAGAAGAAAGGCAAGAAGAAGTCGCAATCGAAACGCGACGCCGCCGACGCGGACCTTGTCGCCGCCGCCGAGTATAAGAACCTTCGGAAGCCCCCCGGAGGTGCAAACCTCTTCGACAAGATGCTCAAGGAGCCGTGCCCCTACCATCAGGGGCCCGTCAAGCACACCCTCGAGGAGTGCGTTATGCTTCGGCGTCATTTCCACAGGGCTGGGCCACCCGCCGAGGGTGGCAGGGCCCGCGACGACGACAAGAACGAAGATCGCCCAGCAGGAGAGTTCCCCGAGGTCCGCGACTGCTTCATGATCTACGGAGGGCATGCGGCGAATACCTCGGCTCGGCACCGCAAGCAAGAGCGCCGGGAGGTCTGCTCGGTGAAGGTGGCGGCGCCAGTCTACCTAGACTGGTCCGACAAGCCCATCACTTTCGACCGGGCCGACCACCCCGACCATGTGCCGAGCCCGGGGAAATACCCGCTCGTCGTCGACCCCGTTGTCGGCGATGTCAGGCTCACCAAGGTCCTGATGGACGGGGGCAGCTGCCTCAACATCATCTACGCCGAGACCCTCAAGCTCCTGCGCGTTGATCCGTCCTCCGTCCGGGCAGGCGCTGCGCCCTTCCACGGGATCATCCCTGGGAAGCGCGTCCAGCCCCTCGGGCGACTCGACCTCCCAGTCTGCTTCGGGACACCCTCCAACTTCCGAAGGGAGACCCTGACGTTCGAAGTGGTCGGGTTCCGAGGAACCTACCACGCCGTGCTAGGGAGGCCATGCTACGCGAAGTTCATGTCCGTCCCCAACTACACCTACCTGAAGCTCAAGATGCCGGGCCCCAACGGGGTCATCACCGTCAGCCCCACGTACAAACACGCGTTCGAATGCGACGTGGAGTGCGTGGAGTACGCCGAGGCCCTCGCCGAGTCCGAGGCCCTCATCGCCGACCTGGAGAACCTCTCCAAGGAGGTGCCAGACGTGAAGCGCCATGCCGGCAACTTCGAGCCAGCGGAGACGGTCAAGGCCGTCCCCCTCGACCCCAGTGGCGACACCACCAAGCAGATCCGGATCGGTTCCGGGCTCGACCCCAAATAGGAAGCAGTGCTCGTCGACTTTCTCCGCGCAAACGCCGACGTCTTTGCATGGAGTCCCTCGGACATGCCCGGCATACCGAGGGATGTCGCCGAGCACTCGCTAGATATTCGGGCCGGGGCCCGATCCGTCAGGCAGCCTCTGCGCCTCGATCATCAAGGAAGGGTCGGCCTCGCCATGGTGGAGCCCGACCCTCCCTCGGGGGCTAAAAAGGGGGAACCCCTCCGCGTCAAGATCTTTTTAAAAAAAACAAAAAAGGGGCCTCTTGCGTTCTCCCAGCTACGTTCTCCTGGCTATGTCAGAAGCCGAGTCTCGAGGAGCGAACGCGGGTACATGAAAATGGCAAGGCCGATTGAGCCGAGGAACTCCCGTACCTCCGGGTTAGGGATACCCCACTCATCACCTGCCACGAAGAATAGCCCAACTCGAGAAGCCACCCTATCATTGACGAGCTAGGGCGAACATGTAGATGGAAAGAAAGGAGAGTACGACTCCATGCAAGAAAGACAAAAGTGTTCAGGCCTCAGCGGCCGTGGTAAGACACACATTCAACAAGAAACCGTCCAAACAAGAATCAGGCGCCGCCTTGGGAAGGAGCCGCGCCTTCAGCTCCACCCCCGCCATCGGTGGGGTCCATCTCGGCCTCCGGTGACGTCGCAGGAGGAAGGACCTCCGCCTCAAAGGTGGTCGCCAGCACCGCGCTCGGGCCAGCGGCGACCGCGTCAAGCCGCTGCACCTCCGCCAGAGCAGCATCGTCTTCGTCAGGAAGACAGTACCCCTCACTGACCCGCTCCAGGTCCACAACGTAGTGAGAAGCGAGCACGGCGAAGGCCCGCCTGACGCCGTGGTGTAGCGCTTCGCGGACTCTGCCACGGGCGTGACCACCTAAGGCTCGAAGGCGGCTCTGAGGGGAGCTTCCTGAAGGGACGTCATCGGAGCCGAGGGCACGATAGAAGTCCGAGACAGCCTCGGACATGGCCGCGAGGTCCGCCTCCCTCTGCTCGGCAGCTCCGGCAAGCGCCTCAGCAAGCGCCTTGGCGGACTCGTCAAGGGCGGACTCAAGCTCTGCAAGTAGCCAGGAGAAATACCTCAAGCACAAGCAAGGGAAACGGACAAGAAAAAGAACTGGGGAGGACCAAGACGTACTTCCGGCTCGGGCACGGTGCTCCGAGGCCGCGACCTGGGCCGCAGCTAAGTCAGCCGCAAGGGTCTCGGCTCGGCTTTCGGCCTCGGCAGCCCGGCCTTGAAGTCGGTTCCGTTCCTCGACGACCTGGACGAGCTCCGATCGCTGCTGTTGCGCCTCCGCACGCGCTGCGGCCGCCTCGGCTCTCAGGTCGGCGCATAGCAGCTGGAGGTCCGCCACCTTGGCATCCTGCTGAGAAAGGCGCGTGGTAGCCCCGGCGAGCGAAGACCTCAGGGATCGCAGCGAGCCCCAGACATCAACCTCACGGCGGATGAACGACGACTTGGCGGCGCTCCGGTCCGTCAGATCCTGGGAAAGGGAAACAGGGCGTCACAACGAGTATCTCACAGAAGGAAAAAAGGTATGCCCGAAACCGCTACCTGGAGGATTTTGGGGACGTCTCTGCAGAAAACCTCCAGCGACGACCGGAGCGACCCCACCGTCGCCTCTGCGCACTCGCGGAGCTCGCCCCAGGACTGGTCCTCCTGCTCATCATCAAGAACGAAGACGGGGTCCAAGGCCTCGCGGGTCCGGAATCGGAGCAACGGGCGCCGGGCCTCGGGGCCCCGCCGCACAGCGATGAGGCTGTCGCCCGGCTGGACGGATTGCGCGACCGCGCCCACCTCTTCTGGGGTCTTGGGCGCCGACGCATCAGCCATCCCGGCGCTGACGGCGGCTGGACACCCTTCGACAGGGACGGCGGCAACCTCGACGGTGGCAGGCGCCGGCATGACCGGCACGACAGGCGAACTCAGAGCCGCGTGGGCGTCAGCCGCCTCCTCAACCACGATCGCCGCCTCGGCTGAAGAGCCGGCCTCGGGAGCCCGCTCCTCCGAGTTTGGCGACGCCCGAGCCCCCGATGTCGGAGTACCCCGCGAAAGGGTCGGCTGAATGGCGCTGGCCACACAGTTCGGCGCCGTCTTGAGGGCCTTCCCGGGTGCCAGGTCGGTCTGGCCATGACTTCGCTTGCTGGATAAAAAAGGAAGGGGATCATAACCGAAACATACGAATGGGAAGCCAAGACGAAGACATTCCGGGGTACTCACCCACTCCGGGCCATGATCCACCGCGCCTGGGGAGAGCTTTCTTGGACCCCGGCTCTCGAAACGGCCGCCGAGGTCCGCTTCGCCGGCGCTTGGGGCGCCTGGGAGGCAGATTCCCCGGGCACGGCCGCGACGACCTGAGGGTCACCCCCATGCGCCACCAGCACAAGCGGCGGCCTCTGGGGAACAGACGCCTTGGTCTGGACCTCCGGAACTACTTCAGCTCCTCCGGCGGAGGGGTCAGGTGGCCTCTCGGTTCGCCCCCGCGCCTCGGGTCGGGAGCCCGACGCCCCAACTTCGGGGGCTGACGGAGTCGGTTCACTCGGGGGCTGGCTCGACGGCTCCTGGCCACACCCCAGGCCGAGGCTGAGGCCGAGACGGGCGGCCATGCCGTCATCATCATCATCATCGTCGTCGTCATCGTCGTCGGGCGTCTCCGGCGACGGCTCCCTCGGGAGTCCGTCCCTCTCCTGCTGGCGGCGGCGCTTCTCCAAGGCGTCCCGAGCCCGCCTCCGCTCGCGGGCCCGGGCCTTCTCCGCGTCCTTCTTTTTCTTCTTCTCCTCCGCGGCGACCCGCCGCGCTGCACGGTCCACCGCGTCCTCCGGGACCCGTGGCAGGGAGGGTTTGTGACACCCCACATCCTAAGAGGAGGGGAGAAAGGAACCCGATCATAAGGACCCGGAGCAACCAGATATACGAAGAAGGAAGGAGCAAACGCTCACCAAAGTCACGCACCCCTGGTCGGGGCGCATCCGAAGCTGGGAGTATGCGTGGGGGTCCGGCTTCCCCATCGCGGCCGACACCCGCCATTGGAGGGCGTCGAAAGGGAGAGGATCAGGGGACATTCGTGAGCCCTCCCAGTCGGCTTCCGGGGTCATCTCCCAGAGCGACAGCCGCCGCTCCGCCAATGGGAGCACCCTCCGACGGTGGATGGCGGCGATCACTCCCGCAGCGGTAAGTCCCCCCTCCCGCAACTCCTTCAGGGCCTGGAGAAGGGGCTCGAGATTTTTCTGCCTCTCGTGCGGGGTCCCGTGGCGCCAGGCGTCGGTGGCAGCTGTAACTACTCGCTGGGAAAACGGTGGGAGCAACTCACCGTCGTTCCGGAGGTAGAACCACCGGCGCTGCCACCCCTTGTTCGAAGACGCGAGAATGGCAGGAATGTACTGCAACGCCCGCGACTGCCTCAACAAGAGAATGCAGCCGTCGGCCCGCACCGCTGCACGGATCCTCCTCTCCCCCGTCGACAAGGCGAAAGGCTCGGCGAGAAAGAAGTAAGTCCACAAATCCCAATGAGGAGCGATCCCCAAGTACCCTTCGCATAACGCTACGAAAATAGCGGCCTGCGAGATGGAGTTGGGGGAGAGGTTGTGCAACCCCACCCCGTAGTGGAATAAGATGGCCCGCATAAAGCGGCCCGTCGGCGCACCAAATCCCCGCTCATGGAAGGAGACGAAGCTCACAACATACCCCGGCGGTGGGGACGGAGCGGCTCCGCCCATGGGAGGAATCCACTCTGGCCGCTGCTTGTCGGTGAGGGGGCGGAGCAAACCTTCGCCGACCAGCTCCTCCAGATCACTCGCCGTCACCGTGGAGAAGGGCCACGGATCGCGCGGGGGGATTATGGTCACTCGGTCCGCCATCACCAAGATGGAGAAGATGGCGGCGCGGGGGGCAGGGAGGGCGGTTTCTCTCTCCTCCGACTAAAGTTTCCCGGGTGGCGAAAACCTGAAGGGAAAAGAAGGGAGCAGAGTGAAGAACCGTCACCGGACCCCCTCTCAAGTATATGAAGGCCAGGGCGAAACCGTTTCCAGCACGCCGCCTGGACCGGACGCAGGATTCGAAAAGCGCGAAGCGGCACAGCCGTTCCTCGAAACGGCTCACACACGCGTAACGGCCGCCCCGCCGACCACTCGCCCCGTCGCATTAACTCCGCGGCGGGACACGCGGCGCCTCTGGCAGGAGGAGCGCGCGACGCTTCACCTTCGCCGTAATAACCGCTTCAGAAAAGGTACGCCACGTCGTCCGATTTCGTATCCTTTTCCGTTTTCCTCTTTCTCTATCTCTTGCAACAGGGACCGGGAAAGGGGGATACCCCGAAAGGGATCCTTCTCCGCGAAGGAACCGGGCTCCGAGCCCCCCATTACTGATCAAGGGTTCGAAGGCTGGCCCTCCGAAGGGTTCAACAGTCGCCTCAGATCGCGTGGGCCCGACACCCACTACTGGTCAGGGGTTCGAAGGCCAGCCCCCCGAAGGGCTCCATGGCCGCCTCAGGCTACTCGGGCTCCGCGCCCATTACTGATCAGGGGTTCGAAGGCTGGCCCCCGAAGGGTTCACAGTCGCCTCAGACACCGAGCGAGGGATGACCAGGGGTACGTTCGATACATAACCAAGGCTCGGGCTGCGCTCCCGAGGTACCCTAGGACATTTCCGAGACCAGCGGGAACGATCTTGTAACGGAATCCCATCGGAGGGAGGCATCGAGCCCTCGGACCCCGTCGCCAGGGGAACGGGTCCGGCAAATCACCCGCAGGTACTTTTGGGCGTGCCTCTGGGCCCCTAGCCGACCCCCAACGAACGGGGCACGGACGTCCACTCGGATTACCCGCTTGCAGCTCACCGGAGACACCATGTTCGGTGCCCATCGAGGGTAACATGGCGCACTCCCCCCCTCCTCCTTGCGGAAAGGCGACGTAGGGGCGTATGTAAAAAGTCGAGTCTGTCCCTGATCGTCCTCTCGCCCTGTGCAGAGGCTCGGGGGCTGCTCTCGCAAAAACCGGCTCCGGCCAAATCGTTGACAGCGTCAACATACCAGCCCGAGAGCTTGGGCCCCGACCGTGCACCCGGGCTACGGCCAGTTCGCATGAGGGAACGACCAGACCAGCCGAAGCGTTAAGCGAAGTATTAAGACCTCGAAGGAGTGTAACCACTCCTCCGAGGCCTCGGGGGCTACACCCGGCGGGTGCGCTCGCGCGCACCCACCGGAACAAAATGCAACCGAGAAAGGCTGGTCCCCTTGCAAAAAAGTGCGACAAAAGCCTCCAAGCGAGTGCTAACACTCCCTTCGAGGCTCGGGGGCTACTGTCGGGGACCATAATTAGGGGTACCCTCAAGACGCCTAATTCTCAGCTGGTAACCCCCATCAGCATAAAGCTGCAAAGGCCTGATGGGTACGATTAAGTCAGGGATCAGTCCACACGAGTGACTCGATCACGCTTCACCCGAGCCTAGCCTCGGCCAAAGGCAGCCGACCTCGAGAGACTTCCGTCTCGCCCGAGGCCCCCTTTTTATGGCGGACACATCACCGGCTTGCCCGAGGCCTTGGCTTCGCTCAGAAGCAACCTCGACTAAATCGCCGCACCGACTGACCAAATTGCAGGGGCATTTAACGCAAAGGTGGCCTGACATCTCTATCCTGACACGCGCCCCCGGCAGAGCCGAAGTGACCGCCGTCACTCCACTGCTCCACTGGCCAGTCTGACAGAAGGACAGCACCGCCTACACCACTCCGACTGCAGTGCCACTCGACAGAGTGAGTCTGACAGGCAGTCAGGCCTTGCCAAAGGCGCCACGCGAACTCCGCTCCGCCCGACCCCAGGGCTCGGACTCAGGCTAAGACCCGGAAGACGGCGAACTCCGCTCCGCCCGACCCCAGGGCTCGGACTCGGGCTAAGACCCGGAAGACGGCGAACTCCGCTCCACCCGACCCCAGGGCTCGGACTCGGGCTAAGACCCGGAAGACGGCGAACTCCGCTCCGCCCGACCCCAGGGCTCGGACTCGGGCTAAGACCCGGAAGACGGCGAACTCCGCTCCGCCCGACCCCAGGGCTCGGACTCGGGCTAAGACCCGGAAGACGGCGAACTCCGCTCCACCCGACCCCAGGGCTCGGACTCGGGCTAGCACCCGGAAGACGACGAAACTCCGCTTCGCCCGACCCCAGGGCTCGGACTCCGCCTTGGCCTCGGCCGAACGACTTCCGCCTCGCCCGACCCCTTGGCTCGGGCTCGGCCACGGCAACAAAAGGCAGACTCAACCTCGGCTTCGGAGGAACCCCCACGTCACCCTGCCTAGGGCACAGACCGCCACGTCAACAGGAGGCGCCATCATCATCCTACCCCGAATCGACTCGGGTCACGGAGAACAAGACCGGCGTCTCATCCGGCCAGCTCCGCCAGAGGGGCAATGATGGCGCTCCACAAGCTCTATGACGACGGCGGCCCCCGGCTCTCTTACGGAAGCGGGACAACGTCAGCAGGGACTCGACCGCTCCAACAGCTGTCCCTCCATCAGGCTCCGCCGCACCTCCGACAGCCACGACATCACGCCAGCAGGGTGCCCAGATCTCTCCGGCTGCCACATTGGCATGTACCTAGGGCGCTAGCTCTCCCTCCGCTAGACACGTAGCACTCTGCTACACCCCCCGTTGTACACCTGGATCCTCTCCTTACGACTATAAAAGGAAGGACCAGGGCCTTCTCAGAGAAGGTTGGCCGCGCGGGACCGAGGACGGGACAGGCGCTCTCTTGGGGCCGCTCGCTTCCCTCACCCGCGTGGACGCTTGTAACCCCCCTACTGCAAGCGCACCTGACCTGGGCGCGGGACGAACACGAAGGCCGCGGGACTTACACCTCTCTCACGCTCGACTCCGGCCACCTCGCCTCTCCCCCCTTCGCGCTCGCCCACGCGCTCGACCCATCTGGGCTGGGGCACGCAGCACACTCACTCGTCGGCTTAGGGACCCCCCTGTCTCGAAACGCCGACAATATCCCATATTACATAATTGACTAACAGATAGTAGATTATATCCAAGACTCTCAACTAAAAATACATTTGAGATAGAGTGCTCATTAGATATTGCAATCTTGCCTAAACCTTTCACCTTGCCTTGGTTCCCATCACCGAATATGATTGAATCTTGGGAATCCTTATTCTTGACGTAGGAGGTGAACATCTTCTTCTCCCCCATCATATGGTTTGTGCATCCGCTGTCGATAATCCAGCTTGAACCCCCGGATGCATAAACCTGCAAGGCAAATTCAGGCTTGGGTCTTAGGTACCCAACTCTTGTTGGGTCCTACAAGGTTAGTCACAATTTCCTTAGGGACCCAAATGCAAGTTTTATCACCCTTGCATTTTGCCCCTAATTTCCTGGCAACTATCTTCCTATCCTTTCTACAAATAGCAAAGGAAGCATTCAAAGCATGATAAATTGTAGAGGGACCATTCATAACTTTCCTAGGAGCATGAGCAAAATTCTTTCTAGGCACATGATGAATATTTTTCCTAGGCATATCTCTACAGTGCATATAGGAAGAACTAGAAGCATACATAGCATAAGAATCATAGGCATGTGAATCAAAAGCATTACAACTCCTATGAGACTGTCTTCTATTATTGTACATAAAAGCATGCTTCTTTTTAGTACTACTTGCCATAGGGGCCTTCCCTTTCTCCTTGGCGGAGATGGAAGCCTTATGGCTTGTTAAGTCCTTGGCTTCCCTCTTGAAGCCAAGTCCATCCTTAATTGAGGGGTGTCTACCAATCGTGTAGGCATCCCTTGCAAATTTTAGCTTATCGAAATCACTTTTGCTAGTCTTAAGTTGGGCATTAAGACTAGCTACTTCATCATTTAATCTCGAAATTGAAACTAGGTGTCCATTACAGGCATCAATATCAAAATCCTTACACCTAGTGCAAACCATAACATGTTCTACACAAGAATTAGATTTATTTGCTACTTCTAATTTAGCATTTAAATCATTGTTAACACTTTGTAAAGTAGAAATGGTTTCATGACACGTAGATAGTTCATAAGAAAGCATTTCATTTCTTTTAACTTCTAAAGCATAGGATTTTTGTGCCTCTACAAATTTGTCATGTTCATCATACAACAAATCCTCTTGCTTTTCTAAAAGCCTATCCTTTTCATTCAAGGCATCAATCAATTCATTGATTTTATCAATTTTATTTCTATCCAATCCCTTGAACAAGCTAGAGTAATCTATTTCCTCATCACTAGATTCGTCTTCACTTGAAGAAGCATAAGTAGAGTCTCGAGTACATACCTTCTTCTCCCTTGCCATGAGGCATGTGTGACGCTCGTTTGGGAAGAGGGATGACTTGTTGAAGGCAGTGGCGGCGAGTCCTTCATTGTCGGAGTCGGACGAGGAGCAATCCGAATCCCACTCCTTGCCAAGATGTGCCTCGCCCTTTGCCTTCTTATAGTTCTTCTTTTTCTCCCTCTTGTTCCCTTGATCCTGATCACTATCATTGTCGGGACAGTTAGCAATAAAATGACCAAGCTTACCGCATTTGAAGCATGAGCGCTTCCCCTTGGCTTTGGTCTTGCTTGGCTGTCCCTTGCGACCCTTAAGCGCTGTCTTGAATCTTTTGATAATGAGGGCCATCTCTTCATTATTAAGTCCGGCAGCCTCAATTTGTGCCACCTTACTAGGTAGCGCCTCCTTGCTTCTTGTTGCCTTGAGAGCAAGGGATTGCGGCTCGTTGATCGGACCATTCAAGGCGTCGTCCACGTACCTCGCCTCCTTGATCATCATCCGCCCGCTAACGAATTTTCCAAGGACTTCTTCGGGCGACATTTTGGTGTACCTGGGATTCTCACGAATATTATTTACCAAATGAGGATCAAGAACGGTAAAGGACCTTAGCATCAGTCGGACGACGTCGTGGTCCGTCCATCGCATGCTTCCGTAGCTCCTTATTTTGTTGATAAGGGTCTTGAGCCGGTTGTATGTTTGTGTCGGCTCCTCGCCCCTTATCATCGCGAACCGTCCAAGCTCACCCTCCACCAACTCCATCTTGGTGAGCAATGTGACGTCATTCCCCTCATGAGAAATCTTGAGGGTGTCCCAGATCTGCTTGGCGTTATCCAAGCCGCTCACTTTGTGGTATTCATCCCTGCACAATGAAGCTAGAAGAACAGTAGTAGCTTGTGCATTCTTATGAATTTGTTCATTAATGATCATGGGACTATCCGAACTATCAAAGTGCATTCCACTTTCTACAATCTCCCATATACTAGGATGAAGAGAGAATAGGTGACTACGCATTTTGTGGCTCCAAAATCCGTAGTCCTCTCCATCAAAGTGTGGAGGCTTGCCGAGAGGAACGGAGAGCAAATGTGAATTTGAACTTTACGGAATACGAGAGTAGTCAAAAGAAAAGTTTGAATTAACCGGTTTCCTTCTCTCGTAGTCGTTGTGGTCGTCGTCCTTTTGGGAAGAGGTAGACTCATCGCTGTCGTCGTAGTAGACGATCTCCTTGATGCGCCTTGTCTTCTTCTTCTTCCCTTCCTTCCGTCTATGGCCCGAGCCGGAATCGGTAGGCTTGTCGTCCTTCGGCTCGTTGACGAAGGATTCTTTGTCGTTGATCACGATTCCCTTCCCTTAGGATCCATCTCTTCGGGCGGTTAGTCCCTTTGTGAAGAGAACGGCTCTGATACCAATTGAGAGCACCTAGAGGGGGGTGAATAGGTGATCCTATAAAACTTGAAAACTTAAGCCACAAAACTTGGTTAATCGTTAGCACAATAATTGCCAAGTGGCTAGATAGGAATCCTCGACAAAACACAATAACCAACAAGGATCAATCACAGAGATGACACGGTGGTTATCCCGTGGTTCGGCCAAGACCAACGCTTGCCTACTCCACGTTGTGGCGTCCCAACGGACGAGGGTTGCAATCAACCCCTCTCAAGCGGTCCAAAGACCCACTTGAATACCACGGTGTTTTGTTTGCTTTACTCAATCCCGTTTGCGAGGAATCTCCACAACTTGGAGCCTCTCGCCCTTACACTTTAAGATCACAAAGAAACACGGAGCAAGGGAGGGATTAGCAACGCACTCAAGACAAGAAATCATAGCGACACCACGCACACAAGTCGCAACGAGAGCTCACAACACAACTCAATGAGTTCACCACTCAACTAGAGCTCTAATTGTTATCGCAAAGAATCAAAGGCGCGGAATCGATGTCTTGGTGCTTAGGAATGCTTAGGAGATGCTTGGTGTGCTCCTCCATGCGCCTAGGGGTCCCTTTTATAGCCCCAAGGCAGCTAGGAGCCGTTGAGAGCAATCTTGGAAGGCTGATCTTGCCTTCTGTCGACTGGCGCACCGGACAGTCCGGTGCACACCGGACATTGTCCGGTGCCCGATTTCTTTCCATAAACGAAGCAGTCGACCGTTGACAGGCTGAGAGCCGTTGGCGCACCGGACATGTCCGGTGCACACCGGACAGTCCGGTGCATTCTTCTAGCCGTTGGCTCGGCCACGTGTCCCGCGCAGATTGCGCGGCCGACCGTTGGCCCGGCCGACCGTTGGCTCACCGGACAGTCCGGTGCACACCGGACAGTCCGGTGAATTATAGTCGTACGTCGCCGGTGGATTCCCGAGAGCGGCCAGTTCGCTCAAGCCAGCCTGGCGCACCGGACACTGTCCGGTGCACCACCGGACAGTCCGGTGCTCCAGACTGAGCTGAAACTTGGCTGCTCGAGCCAAGGCATTTTCAATTGGCTTTTTCCTGTTTCCAACACTTAGACATAATACATTAGTCACTAAAACGATGTACTAAGTCTGAGAAACATACCTTTAACCTTGATTTGTACTTTGTCCTCCATTTTACACTTAGGCACTTGTGTTGGACACTAAATCACCAAAATACTTAGAAATGGCCCAAGGGCACATTTCCCTTTCAGTATCCTAGGGGATCCACATTCGATTTAATTGGTTATTCGGATGCCGATTGGGCGGGGTGCAAAATTATTAGAAAGAGCACATCGGGGACTTGCCAGTTCTTGGGAAGATCCTTGGCGTCTTGGGCTTCAAAGAAGCAAAATTCCGTAGCTCTTTCTACCGCCGAAGCCGAGTATATTGCCGCAGGTCATTGTTGCGCGCAACTACTTTGGATGAGGCAAACCCTTAGGGACTATGGTTACAAATTAACCAAAGTTCCTCTTCTATGTGATAATGAGAGTGCAATCCGCATGGCGGATAATCCCGTTGAACATAGCCGCACTAAACACATAGCCATTCGGTATCATTTTTAAGGTATCACCAACAAAAGGGAGATATCGAGATTGCATATATTAACACTAAGGAACAATTAGCCGATATCTTTACCAAGCCACTAGATGAACAAACTTTTAACAAACTTAGGCATGAGCTAAATATTCTTGATTCTAGGAATTTCTTTTGATGTCTTGCACATAGCTTATTAATATACATTTGATCATGTCTCTTTTATATGCTATGACTAATGTGTTTTCAAGTATATTTCAAACCAAGTCATAGGTGTATTAAAAGGGAATTAGAGTCTTCGGCGAAGACAAAGGCTTCCACTCGACTCCATCAAACTCATCCTTCGCCATCGCTCCGAGCATCTCTCCAACTTTGGTATAATCTTCACTCATATATTGTTTGCCAAAGGGGGATAAAATAGTTAAAAGGGCTTATATTTCACTCAAAGTATCTGTTTTTGGCGATTCATGCCAAAGGGGGAGAAAGCATTAGCCCAAAGCAAAAGGACCACACCACCACCTAATTTTAAACTAATGATTTTCAAATTGGTATCTTATTGTGTTCAAAAGGGGGAGAAAGTAGTATTTTCAAAATTGATATCTTAAAACCCTCTTGAACACTAAGAGGAGGATTTTATCGAGGGGGAGTTTTGTTTAAGTCAAAGGAAAAGCATTTGAAACAGGGGGAGAAAATTTTAAATCTTGAAAATACTTCTCAAAATCTTATTCATTTACCTCTGACCATTTGCAAAAGGACTTTGAAAAGAATTTACAAAAGAATTTGCAAAAACAAAACATGTGGTGCAAGCGTGGTCCAAAATATTAAAAATATAAAGAAACAATCCATGCATATTCTATAAGAATTTCTATTGGCTCAATTCTAAGTAACCTTTACACTTACATTATGCAAACTAGTTCAATTATGCAATTCTATACTTGCTTTGGTTTGTGTTGGCATCAATCACCAAAAAGGGGGAGATTGAAAGGGAATTAGGCTTACACCTATTTCCTAATTAATTTTGGTGGTTGAATTGCCCAACACAAATCTTTGGACTAACTAGTTTGCTCTAGTCTATAAGTTCTACAGGTGCCAAAGGTTCACAATAAGCCAATAAAAAGACCAAGAAAAGGGTTCAAATAAGAGAGCAAAAGACAACCCGAAAGGCACCCTGGTCTGGCGCACCGGACTGTCCGGTGTGCCACCGAACAGTGTCCGGTGCACCAGGGCACTCGAGGCTAAACTCTTCACCTTCGGGAAATTCAGAAGGTGCTCCGCTATAATTCACCGGACTGTCCGGTGAGTCACCGGACAGTGTCTGGTGCACACCGGACTGTCCGGTGTGCCAGCGAAGCAACGGCTACTTCGCGAGCAACGTTCGACTGCAGCACATTAAATGTGCGCCTGCACGCGCAGAGGATAGAGCAACGCCAGAAGGCGCACCGGACAGTCTACAGGACCTGTCCGGTGCACCACCGGACAGCCCAGAGGCCCCACAAGTCAGAGCTCCAACGGTCGAACCCCAACGGTCTGCTGACGTGGCTGGCGCACCGGACAGTGTCCGGTGGCGCACCGGACTGTCCGGTGCGCCATGCGACAGCACACTTCCAACGGCCATTTTTGGTGGTTGGGGCTATAAATACCCCAACCACCCACATTCAATGGCATCCAAGTTTCTACACTTCTACACCTTACAAGAGCTATAGCATTCAATACAAGACACACCAAAGAGATCAAATCCTCTCCCAACTCCACACAAAGCTTTAGTGATTAGAGAGAGTGATTTGTCATGTTCATTTGAGCTCTTGCGCTTGGATTGCTTCTTTTCTTTCTCCATTCTTGTGATCAAACTCAATTGTAACCAAGGCAAGAGACACCAATTGTGTGGTGATCCTTGCGGGAACTTCGTGTTCCGTTTGATTGAGAAGAGAAGCTCACTCGGTCTAAGTGATCGTTTGAGAGAGGGAAAGGGTTGAAAGAGACCCGGTCTTTGTGACCACCTCAACGGGGAGTAGGTTTGCAAGAACCGAACCTCGGTAAAACAAATCATCGTGTCTCGCTCCTTATTCGCTCACGATTTGTTTTGCACCCTCTCTCTCGGACTCGTTTATATTTCTAACGCTAACTCGGCTTGTAGTTGTGCTTAAGTTTGTAAATTTTAGATTCGCCCTATTCACCCCCTCTAGGCGACTTTCACAAGCATCTCCATCAACTCAAGATGAGGATCAAGCTCAAGAAAATGAGAATGACGGTCAAGAAGATGAGCCACCTCAAGGGGAGGACAATGATCAAGGGGGAGATGCCAATGATCAAGACAAAGAAGATGATGAGGGTCCAAGACTGCCACACCCAAGAGTCCACCAAGCAATACAAAGAGATCACCCCGTGAACACCATCCTTGGCGATATCCATAAGGGGGTAACCACTCGATCTCGTGTTGCTCATTTTTGTGAATATTACTCTTTTGTGCCTTCTATTGAGCCATACAGGGTGGAAGACGCATTAAGGGATTCAGATTGGGTGTTGGAAATGCAAGAGGAACTCAACAACTTCACGAGAAATGAGGTATGGAATTTAGTTCCACGTCCTAATCAAAATGTTGTAGGAACCAAGTGGGTCTTCCGCAACAAGCAAGATGAGCATGGTGTGGTGACAAGGAACAAAGCCCGACTTGTGGCCAAGGGATATTCACAAGTCGAAGGTTTGGATTTCGGTGAAACCTATGCACCCGTAGCTAGGCTTGAGTCAATTCGTATATTACTTGCCTATGCTACTTACCATGGCTTTAAGCTTTATCAAATGGACGTGAAGAGTGCCTTCCTCAATGGACCAATCAAGGAGGAGGTCTATGTTGAGCAACCTCCCGGCTTTGAAGATAGTGAGTATCCTAACCATGTTTACAAACTCTCTAAGGCGCTTTATGGGCTCAAGCAAGCCCCAAGAGCATGGTATGAATGCCTAAGAGATTTTCTTATCACTAATGGCTTCAAAGTCGGTAAAGCCGATCCTACTATCTTTACTAAAATAATTGCAAATGATTTGTTTGTATGCCAAATTTATGTTGATGATATCATATTTGGGTCTACTAACAAATCTACTTGTGAAGAGTTTAGTAGGACAATGATTCAAAAATTTGAGATGTCTATGATGGGGGAGTTGAAGTATTTTCTAGGATTTCAAGTCAAGCAACTCCAAGAGGGCACCTTCATCAGCCAAACGAAGTACACTCAAGACATACTCACCAAGTTTGGGATGAAGGATGCCAAGCCCATCAAGACACCCATGGGAACCAATGGGCATCTCGACCTCGACACGGGAGGTAAGTCCATAGATCAAAAGGTATACCTGTCGATGATAGGATCTTTACTCTATTTATGTGCATCTCGACCGGATATTATGCTTTCCGTATGCATGTGTGCAAGATTTCAAGCCGATCATAAGGAAGTTCACCTTAGGGTCATAAAACGAATCTTGAGATATTTAGTTCATACGCCTAAGTTTGGCCTTTGGTACCCCAAAGGATCCACTTTTGATTTAATAGGTTATTCAGATGCTGATTGGGCAGGGTGTAAAATTGATAGAAAGAGCACATCAGGGACTTGTCAGTTCTTGGGAAGATCCCTGGTGTCTTGGGCTTCAAAGAAACAAAACTCAGTAACTTTTTCTACCGCCGAAGCCGAGTACATTGTCGCAGGCCATTGTTGCGCACAATTGCTTTGGATGAGGCAAACCCTTAGGGACTATGGTTACAAATTGACCAAAGTCCCTCTCCTATGTGATAATGAGAGTGCAATCCGCATGGCGGATAATCCCGTTGAGCACAGCCGCACTAAGCACATAGCCATTCGATATCACTTTTTGAGGGATCACCAACAACGGGGGATATCGAGATTGCTTATGTTAGCACCAAAAAACAATTAGCCGATATCTTTACCAAACCATTAGAGGAGAAAACCTTTACCAAACTTAGTAATGAGCTAAACATTCTTGATTCTAGGAATTTTGATTGATATTTTGCACACATAGCTCATTTATATACCTTTGATCATATCTCTTTCATGTGCTATGACTAATGCGGTTTTCAAGTGTATTTCATGCTAAGTCATAGATTGAAAGGGAAATGGAGTTCTTCAGCGAAGACAAGGCTTCCACTCCACTCCATCGAATTATTCATCCTTCGCCGTCACTCCGCACCACTCTCCAATTTGGTATAATCTTCACTCATATATTCTTTGCAAAAGGGGGAGAGAAAGTAATGAAGGGCTCTTATTTCACTCACAAAGTATCCGTTTTTGGCGATTCATGCCAAAGGGGAGAAAATATTAGCCCAAAGCAAAAGGACCGCACCACCACCAATTTCAAAAATGTTTAAAAGCAGTCTCTCAACTTGTATTAAAGAAGTTTTTCAATTGGTATCTTATTTTTGATATAATTTCAAATTGGTATGACCCCTTTCAAAATTAATATCTAAAACCCTCGTAAACACTAAGAGGAGCATTTCATTAAGGGGGAGTTTTGATTAGTCAAAGGAAAAGCATTTGAAACAGGGGGAGAAAATTTCAAATCCTGAAAATGCTTCTTGAAATCTTATTCATTTACCTTTGACTATTTGCAAAAGGACTTTGAAAAGAATTTCCAAAAGAATTTGTAAAAATAAAACAAGTGGTGCAAGCGTGGTCCAAAATGTTAAAATAAAGAAAGCAATCCATGCATATCTTATGAAATGTAAATTGGTTTAATTCCAAGTAACCTTTGCACTTACCTTATGCAAACTAGTTCAATTCTGCACTTATATATTTGCTTTCGTTTGTGTTGGCATAAATCACCAAAAAGGGGAGATTAAAAGGGAAATAGGCTTAAACCTTTTCCTAAATGATTTTGGTGGTTGAATTGCCCAACATAAATAATTGGACTAACTAGTTTGCTCTAGAATATAAGCTTTACAGGTGCCAAAGGTTCAACACAAACAAATAAAAAGTCCAAGAAAGGGTTCAAATAGAAAGGAGCAAAACCAACCGAAGGTTGCCCTGGTCTGGCGCACCGGACAGTGTCCGGTGCACCAGGGAGATTCACTCTGAACTGCTCAGCTTCGGGTTTTTGGGGAGCCACTCCGATATAATTCACCGAACTATCCGGTGTAGCACCGGACTATCCGGTGTGCCATGTGGAGCTACGGCTAACAGCGCCAATAGTCGTCTGCAAAAGTGAACAGTGCGTGAACAGTGCGCGGACATCGCGCGCAGAGTCAGAGCAGGCGCCAGAAGGCGCATCGGACAGTGAACAGTGACTGTCCGGTGCACCACCGGACTGTCCGATGGCCCAGCTGTCAGAAGCTCCAACGGTCGAACCCTAACGGTTGGGTGACGTGGCTGGCGCACCGGACTGTCCGGTGCGCCCTTCGACAGCAGCCTTCCCCAACGACCACTTTGGTGCTTGGGGCTATAAATGCCCCCAACCACCATACTTCAAGGCATCCAAGTTTTCAGCCAACACATTCAATACAAGAGCTAGTGCATTCAATACAAGACACAGATAGATTGAATCAAAATCTCTCCAAGTCCCAATTCCACTCAAAGCAAGTAGTGACTAGAAGAGAGAGTTTTGCCGTGTTCTTTTGAGCTCTTGCGCTTGGATCGCTTTTCTTCTTCCCCATTTCTTGTTCCCAAGACATTTGTAATCAAAGCAAGAGACACCAATTGTGTGGTGGTCCTTGTGGGGACTAAGTGTCCCAATTGATTGAGAAGAGAAGCTCATTCGGTCTAAGTGACCGTTTGAGAGAGGGAAAGGGTTGAAAGAGACCCGGTCTTCGTGACCACCTCAACGGGGAATAGGTTTGCAAGAACCGAACCTCGGTAAAACAAATCACCATGTCATTTGCCTTATTCGCTTGTGATTTGTTTTTGCCCTCTCTTTCGGACTCGACTTTATTTCTAACGCTAATCCCGGCTTGTAGTTGTGCTTAAAGTTTATAAATTTCAGATTTGCCTATTCACCCCCCTCTAGGCGACTTTCACTTACTCGCCCGGCTAGTCGCTCCTTAGGACCGATTAACAACTTCTAAACGGCGGCACATCATCCCTCGGCTAACCGCTCAGCATGTTCGATAAATCGGTGAAGCCAAGCGATTAATCCGTACAAAGAGGTGACTTACCACTCAAACAGTCGAGCAAGCACCCCAATCGGTTAACTGGAGTAGCCGGCCGGCTAGCCGGCCACTCACGTCGGCTACGTCTCCTTCGACGACGGACGAGAGTGGATCTTGGGCGGGCATGGCTTGAGGGAGGATAGAAAGGCTTGGGCAAGTGATGGCGCGGTTTAGGGTATTAGGCTGCCTCCAACAAGAGCCACTAAAGGCTCCTGCCCGCTAAACGTAGGGGTCCGTCAGGTCCCCTACAGCTCCAACAACGTCCTCTAAAGCGTCCCCTAAATTTTAGAGTATCTGCTAGAGACCCTAAATATGGAGGCAGCTCACCGTGCTATCCGCGCGACGGATCCACCAGCCGCCGCGAAGAAACTTTCGCATCCTCCCTCCACGTGCTGGCGACTGCATCTTCCGGGGCCGAGCCCTTGATCCGGCGTGCTTCGCCGCCGGCATCGAGGCAGGTGGGAGAGAAGAGGGCTTGTGCGGGCGGGTCTGTCGGCGTTCCGGTGACTGCTCTTGCAACCGACGACTCGCGACCCACCGCAACTGAAGTTGGAAGCGAGGTTCCCCCAGCTTGTCGTCGGAGAGTCACCATCGGCAAACGCCTGATCCTCTAACATACATCACACACTAGCACACAGATTAGACACAACTACGTAGTTTGGCTCCTATGCAACTCTTGATCCAAGACGCGCCCAGTGATGGTGGATAAGATCAACCTGAAGCTGAGTATATTTGTTGTGGTCTTTGAGTTGGTTATACCTTTGTCGGCGTTTCGAGACCGGGGGGTCCCTAAGCCGACGAGTGAATGTCGCCGCGTGCCCCAGCCCAGATGGGTCGACGCGAGGCCGAGCGCGAAGGGGGGAAGTGAGGTGGCCGGAGACAGGCGTGAGAGAGGTGGAAATCCCGCGGCCTTCGTGTTCGTCCCGCGCCCAGGTCGGGTGCGCTTGCAGTAGGGGGTTACAAGCGTCCACGCGGGAGAGGGAGCGAGCGGCTTCAAGCGAGCGCCTGTCTCGTCCTCGTCCCCGCGCGGCCAACCCTCTCTAAGAGGGCCCTGGTCCTTCCTTTTATAGGCGTAAGGAGAGGATCCAGGTGTACAATGGGGGGTATAGCAGAGTGCTACGTGTCTAGCGGAGGAGAGCTAGCGCCCTAAGTACATGCCGTCGTGGCAGCCGGAGAGATTTTGGCACCCAGCTGGTGTGATGTCGTGGCCATCGGAGGAGTGCTGGAGCCTGGCGGAGGGACAACTGTCGGAGCTGTTGAGTCCTTGCTGACGTCCTCTTGCTTCCGTAAGGGGGCTGAGAGCAGCTGTCGTCACAGAGTATGCGGGGCGCCATCATTGCCTATCTGGCGGAGCGAGCCAGATGGGACGTCGGTCTTGTTCCCCATGGCCCGAGTCAGCTTGGGGTAGGGTGATGATGGCGCCTCCTGTTGACGTGGCTGGTCTGCGCCCTAGGTTGGGCGATGTGGAAGCTCCTCCGAAGCCGAGGTCGAGTCTGTCTTCCATGGCCGAGGTCGAGTCCGAGCCCCTGGTTCGAGCGAGACGGAGACCGTCAGCTGAGGCCGGGGCGGAGTCTGAGCCCTGGGGTCGGGCGAAGCGGAGTTCATCGTCTTCCGGGGCTGAGCCCGAGTCCGAGCCCTGGGTCGGGCAGAGCGGAGTTCGTCGTCTTCCGGGGCTTAGCCCGAGTCCGAGCCCTGGGTCGGGCGGAGCGGAGTTCGTCGTCTTCCGGGGCTTAGCCCGAGTCCGAGCCCTGGGTCGGGCGGAGCGGAGTTCGTCGTCTTCCGGGGCTTAGCCCGAGTCCGAGCCCTGGGTCGGGCGGAGCGGAGTTCGCCGTCTTCCGGGGCTTAGCCCGAGTCCGAGCCCTGGGTCGGGCGAAGCAGAGCTTCCTATGGTGCCTGCGGCCGGGCCTGACTGCCTGTCAGCCTCACTCTGTCAAGTGGCACCGCAGTCGGAGCGGCGCAGGTGGCGCTGTCTTTCTGTCAGGCCGGTTAGTGGAGCGGCAAAGTGACGGCGGTCACTTCGGCTCTGTCGGCTGGGGGGGCGCGCGTCAGGATAAAGGTGTCAGGCCGCCTTTGCATTAAATGCTCCTGCGATTTGGTCGGTCGGTGCGGCGATTTGGTCAGGGTTGCTTCTTGGCGAAGACAGGGCCTCGGGCGAGCCGGAAATATGTTCGCCGCTGGAGGGGGGCCTCGGGCGAGACGGAAATCCTCCGGGGTCGGCTGCCCTTGTCCGAGGCTAGGCTCGGGCGAGACGTGATCGAGTCCCTCGAATGGACTGATCCCTGACTTAATCGCACCCATCAGGCCTTTGCAGCTTTATGCTGATGGGGGTTACCAGCTGAGAATTAGGAGCCTTGAGGGTACCCCTAATTATGGTCCCCGACAGTAGCCCCCGAGCCTCGAAGGGAGTGTTAGCACTCGCTTGGAGGCTTTCGTCGCACTTTTTTGCAAGGGGACCAGCCTTTCTCGGTTGCGTTTTGTTCCGGTGGGTGCGCGCGAGCGCACCCGCCGGGTGTAGCCCCCGAGGCCTCGGAGGAGTGGTTTCACTCCTCCGAGGTCTTAATGCCTCGTGTAATGCTTCGACTGGTCTGGTCGTCCCTCATGCGAGCTGGCCGTAGCCCGGGTGTACGGTCGGGTCCCAAGTTCTCGGGCTGGTATGTTGACGCTGTCAACGGTTCGGTCGGAGCCGGGTTTGCGAGAGCAGCCCCCGAGCCTCTGCACAGGGCGAGAGGGTGATCAGGGACAAACTCGACTTTTTTACATACGCCCCTGCGTCGCCTTTCCGCAAGGAGGAGGGGGAAAGCGCCATGTTGCCCTCGATGGGCGCCGAACATGGTGTCTCCGGTGAGCTGCAAGCGGGTAATCCGAGTGGACGTCCGTGCCCCGTTCTTTAGGGGTCGGCTAGGGGCCCAGAGGCACGCCCAAAAGTACCTGCGGGTGATCTGCCGGACCCGGTCCCCTGGCGACGGGGTCCGAGGGCTCGATGCCTCCCTCTGATGGGATTCCGTTACAAGATCGTTCCTGCTGGTCTCGGAAACGTCCTAGGGTACCTCGGGAGCATAGCCCGAGCCTTGGTTATGTATCGAACGTACCCATGGTCATCCCTCGCTCTGTGTCTGAGGCGGCTGTGAACCCTTCGGGGGCCAGCCTTCGAACCCCTGATTAGTAGTGGGCGCGGAGCCCGAGTAGCCTGAGGCGGCCGTGGAACCCTTCCGAGGGGCCGGCCTTCGAACCTCTGACCAGTAGTGGGTGTAGAGCCCACACGATCTGAGGCGGCTATTGAACCCTTCTGAAGGGCCAGCCTTCGAACCTCTAATCAGTAGGGAGGCTTGGAGCCTGGTTCCTTCACGGGGAAGGATCCTTTTCGGGGTATCCCCCTTTCCCGGTCCCTGTTGCAAGAGAGAGAAAGAGGAAAAAAGGAAAAGGATACGAAATCGAACGACGCGGCGTACCTTTTCTGATGCGGTCATTATGGCGAAGGCGAAGCGTCGCCCGCTTCTCCTGCCAGAGGTGCCGCCTGTCCCGCCGCAGAGTTAATGCGACGGGGCGAGTGGTTGGCGGGGCGGCCGTTGCGCGTGCGCGAGCCGTTCGAGGAACGGAACACGGGCGCGTCGTCTTCACGCCGTGAGAGAGGGTTCTCTCGTCGCCCCTGGATGGGACGTAGGCTCGGCTGACGACGTGACCGCTGCTCCTGCCCGCCTGCCACCCCATTACTGCCGGCCCATTTTTGGTCGTATTGACCGTCGCGCCAGGCTGGCGCTGCTGGGTCGTGCGCTGGGTTGCCTCGAGTCGCGGTATTGGTTCCGCAATCGAGGAGGCGCGGTGGTGGCGCAAGTGGCGGTGCAGCTGCATGCACGAAGCATTCGGCGCGCCGGTCGAATGACGCGTGGGCCTGGGCCTCCATGCCGGGCGTGTTGGGAGTCGGAGAAGTGCGCCCACTTGGCGCGGTTGCATGCCGCCTGCATGGCTGCCCGCCCTTTCGCCCGCTGGTCTGGGCAAAAGTGGAGAGTTGCTTTTAACCGCTGGGCGGTTGTACGCACCGCGCACGGCGGTTTGGCTTCTTCTGCTCTGAGCCGGCTTGCATGACGTGTGAGACCCAGCCCCCGCGCCGTAGGGGAAGACCTTGGAGCGTGTTGGAGAAGACTCAGCCCGCGACGGCTGGGGACACAAGTAGGGAGAGTCGCCTTTAAAAGGAGGGTGACCCCCTTGGAAGGCGACCATGTCTTCGCGCTCCCTTATGCATCGTGTCCTTCCACCTTCCAAGCCCCCGGATGGGGGATTCCCACCGTCTTTTCGCTTCGTCGTTGGAGGAACGCAACTCCGCGGGAGTTGGTACCTTTAATCCATCGTTCGACTTCAAGGATTTTCTTCATACAGCCCGGTTGCACCCCCCCCCCCCCCGCCGGTGGTCACCCAAAACGGTGACCTCCAGCCCCTGGATGGGGAGAGGCAAACCGGGCTGTGATCTTGGTCCCGCCCTTAGCCTCGAGGATGTTCGTCATCCTTGCTGGGGCGGGGGGCGAGGCGAGCCGGGGCTCTACCTCCCGCGCGGGCCGGCTGACCACCTCTTCTTCCAGCTTCTGGTGGTGGCAACCATCCTCCAGCTCTACGAAGGAGACGTCCTCCAGCCATGCCGGGGAAGGCGAACTGTTGCTGCCCATCTAGGATGCAACATTCTGCCCTCTTCCTCGCTTTCGTGGCGACGACGGGAGCGAGGACCTGTCGGTGCGCTTTGGAGCGGCCCGCTCTTTGGCTTTAATAGCTGGTTCGCGTCCCTTGAGCGGGAACGCGAACGAGAGCCCTCCGGCGGCCGCGTCCGTCCTGGGACCATGGCTGCTGCTGCAGAGGTCGCTGGTGGGTCCCCCGGTGCTCGTCGCCCCGCAGGCTCCCCGGTGCGGAGGTTGTTCATACCTGCGGGGACGGAACCAGAGTTATGTCTGTGATGGCACTTCGAATGCCAGTGTTTTTGTTCATTATGGATGTCGGGGCCTGAACATGTATGTATTTTTTCCTCATTTTCGAGCACTAAGACTCGCCTGTTGGATGTCTGAGCCGCTTCACCAAGCGTGAGTCGCCCCGTGTAAAGGTGACGAGTGAGGTATCCGTATCCCGGAGGCGTAGGAGTCCCTCGGCTCGGCCAGCCTTGTTGTCCGAGGCTTCCCTTGCTTAGTTAAAGGAACCCCTCGACCGCTCTTTGATGAGCCGAGGCCAGGGGTAGCGGTGTCAGCGCGAACAGAGGCAGAGTTGGCTTGAAAAGAAGACCTGGTCGGCCGGAGCCTGGCCGGGTCGTCCGTTAGCGGGACCGACGCCGGAATTGACCTGCCGAGGCCTCGGGTCGGGCTGATGTCCTCGGGGGACAGCTGGCCGAGGCCCCGGGGTGATCGACCGAGCCGCCTGCTCGAGCCGGATCCTCGGAGAAGACCCTGGCGGCGATGGCCCGGGCTTGGTGATGACGTTGTCGTTCAGAGCGGAGACCCTTGGTCCGTGTCGCCGTCCGAGGCTGGGTCGGACTTCACCGAAGGTGTTGTCGACGCCGAGGGTGCTGCTGCTTCCTTCAAGCGTCAAGATCCGAGCCTGCAGGATCGGATTGTCTTGTAGCGTGTGTTTCCTGCGGCCGCCGAGGCCAAAGCACACCCTCGCCGTGTTGTGAAGTTGTGTCTCTTTTCCTCTTGCTTTGAGTACCCGGACTTTTTTGTCGGTAACAGAATTGTTTGTGCGAGCGAGAGCTGCTTCTCACGGAAGGTGATGAGTGAGGTATCCGTATCCCGGAGGCATAGGAGTCCCTCGGCTCGGTCAGCCTTGCCGCTTACGCGCACTCTTGCCCGTCCATGGGGTTCTGTCACCGACGCAGTCAAGAAGGCTCGAAGAATCGCTCCGGCAGAAGAGCTTCCGAACGTGAAGACTTGTTCGGTCCGCAGAATCATTTATCCGAACGTGAGTTACTTATCGCAGAAGGTGATGAGTGAGGTATTCGTATCCCGGAGGCGTAGGAGTCCCTCGGCTCGGTCAGCCTTGGCTGCTTACGTGTACTCCGCCGTTTTCAGGATCCACTTTCGAAGTAGCTAAAAAGCACGAAAGACATTCTGGCAGAAGGGATCTTTTTTCGAGGAAAAAATTCAACGCAGAGGGGGTTCCCCCCTTTTAGCCCCCCGAGGGAGGGTCGGGCTTTGCCGAGGCGAGGCCGACCCTTCCTTGATGACTAAACTTTGCATGGGAGCGAGGTATATGAACAACTTGAAAACATCTTAAGGGTAGAAGCGATGTAGCTGTTGGATGTTCCAAGCGTTGCTGTAGACCTCGCCTTGACTGTTGGCCAGCTTGTACGTTCCGGGCTTCAGAACTTTGGCGATGACGAACGGCCCCTCCCAGGGGGGCGTGAGCTTGTGCCGCCCCCGGGCGTCTTGCCGTAGCCGAAGCACCAGGTCGCCCACCTGGAGGTCTCGGGACCGGACCCCTCAGGCGTGGTAGCGTCGCAGGGACTGCTGGTACCGCGCCGAGTGTAGTAAGGCCTTGTCCCGGGCCTCCTCCAGCTGGTCCAACGAGTCCTCTCGACTAGCTTGGTTGCTTTGGTCGGTGTAGGCCCTCGTCCTCGGGGAACCGTATTCTAAGTCTGTGGGCAAGATGGCCTCGGCCCCATAGACTAGAAAGAACGGTGTGAAACCCGTGGCTCGGCTCGGCGTTGTCCTCAGGCTCCAAACCACCGAGGGGAGTTCCTTCATCCATCGCTTGCCGAACTTGTTGAGGTCGTTGTAGATCCGAGGCTTGAGCCCTTGTAGAATCATGTCGTTGGCACACTCTACTTGCCCATTTGACATGGGGTGAGCTACGGCGGCCCAGTCCACCCGGATGTGGTGATCCTCGCAGAAGTCCAGGAACTTTCTGCCGGTGAACTGGGTGCCGTTGTCGGTGATGATGGAGTTCGGGACCCCGAATCGATGGATGATGTTGGTGAAGAACGTCACCGCCTGCTCGGACCTGATGCTGTTTAGGGGTCGAACCTCGATCCACTTGGAGAATTTGTCGATGGCGACCAACAAGTGCGAGTAGCCCCCGGGTGCCTTCTGCAAGGGGCCGACGAGGTCCAGACCCCATACAGCAAAAGGCCAGGTGATGGGTATCGTCTGCAGAGCCTAAGCGGGTAGGTGGGTCTGCCTTGCGTAGAACTGACACCCTTCGCAGGCGCGGACAATTCTAGTGGCGTCGGCCACCGCCGTGGGCCAGTAGAAGCCTTGTCGGAAGGCATTCTTGACAAGGGCTCGAGGCGCTGCGTGATGGCCGCAAGCCCCCGAGTGTATCTCTCGCAGGAGTTCCTGACCTTCAGCGATGGAGATGCATCGCTGGAGGATGCTGGAGGGGCTGCGGTGGTAGAGCTCCTTCTCATCTCCCAGTAGGACGAACGACTTGGCGCGCCGCGCCACTCGCCGAGCTTCGGCTCGGTCGGAGGGTAGCTCTCCTCGGTGGAGATATTGTAGGTACGTGGTCCGCCAGTTTTGATCAGGCGTGACCCCGCTTTGCTCCCCCTCGACGCGCAGCGCCTCACCCTCGGGGGCCGAGGGTACCTCGGGCCGAACCAAGGGTGCCTCGGGGCGAGCCGAGGGTGCCTCGGACTGTGCCGAGGGTGCCTCAGGCTCGGGCGTGTCGTCGATCTTGACGAAGGGTTGATGCAGATCTCGGGAGAAGACGTCCGGGGGAACCGTTGTTCGCCCCGAGGCTATTTTAGCCAGCTCGTCCGCAGTCTCGTTGTAGCGCCGAGCGATGTGGTTGAGCTCGAGCCCGTAGAACTTGTCTTCCAGGCGCCGAACCTCATCGCAGTAGGCCTCCATCTTCGGGTCGCGGCAGTGGGAGTTCTTCATGACTTGGTCGATGACAAGCTGCGAGTCACCGCGAGCGTCGAGGCGTCGGACCCCTAGCTCGATGGCGATTCGCAACCCGTTGACCAGATCCTCATACTTGGCCACATTGTTGGACGCCGAGAAATGGAGGCGTAGCACATAACGTATGTGCCTGCCGAGGGGCGAGATGAAGAGTAGGCCTGCGCCGGCTCCTGTCTTCATCAACGACCCGTCGAAGAACATGGTCCAGAGCTCCGGTTGGATCGGCGTCGTTGGTAGCTGGGTGTCGACCCATTCGGCCACGAAGTCTGCCGGGACCTGGGACTTGATGGCCTTCCGAGGGGCGAATGAGATTGCTTCGCCCATGATTTCCACCGCCCACTTTGCGATTCTACCCGAGGCCTCTCGGCACTAGATGATCTCCCCCAAGGGGAAGGACGACACCACAGTTACCGGATGAGACTCGAAGTAGTGTCGCAGCTTCCGCCGTGTCAGGATCACCGCATACAACAGCTTCTGGACTTGTGGATAGCGGATCTTGGTTTCGGACAGTACCTCGCTGACGAAGTAGACTGGCCTCTGAACGGGCAATGCATGCCCCTCTTCTTGCCTCTCGACCACAATCGCGGCGCTAACCACCTGAGTGGTCGCGGCGACGTAGACCAAGAGGGCTTCTCCGGCAGCTGGGGGCACCAAGATAGGCGCCTTCGTGAGGAGCGCCTTTAGGTTCCCGAGGGCTTCCTCGGCCTCAGGGGTCCAAGTGAAGCACTCGGCCTTCCTTAAGAGGCGGTACAGAGGTAGACCTCTTTCGCCGAGGCGTGAGATGAAGCGGCTCAGAGCCGCGAGACATCCCATGACCCTCTGTACGCCTTTCAAGTCCTTGATGGGCCCCATGCTGGTGATGGCTGCGATCTTCTCCTGGTTGGCTTCGATGCCCCGCTCGGAGACGATGAACCCAAAGAGCATGCCTCGAGGCACCCCGAAGACACACTTCTCGGGATTGAGCTTGACGCCTTTCGCCTTGAGACATCGGAATGTCACTTCAAGGTCGGAAAGGAGGTCGGAGGCTTTCCTCGTCTTGACTACGATGTCATCGACGTAGGCCTCGACCGTGCGGCCAATGTGTTCGCCGAACACATGGTTCATGCACCGCTGGTACGTCGCACCCGCATTCCTCAAACCGAACGGCATGGTGACATAGCAGTACATGCCGAAGGGTGTGATGAAAGAAGTCGCGAGCTGGTCGGACTCTTTCATCCTGATTTGGTGATACCCTGAGTAGGCATCGAGGAAAGACAGGGTTTCGCACCCAGCAGCGGAATCCACGATTTGATCGATGCGAGGCAGAGGGTAGGGAACCTTCGGACATGCTTTGTTCAGACCAGTGTAGTCTACACACATCCGCCATTTCCCCCTTTCTTTCTCACAAGCACAGGGTTAGCAAGCCATTCGGGATGGAATACCTCTTTGATGAACCCTGCCGCCATTAGCTTGTGGATCTCCTCGCCTATGGCTCTGCGCTTCTCCTCGTCGAACCGGCGCAGAGGCTGCTTGACGGGTCGGACTCCGGCTCGGATGTCCAGCGAGTGCTCGGCGACATCCCTCAGTATGCCGGGCATGTCCGAGGGACTCCACGCGAAGACGTCGGCGTTCACGCGGAGAAAGTCGACGAGCACTGCTTCCTATTTGGGATCGAGCCCGGAGCCGATCCGGATCTGCTTGGAGGCGTCGCCGCTGAGGCCAAGGGGGATGGCCTTAACCGTCTCCGCTGGCTCAAAGTTGTCGGCATGACGCTTCACATCTGGCACCTCCTTAGAGAGGCTCTCCAGGTCGGCGATGAGGGCCTCGGCGTACTCCACGCACTCCACGTCGCATTCGAACGCGTGTTTGTACGTGGGGCCGACGGTGATGACCCCGTTGGGGCCCGGCATCTTGAGCTTCAGGTAGGTGTAGTTGGGGACGGCCATGAACTTCGCGTAGCATGGTCTTCCCAGTACCGCGTGGTAGGTTCCTCGGAACCCGACCACCTCGAACGTCAGGGTCTCCCTTCGGAAGTTGGAGGGTGTTCCGAAGCAGACGGGAAGGTCGAGTTGTCCGAGGGGCTGGACGCGCTTCCCGGGAATGATCCCATGGAAGGGCGCAGCGCCTGCCCGGACAGAGGACAGATTGACACGCAGGAGCCTGAGGGTCTCGGCGTAGATGATGTTGAGGCTGCTGCCTCCGTCCATGAGGACCTTAGTGAGCCTGACGTCGCCGATGACGGGGTCAACGACGAGCGGGTATTTCCCCGGGCTCGACACATGGTAGGGGTGGTCGGCTTGGTCGAAAGTGATGGGCTTGTCGGACCAGTCTAGGTAGACTGGCGCCGCCACCTTCACCGAACAGACCTCCCGGCGCTCTTGCTTGCGGTACCGAGCCGAGACATCCGCCGCTTGCCCACCGTAGATCATGAAGCAGTCGCGGACCTCGGGGAACTCTCCTGCTTGGTGATCTTCCTTCTTGTCGTCGTCGCGGGCCTTGCCACCCTCCGCGGGTGGCCCAGCCCTGTGGAAGTGGCGCCGAAGCATGACGCACTCCTCAAGGGTGTGCTTGACGGGCCCCTGGTGATAGGGGCACAGCTCCTTGAGCATCTTGTCGAAGAGGTTGGCACCTCCGGGGGGTTTCTGAGGGTTCTTGTACTCGGCGGCGGCGACAAGGTCCGCGTCGGCGGCGTCGCGTTTCGCTTGCGACTTCTTCTTGCCCTTCTTCTTGGCGTCGCGCTGAGTTGACGCCTCGGGGGCATCTTCCGATGGGCGGCCCTGGGGCTGCTTGTCCTTTCGGAAGATAGCCTCGACCGCCTCCTGGCCGGAGGCGAACTTGGTGGCGATGTCCATCAGCTCGCTCGCCCTGGTGGGGGTCTTGTGACCCAGCTTGCTCACCAGGTCGCGGCAGGTGGTGCCAGCGAGGAACACGCCTATGACATCCGAGTCGGTGATGTTGGGCAGCTCGGTGCGCTGCTTCGAGAATCGCCGGATGTAGTCCCGGAGAGACTCTCCCGGCTGCTGCCGGCAGCTTCGGAGGTCCGAGGAATTCCCGGGGCGCACGTACGTGCCCTGGAAATTGCCGGCGAAAGCTTGGACTAGGTCGTCCCAGTTGGAGATATGCCCCGGAGGCAGGTGCTCCAACCAGGCGCGGGCGGTGTCGGAGAGAAACAGGGGGAGGTTACGGATGATGAGGTTGTCATCGTCCGTTCCACCTAGTTGGCAGGCCAGACGGTAGTCCGCGAGCCACAGTTCCGGTCTCATCTCCCCCGAGTACTTTGTGATAGTAGTCGGGGGTCGAAACCGGGTCGGGAACGGCGCCCGTCGTATGGCCCGGCTGAAGGCCTGCGGACCGGGTGGTTCGGGCGAAGGACTCCGATCCTCCACGCTGTCGTAGCGTCCCCCATGCCTAGGGTGGTAGCCTCGGCGCACCCTCTCGTCGAGGTGGGCTCGACGGTCGCGGTGATGGTGCTCGTTGCCGAGGCGACCCGGGGCCGCAGGCGCTGTGTTGCGCATGCGCCCGGTGTAGACCGAGGCTTCCCGCATGAATCGGGAAGTCGCGGCGTGAGGTTCCGAGGGGTACCCCTGCCTTCGAGAGGCAGAGCTCTCGGCCCGTCGGACCGCGGCGCCTTCCAGGAGATTCTTGAGCTCTCCCTGGATTCGCCGCCCCTCGGTGGTTGATGGCTCCGGCATCGCGCAGAGGAGCATTGCTGCTGCAGCCAGGTTCTGGCCAACCCCACTGGATGCGGGTGGCGGCCTGACCCTGACATCGTCGGCGATGCGGTGCTGGAAGCCCTGGGGTAGATGACATATTTCTCCGGCCGGAGGTTGAGCCGCCCATGCCTGCCCGACGTCCCGGCGGATCGGCTCAAGCGCTCCTGCTCCCTCGTCGAGCCTGGCCTGCACCCCGCGGATTTGCTCGAGTTGTGGGACATGGCCCCCCGCCTGAACGGGGACCACAACTAGCTCTCGTGGGATGTCAACGCGAGGCACCGGCCTAGGGAGATCACCATCCTCTGGCATGCCGAGATGGTTGCCTTCGGAGGGACCCCCTAGATTGACGTGGAAGCATTCACGGCTTGGGCCGCAGCCCTCGTCGCCGAGGCTACGGCTACCGTCGGAACAGTCGGAAAGGCAGTAGTCGCATGCGGTCATGAAGTCCCGCATGGCACTGGGGTTGCCAAGTCCAGAGAAATCCCAACAGAAGCTGGGCTCGTCGTCTTCCTCGGACCCAGAGGGCCCGTAGGTCGAGACGTCCGTCAGCCGGTCCCGAGGTGACCGCATACGAAACCCCAAAGGGTTTGGGCTCGCCTCTACGAGAGCGCCCGCCAAAGCAAAGCCACTAGGCGGGTTGAGGCTGAATCCAAATGACGTGGGATGGGAATCGGTCGGTACCTCTTGGTCGACGGGCGGTGATGAAGTCACGTCGGGGACTGACTGCACCGTCGTCTTAGGTACGAGGGTGACATCCCGCAAGCCTTCCGCGAGCGTGCTGGCGTCGTCCGTTTGCTCGGGATTGGCGTGTTGCGGGGAGATGGCGCTCGTCTTCGTCTCAAGCGCGAGGTCGATGCTCGGTGCGCCCCCTGTTGAGGTGCTGGCGCTATCGGCTCGCTCGACAGCCGACGAGGCGCTGCCTCCTGCTTGGCCTTGGTTGCCCCGCCTTCCCCTCCATCGGCGGGGAAGAGGGCGGGATGAGCTCGAAGGTTGTTCTTCCACCACGTGGGGAAGACGTCGTCCATTCCGCCGCCGGCGGGCGGGCTGTCGGCCGCCATTGCCGCTGTCGCCCGGCGGTGGAATGAGTATCATGTCGTAGCTGCCGTCGAGGGACATGAACTCAAGACTCCCGAAACGGAGCACCGTCCCAGGTTGGAGAGGTTGCTGGAGACTGCTCATCTGGAGCTTGACGAGAAGCTGTTCGTCAACACGCAGCAGGCCCCTACCTGGCGCGCCAACTGTCGGCGTTTCGAGACCGAGGGGTCCCTAAGCCTACGAGTGAATGTCGCCGCGTGCCCCAGCCCAGATGGGTCGACGCGAGGCCGAGCGCGAAGGGGGGAAGTGAGGTGGCCGGAGACAGGCGTGAGAGAGGTGGAAATCCCGCGGCCTTCGTGTTCGTCCCGTGCCCAGGTCGGGTGCGCTTGCAGTAGGGGGTTACAAGCGTCCACGCGGGAGAGGGAGCGAGCGGCTTCAAGCGAGCGCCTGTCTCGTCCTCGTCCCCGCGCGGCCAACCCTCTCTAAGAGGGCCCTGGTCCTTCCTTTTATAGGCGTAAGGAGAGGATCCAGGTGTACAATGGGGGGTATAGCAGAGTGCTACATGTCTAGCGGAGGAGAGCTAGCGCCCTAAGTACATGCCGTCGTGGCAGCCGGAGAGATTTTGGCACCCAGCTGGTGTGATGTCGTGGCCGTCGGAGGAGTGCTGGAGCCTGGCGGAGGGACAGCTGTCAGAGCTGTTGAGTCCTTGCTGACGTCCTCTTGCTTCCGTAAGGGGGCTGAGAGCAGCTGTCGTCACAGAGTATGCAGGGCGCCATCATTGCCTATCTGGCGGAGCGAGCCAGATGGGACGCCGGTCTTGTTCCCCATGGCCCGAGTCAGCTTGGGGTAGGGTGATGATGGCGCCTCCTGTTGACGTGGCTGGTCTGCGCCCTAGGTTGGGCGATGTGGAAGCTCCTCCGAAGCCGAGGTCGAGTCTGTCTTCCGTGGCCGAGGTCGAGTCCGAGCCCCCGGTTCGGGCGAGGCGGAGACCGTCGACTGAGGTCGGGGCGGAGTCCGAGCCCTGGGGTTGGGCGAAGCGGAGTTCGTCGTCTTCCAGGGCTGAGCCTGAGTCCGAGCCCTGGGTCGGGCAGAGCGGAGTTCATCGTCTTCCGGGGCTTAGCCCGAGTCCGAGCCCTGGGTCGGGCGGAGCGGAGTTCGTCGTCTTCCGGGGCTTAGCCTGAGTCCGAGCCCTGGGTCGGGCGGAGCGGAGTTCGTCGTCTTCCGGGGCTTAGCCCGAGTCCGAGCCCTGGGTGGGTCGGGCGGAGCGGAGTTCGTCGTCTTCCGGGGCTTAGCCCGAGTCCGAGCCCTGGGTCGGGCGGAGCGGAGTTCGCCGTCTTCCGGGGCTTAGCCCGAGTCCGAGCCCTGGGTCGGGCGAAGCGGAGCTTCCTATGGTGCCTGCAGCCGGGCCTGACTGCCTGTCAGCCTCACTCTGTCAAGTGGCACCGCAGTCGGAGCGGCGCAGGTGGCGCTGTCTTTCTGTCAGGCCGGTCAGTGGAGCGGCGAAGTGACGGCGGTCACTTCGGCTCTGTCGGCTGGGGGGCGCGCGTCAGGATAAAGGTGTCAGGCTGCCTTTGCATTAAATGCTCCTGCGATTTGGTCGGTCGGTGCGGCGATTTGGTTAGGGTTGCTTCTTGGCGAAGATAGGGCCTCGGGCGAGCCAGAAATATGTTCGCCGCTGGAGGGGGGCCTCGGGCGAGACGGAAATCCTCCGGGGTCGGCTGCCCTTGTCCAAGGCTAGGCTCGGGCGAGGCGTGATCGAGTCCCTCGAATGGACTGATCCCTGACTTAATCGCACCCATCAGGCCTTTGCAGCTTTATGCTGATGGGGGTTACCAGCTGAGAATTAGGAGCCTTGAGGGTACCCCTAATTATGGTCCCCGACAACCTTTGATTGACGAACTCGTTGCGCTCTTCCATTGAACCTTGACTAGTGTCAACCAACACTCCGATGTTTTCAAAAGTTGTGTTCAACGCCAATGCACCTTCGTCTTCTACTATCATGTTGTGCAATATTATGAAAGTTTTCACGATGTCCCCAATGTGTTCAGCACTCCAGCCGTAAGCAGGGCCACGGACCACACCCCATCGCTTCTGGAGCACACCGAAAGCTCGTTCAATATCTTTTCGAGCAGACTCCTGAATTATGGCAAAGTGTTGCGTTCTAACGTCGTAGGGATTACATATTGTCTTTATAAATGCTGCCAGTCTGGGTAAATCCCGTCTGCTAGGTAATATCCCATATTGTATGTGTGACCATTCACAGTGAATGAAACAGGAGGTGTGTCTCCGCTGAGATGCCTTTCAAAAAGGTTTGAACGGTGGAGAACGTTTATGTCGTTGCAGCTACTTGGCAGTCCAAAATATGCATGCCATATCCAAAGGTCATACGACGCAACTACTTCCAATATTATGGTTGGATGTTTACCGCGACCTGTAAACATGCCCTTCCATGAACTTGGGCAGTTACGCCACTCCTAATGCATGCAATCGACACTATCAAGCATACCAAGGAACCCTCGTGACTCGCCAACTTGGAGGAGGCGTGCGATATCTGCCGCATTTGGTGCACGGAGATAGTATGGGCCAAACACGGTTTGGATGGCCGTGCAAAAGTGTTTCAATGCCTCATGAGTCGTGGATTCACCAATTCGTACGTATTCGTCGATGACATCAGCAGGAATACCATAAGCAAGGATGCAAACATCAACAACAACTTTCTGCAGAGCAGAAAGACCAATCTCACCCGCACAGTTTAGGCGCTGAATGAAGTATGGATCCACTTGTTGCACAACATCAACCAGGCGGTCAAACACATGGCGACGCATACGGAACCTACCATAAAATAAATGTGTGTCACTAAATTGGGTGATGAAGTTAAGTACATGTCAAAATGAATGTGCGCATGAAATATATGAAATACCTCATACGGAATTGAGCATCCGTGTACACGGGTTGCGCTCCAAAGTAGTCCGCTCGGATTCTTGCATCGCCGCTCATGTGATCACGATGAATCCGAACACGGCCAGGAATGGAACCACCGTGACGACGCTCGTTGCGTGCACGACGCCTCCTAATAAGCATGTGCCTCGCCATCTGCAACTCTTCTTCTTCCTCTTCCATTTCTTCCATCATACGAACTAGAAGATTCGATTCTAAGTACGGGTTCATTGTTCTTGTGATTTCAATGGCAAGTTTGAGTGAAGTATGGAAGCATCACTCACTATTTATAAAACAAGTAGGCTTTGGAGACAAGCCATCCGCTTGTCGTGCACGAGAAGCTAGTCGATGGCTTGTCGAATAAGTGTTGTGGCTTACGTTGCAAGCATGTGAATTTGAAAACATATTTTCATACCGATAAAATACTATACGACGTTTTATCGAGAACAATTACACACATAATAACATCCAATGTTAAATATTTTTGACAATTCGAAATTATTAATCAAGCATTGTTTTGCAGAATATTAATTTAGGGGACGCTGCTGGAGACAACCTTAACATGTGTTTTGGGCCTCATGTACCTCGGCTAGGTAGAAGACTTTTTCTTTTCTTTTTTCTTTTTTCAAATGTTGTTTGATTTTTAGTTTAAATTCGGTTGCGAATTTTGAAATTTGCCTTTAACCTAAACTCATAAAATAATCCATAGTATTTATGTAAAAACTGGCATTATTTTTTTCAGAATTTATTAAAAAAATCAAATTCAAATCTTAAAACCGGTACCTTATCGGTCAGGACCGGCTAGCCCGATTAGCCGGTTTGCTGATCCGCTAGGAAGACCTCGGCGAACCAGAGGTGTATATGGCGGCACACACGGGCACACCGTCACAGTGTAAAGTGAAGAGGGAAAATTCCCCAAAAATCGTGCGGAGAATTTTTTTTTGCCCGAAGATGCCGAAGATCACCTCGTCGCCGTCTCCCACCATCTCGGCCATGAATCCCCTCCTCCCCTCCTCCTTTCCGAAATCACCCCACCCGCCGGACCCAAACCCTAGCTCCCCGAATCCTAGCCCCTGCAGCTACCTCCTCCACGCCGACACCGACGACGAGGCGCTGATTCAAATCCCCGGTCAGAACCCTACCCTGGTGGGCGCCTCCGCCCCCTTCGCGTTGCTGCCGTCTATCGACCCGGTCCCGCACGTCTCGTCGCAGTTCTACACCTTCAGCGCCGCCTCCTACGGGCTCATGGTACGCTGCATCCGAGCAGGCCGCTCCGCATCTTCCGACGAGGTCCGCGGCGCCACGTCGCTCTCCGTGCTCGCCTCCTGGCGGGCGGTCTGGAAGGATCGGAACGAGGACACTGCCTACCTCACCGCGTGGAAGCGCATCCAGGACAAGCTCGCCGCTTCGGCCGACGGCCGGCACCTTCACTTCAAGTCCAACACCGCGCAGCGCGTCTCCCACGTCGGCATGTGGAGGGACATAGTCTCGGAGGCGCACGCCGACCCCGACCTGCTCCGGCACCTCGCGTTCAAGGACACCGTCGACCGCATCAAGCAGTCTTGGACTGTGGGGGCCAAAATCTACGGTATTCCAGAATCATTTATCCGTGCATGTGTCGCTGCATGCCCCGTTTGTAAAGCTGCGCCTGCTAGCCAACCTGATCCCGCTACCTCATCACCTAAACGTGGGAAGCGGCGCCGCAGGTTTGTATATACTGAGACATTGGATGTGCCTGCTCGAGATGTGCCTTGGAGGTTACAACAATTGGCTGCCAAGCATAAGGTTGTACTTTGTATAAGGCAGAAGTATATACGGTATAAGCCCTTCATGGCTGAGGTGAAAGATTATGCCTGCGACCGTGCTGGAGTGCCCACATCAAGTAGTGGGAGTGCTGCATCCTCAGCCAATAATTCCGAGGGTAAGAAGGCGCGGGTTCTAAAGCGAGAGCCATACCAGTCAAAGAGGTGTGGTTGTGGATTCCGTATTCGGGCAATTGTGCCGATAGCTAACTATAATGAAAAAGACAAGACTTTTGTGTACTTGGAGGAGGGCACTGCAGTGTTCAAGCTTTACGCTGTGCATTCAGGGCATGAACCAGGGCCACTTGATGGCAATGCACGAATTGTTCACAGGTTGGTTGGTCATAAGGGAGCTCTTGAGTTTGATCCAGACATTTATGGTGTCAGTGAGGAAGGTGATCCTACCTTTTCAGCGAAGGGGGATGAAGATGTTGATATTGACGACTCACACCAGGCAGTCTTGCGGCAAGTACGGTATCTGAGATCAGAAGTTCTCTCGCTAGAAGGGAAGGTGGCTAAGATGCACCCAGAATTGTTAGGGTCACTGTCCACTGAGTTGTCTGAGGTTTTGCACAGGATTAGGAAGTTTAATTTGGAAGGCAATGTCTACCAACAGCAGATATTGATGGTAGGCAATGAAGAAGTCAGGGGATGGGGGTCAGGGGATGTATCTCACCAATTAGACCAGCATGATCGACCATTCTGCAAGGATGATGAGATGCTTGATGATGATGATACTGACTTTGGCTCAAGCATTGGACCTATTGTCTCATGGGACAGGATGGCAGCAGAGTGCGAGGATAGGAAGATGCTCATGGGTGATAGCCCAAAGTGTGACAAGTGGATGCTTAAGGATGATGTGGGTGATTTTGATGCAAAGAGTATTCTTAACTGTGGGGATGATGATGGCGTGGAGGATTCCAAGGTCATCAAGCCGTTGATGCATGACGATACCATGGTAACTGACCCAAATTTGGTAGGTATTCATGTAGAAGGATTTTACACTGGAACAAAATGGTATGATTCACCAGGTTTAGATTCCAATGTTGATGGAGGGGATAGCAGTTTTAGGCATGGTGGAATCTTGTGAGTTGTGATAACCTGATACCTGGAAGGTTCTGTAAATTCTGTATACTAGTGTATTTAGCTTACACCAATTTGATTAAGTGTCTGTAGGTGGAGCTTCAGTCAAAGTAATCTGTTTGCCCTGATATATACAGGCTGCACTTTCAAGTCAACTTTTGTTTTAACTTGTATATAGTCCCTGTATGAAGGGCAGGCTTGGTGAAGTTGTGTGAGCTGTCTCATTGAGTCTCTAGGTCGCAGGTTCAAAGCTCTACCCCTGCATTTGCGGGGGAAGGTTTGCCTCGAGTTATCCCTTCCCCAGACCCTACCCTACTCATGTGGGAGCCTCGAGTCTGCCCTTCCCCCTTTATAGTCCCTGCTTGCTTCAATACATTAAAGCTATGGTTCTGTTGGGGGCATGCCTTAATATTTTGTGAGTTACTGTGTGTGGGCCTGCGTGTGAGTTTAGCAACATTTTAGTCACAATTATATGTTAGTTTCCTCATAACTTCACAAGGTTGCATTATTTTCGTTCTCACTTTGTTGCATCTGTTTTATGAAGTGATGCTTAATTATTCATTTTCAGGCTTGTTCTGGTCTGTATATTCAGTACAATGATTTAGAAACTTCTGTATTTTTATTTATGCCTACCCTCTGAATTTGAAAATTATATGAGGTAAATGTTATGATATTTTCTGTTATGCATCTGCAGAAATTTGTAGCTTAATGATTCATCCATAGATATGTATTGCTTTTTTATGTGCCTGTTGTTGTTGACTGGTTGTGTTGTGCCATGACAATTAATGCTTCCCATGTTGGAGTAACATGAAACATGATATCCTAGGAAGTGCAAAGTTAGTGTTTTGAATACATTATTAAGCTTCATGTTCCATTATACAAGCTCCAGGAATTCTTCATGTCACATATAGTACTGCTCCCTCCATTCCAAATTGTAGGTTGTTTAGTGTCCTAAACTTTTCTAACTTTGACCATGTTCATAGAAAAATATGTTAACATCTGCAATACCAAATAAAAGCACTATCAACATGTATTTGATGGTGGATTAAACAAAACTAATTTGAGGTTATAGAAGTTGGTACCTTTTTCTATAAATTTGGTCAAACTTAAGGAAATTTAACTTATTATACCACCAAACTAAAACAACTTACAGTTTGTAACAGAGGGATACTGTCTTTTACAAGGATTGTGCAAGTTCTTTGATAGTCAACACTCAGCAGTGGTGTTCATACCCATTTTTTATGGAACGAGTTCATGCTCATGCTTGGGTAACATTTACACTTTTTTTCTAGTTTCTGTATTTAGTTCATTGTGTTGCTCTCTGATCAATGTTGCAGCTGAGGTTTCTTTTGATTTCGGTGTTGGAATTTTAAAATATGTTGGCTATTTTACTCTCAAAATCTCAAGTGAGATTGAGACCCACATGCAAGTTGTGGGATTACGACATATTTGTAAACTGTGTTTAAAATAGGATTTTTCCCCAATTGTCACATAATTTGCTATTTTTAAATGTGATGGTATAATAAAAGATATGTAAATGTTTGATTCAGAACCTTGGAGAATTAGTAGAGCAAATTTCACCAATTAACTTGCATGTTCTTAACCTACAAACTGCATAACTTGGCAAGATTTCTGAGTTTTGAGGTTATTTCATTCTGCATTTCTGTATTCTGTGTTTGTTAAAGTAGATGTTTGTCTTGGCAAGCATATACACACAGTACATTTAAGAGGATGATTTCATTTCCTCAGTCGGATCTTATTATAGAGATGAGGATATTGATTATGATGTTAACTGTATAATCAAAGCGGGATGGATGAAGTGATAATTGACAAGAGGGTACCACAAAAGTAGAATATTGACCTAAAAAAGGCAGCATGTTCAACAAATAAGTATTCTGGAATCTGTAAGTTGCGTTGGATTTGTGACCATACAAAAAGGATCGGGTACAGAATGATGATATACGGGATAGGCTAGGGATATCAGTCACTAATTGAAGAGAAACTTGTCCAACATCAATTGAGGTAGTTTGGACATATACAATGAAGATCATTAATGGCACAAGTGCATAGTGGTATAAGTATTCTAAGGTACGGTATAAATGATAAGAGAGATAGAAAGAAGTTAACATGAAAAGATGCATCAAAAGGAGTTTTAAAAGGATCGGATGTATCAAAAGATTTAGCCTATAAAAATAGCTATATATATGCATGGACCTTGATCTGTGGTTTATGTTGGTTTTAACTCTGGCCCATCCTAACTTGCTTAGACTAGAAGGTTTTGTTGTTATTGCTGATTACATTACGCTTTTTCTTTGCTACTACTTGTTTCTTGGTGCTGCTGGTGAATTTACCAGCATTATTACTGAGCTATAAGTAACCGACCATTTTTTCATGACCTTCGACATATAGGTTCATCAGCAATGTTTGCGATGTGCAGCCTTTCAGCAAGGTTATTGTCAAGCACTGACATCGGATGGTATACCACCAGTTCAAGGTTAGGATAATCCAAATTCAGTCTTCTCCTTCCATATATGATACCATTATTGTGGGCTATATGTTTTTCCCCTTAAATATACAGGATTCTTCCCATGCCAGTAGGAAGGTTTTGTGCACTCACACTGTAGGGGTGATCCCATTGAACACTACATCATTCCTCGTTTTCTAAAGGGTCCATGCCCCTAAAATGACCAAGATGTTGAAACCATTCCGCACACCGTTGCTCATTCGATCATTTGATTGCTGCCATCGTAAGAAGAAATTGATACTGTCCGTTTGGGGTGTGAGTCCGGAATCCCAAAATATCGCCATAGCTGATGCCAAAAGTGCCGAGTGAAGACACACACCAAGAGTAGATGGTTAATCGTCTCATCTTCCTGGTCACAACAGTGATCTGGATGGGGAAGGCCATGACATGCCATCCTGTCCGTTGTCTTTGTTGGATTGTGTAAAATAGATGATACGGTACAGTAGATGATACTGTTTAACACTGTTTACAGAGTAAAGTTTGAAATAGATGATAAGATAAAGGATGAGACAGGGGAGCTGCTAGAGACAACCTCAGCAACGGTTGTGGGCCACTAGCTATAGGAAAAACTTACATTTCCTTGGAGTCCATATTTTCAAAATCATTACTGAAGAAGTGCGAAATAAGCTGATTTGGTGGAGAACCGGCCCCAGGCGAGGCTTCAAAAGCGCCATTTATGATTTAAGAACATCCTGAGTATCTGGCTGTAACACCACCTCTTGTACCAGGTCCCAAATGGCCAACAACCGAATATATAGCAGTAGCAAAAAGAGACAGCCATCTTACTCTGTGAGCCCAGCTAAATCTCTGCAGGTCCAATATTCCAAGGCCCCCAAGTTCCTTAGGTCTACTAACATTTGGCCATGCCATCAGACAGCACCTTCAGTTGGCTTCTTTCCTACCTCGCCATAAGAAATTTATGTGGATCTTATCAGCTGCCTTTAAGAACCAGTGAGGAAGATCCAAGCCAGTAAGTACGTGTTGAACTTGTATGGCCCTTCCTGCCCGACTCATCAGATCCGCCTTTCCAGGACATCCTGGAAATTGATCTGCAATTTTGTCAGTGAGCTGTTGAAGCTACGCTCGAGTTGCTTTATGATAGAGAAGGAAAGCCCAACATATTTGCAAGGGAATCCCTGAACTTCACAAGGTAAATGAGCTTGCACTATTGTGGTATCTTCCTCTGAGCACTGAATGAGCAAGACTCGGAGGAGCTATATGCTTAAGCTAGCAGGTTTGTTATTAATGTCCATGATTTGCGAGTTTGCGTGTGCCAAATTTCAGATAAAAAAGCAACGTTAATAATGGAACTAGCGATGTCTGGTTAAACAGCTAAGTACGATATAGTATCGTGATTCCTTCAATTTCTTTAATTTTTTTTTAAAAAAAAAAACTTGAAGGATTCAACTGGGCCTATAATTTTCAGGGAGGAAATCCATAACCATACTTTACATTCATTCCTGAACTGATTGAAGCATTCTCCTGGCGAGAGTCAGGATTAAGTTGCCAAGTATATTTGGAGATAGCTTTATTTTGCTTGTAAGTTATTTGTGCTATGATGTGTGACACCGTTTGGACCTTGCTACTGTGATGGATGTGTGTGTTGAGCACTAGATTGAGCGACCGGACGGTCCGGCCTTGAGGCCGGACGGTCCGCGGTCCGGACGGTCCGCGCCTGTGGGCCGGACGGTCCGCGCGTGCGCAGAACAGATTAGGGTTCCGAGTTTTGTGCTACGGTTGTTAGCTATATTCGCGGGATTAGCTCGGAATCAGTTGTGTAAAGGGTCCAGTCCCCCTTCTCTATAAATAGAGAGGTCTACGGCCGATTTGTAATCATCAACAATCGAATCAATACAACTTTTATTCGCATTTTATCCTAGGAGTAGTTCTAGTCTAGTTTAGGTTTAGCCTCTCAATCCCCAAATTCTCCGCCTCTCCTCGACTCTACGTCGATTAGAGGAGTCTAGGTCGGCCTGCCCGAGCCTAGACACCACCTAGGATATCTCCTCCCCGACGGGGTCCCTCCCGGGAGCGAGATCCAGGCGCCGTCGGCGGTCTTCCGCCGCCCCTGCGCACGCGCGGACCGTCCGGCCCCAGGGCGCGGACCGTCCGGCCGTCAGGCAGGGAACTCGGGCTCCTGCACCAGGTCGCGGACCGTCCGGCCCTGTGCCGCGGACCGTCCGCGCCTGACCAGAAAGCACCGCCGCCTCGCACCAGGCCGCGGACCGTCCGGCCCCCGCGCGCGGACCGTCCGCCCCTGTGCAGAGGGCACCGCCGCTGGTTCTCTTGAGTAATTGGCGCCTCCAAAAAGGCGTCAACATACTTTTTGGCGACCACGATGGGACAACATATCTAAGCTCATCAAATCGGCCCTCAATGGCCGGTTCAAGGGATAGCTCTGATATTTCTCCAAGCAACATCATAGAGCCAACTTGGGAAACCTTGCCGGCTGACGAGCAGCTCCAGTTCGAGGAGCACAAGGAGCGGATGATCCAGGAGGCGAAAGCAAAGTTCCTGGCCAACTTCAAAGTGGACAGGAACAACAAGGTCGTCCGACATCGGGCGACGGATCCGGCTTCGCTCCAACCCACGCCAGATATCCCCAATGTAAGTAATACCAACGAGCTACAATCTCTTAGAAATTATGTAGAAGAGCAGCGTGAACAAATGCAGAGCATCATAGGGGGTATGCAAAGCGATGTTAAGAGACTAGTACGTGCATTCGATAAGTCTAACATCGCAAATTTTCCTTCACACGAGGTTGGGTTAGGAGATAACGCGTGTAACACATCGGCTACAGGTTGTCACGACCAGTCACAACCCCTTTATGGGATGCCGATGGACACATACCCTAAGCAACCGCAAATCGGCAGCAAACCAGCCGATCTGCACATGCCCGGACCGTCCGCACGTGAGCGCGGACCGTCCGGGCCAGCAACAGTCGGGCCTATTTTTAATGAGTTACCTAGGTATGCGCCCGAGCCACCACACACGGCGCAGAACCCAAACTACCCGGACGGACGACCCGCATATAACCACGGACGGTCCGGGTACGTATCCGGACAGTCCGCGCATGAGTCTTTTGAGGAGGATTATTACATGAATCCTCGCCCGTCCCAGCAACACTTCCCATCACACTATGCGATGCACCAGCCCATTAATTCAGGATCCAGAGCCCAGGAAAGCTTTCCGGCCCCACCTAGAAGGCCGGAAAGAAACGATCAAACCTATGAGCCATATAGGGCAAATGGAAATGCACCACGTAGCTCAAACCAATGGGGGGAAAGACAACATGCTAATATCCAGCCAACCCCACCTATGTTTGACCAGAGAGCCGGTGGTCTCGCACCGGCTGCCATTGATATAGTAAGGGAAGAAATAGCCGGGGCGTTCCGAGATAAGCTCGGAGTAAGCATGGTCCCTGGGGGGCGATCATATCGGAAACCTTATGACAGCCGATTTGATCACCACCCATACCCACAGGGAACCAGGATACCCGAATTCACAAAATTTTCGGGTGATCAAGGAAAGAACACACATGAGCACATAGGCCAATTTTTAGCACAATTAGGAGAGTTGGCCGACACAGAGGCATTTCGCGTACGTTTATTCTCATTATCTTTAACAGGAACTGCGTTTGCATGGTACGCCACTTTACCTCCTAATTCCATTTCATCATGGGGGGATTTAGAACAAAAATTTCATGATCATTTTTTCTCCGGTGACTATGAGTTGGATTTGGTAGATTTAGCGTCGTTGCGACAGACAAAAGATGAATCGGTTAATGATTACATCCGGAGATTCCGAGATACAAGAAACCGATGCTTTCAAATTCATTTAGCAGAGAAACAGCTAGTAGGATTAGCCTTTAATGGTCTGCGATATTATTTAAAAGAAAGATTAGAAGGCATCCAATTTTTTACACTAGCACAGTTACACCAGAGAGCTTTGGCTTGCGAAAGCCGGAGCAAAGAAACTGCTAAAACAATGCGTCACAACGTACACATAGTAGAATGCAACCAAAGTAGCTCAGATGACGAATCAGCAGAAGTGTACGCTGCTGAAATGGTTTGGCCAAAGCAGGCTAAATCTTCGGCTTGTGCTTCCTTACAGCCGGTTCAAAAGAAACGGCAAGAGGAGGTAAAGTTTACATTTAATGTTGGTAAATGTGATAAAATATTTGATGAGTTACTTAAAAATGGCAATATTAAAATAAATCACACTGTTCCATCCGCCGACGAGCTAAAACGTCGTGCGTACTGCAAGTGGCATAACTCATTTTCTCATGCCACTAATGATTGTAATGTATTTCGGCGACAGATTCAATCGGCCATTAACGAAGGACGATTGAAATTTCAGGAAATGCAGGTGGATACAGAGCCCTTTCCGATGAACATGATTGACTTCGAGGGCAAGAAAGTCTTGGTTCGGCCAAATACAGCCGATAAAGGCAAAGGCAAGGAAACAATCATCGGCAATGCTAAAAGGGCCGATGGAGATTGTAAAGTTGCTTGCAGGAAGGTGGTGGCCGAGAAGACTCCCGATGGAGGGGAGACACTGAAGGTGACCATCACAGCCTCTAACACTGGGGGGCAAGCGCAGACAGGGAGACAGTTGCGGGAACCCGTGCTGCGCATCACGGACAGTCCGCCGTCCCGACGCGGACGGTCCGACGCTTCCCCGGACGGTCCGGACGACTCTGGCGGACGGTCTGGCCATGCTCAGGACTCGCAGCGACCACGTACCTTCAAACCACGACGACCAGAGATAGGTACGTGGAAAACAAATACATTTAAAGCAGCTGGTCGGCTGATCAAGCCTGGCCCGACTTTCGATCAATTGTTGTCTAAATATGTGAAAAAGAAGGCCGGCCCCAGTGACCGACCACCGAAGCGACCCCGCTCACCCATTCATGAGCAACGTCAGGTCAGGCCGATTGGACCACCTCACCAATCGGAAGAAATGAAAGGTCCTATTGTACAATTGAGACCTAACATGCCGACATGGACCCCTCCACCCCCTTATCCATCTATGCCATATCCATACACATACTTACCTCCACCATATGTCCCAAATCAAATGTGGGGCATGCCACCATATCCATTTGGGATGCCACAGTACCCCGCCTGGGGGGCACCCCAAACATCCGTTTTTGATAGGTTGGCGCCGCCAGTGCAAGACCGATTGAGCGCTGCTGAATCTGGTCACCAGGCACAGGCCCAACAAGATTGCCGGACTACTCGGCCTCCTAGGCCGACCAATCCGGCAGGGGGGGCATATGCCTGCAACAAAAAAGGACATCATCAAAATAGGCACTGCAGATGTTGTCATACAAGAAGATAATAAAGGGCCGATGATTTTCGGCGAATCGGCCAACACAACCGAAAAGGATACGGCTACCATCAAAACAGTCGATCCAAAATACTCCATGCCTCGATGGTGCCCAGCGGGATTGACACGATCCCAAAAGAGAAAATTACAGTGCCTAAGAGCAAAGGAGAGCCAGGAGAAGGAGGCGGAAAAGACATTTAATGACACACATCCACTATACCCGCCACCGCAAAAGAAATGGAGACCGAAGGCCGTTGAGAAAAAACAAACGACCACAGAAATAGAAAGTCAATCTGCACCAGGCGCGGACCGTCCGGCCCCTGCGCACGGACCGTCCGCCGTTCACCAGGAAGTCTCTGGACGACCTGCACCAGGCGCGGACCGTCCGGCCCCCGCACGCGGACCGTCCGCCATTCACCAGGAAGCCTCCAACGACACGACAACATCAATGGAAGAGGACGATCTGCTGGGAGAAGACCTGGTCGACTACGAGGCTTCTCCAGAACGCCCAGGTATGGATGTAAATATTATTACATTTTCTACCGATTGTACTATTATCGGCGACGATGAACCTGTTGTTGCCCAGTTTGATTTTGGTCCTAAAGAAGCCGCCTTTACTAAACCAAAAGAATCGGTAAATCATTTAAAGCCGCTCTTCGTGCGCGGCCACATTGATGGGATACCGATTGCTAAGATGCTGGTAGATGGAGGGGCGGCTGTAAATCTGATGCCTTATTCATTATACAGAAAATTAGGTAAACAAGATGACGAACTTGTCAAGACCAACATGACCCTCAGCGGTGTTGGAACTGATAGTTCGATCAAAGCCAGGGGAGTTACGTCCGTTGAATTAACCATCGGGACTAAGACCCTTGCTGCTGCATTCTTCGTCGCTGATGTAGAAGGAAATTACAGTTTAATCCTAGGCAGAGATTGGATTCACGCCAATCAATGTATACCTTCTACATTACATCAAATGCTGATACAATGGGTAGGCGATGACATAGAACAAGTACATGCTGATGTATCGGCCTGCATCGCTGTGGCCGATGCCCCTGTACTCTGGACTTATGAGACTGCTACATGTCTCACAGGAGTAGACTTTTCTGATTATCAATTCATAAGTATAGATAAGAAAGGTTTCATTCCTGTAATGCTAGAGCCGATGGAGAATCGGCTAAATCCTAAATAAAGTTAAAATGATGAATACACACAAAGTTCATGAGTCTTTGGTCACAGACAGTTCGGCCGCCAAGGCCGGATGGTCTGGTCTTTCACAAGAGAGTTCGGACTTTAAGACCGAGCATCTACCACAGCGAAAAGACAGTATTACGGATGATCCGGTCCCCGAGACCGGAAATTCCGCCATCACACAAAGATCATCTGATTCCTCTGTGGGGGACATGATAGAGGAATTCAGAGATCTTGATAAACTAGGACAGGGGTTTACATCGGCCGATCCTTTGGAGGAGATTGACATAGGAGATGGTAAAACTCCAAGGCCGACTTTTGTAAACAAGACCCTGGAGACCGATTCTAGAAATGAGATGATCGGTCTATTGAAGGAATATTCAGATTGCTTTGCTTGGAATTATACTGAGATGCCTGGATTAAGCCGAAAGATCGTAGAGCATCGGTTGCCTATTAAATCTGGTTTCAGACCTTTCAAGCAAAGAGCTAGAACATTTCGTCCGGATCTTCTCCCACGCATCAAGGACGAAATCCACCGGCTGCTAGAAGCTGATTTTATCAGACCTTGCAGATACGCAGAGTGGGTCTCCAATATTGTGCCGGTGGAGAAGAAGGAGACAGGTAAACTTAGAGTATGCATTGATTTTCGCAATTTAAATAGAGCAACTCCTAAAGACGAATATCCTATGCCCATAGCCGACACATTAATCAATAATGCATCAGGAAATAGAATTATTAGCTTCCTTGATGGTAATGCCGGATATAATCAGATTTTCATGGCCGAAGAAGATACGTCTAAAACGGCCTTTATATGTCCAGGCTTCATTGGTTTATTTGAGTGGGTTGTCATGACATTTGGTTTGAAAAATGCTGGTGCTACTTATCAGAGGGCTATGAATTTGATCTTCCATGAATTGTTAGGAAACACTGTGGAAGTTTACATTGATGATATTGTAGTCAAATCGGCTGAGTTTAGTTCTCATATAGCTGATTTGCGTAAAGCCTTTGATAAAATGCGTCAGTATGGTTTGAAAATGAACCCACGTAAATGTGCTTTTGGAGTGTCGGCTGGTAAGTTTTTAGGATTTGTCATACATGAACATGGTATAGAAATAGACCCTGACCGAATCAAGTCTATTCGGAATGTGGGACCTCCGACCTGTAAGGTCGAGGTACAGAGGTTTCTCGGCAAGGTGAATTATTTACGAAGGTTTATTTCTAACCTAGCCGGGAAGATTGATGCGTTCACCCCTATTCTCCGGCTTAAGAATGATGCCGAATTCGCTTGGGGGGCAGAACAGCAAGAAGCATTTGATCTCATCAAAAAATACTTATCTTCGGCTCCCGTATTAAAAGCACCACGAGCAGGAGTACCATTCCGATTATACATTGCAGCTGAGGATAAGGTCATTGGGGCTGTTCTGACACAAGAAACCGAGGGGAAGGAGCATGTGGTGACATATCTGAGCCGAAGGTTGGTGGATGCTGAAACAAGGAAGCAGTGTTGCCTGTGGAAATAAGTTTGAATGCTGTCAGGTTCGCCAGACAAAATGATCTAACTGCTACTGATTATTATGATTCAATGATTGATAATATTGATGAGGTGACCGACAAGAGGATGATAGCTTTGGGAGCAATAGAAAAGGACAAGATCATGGTAGCCAGGGCCTACAACAAGAAGGTCAAGGCAAAATCATTTCAAGTAGGAGACCTGGTGTGGAAGACCATTCTGCCGCTAAAGAGTAAAGACCGGAAGTTCGGGAAATGGTCACCAAGCTGGGAAGGCCCTTATAAAGTAAAACAGGTGATGTCTGGCAACGCCTATTTGCTACAAACATTACAAGGCAAGGACTTGCCTAAGGCTTTGAATGGGCGTTTCCTCAAACAATACCATCCTAGTATGTGGCAGGATGCCTAAGAGAACCGATGTAATCACATCGAGTTAGTTGCTTTTGGTTTGCTCAGCTCCACCAAAAGGCAGGGGGGCATATGTTGAGCACTAGATTGAGCGACCGGACGGTCCGGCCTTGAGGCCGGACGGTCCGCGGTCCAGACGGTCCGCGCCTGTGGGCCGGACGGTCCGCGCGTGCGCAGAACAGATTAGGGTTCCGAGTTTTGTGCTACGGTTGTTAGCTATATTCGCGGGATTAGCTCGGAATCAGTTGTGTAAAGGGTCCAGTCCCCCTCCTCTATAAATAGAGAGGTCTACAGCCGATTTGTAATCATCAACAATCGAATCAATACAACTTTTATTCGCATTTTATCCTAGGAGTAGTTCTAGTCTAGTTTAGGTTTAGCCTCCCAATCCCCAAATTCTCCGCCTCTCCTCGACTCTACGTCGATTAGAGGAGTCTAGGTCGGCCTGCCCGAGCCTAGACACCACCTAGGATATCTCCTCCCCGACGGGGTCCCTCCCGGGAGCGAGATCCAGGCGCCGTCGGCGGTCTTCCGCCGCCCCTGCGCACGCGCGGACCGTCCGGCCCCAGGGCGCGGACCGTCCGGCCGTCAGGCAGGGAACTCGGGCTCCTGCACCAGGTCGCGGACCGTCCGGCCCTGTGCCGCGGACCGTCCGACCATCAGGCAGGGAACTCGGGCTCCTGCACCAGGTCGCGGACCGTCCGGCCCTGTGCCGCGGACCGTCCGCGCCTGACCAGAAAGCACCGCCGCCTCGCACCAGGCCGCGGACCGTCCGGCCCCCGCGCGCGGACCGTCCGCCCCTGTGCAGAGGGCACCGCCGCTGGTTCTCTTGAGTAATTGGCGCCTCCAAAAAGGCGTCAACAGTGTGGTACAACTTAAGCGACGCTTTGGATGCGAGAATCAGTTGTGGTTCTCTCTAGAATCACTAGAAACACTTTTAGGGCTAATTTGGGAGCAGTAATTTTCCATGGGATTTTCATTTTCCCAAGGGAAATTAGTTCATTTTCCCTTGGGAAAATGAAAATCCCATGGGAAATTAGTGTTCCCAAACTAGCCCTTAAACGGTAAAAGACAATACTCCCTCCGTTTTTAAATTTATAATTCATTTGATTTTTTTGGTTAACTTTGATCGGCTTGACTTATTAAAAAATTTATAATTATTGTTAATTTTTACTGTGATATCGTTTAGCATATAATATACAAGTATGGCTTTGATTTTTTTTTTTTTTGCAAAAAAATGAATAAGACGAGTCTTTCAAATTTAAGATAAAAAAGGCAAACAAATTATATATGAGGACCGAGGGAGTACTGATTTAGGTAGAAACATTTCCAATATTTCTTTTCTTTTTACTATAGACAAGAATCACCTCCAAAGTAGTTTTGCGTAGTTCTGATTTTGGTTTATCCTATGCAACGGTGATTTGTTTTTCCCCCCTAATTATCCTTTTTAGTGCAACATGTTAAAATGAGTTTCATTTAGGTTGTTATTTGTCCACAAATATATATATTTTTTGAAATTTGTATATTTTTTGTCAGGAAAAAACACTTATTTGGGGGTACAGAATCCAGTGAAACAAACTAAACGTTTTCATGAAGTGATTTTTATCCAGCACCTAAAACGTTTTCTGAAAGGAAGTGGAACTGAAACAATTGTACGAGAATGTAGGTCTCTTATCAAATCAAATGTATCCTAAATGATAGCAATAAAATTGATCCCGTTGTTGTTGTTGTCATTTGACATGTTACGTGTGGGTTGTAGAGGCATAGCTATTCAGTAGACAATTTTGAGCAGCTTACTACAGTGATAAGAATATACTGTTGTCACTGTTGCTCCACCAGCGGCCGCTAACCTATCGGATTCGTGTCGTGCGTAATCAATGCGAATCTAACCGCCGAAGAACTTGTTCGACAAAATTTCACTTTCCCCCTGAATCTATTACCCACACCCGAATCGCAGAAGCAAAGAACTGCGTAGTAGTAGTAGTTTTTGCGCATGCAGGAAGACGCCTAACCAAGCAGCCCCCTCAAGCAAACAGTGCCAGAACGCATGCGAGCGACGGAGCGAGCACGAGAACCAGGCCATGCACGAGAACGAGACCGCCGCCGCCGCTGCCGCAAGCGACAGGGACGGAGGAGACGACCGGTTGGTGAACGAACAGCCACCAACTTTCGCCTGGTGTGACTGACGAGTATAGTAGTAGGTGCACACAGCGATCGACCTGGATTCTCTGACCACGAGGGCGGGCCGGGTAAAGTAAACAAAAGCGGTTTTGCTCGTCCAGCTGGCCGGCATCACCGACGCAACCGAAAGTAATAAGCACGGCCCGGCCTCGTGCTAAACCGCAACGTAAGGTACCTTACCTTACGAACAATCTTGTTAGTAATAAACAAAGAACGGAAGGGCAAGGGTATCGCTGTCTTCCAAGATTGTGGAGGATGAGGAGGATCATGTTCGCGCTCACCTCAGAGAATCATTAGTAACCCAGCCAGCGCCGCGCATCAGTACCGGGCACTGTCGCTTTCGCTCGATCCTGCCGCATCCAGATGAGATGATGATGCGGGGAAACGAGTCTTGCGGGAGCGAGTCACGGCGACGCTCTCGGTGTCAAATTAATCCACGGAACGACGCGATCCGTCACACTCTCCCGGCTCCCCGGTCCCGACCGCCGTCACATGGCTCGACCGCCGCTGGCGCTCGGCACATGCCTGCCGCCCGACCCTAGCCACGTCGCCGCAACGGCCAATCGGGTGGCGCCCCGCACAACAATACACACAGAATTGTTGTCCTGTTCACGGAGGAGGACAGGGCGAGGACCAAGCCGATCGAGCGCGTCGCGTTTCGACAGCAAAGCACCGGCGTTCCATTGGGCCGGCGAGACGTGACCTGTGTGTGTTGTGACCAACGGAGCGCCTGGTGCCAGTGCCGCCGCCGCCGCCGCCGCGCGAGTGTTCGCGTCGGACCGCAGCCGGTAGGGCCGTGTTGCCGTCGCACGCAACGACGCACAGATCTGCTGGCCGGCGGGCGCCATCCAATGGGGCGCGTTTCACGGTGCCGACGACGTGCCGTGGGGCGGGACACCGGTCGTTTTCTCGTGTGTGCCGCCTGTACGTGGCCATGTGGTCCCGATCCGCAAGTTGCGAATGGATTACGTAGTATATATAGGGTGGTCTCGACAACGTGATCCAGTAGCCTAGCCTAGCAGCCACAGTGATGTACGCACGCACGCACGGGTCACATTCTTTCCCTAGCCCGTACCGTACTGTGGTATGTGTTGCATTTATTTGGGATAATAAAAATCTGGCGGTTAGATTCGGATTAAAGCCAAGCGAAACTGCTTGAATAACGCCAGGTGCGGCACTAGGTAATCTATCGTCGGCCAAGGAAATTAAACGAATGAGAATCAACAAAAAAAAAAAAGGATCCTCTGTGTTCGCCCTGATGATCTGTACGTACAGGTAGTGTACAAGACAGACCGTGACGAAAACTGACGATCGGCGTCGAAAACGGACGATGCGTGTACTACTACTGTACTGTAACTTTGCAAGAACGGTCACGTGTGATGTTCTCCCATCACGATCCAAAAAACAAAAAAGTCGCGACCTTGTAGAACTAACCCTGAGAGGATTCTGCGGGCCGGGGACGGGAGAAAATCGCGCAAGCGGAATCAAAAGGGCATGTGCGGAAAAGGACGGCATTTGTCAAAACGATATAGATCTGCAGGTCGATCATGCTAGCTAGTAGTAGTACTTGAAACGCCCCCAGTTATATGATATGACACAACCTCTCCAGATCTCTCGTACCCGCCGCTGTACCCCCATATGGCAAAAAGTCTGTGCTTCCCTCGCAAGCAAACCCAGGTGGAAAAAAAAAATGTAAACCAAAGAGCCCGGCCGCGCGCTGCAGCTGGCGATCTCCTCGATCGAGCAAAACCGATGGAGAACTCCGCTAGTTGTTGATCGATGCGCCTTTCGATTCGCAGCGGAGGCACCACTGTTGGTGGATGGATGGATTAGGCACCAACCAACTAACCTCGATTAATCAACGCCGATCGCCGACACATCCATCCTTTCTCCCGTGAAAAGAGCATGTGGTGGCCATGGGTAGTAGTAGTCTCTTTATTATCCTTTTGAATTCTTGACCTGTTGTTTATTAGTCTTTTCTATTTGTGCTCACGCACTGGCGGTTTTCCTTCTCTGACCGAGTGAAATCCGGGCGCGTTTCTTTGGCGTAGCTTGGACAGGTGCAAGGCAAGGGGGAGAAAAAAAAAGGAACTTGTCCTGCGGATCCCAGTTCCAGGTAATGGTTGGCTTGGACGGCAAGCAACAGGGAAGGAACGCGCGGTGGCACTGGCCCATCAGCCACTGGAGTCGTCTGAACATACGCAGCAGATAGATGCCTTCCTGCCCGCCTGCCTGCTGCTCGGGACCACCGTCCGGTGGGAGCGGGCCAGCAGCACATCCGATCGTGATGCAGCATTTCAGTACGTGTGCTCGCGCAGGCAAGCTGTGTGTGTGTGGCAGCGTGGCAGGTGTGGACGAGCTCTTCTACTTCTACAATTTTTTTTGTCTATACAAATTAAATCTGCACCAGTTCGAATAACTAGATTTAATCTAAAACGAACTGCGTGGTGGTCGTGGGGTGGTTGACCCCGGTCGGTGCTATTAAGATATGACTGCTGAGCCGGGAAGGGTAACACGGATAAAAGGCAAGATTAGGGATGGAAACGAGACGAGCTCGGCTCAACCATCCGAGCCAACGAGACTGATCATAAACATGAACTCGCTCTCTAAAATATAATATAAAATATCAAAAATAATTTTAGTAACATATTTTAATTAGTAATATAAATATTACTAATATAATATAGAAAATAGGTTAATTTTAGTAATCTTAAAAAACATAAACTAATTGTCTATTTAGACTAACACTACATATAAGCATACTAATTGAAATTTTATGTAATAAATTGTTGTTGGGTCGAGCCACAAGTCAGCTTGTGAGCCGAATCGAACCGAGCTGACTCGCTTTTTTCTCGATCTAGAAAATAAGCTCGACTCGAACTTATTCTAAATAATGAGTCGAGTTCGAGCTTTTTTTCTAGCCTAGACGGGATCACATCGAACCAGGTTTCGAAAGTATGATAGCATCTCGCAATAATAAAAACCGATGGCCAATGGAGAAGGGTGAGGCCGTCCGCATCGTATGCCGCGCCATGCCCCTTCCCCTAGCACTGTATACGCGTAGGGAGCCTCCTACGTGCTACAACGCTAGGGGAGGCCGCGCCGCTCTCCCAGATTAAGGGGAGCATTGTAGCGCCTCCTTGCACAGTGTTTCTCTATTTAATAGTTGAAAAAATAGTAATAAAAGATGAATAGGGTTAGAAAATTATATTTTATAGTTGTAGGGATATAGAGGGATAATATATGAGGAACCGTTGCAGGAGATGAAAAAAGTTAGGGGGTGAAATGTTAATCATGTGACTAAAAAATGATATAGGAGCAAAAATTTAGAGGTCACGACTGCGGATAGTCTGATGCTAAAACTACTAAACTAGATTATATACACTGCACAAGGCTGAGTGCTTAGCGACCGACTACCGAGTACTGTATGGAGACGGCTACACGCACGAAAGAATCCGAAAAGGGGTCTCCGCGCCGCGCGCGGGCGTGGCAACCACGCATGGGCCAGCCAGAGGGCGGCGATCCCCCACCTCCCTCCCAGGACAACACCAGTGAGTCATCACATTCCCACCGGATCCCGGAAGCTTTTTCCACACGGCAGCCGGGCAGCGTCTTCCTTTCTCATGTACTAGCAGCCTCTAGCCCCCTACCAGTACTAGCAGTGGCGCAAAAACTTTTTTATTACAACTTCCCGGCAGGACCCGTTTCGTTCGGTCCAAGTCTCCAACCCCTAGCAGCCCACCCACATACAATTCCGTTTGCCCGGGTCCTCTCCTCGCCCGCGACCGCCGTTTGACTCCCGGACCCGACCCACTCCCACCAATCGGAGGCAAAGATCGCGTGAAATCCCGGGTCTCGCGCGCCCATTTCAGCCGGACGCTGACCAAGACAACCCCGGCGATCCCCACACCCGCACACACAAAGACGCAGACCACACAACGGCTCGGCAAGCGGCAGCAAGCCCAGACCAGAGCGAAAACCCACCGTTCCAGCACCCGATTTTGAACCACCGCGACACTCCCAAGTCCCAACCAAATCTACGACCCCTCCGACCGAAACGAGATCTCCGCCTCCCCTCACGGAAAGGAAAGAAACGCTCTCCCCCCGGGGCAAAGGGAACCGTCGCCGCGTCGCGGAAAACTGAAGCGGGGCACAGGAGGAGGAGAGGCCGAGGCAGGGAGAGGGTTCCGGCGGCGATGGAGCGGTACAACCCCTCCGAGGTGTACGAGCTCTTCGTGCGCCACATGAACAACCCGAGGTAAGGGAGGCCGGGAGGCCAATTCCACCTATTCTTTTTCCCCCCTGCGGTTCTCTTTCTTCGATGCATCCTTCGATGGAGCGGTCACTGATCGGTCTGCGATGCCGCCGCAGGGTGGTGGTGGACAACGGCGCGTGCGCGACGGCGACGCTGGTGCAGGTGCACAGCGCGAGGAAGCACGGCGTGCTGCTCGACGCGGTGGCGGCCCTGTCCGACCACGGCGTCTGCGTCCGCAAAGGCTACATCTCCTCCGACGACGGCCGCTGGTTCATGGACGTCTTCCACGTCGTCGACGCCGCGGGCGGCAAGGTGGCCGACGCCGGCGCCCTGCTGGCGCGCCTCGAGTCCTCGCTCTCCGCCGACGCATTGCCGCCCCGCCCGCCGCCCGCCGCCGCGGGGGCCGGGACGCCCACCCTGCTCGAGCTCGTCGGCGCCGACCGCCCGGGCCTCCTCTCCGAGGTCTTCGCCGTGCTGCACGACCTCCGCTGCGGCACCGTCGACGCCAGGGCCTGGACGCACGCCGGCCGCGTCGCCGCGCTCGTGTTCGTGCGCGACGAGGAGACCGGCTCGCCGATCGACGACGCGGCGCGGGTCAGGCGCGTGGAGTCCAGGCTCCGGCACGTCCTCCGCGGCGGCGCGCTCGGCGCGAGGATGGTCCGGGCAGACGCCTCCGCCGTCAACATGGACCGGAGGCTCCACCAGCTTCTCAACGAGGACGGGGAGGCCGGGAGCCGCGCCGACCGGGCGGAGTCGGAGGCGGAGGCGCCCACGCCCACAGCGGTCGCCGTGCAGGATTGGGTGGAGAGGGGGTACTCGGTGGTGACAGTGAGCTGCCGCGACCGGCCCAAGCTGCTCTTCGACGTCGTCTGCACCTTGACAGACTTGGATTACGTGGTGTACCACGGCACGTTCCACACAGACGACGATCACGCCCGCCAGGTGAAGCTTCTAGGCGTTTCTTTCTCGGCTGATCCCCAAAGATTTCTTTCCTGCTATTACTGAATCTAGGGCCGCCATTACTGAATTTTTGTCGCGCTGAGTTCTTGAGCTGGAGGAATTCCTGCCAGGAATCTCGACGTTTCCATAGTAACTCACTGCATTAGGAGCGGGTAGGACATTTCTGTAAACTTTTCTCTCACTTTTACTCCACTTTTACCTTTTGGTTGCTTTGATTGTGACTGTTGTGTGTGTATGCTTGAGTTTTGTTCATGAAAATTCCCTTTTACTGAATTTTCTGAGTTTTGGCATTTTAAAACGGAAGGTTTAACTTTAGTTTCATTTGCATTTGCATCGCTAGATTATTCTGCTTCAAAATTGTACCGCGTCATAATCACGACTGCATAATTAATAGTACTAAGCACTATATTCTGCAAAACTGATCAAAATTGCTGCTACGGTGCTGCAAATTGAATTCAGACACTACCTATGCACTCCTGTTGAAGCTAAGTTGACATCCTGTTGCTTCTTGGCTTGGCTGCAGGAGTTCTACATCAGGCGGTTGGACGAGCGGCCAATTAGCTCGGCGACCGAGAGGCGGCGCGTGATCCAATGCTTGGAAGCGGCCATCGAGAGGCGCGCATCCGAGGTGCGTGATCGCTGAGTATCTCCCTTCCTTTCCCTACATGCCACGCTACGCCACGCCACCGCAGCAAAAACACACAACGCCGGATGCTCGCTCCACCTTCCTCCCTCCCTCCCAGTCCCAGCCCAGGCGCAACGTCTCTTTCACGCCCTGCCCAACTTTCCACTTCACCGCCATGTGTTCGGACGAAATCCCAGCCGCACCACCTCTCTATCTAGGAGTATTCTCTAACGCCAGAGCGATCCTCTGTGGCTGTGCGCAGGGAGTGAGGCTGGAGCTGCGCATCACCGACCGCCGCGGGCTGCTCGCCTACGTCACGCGTGTGTTCAGGGAGAACAGCCTCTCGGTCACGCACGCCGAGATCACCACCAGGGGCGACATGGCCATGAACGTGTTCCACGTCACCGACGTGGCCGGCCGACCCGCGGACCCCAAGACCATCGACGAGGTGATCCAGAGGATCGGCACGGAGAGCCTCCGGGTGGACGAGGAGCGGTGGCCGCGCCTGTGCTCGACGGAGGGCGACGCTGGCCGCGGCGGCGGCGGTGCGGGGATCTTCTCGCTCGGGAGCCTTGTCAAGAAGAACCTGGTCAGTCTTGGCCTCATAAGATCCTGCTCGTGAGGACGCGATCAATGGGGGGCATGTGCTCCATGGGATCCTTGTGTAAATATGGGATGGTGCATGGGTTAGTTTGTAAATGGAGTAGGGGTTTAAATCGCCGTTTCTAGTTCTAGGTTTAAGTTGCCACGTGTACATAGTAGCAAGTGGAGATGGAAGGTTTTAAAAGTTGCTGGTCGGCAACAGCAAGGATAATGGACCTCTCTGGTGGGTCGTGCCATGTGTCTATCTAACTTTTACGTAAGAAAAAGTATTATACATGGATCGCTGAAACAGAGTACTTGTTTCGCAAGACCAAAAATGGATCAACAATACTATACTTGACCCATTCACCTCAAAAGGTCAAATCTGAGATCACACAACGGAATAGTGCACGGAGTATGACGGTTGGTTTGACAGAAATCATTTGAACTTTCGCAAACCAACATCCCTCGTCAAAATCCCTGCGAATGAACGTCTACTGGCCCACAAACAAAATCATCAATTCGAGTACAAGTTTCACTACGGATACACTATTTTCAACATATTTTACCGACATCATCTCGCTGTCAGCTGAAAACAAAACCATTTGACTTCCTACAGCTACATTTCAAAGTCGGTTGGATACACTATTTTCAACCTATTTATCGACATCGTCTCGCCGTCAGCTGTAAAAAAAACCATTTGACTTCCTACAACTGCTACTTTTCAAATTTGAACTCTTTATTGCAACTGGGATTTGGACATTGCATGCCCCATGGCACTAGCTGGCTGGTGCCGTGAGTTTTCTGGCCATGCTATTGTGTTGTCTTTTTGTGCCGTTGCCTTTGAAATTTTAAAATTTTACATGATTTTTTCATACGATTTCTAAATTAGTTAAATAATATATCTACTTAAACTATATAGACAATTTTTATTTGATGGTGCATTTACAAAAAAATTTTTTTGCAATGGCAGATATTTGAATTGCATATTTCAATATTTTTGCACCAATTCATAAGTGTTGGATATAATATATTTTTTTCTAGTGCAAAACAATTTTAAGCGCTAAAACTTGTGGAATCCGTCAAACTTGGTATGCTGCATTATAAATATTCTCGCTTTATTCTCTTCCAGTGGTCAAATTATTTAACTTAAGGATTGCTAATAGGCACATGTTAGCTTTGGAGTACCAATTATGGTTCTTTAGCTAGATTAGATGGAAGAAGATTATATAATGTGTTTCTTTATTATCTCATTTGTTTATATGATCAACTATATGTTGTTAATTACATGTTGTATATAGTATCATGTTGCAGTGGTTTGAAGTATTTGCAGGCAATTTAATTTATCTAATTTAAAACTACTGAATCTATTGTTTAATTGTATCCTATAGTTTACAATCGTTTTCGTCTGTTAAGAAGTTATTACGGTTCAACCAAATACACTTTTTTTTATTTTTCTTGAGAAAGCCACTAATCAACGAAACATGCGCTTTTCAGGTCATGCATGCGGAACGAGAACTGATCCAAGCCGTGGCGGCAAGAACCAAGAAACGAGAAGATCGCGTCTGCCAACCACCTCTGACCTACCGCCCAACTGCCGCGAATCGACCAAACCTGGTAAGGGACGTCGGACACGTGGCCGCGGATCGCCATTGCTTTCGGGGTGGCTGCAGTTGCGGTACTCGGGGAAAATGACCGCCCAACCCTTTCCGAATTCCTATTTCCACCGCCTCTACTCCCGTTGGAGCGGGAGAGGGAGCGGGGAGAAATCAGGTCGGAAGAATGTGTTTGGGCTGGGCTGGGCCGGATCGTTGCGTTGGTTGCCGGTTTGAATCCGCGAAACGACGGGTGGTTGTGGTGGAGCCCGTGGGGAGCAAAACGTGCGGGAAACCATCCTGCGTGAGTGGGTTCGGTGTGCTTGTAGGCTTGTAGCCGCCCCCGCAGTAAATCAACGCCAAGTTGACAACTGCTGGAGTGGTCCTTGGCAACCACTACAGGTCTACAGCCAGCGGAGCAGTGCGGAAGTGGGGTCTTCAGCACGCCGGCCTGGATGCAACGAGAAGAGTCTTTTTTCCGGCCTGGACACAAAAGAGGTTTTTATTTTGCGCATCAATTCCTTACAGTGAATGAAACTCTATTATTTATATCAATGGTGCACCATCTCTCTCTCTCTCCAGATCGTATGTTTGGAGATCAGGTTTACCTTGGTTCGTGTCGCTGGTCTGCCATGGAATTCCTGTTTCCAGAGCCCTACTGCCCCCCGTCTGCCTACTTCTACAGAATACGGCCACGTGAGTTTGGCACACACATTACATTGCACTTGCACGCGTAACAAACCCACTTTCACACAACGGCCTCGTTTTGCAACGACAACACTACCTCGAGAACGACAAGTTAGGGCTTGTTTGTTTACCCCAATGGATTATATAATCTGGATTATTTTTGGAGGATTATATAATCTGGATTATATAATTTGGATTATATAATCTGAGTAGTCCTGTTTGTTTACCCAGATTATCTGGCGTGTTTCTGTTGGGCGGCGGGCTTCTCCGATCCGATAGGCGCAAAAACGATTCGGTAGATTATAATGGCAATGGTGGGTAATTTCTAGGAAACTTGAAAGGGTAGTGGGGAAGTGGGAAAAAAATAATCTGAAATAAGCACCTCCTCACTTGCTTATGGATTATCATAATCCAAGGGGTTAGATTATATAATTTGGGCAAATAAGCTAGACTGTTTGTTTGCCTCTTAGGATTATTTAATCCAGATTATATAATCTGGGGGGTAAACAAACAGGCCCTTAGTTCCTTGGTGCAGAATCTCGCCAAATAGAGCAGAATCACCGTGCCAACTACTTCCTGTGCCCTAAAAAGGCTAAAGCAGCAAATTTCATAGCCAACAGGCAGAGGGGCAGAGGAGTTGCTTCGCTCATCCTGCTGCCGAACTGCTAGGGCACCAGGATTCCAGCAAAGGGATTCCTACCGAATCTGCAGCTGGCCATAGCGCCCCGCGCCCCCGTCCGTGTCTGCATGACTTGGTTTAGGCCATAGGCCATAGCGATTGCTATCCGTTTTTTTGTTCTTGGTGTGGTAGATTCAACTTGCAAAAGGCCTAAACCAAGTCACGAACGATTCCGAAGTTCTACAGCACTTATGTACCAAGCACCCTTCCAACTTGTAAAAGAATGTTTCTATCACTTCAGCCGAGCAGGAGGGGGCTATATAAGCGTGTTTGGTATGGCTTTACTCCTCCTCTTTAGAGTAGTTCTACTCTAAAACTCTGGATTGAGCTGCTCTGCTCTGCTCCAGAATTTATATCGCTTTCGTATAATCAGTAGTGCTAGATTATTCGAGCAACTGCAGGCGGGAGCTTCGGCAACGTCCATACCCCGTCGATGAGACGATGACGGAGGGTTGCAGCGGCGTCCTGGATCTGCCACCGCCACCGTCCTCGCTCGAACTCCCAGCTCGGGCCGCTGCAAGCAGGATCTGGTTCAGACGCTGTCGTCGCCCGTCTTCAGGAGGTCTTCTTCTCCGAATTGTGTTGTCGGGTCGTCTCTCAGAAAGCACCGTCGGGATCTACAGCTTGCCAAGCTTGTGGGTACGGTTCGAAAAAGCCACCTCCAGTGACACTTCGTTACTATTTGTGAGACAATTCGAGGCGTTGAAAACTTCCTATCGTTTTGTAATGGTTATCACATGATACTAATCCATATCTATGTGGGAAAGATGGATTAGTAATTAGTTGGTTCAGTTTAAAAAGTTTGTCGGTTAAATGAGGTTATATGTTTTCGTGATATGCTTGGCTGCCGGGCTGACATGCACCTTTTTCGTGAGTTCACCTGCTCAGCGAGACAACAATGTTGTCTGTGATTAGTTCTAACTAGCACAAGAATCATTCTGAGGATTGTTATTGCTAAATAGGTTCGGCTGTTAGATGTAATATTGTCCACCTGTTAGATGCCTGTTTTGAAAAAAAAAGATCATTAAAGTAATTTGTGCATATGTTAAATCCATAAATAAAGCAGGGTTGTTGTCCCTAGTTTGACATGCTTATCTTATTAAAAAAATCGAAAAAAATAAAAATCTAAAGCTATGTTTAACGTATATTATATGCTAAACAATACCACAAACAAATTATAATTAGGAGTTTGGGACTGAGTCGAGATCTGTAACCACACCTGACTGATCAAGTATCTATGCAAGTTTGTGATTTGACTGAGGTTCAAGAATCGTCAGTCATGTTTGCTCCAGAACCTACAAAAGGGTGGCTGTACAGTAGATCAAGAAAAGACTAGCTCTGATGCTATCGATGAAATTGCTGAATGTATTAAATCTTTCTTGCTGTGACGCTACATGGAGGATTTTCGAGATTGAGATTCATGGTAAATTTCTTCCTTTGGAGCGTCTTTTCGTGCATCTACCAGGATTAAACTCTGTTACAGTGCAAGAGGAAACTGATCTGCAGAGTGTTGTCGATGATCATTAGTGTCGGCGTTTCGAAACTGGGGGGTCCCTGGGCCGACGAGTGAAATGTCGCCGCGTGCCCCAGCCCAGATGGGTCGGCGCGAGACGGAGCGCGAAGGGGGGAAGAAAGGGCAGCCGGAGCGAGAGAGGGAGGTGGAAATCCCGCGGCCTTCGTGTTTTGTCCCGCGCCCAAATCGGGTGCGCTTGCAGTAGGGGGTTACAAGCGCCCACGCGGGAGAGGGAGCGAGCGGCCTCACGCGAGCGCCTGTCCCGTCCTCTTCCCCGCGCGGCCAACCCTCTCTAAGAGGGCCCTGGTCCTTCCTTTTATAGGCGTAAGGAGAGGATCCAGGTGTACAATGGGGGGTGTAGCAGAGTGCTAACGTGTCTAGCGGAGGAGAGCTAGCGCCCTAAGTACATGCCATCGTGGCAGCCGGAGAGGTTTTGGCACCCGGTTCGTGTGGTGTCGTGGCCGTCGGAGGAGCGCTGAAGCTTGGCGGAAGGACAGCTGTCGGAGCTGTCGAGTCCTTGCTGACGTCCTCTTGCTTCCGTAAGGGGGCTGAGAGCCGCCGTCGTCATAGAGCGTGCGGGGCGCCATCATTGCTTGTCTGGCGGAGCGAGCCAGATGGGACGCCGGTCTTGTTTCCCGTAGCCTGAGTCAGCTTGGGGTAGGGTAATGATGACGCCCCCTGTTGACGTGGTCGGTCCGTGCCCTAGGTTGGGCGATGTGGAGGCTCCTCCGAGGTCGAGGTCGAGTCTGTCTTCCGAGGCCGAGGTCAAGTCCGAGCCCCTGGGTCGGGCGAGGCGGAGACCGTCGGCTGAGGCCAGGGCTGAGTCCGAGCCCTAGGGTCGGGCGAAGCGGAGTTCGTCGTCTTCCGGGGCTGAGCCCGAGTCCGAGCCCTGGGTCGGGCGGAGCGGAGTTCGCCGTCTTCCGGGACTGAGCCCGAGTCCGAGCCCTGGGTCGGGCGGAGCGGAGTTCGCCGTCTTCCGAGACTGAGCCCGAGTCCGAGCCCTGGGTCGGGCGGAGCGGAGTTCGCCGTCTTCCGGGGCTGAGCCCGAGTCCGAGCCCTGGGTCGGGCGAAGCAGAGTTTCCTATGGTGCCTGAGGCCGGGCCTGACTGCCTGTCAGCCTCACTCTGTCGAGCGGCACAGCAGTCGGAGCGGCGCAGGCGGCGCTGTCCTTCTGTCAGGCCGGTCAGTGGAGCGGCGAAGTGACTGCGATCACTTTGGCTCTGTCGACTGGAAGACGCGCGTCAGGATAAAGGTGTCGGGCCACCTTTGCATTAAATGCCTCTGCGATTTGGTCGGTTGGCGTGGCGATTTAGCCAGGGTTGCTTCTTGGCGAAGACTGGGCCTCGGGCGAGCCGGAAGTATGTTCGTCGCTGGAGGGGGGCCTCGGGCGAGACGGAGATCCTCCGGGGTCGGCTGCCCTTGCCCGAGGCTGGGCTCGGGCGAGGCGTGATCGAGTCCGTCGAACGGACCGGTCCCTGACTTAGTCGCACCCATCAGGCCTTTGCAGCTTTGTGCTGATGGGGGTTACCAGCTGAGAATTAGGAGTCTTGAGGGTACCCCTAATTATGGTCCCCGACAGTAGCCCCCGAGCCTCGAAGGGAGTGTTAACACTCGCTTGGAGGCTTTTGTCGCACTTTTTTGCAAGGGGACCAGCCTTTCTCGGTTGCGTTTTGTTCCGGTGGGTGCGCGCGAGCGCACCCGCCGGGTGTAGCCCCCGAGGCCTCGGAGGAGTGGTTTGACTCCTCCGAGGTCTTAATGCCTCGCACAATGCTTCGGCTGGTCTGGTCGTTCCCTCATGCGAGCTGGCCGTAGCCCGGGTGCACGGTCGGGTTCCAAGTTCTCGGGCTGGTATGTTGACGCTGTCAACGGTTTGGCCGGAGCCGAGTTTGCGAGAGCAGCCCCCGAGCCTCTGCACAGGGCGAGAGGACGATCAGGGATAGACTCGACTTTTTTACATACGCCCCTGCGTCGCCTTTCCGCAAGGAGGAGGGGGGGAAAGCGCCATGTTGCCCTCGGAGGGCGCCGAACATGGTATCTCCGGTGAGCTGCTGGCGGGTAATCCGAGTGGACGCCCGTGCCCCATTTGCTAGGGGTCGGCTAGAGGCCCAGAGGCGCGCCCAAAAGTACCTGTGGGTGATCTGCCGGACCCGGTCCCCTGTCGACGGGGTCCAAGGGCTCGATGCCTCCCTCTGATGGGATTCCGTTACAAGATCGTTCCCGCTAGTCTCGGAAATGTCCTAGGGTACCTCGGGAGCGTAGACCGAGCCTTGGTTATGTATCGAACGTACCCATGGTCATCCCTCGCTCTGTGTCTGAGGCGGCTGTGAACCCTTCGAGGGCCAACCTACGAACTCCTGATCAGTAGTGGGCGCAGAGCCCGAGTGGCCTGAGGCAGCCGTTGAACCCTTCCGAGGGGCCGGCCTTCGAACCTCTGACCAGTAGTGGGTGTGGAGCCCACGCGCTCTGAGGCGGCTGTCGAACCCCTCCGAGGGGCCAGCCTTCGAACCCCTGATCAGTAGGGAGGCTCGGAGCCTGTTTCCTTCACGGAGAAGGATCCTTTTCGGGGTATCCCCCTTCCCGGTCCCTGTTGTAAGAGAGAGAAAGAGGAAAAAAAGGAAAAGGATACGAAATCGAATGACGTGGCGTACCTTTTTTTTGACACGGTCATTATGCCGAAGGCGAAGCGTCGCTCGCTTCCCCTGCCAGAGGCGCCGCCTTTCCCGCCGCGGAGTTAATGCGACGGGGCGTGCGGTTCGCGGGGCGGCTGTTGCGCGTGCGCGAGCCGTTCGAGGAACGGAACACGAGCGCGCCATCTTCACGCCGTGAGAGAGGGTTTTCTCACTGCCCCAGGAGGGGACGTAAGCTTGGCTGACGACGTGACCGCTGCTCCCGCCCGCCTGCCACCGCCATCATTGCCGGCCTATTTTTGGCCGTATTGACCGTCGCGCCTGGCTGGCACTGCTGGGTCGTACGCAGGGTTGCCTCGAGTCGCGGTACTGGTTCTACAGTCGAGGAGGCGTGGCAGTGGTGCGAGCGGCGGTGCAGTTGCTTGCACGTAGCGACCGGCGCGCCGGTCGCATGACGCGTGGGTGTGGGCCCCCATGCTGGGTGCGTTGGAAGTCGGAGGGGCGCGCCCACTTGGCGCGGTTGCATGCCGCCTGCATGGCTGCCCGCCCTTTCGCCCGCTGGTCTGGGCGAAAGTGGAGGATTGCTCGTAACCACTGGGCGGTTGCATGCACCGCGCGCGGCGGTTTGGCTTCTTCTGCTCTGGGCTAGTTTGCATGACGTGTGGGACCTAGCCCCCGCGCCGTAGGGGGAGGACCTTGGAGCGTGTTGGAGAAGACTCAGCCCATGATGGCTGGGGACGCAAGTAGGGAGAGTTGCCTTTAAAAGGAGGGTGACCCCCTTGAAAGGCGACCATGTCTTCGCACCCCCTTATGCATCGTGTCTTTCCACCTTCCGAGCCCCCGGATGGGGGACACCCGCAGTCCTTCCGCCTTGTCGTTGGAGGAACGCAACTCCGTGGGAGTTGGCACCTTTCAGCCATCGTTCGGCTTCAAGGATTTTCATCATGCAGCCCGACTGCACCCCTCCGCCGGCGGTCACCCAAGACGGTGACCTCCATTTCGATGGCGGGGGAAAGCAAGCCGGGCTGCGGCCTCTGCCCCTCCCTCAGCCTCAAGGATTTTCATCATCAGTGCTGGGGAGGGGAGTGTGCCGAGTTGGGGTCGGCTCCTGCGTGGGTGGTGGCCCGCTCCTTCCCTCAGTGATCGGGGGGAAGGGCGTTCGCCGTTCGTGGCGCTGGCAGCTGCCGCGTGCCTGGCTCTCGGACCCGAGTGGCTTCGGAGCCGCTCCCGGCGCCGCCTTCCACCACGGCAGCTGGAAGAGGTTCTTCCGCCGACGAGATAGCCAGGGCCGCCCACGGACCGACCTCCAACTCTACGGCCTTCTGCCCGTCCTTGCCTCACGAGTTTGGGCACGGGCGAGGGCCTCATGGCAGCAGCATCCGCCCTGAGGTCATCGCTGCTGCTGTTCGGCCCCCCGGGGCAGAAGTCGTCGTCGCTGCTGGAGCAGGCGACGACGAGCCGTTCGTCGGTCTTCCGTTGCTCCGCAGGCCCCCCCCAATCGAGTGGGGTTGTTCGTACCTGCGGAGGTGGAACCGGAGTTCCGTTTGTAATGGCACCTTGAATGCCAGTGTTTTTGTTCATTGTGGCCGTTGAGGCCTGAACATGTATGTATTTTTGGCACGGAGCCGTGTTTTTCCTCATTCTCGAGCACTAAGACTCGCCTGTTGGTTGTCTGAACCGCTTCACCAAGCGTGAGTCGCCCCGTGCAAAGGTGACGAGTGAGGTATCCGTATCCCGGAGGCGTAGGAGTCCCTCGGCTCGGTCGACCTTGCTGTCCGAGGCTTCTCTTGCTTAGTTAAAGGAACCCCTCGGCCGCTCTTCGATGAGCCGAAGCCAGGGGTAGCGGTGTCAGCACGGACAGAGGCAGAGTTGGCTCGAAAAGAAGACTTGGTCGGCCGGAGCCTGGCCAGGTCGTCCGTTTGCGGGACCGACGCCGGAGTTGATCTGCCGAGGCCTCGGGCCGGGTTGATGTCTTTGGGGGACAGCTGGCCGAGGCCTCGGGGTGACCAGCTGAGCCGCCTGCTCGAGCCGGATTCTTGGAGGAGACCCTGGCGGCGATGGCCCGGGCGAGATGATGACGTCGTCCTTCAGAGTGGAGATCCTCGGACCGCGTCGCCGTCCGAGGCTAGGTCGGACCTCGCCGAAGGTGTAGTCGACGCCGAGGGTGCTGCTGCTCCCTTCAGCCGTCAAGATCCGAGCCTGCAGGATCGGATTATCTTGTAGCGTTTGTTTTCTGCGACCGCTGAGGCCCAAACACACCCTCGCCGTGTTGTAAAGCTGCGCTTCTTTTCCTCTCGTTTCGAGTATCTCGACTTTCTCGTCGGTAACAGAATTGTCTGTGCGAGCGAGAGTTGCTTTTCACGGAAGGTGATGAGTGAGGTATCCATATCCCGGAGGCGTAGGAATCCCTCGGCTCGGTCGGCCTTGCCGCTTACGCGCACTCTTGCCCGTCCATAGGGTTCTGTCACCGACGCAGTCGAGAAGGCTCGAAGAATCGCTTCGGCAGAGGAGCTTTCGAACGTGAAGACTTGTTCGGTCCGCGAAATCACTTATCCGAACGTGAGTTACTTATCGCAGAAGGTGATGAGTGAGGTATCCATATCCCGGAGGCGTAGGAGTCCCTCGGCTCGGTCAGCCTTGGCTGATTACGTGTACTCCGTCGTTTTCAGGATCCACTTTCGAAGTAGTCGAAAAGCACGAAAGACATTCTGACAGAAAGGATCTTTTTCGAGGAAAATTTCGACGAAGAGGGGGTTCCCCCCCTTTTAGCCCCCGAGGGAGGGTCGGGCTTTGCCGAGGCAAGGCTGACCCTTCCTTGATGACTAAACTTTGCGTGGGAGCGAGGTATATGAACAACTTGAAAGCATCTTAAGGGTAGAAGCGACGTAGCTGTTGGATGTTCCAAGCGTTGCTGTAGACCTCGCCTTGACTGTTGGCCAGCTTGTACGTTCCGGGCTTCAGAACTTTGGCGATGACGAACGGCCCTTCCCAGGGAGGTGTGAGCTTGTGCCGCCCTCGGGCGTCCTATCGCAGCCGAAGCACCAGGTCGCCCACCTGGAGGTCTCGGGACCGGACCCCTCGGGCGTGGTAGCATCGCAGGGACTGCTGGTACCGCGCCGAGTGTAGTAAGGCCATGTCTCGAGCCTCTTCCAGCTGGTCCAGCGAGTCTTCTCGACTAGCTTGGTTGCTTTGGTCGGCGTAGGCCCTCGTCCTCGGGGAACCGTATTCTAAGTCTGTGGGCAAGATGGCCTCGGCCCCATAGACTAGAAAGAACGGCGTGAAGCCCGTGGCTCGGCTCGGTGTTGTCCTCAGGCTCCAGACCACCGAGGGGAGTTCCTTCATCCATCGCTTGCCGAACTTGTTGAGGTCGTTGTAGATACGAGGCTTGAGCCCTTGTAGAATCATGCTGTTGGCACGCTCTACTTGCCCATTCGTCGTGGGGTGAGCCACGGCTGCCCAGTCCACCCGGATGTGGTGATCCTCGCAGAAGTCTAGGAAATTTCTGCCGGTGAACTGGGTGCCGTTGTCGGTGATGATGGAGTTTGGGACCCCAAAGCGATGGATGATGTTGGTGAAGAACGCCACCGCCTGTTCGGACCTGATGCTGTTTAGGGGCCGGACTTCGATCCACTTGGAGAATTTGTCGATGGCGACCAACAGGTGCGTGTAGCCCCTGGGTGCCTTCTGCAAGGGGCCGACGAGGTCCAGATCCCACACAACGAAAGGCTAGGTGATGGGTATCGTCTGCAGAGCCTGAGCGGGCAGGTGGGTCTGCCTCGCGTAGAACTGACACCCTTCGCAGGTGCGGACAATTCTAGTGGCGTCGGCCACCGCCGTCGACCAGTAGAAACCTTGTCGGAAGGCGTTTCCGATGAGGGCTCGAGGTGCTGCGTGATGGCCGCAAGCCCCCGAGTGTATCTCTCGTAGGAGCTTCTGGCCTTCGGCGATGGAAATGCATCGCTGGAGGATGCCTGAGGGGTTGCGGGGGTAGAGCTCCTTCCCGTCCCCCACCAAGACAAATGACTTGGCGCGCCGCGCCAACCGCCGAGCTTTGGCTCGGTCGAGGGGTAGCTCTCCTCGGTGGAGATATTGCAGGTACAGGGTCTGCCAGTTTCGATTAGGCGTGACCCCGCTTCGCTCCTCCTCGACGCGCAGTGCCTCACCCTCGGGGGCCGAGGGTACCTCGGGCTAAACCGAGGGTGCCTCGGGTCGAGCGGAGGGTGCCTCGGGCCGAGCCGAGGGTGCCTCGGACTGAGCCGAGGGTTCCTCGGGCTGGGCCGAGGGTGCCTCGGGCTCGGGCGTGTCGTCGATCTTGACGGAGGGTTGATGCAGGTCTCGAGAGAAGACGTCCGGGGGAACCGTTGTTCGCCCCGAGGCTACTTTAGCCAGCTCGTCCGCAGTCTCGTTGTAGCGTCGGGCGATGTGGTTGAGCTCGAGCCCGTAGAACTTGTCTTCCAGGCGCCGAACCTCATCACAGTAGGCTTCCATCTTTGGGTCGCGGCAGTGGGAGTTCTTCATGACTTGGTCGATGACGAGCTGCGAGTCACCGCGAGCGTCGAGGCGTCGGACCCCTAGCTCGATGGTGATGCGCAACCCGTTGACCAGAGCCTCGTACTCAGCCACATTGTTGGACGCCGGGAAGTGGAGGCATAGCACGTAGCGTAGATGGTTTTCGAGGGGCGAGATGAAAAGTAGGCCTGCGCCAGCCCCTGTCTTCATCAGTGACCCGTCGAAGAACATGGTCCAGAGTTCCGGCTGGATCGGAACCGTTAGGAGCTGGGTGTCGACCCATTCAGCCACGAAGTCCGCCAAGACCTGGGACTTGATGGCCTTCCGAGGGGCAAACAAGATCGCTTCGCCCATGATTTCCACCGCCCACTTTGCGATTCTACCCGAGGCCTCTCGGCACTAGATGATCTCCCCAGGGGGGAGGATGACACCACAGTTACCGGATGAGACTCGAAGTAGTGTCGTAACTTCCGCCGCGTCAGGATCACCGCGTACAGCAGCTTCTGAATTTGTGGGTAGCGGATCTTGGTTTCGGACAGTACCTCGCTGATGAAGTAGACTGGCCTCTGAACGGGCAATGCATGCCCCTCTTCTCGTCTCTCGACCACAATCGCGGCGCTAACCACCTGAGTGGTCGCGGCGACGTAGATCAAGAGGGCTTCTCCAGCAGCGGGGGGCACCAAGATGGGCGCGTTCGTGAGGAGCGCCTTCAGGTTCCCGAGGGCTTCCTCGGCCTCGGGGGTCCAAGTGAAGCACTCGACCTTCCTTAAGAGGTGGTACAGAGGCAGGTCTCTTTTGCCGAGGCGTGAGATGAAGCGGCTTAGAGCCGCAAGGCATCCCATGACTCTCTGTACGCCTTTCAAGTCCTTGATGGGCCCCATGCTGGTGATGGCCGCGATCTTCTCCGGGTTGGCTTCGATGCCTCGCTCGGAGACGATGAACCCCAAGAGCATGCCTCGGGGTACCCCGAAGACACACTTCTCGGGATTAAGCTTCACGCCTTTCGCCTTAAGGCATCGGAATGTCACTTCAAGGTCGGAAAGGAGGTCGGAGGCTTTCCTCGTCTTGACTACGATGTCATCGACGTAGGCCTCGACCGTCCGGCCAATGTGTTCGCCGAACACATGGTTCATGCACCGCTGGTACGTCGCGCCCGCATTCCTCAAGCCGAACGACATGGTGACATAGCAGTACATGCCGAAGGGTGTGATGAAAGAAGTCGCGAGCTGGTCGGACTCTTTCATCCTGATTTGGTGATACCCTGAATAGGCATCGAGGAAAGACAGGGTTTCGCACCCGGCAGTGGAATCCACGATTTGATTGATGCGAGGCAGAGGGTAGGGAACCTTCGGACATGCTTTGTTTAGACCAGTGTAGTCTACACACATCCGCCATTTCCCTCATTTCTTTCTCACAATCACAGGGTTGGCAAGCCATTCGGGATGGAATACCTCTTTGATGAACCCTGCCGCCATTAGCTTGTGGATCTCCTCGCCTATGGCTCTGCGCTCTTCCTCGTCGAATCGGCGCAGAGGCTGCTTCACGGGTCGGGCTCCAGCTCGGATATCCAGCGAGTGCTCGGCGACATCCCTCGGTATGCCGGGCATGTCCGAGGGACTCCACGCGAAAATGTCGGCGTTCGCGCGGAGAAAGTCGACGAGCACTGCTTCCTATTTGGGATCGAGCTCGGAGCCGATCCGGATCTGCTTGGAGGTGTCGCTGCTAGGGTCGAGGGGGACGGACTTAACCGTCTCCGCTGGCTCGAAGTTGCCGGCGTGACGCTTCACGTCTGGCACCTCCTTAGAGAGGCTCTCCAGGTCGGTGATGAGGGCCTCGGATTCGGCGATGGCCTCGGCGTACTCCATGCACTCCACGTCGCATTTGAACGCGTGTTTATACGTGGGGCCGACGGTGATGACCCCGTTGGGGCCCGGCATCTTGAGCTTGAGGTAGGTGTAGTTGGGGACGACCATGAACTTCGCGTAGCATGGCCTCCCCAATACTGCGTGGTAGGTTCCTCGGAACCCGACCACCTCGAATGTGAGGACCTCCCTTCGGAAGTTGGAGGGTGTTCCGAAGCAGATAGGAAGATCGAGTCGTCCGAGGGGCTGGACGCGCTTCCCGGGGATGATCCCGTGGAAAGGCGTAGCGCCTGCCCGGACCGAGGATAGATCAACACGCAGGAGCCCGAGGGTCTCGGCGTAGATGATGTTGAGGCTGCTGCCTCCGTCCATGAGGACCTTGGTGAGCCTGACGTCGCCGATGACGGGGTCGACAACGAGCGGGTATTTCCCCGGGCTCGACACGTGGTCGGGGTGGTCGGCTTGGTCGAAGGTGATGGGCTTGTCGGACCAGTCTAGGTAGACTGGCGCCGCGACCTTTACCGAACAGACCTCCCGACGCTCTTGCTTGCGGTGCCGAGCCGAGGCGTTCACCGCTTGCCCACCGTAGATCATGAAGCAGTCGTGGACCTCGGGGAACTCTCCTGCCTGGTGATCTTTCTTCTTGTCGTCGTCGCGAGCCCTGCCACCCTCCGCGGGTGGCCCGGCCCTGTGGAAGTGGCGCCGAAGCATGGCACACTCCTCAAGGGTGTGCTTGACGGGCCCCTGATGATAGGGGCACGGCTCCTTGAGCATCTTGTCAAAGAGGTTGGCACCTCCGGTGGGTTTCCGAGGGTTCTTGTACTCGGCGGCGGCGACAAGGTCCGCGTTGGCGGCGTCGCGTTTCGCTTGCGACTTCTTCTTGCCCTTCTTCTTAGCGCTGCGCTGAGTTGACGCCTCGGGGGCGTCTTCCGGTGGGCGGCCCTGGGGCTGCTTGTCCTTCCGGAAGATATCCTCAACCGCCTCCTAGCTAGAGGCGAACTTGGTGGCGATGTCCATCAGCTCGCTCACCCTGGTGGGGGTCTTTCGACCCAGCTTGCTGACCAGGTCGCGGCAAGTGGTGCCGGCGAGGAACGCGCCGATGACATCTGAATCGGTGATGTTGGGCAGCTCGGTGCGCTGCTTCGAGAATCGCCGGATGTAGTCCCGGAGAGACTCTCCCGGATGCTGCCGGCAGCTTCGGAGGTCCCAGAGGCTTGGACCAGGTCGTCCCAGTTCGAGATCTGCCCCGGAGGCAGGTGCTCCAACCAGGCGCGAGCGGTGTCGGAGAGAAACAGGGGAGGTTGCGGATGATGAGGTTGTCATCGTCCGTTCCACCCAGTTGGCAGGCCAGCCGGTAGTATGCGAGGCACAGTTCCGGTCTAGTCTCCACCGAGTACTTTGTGATAGTAGTCGGGGGTCGGAACCGGGTCGGGAACGGCGCCCGTCGTATGGCGCAGCTGAAAGCCTGCGGACCGGGTGGTTCGGGCGAGGGACTCCGATCCTCCCCGTTGTCGTGGCGTCCCCCACGCCTGGGGTGGTAGCCTCGGCGCACCCTCTCGTCGAGGTGGGCCCGAAGGTCGCGGTGATGGTGCTCGCTGCCGAGGCGACCCGGGGCCGCAGGCGCTGTGTTGCGCGTGCGCCCGGTGTGGACCGAGGCTTCCCGCATGAATCGGGAAGTCGCGGTGTGATGTTCCGAGGGGTACCCCTGCCTTCGGGAGGCGGAGCTCTCGGCCCGTCGGACCGCGGCGCCCTCCAGGAGATTCTTGAGCTCTCCCTGGATTCGCCGCCCCTTGGTGGTTGATGGCTCCGGCATCGCGCGGAGAAGCATTGCTGATGCAGCCAGGTTCTGGCCGACCCCACTGGAAGCGGGTGGCGGCCTCACCCTGACATCGTCGGCGATGCGGTGCTGGATACCCTGGGGTAGATGGCGCACTTCTCCGACCGGAGGTTGGCCCGCCCATTCCTGCCTGACGTCCCGGTGGATCGGCTCAAGTGCTCCTGCTCCCTCGTCGAGCCTGGCCGGCACCCCGTGGATTTGCTCGAGCTGTGGGTCATGACCCCCCGCCGGAACGGGGACCACAGCTAGCTCCCGTAGGATGTCAACGCGTGGCACAGGCCTAGGGAGATCACCGTTCTCCGGCATACCGAGATGGTTGCCTTCGGAGGGACCCCTAGATTGACGTGGAAACATTCACGACTTGGGCCGCAGTCCTCGTCGCCGAGGCTGCGGCTACCGTCGGAACAGTCGGAAAGGCAGTAGTCGCATGCGGTCATGAAGTCCCGCATGGCACTGGGGTTGCCAAGTCCAGAGAAATCCCAACAGAAGTCGGGCTCATCATCTTCCTCGGACCCCGAGGGCCCGTAGGTCGAGACGTCCGCGAGCCGGTCCCAGGGTGACCGCATACGAAACCCCAGAGGGTTTGGACTCGCCTCTACGAGAGCGTCCGCCAAAGCGAAGTCGCTTGGCGGGTCGAGGCTGAATCCAAAGGGCGTGAGATGGGAACCGGTGGGTACCTCTTGGTCGACGGGCGGTGACGAAGTCACGTCAGGGACTGACTGCACCGTCGTCTCAGGTACGAGGGTGACGTCCAGCAAGCCTTTGCGAGCGTGCTGGCGTCGTCCGTTTGCTCGGAATTGGCGTGTTGCGGGGAGACGGCGCTCGTCTTCGTCTCAAACGCGAGGTCGATGCCCGACGCGCCCCCCGTTGGGGCGCCGGCGCCGTCGACTTGCTCGACAGCCGACGAGGTGCCGCCTCCTGCTTGGCCTTGGTTGCCCCGCCTCCTCCTCCGTCGGCGGGGGAGAGGGCGGGGTGAGCTCGAATGTCGTTCTTCCACCACACGGGGAAGACGTCGTCGATCCCGCCGCCGACGGGCGGGCTGTCGGCCGCCATTGTTGCTGTCGCACGACGGGGGAAGGAGTATCATGTCGTAGCTGCCGTCGAGGGACATAAACTCAAGACTCCTGAAACGGAGCACCGTCCCGGGCTGGAAAGGTTGCTGGAGACTGCCCATCTGGAGCTAGACGGGAAGCTGTTCGTCAACACGCAGCAGGCCCCTACCTGGCGCGCCAACTGTCGGCGTTTCGAGACCGGGGGGTCCCTAGACCGACGAGTGAAATGTCGCCGCGTGCCCCAGCCCAGATGGGTCGGCGCGAGACGGAGCGCGAAGGGGGGAAGAAAGGGCAGCCGGAGCGAGAGAGGGAGGTGGAAATCCCGCGGCCTTCGTGTTTTGTCCCGCGCCCAGGTCGGGTGCGCTTGCAGTAGGGGGTTACAAGCGCCCACGCGGGAGAGGGAGCGAGCGCCTGTCCCGTCCTCTTCCCCGCGCGGCCAACCCTCTCTAAGAGGGCCCTGGTCCTTCCTTTTAAAGGCGTAAGGAGAGGATCCAGGTGTACAATGGGGGGTGTAGCAGAGTGCTAACGTGTCTAGCGGAGGAGAGCTAGCGCCCTAAGTACATGCCATCGTGGCAGTCAGAGAGGTTTTGGCACCCGGTTCGTGTGGTGTCGTGGCCGTCGGAGGAACGCTGAAGCTTGGCGGAAGGACAGCTGTCGGAGCTGTCGAGTCCTTGCTGACGACCTCTTGCTTCCGTAAGGGGGCTGAGAGCCGCCGTCGTCATAGAGCGTGCGGGGCGCCATCATTGCTTGTCTGGCGGAGCGAGCCAGATGGGACGCCGGTCTTGTTTCCCGTAGCCTGAGTCAGCTTGGGGTAGGGTAATGATGGTGCCCCCTGTTGACGTGGTCGGTCCGTGCCCTAGGTTGGGCGATGTGGAGGCTCCTCCGAGGTCGAGGTCGGGTCTGTCTTCCGAGGCCGAGGTCGAGTCCGAGCCCCTGGGTCGGGCGAGGCGGAGACCGTCGGCTGAGGCCAGGGCTGAGTCCGAGCCCTGGGGTCGGGCGAAGCGGAGTTCGTTGTCTTCCGGGGCTGAGCCCGAGTCCGAGCCCTGGGTCGGGCGGAGCGGAGTTCGCCGTCTTCCGGGACTGAGCCCGAGTCCGAGCCCTAGGTCGGGCGGAGCGGAGTTCGCCGTCTTCCGGGACTGAGCCCGAGTCCGAGCCCTGGGTCGGGCGGAGTGGAGTTCGCCGTCTTACGGGGCTGAGCCCGAGTCCGAGCCCTAGGTCGGGCGAAGCGGAGTTTCCTATGGTGCCTGAGGTCGGGCCTAACTGCCTGTCAGCCTCACTCTGTCGAGCGGCACAGCAGTCGGAGCGGCGCAGGCGGCGCTGTCCTTCTGTCAGGCCGGTCAGTGGAGCGGCGAAGTGACTGTGGTCACTTCGGCTCTGTCGACTGGAGGACGCGCGTCAGGATAAAGGTGTCAGGCCACCTTTGCATTAAATGCCTCTGCGATTTGGTCGGTTGGCGTGGCGATTTGGCCAGGGTTGCTTCTTGGCGAAGACTGGGCCTCGGGCGAGCCGAAAGTATGTTCGTCGCTGGAGGGGGGCCTCGGGCGAGACGGAGATCCTCCGGGGTCGGCTGCCCTTGCCCGAGGCTGGGCTCGGGCGAGGCGTGATCGAGTCCGTTGAACGGACCGGTCCCTGACTTAGTCGCACCCATCAGGCCTTTGCAGCTTTGTGCTGATGGGGGTTACCAGCTGAGAATTAGGAGTCTTGAGGGTACCCTTAATTATGGTCCCCGACAATTAGAGAAAACAAGAATCTCATGAATATTAAAGAATATATTGTAAAAGACATTGATAGCCAGAGTATGTTAACATGACTTTTTTTTACCAGAGTATGCTTAATCATTTGGATGCGTGCTTTGAGATTTGTGTTGATTTAATAAGAAGGGTTACTTATGCCGTTCTCATTATTTTCTCCATTTATTTCCCTGACAAAATCGTACAGTTGATATTCATGCACCGATTGTCCGAATACCTACTTGCATAGTCGATGTCACAGGATTCCTCCGTGGTTGTGCTCCCGACACCTATTGCATCAGAGGTCCGTTGTCCTAGCTAGCTTCCTCGGTGCAACAAATGTTATGTACTGCATGGAACTCTCTAAAACACAATCTTTTGCATTCATTTCCACAAGACTCCTCTTCGAGGACCTATTAGCGTTTGTATTAAAAATAATCGTGGAACGCGATCATGTTTTTTTGTTTCGGTAACATTGTTGTAGGAACGTTCACGTTTTAGTTCTAGGAACATTTTTTTTGTAATCACAGCACTATTATAAAGTATCGTTCTATATTCTTGTTTCTGTTTCATATTCCTATACTTTTAGGAACATGGTTGCTCCTAAAAACAGCGAAAGAATTGCAGTTGCGGCATTCATCGGTGGGGAGTGGCCGGAAAGGAGTTCAGGACCAAGCCAATTGGGGGGGGGGGGGGGGGGGGGGTGTAACGGGACGTTTGGATAGGGGTGGGTATTTTAAAACCGAAAACCGAAACGAACCCGAATAGATTAAATTGTCGGTCTATTTGGGTTTTCGGGTTCGGTTCTTATATGTGCTGTATTTCGGGGTATAAGTTCGGATTCGGTTCCTAACCTTTAAAACTCGAATAGACCTAATAACCCGAAATATAAAAAAACTCTTAACATGTGATAGTATTATTATATGATTTATGAACTTATTAACTAGAAATAATGATATCATCTTAACGATAATATATATATCTTTGTATGCTAATTTTTATAGTCACTTGTTGTAGTAATATTATTTTCAATTAATTATTCATTATATATATTTTAATAAAATATACTAGTCTCTCTACAATTTGGGTCTATTCGGTGGACCGAATAGACCGAACCGAAATTGTGAGTCTATTCGGGTTCGGTTCCTAAAATATTTTTGAAAATTTCGGTTCTCATTTTTCAGAACCCGAAATATCACAAACCCGAATAGACCGAACCAAATTACACTAATAGACCGAATGCCCAGCCCTACGTTTGGATCCGATTGAGGTTGCCTAATTTTGATGAAAATTTCAGGATCTAATCCAAACACTCCCATTTCTGTTTCATGTGTACTCCAACAATCCAGTATCCTTTCTCTATGAGCTTCTTGATAATTCTAGGGTGGAAAAGCCAATTTTGCCCTTGCTTCAAACTATTCCATAAAAGGTATTGTAGACATTTATGTTATACAACGTATCCACCATCAAGAGTATATATAGGCCATGTTTGGTTTCTTTAGTCTAGGGACTAAAGTTTAGTTAGGGAACTAAAGTTTAGTCCCTAAAATGTTTGGTTCTAGGGACTACAAATAGTAAGAATATACTAAATGACTCATAATAAGACTAAAATAGCCTTTAACATTCTCCTACTATTAGTACAATTGAATTAAATGAGGGGTAAATGTGAAATTAATATGGTTTACTCCCTTTTAGCACATATGTGAAGGACTAAAGACTAAATCATTTTAGTCCATATTTTAGTCCTAGTGTTTGGCAAAAAATGGACTAAATGAAACTAAAAACTAGAGACTAATTTTTAGTCCCTCTAACCAAACACGCCTATAGTCTAGAAATCCAAACGGAAGACTATTTTTATCGAAAAGACATTTTTTAATCTTATTATCTAGTTCCGGTAATCCCTAGGATTCAAACGGAGCCTGAGAACTTTGGTCCTGTTTGGTTTATAGCTCATTTTTAGAATCTCATTCTATAATCCCGTTATTAGCCACAGAGCTTCTAGATTCTGTGCCAGCTGGCCGCTGTTTCATCTCTCACGATCACGATCAGGCATAGAACTCGCAGAAGTCGTCAGGTCATGCTGCAACAGTGGGACGTGCATGCCTAAGGTTAAGCTTATAAGCATCACTAAAATGGCATTAATATATATATATATATATATATATATATATATATATATATATATATATATATATATATATATATATATATATATATATATATATATAATATTCTCGTTAATTCTGAGATGTTTTTTAATATAATGAAAATTCAAATCCATCGGCTACGTCATGAGATATGTACTATGCATCTTTTGATTCTGATGTGATAACATCGACTGTGAAATTTGCCTACTCGGCGCTCAGTGTCGTTATAGATGGCCAAACGGGCCGTGCTAATGGGCCGGTACTAAACACAGCATGACCCATAGTGCTTCGGCACGGCACGGGCACGATTCATATAGTGCCAGTGCCGGCACGACACGGGTCTAGTGCCGTGCTTGGGCCGCCACCCCGACACGATAAGCTGGCACGAGCACGGCACGATTAACTGACCGGTACGGTTAGACACGACTTAGACCAACATGTGGTTTATATATGTGATTGTGAGATGTGCATGTGGTTGTACATTGTTATTTGCTATGATTTACACATAATGAATTCACTTTATAATGATATAAATACTCAAGTTTTAAAATTATATATATAATCTTAAAGATCTTCTATATTTTTTGAGGGCTTTTAAAATGAAATAGTGTCTGGGCTGGCACGTGCACTATTAGGTATTAATGTCGTATAGTGCCGGCACGGCACGATTAGGCACTATAGTGTAGTGACTGGACCGCTGGTTAGACACTAGTGTCGGCACGGCACGACACGATTATTAATAATGTCATGCCTAACAGTGCCGTGCTTTAGTGCTGTGTCGGGCTGGGCGGCTATGTCCGACCCTTTCCATGGCAACCGTGATTGTTTACTCCTACCTGGGCTCTGAACTGCTCCATTCATGACCTACTACTCTCGTCAGAGGTGCATGCAACCAGCCCGCGCGATCCATCCGCAGGCGTCGTCTTCCCCGCGCGCTCTGCCGCGAGCGACAAGAGAGAGCCTGGCGGTCGGCGCCGGGCGCCTGCGACTGGCATAGCCGTTGCGAGCACGTGTGCGAGTGACAAAGGGCTGGCATTCACTTCGCCGCTCGGACCACGGATCGTGTCTCCACCAGTCCACCTCATCGGACTCCGCTCCGAATTCATTCGAGCAAGCCGGGCGACGCCGGTCCAGAGTCCAGCAGATCGAGCTCCTGGTTCCTCTTGGCAATGGCAAGTGCTCTGCTGGCGTTTTTTTCTTTTCTTCTATTGCGCTTCGTTTCGTTACTCTCCGAGATACGTACCAACAAATCGCATGATAGACCTGAACTGTGGAACATGATCTGTGGATGGCGTAGCAGTATGTGCCTGTAGCACGTACTGCGTGCTTCGAGCACTCGTGTCCCGACAGACGCTTCGGTGTGACACGTTGCAGCATAGAACAGACGGTACGAGGGGGACAGGAAGCGTACGTAGTAGTAGTAGTACGTAGCAACAGTGTTCGTTTGCCCCTGCCTGATGCCCTCCAAGAACGCAGGAGCTATATTGGAGAAATATAGAATGTGATCCTTAAAAACAGATTAATCTGTCTCTACTTGGAGACAGTACTTAGAGATGCTAAGCAAGATTCAGGGAGGACGAGAGAGGAGGAACGAGGAAGACGGGAGCAGGGCATTAACCACGCACCAACGACCCGACCTGACCGCATTCAAGTCGAGCGGCGCGGGCCATCACCAGCACACCACCAGCACCTCACCACCACCGCAAGCGCCCCACAGGCGGACAGGCCACAGCGCAGCGCTATCGCGACGTCGCCACCAGGACAAGGCACACGGCAGACGGCGGCACACGGGGACGGGAAGGGCGCCCGCCGCCTCACACAGCAGGCTAGTAGCCAGTACCCCAAGAAAACCCCTAGTCACTCAGATCCCAATCAAAAGAGGAGCATCGCAGAGCTGTAGTACGTAGCACGCAGGACGGCAGGAGGCAGCGGTCATCCGCGGTGGCCGGTGAGCGGTGGCCATGGTCTTGTCTCCTTCCCCTCCCCTGCCCACCGCTGTAAGTGCGCCTCGTCTCCTCTGTTACGACGGTTCTGCCGTGCCCGAGTTGCTGAGTTCATTGCACAATGGTGCGCCGTCAGGCCTCCGAGCCGAAGCAGCAGCGAGGCGGCACCAACGCAGCGCCGGAGAAGTCCGACAAGAAGTACGCGCACGTCCCGACGCCGCTCCACCACGGCCACCGCTGCGCCAGCAAGAAGGCACCCCGCGGTGGCAAGGGCGGCGACGTCGCCGACCCCGCTGCGTACGTCGCGGCGGTGTCCTGCTCGGACTGCCGCTTCAAGCAGCGCGCCCTCGCGCCGGCGTCGCCCGGCGCCGTCATCCGCTCGCTGTTCGTCTCCCTCACCCGCCGCTCCACCCCGCGCTCGTCGCCGTCGGCCTCGGGAGGCGCCGCCGACGCCGGGGACGTCGAGCAGTGGCGCCTCGCCGCGGCCGACCTCTCCCGCCGTCTCGCCGCGGCCACGCGCACGCGGGACGAGGCGCTGGAGGATACCACGCGCCTGAAGCACTCCCTCGCCGAGCTGGAGCTCAAGCTCGCGCGCCTCGAGGCGCGCGCGCTCCCGGCCCCCGCCTTCCCCGTCGACTCCTTCCTCCGCGCCGTCTCGACCTCGCGCGCCGCCGTGCGGAACCTCGCGCGCGCGCTGTCCACCCACCTCCGCAGCCCCTCCAGCCAAGGACCGAGCCTCGAGGGCTTCCTCAACCGCGCCTTCCACGCCGACTTCGAGCTGGACACCGACGCCGGCGTCCACACCCCGGACCCGGCGGGCCGGTGCCAGGCCAACCTCGCGGCGTACCACGCCGTCGCGGTGCTCACGTGGGAGGAGGTCCTGCTCCACGGCACCAAGCACTACAGCGAGGGGCTCAGCCGCTTCTGCGACGCCAAGATGAGCGAGGTGGTGTCCTCGCTCGGGTGGGCGCGCGCGCGCCCGTGGCCTGAGCCGCTGCTGCAGGCCTTCTTCCTTGCCGCCAAGGCCGTGTGGGGCGTCCGCCTCCTGGCGCGCTCCGTCCACCCGCCGCTCCCCGTTGTGCGCGCGGACCGCGGCGCGCGCTTCGACCCGCGCTTCATGGAGGACGCCGCGGCCAGCCGGGCGGGGAGGCTGGAGCCGGCCAGCGTCAATATGATGGTGGCGCCAGGGTTCCACGTCTACCTGGCCGGCGCGGGCGTGGTGAAGTGCAGGGTCGTCTGCTTCTACAGCAGCAATAACGGCCGCACCGCCGGCCACAGAGATGGCGGGAGCAGCGCCAACGGCAGCGTGGGGATGGGGAGTAGCTGTAGTGGCATGAATGGGAGTGCTACAGACGTGGTTGATAGCTGTAACAGCAGTAGGGCAGGGTAGGGTAGTTGCACTTGCACAGGTAGAAAGAACACGGGGATTTTAACTTGTTCGTTAAAAACACGATTACTGCTGCTTGTGTGAATATGGGGTTGAATTATTAATCACGAACAGATTCTGTTAATTTTGATTACTCCCTCTGTTCCAAATCGGTACAGTGTGTTTCGAATCAGAGCATTTTTCGGAGGCATTTGATTCAGCTTTTTAATCTGCTTTTGATTTGAAAGAGAAGAAGTTAAACAAAAAGGTTTCAGCTTTTCTGCAGCTTCTTTGAAAAAATAAGCTTTTATGTAGTACAAATTTGGAAGCTGATTAGAAAATTGTATCCAAGTTTGTTATAGTATTAATAAACAAATACACCAAATAAAAACTAAAGGGAAAAGCTAACGGACACGTGTGTTTCTCTTGTTGTTTTCACTCGATTTGTACGCCGTTGGATCTGCAGGATGCTCTTTTTCATCTGTTGGATATTTTTCTCGCTGACAGAGGGTCCCTATTGCGTCTCTTCGCTTTCCGCTGTCCACTTTCCCCAATCTTTGCTCTCTGGCTGAGCGCCCGTTCATCTTCCCCAACGTCCTGCCAGCAGCCAGCAGCCAGCAGCTGTACCACGGCAAGCCAGCTCCATCACCGCTCACTACTCACTAGCTACTGGACAGCGCTTCCCTCTCTCCATCACGCCGGCGCGCACGGCTAGCTCTAGCTCCCGGAGCCGCCCTTTCATGGTCCCCGCTGTGGTCGGGACGAGATGCCTCCGCTCGCATTCCTCTGCCGCTACCTCCCCGCGAGGTTCATGCTCGCCTCCACTTCATCGCTTCAAGGAATCGAGTGTCTGTTATCGATCCTGAGTTGCGTCTGTCTGTTTGTTTCCCTGAGCAAAGGCTTCTCGCGCGCCCTCGGTTGGTGGAGAGCCCCAAGCCTCCTCCTACTGCCTTTAGTGCTCCACAAGTTCGTTGCGTCTCAGCTCTTCAACCACGGCGACGGCACAGCGAAAGAGGCTTGTTACCCCAACCCGGCGCAGGCATTTCAGGCTGAGAACAAGCAACCGGAAGAAGCACTGGACTACGCATCCACGTTTGTGCACCGTTGGATCTGCCATATGCTTTTTTTTCATCTGTTGGATATTTTTCTGTCTACTGTCGCTGACAGAGGGTCCCTATTGCACTGTTTGATTTTTTACTTAGGCGTCTTTTCACTTTCCGCGCGTTGTTCACTTTCCCCAACCATTGCCCTCTGGAATGCGACGGAGCGTCGGTTCACTTTCCCCAACGCCCTGCCCTCTGGAATGCGTGAGAACGAGGGCCGACGAAGCTTCCCACGACGTGCTGTTGTTTGTCGGCAAGGTCTCCGCCCTCCCCATTTCTTCTGCTCCTCTGTTGCTGGCAGCCGTCGGGCTATCCAGGGGAGGGGGCGGCGATTTTTTTCTCTGCTGCTCGTGCTGTTCGTGTTGCTGGCGATCGGCGGGCTGTCCGGTAGGAGATGAGAGAAGGCAATTTCTGTGACGCATAGTGGCGGAGTCGGCTCCCCGGTGGCGATTTCCTGATCTCGCGCTGGTCCATGATGAGTTGCTGTAGAGGGGGAGGTGGCTCTGATGGGATCCATGTTTGCTGTCAGCGGAGGAGCTGTGGTGAAGTGGGTGGCTCTACTGCTCCAGCCCACGGCGATGGGGCTCCAGCGTGTGTTGACATGGTTGATCCGGTGAGGGAGTATCAGTTTTTTTGTTTTTGCTCCTCGTTTTTGTTCTTGTGCATAAGTTTTTTTGACATGTGTGCTTGCTTTTTTCCTTTGAGGCCATTGGCGTGGAAGCGTTGTAGACTTTTGTTTAGTTGTGTGATCTTGCTTCCAGTTAGGTTAGTTGGACCAAATGAAGTTGTGTAGAAAACTAGTTGGATTGTGCAGCTAATTTTGTCCCCTGCTCCTTAATGTTCAGATTCAAGTGAAATGTCCCCTACTCCTATTGTTTAGATTCCAGCGAAGTGTAATTATTTGTTGTGTTTGAACTGCATTTGGCAACTCGAGGTTTTTTAGCCAGGGTAGGTGGAAATATTTTTAAATTTGTTGATTGTTTTAGAAGAAGCTATTTTCTGGAGGTGGTTTTCAGGTTGTACTAGTTTGAGGACATGCAACACTTTAATTATAGATGATAAAGTGTCTCTTAATTTAATCTTGTTTTGAACATTTGGGAGAACTGCAATGACATGCAAATTTGCAGAGTCGATTGCAAGATGTAAAAGGATGGAAGGATTCCAAACTTCTGTGCTTAATGCTGATTTCCATATACCATTATCATTAAGATTTCACATATTTAGTGACCATAACAATCATTTGTCCAGACATTTGAATTGTAGTTCTTGGAGTTCATGTATGACCACGTTTTTTTGTTTTTGCAGGCCATTATTTCCTCTCCTATGATTAAGTTGATCGAAACTTTTGCTGGTTTTTGTAAGGCTCAGGTTGTTTGTTCTTGATCATTTTTTTCTGTATTAGTTCGCCATTGTATATTTTTATCTTCACTTTTTTTGTTTCATTTGGTTGTTGTCTCAATTTTTTCTATATTTGTTATTCATTTTTTATTTTTCTATATAGAGAGCTGCCTATAGAGAGAAGGTGCTAATTGAAGCAGAGAAACAGTTTCAGGACGATTTCAATTTTTTGAAGGAAAAGTTATTAGTTGATTTTGGCCAATTAGTGGATGTCCAACGTATTGACAGTATTTGCCAAGTTATGTGCGACAAGTTCAAGGGTTGTTGTTCGGTTTGCAAGACAAGGTGCATTGAAGCTGTAGTCGATTCTGTGAAAATTATGGTTGAAGCAATGTCTATCAAGCATCAGGAGATTTTGAATTCCATAGACCCTCTAGTGAAAACGATGGCTGTTAAGTCAAATGAGAAATACACCCATACTGATATCAATGTGCAACCAGCTATTGTTAAGTCAGATGAGAAAGTCGTTGTTGCGGACATTGTTGAGTCATCTGATAGGAAAGGTCTTGGTGTGGGTACTAGCAATCCACTGGTAACAGTGCCCATACATCTGAACACACCAGTCGTTTACAGGTCGGATGCAAATACTGCAACTTCTGTGAAGCCCCCAGCGGGTTAGTGTTTTAATCTCCATTTGTCTTTTTTTGGTTCCATGCACTTTATTGTTTAATGCATCTAGATTATCTCTATTATATGCTGATTTTTTTATTGTTTGTGTTCATAGCATTTTCAATTCCATGTAGATGTTTTTTGTGCTTTTAATATGTTTGTGGTTTCATGTTTAGTATCTTTTATTGATGGGTTTTTATTGCACTATTTTTTGGTCGTCATATAAAATCTATCCTAATCTGATGTATGTATATTTTTTTCTTAATTTTTTATTGTAGAGCGTGTTCATCCACTCAATAAGCGATTCCATTTCTCCAAAACTGACAAGTTGGGTCGCTTTCCACGTACAAACCTCTTCTCACCTGTGGGTCTTTTTGACCTCCACATTTCAGATGATGAAAGTGACCACAAAAAAAATACTGCACCTGATAATGCTATATGTCCACATGGGTCAGATGTCATTCCAATCGGGTTAGGTCATTCTGCTTTGCCTACATGCACCCATGGTGTTCACCCTACTCCTCCCAATGTTGTATTACAACCTTTAGTTAAGTCACATGCAAATTCCTCTAGAAGCCTTATTGAGTTGTGTCCTGAAAGTGATACAACAGCAGTAGCCAACATTGATGTACCAGAGAAGGTTGTTTCTGTGCTAGTTTCTCATGCTCAAAAGGTCTGCTATATGCCTTTTTCACTGTTCTTTTTGGTTAGGTGAGTTTCTGTTTTTTTACTTATATGTATTTCCTTTTTTGTCCTCTATGTCAGTCTCATGCTGATGGGGCAGTTCCTCCAGTGAATGCCACATTCTTTGAGCCAACATTAGCATGTAATCTTTCAACACTGAACTCAACAGAAAGGCCTAGGAAGTCCGAAGGGATAAGTGGCAAAAATCAAGATGTTATTGTTATTGACGATCATGTGAGAGCGGTTCAGGAGGTGATATTTTATTTTTCTAGCTACACTGTCCTATGTGGTCTGTTTTTATGTTTGCTATTTTATCCATTCTTTTTAATTTTTAATTTTATATCCTAAAACTCATGTTATGTTCTCCCATTTTTTATCCAGGTTCACAATGTTGTTGGTGAAATGGTTGGTGCTAGTTTACATGGCAGTAGAAGATCTAAATCAACAGCTATAGTTGACCAAATGTACAATGATAGGAATATATTCAATGATCGAGAAGCTAGGGAAAATTTGTTGGGAAATCAACTAGAAGTGGCAAATGTAGTCAGAAGTGATGTTCAGTATATTGGTGAAAATCGGTTACAAGCCCCACATCCTAATGTCCCATTACCATGTTCTGTTGTGCAATTGCGATATTATTATATCCTTTGTGGCATGGGGCGTAGCCAATAGAAAGAGTAAGTGCATCTTGTATTCTTATCCCAATGCTTGATTATTTAGTATATTTTCTCTTCATATACTTCAAGTTTTATAATAAACCCATTTTTTGTGTAGTTTTGTTGCAGTTCGGTTTTCAAAAACCACCACTGTGAATTGGGAATCTTTTGGACTGTCAATAGAACCCAATGGACATTGCGACAACTTTTTTATTGTTGGGTTCTGCCGAAAACATTTTGAAGATGTTCATCCAAGACTGTCAAAGAAACATTTCTTTTATCCCAAAGTTGGGGTAATTTTTTTCAACTCATTTTTTCCCAGATGCAATATATGATGGTTTTTTTATTTGCATGATTTTTTTGTATCAGTGTTTTTATTGAATGTAATTCTGTTTTATTTTTAAAAATTCAATTTATTACAACATTCAATGATGGAATACAACAGTCAATTTGAGGTTGAAGATCTGAGAAAATCGTTTCTGGGGGCCAATTCTGCTCTGAAGCTACATCGCTCTAATAAGGTTGTTGCTCTCTCTTTTTGTTATATTTTTAAAAAATCTTCATGCATTTTTCTATTTTTATCCTTAATTTCTCTCAATCTGTTTTTCAGTTGTACTTTCCGGTGTGCCACTCGAAGCATTGGTTTTTGTTCTTTGTGGATTTGAAGAATAAGCGTTATGTTTCCTTGATTCATATTTTGATGAAGATGATCCTTTCCAGTGCTTTGTTAGAGATAAGCTTGTAAGTCATATTGTTCTCCATTTTTATTTTTTACTAAGTCTATAAGTTGTTTTAAATTCTATTTTTTGTGTTTTCCATTTTCTCAAACTTTTTTTGTGTTGTATAGATTCGTGTGTTCAAAGTCCTTTGGTTATTATATTCTGAATCAAACATGGATCTATCATCATTCAAAATTTTGTATCCTGCGGTACCAAAGCAAGAAAATACGTACGTTCATTTTTATCCTTTTTTATTAGAACCTAGTTTTCATTTTTCTATTTTAGTTTTTGTTTTTATAATTTATATGGTTTCAAATCAGAGTTAATATATTATTTCTTGTAGTAATTTTAATTTTTCTTTTTTAGGCACGATTGTGGTATTTTCACTTTAAAGTATATGGAATATTGGGATATATCTGTTGACATGATGTTAAAGTTCCGTGCTGAGAATATCCCTCAAATCCGAATTTCACTAGCCAATGAGCTCTATTTTAGTGAGAAGAATACCGAAGACAAGTCTCTTGTTCGCAACATGTTTCTTCAGGTTTTGTGATTTAAATTAAGTGTTTGTTTGGGTTCTAGGGTTGCAATGTTTCATTTAATTTCTTGTTCTATGTCAGTTTTCATTTATGTACATTCATCTATTTTGTTGTAGTTTGTTCTTTTTTTGTTTTTGAAAACAGAAGAGTTTATTTGGTAGGGGTCATTGTTAGGTTTTTTGGTGATGGTGGGGTGGATTTGCTGGATTGTTTATTTTTATGTTGGATTTCTGTTGAGGTTGTTTATGTTCAGTTGTTAAAATTTTCTTTCTATTTTTGAACACAAACTAATATATGTGGCGTGAATTGCTTATGTTAGTTAAGCTAAATTTTGGAGCTCATGATTTTTTTGCTTCAACCTATAACTTGTATGTTTTTCTGATGTCGGAGTGGTAGGATTGGTAGCATTCAGTCTAGGATTGGTGTTCTGAAACCCCCCCATGCATTAGTCAAAATTTTACATGCCCAATTTTTTTCAAGATATATATAATCGCTCACATGATCTATAAAACTGGTGTTGCAATTGATATATGATCTTTTTGAATGAAAGTTTGCAAATGAACTAACTGCTTTTAGTTTGGTGAACTATGTTGTCCATTATTCTAATATGAAGCAAAAAGACCCTTTGTGCTAATATAATGACTACTAATGTAGATGCGTAAGAAAATAAAAAATATAGATAAAATGGTTACTTTAGGTATTTTCTCTATTGTCACATCTCAATATGCATTTCATAACCATCATTTTTGGACCTCAACTATATACTAATTCTTTATAAAGAAGAATAAGCATGTCTGTTTATATGACAAAACAATTTTTTAGTAGTTGGTGGCTTTCTCTTTTTTTCAGAGTTTGTTGCCATAGGACACGGTAATTTATAATATTTATATCTGGAAATGATTCTTGTGAATATTCATTCAGTATAAAACATATCATTGTTTAAGCCAATTTTTTTGCTAACGCCATTACCTATTACATTCTGATAAACTAGCTTTTTGCCTTATTGTATATCTTCATAATTCTTTTTTCTAAAATTGTAACTAATTACGACCGAACTTAAAAAATTGCTATTACCAAATCAAACTATCCCAATCAACTGACCGTATTGTTTTTTGTAAGATGTAATTATTTTTGTTTCATTCTTTTTTGCTTTGTGTGTGTGTTTCATGGTGTGGGGGTGCTTTTAGCGGTGTACAGTTTTTTGTGCTCCGTCTTTTTTTCCTCTAATTTGCTTTATTTTTTGTTTTTTTAAAACCAGAATATTGATCCACGGATTGTCCAGTAGCAAAACCCAAATATTCCAATTTAGCTGATCGCGTTATCGTTGGATGTTCGGAGGAGCAATGGCAGAGACCAAGCATCTTTATTTTTTTCTCGTTCTCAAAAAGTGTACCACCAATTTGCAATGACTCCTGAATCAAACAATGTCAAGTTTTAGTCCATACCATTTTTCCAAATAAAATCACTTGTTCTAAGTGACGTTCATTTCTACGTTGATACTTATATGACATATGTAATATAAATGTATGCATGCACTTTTTCTATCCGTTCAAAAAGTTTTTGTTTTACTTTTTATTGTCCCAGCAGGATCTTTTTGTCAACAGTTTTTTTACCCAAACGAGTTACATGCCTTAACTGAATATATAAAACAAATTCAGCCTTTTGGTGTTCGTACTAATTCTAAATTTTAGAGTCTATCCCTTCACTTCTTCCCCATTGAAACGTTCTTCTTTTTTCTCCATTTTCCTGCATCTTCATAGCATGAGTGGGTGGTGGTTCTGTGGGAGCGGAGCGGTAACACTACAAGTTGCTGATCTTTTCATCTTCTTCTTCTCTTTTCCTTGTGGGCCTGTGATCATAGAAAACAACACATATTTGTGGATCAATCTAATTTTGTTCAATTTATATTTTTAGGGGGGATGGGAAGAAAAAGATTTAAAGTTAATGTAATTGTTTAAAAACACTAAGCGGGATGTGTTTTCAGTTAGACGTACTTGCTGCTGCATTGTTTGTTTTCTTGTTTTTTTTCTGCTCTGCCTTCTTCATCTTGCTGCGGATTTCCTCTACTATTGGTTTTAGCCTTGTAGGTTTTTTTGGCCTTCCTTTCTGTTTCACTGCTTCAGGGTTCTTCAGAATTTCAACTATTGGTCTGCTCTGATTTTCAGCATTGTTCCCTCCCACTGTTCCTGTCCAAGGTCCCCCTATTATAACTTCTTCTGATGATAGCATTTGGCAAACCTTTTCTTGTAGTTTGTCTAATTCTTCAGATATATACTGCATAGTCTTCTCTGTTTTTGCTGCTGCTGATGTGAGCAATGCTGCTTTCTGACTCAATAGGTTATGCCTTAGTACTGGATGAGTTGCCATTGATGCATGCATCAGTGGTGCATCTTTTTGGTTTTGTTTTTTCTTCCACCTGTCCATTATGTATTCCTCTGGGATTTTCGTGAGCCCTTCTTCAATGATTACTTTAAGTATGTGGGAGCATAAAATGCCATCCTTGTCAAACTTGCCGCATACACAAGTGAACTCTTCCATTCCATATGTTAGGTTAGCCATAACAAGGTACCTCCTTGTTTTATGTGGTTTGTGTTCCTGGTTTGTTTTTGGATACACCTCAAAAGTATGCGGGGCAGCTGTTATGTTGTAACTTAGTTTTGGGGTTGTTTGGAACTGGGACTGGAATTTTTTGAATATGTTTCTATTGTATGCTTCTTGTGCTTGCCTCTCTATTGTATATCCAAACATTAGTTCCTTTGGACGTTTCCGATTGCTTTCATTATCCTCATACTCCTCTGACACATTCACTTGTTCCACAATCCTTTGGTACTCACGCAAGAAGCTAATCACACTATAAGTTGAAGCCACATTGTCTTTAAACCTTGAGTTTGTGCCCTCGCTTCTTCCTGTACTTTGCAAGAATGGGAAGAAGTCATTTTTGAAGTATACCGGTATGAACCTAGCTCTTGTTTCCCACATTTTGTTGAAATACTTATTGTTTTCTAGGTGGTAGTCCTCAACCATTTTCTTCCAGTCCCTCTCAAATTCATGCACAGTTAGTGAATAGTTAACTATGTCCTCAAAGTCCTCTGCCATTCCTAAATTTCTTGCAAAGCAATTTCCGTTTTTCTGGTAGCATTTGCTTTTTATGTGGAAGAAGCAATTCCTATGCACTGTTTCAGGGAAGACCTCTTTGATTGCGGTTCTCATTGCTTTATCTTGATCTGTTATTATTGTTCGAGGGTGTTTTCCTCCCATGGCCTCAAGGAATGTGCTGAATATCCACTTGAATGTTTCTATTGTTTCATCAGAAATGAATGCACATGCGAACAAGCATGTATGTGCATGCCCTGTAACTCCCACAAATGGCGCAAGTGGTAGGTTGTACTTGTTAGTCATGTATGTGGTGTCGAAACTGATGCAATCTCCATACATCTCGTAGTATTTCAAAGATGTCCCATCAGCCCAAAACATGTGCTTCACTTTTTTATCTTCTCCAATGACAATTCTATAGAAGAAATTGGGATCTTCCTTCTGTTTTTCCTGGAAAAACTGCAGTGCTTGTGTCATATCATTTCCTGTTACTTCCTTGTTTAATTTAGTTCTGTAGTTACTTACATCTTTTTTTTTGTACGGCAATGCTGTCATACCTCCTCTCAGATAAGACAATATAGCAATCATCTTTCGAGTAGGTATGTTGTTGTGGTTCAATGTTCGTATAACTCCTTTTTCCATTTCAGTCATGTATTTATGTCCGCTAAACATGTTGTTGCTGTCTGCTGGTCTGAGATCATGATTGTGTTCCAAGTCTAACCTATCGATCACCCACTTCTGTTGATGTTCTTTTATAACCATGACTACTCTGCAGTCTGTTTTAACCTGGACATTTGTATTCCTTTTTGGCCCTTTCTCGCTCCCCTGATGTTCTATGCAATTATCTTGTTCCTGCTGATCAGCTTTTTTTGTTTTGCCATGCTTGTTACATTTCAGCTCCACCTTTGTAACCTCATTGTTTCTTTTTTTGTTGGAAGTTCTGAAAGTGTGGGTGATTGCTGGTTTATAACCAGCCAAAAACCCATAGAAGAATAAGAAGTGCTCTGCATCTCCCCTGGTCTTAAATTCCATCCCAACTTGAGGTGTACATTTGTTGTCTATTGGTGCATTGTTTCCTTCTAATGCAGCTATCTGCTCACTCATAATGAAGGCATCGATCTGATCCTCTGTTAACTCTTCTTCACTTCCATCTGTTTTTTTAAATTCTGCAGCATCAAAGTTTTCACGAGCACTTGATGTTTCAACTGCCCTTCCATCTACATTTGGTGCACAATCAGGTAGTTGTTCTACATGCATTCCTTCAAAGAGATCTCTGTGGTATACTGCTTCACCATATTTAGATGCACCGGCTTCAATGCATCCCCCAAATGTCTCCTACATAAATACCCGTTATTTTTGTTAGTTGTTAGTTTATTTTTTTTTATTTTGTTTTGTTCTCAAATGTGTATTTGTCTGCATGATCAGATCATTTGGAGTTTTCGAGATGGATGATTTCGTACCTCAGCGTATGCACTTGAACATCCATCCACTTCAAAATTCTTGTATGTATTCTCCTCTGAGTTATGCTGCATATGTTTATTGCTTTTTTCCCAAGCTCCACACCTTTCCTTGGACATGTTTGCATCTGCAAGCAGGGTGTCGCTCTCAAGAATCATTTGTGTGTATGTCTCCCATGGCTTTTCTAGTGTGGTGTTGTTCATGGTTTCATTTTGTGTGTCCATGCCACTATGCATTTCATTGCATTCATCACTTGCTGATTCTCCTTGTGAGTTACGTATCTGTTCCATCATCAGGTCCATGTATCCCCCTGCATAATCATCAAGGCTCAATCAAATATTCATATTATATTTTCTGTGATAGGTGCATATTATTTTTTGTGTGTGTAGGGTGGCTGGGGTTTTCGTGCATTTTTTATTACCTGGTTTGACACATATGGGAACGACATTTGTGTGCACATCTGACTGCTTGGTGATTGTGTTGTTCCACTCTGAGTCAAAGAGGTTCCAGCCATCTATATTTTTGTTTATGCATTCATAAAAATCACAAAAGTCAGTTTTCAAACATGTGAATAGATTATCTTTCTCAATTGTAATTTCTAGAATTGAGATATAGCTACCTGACTACTTCCAATTATTCACAATATATACTGTTGAAAATTGTTGATTTCATCTTGCGAGAATATGTTATTTTCTCTGACAGTCTTGGTAGTGTCATATTCATGAACCTGCAAAAGGGAAACAAAATTATGATCAGTTGTTTTTTTTGCATTGGCACATAAATTTAGGTGCCCATGGCTTTGTTCTATATGATGTTTTTTGCAGCAAAGGCAGTAGATCACTTTTTTGGGGTGATGCAGGAGGAGCTTTTTTAAGAGGCCATGCATGTTATGACTTTTTTTTGAATTTGTTTTTGCAGACCTTGTTTATGGACATATAGCTAGACGAAATGCAGGTATGTTACCGCTGCTTTTTTTATCTCTTATCATTGTGCTATGCAATTCATTTTTGTTGTTGTGGCAGCTGTTGTGCTCTAGTCATCAAATAAGAAGGCATAGGTTGAGAAGATCATGGAGACCAAGCAAGTTTGGAGGCGGAGGCGTAGGGGCAAGTTCATGTAATAGGTTTGTTTTTTGTGTGGCAGATCATCATTGGATGGCTAATGGATAGTGTCAGGTTTCTCTCCAATTGCAGAGGTAATACAATCAAAGGTTCAGGGTTAGCCAAAAGTTGATGTATATATCTATCTTTTTTTGAAGTTCCTGTGTAATTTAAGATGTATGTGTTTTGGCGATTTTGCTTTTTTGGCATCGTGGGGGATTTTTAATTGGAGTCTAATTGGAGGAGGGGATGACAAATCTAATATGAGTTATTTTTACTTTTCTGTCTGATTCATGTGTTTGCAGGTTATTTTTACGTGGGTAGCACTGATTGAATGAGAGAAACAACATTAAAATGAGGGCGTGGGGCTCATATGTGAGTACCTTTTCAATTTCTTTGCCTCCACTGTCTCCTCCCATCTTTTTTTGTACTTTTTGTGCCCTTCTTTTCCTTGTATCTTTTGAATGCGTTTGCTCCTAGGGTTGGTTTTGGGGTTGCTGGCGGCTGGGGAGTAGGGGGAGTTGATCGTGCTTTTTTTTTCTGTGTAAAGGCTTTAGGGTTTTTTGTGGCCTTTTGTTTTTGGACCACTTTTTGTGCCACTTTTTTCTGTTGGGGAGTATTGGGTTTGTTTTTTTTGTGGGCTACGTACTTTTTAGGCCCATTTTTTATCCTTTTTATTTTTTGTTTTTAGTACTTTGTTTTGGGGCCCTTTTTTGTATCTCTTGTTGAGCCTTTTTTATATCTTCTTTGTTGGGCTTTTGTTTTTTATTCCAAAGGTTCAATTTTTTGCAGGGGGCTGCTCACCGGTTATTGCTACTCTCTCACACACATATGTTCTTGCCACTCTCTCTCTCTCTCTCTCTCACACACACCAGTTGTTTGTCTTTCTGTCTGTGCTGACGTGGGGTTGTTGCCCCTGTTCTCTGTCGTGATTCGTGAAGCTGGTGGCGAGGATTGTTGTATCGAACCTGCACAAGAACACGAAGAAGTCATTCTCGGAGACGTAAGTAACGACTGACTTTGGTCTAATTTCATTCATTCATTTGGATTGGGTGGTGAGTTGGGGTGTGGCTGTTGTGGATGCAGGTTTAAGGACATGTACATGCAAACAAGAGATCCAGGCTGATGCCCCTCTGGTCACTGAAGATGTTTATGAAATCATCATGAAGGTGAGATTCTGGTTTTCCCCTGACACATTTCTGACAGGGGCACCTATGTAGACAGTGCTGATCTGTTTCTGGCAGTTGAATCCATTGTTCCATTCGTTTTTTACAAGGCTGTTTATCTCATACAGTAAATTTGTTGTGCCCTGCACAACACACCTTGTTGTAAATTGGCCCTCACATGATTCCAAATGATGTTACATTTCAGAATGCTGCTCGCTTGGACAGTGAGATAATTTATGATAGGGATTTCGACTACGACTATTTTGGCTTCAAAACTCTAGAGAGGTCTTACCTGTTGAAGCTTGATGGTAAGGTCGTTGAAAGGCTACAACAGATGTTAATGAGGGTTTCACTGGGGATACACAAGGAAGACATCGAGTCTGCCATCAGGACGTACCATCTGATGTCCCAGCGCTGGTTTACTCATGCTTCACCGATGCTTTTTTCAATGCTGGCACGTCGAGGCCCCAAGTACTGTGTCTTGTTTCCCTCCAGATGATGTCATTGTGGGTTCTGAAATTGTTGATTTACTGTTGCTTTTTCTGTGATGCAGTTAAGCAGCTGTTTTCTTATATGCATGAAAGATGACATCATTGAGGGAATCTATGAAACCCTCAAAGAGTGTGCTGTAATAAGCAAATCTGCTGGAGGAATTGGTGTCTCAGTTCATAATGTCTGTGCTACTGAGAGTTATATTCGAGGAACAAATGGAACATCAAATGGAATTGTTCTTATGTTACGTGTCTTTAATGATACTGCTCGCTATGTTGATCAGGGTGGTGGCAAAAGAAAGGTTATGTTTCTTCATTATCGTCGCTTTTAGTTCCTTCATCTTCAGAAATTCTAACCAGCTTCTAAAACTTTAGGTGCATTTTGCTGTATACTTGGAGCCTTGGCATGCTGATATTTTTGAGTTCCTTGATCTGAGAAAGAACCCCGGGAAGGTATTCTATCTTGTATGTTGTCATTACACATTTTTTCCATTATGTTTGTTATATACATGTAAATGATCAGCCACATGATGCTGGAAAATATGTTAATAATAGACATATGGGTTGTAACTCCAGGAGGTGTTTTGATGTGCATAGCACTCAACTGTTTGTTATCTTCTAACATGTTTTGATATGTGCCAACTGAATGGCATATGGTTCTTCCTTTTTGGGTCTGTTATAGTTTTTGCCCTGAAATGGGAAAAGTCATGTGTTTATAACCCCAGAAAAGCAGTTGTGTGCCTGTGTTCTGTTGTAAATCGCATTGGATACGGTTAACGCAAAAGCTTACTTTCATGTTTATAACCCCAGAAAAGAGGTGTTTTGCTGTATTTTTTGTTTTGTTTTGCTGCTGCTGTTTTGGTGTTGCTTACTTTCATGTTTTTGTTTGATGTTTGTTTTGATGTATTATATTGTAATAATTAGTATTGTATGCTACTATGCTTTTTTGTTCCATGTATGATTTTGTTTTAGTTTGTTTTTCTAGGTTCTTAAGGAATCAAGTGACGAGGAAAGGGAGCAAGCTGAAGAGATGATGAAGTACTAGGTATTTTTGTTTTGTTTTGCGGCTGCTGTTACGGTGTTGCTTACTTGTAATGTTTTGCTGCTGCTGTTACGGTGTTAGATGTTTCCATGTTGTTGATGTTTTTTGTTTTGTTTTCTTTGCTGTATTTTTTGTTTTGTTTTGCTGCTGCTGTTTTGGTGTTGCTTACTTTCATGTTTTTGTTTGATGTTTGTTTTGATGTATTATATTGTAATAATTAGTATTGTATGCTACTATGCTTTTTTGTTCCATGTATGATTTTGTTTTAGTTTGTTTTTCTAGGTTCTTAAGGAATCAAGTGACGAGGAAAGGGAGCAAGCTGAAGAGATGATGAAGTACTAGGTATTTTTGTTTTGTTTTGCGGCTGCTGTTACGGTGTTGCTTACTTGTAATGTTTTGCTGCTGCTGTTACGGTGTTAGATGTTTCCATGTTGTTGATGTTTTTTGTTTTGTTTTCTTTGCTGTATTTTTTGTTTTGTTTTGCTGCTGCTGTTTTGGTGTTGCTTACTTTCATGTTTTTTGTTTGATGTTTGTTTTGATGTATTATATTGTAATAATTAGTATTGTATGCTACTATGCTTTTTTGTTCCATGTATGATTTTGTTTTAGTTTGTTTTTCTAGGTTCTTAAGGAATCAAGTGACGAGAAAAGGGAGCAAGCTGAAGAGATGATGAAGTACTAGGTATCACTCCCTCTGCCCCTTTGATTTTGGTTCGCATCATTGTAATGTCTATCATGATGTATGATTTGTTTGTGAGTTGTTGCTTTATCTTTTTTTCTAGATTTGTGTCTGAGTAGCAAAATTCCAGAAGTGTTTGGCATCATGCAGGCAACTACTGTTATGTGAGCACATAAAATTTGTGTGTGTTTTTTGTGGAAGAGGTCATTTTTGCTGTTCTACATCCATCTTTCTCAACAAGAAAAACAAGACAACATGTTAAATATTAACACATCAACTTGTATTATTATTTTTGTATATTAGGTTTATTTTTTCTCTATTTTTAGGGCATTTTTATTATGACCATTAGATCTTGATCTAGTGGATATGAGATGTGTGTGTTTTGTGTTTCCAAAACACACAGTTTTTCTTAAAAGAAATATGTGTGTTTTTTCAGCTACAAACACACGCGTGTTTTTAGGCATAAATTGTCCATGTGCTGTATAGACAGTCCCAAACTAAAACATAATAACAATAATTGAGTGGTATAATAAATTTTTAATAAAATTATTAAAAATAGAATTGTAAAATTTATTTATTTATAAAAATATCAGGAACACCAATGTAAAAAATGATTTTAAATTAGATATATTTTTTAAGAGATATAGTTAGACAAAGTACATAAAAACAATATACAATTTGCTTATAGTGGACAACTCACAACAATTTAAAACAAAACGACTTTCATTTTTTTCTTATAGTAATTTTTTCATAGCAGACAGCTCACATCGGTTTTTTAGTCTTTAGTCGTGCAGTGTTTAGTCAAGCAACCTTTAGTCGAGTAGCGTTTAGTCAAGCAACCTTTGTCGAGTAGCGTTTAGTCAAGCAACCTAAAGTAAAGCATTCTTCAGTCAAATGGGTGAATGATTTTCAGTCGGACGATCTTTAGTCGGATAAACGATTTTGAGTCGAGTATTTCTCATTTGGGTAACCCTCATTCACGCAAAATCTTAAGTCGTATATCATACACGTAAGCATGACACGACACCTGTTGGTCGAATACAAGATGAGATGAGAGATTCATTTGAGAAGATTTTTTGGGACTATCGAGTTGATTGCTACTCAAGTCAATTTAAAGCTCGGTGGCTACACCCAATAGAAAAAGACATCGGAAAAATATATGTTTAAAAATACAACTAGTTGGCTCAGCAGAATACATCACTCGTATGGTCTTCGTGAAGGAAAAGCACTCTTATTCCTCAAGTCTCGAGCCAATTATTCTAAAAATTGGCTTGAGCCTTGGTGGCTTGTGGGGGATAGATATTCCCTAGGTCTTTGTAACCTAAATTTAGTATATGGGTCGTTGTCGGTACCCTGAAACTAGGGTACCCCCTGCTACTGTACAAAGACGAAGAACCCACGCGGCTATCCCTTAGTCGCGTGGTAGAAGTGCTGTGTGTGGGACCAAGCCACGGCTCGCCCCAATCTCAGGCGGCTATTCTAGGTCCACAGCAGCACCCGACCCTACCACATGGGCGGGTCCGAGGCCGCCACGTGTCCAGAGAAGGTGGCATACTCCAAAGCATCAACAGTGAGTCCGGACCCCACGGGAGAGCGCCGGACCCCCGAATGTATAGTCCGGACTCCCAAGGGTGGTTCCAAACCCCCGGATATACAGTCCGGACCCCCAAGGTTGGTCCCGGACCTCCACGTGTGCAAGCCGGACCCCTGGAATGGGATCCGGACCCCTCTGTATGGGGTCTGGGTCGCCCACAGTGGGGTCCCAAGGTCCCAGGACAGAACGTACACGGGCCTTGGGCAGGACCCAGACGGGGGTCCAGTGCCGACACGTGTCCAGGCCTAGTCTAGTGCAGACCTGTCCGCATACGCCTCTGCTCCCCGCCCAGGCGGAGACCCGATGCAGCCACATGGCTTACTGCGTGTGACGTAAGCCAGCGGGCGGAGCCTGACGTAAGGCCCCCGGGTTACGCGGCCCCTACATTTATTACGGATAAGGCGCGCCGCCTGCCCACTCCGCTGACAGGCGATGTGTTGCCTCGACATTTAATGAGCCCTGTCCATTTCGCAGGCGACGTTCCTATCCATTCCACTGGCAGGCGATGTGCTGCCTCCGCATTTAATGAGACCTGTTCATTCCACTGGCAGGCAGCGACCTGTCAGTCCCACAGGCGGCAAGCCTGTCCGTTCCACTAGCAGACTGCACGACCATACTGCCATGTGCGCTACGCCATCATTACTCGTACGTTACCAAGGAAGCTGCCGCCTCACGTCAACGTTGCGCGTGCTGCGGACAACATGGGCCTGGAGATTGCACAGACGACACCTGCATTAGTTGCTCTAGGTATTCCATCCGTTATGTTCCTGGGCCTACATGTCGGGGCTCAGCAACCTTGTATGTGCCTCCCTTGAGCTATAAAAGGGAAGGCACACGACGTTACAAGGCAAGCTCTCAGACTCACACTGACTCAAGCCAACTTAGACCCTCGAGAAGTTCTCTAAGCTCTCGAGCACCAGCAATACAACACACAGTGGAGTAGGGTTTTATGCTCCGGTGGTATAAACCACTCTAAACCCTTGTGTTCTCGTGTGTTCTTACACCTTCCGACAACAGGCAAAATGCTTAGGCACCCTCCTCATCTTAGAATTTAGGGCGGGTGCATTCTACCACCCGGCCAGAGATTTCCTCTCCGACATTTGGCGCGCCAGGTAGGGGGCTTGGCTTTAGATTTTTGCTTGTTTTCCTGCTCGACACCATGGTCCATATCGTCGAGCACCACGGCAGGGCCTCCAAGGACTTCCTGACGGAGGAGGAGGCTGTGTCGTCCATGCCATGGGCCTCCAGCCGCCCTACGCCTGTTGCTGTTGCTATGCACGCTGCGCAGCAGCACACTCCCGCTCAGTCGTCTCGGGCACCGTCAAGGGCTACACCCGGTGCGCTGTCCGCAGCCAGGGAGTTGTTGCGCCACCCTCCTAGCTCCACGGCCTCGCCAGGGGCCATGAAGCAGTAGCGTGACGACGTCGACCGTCTGCTCGGCATGGTGCACTCTGGCTCAGCCAGGCCCAGGCCTTGGTCATCCCGACGTCAACATGAGGCGTCGGCGTCGATGCGCTCGCCTTCAGTGAGGGCTGCGCTGACTGAGGACCTGCGGGCGGAGCTCAACCGCAGGCGTGCGGTAGAGGACGCTTCAGTCTCTCAAGAGGGGCCTGATGACCTACGGGCAGATGAAAGGGAAATGCACCCTTAGACCATTTCTAGTATATTTTGGTGATTAAGTGTCCAACACATATTGAGTGAGTTATTACATGCCAAATAGAGAATGAAGTGCAAATCAACAAGAAGATATGTTTCTAGACTTAGTTCATTTGTTTTTGTGTACTAATGAAGTTATCTAAGTGCTAAAAACAGGAAAAGAAAGGATTGGAAAAGAGTGTCTGTGTGCAGCCAAGACTTAGTTCGGCTTGGCACACCGGACTATCCGGTGGTGCACCGGACAATGTCTGGTGCACCAGGCCAGCTCCGGCGAACTGGCCACTCTCGGGAAAACTTCGGCGGCATACGACTATAATTCACCGGACTGTCTGGTGGTGCACCGGACTGTCCGGTGAGCCAACGGCCGTCAGCGCAACGGTCGGCCGCCAAATCCGCGGGCGACGCGTGGCCCGCTCCAACGGTCGGCAGAGGGCACCAGACTATCCGGTGTGCACCGGACAGTGTCTGGTGCGCCAACTGCCACAAATCTGCAACGGTCGGCTACACCAGATTAGGAAGAGAATCGTGCACCGGACTGTCCGGTGCGCCACCCAACAGAAGGCAAGATTAGCCTTCCAAGAATGCCTCCAACGGCTCCTAGCTGCCTTGGGGCTATAAAAGGGACCCCTAGGCGCATGGAGGAGTCACCTAAGCATACTTTGAGCATTCTAAGTCTTCCACACTCCGTCTCTGAGAGCACCTAGAGGGGGTGAATAGGTGATCCTGTAAAAATTTGAAACTTAAAGCCACAAAACTTGATTAGGAGTTAGCACAATGAAATCAAGTGGCTAAGGAGAGCTCTTGTGAAGCACAATAGACACAGTGAGAACAAGCACAAGAGACACGAGGATTTATCCCGTGGTTCGGCCAAGTACAACACTTGCCTACTCCATGTTGTGGCGTCCCAATGGACGAGAGTTGCACTCAACTCCTCTCAAGTGATCCAATGATCAACTTGAATACCACGGTGTTCTTCTTTTCTTTACTCTTTCCCGTTTGCGAGGAATATCCACAACTTGGAGTCTCTCGCCCTTACAATGAGGATCAAAGTGGAAGCAATAGAGTAAGGGAGGAAAGCAACACACACAAATCCACAGCAATACGCACACACACGGCCAAGACTCGAGCTCAAATGAATATCACAAGGTTCTCACTAGAACGGAGCTCAAATCACTAAGAATGTCAAACGAGTGCGCAAAGACGGAGTGTGAATGATCAAGAATGCTCAAAGTATGCTTGGTGTGCTCCTCCATACGCCTAGGGGTCCCTTTTATAGCCCCAAGGCAGCTAGGAGCCGTTGAGAGCAATCCAGGAAGGCAATTCTTGCCTTCTGTCGGTTGGCGCACCGGACAGTCCGGTGCACCACCGGACACTGTCTGGTGCGGATTTATTTCCTATTCTAGCGCAGCCGACCGTTGAAGACTTGGAGCCGTTGGCGCACCAGACACTGTCCGGTGCACACAGGACAGTCCGGTGCCCCATCCGACCGTTGGCTCGGCCACGCGTCACGCGCGGATTGCGCGGCCGACCGTTGGCGCGCCCGACCGTTGGCTCACCGGACAGTCCGGTGCCTCACCGGACAGTCCGGAGAATTATAGTCGTACGCTGTTGACTTGGTTCCCGAGAGCAGCCAGTTGACCAGACGCCAGCCTAGCGCACCGGACACTGTCCGGTGCACCCAGACTGAGCAGAGTCTTAGCTGCTCGAGCCAAGTCTTTTCCAATTGTATTTTCTCTGATTCTAGCACTTAGACAAATATGTTAGTATACAAAAACCAATGTACTAAGTCTAGAATCATACTTTTGTGTTGATTTTCACTTCATCCACCATTTGGCATAGTTTCACACTTAAACCATTTGTGTTGGCACTTGATCACCAAAATACTTAGAAATGGCCCAAGGGCACATTTCCCTTTCAATCCCCCCCTTTTTGGTGATTTATGCCAACACAACAAAAAGCAACTAAAGGAAGTGCAACATTAATGCAAATGAGAACACAAATTTGTTTTGATTCAAATCTAGCATATTTGGATCATTCTTTGCCACCACTTGGTTTGTTTTTGCAAATCAAACTCAATTTCCTATCTCTAAGTCAAACACACTTGTTGAGGCAAGGAGAGAGGTATTCCAAGAGAAATTGATCAAGAATTCAAAAACTCCCCCTTTTTCCCATAATCAAACATTCTCCCCACAAGAGACAAACTTTTGACAATAAGAGACAATAAGAGTATTTTGACAAACCAAAAGCTCTAATTCTATTATTTTCAAAATTCTCAAGTGGTAGCTGATCCATTTCTTGCTTTGGCCTTATTTTCTCCCCCTTTGGCATCAAGCACCAAAACGGGATCAATCTTGGCCCTTAAACCCCATTGCCTCACCAAAATCTTCAAATAAGAGTAAAAAGGCAATAAGAATATGGAGATTAACTTGGAGTGAGTTACCCTCTCATCAGAGTGCAGTGGAAGTCTTGCATGGTCCAAGTTCACCTTTCCCTTTCAATCCACCTTTGAGACTAAATTAAGAAAACTCAAGCACACGGTTAGTCTCGAAGGGTCAAGTTGTAGCATTTCTCTCCTAAGTATGTGCATCATTCGCACATGGACTTGTGAGGTCCGGGGATCCTTTGCACAACTTGAGCACCATGAATAAGCAACAAAATGCATAATGGAACATGATCAAAGGCATAAAACACATGTATGCTCTATATCAATCCAAGTTACGCGAATCTAAGACATTTAGCTCACTACGCAGCCTGCAAAAGGTCTTCTCATCTAGAGGCTTGGTAAAGATATCGGCTAGCTGGTTCTTGGTGCTAACATAAAATACTTCGATATCTCCCTTTTGCTGGTGGTCTCTCAAAAAGTGATGCCGGATGTCTATGTGCTTTGTGCGGCTGTGTTCAACAGGATTGTCCGCCATACGGGTTGCACTCTCATTGGCACATAGGAGTGGGACTTTGCTCAGATTGTAGCCAAAGTCCCTGAGGGTTTGCCTCATCCAAAGTAGTTGCGCGCAATACTGTCCTGCGGCAACGTACTCGGCCTCAGCAGTGGATAGGGCAACGGAAGTTTGTTTCTTAGAACTCCAGGACACCAGGGACCTTCCTAGGAATTGGCACGTCCCTGATGTACTCTTCCTATCGACCTTGCATCCAGCATAATCGGAGTCTGAATATCCAATCAAGTCAAAGGTAGACCCCTTTGGATACCAGATCCCAAAGCAAGGCGTAGCGACTAAATATCTAAGAATTTGCTTAACGGCCACAAGGTGACACTCCCTTGGGTCGGATTGAAATCTAGCACACATGCATACGCTGAGCATAATATCCGGACTACTAGCACATAAATAAAGTAAAGACCCTATCATAGACCGGTATGCCTTTTGATCAACGGACTTACCTCCTTTGTTGAGGTCGACATGTCCGTCGGTTCCCATTGGTGTCTTTGCGGGCTTGGCGTCCTTCATCCCAAACCGCTTGAGCAAGTCTTGCGTGTACTTCGTTTGAGAGATGAAGGTGCCATCCTTGAGTTGCTTCACTTGGAACCCAAGGAAGTAGTTCAATTCGCCCATCATCGACATCTCGAATTTTTGAGTCATCACCCTGCTAAACTCCTCACAAGACTTTTGGTTAGTAGAACCAAATATTATGTCATCGACATAAATTTGGCACACAAATAAGTCACCATCACATGTCTTAGTGAAAAGAGTTGGATTGGCTTTCCCAACCTTGAAAGCATTAGCAATTAAAAAGTCTCTAAGGCATTCATACCATGCTCTTGGGGCTTGCTTAAGTCCATAGAGCGCCTTAGAGAGCTTACACACGTGGTCGGGGTACCGTTCATCCTCAAAGCCAGGGGGTTGCTCCACGTACACCTCCTCCTTGATTGGCCCATTGAGGAAAGCGCTCTTCACGTCCATTTGGAACAACCTAAAAGAATGGTGAGCGACATAGGCTAACAAAATGCGAATCGACTCTAGCCTAGCCACAGGAGCGAAAGTCTCCTCAAAGTCCAAACCTGTGACTTGGGCATAACCTTTTGCCACAAGTCGAGCCTTGTTCCTTGTCACCACCCCGTGCTCATCCTGTTTGTTGCGGAACACCCACTTGGTTCCCACAACATTTTGTTTGGGGCACGGCACCAGTGTCCAAACTTCATTTCGCTTGAAGGTGTTGAGCTCTTCCTGCATGGCCAACACCCAGTCCGGATCTAGCAAGGCCTCTTCTACCCTGAAAGGCTCAATAGAAGAGACGAAAGAGTAATGCTCACAAAAATTAGCTAATCTAGAGCGAGTGGTTACTCCCTTGCTAATGTCACCCAAAATCTGGTCGACGAGATGGTTCCTTTGAATCATCGCTCGAACTTGAGTTGGAGGGGCCTGTGGTGCTTCTTCCTCTTCAACTTGGACATCTTGTGCTCCCCCTTGATCACACGCCTCTTCTTGAGGGACCTGTTTGTCATCTTGAGTTGGGAGATGTACCATTGTTGAGGAAGAAGGTTGATCTTGCTCCTTGTGTTCCTGTGGTCGCACGTCTCCAATCGCCATGGTACGAATCGCGTCCGTTGGAACATCATCCTCATCTACATCATCAAGCTCACTTTGCTCTCTTGGAGAGCCATTAGTCTCATCAAATACAACGTCGCTAGAGACTTCAACCAAACCTGATGATTTGTTGAAGACCCTATACGCCTTTGTATTTGAGTCATAACCTAACAAAAACCCTTCTATAGCTTTGGGAGCAAATTTTGAATTTCTACCTTTCTTCACCAGAATGTAGCATTTACTCCCAAAAACTCGAAAATACGAAACGTTGGGTTTGTTATCGGTTAGTAGCTCGTATGACGTCTTCTTGAGGAGGCGATGAAGGTAGACTTGGTTTATGGCGTGGCAAGCCGTGTTCACAGCTTCCAACCAAAACCGCTCGGGCGTCTTGAATTCTCCAAGCATCGTCCTCGCCATGTCTATAAGTGTCATGTTCTTCCTCTCTACCACACCATTTTGTTGTGGTGTGTAGGGAGCGGAGAACTCGTGCTTGATCCCTTCCTCCTCAAGAAACTCCTCCACCTGCAGGTTCTTGAACTCGGACCCGTTGTCGCTCCTTATCTTCTTCACCTTAAGCTCAAATTCATTTTGAGCTCTCCTTAGGAAGCGCTTGAGGGTCCCTTGGGTTTTAGATTTATCCTGCAAAAAGAATACCCAAGTGAAGCGGGAAAAGTCATCAACAATAACAAGACCATACTTACTTCCCCCGATGCTGAGGTAGGCGACGGGTCCGAAAAGATCCATATGCAATAGCTCCACAGGTCTTGATGTAGTCATCACATTCTTGATGTGATGAGCACTTCCCACTTGTTTACCTTCTTGACAAGCTGCACAAGGTCTATCTTTTTCGAAAGTTACATTTATTAGACCTAACACATGTTCTCCCTTTAGAAGTTTGTGAAGGTTCTTCATCCCCACATGTGCTAGACGGTGATGCCACAGCCAGCCCATGCTAGTCTTAGAAATTAAGCATGCATCTAGATCGGCCTCCTCTTTTGCAAAATCAACTAAATAGAGTTTGCCGTCTAGTACACCCTTAAAAGCCAATGAACCATCACTCCTTCTAAAGACAGACACATCTACATTTGTGAATAAGCAATTATATCCCATATTACATAATTGACTAACGGACAACAAGTTATATCCGAGCGATTCAACTAAAAACACATTAGAGATGGAATGCTCGGAAGAAATAGCTATTTTTCCTAGTCCTTTAACCTTGCCTTGATTCCCGTCACCGAATATGATTGAGTCTTGGGAATCTTTGTTCTTGACGTAGGAGGTGAACATCTTCTTCTCCCCCGTCATGTGGTTTGTGCATCCGCTGTCGATAATCCAGCTTGAGCCCCCGGATGCATAAACCTGCAAGGCAAATTAGGCTTGGGTTTTAGGTACCCAACTCTTGTTGGGTCCTACAAGGTTAGTTATAATCGTCTTTGGGACCCAAATGCAAGTTTTGTCTCCCTTGCATTTGACCCCCACCCTTTTAGCAATCACCTTTTCATTTTTGCATGAAAGAACAAATTTATTATTGCATGCAAGAAATATAGTGGTAGATCCATTACACACATTCTTAGGTGCATGAGACACAGAGTTTCTCCTAGGCCTACCATTGGAACTTAAAGTGGTCATGGCATGTGAGTCAAAAGCATTATAACTCCTATCATAATGAACATTTCTAGAATATTTCATAGCCATATTTCTACCATGCATAGAAGAACTAGAAGCGGTCATAGCATGTGAATCATAAGAATAATTCCTACAAGCATTTCTAGAGAATTTCCTATCGCTATAAATGAAGGCATGATTCTTTTGATTGCTTCTAGTCATAGGAGCCTTCCCTTTCTCCTTAGCGGGGATGGGAGCCTTATGACTTGTTAAGTTCTTGGCTTCCCTCTTAAAGCCAAGCCCATCCTTAATTGAGGGGTGTCTACCAATAGTGTAGGCATCCCTTGCAAATTTTAGTTTATCAAATTCATTTTTGCTAGTCTTAAGTTGAGCATTAAGACTAGCCACTTTATCATTTAATTTAGAAATGGAAACTAGGTGTTCACTACACGCATCAACATTAAAATCTTTACACCTATTGCAAATTACAACATGTTCTACACAAGAGGTTGATTTATTAGCTATTTCTAACTTAGCCTTCAAGTCATCATTGATACTCCTTAAGCTAGAAATAGATTCATGGCACGTAGATAATTCACATGAAAGCATTTCATTTCTTTTAACTTCTAAAGCAAGAGATTTTTGAACATCTACAAATTTATCATGTTCTTCATATAAAAGGTCTTCTTGCTTTTCTAACAATCTGTTCTTCACATTCAAGGCATCAATTAATTCATTGATTTTATCAATCTTAGTTCTATCTAATCCTTTGAATAAACTAGCATAGTCTACTTCATCATCACTAGATTCATCATCACTTGAAGAAGCGTAAGTAATAGTATTACGAGTGCTTACCTTCTTCTCTTTTGCCATGAGGCAAGTGTGGCGCTCGTTGGGGAAGAGCAACGATTTGTCGAAGGCGGTGGCGGCGAGCCCCTCGTCGTCGGAATCGGACGAAGAACAATCCGAGTCCCACTCTTTGCCAAGGTGTGCCTCGCCCTTAGCCTTCTTGTACGCCTTCTTCTTTTCCTTCTTCCCGCTTTTTCTCTTGTCCCTGGTCACTATCATTATCGGGACAGTTAGCAATAAAGTGACCAACCTTACCACACTTGAAGCAGGAGCGCTTTCCCTTCGTCTTGCTTTTGTTGGGATGCTCCTTGCGACCTTTGAGCGCCGTCTTGAAGCGCTTGATGATGAGGGCCATTTCATCCTCGTTTAGCCCGACCGCCTCAATTTGCGTCACCTTACTAGGTAGCGCCTCCCTGCTACTTGTTGCCTTGAGAGCAATGGCTTGAGGCTCATGGATTGGGCCATTTAGCGCCTCATCAACATATCTCGCCTCCTTGATCATCATTCGCCCGCTCACAAACTTCCCAAGTATTTCTTCGGGCATCATCTTGGTGTACCTAGGATTCTCACGAATAGAGTTAACAAGATGAGGATCAAGGACGGTGAAGGACCTTAGCATAAGTCGGACGACGTCGTGGTCCGTCCATCGCGTGCTTCCATAGCTCCTTATTTTGTTGATGAGAGTCTTGAGCCTGTTGTACGTTTGGGTTGGCTCCTCCCCCCTGATCATCGCGAACCTTCCTAGTTCGCCTTCCACTAACTCCATCTTGGTGAGCATGGTGACGTCGTTCCCCTCATGCGAGATCTTGAGGGTGTCCCAAATTTGCTTGGTGTTATCCAAGCCGCTCACCTTATGGTATTCATCCCTGCACAATGACGCTAAAAGAACAGTAGTAGCTTGTGCATTTGTCGGCGTTCCGAGACCGGGGGGTCCCTTGGGCCGACGAGTGAGTGTCGCCGCGTGCCCCAGCCCAGATGGGTCAAGCGCGAGGGCGAGCGCGAAGGGGGGAGAAGCGAGGCGGCCGGAGACCGGCGTGAGAGAGGTGGGAATCCTGCGGCCTTCGTGTTCGTCCCGCGCCCAGGTCGAGTGCGCTTGCAGTAGGGGGTTACAAGCGTCCCCGCGGGAGAGGGAATCGAGCGGTCCCAAGAGAGCGCCTGTCTCGTCCTCGTCCCCGCGCGGCCAACCCTCTCTAAGAGGGCCCTGGTCCTTCCTTTTATAGGCGTAAGGAGAGGATCCAGGCGTACAATGGGGGTGTAGCAGAGTGCTACGTGTCTAGCGGGGGAGAGCTAGCGCCCTAAGTACATGCCGTCGTGGCAGCCGGAGAGATTTTGGCACCCAGCTGGTGTGATGTCGTGGCCATCGGAGGAGCGATGGAGCCTGGCAGAGGGACAGCTGTCGGAGCGGTTGGGTCCTTGCTGACGTCCTCTTGCTTCCGTAAGGGGGCTGAGAGCCGCCGTCGTCACAGAGCATGCGGGGCGCCATCATTGCCTATCTGGCGGAGCTAGCCAGATGGGACGCTGGTCTTGTTTCCTGCGGCCCGAGTTAGCTCGGGGTAGGGCGATGATGGCGCCTCCCGTTGACGTGGCTGGTCTGCGCCCTAGGTTGGGCGAGGTGGAAGCTCCTCCGAAGCCGAGGTCGAGTCTGTCTTTCGTGGCCGAGGCCGAGTCCGAGCCCCTGGTCGGGCGAGGCGGAGGTCGTCGGCTGAGGCCAGGGCAGAGTCCGAGCCCTGGGGTCGGGCGAAGCGGAGTTCGTCGTCTTCTGGGGCTGAGCCCGAGTCCGAGCCCTGGGTCGGGCGGAGCGGAGTTCGCCGTCTTCCGGGACTTAGCCCGAGTCCGAGCCCTGGGTCAGGCGGAGCGGAGTTCGCCGTCTTCCGGGGCTGAGACCGAGTCCGAGCCCTGGGTTGGGCGGAGCGGAGTTCGCCGTCTTCCGGGGCTGAGCCCGAGTCCGAGCCCTAGGTCGGGCGGAGCGGAGTTCGCCGTCTTCCGGGTTTTAGCCCGAGTCCGAGCCCTGGGTCGGGCGGAGCGGAGTTTCCTGTGGTGCCTTCTGCAGGACCTGACTGCCTGTTAGTCTCACTCTACCAAGTGGCACTGCAGTCGGCGCGGCGCAGGCGGCGCTGTCCTTCTGTCAGGCCGGTCAGTGGAGCGGCGAAGTGACGGCGGTCACTTCGGCTCTGCCAGGGGGCGCATGTCAGGATAAGGGTGCATGGGCCACCTTTGCATTAAATGCTCCTGCGATTTGGTCGGTCGGTGCGGCGATTTAGTCAGGGTTGCTTCTTAGCGAAGGCAGGGCCTTGGGCAAGCCGGAAATATGTTCGCAGTCGGAGGGGGGCCTCGGGCGAGACGGAAATCCTCCGGGGTCGGCTGCCCTTGTCCGAGGCTAGGCTCGGGCGAGGCGTGATCGAGTCGCTCGAACGGACTGATCCCTGACTTAATCGCACCCATCAGGCCTTAGCAGCTTTATGCTGATGGGGGTTACCAGCTGAGGATTAGGAGCCTTGAGGGTACCCCTAATTATGGTCCCCGACAGTAGCCCCCGAGCCTCGAAGGGAGTGTTAGCACTCGCTTGGAGGCTTTCGTCGCACTTTTTTGCAAGGGGACCAGCCTTTCTCGGTTGCATTTTGTTCCGGTGGGTGCGCGCGAGCGCACCCGCCGGGTGTAGCCCCCGAGGCCTCGGAGGAGTGGTTTCACTCCTTCGAGGTCTTAATGCCTCGCGTAATGCTTCGGCTGGTCTGGTCGTTCCCTCATGCGAGCTGGCCGTAGCCCGGGTGTACGGTCGGGTCCCAAGTTCTCGGGCTGGTATGTTGACGCTGTCAACGGTTCGGCCGGAGCCGGGTTTGCGAGAGCAGCCCCCGAGCCTCTGCACAGGGCGAGAGGGTGATCAGGGACAGACTCAGCTTTTTTACATACGCCCCTACGTCGCCTTTCCACAAGGAGGAGGGGGGGGGGGGAAGCGCCATGTTGCCCTCGATGGGCGCCGAACATGGTGTCTCCGGTGAGCTGCGAGCGGGTAATCCGAGTGGACGTCCGTGCCCCGTTCGTTAGGGGTCGGCTAGGGGCCCAGAGGCACGCCCAAAAGTACCTGCGGGTGACCTGCCGGACCCGGTCCCCTGGCGACGGGGTCCGAGGGCTCGATGCCTCCCTCCGATGGGATTCCGTTACAAGATCGCTCCCGCTGGTCTCGGAAATGTCCTAGGGTACCTCGGGAGCGCAGCCCGAGCCTCGGTTATGTATCGAACGTACCCCTGGTCATCCCTTGCTCGGCGTCTGAGGCGGCTATGAACCCTTCGGGGGCCAGCCTTCGAACCCCTGACCAGTAATGGGCGCGGAGCCCGAGTAGCCTGAGGCGACCGTGGAACCCTTTGGGGGGGGGCCGGCCTTCGAACCTCTGACCAGTAGTGGGTGTAGGGCCCACGGGATCTGAGGCGGCTGTCGAACCCTTCGGGGGGCCAGCCTTCGAACCTCTGATTAGTAGGGAGGCTCGGAGCCTGGTTCCTTTACGGGGAAGGATCCTTTTCGGGGTATCCCCCTTTCCCGGTCCCTGTTGCAAGAGAGAGAGAGAAAGAGGAAAAAAGGAAAAGGATGCGAAATCGAACGACGCGGCGTACCTTTTTTGGCGCAGTTATTACGGCGAAGGCGAAGCGTCGCCCGCTTCTCCTGCCAGAGGCGCCGCCTGTCCCGCCGCGGAGTTAATGCGACGGGGCGAGTGGTTGGCGGGGCGGCCGTTGCGCGTGCGCGAGCCGTTTGAGGAACGGATCACGGGTGCATTGTCTTCATGCCGTGAGAGGGGGTTCTCTCGCTGCCCCCGGATGGGACGTGAGCTTGGCTGACGACGTGACTGCTGCTCCCGCCGGCCTGCCACCGTCATTACTGCCGGCCCATTTTTGACCGCATTGACCGCCGCGCCAGGATGGCACTGCTAGGTCGTGCGCTGGGTCGCCTTGAGTCGCGGTATTGGTTCCGCAATCGAGGAGGCGTGGTGGTGGCGCAAGCGGCGGTGCAGTTTCTTGCATGAAGCATCCGGCGCACCGGTTGCGTGACGCGCGGGCCTGGGCCTCCATGCTGGGCGTGTCGAGAGTCGGAGAAGCGTGCCCACGTAGCGCGGTTGCATGCCGCCCGCATGGCTGCCCGTCCCTTTCGCCTGTTGGTCTGGGCAAAAGTGGAGGGTCACTTGTAACCGCTGGGCGGTCGTGTGTACCGCGCGAGGCGGTTTGGCTTCTTCTGGTCTGAGCCGGCTTGTATGACATGTGGGACCCAGCCCCCGCGCCGCAGGGGAGGGCCTTGGAGCGTGTTGGAGAAGACTCAGCCCGTGACGGCTGAGGACGCGAGTAGGGATAGTCGCCTTTAAAAGGAGGGTGACCCACTTGGAAGGCGACCATGTCTTCACGCTCCCTTATGCATCGTGTCTTTCCACCTTCCAAGCCCCGGGATGGGGGATACCCACCGTCTTTTCGCCTCATCGTTGGAGGAACGCAACTCCGTGGGAGTTGGTACCTTTCAGCCATCGTTCGGCTTCAAGGATTTTCATCATGTAGCCCGGCTGCACCCCTCCACCGGCGGTCACCCAAGACGGTGACCACCAGCCCCTGGGTGGGGAGAAGCAAGCCGGGCTGCGATCTTGGTCCCACCCTCAGCTTCAAGGATGTTCATCATCCTCGCTGGGGTGGAGGACGGGCTGAGCCGGAGCTCTACCTCCCGCGCGGGTTCGTGGGTCGCCCTCTCCTGCGGCGTTCGAGGGAGAGGGCGCTCGCTGTCCCTGCGGGCGGCCCGGACTTCGACAACGCGGGGCTGGTCGACGGCGGGCGTCGTCACCCCCAGCGTGTCGAGCTCGTCGGCTTGGCCCCTGGTGGCCCCTCCTGCCGGAAGGCGGCTGCCGCGCCGTGTGCACGGGAGGACCGCCCAAGACGCCGCACGCTGCTAGGGCGGCGTTCGTGTTCTGGGGTGGTCCTACCTTTGCACTGGTATGGCACCTCCGCGCGGGGATCGGTGCCCCACTCGTCCGGGAGGATCTGAGTGGGGATCTGCCAGAGGGCTGATGGTCTCTGGCGCCGGTGCCGAGGTGGAGGCGGCTCGAGAAGTCCCCGTCGCCGACGGGGTCACCGCCACCATCCGTGCTTCGGGCCTCTGGCTCTTTGTACTTGTCCTCGCCCCTCGAGCATCGGCGTGGGTGAGGGCAAGATTGCAGCAGTGCCCACCCTGAGGCCTGCGCCGCTGCAGTTCGGCCACCTGGAGCGGGGGTCGTTGTCGTCGCTGTCAGAGCGGGCGGCGGCGAGCCGCCCGTCAGTCTTCCATTGCTCCGCAGGCCCTCCCCCATCGAGTGGGGTTGTTCGTACCTGCGGAGGGGGAACCGGAGTTCCGTTTGTAATGGCACTTTGAATGCCAGTGTTTTTGTTCATTGTGGCTGTCGAGGCCTGAACATGTATGTAATTTTGGCACGGAGCCATGTTTTTTCCTTATTTTTGAGCACTAAGACTTGCCTGTTGGTTGTCTGAACCGCTTCACCAAGCGTGAGTCGCCCCGTGTCAAGGTGACGAGTGAGGTATCCGTATCCCGGAGGCGTAGGAGTCCCTCGGCTCGGTCGGCCTTGTTGTCTGAGGCTTCTCTAGCTTAGTTAAAGGGACCCCTTGGCCGCTCTTCGACGAGCCGAGGCCAGGGGTAGCGATATCAGCATGAACAGGGGCAGGTTTGGCTCAAAAATGAAACCTGGTTGGCCGGAGCCTAGCCGGGTTGTCCGCTGGCGGGACCGACGCCGGAGTTGACCAGCCGAGGCCTCGGGTCGGGCCGGCGCCCTTGGAAGATGGTTGGCCGAGGCCCCAGAGTGATCGGCCGAGCCGCCTGCTCGGGCCGGATTCCCGGAGAAGACCCAGGCAGCAATTGCCCGGGCGTGGCGATGACGTCGTCCTTTAGAGCGGAGATCCTTGGACCGCGTCGCCGTCCGAGGCTAGGTCGGACCTCGCCGAAGGTGTCGTCGATGCCGAGGGTGCTGCTGCCCCCTTCCAGTGTCAAGACCCGAGCCTGCAGGATCAGATTGTCTTGTAGCGTGTGCCTTCTGCGGCCGCCGAGGCCAGAACACACACCCTCGCTGCGTTGTAAAGCTGCGTCTCTTTTCCTCTTGTTTCAAGTATCTAGACTTTTTTGTCGGCAACAGGGATGTTTGTGCGAGCGGGAGTTGCTTCTCACGGAAGGTGATGAGTGAGGTATCCGTATCCCGGAGGCGTGGGAGTCCCTCGGCTCGGTCGGCCTTGCCGCTTACGCGCACTTCCACCCGTCCATGAGGCTCTGTCACCGACTCAGTCGAGAAGGCTCAAAGGATCGCTTCGGCAGAAGAGCTTCCAAACGTGAAGACTTGTTCGGTCCGCGGAATCACTTATCCGAACGCGAGTTACTTATCGCAGAAGGTGATGAGTGAGGTATCCGTATCCCGGAGGCGTAGGAGTCCCTCGGCTCGGTCAGCCTTGGCTGCTTACGTGTACTCCGTCGTTTTCAGGATCCACTTTTCGAAGTAGTCAAAAAGCACGAAAGATATTCTGGCAGAAGAGATCTTTTTTCGAGGAAAATTTCGACGTAGAGGGAGTTGCCCCCCTTTTAGCCCCCGAGGGAGGGTCGGGCTTTGCAGAGGCGAGGCCGACCCTTCCTTGATGACTAAACTTTGCGTGGGTGCGAGGTATATGAACGACTTGAAAATATTTTAAGGGTAGAAGCGACGTAGCTGTTGGATGTTCCAAGCGTTGTCGTAGACCTCGCCTTGGATGTTGGCCAGCTTGTACGTTCCGGGCTTCAGAACCTTGGCGATGACGAACGGTCCCTCCCAGGGGGGCGTGAGCTTGTGCCTCCCTCAGGGGTCTTGTCGCAGCTGAAGCACCGGGTCGCCTACCTGGAGGTGTCGGGACCGGACCCCTCGGGCATGGTAGCGTCGCAGGGACTGCTGGTACCGCGCCGAGTGTAGTAAGGCCTTGTCCCGAGCCTCTTCCAGTTGGTCCAACGAGTCTTCTCGGCTGGCTTGGTTGCTTTGATCGCAGTAGGCCCTCGTCCTCGGGGAGCCGTATTCCAGGTCTGTGGGCAAGACGGCCTCGGCCCCATAGACTAGGAAGAACGGCGTGAAACCCGTGGCTCGGCTCGGAGTGGTCCTCAGGCTCCAGACCACCGAGGGGAGTTCCTTCATCCATCGCTTGTCGAACTTGTTGAGGTCGTTGTAAATCCGAGGTTTGAGCCCTTGTAGAATCATGCCGTTGGCACGCTCTACTTGCCCATTTGACATGGGATGAGCCACGGCGGCCCAGTCCACCCGGATGTGGTGATCCTCGCAGAAGTCCAAGAACTTTCTGCCGGTGAACTGGGTGCCGTTGTCGGTGATGATGGAGTTCGGGACCCCGAAGCGATGGATGATGTTGGTGAAGAACGCCACCGCCTGCTCGGACCTGATGCTGTTCAGAGGTCGGACCTCGATCCACTTAGAGAATTTGTCGATGGCGACCAGCAGGTGCGTGTAGCCCCCAGGCGCCTTCTGCAAGGGGCCGACGAGGTCCAGACCCCACACAGCAAAGGGCCAGGTGATGGGTATCGTCTGCAGAGCCTGAGCGGGCAGGTGGGTCTGCTTCGCATAGAATTGACACCCTTCGCAGGTGCGGACGATTCCAGTGGCGTCGGCCACCGCCGTCGGCCAGTAGAATCCTTGTCGGAAAGCATTCCTGACAAGGGCTCGAGGTGCTGCGTGATGGCCGCAAGCCCCCGAGTGTATCTCCCGCAGGAGTTCCTGACCTTCGGCGACGGAGATGCATCGCTGGAGGATGCCTGAGGGGCTGCGGTGGTAGAGCTCCTTCTCATCGCCCAGCAAGACGAATGACTTGGCGCGCCGTGCCACCCGCCGAGCCTCGGCTCGGTCGAGGGGTAGCTCTCCTTGTTGGAGATACTGCAGGTACGGGGTCTGCCAGTTTCGATCAGGCGTGGCCTCGCTTTGCTCCTCCTCGATGCGTAGTGCCTCACCCTCGGAGGCCGAGGGTACCTCGGGCTGAACTGACGGCGCCTCGGGCCGAGCTGAGGGTGCCTCGGGCTGTGCCGAGGGTACCTCGGGCTGGACCGAGGGTACCTCAGACTGGGTCGAGGGCGCCTCAGGCTCGGGCGGGTCGTCGATCTTAACGGAGGGTTGATGCAGATCCCGGGAGAAGACATCCGGGGGAACCGTTGTTCGCCCCGAGGCTTTTTTTAGCCAGCTTGTCCGCGGTCTCGTTGTAGCGCCGAGCGATGTGGTTAAGCTCGAGCCCGTAGAACTTGTCTTCCAGGCGCCGAACCACATTGCAGTAGGCCTCCATCTTCGGGTCGCGGCAGTGGGAGTTCTTCATGACTTGGTCGATGACGAGCTGCGAGTCACCGCGGGCGTCGAGACGCCGGACCCCTAGCTCGATCGCGATCCTCAACCCGTTGACCAGAGCCTCATACTCAGCCACATTGTTGGACACCGGGAAATGGAGGCGTAGCACATAGCGTAGGTGTTTCCCGAGGGGCGAGATGAAGAGTAGGCCTGCGCCGGCTCCCATCTTCATCAGCGACCCGTCGAAAAACATGGTCCAGAGCTCCGGTTGGATCGGAGCCGTCGGTAGCTGGGTATCGACCCATTCGGCTACGAAGTCCGCCAAGACCTGGGACTTGATGGCCTTCCGAGGGGCAAACGAGATTGTCTCGCCCATTATTTCCACCGCCCACTTTGCAATCCTGCCCGAGGCCTCTCGGCACTGGATGATCTCCCCCAGGGGGAAGGATGACACCACAGTTACCGGATGAGACTCGAAGTAGTGTCGCAACTTCCGCTGCGTCAGGATCACCGCATACAGCAGCTTCTGAATTTGTGGGTAGCGGGTCTTGGTTTCGGACAGTACCTCGCTGACGAAGTAAACTGGCCTCTGAACGGGCAATGCATGCCCCTCTTCTTGCCTCTCGACCACAATCGCGGCGCTGACCACCTGAGTGGTCGCGGCGACGTAGACCAAGAGGGCTTCTCCGGCAGCTGGAGGCACCAAGATAGGCGCTTTTGTGAGGAGCGCCTTCAAGTTCCCGAGAGCTTCTTCGGCCTCAGGGGTCCAAGTGAAGCACTCGGCCTTCCTTAAGAGGCGGTACAGAGGTAGACCTCTTTCGCCGAGGCGTGAGATGAAGCGGCTCAGAGCCGCCAGGCATCCCATGACCCTCTGTACACCTTTCAAGTCCTTGATGGGCCCCATTCTGGTGATGGCTACAATCTTCTCCGGGTTGGCTTCGATGCCCCGCTCAGAGACGATGAACCCCAAGAGCATGCCTCGGGGCACCCTGAAGACACACTTCTCGGGATTGAGCTTGATGCCTTTTGCCTTGAGACACCGGAATGTCACTTCAAGGTCGGAAAGGAGGTCGGAAGCTTTCCTCGTCTTGACTACGATGTCATCGACGTAGGCCTCGACCGTGCGGCCAATGTGTTCGCCGAACACATGGTTCATGCACCGCTGGTACGTCGCGCCCGCATTCCTCAAGCCAAATGGCATGGTGACATAGCAGTACATGCCGAAGGGCGTGATGAAAGAGGTCGCGAGCTGATCGGACTCTTTCATCCTGATTTGATGATACCCTGAGTAGGCATCGAGGAAAGACAGGGTCTCGCACCCAGCAGTGGAATCCACGATCTGATCGATGCGAGGCAGAGGGTAGGGAACCTTCGGACATGCTTTGTTGAGACCAGTGTAGTCTACACACATCCGCCATTTCCCCCTTTCTTTCTCACAAGCACAGGGTTGGCAAGCCATTCGGGATGGAATACCTCTCTGATGAACCCTGCTGCCATTAGCTTGTGGATCTCCTCGCCTATCGCTCTGCGCTTCTCCTCGTCGAATCGGCGCAGAGGCTGCTTGACGGGTCGGGCTCCGGCTCGAATGTCCAGCGAGTGCTCGGCGACATCCCTCGGTATGCCAGGCATGTCCGAGGGACTCCACGCGAAGACGTCGGCGTTTGCGCGGAGAAAGTCGACGAGCACTGCTTCCTATTTGGGGTCGAGCCCGGAGCCGATCCGGATCTGCTTGGATGTGTCGCCACTGGGGTCGAGGGGGACGGCCTTAACCGTCTCCACTGGCTCGAAGTTGCCGGCGTGACGCTTCACGTCTGGCACCTCCTTAGAGAGGCTTTCCAGGTCGGCGATGAGGGCCTCGGATTCGGCGAGGGCCTCGGCGTACTCCACGCACTCCACGTCGCATTCGAATGCGTGCTTGTACGTGGGGCCGACGGTGATGACCCCGTTGGGGCCCGGCATCTTGAGCTTCAGGTAGGTGTAGTTGGGGACGGCCATGAACTTCGCGTAGCATGGCCTTCCCAGTACCGCGTGGTAGGTTCCTCGGAACCCGACCACCTCGAACGTCAGAGTCTCCCTTCGGAAGTTGGAGGGCGTTCTGAAGCAGACGGGAAGGTCGAGTCGTCCGAGGGGCTGGACGCGCTTCCCGGGAATAATCCCATGGAAGGGCGCAGCGCCTGCTCGGACGGAGGACAGATCAACATGCAGGAGCCCGAGGGTCTCGGCGTAGATGATGTTGAGGCTGCTGCCTCCGTCCATAAGGACCTTGGTGAGCCTGACGTCGCCGATGACGGGGTCGACGACGAGCGGGTATTTCCCCGGGCTCGGCACGTGGTCGGAGTGGTCGGCTTGGTCGAAGGTGATGGGCTTGTCGGACCAGTCTAGGTAGACTGGCGCCGCCACCTTCACCGAGCAGACCTCTCGACGCTCTTGCTTGCGATGCCGAGCCGAGGGATTCGCCGCATGCCCACCGTAGATCATGAAGCAGTCGCGGACCTCGGGGAACTCTCCTGCTTGGTGATCTTCCTTCTTGTCGTCGTCGCGGGCCCTACCACCCTCCGCGGGTGGCCCGACCCTATGGAAGTGGCGCCGAAGCATGACGCACTCCTCAAGGGTGTGCTTGACGGGCCCCTGATGATAGGGGCGCGGCTCCTTGAGCATCTTGTCGAAGAGGTTGGCACCTCCGGGGGGCTTCCGAGGGTTCTTGTACTCGGCGGCAGCGACAAGGTCCGCGTCGGCGGCGGCGCGTTTCGCTTGCGACTTCTTCCTGCCTTTCTTCTTGGCGCCGCGCTGAGTAGACGCCTCGGGAGCATCTTCCGATGGGCGGCCCTGGGGCTGCTTGTCCTTTCGGAAGATAGCCTCGACCGCCTCCTGGCCAGAGACGAACTTGGTGGCAATATCCATCAGCTCGCTCGCCCTGGTGGGGGTCTTGCGACCCAACTTGCTCACCAGGTCGCGGCAGGTGGTGCCGGCGAGGAACGCGCCGATGACATCCGAGTCGGTGATGTTGGGCAGCTCGGTGCGCTGCTTCGAGAATCGCCAGATGTAGTCCCAGAGGGACTCTCCCGGCTGCTGCCGGCAGCTTCGGAGGTCCCATGAATTCCCGGGGCGCACGTACGTGCCCTAGAAATTGCCGGCGAAAGGTTGGACTAGGTCGTCCCAATTGGAGATCTGCTCCGGAGGCAGGTGCTCCAGCCAGGCGCGAGCGGTGTCGGAGAGGAACAGGGGGAGGTTGCGGATGATGAGGTTGTCGTCGTCCGTTCCACCCAGTTGGCAGGCCAGACGGTAGTCCGCGAGCCACAGTTCCGGTCTCGTCTCCCTGTAACACCCCAGGTGTTACTCAGGGTGTCCATCCCAGGGTTACCCCTTTTACCCATTATCACATGAAGACTGAATTGGGCAAAGTATACCAAACTTGGAATTCTAGGTCCTAAGCAAGTGTAATCCACCTTGGATGTCATGCCCTAGCTTATCATGCACATCTAAGTGGAGATCTCCCAAAACCCTAAAGCAAAACCCCCCTAGGCAATGGGAACCCTAATTGAAGCCATGATCAAAAGATCATGTAAACCTTATGATCATGGTTTGGGCCAAATATAAAAGTTGTAGTACACTTAATAACCTACAATTAATAGTAAGGAAGTACCCCCAAAAAGTTTTCAGGAAGGTCCTAAAAAGATCACCAAAGGTTGAACACAAGGGAAAAATGCAGATTTTGTCTAAGTCAAAAACCAACCCTTGAGCAAAGATCCCACCTGTTCACCTTGACCCCCTCTTCAAAACCTGTCGACCTAATGGACAAAGTGGCGCCAAATGAACCCTAGAATGCCCTGGAAAAGTTTGAACCCAAGCCAAAACCATTTGACACGAGTTGGCACTGGTTTTGTCTCGGTTTGCACAGGGCAGACAGACAAGACTTGGCGCTACCATATCTCCTCAACCAGACCACATCTACTCTTGGAACTTACATGAACTAGGTAGTTCTAGGTGCAGGGAAGAGATCTCCCACAGGCGGTAGGGCAAGATTCGTACGCCTGGCCGCTCAGCAGAGCGAAGAACACGGGCAGAAGCAACGCGCCACGTGTTCGACGCGCTCTGAGCTCGCCAGGGCACGCCCGCGCGCGCCCCGCGTGCCCGCGTCGCGCCAAACGGTCGAACCGACGCCCCGGCCGCGTCCGCGCCTATAAAACCCGCCCCAGCGCTCGGTTGCCTTCCCCATTGCCTCCTCCGTACCCCGCCTGTCTTGCCCGAGCCAGCCATTGCCTCCGGCGACCTCCCCGCAGCCCGCCAGTGCCGCCCGAGAGCAACCGCCGTGGCTGACCCCTCTCCCGTCCTCCTCCGTTCGATTCAAACCCCCAGATAGCTTCCTGGTGAAGCCGTGAGCCTTGCTCAAGCTTAAACCGAGGGCCCGCGTCACCGGGGTAGCCAAATCGCGCTCACCGGAGTTCAAGAACCCGCCGGCACACGTGGACCGGGTAAACCCCTTCACCATTTCCCGATTAGTTGCACGCATGGCCTCTGTGTCATCCCGTGAAGCTCCTCGTGCCCATTAATTGAACTCTCTCGCCGTGGTTCGACCGGAGCAGGCGCCGCCGTCGATCCCCGCCGCCTGTGTTCGTGGCCAGGGGAGCTCCGACCACCTCTGACGCCGACCCGCACATCGACGTGACCGTCGCGACCTCCTGAACATCGCTGACCACCTCGCCGGACCTCCCTCGCCGCCGGTAAGCCGCGCCACCCTTTTCTTTCCTGCGGCTACTGTTTCAGTTAAGGGAGGGACTGCGGGTGAGAGGGAGAGAAATCCAGGGGGTTAAGTGAAAAGTCAGAGACTCAAGTGAATAGTGGCGTAAGGGTAGATCTGCGAGGTTTGATTCGGTTTAAACCCAGGGACCTCGGCGCAAACTGTTTTTCCAGAAAAACTTAATTAAAACCTGATTTAAATTCAAACAGAAACTTTAAAAACCCATAACTTCTGTTTGGTTTATCCAAATTTGGTCAAACTAATTTTGCCAGACTCTAAATAATGTAACCTATCTAAGAAAAATATAAAACCCCATAAGCACTAGAGAAAAATATAAGGTTATGATTTAATTACAGTTTGGACCAAAAGCTTAATAATAGCAAGAAAAATGGTTGTACTATTTAACTAAGGTTAGAAAAATTTGGAGAAGTTTATATCTACCTACTGACCTAGTTATAAATGTTAAACCCCTCTGTCCATTACATTAAGTTAGTTTTAACCCCTTATTCCATAATATGCTTAAGTTTAAGAAAAATAGAAAAAGTGACATAAATAATGAACCAGAGGGCACCCCTATTTTTTGTTGAGATACTTAGTCAATGTAGTTCACTGGAAAAATGTATCATACCCTGTTGTAGTGTAAAATAAGAAAGCTACCTTTTAAATTAATAAAACAAGGATAACTTAGAAAAACCCTACAAAAATAACCCCAAGATGAAAACACCCCCACCCTTGGGATAACTATTGTTTTATTAGAAAGAACCTAAGAAAAATATGAAATCTGCTGTTTGACATTTTTCAAATAATAAGGTAGTAGAAAGTGCCTTTTTGACATTAAACTTAAGAAAATCATAACTAAATAACCACCCCTTAGTTTTCTGTGATTTTTAGCAAAGAGGCCTATTATTACCAGAGGATGCCAACAAAAATAACCTTTAGGACAGAACCTACCCCTAACTAGAAGGTGTAGTGTAAAGTGGCCCTTTTTGCCTAACTTTTGTTATTTTTGTTTAAAGTCTAACTTTTATACTTTAAGCCTCAACTTCTTAAAACAAGTTAGAATAGCAAAAGGCAACCCACTGTAATTTTTACAGAAATTTTGGAAATTATTAAAACCCTGTTGTAGTTCAACCTACACTAGAAACCCTAAATGGAAATTAAAGAAAGGAAAATGGATAAGGGAATTTAAGGTCATACTAAAACCTTTGTAAAACGATCTACTAAATTCTATAAAGACAATGCAAATTCCACTATGTTATCCTAAAGTAAAACCTAAGTCTAAAGGGTAATAAGTCTATCTATATACCACTAGAAGCCCCGCATGGCTAAGAAACCCTAAATTACTTCTTGGCTAGTTTCTTTAGCTTAATGTTCTTAAATTTTGCATAATCATGACATACATGTTCATTGCATTCGATAGACTGTAATCTTGCTGACGGAGAGTACATCCTCGTGCCGGAGCAAGGAGCTGCTCAGGAGGTAGCCCCAGATCCAGCACCCGGGCCAGCACCAGAGGACCTGCCTGCCACTGCTTTGGAAGGCAAGCCCCGGTTTTATGCATAACCTGTTATTTATACTATTTTACTTCACTTAATGATTGTAGGATTGCTTGTGCACTTAGGTGTAGGAATTGTTTGAAACCCTAGTTGCATGATCTCAGGAATCCTTTTGAGATGAATACTAGTATGACAGGTCGAGTAGTTGCTTTACTTAATTAGGATCTCGGTAGAAGACGAGTGATTTTTCTAGCACTCGCGCGAGATCAGGAAATTGATTGTACCCACTTTTATATTGTCATGATACTAGTTGGTGGACAACAATCCATGGGGATTGGTTGTTTACGAGATGGAAAATGGAATAAGGATTAACGTGCGGATACCTGTGTCAAGCGTTTGAACGTACTAAGCACATGCCGAGAAATATGGTAAATCGGTAAGCCTAGTACCTGAGTGAACCCGGCAGTGGACATATCCCCTCACGCGTCCTGAGACGAGGTCTCCCATTCCGGTTATGGTGGGTACAAGTGCGGTCACTGCACGACGGCCAGTCGGGGTCAGTGGGGCATTGTACGCCAAGGCGGTGAGCCCTGATCTGCTGACGGGGAATCGATGGGGACGGTTGATGTGTGTGGGGACGGAGTGCCCCTACATGTCGTGTGTTTAGGTTTACCTTGCAAGGATAAAAACTCGATTCGAATCGTCTGCTTCTCGCAGCTAATGAGACTGCTTGATCCATTGTACTGCATTGAGTAATAAGTGGAAGTCTGATGAGTTGAGATAAGATGTTGATTGCTAATAATGCTTGCTACCATGAATGAATAGATAGTCCACTTTAGCCTTAAGAGAGTCACACTTAATCTTGACTAAGTTAAAATCTTGATTTAGAAACTCAGCTAGTGCTTTTGGCAACCAAACCCCACAGCCAAACAGCTGCATGTCTAGAGGTAGAGGAGTAGACTCCTCACACCGGGTAAGTCTAGCTGAGTATTAGTATACTCAGCCTTGCTTGTGGCATAATTTTTACAGGTTCTCTGGAGGAAATGGTTGCTGGGATAACTTGGCCGTCCACCTTGCCACCGGGTTGGACTGTTGAGTGGGACCCTGCCTCGGCTGAGGAGGAGCATGAGGAGTGATGGGACAGGATTCCCCATCTCTCTGTTTAATTATCGATAGTTCTATTCCGCTGCACTTCGAACAATGATGGTTACTTTTGCAAAAAAACTCCGATGATGATGATGGTGATGTAATAATTTAACATTGTGACATGTATGGTTTTATGCTTTATTGTATTTGCTCTGTGACTCACCTTCGAGTGAGATTGTGGTACTTGATCCTGTCAGTGGCCGCGTCGGACTAGATCCGAGGGATTGACGGGTTATTCCCATTTAAGTGTGGTCTAGCCTCTAAGGCGGGACTTGGACACTTAAGTTGGAATAATTCGGGCGGTTCCGCCACAGCTGGTATCGGAGCTTGTACCACCACAGAGGAATCAATAAAATGTAAATACCATCAATTTTCTAAATAAAAACTGGATAGAAACAAGGTTGGATAGATAGTAGGGCGAGCAGGATAGACCTAGGACGTGAAGCCTTAGGATAAGAGAAGGGTAGCTAGGTGGCTAAGTAACTAGGCCCTACAGGCCACTTTTACAGGATGGGAGTTCCTCCCTATTCCTTTTATCTTGTGGTGAGGCCGTTCAGGACGAGCATGCATGCATTCATAATTAAGCAAATGGATAACTGAGTAAAGGACTTAAAAATAAGATAACAACCAATTAGGTCCCTAGTGCCTTTCTACTTAACTAGAGACAGGCTGAGTTTTACTTTTCCTTATTCTTTTTTTTTATAATTCTTTTTTTTACTTACGCTTAACCGTACACAGATGACTTCCCACGGATCCTCCAATGACGGAAATGCACTGACCCACACTGACGGACTTGCACGAGAGGGTTTTCCCCGCATTCTGTGGGAGGTACTTCAGGGGGCCGGATACACGACACCCCCTCAGTACGCGGTGCAGCAGTTCGAGAAGCACCGGGTGCCCCGCTGTAGGGTGAGGATGACTTTGGAGCCTCATCCCCTGCAGCCAGGCTGGCGCTCCTTGGACTCAGAGTCTTTCGGGTACCGGGCAGAGGACACAATCGAGGCGATCGCTCTGCATGGATTGACTACCTTCTGCGGGTTCCATCCCTTGGAGCTGGCTACCCACCCCATTGGCTTGTTCCCCGCTGAGAAGGAGGACGACCCAATGTGGAAGGATCGGGTGGAGCATGCCAAGGACATCTGGGCCATCTACCCAGGTCAGACTGCGCACTTGACAGTACGGTGCATGAATGCTCTGTACCGTCTGCAGGTGATGCGCGGTGAGGCAATGTCCCATCTGATGGCACTGCTGGAGGCAACAAAGATCACGTTGGATAACAGAGAGGAACTCGTGGTTGACCTATCTCAGGAAATGGTGGAGAAGGACTTGCAGGTGGAGCAGCTATCCACTGATATTCAGGAGTTGGAGGAGCTGGTAGGCACCAGGGAGAACACCATCGAGGTTCTCGAGGATCAGCTCATTAACACTCAGCAGCAGCTTGCTGAGGCTAACGAGCACCTGGACATGCATCACTAGGAGATCCAGGACCAGGAGGCCAACGAGGACGTCGACATTGAGGGAGGAGATGAGCCTGCCTCCAGTGTGGACACTGCTGGCTCGGGAAGACCACCTTCCCCCGAGTCAAGTGTTGCTTCGTTCGCTCACTAGGTGTCCAGGGTAGGCTTAGAAGTTGGACAGTCGGACTCCTCGCAGCTAGCTTAGCTTTTGCACCCTTGGGGTACTAGGCTAGGTAGAGTTGAGTCATTTTGGAACAATTTGATGTAACCGTGTTAAACCCTCTTGGGAGCTGGTTTGATGGATGCTATTATCAGTTTAAATTTTTGGAAGGAAAAATTTATGCCTCTCAAAATCCTTTTGTTGAAGTCGGAATCTATCATGCTGTTTTAACTTTTTCCCCATGATAAAATCTTGAAATTGGAACTGTGGTGTTAAGTAAGTATGTGGTTTTTCATATGGCCGGGAGGCAGCGTCGTGGCCAGAACGAGCGCGTTCCTCCACCGCCACCACCACCTCCCACTCTGCAGGAGCTCATGGCTCAGCAGAATGAGATCCTGAGGCAGCTGGCTCAACGTCAGCCACCACCTCAGCATTATGGTGGTGGGGACCACCAGCGTCACCCCGCGGCGGCCACCTATCAGGAATTCCTCAGCACCCAGCCTCCACTATTCACAAGGGCGGAGGACCCACTTGACGCAGATGTATGGCTGCGAGTGGTGGAATCCAAATTCCCACTACTCCATGGAGTTTGCTCAGAGGTCACCAAAGTCAGGTTCGCCACCCAGCAGCTTCGCGGACCCGCAAGGACTTGGTGGGATCATTTTCTTGCTATGCAGCCAGAGGACTGAGAGGTGGAGTGGAGGGAGTTTAAGGCAGCTTTCAGAGGACACCATATACCAGCCGGGATCATGGACAGGAAGCTCAATGAGTTTTTAGCACTCACTCAGGGCAACAGGACAGTGTTGCAGTATGCCCAGGCCTTTAATGACTTGTGCCAGTATGCGGGATACCATGCAGATACAGATGAGAAGAAGAGGGATAGGTTCAGGAGGGGGCTCAGCACTAAGCTCCGGGATCGTCTCAACACCGTCAGGGCCAACAGCTACAATGAGTTGGTCAACATGGCTATCTCCCAAGAGGACTGTATTACAGCTAGACAGGCAGAGAAGAAGAGGAAGACCCCTGTGGCAGGACCCTCAGCTCAGCCACAGCGCTTCAGGATTGTGTCTGACACCCAGGGCAGGGGACCCCAGCAGCAGCAAGGGCGATGGGTGATCCGACCGCAGCAGCAGCAGCAGGCACCCAACCGCACCCAATTTCCGGCTCAGAGGAGCAATCAGCAGCAGCAGCAGTACCGCCAGGCAAATGACAACCGATGCTTCACTTGTGGCAACACTGGGCATTATGCCAAGAATTGCCCCAGGAACCAGCAGAGGCAGGGGCAGAATGCTAATCAGAACCAAGGCAAGAGGCAGAAGGTGCAAGTGAGGCAGGGCAGGCTGAACTTCACCACCATGGCTGATATTCCAGAGGGAGCACCCGTCATGACTGGTATCTTTACCGTTTTGAATTATCCTGCTATTATTCTATTTGATTCTGGTGCATCGCATAGTTTTATCAGCGCAAAATTTAGTGCCAAGTGCCAATTGCCTTTTCACCACACCAATGGAGGTATCACAATTTCAACCCCAGGAGGCAGGGTTGCCACTTATCAAATTAACAAGAATGTGCCTATAAAGTTTGGTAGTCTGATAATTAAAACCAACCTTCTCATTTTGGGTTTGGAGAGTGTGGATATTATATTGGGAACTGATTGGTTGACCAGAAATCAGGCGGTGATAGATATTGCAGCTAGAGCCATTGAGGTGCACTCACCAACTTGTGGTGGAACCACACTATATTTGCCTGACCAGGGTTGTACCCGGTCTTGTGCCTTTGTTATGATAGAATCCCCAGTGGAAAAGATCCCAGTGGTCCGTGACTACCCGGACGTTTTTCCGGACGAATTGCCAGGGATGCCACCTGACCGAGACATTGAGTTCGCAATCGAATTGCAACCCGGGACTGCTCCTATCTCCAAGAGACCCTATAGGATGCCTCCCGCGGAATTGGCAGAATTGAAGAAACAATTGCAAGAATTGTTGGACAAGGGGTTTATTCGTCCAAGCACTTCACCATGGGGATGTCCAGCTTTATTTGTGAAGAAAAAGGATGAGAGTTTGAGGATGTGTGTTGACTACCGCCCTCTCAATGCGGTGACTATCAAGAACAAATACCCACTGCCCCGCATCGATGTTCTGTTCGATCAGTTGGTGGGAGCCAAGGTATTCTCCAAGATAGACCTTCGCTCAGGATACCATCAGATCAAGATCCGTGCCAGCGATATTCCCAAGACGGCTTTCTCTACCAGATATGGACTATATGAGTTTCTGGTGATGTCTTTTGGGCTGACCAATGCCCCGGCTTATTTCATGTACCTGATGAACTCAGTGTTTATGCCAGAATTGGACAAGTTCGTGGTCGTTTTCATTGATGATATTCTGGTCTATTCCAAGAATGAGGACGAACATACTGAGCACCTGCACATTGTGCTTCAGCGACTGCGTGATCATCATCTTTATGCTAAGTTGTCTAAGTGTGAGTTCTGGCTGAGGGAGATTAAATTCTTGGGTCATACAATTTCTCAGGATGGGATATCAGTTGATCCTGAGAAGGTGCAGGAAGTGATGGATTGGAAACCCCCGACTACAGTGAAGCAGATTCGGAGTTTTCTGGGATTGGCAGGGTATTATCGACGATTTATTCTGGATTTCTCCAGAATTGCCAAGCCAATGACTGAACTGTTGAAGAAGGGAGTCAAATTTGAGTGGAGCCAAAAGTGTGAAGGTGCCTTTCATACCTTGAGGCAGCATTTGACAACAGCCCCAGTGCTAGCTCAACCTGACAACACCAAGCCATTTGAAGTCTATTGTGATGCTTCTGGTACTGGTTTGGGATGTGTCTTGATGCAAGAGAACAGAGTGATTGCTTATGCTTCCCGGGCACTCAGGCCCCATGAGCAGAACTACCCTACACATGATCTAGAATTGGCAGCTGTAGTTCATGCTCTTAAGATATGGAGACACTACTTGATGGGAGCTCACTGTAACATCTACACTGATCACAAGAGTCTCAAGTACATTTTCACTCAGGCAGATCTGAACATGAGGCAAAGGAGATGGTTAGAGTTGATCAAGGATTATGATTTAGAAGTGCATTACCACCCAGGGAAGGCAAATGTTGTGGCAGATGCCTTGAGCAGAAAGGCCCAGTGCAATTGTGTGAGCATGGATGTAGGAGTTACCACCCTGTGTGATGAGTTGTGCAAGCTGAGCCTGGAAGTTGTTTATTCGGGTAACCTAAGCTATATCTCGGTGGAGCCCACATTGCAAGAGCTGATAGTTATGGCGCAGGTTGAGGATAAGGGTGTTCAGGTTATCAAGGATATGATCAAGCAAAAGGCCGAGAAATACAAGTGTTTCCGACAGGACAACAAGGGAATTCTATGGTTTGGAGATCGATTGGTTGTTCCTAAGGACCCTGAGCTCAGAAAGAAGATACTGGACGAAGCTCACCTTTCCAAATTCTCCATGCACCCTGGTAGCAACAAGATGTACCATGACCTCAGATCTCTGTATTGGTGGACTAGAATGAAAAGGGAAATTGCCAAGTACATATCCGAGTGTGATACTTGCCAGAGGATAAAGGCTAGTCACTTGAAGGCAGCAGGCCCTTTGCAACCCCTTCCCATACCATCTTGGAAATGGGAGGACATTTGCATGGACTTCATAGTGGGATTACCCAATACCTCCAGGCACCATGATTCTATTTGGGTTATCGTGGACAGGTTGACCAAGACTGCTCATTTCTTGCCAGTGCACACCACCCACAAGACAGAGAAGTATGCTGAAATTTATGTTGATCAGATAGTGAGATTGCATGGTATTCCCAAGACCATTATATCTGACAGAGGAGCACTGTTTGTGGCACGCTTTTGGGAAAAACTGCAAGAATCACTTGGAACCCAAGTAATCCGAAGCTCAGCATATCACCCACAAACAGATGGCCAGACCGAAAGGGTGAATCAGATTTTGGAAGACATGTTGCGAGCATGTGCACTACACTACGGGAAGGATTGGGACAAGTGTCTATCTTTGGCAGAGTTTTCGTACAATAACAGCTACCAGTCCAGTCTGAAGATGGCACCTTTTGAGGCTTTGTATGGGAGAAGGTGCAGGACACCACTAAACTGGTCTCAAGCAGGAGAAAGGGAAATTTTTGGGCCAGACTTGGTACTCGAGGCAGAGGCAAAGGTCAGGGTTATTACCAAGAACTTAGAAGCTGCTCAGGCCAGGCAAAGGAGCTATCATGATAGGAGGCGGAAGCCTCTACAGTTTGTGGTGGGAGATCATGTCTACCTTAAGGTATCACCCACCAAGGGTGTCCAGAGATTCGGGATCAAGGGCAAGTTAGCTCCTCGCTACATTGGACCCTATGAGATCAAGGCAAGTTGTGGGCCCGTGGCCTATCAAGTAGAATTGCCACCTCACATGTCAGCAGTTCATAATGTGTTCCATGTGTCTCAGCTGCGGAAATGCGTTCGTCTACCCACTGAAGTACTACCGGAGCCAGACATTGAGATAGAACCAGACTTGTCTTACCAAGAGTACCCCATCCAGGTATTAGATCAAAAGGAAAGATCAACTCGGGCAAGGTCGGTCAGAATGTACAAGGTTCAGTGGAGTCACCATTCAGCAGAAGAAGCTACAAGGGAGACTGAGGATTTTCTGCGCTCTCGCTTCCCCGACTTTCTGCCCAAAGGAGTCGGTACGTAACCCCAGAACCCCCCCCCCACCTGCCCTTTGAATCCACTTATGAGAAAAACTTAGATAACAAGGATAGTCTAAGTTGTGGATTTAACTTAAGAAGGGCTTCCTTCTGAAGTTGCAAAGAGGATGACATTCGAAGAGCAGTTAACAAGAGAAACTTAAGTATAAAGGAAAAACAACACCAGCACACCTTCAAGCACCCTCCAAGGGACTCTACCTAAATCTCGGGGCGAGATTCCTTTAAGGGGGAGGACTGTAACACCCCAGGTGTTACTCAGGGTGTCCATCCCAGGGTTACCCCTTTTACCCATTATCACATGAAGACTGAATTGGGCAAAGTATACCAAACTTGGAATTCTAGGTCCTAAGCAAGTGTAATCCACCTTGGATATCATGCCCTAGCTTATCATGCACATCTAAGTGGGGATCTCCCAAAACCCTAAAGCAAAACCCCCCTAGGCAATGGGAACCCTAATTGAAGCCATGATCAAAAGATCATGTAAACCTTATGATCATGGTTTGGGCCAAATATAAAAGTTGTAGTACACTTAATAACCTACAATTAATAGTAAGGAAGTACCCCCAAAAAGTTTTCAGAAAGGTCCTAAAAAGATCACCAAAGGTTGAACACAAGGGAAAAATGCAGATTTTGTCTAAGTCAAAAACCAACCCTTGAGCAAAGATCCCACCTGTTCACCTTGACCCCCTCTTCAAAACCTATCGACCTAATGGACAAAGTGGCGCCAAATGAACCCTAGAATGCCCTGGAAAAGTTTGAACCCAAGCCAAAACCATTTGACACGAGTTGGCACTGGTTTTGTCTCGGTTTGCACAGGGCAGACAGACAAGACTTGGCGCTACCATATCTCCTCAACCAGACCACATGTACTCTTGGAACTTACATGAACTAGGTAGCTCTAGGTGCAGGGAAGAGATCTCCCACAGGCGGTAGGGCAAGATTCGTACGCCTGGCCGCTCAGCAGAGCGAAGAACACGGGCAGAAGCAACGCGCCACGTGTTCGACGCGCTCTGAGCTCGCCAGGGCACGCCCGCGCGCGCCCCGCGTGCCCGCGTCGCGCCAAACGGTCGAACCGACGCCCCGGCCGCGTCCGCGCCTATAAAACCCGCCCCAGCGCTCGATTGCCTTCCCCATTGCCTCCTCCGTACCCCGCCTGTCTTGCCCGAGCCAGCCATTGCCTCCGGCGACCTCCCCGCAGCCCGCCAGTGCCGCCCGAGAGCAACCGCCGTGGCCGACCCCTCTCCCGTCCTCCTCCGTTCGATTCAAACCCCCAGATAGCTTCCTGGTGAAGCCGTGAGCCTTGCTCAAGCTTAAACCGAGGGCCCGCGTCACCGGGGTAGCCAAATCGCGCTCACCGGAGTTCAAGAACCCGCCGGCGCACGTGGACCGGGTAAACCCCTTCACCATTTCCCGATTAGTTGCACGCATGGCCTCTGTGTCATCCCGTGAAGCTCCTCGTGCCCATTAATTGAACTCTCCCGCCGTGGTTCGGCCGAAGCAGGCGCCGCCGTCGATCCCCGCCGCCTGTGTTCGTGGCCAGGGGAGCTCCGACCACCTCTGACGCCGACCCGCACATTGACGTGACCGTCGCGACCTCCTGAACATCGCTGACCACCTCGCCGGACCTCCCTCGCCGCCGGTAAGCCGCGCCACCCTTTTCTTTCCCGCGGCTACTGTTTCAGTTAAGGGAGGGACTGCGGGTGAGAGGGAGAGAAATCCAGGGGGTTAAGTGAAAAGTCAGAGACTCAAGTGAATAGTGGCGTAAGGGTAGATCTGCGAGGTTTGATTCGGTTTAAACCCAGGGACCTCGGCGCAAACTGTTTTTCCAGAAAAACTTAATTAAAACCTGATTTAAATTCAAACAGAAACTTTAAAAACCCATAACTTCTGTTTGGTTTATCCAAATTTGGTCAAACTAATTTTGCCAGACTCTAAATAATGTAACCTATCTAAGAAAAATATAAAACCCCATAAGCACTAGAGAAAAATATAAGGTTATGATTTAATTACAGTTTGGACCAAAAGCTTAATAATAGCAAGAAAAATGGTTGTACTATTTAACTAAGGTTAGAAAAATTTGGAGAAGTTTATATCTACCTACTGACCTAGTTAAAAATGTTAAACCTCTCTGTCCATTACATTAAGTTAGTTTTAACCCCTTATTCCATAATATGCTTAAGTTTAAGAAAAATAGAAAAAGTGACATAAATAATGAACCAGAGGGCACCCCTATTTTTTGTTGAGATACTTAGTCAATGTAGTTCACTGGAAAAATGTATCATACCCTGTTGTAGTGTAAAATAAGAAAGCTACCTTTTAAATTAATAAAACAAGGATAACTTAGAAAAACCCTACAAAAATAACCCCAAGATGAAAACACCCCCACCCTTGGGATAACTATTGTTTTATTAGAAAGAACCTAAGAAAAATATGAAATCTGCTGTTTGACATTTTTCAAATAATAAGGTAGTAGAAAGTGCCTTTTTGACATTAAACTTAAGAAAATCATAACTAAATAACCACCCCTTAGTTTTCTGTGATTTTTAGCATAGAGGCCTATTATTACTAGAGGATGCCAACAAAAATAACCTTTAGGACAGAACCTACCCCTAACTAGAAGGTGTAGTGTAAAGTGGCCCTTTTTGCCTAACTTTTGTTATTTTTGTTTAAAGTCTAACTTTTATACTTTAAGCCTCAACTTCTTAAAACAAGTTAGAATAGCAAAAGGCAACCCACTGTAATTTTTACAGAAATTTTGGAAATTATTAAAACCCTGTTGTAGTTCAACCTACACTAGAAACCCTAAATGGAAATTAAAGAAAGGAAAATGGATAAGGGAATTTAAGGTCATACTAAAACCTTTGTAAAACGATCTACTAAATTCTATAAAGACAATGCAAATTCCACTATGTTATCCTAAAGTAAAACCTAAGTCTAAAGGGTAATAAGTCTATCTATATACCACTAGAAGCCCCGCATGGCTAAGAAACCCTAAATTACTTCTTGGCTAGTTTCTTTAGCTTAATGTTCTTAAATTTTGCATAATCATGACATACATGTTCATTGCATTCGATAGACTGTAATCTTGCTGACGGAGAGTACATCCTCGTGCCGGAGCAAGGAGCTGCTCAGGAGGTAGCCCCAGATCCAGCACCCGGGCCAGCACCAGAGGACCTGCCTGCCACTGCTTTGGAAGGCAAGCCCCGATTTTATGCATAACCTGTTATTTATACTATTTTACTTCACTTAATGATTGTAGGATTGCTTGTGCACTTAGGTGTAGGAATTGTTTGAAACCCTAGTTGCATGATCTCAGGAATCCTTTTGAGATGAATACTAGTATGACAGGTCGAGTAGTTGCTTTACTTAATTAGGATCTCGGTAGAAGACGAGTGATTTTTCTAGCACTCGCGCGAGATCAGGAAATTGATTGTACCCACTTTTATATTGTCATGATACTAGTTGGTGGACAACAATCCATGGGGATTGGTTGTTTACGAGATGGAAAATGGAATAAGGATTAACGTGCGGATACCTGTGTCAAGCGTTTGAACGTACTAAGCACATGCCGAGAAATATGGTAAATCGGTAAGCCTAGTACCTGAGTGAACCCGGCAGTGGACATATCCCCTCACGCGTCCTGAGACGAGGTCTCCCATTCCGGTTATGGTGGGTACAAGTGCGGTCACTGCACGACGGCCAGTCGGGGTCAGTGGGGCATTGTACGCCAAGGCGGTGAGCCCTGATCTGCTGACGGGGAATCGATGGGGACGGTTGATGTGTGTGGGGACGGAGTGCCCCTACATGTCGTGTGTTTAGGTTTACCTTGCAAGGATAAAAACTCGATTCGAATCGTCTGCTTCTCGCAGCTAATGAGACTGCTTGATCCATTGTACTGCATTGAGTAATAAGTGGAAGTCTGATGAGTTGAGATAAGATGTTGATTGCTAATAATGCTTGCTACCATGAATGAATAGATAGTCCACTTTAGCCTTAAGAGAGTCACACTTAATCTTGACTAAGTTAAAATCTTGATTTAGAAACTCAGCTAGTGCTTTTGGCAACCAAACCCCACAGCCAAACAACTGCATGTCTAGAGGTAGAGGAGTAGACTCCTCACACCGGGTAAGTCTAGCTGAGTATTAGTATACTCAGCCTTGCTTGTGGCATAATTTTTACAGGTTCTCTGGAGGAAATGGTTGCTGGGATAACTTGGCCGTCCACCTTGCCACCGGGTTGGACTATTGAGTGGGACCCTGCCTCGGCTGAGGAGGAGCATGAGGAGTGACGGGACAGGATTCCCCATCTCTCTGTTTAATTATCGATAGTTCTATTCCGCTGCACTTCGAACAATGATGGTTACTTTTGCAAAAAAACTCCGATGATGATGATGGTGATGTAATAATTTAACATTGTGACATGTATGGTTTTATGCTTTATTGTATTTGCTCTGTGACTCACCTTCGAGTGAGATTGTGGTACTTGATCCTGTCAGTGGCCGCGTCGGACTAGATCCGAGGGATTGACGGGTTATTCCCATTTAAGTGTGGTCTAGCCTCTAAGGCGGGACTTGGACACTTAAGTTGGAATAATTCGGGCGGTTCCGCCACACTCCCCCGAGTACTTTGCGATAATAGTCGGGGGTTGGAACCGGGTCGGGAACGGTGCCCGTCGGATGGCCCGGCTGAAGGCCTGCGGACCGGGTGGCTCGGGCGAGGGACTCTGATCCTCCCCGCTGTCGTAGCGTCCCCCACGCCTGGGGTGGTAGCCTCGGCGCACCCTCTCGTCGAGGTGGGCCCGACAGTCGTGATGATGGTGCTCGTTGCCGAGGCGGCCCGGGGCCGCAGGCGCGGTGTTGCGCGTGCGCCCGGTGTAGACCGAGGCTTCCCGCATGAATCAGGAAGTCGCGGCATGAGGTTCTGAGGGGTATCCCTGCCTTCGGAAGGCAGAGCTCTCGGCCCGTCGGACCGCGGCGCCTTCCAGGAGATTCTTGAGCTCCCCCTGGATTCGCCGACCCTCGGTGGTGGATGGCTCCGGCATCGCGCGGAGGAGCATCACTGCTGCAGCCAGGTTCTGGCCGACCCCACTAGACGCGGGTGGTGGCCTGACCCTGACGTCGTCGGCAACGCGATGCTGGAAACCCTGGGGCAGATGACGTATTTCTCCGGCCGGGGGTTGGTTCGCCCATGCCTGCCCGACGTCCCGGCGGATCGGCTCAAGCGCTCCTGCTCCCTCGTCGAGCCTGGCCTGCACCCCGCGGATTTGCTCGAGCTGTGGGTCGTGACCCCCTGCCGGAACGGGGACCACAGCTAGCTCCCGTGGGATGTCAACGCGGGGCACCGGCCTAGGGAGATCACCGTCCTCCGGCATGCCGAGAAGATTGCCTTTGGAGGGACCCCCTAGATCGACGTGGAAACATTCGCGGCTTCGGCCGCAGTCCTCGTCGTCGAGGCTGCGGCTACCGTCGGAACAGCCGGAGAGGCAGTAGTCACACGCGGTCATAAAGTCCCGCATGGCACTGGGGTTGCCAAGTCCAGAGAAATCCCAACAGATGCTGGGCTTGTCATCTTCCTCGGACCCAGAGGGCCCGTAGGTCGAGACGTTCGTCAACCGGTCCTAAGGAGACCGCATGCGAAACCCCAGAAGGTTTGGACTCGCCCCTACGAGAGCGTCCGCCAAAGCGAGGTCGCTAGGCGGGTTGAGGCTGAATCCAAATGACGTAGGATGGGAATCGGTCGGTACCTTTTGGTCGACGAGCGGCGATGAAGTCACGTCGGGGACTGACTGCGCCGTCGTCTCAGGTACGAGGGTGACGTCCAGCAAGCTCTCCGCGAGCGCGCTGGCGTCGTCCGCTTGCTCGGGATTGGCGTGTCGCGGGGAGACGGTGCTCGTCTTCGTCTCAAACGCGAGGTCGATGTCCGGTGCGCCCCTCGTTGGGGTGCCGGCGCTGTCGACTCGCTCGACAGCCGACGGGGCGCTGCCTCCTGCTTGGCCTTGGTTGCCCCGCCTCCTCCTCTGTCGATGAGGGAGAGGACGGGGCGAGCTCGAATGTTGTTCTCCCACCACGCGGGGAAGACGTCGTCGATTCCACCGCCGGCGGGCGGGCTGTCGGCCGCCATTGTCGTTGTCGCACGGCGGTGGAAGGAGTATCATGTCGTAGCTGCCGTCAAAGGACATGAACTCAAGACTCCCGAAACGGAGCACCGTCCCGGGCTGGAGAGGTTGCTGGAGACTGCCCATCTGGAGCTTGACGGGAAGCTGTTCGTCAACACGCAGCAGGCCCCTACCTGGCGCGCCAACTGTCGGCGTTCCGAGACCGGGGGGTCCCTTGGGCCGACGAGTGAGTGTCGCCGCGTGCCCCAGCCCAGATGGGTCGAGCGCGAGGGCGAGCGCGAAGGGGGAGAAGCAAGGCGGCCGAAGACCGGCGTGAGAGAGGTGGGAATCCCGCGGCCTTCGTGTTCGTCCCGCGCCCAGGTCGGGTGCGCTTGCAGTAGGGGGTTACAAGCGTCCACGCGGGAGAGGGAAGCGAGCGGCCCCAAGAGAGCGCCTGTCTCGTCCTCGTCCCCGCGCGGCCAACCCTCTCTAAGAGGGCCCTGGTCCTTCCTTTTATAGGCGTAAGGAGAGGATCCAGGCGTACAATGCGGGTGTAGCAGAGTGCTACGTGTCTAGCGGGGGAGAGCTAGCGCCCTAAGTACATGCCGTCGTGGCAGCCGGAGAGATTTTGGCACCCAGCTGGTGTGATGTCATGGCCATCGGAGGAGCGATGGAGCCTGGCGGAGGGACAGCTGTCGGAGCGGTTGGGTCCTTGCTGACGTCCTCTTGCTTCCGTAAGGGGGCTGAGAGCCGCCGTCGTCACAGAGCATGCAGGGCGCCATCATTGCCTATCTGGCGGAGCTAGCCAGATGGGACGCTGGTCTTGTTTCCTGCGGCCCGAGTCAGCTCGGGGTAGGGCGATGATGGCGCCTCCCGTTGACGTGGTTGGTCTGCGCCCTAGGTTGGGCGAGGTGGAAGCTCCTCCGAAGCCGAGGTCGAGTCTGTCTTCCGTGGCCGAGGCCGAGTCCGAGCCCCTGGTCGGGCGAGGCAGAGGTCGTCGGCTGAGGCCAGGGCGGAGTCCGAGCCCTGGGGTCGGGCGAAGCGGAGTTCGTCGTCTTCTGGGGCTGAGCCCGAGTCCGAGCCCTGGGTCGGGCGGAGCGGAGTTCGCCGTCTTCCGGGACTTAGCCCGAGTCCGAGCCCTAGGTCGGGCGGAGCGGAGTTCGCCGTCTTCCGGGGCTGAGCCCGAGTCCGAGCCCTGGGTTGGGCGGAGCGGAGTTCGCCGTCTTCTGGGGCTGAGCCCGAGTCCGAGCCCTAGGTCGGGCGGAGCGGAGTTCGCCGTCTTCCGGGTTTTAGCCCGAGTCCGAGCCCTGGGTCGGGCGGAGCGGAGTTCGCCGTCTTCCGGGACTTAGCCCGAGTCCGAGCCCTGGGTCGGGCAGAGCGGAGTTTCCTGTGGTGCCTTCTGCAGGACCTGACTGCCTGTCAGTCTCACTCTGCCAAGTGGCACTGCAGTCGGCGCGGCGCAGGCGGCGCTGTCCTTCTGTCAGGCCGGTCAGTGGAGCGGCGAAGTGACGGCGGTCACTTCGGCTCTGCCGGGGGACGCATGTCAGGATAAGGGTGCATGGGCCACCTTTGCATTAAATGCTCCTGCGATTTGGTCGGTCGGTGCGGCGATTTAGTCAGGGTTGCTTCTTAGCGAAGGCAGGGCCTTGGGCAAGCCGGAAATATGTTCGCCGTCGGAGGGGGGCCTCGGGCGAGACGGAAATCCTCCAGGGTCGGCTGCCCTTGTCCGAGGCTAGGCTCGGGCGAGGCGTGATCGAGTCGCTCGAACGGACTGATCCCTGACTTAATCGCACCCATCAGGCCTTAGCAGCTTTATGCTGATGGGGGTTACCAGCTGAGGATTAGGAGCCTTGAGGGTACCCCTAATTATGGTCCCTGACAGCATTTTTGTGAATTTGTTCATTGATGAACATGGGACTTTCCGTACTATAAAATTGCATTCCATTTTCTACTATCTCCCATATACTTGGATGGAGAGAGAACAAGTGACTACGCATTTTGTGACTCCAAAATCCATAGTCCTCTCCATCAAAGTGAGGAGGTTTACCAAGGGGAATGGAAAGCAAATGAGCATTGGAACTTTGCGGAATACGAGAATAATCAAAAGAAAAGTTCGAGTTAACCGTCTTCTTTTTCTTGTAGTCGTTGTCGTTGTCGTCCTTTTGGGAAGAAGAAGACTCGTCGCTGTCGTCGTAGTAGACGATCTTCTTCATACGCCTCTTCTTCTTCCTGTCCTTCTTCTTATGACTTGAGCCTGAGTCAGTGGGCTTGTCGTCTTTTGGCTCATTGATGAAGGACTCCTTCTCCTTGTCGTTGATCACCATCCCCTTTCCCTTAGGATCCATCCCTTCGGGCGATTAGTCCCTTTCTTGAAGAGAACGACTCCGATACCAATTGAGAGCACCTAGAGGGGGGGTGAATAGGTGATCCTATAAAAACTTGAAACTTAAAGCCACAAAACTTGATTAGGAGTTAGCACAATGAAATCAAGTGGCTAAGGAGAGCTCTTGTGAAGCACAATAGACACAGTGAGAACAAGCACAAGAGACACGAGGATTTATCCCGTGGTTCGGCCAAGTACAACACTTGCCTACTCCATGTTGTGGCGTCCCAATGGACGAGAGTTGCACTCAACTCCTCTCAAGTGATCCAATGATCAACTTGAATACCATGGTGTTCTTCTTTTCTTTACTCTTTCCCGTTTGCGAGGAATCTCCATAACTTGGAGTCTCTCGCCCTTACAATGAGGATCAAAGTGGAAGCAATAGAGTAAGGGAGGAAAGCAACACACACAAATCCACAGCAATACGCACACACACGGCCAAGACTCGAGCTCAAATGAATATCACAAGGTTCTCACTAGAACGGAGCTCAAATCACTAAGAATGTCAAACGAGTGCGCAAAGACGAAGTGTGAATGATCAAGAATGCTCAAAGTATGCTTGGTGTGCTCCTCCATATGCCTAGGGGTCCCTTTTATAGCCCCAAGGCAGCTAGGAGCCATTGAGAGCAATCCATGAAGGCAATTCTTGCCTTCTGTCGACTGGCGCACTGGACAGTCCGGTGCACCACCGGACACTGTCCGGTGCGGATTTCTTTCCTATTCTGGCGCAGCCGACCGTTGAAGACTTGGAGCCATTGGCGCACCGGACACTGTCCGGTGCACACCGGACAGTCCGGTGCCCCCATCCGACCGTTGGCTCGGCCACGCGTCACGCGCGGATTACGCGGCCGACCATTGGCGCGCCCGACCGTTGGCTCACCGGACAGTCCGGTGAATTATAGCCATACGTTGCTGACTTGGTTCCCGAGAGCAGCGACTTCGCCGCAGACGACTCACCGGACAGTCCGGTGCACCATCGGACAGTTCGGTGATTTATAGCCGTACGCCACCGTCGAGACCCGAGAGCAGCCAGTTGACCAGACGCCAGCCTGGCGCACCGGACAGTCCGGTGTACCCAGACTGAGCAGAGTCCTAGCTGCTCGAGCCAAGTCTTTTCCAATTGTATTTTCTCTGATTCTAGCACTTAGACAAATATGTTAGTACACAAAAACCAATGTACTAAGTCTGGAATCATACCTTTGTGTTGATTTTCACTTCATCCACCATTTGGCATAGTTTCACACTTAAACCATTTGTGTTGGCACTTGATCACCAAAATACTTAGAAATGGCCCAAGGGCACATTTCCCTTTCAGTCTCCACACACTTGATCGACCTCGTTAGTGATTTGAGCTCCGTTCTTGTAGTGAACTCGTTGTGCTTCATTTGAGCTCAAGTCTTGGCTTGTGTGTGTGCGTATTGCTGCGGATTTGTGTGTGTTGCTTCCCACCCTTACTCTTGTGCTTTCACTTTGATATTTGTTGTAAGGGCGAGAGACTCCAACTTGTGGAGATTCCTCGCAAACGGGAAAAGAGATAAGCAAAGAAGATGTAATACCCACTTTGTAAAAGAAAAAAATCTAAAAGGAGAAATTATACTCCTTTATATACATTTGTGCAATCTCTACTTGTCAATTCATGTGGACACCTCACTTAAACACATAAAAGGCTAACAAAGGACACCACTAAAACATGCATCATGCTGGTTTTTCACTCTTGTGTGCACTTTGTGACAACATAAAAATAATGTGAAAAGAGATATACTAATGGCCAAAGTGGAATTTAAGATGTAAAGAAATTCTCGAAACTAGTAAAGAGGAGAAATAATATATTTGGTGGGTGAGAATAAATACATAAAAACAAATACTATTCTTACACTAGAGAAATGAAGTTGAACATTTGGCCAAGGGTTAAATTCATAACAAGATCCACACTCAAGTTTGAAATTTGAAAAAGAAAAGAAAAGAAAAATAAAACAGAAAAGGATAAAAAAGGAGCTAGAACCCGGAATGGGCCCAAACTCACTTGGCCCATTAGCCATTTACTGCGCGCCCCAGCCTTATTCACGCGCGCGCGCCTACTCTTGTGCTTCGCTTACACGCGGGGTCCACTCGCCAGAGCTTCCTTCCGTGCGTGCGCCGCTGGTCACTGACTGGTGGGCCACCCCGGCGGAGATCTTCTTCCCCAACAGAAGCAGCAACCGCGGCGGTAGGAAATCTCAACAAACCGAGCGATTCTCGCGCTTCTAGCCGGACTCGGCCTCCAGGGTATAAAGCGCTAAGTCGTGGCCTCTCTCGCACCCCTATTCGCCAGACCAGAGAAGTCGTGTGGCAACTAATGCTTAAACCCCATCGCCACCGATTTAGAGCTCCGCGGGAGTGAACCAGCCGCCGCCATTGCCGCCGGTAATCTCTGCTCACCTTGGCGAACGGCCCTCGGATCTTCGACCCAAAGCTCCGCCGCGACTTGTGGAAGCAATCTTGGAGTCGTCAGCTGCGGATAAGCACTGGTGCGCAGGCAATTGCTCACCGGACACCCCCTTCCGCCACGGATTCGCCGCACCGCGGCCAGCAACGTCGGCGCCTCCATCGCTGGTAATGGCCCTGCCTTCGTTGTTGCGATCCCCTAGACTAGCGTAGATCGACTGGAATGTTGGGGTAGGAACTATAGCTCGGCTGTCTGGCCGCCGCTGTTTATCTCTCCGCCAGTCTATCGTGGATCGTAGTTTTCACTAATCCTACGCATAAATTGATTCGTGGGATCGATTCGCCGTGACCCGGGCTCGGTGTAGGAAGTTTTAATCGGGCTATTGCTCCCTGGTCGGCTCGGGCGGTCGTCACCGGCGTGTCCTCCGCCGCGCTCAGGATAGAGCGCCACCGCGGTCCAGGGCGCACCACCGTGGTGATGCCATCGGTGGGTGAGCTTAGGGCCGCCGTTCGATACTCATCGCACGGTCGTGATGAGACCTGGGAATACCGATTCGGACGCGTTCGATCTGAGCCGTAGATTCGGAATCGTGGGGATCGGGTTAGATTTAGGTTGCTGTTGATCGCGGCCGTCGATCTGTGGATATGTGGTCGTGATCACGTACCGTTTCGCGATGTCACCGATTTAATCTGGCACGTCCATCCTAGATCGGACGGCCTGGATTCACCAATACCCCTTCGCGGGTGCACTTTGCTAAAGAACCCCTGAACTATGTAGAAAACAACCCGCAGTCCGCAGCAGTGTCAGTCTGAGTCTTAGAAACATTTTCACCGTAGCCCCTGCTATTTTCTGTTATTGAGGCCCAATCCAGAGAGAGCTGAAAATAGGAAATTAATATTAGAAATCGATTTTTAATACAAAAATAAATCTAGAAACTTGTTTAATTCATAGAAAATGCATATTAACTCCAAATTGATCCATTCCAGTTCCAAAATTTTTATAATATTATTGTCTAACCATTAGTGTCTCTGTTTTAACATGAAAGATGATTTAAAATTTATCTAGCACTTAATCTTGTATTAAGCACATAAAACATTAGAAAATCCATAACTTAAAATCTATAACTCCAAAATTAATGATTCCAGTTCCAGTGATCTTATTTTAATGTCTAGTTTTTTACTGTATATTCCATTTGCATGTTTGATGTGATGTTAATTTATGCTATGCTATGTATGTATTGCGTTGATGCGAGTAGACGAGCAAGTCACTGTGGAATCTGAGGTTCAACAAGTAGAAGTAGCTGAGCAGGAGCTCGTTGAAGGCAAGTTGTGCCCTTGATCACTTCTTTTACCTATTCATGTTCTTATTATTCATAATGATCTGCATAGGTTAATTTTGATGGGACCCAATAAGATACCCTAGATTTGACTATCTTTATACCTTGCTTCACCACTGGTTTTACTACTAAATTTTTGGGTAGTACATGCTAATGCTTTATGTGGCTTTGGGTATAGAGATATTCATTACTCATTTTTACACTCGTTATTATCTGTTCATTATTTTATGTTCATGATAAGATCATTATGTTAATGGGAACATGGAGAACCACCCGGGAAAACAGTGCTACCACAAGGGTTTAATGGGACGCCCTTGGCTGATTAAATAGGAAAGCTAGTGGAGGGCTACCTTACCCGAAAGGGGCAAGGGCAGTAGGGGAGTGGTCAGTGTAGGGAGGTCCTTGGGTTGATTTTGTGGCGATGGCGGTCAGGCGAGGGATTCCTGCACTGGAGCTTCCTATAAACTGTAGCGGGTAGTCCGAAGCTAGTGGAACTTTGTAAAGGCCTCGTAGTGGTACCCTGCCTCGCTTCCTTCGTAGAGGTGTATGGAGTCTGATCAACTCCGTGGCAAATGGGTAACATGACTTGTGGGTAAAGATGCGCAACCTCTGCAGAGTGTAAAACTGGTATACTAGCCGTGCTCACGGTCATGAGCGGCTCGGACACTCACATGATTAAATTATGGAACTTAAACTTAATTTGTCATTTCATTGCATCTGGGATTATTTTACTACTACTTTTATTTATTATTACTATGGTTTGGTATTTACTTACACTTAGTAACTGCTAATAAAATTTGGACCAACTTATAAAAGCAATGCTCAGCTTCAACCTTTATTTCATTGATCAGCCTTACACTTCATGAACTCCCACCTTTGGTGAGTTCATGCCACATTATTCCCCACAACTTGTTGAGCGATGAACATGTGTGAGCTCACTCTTGCTGTCTCACACCCCCCCCACAGGAGAAGAGCAGGTGGTTCAGGAGGAGCCACAAGGCGAGGAGTATGATCTGATCTAGGTGGCGTTTCTCAGTTGACATTGGCGCCGACGATCCTTAGTTTGTTTTATGTTTATTCTTTTATTTTGTATTAAGTCTTCCGCTATGTAATAAATACTCTGATGTTTTATGACATTTATCTCTATACACTCTGTTATTATATATGTTGTCTTCTTTGGCGCATGTATGAGATGCACCCGGCTTTGTTCCTTAAAGCCCGGGTGTGACAGAAGTGGTATCAGAGGAAATGTTGACTGTAGGACGAAACCTAGATAGAAATGGACAAAACCCTTACCTACTTATCTCATTTTGATTCATTCTATACTTACCTTACTCCGATTCTTTCTATACTTATCTTGATCCTGTCTCACCTTCTACTGTTCTACTCTGATCATTCTTACCTTTTCTACTCCAAGACAAGATGGATTTCACACCTTGGAATCCCTACCCCCTATGACATTTCTAAGAGATAGGAGACCTAAGACAAAAAAATAATAAATAAAATTATTTTCTCTATTAAAAATGTTGGTTGATTGTCCTGATGATCAATGCCTGATTTGCTTCTTTGATTGATTGAAATAGTATAGACAGGCACCTTAGCATGTACCACCATAAAGTAATGAACTAGCTATGGTAGATAAAACGTTAAAGCTGCTTAGCTAATAAATCCCCCAAAGTAGCATGATTCGTAATTACTGCCTTATCTACTACTCTCTCTTACCATATGTATCTAACTCAGATGGTCAATACCAGGAGGGGTGGTGGAATTGATTTGCCTCCTAATCGACACACTCGAAGGATATATAGATAACCTCAGCCATAGCCAACAGAGATGAATCCTCCTAATCCTCCACCAGGCGGAGTTGATCCACTGGTTGCAGCTCAGATGGCGGTGATGCAGCAAATGGCGGACACTATGGCTGATATGTGTGCCCAGATGCAGCAAGAACGCCAGGAGATGCATCAGGAAAGAGAAGATATACGCCCGGAGTTGCGCCAGGAGAGAGAAGAGATGCGCCAGGAGAGAAGGGTGCAACAACAGCAGCTGCAACAACAACTTCAACAACAGCAGCAACAACAACAAGTGCCACTGCCTCCACCACCACCACCAGTTCCACCTCGTGATAAGCACCGCGAGTTTATGAGTCATAAGCCACCGACCTTCGCCAGTTCGCCAGACCCACTTGATGCAGATGATTGGTTGAAGTCAATTGAGAAGATGCTCAACATCGCCCAATGCTCAGACCGGGAGAAAGTTCTTTATGCCTCAGGTCGTCTGACAGGTCCTGCTGCTGACTGGTGGGATTCTTATACGGCCGCCCATGATGCTGCTGATACTATTAATTGAGCAGAGTTCAGTACGCAGTTCAGGAACTACCATATTCCAGCTGCTATGATAAAGATCAAGAAGAAGGAGTTTCTGTCTTTGAAGCAAGGCAACATGTCGGTCAGCGAGTACAGAGACAAATTCATTCAGCTGTCGAGATATGCTCCGGAGGAAGTTGCTGAGGATGAGAGGAAGCAGGAGCACTTTATTGAAGGACTTAATGGACCCTTGCAGTATGCACTGGTTGCACACACCTTTCCATCATTTCAGAGGCTACTGGATAAGGCTCTTGCTATTGAACACAAGCGTGTTCAACTGGGTGATTTGAAGAGGAAGGCTATCTCACAAGGACAGGGTAGCAGCAGTGTTCGTCCCCGCTACGTTCCACCACAGGGTACACCGACTCGACCAGGAGGACCACGCCCAGTTCAGTATGCTCCACAGGGGTCTCCACGGACACCTAGTCATCAGGCCACTCCCACTGACACCTCGACGAGGCCTATAGGACAGAAGACCGGCCCTACATGCTTCAAGTGCAGTCAGATTGGGCACTATGCTAATGCTTGTCCTATGGGAAATTCTGTTACACCAGCTAACAACAAGCAACAGACTCCTGGCAAGGGATATTCTATAGCCAGGGTGAATCAAGTCAGCGTTGATGATACTCCTGATGGTGCTGACATCGTACTCGGTATGTTTTACATTAATGCCCTTCCTGCAACAATATTATTTGATTCTGGTGCTACACATTCATTCATGTCTGCTCGATATGCCAACACTAATGAGATACCCCTGCTAAATATGAGAAAACCAATGATAGTAATCACACCTAAAGGGCCTATTGAGGCGAATCAAATGACACGTAGATTGACATTATCAATTATGGGAAGAGAATTTGGGGCTACTGCTATAATATTAGATGCCAGCAGTATAGATCTGATTCTTGGTATGTCATGGTTAAGGAAGGCAAAGGCCAATATAGCATGTGGTAGAGGTACTATAGAGCTCACTAGTCCTAAAGGAGAAACGTTTCAAGTTAATATTGCAGTAACCACCTCATCCATGCGTGCAATGTTCTTTATACCTGAGGAGTTTGTTGGTGATAACATCCGGGTGGTTAGAGATTTTCCGAATGTCTTTCCAGAGGAGTTACCAGGGATGCCACCAGATAGGGAAGTTGAGTTTGTGATTGATCTTTTACATGGAACTGCTCCTATTTCTAAGCGACCATACAGGATGGCTGTAGAAGAACTGAAGGAGCTTAAGAAGCAGTTAACTGAATTACAAGAAGCGGGGTACATTCGTCCGAGTTCCTCACCTTAGGGAGCACCGGTGTTATTTGTGCAGAAGAAGGATGGATCGCAACGGATGTGTGTGGACTATAGATCACTTAATGATGTCATGGTGAAGAACAAGTATCCATTACCTCGTATTGAGGATTTGTTTGATCAGATGAGAGGAGCCAGGGTATTCTCGAAGATTGATCTCCGATCGGGATACCATCAGATGAAGATTAGACCCTCGGATATTCCTAAGACGGCTTTCTCAACCCGATATGGATTATATGAGTTTACCGTTATGTCATTTGGATTAACCAATTCACCGGCTTATTTCATGAATTTGATGAATAAGGTGTTTATGGAGTATTTGGACAGATTTGTCGTGGTGTTCATCGACGATATTCTTATCTATTCTAAGAATGAAAGTGATCATGAACAACATCTAAGGTTGGTGCTACAGAAGTTGCGAGATAATCAACTCTATGCTAAGTTCAGCAAGTGCGAGTTTTGGATTGACAAGGTGCCATTCCTTGGTCATATTATTTCTAATGGAGGAATAGCAGTGGATCTTGCTAAAGTGAAGGAGATAATGGAGTGGAGAGTGCCCACTACAGTTACTGAGATTCGGAGTTTCTTGGGACTCGCAGGATATTATCGGAGATTCATTGAAGGGTTCTCTAAAATTGCCAAGCCTATGACATCGCTTTTGGAGAAAGGAAGAGAATTCAAGTGGGATGAGAAATGCCAAGAAAGCTTTGATCAATTGAAGGAGAGATTGATGTCTCCACCGGTGTTGGTAATGCCAGACTTACAGAAAGGATTTGATATCTATTGAAACGCATGTGGCCAAGGATTGGGATGTGTGCTCATGCAAGAAGGACATGTGATCGCCTATGCGTCTCGTCAGTTGCGAAAACATGAATTGAACTACCCCACTCATGATTTGGAACTCGCAGCAGTTGTGCATGCACTTAAGATTTGGAGACACTACATTATGGGAACTAAGTGCCAAGTATATACGGATCATAAGGGTTTGAAGTATATATTCACTCAGAAGGATCTCAACCTTAGGCAACGCCGTTGGTTGGAGCTCATTAAGGATTATGATTTGGAGATTCACTATCACCAGGGCAAGGCAAATTTGGTTGCAGATGCCTTGAGTCGGAAAGATCATGTTCACTCCGCTTTTGTTGTCCAGCTACCCGATGAATTAGCAAAAGATTTTGAGAGACTCAACCTGGGAATTGTTACTCACACTGAAGGAGTCACCATTGAATTGGAACCTACCTTGGAGCAAGAGATTCGTAGAGGTCAGGTTGGTGATGCTAAAATCCAAGAGATTAAGGATCTGATTACTGAAGGAAGAGTCCCGGAATTCACGGAGGATGAGCAAGGCACTATATGGTTCAAGGATCGGATATGTGTTCTAGAGATTGATAGCCTCCGTGAGACTATATTGAAAGAAGCTCATGATTCTGATTACTCAATCCACCCTGGTAGCACTAAGATGTATCAAGATTTGAAGCAAAAGTATTGGTGGTATGGACTGAAAAGAGATGTTGCGGCCCATGTGGCTAAGTGTGATGTGTGTCAAAGAGTTAAGGCCGAACATCAAAGACCCACTGGATTATTGCACCCATTGAAGATACCCGAGTAGAAATGGGAAGAAATTGGTATGGATTTCATTATTGGACTACCCCGCACTCCAGCAGGATATGACTCTATTTGGGTGATTGTGGAAAGATTGACAAAAGTGGCTCATTTCATACCCGTGAGGACAAATTACACGGGAGCCAAGTTAGCAGAATTGTATATGACTCGGATAGTTTGTCTACATGGAGTGCCTAAGAAGATCGTGTCTGATCGAGGATCGCAGTTTACTTCTTGATTTTGGAAGAAGTTGCATGAGAGCTTGGATACAAAGTTGAATTTTAGTTCAGCCTACCATCCCCAGACTGATGGACAGACAGAGAGGACTAATCAAGTGCTGGAGGATATGTTAAGAGCTTGTGCTCTTAAACATGGTGGAAGTTGGGATAAGAGCTTGCCATATGCGGAGTTCTCTTATAATAATAGCTAACAGGCCAGTTTGAAGATGTCACCGTTTGAGGCTCTATATGGCAGAAAATGCAGGACTCCACTGTATTGGGATCAAACTGGTGAAAGGCAGTTCTTTGGGCCTGAGCTTATTCAAGAGGCAGAAGAACAAGTGCGAATCATAAGGGAGAATTTGAGAATTGCACAATCAAGGCAGAAGAGCTATGCTGATACCCGGAGAAGACTACTGGAGTTTAAGGAGGGTGATCATGTCTATTTGAGAGTGTCACCACTTCGGGGTATGAGGAGATTTAAAGTTAAAGGAAAGTTGTCCCCTCGCTTCATTGGACCTTTCTTGATCTTAAAGCGAGTGGGAGAAGTTGCATATCAACTGGAGTTACCTGATCATCTATCAGATGTACATGATGTATTTCATGTGTCTCAGCTAAAGAAGTGCCTCAGGGTACCTGAGGAGCAGCTACCAATGGAAGACCTCAGTGTTCAAGATGATCTGACTTATGCAGAGTACCCTATCAAGATTTTGGACACTTTGACTCGAGTTACAAGAAATAAGGTGATAAAGATGTGCAAAGTACAATGGAGTCACCACGGAGAAGATGAAGCTACTTGGGAGAGAGAAGAAGAGCTTCGCATAGATTTTCCCCATCTTTTCCATATCCCTTCCTAAATCTCGAGGACGAGATTATTTTTAAGGGGGGTAGGATTTGTAATACCCACTTTGTAAAAGAAAAAAAATCTAAAAGGAGAAATTATACTCCTTTATATACATTTGTGCAATCTCTACTTGTCAATTCATGTGGACACCTCACTTAAACACATAAAAGGCTAACAAAGGACACCACTAAAACATGCATCATGCTGGTTTTTCACTCTTGTGTGCACTTTGTGACAACATAAAAATAATGTGAAAAGAGATATACTAATGGCCAAAGTGGAATTTAAGATGTAAAGAAATTCTCGAAACTAGTAAAGAGGAGAAATAATATATTTGGTGGGTGAGAATAAATACATAAAAACAAATACTATTCTTACACTAGAGAAATGAAGTTGAACATTTGGCCAAGGGTTAAATTCATAACAAGATCCACACTCAAGTTTGAAATTTGAAAATGAAAAGAAAAGAAAAATAAAACAGAAAAGAATAAAAAAAGGAGCTAGAACCCGGAATGGGCCCAAACTCACTTGGCCCATTAGCCATTTACTGCGCGCCCCAGCCTTATTCACGCGTGCGCGCCTACTCTTGTGCTTCGCTTACACGCGGGGTCCACTCGCCAGAGCTTCCTTCCGTGCGTGCGCCGCTGGTCATTGACTGGTGGGCCACCCCGGCGGAGATCTTCTTCCCCAACAGAAGCAGTGACCGCGGCGGTAGGAAATCTCAACAAACCGAGCGATTCTCGCGCTTCTAGCCGGACTCGGCTTCCAGGGTATAAAGCACTAAGCCATGGCCTCTCTCGCACCCCTATTCGCCAGACCAGAGAAGTCGTGTGGCAACTAATGCTTAAACCCCATCGCCACCGATTTAGAGCTCCGCAGGAGTGAACCAGCCGCCGCCATTGCCGTCGGTAATCTCTGCTCACCTTGGCGAACGGCCCTCGGATCTTCGACCCAGAGCTCCGCCGCGACTTGTGGAAGCAATCTTGGAGTCGTCAGCTGCGGATAAGCACTGGTGCGCAGGCAATTGCTCACCGGACACGCCCTTCCGCCACGGATCCGCCGCACCGCGGCCAGCAACGTCGGCGCCTCCATCGCTGGTAATGGCCCTGCCTTCGTTGTTGTGATCCCCTAGACTAGCGTAGATCGACTGGAATGTTGGGGTAGGAACCACAGCTCGGCAGTTTGGCCGCCGCCGTTTATCTCTCCGCCAGTCTGCCGTGGATCGTAGTTTTCACTAATCCTACGCATAAATTGATTCGTGGGATCGATTCGCCGTGACCCGGGCTCGGTGTAGGAAGTTTTAATCGGGCTATTGCTCCCTGGTCGGCTCGGGCGGTCGTCACCGGCGTGTCCTCCGCCGCGCTCAGGATAGAGCGCCACCGCGGTCCAGGGCGCACCACCGTGGTGATGCCATCGGTGGGTGAGCTTAGGGCCGCCGTTCGATACTCATCGCACGGTCGTGATGAGACCTGGGAATACCGATTCGGACGCGTTCGATCTGAGCCGTAGATTCGAAATCGTGGGGATCGGGTTAGATTTAGGTTGCTGTTGATCGCGGCTGTCGATCTGTGGATATGTGGTCGTGATCACGTACCGTTTCGCGATGTCACCGATTTAATCTGGCACGTCCATCCTAGATCGGACGACCTGGATTCACCAATACCCCTTCGCGGGTGCACTTTGCTAAAGAACCCCTGAACTATGTAGAAAACAACCCGCAGTCCGCAGCAGTGTCAGTCTGAGTCTTAGAAACATTTTCACCGTAGCCCCTGCTGTTTTCTGTTATTGAGGCCCAATCCAGAGAGAGCTGAAAATAGGAAATTAATATTAGAAATCGATTTTTAATACAAAAATAAATCTAGAAACTTGTTTAATTCATAGAAAATGCATATGAACTCCAAATTGATCCATTCCAGTTCCAAATTTTTTATAATATTATTGTCTAACCATTAGTGTCTCTGTTTTAACATGAAAGATGATTTAAAATTTATCTAGCACTTAATCTTGTATTAAGCACATAAAACATTAGAAAATCCATAACTTAAAATCTATAACTCCAAAATTAATGATTCCAGTTCCAGTGATCTTATTTTAATGTCTAGTTTATTACTGTATATTCCATTTGCACGTTTGATGTGATGTTAATTTATGCTATGCTATGTATGTATTGCGTTGATGCGTGTAGACGAGCAAGCCACTGTGGAATCTGAGGTTCAACAAGTAGAAGTAGCTGAGCAGGAGCTCGTTGAAGGCAAGTTGTGCCCTTGATCACTTCTTTTACCTATTCATGTTCTTATTATTCATAATGATCTACATAGGTTAATTTTGATGGGACCCAATAGGATACCCTAGATTTGACTATCTTTATACCTTGCTTCACCACTGGTTTTACTACTAAATTTTTGGGTAGTACATGCTAATGCTTTATGTGGCTTTGGGTATAGAGATATTCATTACTCATTTTTATACTTGTTATTATCTGTTCATTATTTTATGTTCATGATAAGATCATTATGTTAATGGGAACATGGAGAACCACCCGGGAAAATAGTGCTACCACAAGGGTTTAATGGGACGCCCTTGGCTGATTAACTAGGAAAGCTAGTGGAGGGCTACCTTACCCGAAAGGGGCAAGGGCAGTAGGGGAGTGGTCAGTGTAGGGAGGTCCTTGGGTTGATTTTGCGGCGATGGCAGTTAGGCGAGGGATTCCTGCACTGGAGCTTCCTATAAACTGTAGCGGGTAGTCTGAAGCTAGTGGAACTTTGTAAAGGCCTCGTAGTGGTACCCTGCCTCGCTTCCTTCGTAGAGGTGTATGGAGTCTGATCAACTCTGTGGCAAATGGGTAACACGACTTGTGGGTAAAGATGCGCAACCTCTGCAGAGTGTAAAACTGGTATACTAGCCGTGCTCACGGTCATGAGCGGCTCGGACACTCACATGATTAAATTATGGAACTTAAACTTAATTTGTCATTTCATTGCATCTAGGATTATTTTACTACTACTTTTATTTATTATTACTATGGTTTGGTATTTACTTACACTTAGTAACTGCTTATAAAATTTGGACCAACTTATAAAAGCAATGCTCAGCTTCAACCTTTATTTCATTGATCAGCCTTACACTTCATGAACTCCCACCTTTGGTGAGTTCATGCCACATTATTCCCCACAACTTGTTGAGCGATGAACATGTGTGAGCTTACTCTTGCTGTCTCACACCCCCCCACAGGAGAAGAGCAGGTGGTTCAGGAGGAGCCACAAGGCGAGGAGTATGATCTGATCTAGGTGGCGTTTCTCAGTTGACATTGGCGCCGACGATCCTTAGTTCGTTTTATGTTTATTCTTTTATTTTGTATTAAGTCTTCCGCTATGTAATAAATACTCTGATGTTTTATGACATTTATCTCTATACACTCTGTTATTATATATGTTGTCTTCTTTGGCGCATGTATGAGATGCACCCGGCTTTGTTCCTTAAAACCCGGGTGTGACAGAAGAACGCTGTGGTATTCAAGTTGATCATTGGATCACTTGAAAGGGGTTGAGTGCAACCCTCATCCATTGGGACGCCACAACGTGGAGGTAGGCAAGTGTTATACTTGCCGAACCACGGGATAAACTCGCGTGTCTTTTGTAATTATTTTTCTGTGATACTTGTGTGTTCGCAAGAGCTCGCTACTTAGCCATACTAACACTTAACCAAGTTCTGTGGCTATTAGTTGTTGAATTTTACAGGATCACCTATTCACCCCCCTCTAGGTGCTCTCAATTGGTATCAAAGCCGTTCTCTTCATGAAAGGGACTAATCACCCGAAGAGATGGATCTTAAGGGAAAGGGGATGGTGGTCAATGATAAGGAGAAGGAGTCCATCTTCAACAAGCCGAGGGATGACAAGCCCACTGACTCTGGCTTGAGTCATAAGAAGAAGGACGAGAAGAAGAAGAGATGCATCAAGAAGATCGTCTACTACGACAGTGATGAGTCTTCTTCCCCAAGAGACGTCGAATACGATGAGAAAAAGAAACCAGTTAACTCAAATTTTTCGTTTGATTATTCTCGTATTCCGTATAATTCCAATGCTCATTTGCTTTCTATTCCTCTTGGTAAACCTCCACACTTTGATGGAGAGGACTACGCTTTTTGGAGTCACAAAATGTGTAGTCACCTTTTCTCTCTCCATCCTAGTATTTGGGAGATAGTTGAGAATGGAATGCAATTTGATAGTACCGATAACCCTGTGTTTATCAACGAACAAATTCATAAGAATGCACAAGCTACCACTGTTTTGTTAGCATCATTGTGCAGGGACGAATATAACAAGGTGAGCGGCTTGGACAACGCCAAGCAAATATGGGACACCCTCAAGATATCACATGAGGGGAATGATGCCACCATGATCACCAAAATAGAGTTGGTGGAAGGCGAGCTAGGAAGGTTTGCCATGATCAGGGGAGAGGAGCCGACGCAAACGTACAACAGGCTCAAGACCCTGGTCAACAATATCAGGAGCTATGGAAGCACGAGATGGACGGACCACGACGTTGTCCGACTTATGCTCAGGTCTTTCACTGTTATTGACCCTCATCTTGTGAACCTCATCCATGAAAATCCTAGGTACACAAAGATGACGCCCGAGGAGATACTCGAAAAGTTTGTGAGCGGGTGTATGATGGTCAAGGAAGCAAGATAAGTTGATGATGCATTGAATGGCCCAATGCCCATCTATGAGCCCCAGCCCGTTGCACTCAAGGCAACAAGCAGCAGCAGGCAGGCGCTACCTAGCAAGGTGGCACAAGTTGAGGCTGCCGGGCTAAACGAAGATGAGATGGCCCTCATCATCAAGCGCTTCAAGACGGCGCTAAAAGGACGCAAGTAGCATCCCAACAAGAGCAAAACAAAGGGAAAGCGCTCCTGTTTTAAATGTGGTAAGACTGGTCATTTTATAGCAAATTGTCCCAATAATGCTAATGACCAGGAACAAGAAAAGAGCGAGAAGAGGGAGAAGAAGAAGGCCTACAAGAAGGCGAAAGGTGAGGTGCACCTTGGCAAAGAATGGGATTCGGATTGCTCTTCTTCCGACTCCGACGACGAAGGACTCGCCGCCTCGGCCTTCAACAAGTCATCTCTCTTCCCCAACGAGTGCCATACTTGCCTCATGGCAAAGGAGAAAAAGGTAAGCGCTCGAGATACCCCTAAGTACACTACTTCAAGTGATGATGACTCTTGTGATGATGAAGTAGATTACTCAAGTCTATTCAAAGGTTTAGATAGAACCAAAATAGATAAAATCAATGAATTGATTGATGCTTTAAATGAAAAGAATAGATTGTTAGAGAAGCAAGAAGATATTTTATATGAAGAGCATGACAAGTTTATTAGTGTGCAAAAATCTCTTGCTTTAGAGGTTAAAAGGAATTAAATGCTTTCTTCTGAATTATCTGCTTGTCATGAAACTGTGTCTAGCTTGAAGAGTATTAATGATGATTTAAATGCTAAGCTAGAAGTAGTTAATAAATCTAGTTCTTGTGTAGAGCATGTTGTCAATTGTAATAGGTGTAAGGATTTTGATGTTGATGCATGTGTTGAGCACCTTACCTCTATTACAAAATTAAATGGTGAAGTGGCAAGTCTTAATGCCCAACTTAAGACTTGCAAAAATGACTTTGATAAGTTAAAATTTGCTAGGGATGCCTACACCGTTGGTAGACATCCCTTAATTAAGGATGGACTTGGCTTTCGAAAGGAAGCCAAGAACTTAACAAGTCAAAGGGCTCCCATTTCCAACAAGGAGAAAGGGAAGGCCCCTATGGCTAGTAGTAGTCAAAATAATCATGCTTTCATGTACAATGATAGAAAATTTTCTAGAAATTCTCATTATAATAGGAGTTATAATGCTTTTGACTCACATGCCATGATTGCTTCAAGTTCTAATTTTAATGGTAGGCCTAGGAGAAATTTTGTGTCTCATGCTCCTAGGAAAATGTGTAATAAACCTACCACTATCTTTCATGCTTGCAACACTAAGTATGTACTTTCATGTAAAAATGAAAAAGTGGTTGCTAGAAAGATGGGGTCCAAATGCAAGGGAGACAAGACTTGTATTTGGGTCTCAAAGGCTATTGTAACTAACCTTGTAGGACCCAACAAGAGTTGGGTACCTAAAACCCAAGCCTAATAAGCCTTGCAGGTTTACGCATCCGGGGGCTCAAGCTAGATTATCGACACCGGATGCACAAACCACATGACGGGGGAGAAGAAGATGTTCACTTCCTACGTCAAGAACAAAGATTCCCAAGATTCGATCATCTTTGGAGATGGGAACCAAGGCAAGGTTAAAGGACTAGGAAAAATAGCCATCTCATCCGAGCATTCCATATCTAATGTGTTTTTAGTTGAATCGCTCGGGTACAATTTATTATCTGTCAGTCAACTATGTAATATGGGATACAATTGTCTATTTACCAATGTAGATGTGTTTGTCTTTAGAAGGAGTGATGGTTCATTAGCTTTTAAGGGTGTACTAGATGACAAACTCTACTTAGTTGATTTTTTGAAAGAGGAGGCTGATCTAGATGCATGCTTAATTGCTAAGACTAGCATGGGCTGGCTGTGGCATCGCCGTCTAGCACATGTTGGAATGAAGAACCTTTATAAACTTCTAAAGGGAGAACATGTGTAAGGTCTAACCAATGTGTTTTTTGAAAAAGATAGACCTTGTGCAGCTTATCAAGCAGGTAAACAGGTGGGAAGCGCTCATCACAGCAAGAATGTGATGACCACATCAAGACCTCTAGAGCTACTTCACATGGACCTCTTCGGACCCGTCGCCTACCTTAGCATCGGGGGAAGTAAGTATGGTCTAGTAATTGTTGATGATTTTTCCCGCTTCACTTGGGTATTCTTTTTGCAAGATAAATCAGAAACCCAAGGAACCCTGAAGCGCTTTCTAAGGAGAGCTCAAAACGAATTTGAGCTCAAGGTGAAAAAGATAAGAAGCGACAACGGGTCCGAATTCAAGAACTTACAAGTGGAGGAGTACCTTGAAGAGGAAGGAATCAAGCACGAGTTCTCCGCTCCCTACACACCACAGCAAAACGGTGTGGTAGAAAGGAAGAATAGGATGCTTATAGACATGGCGAGGACGATGCTTGGAGAATTCAAGACGCCCGAGCGGTTTTGGTCGGAAGTTGTGAATACAGCTTGCCACGCCATAAACCGGGTCTACCTCCATCGCCTTCTCAAGAAGACCTCATATGAACTTCTAACCGGTAACAAACCCAACGTTTCATATTTTCGTGTATTTGGGAATAAATGTTACATTCTAGTGAAGAAAGGTAGGAATTCCAAATTTGCTCCCAAAGCTGTAGAAGGGTTTTTGCTAGGTTATGACTCAAATACAAAGGCGTATAGAGTCTTCAACAAGTCATCGGGTTTGGTTGAAGTCTCTAGCGACGTTGTATTTGATGAAACTAATGGCTCTCTAAGAGAGCAAGTTGATCTTGATGATGTAGATGAAGATGATGTTCCAACGGATGCAATTCGCACCATGGCGATTGGAGATGTGCGACCACAGGAACACCAAGAGCAGGATCAACCTTCTTCCTCAACGATGGTGCACCCCCCGACTCATGATGATAAACAGGTTCCTCAAGAGGAGACGTGTGATCAAGGGGGAGCACAAGAAGACCAAGTTGTGGAGGAAGAAGCACCACGGGCCCCTCCAACTCAAGTCCGAGCGACGATTCAAAAGAATCATCCCGTCGACCAGATTTTGGGTGATATAAGCAAGGGAGTAACTACTCGCTCAAGACTAGCTAACTTTTGTGAGCATTACTCGTTTGTCTCTTCTATTGAGCCTTTCAGGGTAGAAGAGGCCTTGCAAGATCCGGACTGGGTGTTGGCCATGCAGGAAGAGCTCAACAACTTCAAGCAAAATGAAGTTTGGACCTTGGTGCCACGTCCCAAGCAAAACGTTGTGGGAACCAAGTGGGTGTTCCGCAACAAGCAAGACGAGCACGGGGTGGTGACACGAAACAAGGCTTGACTTGTGGCAAAAGGCTATGCCCAAGTCGTAGGTTTGGATTTCGAGGAGACTTTTGCTCCTGTGGCTAGGCTAGAGTCTATTCGCATTCTATTAGCCTATGCCGCTCACCACTCTTTCAGGTTGTTCCAAATGGATGTGAAGAGCGCTTTCCTCAACGAGCCAATCAAGGAGGAGGTGTACGTGGAGCAACCCCCTGGCTTTGAGGATGAACGGTACCTCGACCATGTGTGTAAGCTCTCTAAGGCGCTCTATGGACTTAAGCAAGCCCCAAGAGCATGGTATGAATGCCTTAGAGATTTTCTAATTGCTAATTGAAAGGGAATTAGGCTTACACCTAGTCCCTAATTAATTTTGGTGGTTGAATTGACCAACACAAATAATTGGACTAACTAGTTTGCCCAAGTATATAGATTATACAGGTGTAAAAGGTTCACACTCAGCCAATAAAAAGACAAAGTTTTGGATTCAACAAAGGAGCAAAGGGGCAACCGAAGGCACCCCTGGTCTGGCGCACCGGACTATCCGGTGTGCCACCGGACATGTCCGGTGCACCAGGGGGACTCAGACTCAAACTCGCCACCTTCGAAAATTTCCAGAGGCGACTCGACTATAATTCACCGGACTGTCCGGTGTACACCGGACATGTCCGGTGCTCCAAGGAAGGTCGGCCTCAGGAACTCGCCAGCCTCGGGTTTTCTCCCTCGCCGCTTCGCTATAATTCACCGGACTGTCCGGTGTGCACCGGACTGTCCGGTGCAACCTCGGAGCAACGGCTACTTCGCGCCAACGGCTACCTGCAACGGCATTTAATGCGCGCGCAGCGCGCGCAGGAGTCAGAATCGCCCATGCTGGCACACCGGACATCAAACAGTACATGTCTGGTGTGCACCGGACACCCAGGTGGGCCCACAAGTCAGAAGCTCCAACGGTCAGAATCCAACGGCAGTGATGACGTGGCAGGGGGCACCGGACTGTCCGGTGTGCACCGGACTGTCCGGTGCGCCATCGAGCAGTCAGCCTCCCAACGGCCACATTTGGTGGTTGGGGCTATAAATACCCCAACCACCCCACCATTCATTGCATCCAAGTTCACTACTTCCCAACCACTACAAGAGCTCTAGCATTCAATTCTAGACACACCAAAGAGATCAAATCCTCTCCATATTCCACACAACGCCCTAGTGACTAGAGAGAGATTTGCTTGTGTTCTTTCGAGCTCTTGCGCTTGGATTGCTTCCTTCTTTCTTGATTCCTTTTTGTGATCAAACACTCACTTGTAATTGAGGCAAGAGGCACCAATTGTGTGGTGGCCCTTGCGGGAAGTTTGATTCCCAAGTGATTTGAGAAGAGAAGCTCACTCGGTCCGAGGGACCGATTGAGAGAGGGAAGGGTTGAAAGAGACCCGGCCTTTGTGGCCTCCTCAACGGGGAGTAGGTTTGCAAAAACCGAACCTCGGTAAAACAAATCCGCGTGTCACACTCTTCATTTGCTTGCGATTTGTTTTGCTCCCTCTCTCGCAGACTCGTTTATATTTCTAACGCTAACCCCGCTTGTAGTTGTGTTTATATTTGTAAATTTCAGTTTCGCCCTATTCACCCCCCCTCTAGGCGACTTTCAATTGGTATCAGAGCCCGGTGCTTCATTAGAGCCTAACCGCTCGAAGTGATGTCGGGAGATCACGCCAAGAAGGAGATGGAGACCGGCGAAAAGCCCACTACAAGCCACGGGAGCACTTCATCGGAAGAGTCCCGCACCAAGAGGAAGGAGAAGAAGAAGAGCTCCTCCAACAAAGGAAAGGAGAAGAAATCTTCTTCGCACCACAAAGAGAAGAAGGAGAGATCTTCCTCCCACAAGCCACATCGGAGAGGGGACAAGCACAAAAGGATGAGGAAAGTGGTCTACTACGAGACCGACACTTCATCAACATCGACCTCCGACTCCGATGCGCCCTCCGTAACTTCTAAACGCCAAGAGCGTAAGAAGTTTAGTAAGATCCCCCTACATTACCCTCGCATTTCTAAAAATGCACCTTTACTTTCCGTCCCGTTAGGTAAACCACCATCTTTTGATGGTGAAGATTATGCTAGGTGGAGTGATTTAATGCGATTTCATCTAACCTCACTCCACAAAAGTATATGGGATGTTGTTGAGTTTGGTGCACAGGTACCATCCGTAGGGGATAAAGACTATGATGAGGATGAGGTGGCCCAAATCGAGCACTTCAACTCTCAAGCGACAACAATACTCCTTGCCTCTTTAAGTAGAGAGGAGTATAACAAAGTTCAAGGGTTGAAGAGCGCCAAGGAGGTTTGGGATGTGCTCAAAACCGCGCACGAAGGAGATGAGCTCACTAAGATCACCAAGCGGGAAACGATCGAGGGGGAGCTCGGTCGGTTCCGGCTTCGCAAAGGGGAGGAGCCACAACACATGTACAACCGGCTCAAGACTTTGGTGAACCAAGTGCGCAACCTCGGGAGCGTCAAGTGGGACGACCATGAAATGGTTAAGGTTATTCTAAGATCTCTCATTTTCCTTAACCCCACTCAAGTTCAATTAATTCGTGGTAATCCTAGATATACTAAAATGACCCCCGAGGAAGTCATCGGGCATTTTGTAAGTTTTGAGTGCATGATCGAAGGCTCGAGGAAGATCAACGAGCTTGATGATCCATCTACATCCGAAGCTCAACCCGTCGCATTCAAGGCGATGGAAGAAAAGAAGGAGGAGTCTACACCAAGTAGACAACCAATCGACGCCTCCAAGCTTGACAATGAGGAAATGGCGCTCGTCATCAAGAGCTTCCGCCAAATCCTCAAGCAAAGGAGAGGGAAAGACTACAAGTCCCGCTCCAAGAAGGTTTGCTACAAATGTGGTAAGCCGGGTCATTTTATTGCTAAATGTCCTATATCAAGTGACAGTGACCGAGGCGACGACAAGAAGGGGAGAAGAAAGGAGAAAAAGAAGTACTACAAGAAGAAGGGCGGCGATGCCCATGTTTGTCGGGAGTGGGATTCCGACGAAAGCTCAAGCGACTCCTCCGACGACGAGGACGCCGCCAACATCGCCGTCACCAAGGGACTTCTCTTCCCCAACGTCGGCCACAAGTGCCTCATGGCAAAGGACGGCAAACGGAAGAAGGTTAAATCTAACTCCTCCACTAAATATGAGTCTTCTAGTGATGATAATGATAGTGATGAGGAGGATAATTTGCGTGTTCTCTTTGCCAATCTTAACATGGAGCAAAAAGAAAAATTAAATGAATTGATTAGTGCTATTCATGAAAAGGATGACCTTTTGGACTCCCAAGAGGATTGTCTAATTAAAGAAAACAAGAAACATGTTAAGGTTAAAAAGGCTTATGCTCTAGAAGTAGAAAAATGTGAAAAATTATCTAGTGAGCTAAGCACTTGCCGTGAGATGATTGACAACCTTAGGAATGAAAATGCTAGTTTAAATGCTAAGGTTGATTCTCATGTTTGCATTGTTTCAACTTCCAATCCTAAAGATAATAATGATGATTTGCTTGCTAGGATTGAAGAATTGAATATTTCTCTTGCTAGCCTTAGAGTAGAAAATAAAAATTTAATTGATAAGGCTAAAGATTATGATGTTTGCAAAGTTACAATTTCTGATCTTAGAGATAAAAATGATATTCTTCATGCTAAGATTGTTGAACATAATTCTTGCAAACCGTCTACATCTACTATTGAGCATGTGTCTATTTGTGATAGATGTAGAGATATTGATGTTAATGCTATTCATGATCACATGGCTTTAATTAAACAACAAAATGATCATATAGCAAAACTATATGCTAAAATTGCCGAGCACAACTTAGAAAATGAGAAATTTAAATTTGCTCGTAGCATGCTTTATAATGGGAGACGCCCTGGCATTAAGGATGGCATTGGCTTCCAAAGGGGAGACAATGTCAAAATTAATGCCCCTCCTAAGAACTTGTCTAACTTTGTTAAGGGCAAGGCTCCCATGCCCCAGGATAACGAGGGCTACATTTTGTACCCTGCCGGCTATCCTGAGAGCAAAATTAGGAAAATTCATTCTAGGAAGTCTCACTCTGGCCCTAATCATGCTTTTATGTATAAGGGTGAGACATATAGCTCTAGGCAACCAACCCGTGCCAAGTTGCCTAGAAAGAAAACTCCTAATGCATCAAATGATCATGCCATTTCATTTAAAACTTTTGATGCTTCTTATGTGCTTACTAACAAATCCGGCAAAGTAGTTGCCAAGTTTGTTGGGGGCAAACACAAGGGTTCCAAGACTTGTGTTTGGGTACCCAAAGTTCTTGTTTCTAATGCCAAAGGACCCAAAACAGTTTGGGTACCTAAAGTCAAGAACTAAATTTATTTTGTAGGTTTATGCATCCGGGGGCTCAAGTTGGATACTCGACAGCGGGTGCACAAATCACATGACCGGGGAGAAAAGGATGTTCTCCTCATATGAGAAAAACCAAGATCCCCAACGAGCTATCACATTCGGGGATGGAAATCAAGGTTTGGTCAAAGGATTGGGTAAAATTGCTATATCACCTGACCATACTATTTCCAATGTTTTTCTTGTTGATTCATTAGATTACAATTTGCTTTCCGTATCCCAATTATGTCAAATGGGCTACAACTGTCTATTCACTGAAGTAGGTGTCACTGTCTTTAGAAGAAGTGATGATTCAATAGCATTTAAGGGAATGTTAGAGGGTCAGCTATACTTAGTAGATTTTGATAGAGCTGAACTCGACACTTGCTTAATTGCTAAGACTAACATGGGTTGGCTCTGGCACCGCCGACTAGCCCATGTTGGAATGAAGAATCTTCATAAGCTTCTAAAGGGAGAACACATTTTAGGATTAACAAATGTTCATTTTGAGAAAGACAGGATTTGTAGCGCATGCCAGGCAGGGAAGCAAGTTGGAGCTCATCATCCACACAAGAACATCATGACGACCGACAGGCCACTGGAGCTTCTACACATGGATCTATTCGGCCCGATTGCTTACATAAGCATCGGCGGGAGTAAGTACTGTCTAGTTATTGTGGATGATTATTCTCGCTTCACTTGGGTATTCTTTTTACAGGAAAAATCTCAAACCCAAGAGACCTTAAAGGGATTCTTAAGACGGGCTCAAAATGAGTTCGGCTTAAGGATCAAGAAAATAAGAAGCGACAACGGGACGGAGTTCAAGAACTCTCAAATTGAAGGCTTTCTTGAGGAAGAGGGCATCAAGCATGAGTTCTCTTCTCCCTACACCCCTCAACAAAATGGTGTAGTGGAGAGAAAGAATCGAACTCTATTGGACATGGCAAGGACCATGCTTGATGAGTACAAGACTTCGGATCGGTTTTGGGCCGAGGCGGTCAACACCGCTTGCTACGCCATCAACCGGTTATATCTTCACCGAATCCTCAAGAAGACTTCCTATGAACTCCTAACCGGTAAAAAGCCCAATATTTCATATTTTAGAGTTTTTGGTAGCAAATGCTTTATTCTTGTTAAAAGAGGTAGAAAATCTAAATTTGCACCTAAAACTGTAGAAGGCTTTTTACTAGGATATGACTCAAACACAAGGGCATATAGAGTCTTCAACAAGTCCTCAGGACTTGTTGAAGTATCTTGTGACGTTGTGTTTGATGAGACTAACGGCTCTCAAGTAGAGCAAGTTGATCTTGATGAGATAGGTGAAGAACAGGCTCCATGCATAACGCTAAGGAACATGTCCATTGGGGATGTGTGTCCTAAGGAATCCGAAGAGCCTCCACATGCACAAGATCAACCATCCTCCTCCACGCAAGCATCTCCACCAACACAAGTTGAGGATGAGACTCAAGATGTTGAACAAGAAGACCAAGAAGATGAGCAACCTCAAAATGATGGCAACGATCAAGGGGGAGATGCAAATGATGAAGACAAGGAGGATGAAGAACCAAGGCCGCCACACCCAAGAGTCCACCAAGCAATCCAACGAGATCACCCCGTCGACACCATTCTCGGCGACATTCATAAAGGGGTAACCACTAGATCTCGTGTTGCACATTTTTGTGAGCATTACTCGTTTGTTTCCTCTATTGAGCCACACAGGGTAGAGGAAGCACTACAAGATTCGGATTGGGTGGTGGCGATGCAAGAGGAGCTCAACAATTTCACAAGGAACGAGGTATGGCACTTAGTTCCACGTCCTAACCAAAATGTTGTAGGAACCAAATGGGTCTTCCGCAACAAGCAAGATGAGCATGGTGTGGTGACAAGGAACAAAGCTCGACTTGTGGCCAAAGGATACTCCCAAGTCGAAGGTTTGGATTTCGGTGAAACCTATGCACCCGTAGCTAGGCTTGAGTCAATTCGCATATTATTAGGCTATGCTACTTACCATGGCTTTAAGCTTTATCAAATGGACGTGAAAAGTGCTTTCCTCAATGGACCAATCAAGGAAGAGGTCTATGTTGAGCTACCTCCCGGCTTTGAAGATAGTAAGTACCCTAACCATGTCTATAAGCTCTCTAAGGCGCTTTATGGGCTCAAGCAAGCCCCAAGAGCATGGTATGAATGCCTTAGAGATTTCCTTATCGCTAATGGCTTCAAAGTCGGCAAGGCGGATCCTACTCTATTCACTAAAACTCTTGACAATGATTTGTTTGTATGCCAAATTTATGTTGATGATATCATATTTGGGTCTACTAACGAATCTACTTGTGAGGAATTTAGTAGGATCATGACACAGAAATTCGAGATGTCTATGATGGGAGAGTTGAAGTACTTCTTAGGATTTCAAGTGAAGCAACTCCAAGAGGGCACCTTCATTTGTCAAACAAAATACACTCAAGACATTCTAACCAAGTTTGGAATGAAGGATGCCAAGCCCATCAAGACTCCCATGGGAACAAATGGGCATCTCGACCTCGACACGGGAGGTAAGTCCGTGGATCAAAAGGTATACCGGTCGATGATTGGTTCATTGCTTTATTTATGTGCATCTCGACCAGACATTATGCTGTTCGTATGCATGTGTGCAAGATTCCAAGCCGACCCTAAGGAAGCTCACCTTACGGCCGTAAAACGAATCTTGAGATATTTGGCTTATACTCCTAAGTTTGGGCTTTGGTACCCTCGGGGATCCACATTTGATTTAATTGGTTATTCGGATGCCGATTGGGCGGGGTGTAAGATTAACAGGAAGAGCACATCGGGGACTTGCCAGTTCTTGGGAAGATCCTTGGTGTCATGGGCTTCAAAGAAGCAAAATTCGGTCGCTCTTTCCACCGCCGAAGCCGAGTACATTGCCGCAGGCCATTGTTGCGCACAATTACTTTGGATGAGGCAAACCCTGCGGGACTACGGTTACAAATTAACCAAAGTCCCTTTGCTATGTGATAATGAGAGTGCAATCAAAATGGCTGACAATCCCGTCGAGCATAGCCGCACTAAGCACATAGCCATTCGGTATCATTTTCTTAGGGATCACCAACAAAAGGGAGATATCGAGATTGCTTACATTAATACTAAAGATCAATTAGCCGATATCTTTACCAAGCCACTTGATGAACAAACTTTTACCAAACTTAGGCATGAGCTCAATATTCTTGATTCTCGCAACTTCTTTTGTTAGATTGCACACATAGCTCATTTATATACTTTTGATCATATCTCTTTTATATGCTATGACTAATGTGTTTCCAAGTCTATTTCAAATCAAGTCATAGGTATATTGAAAGGGAATTGGAGTTTTCGGCGAAGACAAAGGCTTCCACTCTGCAACCCATCCTTCGCCGTCGCTCCAAGCCACTCTCCATCTCTAGGGGAGAGAACAAAAGGACTTCATCTTTGGTATAATCTTAACTCATTTGTTTATGACCAAAGAGGAAGACATTACTTCGAGGGCTCTAATAATTCCGTTTTTGGCGATTCATGCCAAAGGGGGAGAGAGTATGAGCCCAAAGCAAAAGGACCGCACCACCACCAATTTCAAAAACTTAGTATTTTCCAAGAGTACTTATCAAATTGGTATCCTATTGTGTTCAAAAGAGGGAGAAAGTAGTATTTCAAAAATGATATATCAAAACCCTCTTGAACACTAAGAGGAGGATTTCTTTTAGGGAGAGTTTTGTTTAGTCAAAGGAAAAGCATTTGAAACAGGGGGAGAAAATTTCAAATCTTGAAAATGCTTTGCAAAATCCTATTCATTGACCTTTGACCTTTTGCAAAAGAACTTTGAAAAGGATTTACAAAAGAGTTTGCAAAAACAAAACATGTGGTGCAAGCGTGGTCCAAAATGTTATATAAGAAAGAAACAATCCATGCATATCTTGTAAGTATTTATATTGGCTCAATTCCAAGCAACCTTTACACTTACATTATGCAAACTAGTTCAATTATGCACTTCTATATTTGCTTTGGTTTGTGTTGGCATCAATCACCAAAAAGGGGGAGATTGAAAGGGAATTAGGCTTACACCTAGTCCCTAATTAATTTTGGTGGTTGAATTGACCAACACAAATAATTGGACTAACTAGTTTGCCCAAGTATATAGATTATACAGGTGTAAAAGGTTCACACTCAGCCAATAAAAAGACAAAGTTTTGGATTCAACAAAGGAGCAAAGGGGCAACCGAAGGCACCCCTGGTCTGGCGCACCGGACTGTCCGGTGTGCCACCGGACATGTCCGGTGCACCAGGGGGACTCAGACTCAAACTCGCCACCTTCGGGAATTTCCAGAGGCGACTCGGCTATAATTCACCGGACTGTCCGGTGTACACCGGACATGTCCGGTGCTCCAAGGAAGGTCGGCCTCAGGAACTCGCCAGCCTCGGGTTTTCTCCCTCGCCGCTTCGCTATAATTCACCGGACTGTCCGGTGTGCACCGGACTGTCCGGTGCAACCTCGGAGCAACGGCTACTTCGCGCCAACGGCTACCTGCAACGGCATTTAATGCGCGCGCAGCGCGCGCAGGAGTCAGAATCGCCCATGCTGGCACACCGGACATCAAACAGTACATGTCCGGTGTGCACCGGACACCCAGGTGGGCCCACAAGTCAGAAGCTCCAACGGTCAGAATCCAACGGCAGTGATGACGTGGCAGGGGGCACCGGACTGTCCGGTGTGCACCGGACTGTCCGGTGCGCCATCGAGCAGTCAGCCTCCCAACAGCCACATTTGGTGGTTGGGGCTATAAATACCCCAACCACCCCACCATTCATTGCATCCAAGTTCACTACTTCCCAACCACTACAAGAGCTCTAGCATTCAATTCTAGACACACCAAAGAGATCAAATCCTCTCCATATTCCACACAACGCCCTAGTGACTAGAGAGAGAGATTTGCTTGTGTTCTTTCGAGCTCTTGCGCTTGGATTGCTTCCTTCTTTCTTGATTCCTTTTTGTGATCAAACACTCACTTGTAATTGAGGCAAGAGGCACCAATTGTGTGGTGGCCCTTGCGGGAAGTTTGATTCCCAAGTGATTTGAGAAGAGAAGCTCACTCGGTCCGAGGGACCGATTGAGAGAGGGAAGGGTTGAAAGAGACCCGGCCTTTGTGGCCTCCTCAACGGGGAGTAGGTTTGCAAAAACCGAACCTCGGTAAAACAAATCCGCGTGTCACACTCTTCATTTGCTTGCGATTTGTTTTGCTCCCTCTCTCGCGGACTCGTTTATATTTCTAACGCTAACCCCGCTTGTAGTTGTGTTTATATTTGTAAATTTCAGTTTCGCCCTATTCACCCCCCCTCTAGGCGACTTTCACTAATGCTTTCAAGGTTGGGAAAGCCGACCCAACTCTTTTCACTAAGACTTGTGATGATGACTTATTTGTGTGCCAAATTTATGTTGATGACATAATATTTGGTTCTACTAACCAAAAGTCTTGTGAGGAGTTTAGCAGGGTGATGACGCAGAAATTTGAGATGTCGATGATGGGTGAGTTGAACTACTTCCTTGGGTTCCAAGTGAAGCAAATCAAGGACGGCACCTTCATCTCCCAAACAAAGTACACGCAAGACCTTCTCAAGCGGTTTGGGATGAAGGACGCCAAGCCCGCGAAGACACCAATGGGCACCGACGGACATGTCGACCTCAACAAAGGAGGTAAGTCCGTTGATCAAAAGGCATACCGGTCTATGATAGGTTCCTTGCTTTATTTATGTGCTAGTAGACCGGATATTATGCTTAGCGTATGCATGTGTGCTAGATATCAATCCGACCCAAGGGAATGTCACCTTGTGGCCGTTAAGCGGATTCTTAGATATTTAGTTGCTGCGCCTTGCTTCGGGATCTGGTATCCAAAGGGTTCTACCTTTGATTTGATTGGATATTCAGACTCCGATTATGCTGGGTGCAAGGTTGATAGGAAGAGTACATCAGGGATGTGCTAATTCCTAGGAAGGTCCCTAGTGTCTTGGAGTTCAAAGAAACAAACTTCTGTTGCCCTATCCACCGCTGAGGCCAAGTATGTTGCCGCGAGATAGTATTGCGCGCAACTACTTTGGATGAGGCAAACCCTCCGGGACTTTGGCTACAATCTGAGCAAAGTCCCACTCCTATGTGATAATGAGAGTGCAATCCGCATGACGGATAATCCTGTTGAACACAGTCGCACTAAGCACATAGACATCCGACATCACTTCCTGAGAGACCACCAGCAAAAGGGGGATATCGAGGTGTACCATATTAACACCGAAAACTAGCTAGCCGATATCTTCACCAAGCCTTTAGATGAGAAAAGATTTTGCAGGTTGCGTAGTGAGCTAAATGTCTTAGATTCACGTAACTTGGATTGATCTATAGCATACATGTGTTTTATGCCTTTGATCATGAAATTTATGCACTTCAATCTATGTTTGTGGTACTCAAGTTGTACACATGATCCCCGGACCTCACAAGTCCATTTGCAAGTGATGCACTTATTAAGGGGGAGTGTTGGGCCTGTGCTTCGTCGCCGAAGGTCTTCTAGGAAGAAGCGGCCTTCGGCTGAAGCTGTTTGTGTAAGATGGCCGAAGGTCCCTCTTCATGAAGCTTCGGTATTACAAACCGACTTAAAGATAGAATGACCTTTTAGTCCATAAAGGTCTGAGTCAATGTTGTAAACTTTCATAAGGGGCATACTTGTAATCCCTCACAGGCTGCGCCCTGTGCCTATAAATAGTGAACAGTATTCCCTTACTGTTCACGGATTCTGGTAATTGCAACCGCATATTCTGGAATTCAACCTTTTGTCAAGGCAGAGGTATTATTGTATTCAATGATTGGATATATTAAGAAAATATAATATAATTCGTCCATGACTTATTTATCTCTTTTGTACCGTTTATTTTATGTCATCTTGCAATATCTATTGAAATCTTAGTACGAAGATCTAAACTTCGTAATTTTACTATCATCAACCTTCGTCCAAGACCCATTATCCTCAAGGGAATAATGTTTTATGGACGAAGGACGTTGACATTTAACATTTTATGTTGCCTTGTTCTTAATTCATAGCACTTGAGAACGAGTCTCCAACATTGGCGCCCACCTCCGGTGAACTCACTTCCACTTTTTGAGCTGATGGCTTCGTTCAATGATCAAGCTGGAGCTGCTTCGGACCCGAAGCTGGTACTCCCGATTACAGGTGGTTCGTCCTCAGAGCCAGCCAACAAAAAACAGAAGAAAGAAGCACAGAGAAGGGTACAGCATGTTGGGGTGCAAGGACCCTTCATCAAGTCAAGATGGTCTCACATTCCTATTACCTTCTCCCAAGAGGACCTTCAGCTCAAGGATTACCCACACAACGATGCCATGGTTATCTCTTGTGTTATCAAAGGATTTCTGGTCCACAATGTCTTGGTTGACACAGGCAGTGCAGCTGACATCATATTTGCTAAGGCCTTCAGACAAATGCAAGAGCCAGAAGATAAGATTCATGATGCTACCCATCCTCTCTGTGGCTTCGGAGGAAGACAAATTGTAGCACTGGGCAAGATTACCATGTCAGTGACCTTCGGGTTCATCAACAATACTAGAACTGAGCAAGTTGTGTTTGACATTGTTGACATGGAATACCCTTACAATGCAATTATTGGTCGTGGCACCCTCAATGCTTTCGAAGCAATTCTTCATCCTGCTTATCTTTGCATGAAGATACCTTCGGATCAAGGACCCATCGCTATTCATGGAAGTCAGGAAGCTGCCAGAAGGGCCGAAGGCAATTGGACTGACTCAAAAGCAATCCATAACATAGATGGAGCTGAAGCTTGTGAACAGTACAAATTCAGAAGGGAGAAAGCAGCTTCAGCAGATCAGCTGAAGCCCATGCTCTTATGTGAGGATATAGTAGAGCAGAAGGTGCTGTTGGGCTCTCAGTTATCCGAAGAACAAGAGAAAACCTTGATAAGGTTTTTGTTCAACAACAAAGATGTTTTTGCATGGTCAGCCAATGATCTCTGCGGAGTTAATAGGGATGTTATTGAGCATTCGCTCAATGTCGATCCATCCTTCAGACCCAGAAAGCAAAGGCTTCGGAAAATGTCAGATGATAAGGCCGAAGGTGCTCGCAACGAAGTCAAAAGACTCCTCAGTGCAGGAGTTATCAGAGAAGTAAAGTACCCAGAATGGTTAGCTAATACTGTTATGGTAAAAAAGGCCAATGGCAAGTGGCGAATGTGTATCGATTTTACAGACCTTAACAAGGCTTGTCCGAAGGATGAATTCCCATTGCCAAGGATAGACTCTTTAGTTGATGCAGCAGCTTCTTCAGAGCTCATGAGTCTGTTAGACTGTTATTCAGGGTATCATCAAATCTGGATGAAGAGGGAAGATGAGCCAAAGACTAGCTTCATAACTCCAAGTGGCACATATTGTTATCTTCGGATGCCTGAGGGGCTCAAAAACGCTGGAGGAAGTTTCAGCAGAATGACTGCGAAGGTTCTCCAGTCTCAGATAGGCAGAAATGTGCTAACTTATGTTGATGACATCATTGTAAAAAGCACGAAGCAGGAGAATCATATTGCTGACTTGCAGGAGACCTTCGCCAGTTTCAGACAAGCTGGCTTAAAGTTGAATCCAGAAAAATGCGTCTTCGGAGTAAAGAAGGGGAAATTTCTAGGATGCTTGGTTTCAACAAAGGGAATTGAAGCTAATCCAAGTAAGATTGAAGCTATACTTCGGATGGAGCCACCAACTACAAAAAAGGGGGCTCAAAGATTGACAGGAAGGTTGGCATCTCTCAATAGATTCATATCCAGGTCAGCAGAGAGAAACTTACCATTCTTCGAAGTGCTGAAGTCAGCCGAAGTCTTTCAATGGGGACCAATCCAGCAGAAGGCCTTCGAAGAGCTGAAGCAGTATTTAATAGATCTAACAGCACTAACTTCACCTATGCCAGAGGCTCCTTTATTATTATATGTGGCAGCTTCGCACTCAGCGGTAAGTGCAGCACTTGTCCAGGAGAAGCTTGATGGCCAAGCCAGGAAACAGGTCCCAGTATATTTTGTATCTGAAGTTCTTAGTATATCAAAGAAAAACTACACAGAATTAGAAAAGGTGTTATATGCTGTTTTGATGGCATCCAGGAAGCTTCGGCACTATTTTCAAGCTTACAACATAATTGTTCCTTCTTCACAACCTCTGAAGGATATTATGAGGAACCGAGAAGCTACTGGAAGGATTGGAAAATGGGCTGCAGAGCTCAATGAATTTTGTATTGAATATGTTCATAGATCTTCGATTCAGTCTCAGGCGTTAGCAGACTTCATTGCTGACTGGACGCCAGGGGCTCAGGAGGAAGAAGCAAATAAAGACACCGAAGCATGGACAGTGTTTTGCGATGGGTCCTGGGGAACCTTCGGAGCGGGAGCGGCTGCTGTGTTGGTTTCACCTTCCAAAGTTAAAACTTGTTATGCGGCAAAGCTTGATTTTAGTTGCACAAACAACATTGTCGAGTACGAAGCCCTGCTTCTGGGGCTTCGGAAGCTAAAAGCAATGGGAATCAGAAGGGTTGTTCTTAAAACTGATTCCCAAGTTGTTTTGGGTCATATCGACAAGAGTTGCAAGGCTAAAGATCCGAAGCTTGAAAAGTATCTGGACATGGTTCGGAAAGTTGAAGCTTCCTTTGAGGGATTTTCTGTCAAAAATATCCCTCGGGGACAAAATGAGCATGCTGATTTGCTAGCTAAGTCAGCAGCACAGGGGCTGCCCTTACCTTCGGATGTCTTCTTCGAAACAATAAAAGCACCTTCGGTGGAACTTCTTGAAAGAGCAGTCCTCAGTATATCTCCTGTTTATAGCGAAGATTGGAGGACTGAGATCATCTCTTATCTTCAGGGTAAATTCCTTTCAGATGACGAAGCCTATAACAGGAGGATAGAGGCAAGAGCTCGTCCATATGTCATGATAGAAGGAGAGTTGTACAAGCATGGAGTTTGTGCTCCGCTACTCAAGTGTTTATCCAGAACCGAAGGTATAGAGTTGATGAAAGAAATACATGCAGGCCTGTGTGGATCTCACATTGGATCTAGGCCGTTACTTGGAAAAATTTTCCGCCAAGGATTTTATTGGCCGAAGGCAGCTTCGGATGCAGCGGAATTAGTCCAAAAGTGCGAAGGTTGTCAGAAATGTGCACGAGATCAAAAACAACCTTCGTCTTTAACACAGCTCATACAACCCATTTGGCCATTGCAAAGGTGGGGCCTTGACTTGTTAGGTCCATTACCACCGGCCCAAGGGAACCTAAGATATGTTGTAGTGGCGGTGGAATATTTTTCTAAATGGATTGAGGCAAAGCCTTTAGCTACAATAACTTCGGCCACCGTCCAAAAGTTTTTCTGGCAGAATATTGTTTGTCGTTTCGGGGTACCAAAGGCTATCACTGTGGATAATGGAACACAGTTTGACTCCGAAGCTTTTAGGGATTTCTGTGATCAAATTGGTACGAAGATCCATTTTGCATCAGTCAGACATCCGGAGTCAAATGGACTCGTTGAAAGAGCCAATGGTATTATAATGACAGGAATAATGAAGTCAATCTTCAATCAACCAAGGGGAAAGTGGCCAGATCAGTTAACCAAAGTGGTGTGGAGCCATAATACAACAACATCAAGGTCTACAGGCTTGTTGGGCCTGTGCTTCGTCGCCGAAGGTCTTCCAGGAAGAAGCGACCTTCGGCTGAAGTTGTTTGTGTAAGATGGCCGAAGGTCCCTCTTCATGAAGCTTCGGTATTTCAAACCGACTTAAAGATAGAATGACCTTTTAGTCCATAAAGGTCTGAGTCAATGTTGTAAACTTTCATAAGGGGCATACTTGTAATCTCTCACAGGCTGCGCCCTGTGCCTATAAATAGTGAACAGTATTCCTTACTGTTCACGCATTCCTGTATTGGCAATCGCATCATTCGGGAACCAATCTTTGCCAAGGCAAAGGTATAACTGTATTCAATGATTAAATATATCGAATAAATACAATGTGGTTCATTTATGATTCATTTACTTTTGATACTCTATATTTTATGTTATTTTATACAATCTATTAAACTACAATTACGAAGATTTAATCTTCGTAATCGTATGATCACCAACCTTCGTCCAAGGTCCATTAATCCCCGAAGGAATAATGCTTCGTTGGACGAAGGACATTAACATTTAACACTTTATGTTGCCTTGTTCTTGATTCATAGCATTTGAGAACAAGTCGCCAACATTGGCGCCCACCTCCGGTGAACTCACTTCCACTTTTTGAGCTGATGGCTTCGTTCAATGATCAAGCTGGAGCTGCTTCGGACCCGAAGCTGGTACTCCCGATTACAGGTGGTTCGTCCTCAGAGCCAGCCAACAAAAAACAGAAGAAAGAAGCACAGAGAAGGGTACAACATGTTGGGGTGCAAGGACCCTTCATCAAGTCAAGATGGTCTCACATTCCTATTACCTTCTCCCAAGAGGACCTTCAGCTCAAGGATTACCCACACAACGATGCCATGGTTATCTCTTGTGTTATCAAAGGATTTCTGGTCCACAATGTCTTGGTTGACACAGGCAGTGCAGCTGACATCATATTTGCTAAGGCCTTCAGACAAATGCAAGAGCCAGAAGATAAGATTCATGATGCTACCCATCCTCTCTGTGGCTTCGGAGGAAGACAAATTGTAGCACTGGGCAAGATCACCATGTCAGTGGCCTTCGGGTTCATCAACAATACTAGAACTGAGCAAGTTGTGTTTGACATTGTTGACATGGAATACCCTTACAATGCAATTATTGGTCGTGGCACCCTCAATGCTTTCGAAGCAATTCTTCATCCTGCCTATCTTTGCATGAAGATACCTTCGGATCAAGGACCTATCGCTATACATGGAAGTCAGGAAGCTGCCAGAAGGGCCGAAGGCAATTGGACTGACTCAAAAGCAATCCATAACATAGATGGAGCTGAAGCTTGTGAACAGTACAAATTCAAAAGGGAGAAAGCAGCTTCAGCAGATCAGCCGAAGCCTATGCTCTTATGTGAGGACATAGCAGAGCAGAAGGTGTTGTTAGGCTCTCAATTATCCGAAGAGCAGGAGAAAACCTTGATAAGGTTTTTGTTCAACAACAAAGATGTTTTCGCATGGTCAGCTAATGATCTCTGCGGAGTAAATAGGGATGTTATTGAACATTCGCTTAATGTTGATCCATCCTTCAGAGCCAGAAAACAGAGGCTTCGGAAAATGTCAGATGACAAGGCCGAAGGTGCTCGTAACGAAGTCAAAAGACTCCTCAGCGCAGGAGTCATCAGAGAAGTAAAGTACCCAGAATGGCTAGCTAATACTGTTATGGTAAAAAAGGCTAATGGCAAGTGGCGAATGTGTATCGATTTTACAGATCTTAACAAGGCTTGTCCGAAGGATGAATTCCCATTGCCAAGAATAGACTCTTTAGTTGATGCAGCAGCTTCTTCAGAGCTCATGAGTCTGTTAGACTGTTATTCAGGCTATCATCAAATTTGGATGAAGAGGGAAGATGAGCCAAAGACTAGCTTCATAACTCCAAGTGGCACATATTGTTATCTTCGGATGCCTGAGGGGCTCAAAAACGCTGGAGGAAGTTTCAGCAGAATGACTGCGAAGGTTCTCCAGTCTCAGATAGGCAGAAATGTGCTAACTTATGTTGATGACATCATTGTAAAAAGCACGAAGCAGGAGAATCATATTGCTGACTTGCAGGAGACCTTCGCCAGTTTCAGACAAGCCGGCTTAAAGTTGAATCCAGAAAAATGTGTCTTCGGAGTAAAGAAGGGGAAATTTTTAGGATGCTTGGTTTCAACAAAGGGAATTGAAGCTAATCCAAGTAAGATTGAAGCTATACTTCGGATGGAGCCACCAACTACAAAAAAGGGGGCTCAAAGATTGACAGGAAGGTTGGCATCTCTCAATAGATTCATATCCAGATCAGCAGAGAGAAACTTACCATTCTTCGAAGTACTGAAGTCAGCCGAAGTCTTTCAATGGGGACCAATCCAGCAGAAGGCCTTCGAAGAGCTGAAGCAGTATTTAATAGATCTAACAGCACTAACTCCACCTGTGCCAGGGGCTCCTTTATTATTATATGTGGCAGCTTCGCACTCAGCGGTAAGTGCAGCACTTGTCCAGGAGAAGCTTGATGGCCAAGCCAGGAAACAGGTCCCAGTATATTTTGTATCTGAAGTTCTCAGTATATCAAAGAAAAACTACACAGAATTAGAGAAAGTGTTATATGCTGTTTTGATGGCATCCAGGAAGCTTTGGCACTATTTTCAAGCTTACAACATAATCGTTCCTTCTTCACAACCTCTGAAGGATATTATGAGGAACCGAGAAGCTACTGGAAGGATTGGAAAATGGGCTGCAGAGCTCAATGAATTTTGTATTGAATATGTTCATAGATCTTCGATTCAGTCTCAGGCGTTAGCAGACTTCATTGCTGACTGGACGCCAGGGGCTCAGGAGGAAGAAACAAATAAAGACACCGAAGCATGGACAGTGTTTTGCGATGGGTCCTGGGGAACCTTCGGAGCGGGAGCGGCTGTTGTGTTGGTTTCACCTTCCAAAGTTAAAACTTGTTATGCGGCAAAGCTTGATTTTAGTTGCACAAATAACATTGCCGAGTACGAAGCCTTGCTTCTAGGTCTTCGGAAGCTAAAAGCAATGGGAATCAGAAGGGCTGTACTCAAAACTGATTCCCAGGTTGTTTCGGGTCATATTGACAAGAGTTGCAAGGCTAAGGATCCGAAGCTTGAAAAATATCTGGATATGGTTCGAAGAGTTGAAGCTTCCTTCGAAGGATTTTCTGTCAAGAATATCCCTCGAGGACAAAATGAGCATGCTGATTTGTTAGCTAAGTCAGCAGCACAGGGGCTGCCTTTACCTTCGGATGTGTTCTTCGAAACAATAAAAGCACCTTCGGTGGAACTTCTTGAAAGGGCAGTCCTCAGTATATCTCCTGTTTATAGCGAAGATTGGAGAACTGAGATCATCTCTTATCTTCAGGGCAAATTCCTTTCAGATGACGAAGCTTATAACAGGAGGATAGAGGCAAGAGCTCGTCCATATGTCATGATAGAAGGAGAGTTATACAAGCATGGAGTTTGTGCTCCGCTACTCAAGTGTTTATCCAGAACCGAAGGTATAGAGTTGATGAAAGAAATACATGCAGGCCTGTGTGGGTCTCACATTGGATCTAGGCCGTTACTTGGAAAAATTTTCCGCCAAGGATTTTATTGGCCGAAGGCAGCTTCGGATGCAGCGGAATTAGTCCAAAAGTGCGAAGGTTGTCAGAAATGTGCACGAGATCAAAAACAACCTTCGTCTTTAACACAGCTCATACAACCCATTTGGCCATTGCAAAGGTGGGGCCTTGACTTGTTAGGTCCATTACCACCGGCTCAAGGGAACCTAAGATATGTTGTAGTGGCGGTGGAATATTTTTCTAAATGGATTGAGGCAAAGCCTTTAGCTACAATAACTTCGGCCACCGTCCAAAAGTTCTTCTGGCAGAATATTGTTTGTCGTTTCGGGGTACCAAAGGCTATCACTGTGGATAATGGAACACAGTTTGACTCCGAAGCTTTTAGGGATTTCTGTGATCAAATTGGTACGAAGATCCATTTTGCATCAGTCAGACATCCGGAGTCAAATGGACTCGTTGAAAGAGCCAATGGTATTATAATGACAGGAATAATGAAGTCAATCTTCAATCAACCAAGGGGAAAGTGGCCAGATCAGTTAACCAAAGTGGTGTGGAGCCATAATACAACAACATCAAGGTCTACAGGCTTTACCCCATTCAAGTTATTATTCGGTGACGAAGCAATAACTCCAGAAGAAGCTAAAACTGGATCAATAAGGGTAGTAGCTTCGGCAGCATCAGGTTCCGAAGCTGATTATTCTGTGGAAAAAGATGCTTTAGAAGGGATCAGGTTGCAAGCCGTGGAAAACATCAACAAATATCAAGCCGAAACAATTAAATGGCGAGATAGAAAGGTTCGGCTAAAGAATATTGAGCCAGGACACTTGGTGCTTCGGAGAGTGGCTAACCCAGAAACAGTGGGCAAGTTACAGTTGAAATGGGATGGACCTTTCTTAGTAGCATCTTCGTCAAGACCCGGTTCATACAGATTGAAGGATATGGACGGCAACGACATTCCTAGATCTTGGAATGCGGATGAGCTTCGGCGATATTATGTATAATTCGATGTAATTTTTCATATTTTTATTTTTCATTCATGGCACCCTTTTCCTTTCCGAAGGGGGAGAAAGGTTTTTAATGGGGCCATCACATGTAATTTCCTTTTTTAGTTCTATAAGAGCAAAACCCCCCAAGGAATGTAAATGTAAAAACTGAGAACGCACCATCGAGTGCCAAAAAGTAAAGACGAAGAAGCTCCAAAGTCGTTCCTAAGGGAATGCAGAGCTTACAGCGAAAAGTCAACGCTGATTCCGCCAAAAGTAAAGGCGAAGAAGCTCCAAAGTCGTTCCTAAGGGAATGCAGAGCTTACAGCGAAAAGTCAACGCTGATTCCGCCAAAAGTAAAGGCGAAGAAGCTCCAAAGTCGTTCCTAAGGGGATGCAGAGCTGAGGTGTGATTAAGGCAATAATGGCTATGAGTATGGCTTGAGGTGTGATTGTTTGGCCATTCATTTGCACATCACATTACATCATAACATTTGCATTCATAAACATTCATCTAGGCATATGTAGGATAATCATCTTCATGGTATAAGCGGTTGCTTCGGCAAAATAAAAAAAGGAGCTTCGTGTATAAAAAGGAGAGCTTCGGAAAGAAGGAAAATGTTGTTTTCTATGCTTCGTTGCGTACGAAAAGAAGGGAAGGTGTTTTTTCGCCTTCGGCTCAAAAAAGAAAATTTCGTCCACATCAAAGCATTTCTCATACATCAATGGAAGGATAAGGATATATTACAAGGTATGAACAGAATTCATTAAAGACGAGTTTTAGTTACATTTACAAAAGTTATCTCAAAAGTTTCTCAAGTACTGTCTACAGTCTACTGTTTAATCTCCAAGGAGCTTCAGCTTCGGCGTCATTTTTAATCATCGGCTTCGGCTTCATCATCCTGCATGAATAAGGTCGTTGAAAGTCAAAATCAAGCTTGCAAGAAAAGGTAAGCACAAGGTATGGTTTCTTACTAGTTCAAGGTGGCTACGAGCTTCGTCTCCAGCCTTTTCTCGCCCACCTTTTGTCCATATCATTTTTACAAATCTATTAGAGATACTTCGGGCGAGATCAGGAATGTCATCCAGGATTGATGGTGATAAAGTGAAATTTGGCCTATTGACAATTCTTCCATGATCGCAGCCAGCTTTTAGGAAGGCTGCAGCAGTGCCTCGAGAAGCCACCCAGGCACAGAAGTCACCGTGCCCAGCTATGACTTCGTCGAGCTCGTCAATCTCACCCTCAATATGTTCGAAGGTCTTCGGCAAATCTTCAGCTGAGGGGACGAATTTTTCACTGCTGGCTCCAACTGAGTGAAAAAATTTTCTTAATCGATGAATGCATTTGTTGCTAAATTCCAGACATTTTTCTTGAAGGCTTGTCAATAGTTTTCTCAAATCCGAATTTTGTTGAGCTTCGGCTTCAAGTTTTGTATTTAAATCTTGCTTTTCTCGTTCGAACTGTTCAGACTGGCGGAGAAGCTTCGTGTTCAGTTCTGCTATTTTTGCTTCAGCTTCCGCCAATGAACCTTCGGCTGCCTGGAGCTCAACGTTCTTTTTCTCAATAACATCCGATTGCTCCTTTATTCTGCTTTCCAAATTTTCGATTATAACTTCGTGCTTCTTATCTTCAAAATCTTGCTGCATTTGCAAGACTTTGCTTAACAGCATACTCTGCACGAAAACAACCTTCGTCAGACATGTTTTTATTATTAGAAACAATAGAGTTAAGGGACAAGTATCACCTTGAAGTTGGAATAAAATAAACTACCAACGACATGTTGTCATCGGTAGCGGCTGATGTCTGTTTCTAGCTTCGGGAAGCCGATACTCTTTGACAGAGTACCGATAACTTTGGCCCCAGTTTGATCTCGAATACAATTTAATTTTTCGTCATCAATGCCTCCGAAGAGGAGTGCTCCAGGTTTGTATCCGCAGGATTTTGCATATTCTCTAAGCTCTTCTCTTTCAGTTTTTGACAGTTTTTCACCAACTAAATTCTGGAATATGAACGCTTCGTTCTCTGAAGCTTCATCAGCAATTTCTTTCCCTTTCTCCGACGCTGCAGTCACGGCCTCTTCGGCGGCGGTGGTAGCTTCTTCTGCAGCCATGTCTAGCAGTATTTGGTCAATGTGTTCAATTGTGCTCTCCAGGTTCAAACCTTCAGCTGAGGCAGCTTCGGCAGCTGCGGCCTCCGAAGGTGCAATTTCAGTATCTGTCTCCTCTGCAGCCGCTGGTGTTTTCTGGGCTGAAGCTCTTGGCGGCGTCTTGTCAATTACCTCTGTCACAGTGATAATTCTTTGTTTCTTTGCCTTGATTGTTTTCTTCGATTTTTCGGGCTCCTTGTCCTTCTGAAAAAACTTTGTCAGTTGAGGGCCCAGTGGACTTAGCTTCGCAGGTAAGGATTCAGTCATTACCTTCAGAATTTCCTCAACGGCAGCAGCAGAAGGTGATGCGGGGGTTTCTTCCGCTTCGGATATTTGTTGCTTCGGAGAAGAAGCTTTCCTTTTCTTCGGAATTTTCTTCTTTAATGGTTCTTTTTCTTCATTCATGGCCTCAGTTATCCTTTTTCTTTTTTGGCCCCCAGCACCTTTGTTCAGATTTTCATAATCAGGGTAATCAAAGCCCAAGGCGTCCAACACTCGATTTAGCCTTCGTTTTGGACGGGTGCCGAAGGCGGCGGTCATCAATTGATCTTCTTTTTTAGAATAATTGCCAAGTATTTCATTGCACATTACTTCAATTGTATCTAGCCACTCTTGGCAAGGTGTTTTAAAGTACTTTTTAAACTTGAAATAGTAAGGTAAACGTACAAGTTCACCTTCTTTCTTTTCCCCTTGTAGCTCCGGCATATCCCATTCTTTCAAACTGGGAAAAACTTTGAAAGCTAAAAACTCTTGAACCAGGTCCCTTGTGCTGATATGCTCTGCAATAATTCTGAATTCACTCATTGCTTGTTGTGTTGGACCTTCGGGTGTCATGTTGCAGCGAGGTCGGGTTTCTCCGAAGATTAGTTCAAGCGGGCTTTGCACAAGCTTTTCCTTGTCGTCATCAACCTTGACATAGAACCACTCAGATTTCCAGCCTGCTGCCCATTTGCTTCGGTAGCTAATTACAGGAAACTTTGTAGATTTCCGATAGGCGAAGTTATAGCAACCAAAATTGTCGTGCAATCCATCCTTTCTAGCCTTCGTTTGATAATGCAACTCGTGAACCCGACAAAAGCTGTCCGCAAATGGTTCCACTGCTTGGCTTCGGAGTGCCCAGATATAAACAATAAGTCTAACGATAGCGTTAGGGGTCAGCTGGTGAAAATAGATACCGAACTTATTCAATACCTCTGCAATAATCCCATGTAGGGGGAACCTTAATCCAGCCTTTAGAAAGCTTTTGAAAATAACAATTTCATCCTTCTCCGGCTTTGGGGTAGTCTCTTCTCCCCCGAAGCGTAATAGCTTCTTCTGATTTTCAGTAAAAAAGCCCGATTTTACCATCTTGGACAGATCAGCTTTCGAAACAGTAGATTTCCCGAAGTCCAAATGGCTGGGTTTGCTTGGCATAGCAATGCGATAATCATCTTCGGGATCAGTTTCCTCAATATCTTCTTCCTCTGTCTCAGCGATTGCTTGTTCTGCATCTTCACTAGGAATCTTTTCCGAAGTCACTAGTCCGGATCGTTGCATGGCTTCGGAAATGGGGACAGTCTCCGAAGCTTCAGTTTCGACCCCCTCACGTTCAACCCTGGCGGTAGAGCGCACTCTGGCCATTTAATTATGAACTTGTGGAACTTTAATACTTTCTTCCTCCGAAGCAGGTTTCAAACAGGAGCTTCGTTCGATTCCGACAGACAAGCTTCGGCGACGGTTAAAAATTTTGGCAGCAAAACAGTGCAAATAGCAATGAATGCTGTGGTAACTTCACACCTACTCGTCTGTTTATATAGTGCTGCAGGTAAGAAGGCGAAGCGCCAGGATTTTTACACCAGGCGGACACCCGCTCGCACTCGCTGCGTGGTGGACCGCAGAGACCGAACAGTAACTCTGAAAGGTGGGGCCGATACACGCTGAGAAATTGAATCGTTTCTCGACAACGAGCTCAGGGAAGGTGTTTTTTAGACCTTCGGCGCTCCGAAGCTTAAGAGACTTTTTTTCACGGATCAAGCTCGTTACGAAAAACGATCTAGCACCGCGAAAGGGGCTACTGTTGGGCCTGTGCTTCGTCGCCGAAGGTCTTCTAGGAAGAAGCGACCTTCGGCTGAAGCTGTTTGTGTAAGATGGCCGAAGGTCCCTCTTCATGAAGCTTCGGTATTTCAAACCGACTTAAAGATAGAATGACCTTTTAGTCCATAAAGGTCTGAGTCAATGTTGTAAACTTTCATAAGGGGCATACTTGTAATCTCTCACAGGCTGCGCCCTGTGCCTATAAATAGTGAACAGTATTCCTTACTGTTCACGCATTCTTGTATTGGCAATCGCATCATTCGGGAACCAATCTTTGCCAAGGCAAAGGTATAACTGTATTCAATGATTAAATATATCGAATAAATACAATGTGGTTCATTTATGATTCATTTACTTTTGATACTCTATATTTTATGTTATTTTATACAATCTATTAAACTACAATTACGAAGATTTAATCTTCGTAATCGTATGATCACCAACCTTCGTCCAAGGTCCATTAATCCCCGAAGGAATAATGCTTCGTTGGACGAAGGACATTAACATTTAACACTTTATGTTGCCTTGTTCTTGATTCATAGCATTTGAGAACAAGTCGCCAACAAGGCTTTACCCCATTCAAGTTATTATTCGGTGACGAGGCAATAACTCCAGAAGAAGCTAAAACCGGATCAATAAGGGTAGTAGCTTCGGCAGCATCAGGTTCCGAAGCTGATTATTCTGTGGAAAAAGATGCTTTAGAAGGGATCAAGTTGCAAGCCGTGGAAAACATCAACAAATATCAAGCCGAAACAATTAAATGGCGAGATAGAAAGGTTCGGCTAAAGAATATTGAGCCAGGACACTTGGTGCTTCGGAGAGTGGCCAACCCAGAAACAGTGGGCAAGTTACAGTTGAAATGGGATGGACCTTTCTTAGTAGCATCTTCGTCAAGACCCGGTTCATACAGATTGAAGGATATGGACGGCAACAACATTCCTAGATCTTGGAATGCGGATGAGCTTCGGCGATATTATGTATAATTCGATGTAATTTTTCATATTTTTTATTTTTCTTTCATGGCACCCTTTTCCTTTCCGAAGGGGGAGAAAGGTTTTTAATGGGGCCATCACATGTAATTTCCTTTTTTAGTTCTATAAGAGCAAAACCCCCCAAGGAATGTAAATGTAAAAACTGAGAACGCACCATCGAGTGCCAAAAAGTAAAGGCGAAGAAGCTCCAAAGTCGTTCCTAAGGGAATGCAGAGCTTACAGCGAAAAGTCAACGCTGATTCCGCCAAAAGTAAAGGCGAAGAAGCTCCAAAGTCGTTCCTAAGGGAATGCAGAGCTTACAGCGAAAAGTCAACGCTAATTCCGCCAAAAGTAAAGGCGAAGAAGCTCCAAAGTCGTTCCTAAGGGGATGCAGAGCTGAGGTGTGATTAAGGAAATAATGGCTATGAGTATGGCTTGAGGTGTGATTGTTTGGCCATTCATTTGCACATCGCATTACATCATAACATTTGCATTCATAAACATTCATCTAGGCATATGTAGGATAATCATCTTCATGGTATAAGCGGTTGCTTCGGCAAAATAAAAAAAAGAGATAGAAAAAAAAGGAGAGCTTCGGAAAGAAGGAAAATGTTGTTTTCTATGCTTCGTTGCGTACGAAAAGAAGGGAAGGTGTTTTTTCGCCTTCGGCTCAAAAAAGAAAATTTCGTCCACATCAAAGCATTTCTCATACATCAATGGAAAGATAAGGATATATTACAAGGTATGAACAGAATTCATTAAAGACAAGTTTTAGTTACATTTACAAAAGTTATCTCAAAAGTTTCTCAAGTACTGTCTACAGTCTACTGTTTAATCTCCAAGGAGCTTCAGCTTCGACGTCATTTTTAATCATCGGCTTCGGCTTCGTCATCCTACATGAATAAGGTCGTTGAAAGTCAAAATCAAGCTTGCAAGAAAAGGTAAGCACAAGGTATGGTTTCTTACTGGTTCAAGGTGGCTACGAGCTTCGTCTCCAGCCTTTTCTCGCCCACCTTTTGTCCATATCATTTTTACAAATCTATTAGAGATACTTCGGGCGAGATCAGGAATGTCATCCAGGATTGATGGTGATAAAGTGAAATTTGGCCTATTGACAATTCTTCCATGATCGCAGCCAGCTTTCAGGAAGGCTGCAGCAGTGCCTCGAGAAGCCACCCAGGCACAGAAGTCACCGTGCCCAGCTATGACTTCGTCGAGCTCGTCAATCTCACCCTCAATATGTTCGAAGGTCTTCGGTAAATCTTCAGCTGAGGGGACGAATTTTTCACTGCTGGCTCCAACTGAGTGAAAAAATTTTCTTAATCGATGAATGCATTTGTTGCTAAATTCCAGACATTTTTCTTGAAGGCTTGTCAATAGTTTTCTCAAATCCGAATTTTGTTGAGCTTCGGCTTCAAGTTTTGCATTAAGATCTTGCTTTTCTCGTTCGAACTGTTCAGACTGGCGGAGAAGCTTCGTGTTCAGTTCTGTTATTTTTGCTTCAGCTTCCGCCAATGAACCTTCGGTTGCCTGGAGCTCAAAGTTCTTTTTCTCGATAACATCCGATTGCTCCTTTATTTTGCTTTCCAAATTTTCAATTATAACTTCGTGTTTCTTGTCTTCAAAATCTTGCTGTATTTTCAAGGCTTTGCTCAATAGCATACTCTGCACGGAAACAACCTTCGTCAGACATGTTCTCGTTATTAGAAACAATAAAGGTTAAGGGAAAAATAGTTCACCTTGAAATTGGAATAAAATAAGCTACCAACGATATGCTGTCGTCGGTAGCGGCTGATGTCTGTTTCTAGCTTCGGAAAACCGATACTCTTTGACAGAGTACCGATAACTTTGGCCCCAGTTTGATCTCGAATACAATCTAATTTTTCGTCATCAATGCCTCCGAAGAGGAGTGCTCCAGGTTTGTATCCGCAGGATTTTGCATATTCTCTAAGCTCTTCTCTTTCAGCTTTTGACAGTTTTTCTCCAACTAAATTCTGGAATATGAACGCTTCGTTCTCTGAAGCTTCATCAGCAATTTCTTTCCCTTTCTCCGACGCTGCGGTCGCGGCCTCTTCGGCGGCGGTGGTGGCTTCTTCTGCAGCCATGTCTAGCAGTATTTTGTCAATGTGTGCGATTGTGCTCTCCAGGTTCAAATCTTCAGCTGCGGCAGCTTCGGCAGCTGCGACCTCCGAAGGTACAATTTCAATATCTGTCCCCTCCGCAGCCGCTGGTGTTTTCTGAGCTGAAGCTCTTGGCGGTGTCTTGTCAATTACTTCTGTCACAGTGATAATTCTTTGTCTTTTCGCCTTGATTACTTTCTTCGATTTTTCGGGCTCCTTGTCCTTCTGAAAAAACTTTGTCAGTCGGGGCCTCAGTGGACTTAGCTTCGCAGGTAAGGATTCAGTCATTACCTTCAGAATTTCCTCAACGTCAGCGACAGAGGGTGATGCGGGGGTTTCTTCATCGGATAGTTTATGCTTCGGAGAAGATGCTTTCTTCCTCTTCGGAATTTTCTTCTTTGATAGTTCTTTTTCATCTTCATTTAAGGCTTCAGTTATCCTTTTCCTTTTTTGGCCTCCGGCACCTTTGTTCAGATTTTCGCAATCAGGGTATTCGAAACCCAGGGCGTCCAGCACTCGGTTTAGTCTTCGCTTCGGACGGGTGCCGAAGGCTGCGGTCATCAACTGATCTTCTTTTTTAGAATAATTGCCAAGTATTTCATTGCACATCGCTTCAATCGTTTCCAGCCACTCTTGGCAAGGTGTTTTAAAGTATTTCTTAAACTTGAAGTAGTAAGGTAAACGTACAAGTTCACCTTCTTTCTTTTCCCCCTGTAGCTTCGGCATTTCCCATTCTTTTAAACTGGGAAAAACTTTGAAAGCCAAAAACTCTTGAACCAGGTCCCTTGTGCTGATATGCTCTGCAATAATTCTGAATTCATTCATTGCTTGTTGCGTTGGACCTTCGGGTGTCATATTGCAGCGAGGTCGGGTTTCTCCGAAGATTAATTCGAGTGGACTTTGCACAAGTTTTTCCTTGTCGTCATCAACCTTAACATAGAACCACTCTGATTTCTAGCCTGCTGCCCATTTGCTTCGGTAGCTAATTACAGGAAACTTTGTAGATTTCCGATAGGCGAAGTTATAGCAACCAAAATTGTCGTGCAATCCATCCTTTCTAGCCTTCGTTTGATAATGCAACTCGTGAACCCGGCAAAAGCTGTCCGCAAATGGTTCCACTGCTTGGCTTCGGAGTGCCCAGATATAAACAATAAGTCTGACAATAGCGTTAGGGGTCAGCTGGTGAAAATAAATACCGAACCTCTTCAGTACCTCTGCAATAATCCCATGTAGGGGGAATCTTAATCCAGCTTTTAGAAAGCTTTTGAAAATAACAATTTCATCCTTCTCCGGCTTTGGGGTAGTCTCTTCTCCCCCGAAGCGCAATAGCTTCTTCTGATTTTCAGTAAAAAAGCCCGATTTTACCATCTTGGACAGATCAGCCTTCGAAACAGTAGATTTCCCGAAGTCCAAATGGCTGGGTTTGCTTGGCATAGCAATGCGGTAATCATCTTCGGGATCAGTTTCCTCAATATCTTCTTCCTCTGCTTCAGCGATTGCTTGTTCTGCATCTTCGCTAGGAATCTTTTCCGAAGTCACTAGCCCGGATCGTTGCATGGCTTCGGAAATGGGGACAGTCTCCGAAGCTTCGGTTTCGTCCCCCTCACGTTCAACCCTGGCGGTAGAGCGCACTCTGGCCATTTAATTATGAACTTGTGGAACTTTAATACTTTCTTCCTCCGAAGCAGGTTTCAAACAGGAGCTTCGTTCGATTCCGACAGACAAGCTTCGGCGACGGTTAAAAATTTTGGCAGCAAAACAGTGCAAATAGCAATGAATGCTGTGGTAACTTCACACCTACTCGTCTGTTTATATAGTGCGGCAGGTAAGAAGGCGAAGCGCCATGATTTTTACACCAGGCGGACACCCGCTCGCACTCGCTGCGTGGTGGACCGCAGAGACCGAACAGTAACTCTGAAAGGTGGGGCCGATACACGCTGAGAAATTGAATCGTTTCTCGACAACGAGCTCAGGGAAGGTGTTTTTTAGACCTTCGGCGCTCCGAAGCTCAAGAGACTTTTTTCACGGATCAAGCTCGTTACGAAAAACGATCTAGCACCGCGAAAGGGGCTACTGTTGGGCCTGTGCTTCGTCGCCGAAGGTCTTCTAGGAAGAAGCGGCCTTCGGCTGAAGCTGTTTGTGTAAGATGGCCGAAGGTCCCTCTTCATGAAGCTTCGGTATTACAAACCGACTTAAAGATAGAATGACCTTTTAGTCCATAAAGGTCTGAGTCAATGTTGTAAACTTTCATAAGGGGCATACTTGTAATCCCTCACAGGCTGCGCCCTGTGCCTATAAATAGTGAACAGTATTCCCTTACTGTTCACGGATTCTGGTAATTGCAACCGCATATTCTGGAATTCAACCTTTTGTCAAGGCAGAGGTATTATTGTATTCAATGATTGGATATATTAAGAAAATATAATATAATTCGTCCATGACTTATTTATCTCTTTTGTACCGTTTATTTTATGTCATCTTGCAATATCTATTGAAATCTTAGTACGAAGATCTAAACTTCGTAATTTTACTATCATCAACCTTCGTCCAAGACCCATTATCCTCAAGGGAATAATGTTTTATGGACGAAGGACGTTGACATTTAACATTTTATGTTGCCTTGTTCTTAATTCGTAGCACTTGAGAACGAGTCTCCAACAGGGAGGCATGCTACAACTTGACCCTTTGAGACTAACCTTGTGTTTGAGTCTACTTATTTTAGTCTCAAAGTGAATTGAAAGGGAAAGGTGAACTTGGACCATGCAAAGATTTCCACTGCACTCCGGTAATAGCTCCAAGTTCATATATATGCTCTTATTGCCTTTTTTATCTTAATTGACAATTTTGGTGAGGCAATGGGGTTAAAGGGCCAAGAATGATCCCATTTTGGTGCTTAATGCCAAAGGGGGAGAAATTAAGGCCAAAGCAAATGGATCAGCTACCACTTGTGAAATTTTGAAAAGAGTAGAGTTAGAACCTTTTGATTTGCTAAAATACTCTTATTTGCAAAATTTGGTCTCTTGTGGGGAGAATGTTTGATTATGGGAAAAGGGGGAGTTTTTGGCTCTTGATCAGTTTTTCTCTTGGAATACCTCTCTTTATGCCTAAACAAGTGTGTTTGACTTAGAGATAGGAAAATGAGTTTGATTTCAAAAACAAACCAAGTGGTGGCAAAGAATGATCCAAATATGCCAAATTTGAATCAAAAACAATTTTTGTTCTCAATTGCATTGATGTTGCACTTCTATTGGTTGCTTTTTTATGTGTTGGCATAAATCACCAAAAAGGGGGAGATTGAAAGGGAAATGCGCCCTTGGGCCATTTCTAGTATATTTTGGTGATTAAGTGTCCAACACATATTGAGTGAGTTATTACATGCCAAACAGAGAATGAAGTGCAAATCAACAAGAAGGTATGTTTCTAGACTTAGTACATTTGTTTTTGTGTACTAATGAAGTTATCTAAGTGCTAGAAACAGGAAAAGAAAGGATTGGAAAAGAGTGTCTGTGTGCAGCCAAGACTCAGCTCGGCTTGGCACACCGGACTGTCTCCGGTGCACCAGGCCAGCTCCGGCAAACTGGCCACTCTCGGGAAAACTTCGGTGGCGTACGACTATAATTCATCAGACTATCCGGTGGTGCACCAGACTGTCCGGTGAGCCAACGGCCGTCAGCGTAACGGTCGGCCGCCAAATCCGCGGGTGACGCGTGGCCCGCTCCAACGGTCGGCAGGGGGCACCGGACTGTCCGGTGTGCCAACTGCCACAAATCTGCAACAGTCGGCTGCGCCAGATTAGGAAGGGAATCGCGCACCGGACATGAACAGTGGCTGTCCAGTGGCGCACCGGACTGTCCGGTGCGCCACCCGACAGAAGGCAATATTAGCCTTCCAAGAATGCCTCCAACGGCTCCTAGCTGCCTTGGGGCTATAAAAGGGACCCCTAGGCGCATGGAGGAGTCACCTAAGCATACTTTGAGCATTCTAAGTCTTCCACACTCTGTCTCCACACACTTGATCGACCTTGTTAGTGATTTGAGCTCCGTTCTTGTAGTGAACTCGTTGTGCTTCATTCCACGTGAAACTCTCCGGACGTTCATCTCCCGCTTCACCAAGGTACGAGACACCATACCTCGTATTTCAGATGCTTCCATCATCACTGCTTTCCACTAGGGAGTACGTGATGAGAAGATGTTGGAGAAGTTAGCCACGCACGACGTGGAAACTGTCTCCACTCTCTTCACTCTAGTCGACAAGTGCGCTAGAGCCGCCGAGGGCCGTGCATGGCACTCGGTGCCACAGACCGGAGTCACCCAGATAGGAGGCTCCGATGCCGTTACCCAGGACGGCAAAAAGAAGAAGAAGAAAAACTGCGGCCACGAGAAGCCGCATTCTGCCGCTCTGATTGTTGCAGCCGCGACTGGGGGCCAGAACGAGCGCAACAAGCGCTCACGGCCGCAGAGGGGTAACAGTGGCTCATGCCCTGTACACCCCAACAGTTGCCACAGCACCACAGAGTGTCGCGAGATCATCGAGCTCGTGAAGCGCGTCAGCGAGCGGCGCGAGAAGTCTTTCAAGGACGGCTCCCCACCTCAACGTCGGCCTGGCAAAGAAGGGATCGTTGACGGCGAGGTGGCCGCGAGAGAACGGGACCTCGGGTATCAGTCACCCGAGGGGGTCCTGAAGGATGTTTTCATCGGAGACTCTGACTTCGGTGACGACAGCTAGCTGAGCTACCGGGGAGACCTCGTTCTTCCCGGTCTATGGGGCCAAAGTCTGCCTTCCCCCGGAAATCATTATGGGCTCCCCACGGGTCCAGGCTTTCGATGAGTCTACACAGGAATAGCTACGGCGTGAGGATGTGGACTTCATCGATGAGCGCAGATGGCGAGCGGCGATCCGAAATGCACGGTACAACCAGGCGCTCAGGTGCTACCACCAACGGTTCGTGTATAGTAGGGAGCTCAGGGTCGGTGACCTAGTCTTAAGGCGAGTACTGAACCGAGAGGGGCTCCACAAACTCTCCCCCAGCTAGGAAGGACCCTTCAAGGTGACAGAAAATATGCCGACCCGGGTGTGTCCGCCTTGCTACAACTGAAGGAGAGCCTCTTCCCAATCCTTGGAACATAGATCACCTCCGTAAATTTTTCCCATAAAAGCAAACCTGGGGACCCGGTTTTTTTCCTTTGTAACTAGGTAGCACATATATGTACGCCAGCCCGGTGAGGTCCGCCCTCATAAACCCGATCTGTTGGCCTACACTCATGAATATCAAGTTATAAAGAAAAGATTCACCCCCAGATTTGTTTCTGTGATGGTCTTATTTTGCTTCAATTTGCGAGCACCATTTTTATCTAACTCACCCATATAGTTCCCACCCTTGCTGGTATAATGACATCCAAATTGAGTAGCCAGGCTTGCAGTATGGGACCCCTCGGCTAGGGGGGTCCGGTAGCCTGGGGGCCAGTTCTGGAGAACGGGTACTTGTCTCCTAGGGTGGTCTGGAGCTGTGTAGCCGCTTAGCCTGGTTTCGTACCCTAAGTCTGCATGCTCCACCACTCTGTGACGGGTACCCTAGTATTTGGAACTATAGTTCTGTGGGTCCAGCAACCTAGGGTCCGGTTCTAAAGAATGGACACTTGTCTCCTGGGGTGGTCTGGAGCTGTGTAGCCGCTTAGCCTGGTCCTGTACCCTAAGCCTACACGCTCCACCACTCTGCGACGGGTGCCCTAGTATTTGGAGCTGTGATCCAGGGGGTCCGGACACATGGATTGGATTCTCAGTCTAAGTCCTGCAGGTCCTGTTGCGTGAATCAAAGGATAAAAGATACCAGTTACTGGGTCCTATGGGTGCACTACTAAAACTTCCTAGCCAAGGCTGTGTGCACGTCCAGGTCCAAGTCGAGACTATCTCCTGGGGACCAGGTCACCAATTCTTTCTTAAGTATACTGGCATCCAGACTCGACACGTCGAGCCTACATCCCAGGGGGGCCAAGTACCAGGGAGAAGTTGGTAACGACGCACACAGCAAAGTCAAATAGTATACAGATAAGTTCTGTCACTGTTAGAACAATACTTCCCAAAAGTATCTTGCAAAATCAAAAAATATTACAAAGCCGCTTCCCAGTGGGACCCTTGCCTTCTCTCTGCAGATCTAGCTACTCATCATCGGCGGGATCCCGCTAGAAACGCTCGGCCACCACCGCCACGATATCTTGTACGCCCTCCTGGGCGGCATCTTCAATGTTGGCCACCGGACCAGCGATCACCGGCTCCAAGGAGATGGCCGGTTCGTGGCTCTGGAAGCACGTCAGGATGTACTCTATCACCGCCCGGTAGAGCCTGCCGCCCTCGGCTTCCAAGCGGGCGCCAAGGATTTGGTCCAGGCATCGGAGGCGGTCGGTGGCGGAATCCTGCACCGGGAGCGTGTCGGAGATGGACGTCAGTGGCTCCAACACCAGGATGGGGCTCACCCCTAGCGGCACCAGTGTCGTGCTCGCCTCGCCGACCCATGCGGCAATGCGCTGGACCCCGGCGCGCTGCTCCGCCTAGAGATCTTTGAGTGTCTTCTTCATCGCCTCCACCGCTTGGGGGCCCGGTGCTGCCTGTGCCGCCCACGCTGCCTCGAACTGGTGGACCCGCTCCTCCAGCGCCCGCTGCTTCTCCTCCGCCTCACGCTCGTGATCAGCCAGTAGCTTCTCCTGCCTTTCAAACATTTCCTCTCTGAAGGTGAGGTCCTTCTCCTGCCAGGCGAGATCCGTCGCCCGCTTATCCAGGGAGGCATATTTTCATTGAGGTTCTCCTCGGCCAGGGCAATGCTGCTGGCCCTGTCATCCAGCTCCCGTTGCAGCCTTTGCAGGCTCTCCGCAGCCGCGGTCTGTTGGGCCCGCTGCTCCTCCAGGATTTTGTTGAAGGCATTCAGCTTGGCCTGGAGCTCCAAGATGACCTCCTCCCTCTGGTCCAGGTGCTCCTCCTTCTTGGCTAGCCTCTTCTCCTTCCGGGCCACCTCTAGCTCCCGGGCGTACACCTTCTGGAGGTCCTTCTTGTAGTCCTTGTGGCCCCGCGCTAGTTCGGACCGCTCAAAGGCGAACCGCTAGGATGCCGCCTTGGTGCGTTCCTCCAGCTGGGTACGCGAGTCGCTGAGGCGCTGGTGCTCGGACTCCAGCGCCTCCCATTCCTGCCGGACCGCTGCCTCGGTCTCTTGAAGGGCCTGATGCGCACGAGATAGCACCCAGGGGAGGGGAACCGGCGGCACTTCTGGCTCAGCGCCGGATCGGAGCCGCCACCCAAGAACCACCTCCGGCTCCTCCAGAGTGGGCAACGGGACAGAGCTGGACGTGCGCCCCGCGTCACCCCTTGTGGCGGCGACGGGCGCAGCTGGGACCTCCTCGGCCGCTGCCGACGGTGTACTCGACGGTGTCACCGTCGTTGAGGCTGAGGTAGCCATCGGCGCAGTTGCAGCGGCTAGGGGCGAGCCGCCGACACCACTCTTAGCATACGCCTACTGCTGAGAGCCAAACCCACCGGCGGGCATGGTACCCGGCGGAGTAGGCGCGCCCTTGGGAGCAGAGGGGGAGGAAGCCCTGGCAAACAAGGATGGGTTGAGAATCGTCGGCATGATAACTACACTCGCAAAAACAAGGATGGGACTACACTTACTTGGGGCCCTCGACCTTCCAGCGGCCCTGGAAGCGGGACGTCCGCTGCTGTTGTTGCTGCTGTTGCTGCTGGCGCCCCTAGGGGAGATCACCCCCAGGTGGTGGTGGCGGGACTGATGGTGGTGGTGGCGGCGGATCTGATGGTGGCAGTGGCGGAGGACTGACGCGCCTCTGCGCGCCCTGAGCCTGAGAGCCGGTCCCCTCGGCCTCGCCAGCTGTACTCTAACGCTTCTAGGGTGGGTCCGCATCAAGAGGAGGGTCCGTGACAAGCGACCCGTCGGCACGATGCAGCTAGCGTCGCCTATCATCCTCTGACCCCTCGGTGCCACCCGGGGCAGAGGAGCTACTTGCAACCCCTTTGCCCTTGTCCAAGGGGCTGGGGGCCGCAGGGGGAGCCCTGGAACCCGCATCGGCGGGCGGGGAACCTCTCGCTGGTACACTGAGGATCTGGATCCCGCGGTGGGAGTCCCGGCCGCAGGTCTGGCAAACCGCCACGCCGCTCTCGTCGAGGGTCGGCAGCCAGGCCAAGATCGTCGTCCTCAACCCTGGGTTGTCGCAGAGCGCAGGAATGTCCTAGGGAGGGATTAGGGACTCAGGGATGAAGGACTCACCAGTGATCCCCTTCACCAGGAGTTCCAGATCCTCCTAGGACAGGTTGGTGTCTGGCCCGCGCTGGATCCGGCCGATGTCGTTCGGGCCGGTGAACCAGCAACACAGACGCACCCTCCTCTGCAGCGGCGCGATCCGGTGCTTCAGGAAGTTGCCGACCACGTGCATCAACGTCAGGCCACCGGTTGCCAGGGTCTTGATCCTGTCCGGAACGGGCTCGAACTCCGGCGCCAGCGACGGCTTGGCCCTCCATTGCTTCCAGTCGAGCCTTGGCCCGTCGCTCGGCAGCGCGATGCGGTCATTGGCCTCGGTGCTGACGATGACCCAGTCGGCGCGCCAGTGTTCCCACCTCATGCCACCGAGGGAGGGGATGTAGGCGCCGGCCGAATCCAGCCTTGTCTGGATGTAGTAGGCACCGAGATGGTCCTTGGCCTTCCTGGACTTCACCAGCACGAAGAAATGGCGGAAGAGGGAGGTACAGGGCACCACCCCCACGAACATCTCACACAGGTGGGCGAAGATGGCCGCCTGGAGGATGGAGTGGGCATGAGGTGCTGAAGCTGAAGGTCGAGCTCCTCCAGCAGCAGGAGGAAGAAAGACGAGATCGGCAGCGCCAACCCGCAAGAGAGGTAGGAGACGAAGAGCACGAACTCCCCGGCGGCAAGATCGCCGAGGGGAGCGGCACCGGCGCAGATCCTTCCAGCGAACGCCGGCGCGCTCCATCCGAGCAGGTTGCGCACCAGGTTGAGTGCCCCCTCGGACTGGAAACACTCGGGATGAACCAGTGAGGCCATGGCGGCTACGGCGGCAGAAAGCAGAAGAGCGCGAATGCAAAGGGGCGCAGAGGGCTCGGAGGCAAAAGGGCGCAGCAGTAGGAGAGAATGCGAAAGCGTAACTGCTGCACGTGGGGTGAATCCCTTTTCAAGGAAGACTCCCCTGCTCGCGCGCCCTAGGAAATCCCGTCCGACGCGCACCTAGCGCCCAAGCAACCCAGTCACTGACATGGGGGCCCGGGCCCACAAGTCATGTAGCTGGTGTGCCGGTCTCCGAGTGCGAAAAAGGTGAACCGCCACGCAAGGAACGAACCACCACGCACGACCGCGCACCGCCTCGAGGCCGCTACGGGGAGATATTTATTAACCAAGGCGGCGTGAAAGGGAAATGTGCCTTTGGGCCATTTCTAAGTATTTTGGTGATTGAGTGTCAACACAAGTGCTTAAATGTGAATCTATGCCCATGGATGAACAAAGTGCAAATCACAAGCAAAGGTATGTTTCTATGTCTTAGTACATTGATTTTGTGTACTAATATACTTGTCTAAGTATTGGAAACAGGAAGAAAAAGAAAAGGAATGAGGTGGCTGTGTACAGCCAAGGGGCTGTTTCGGTCTGGGGCACCGGACTGCCCGGTGGTGCACCGGACAGTGTCCAGTGGTGCACCGGACAGTGTCCGGTGCGCCAGGCTGCCTCGGCCGAAGTGGCCGCTCTCGGGAATTCGCCGACGGCGTACGGCTAAAATTCACCGGACTGTCCGGTGTGCACCGGACTGTCCGGTGAGCCAACGGTCGGCTAGGGCCAACGGTCGGCCGCGGATTCAGCGCACGACACGTGGCCAAGCCAACGGTCGGAAGGGGGCACCGGACTGTCCGGTGTGCACCGGACATGTCCGGTGCGCCAACGGCTCCCAGATCAGCAACGGTCGACTGCACTGTTTAAGGAAAGAAATCGGGCACCGGACAGTGTCCGGTGTGCACCGGACTGTCCGGTGCGCCCGACGACAGAAGGCAAAGATGGCCTTCCAGATTTGTTCTCAACGGCTCCTAGCTGCCTTGGGGCTATAAAAGGGACCCCTAGGCGCATGGAGGAGGACACCAAGCAACCTTAGAGCATTCTTGATCATCCACACTCAGTCTTTGCACATTCGTTTGTCATTCTCAGTGATTCGAGCTCGTTCTAGTGTGAACTTTGAGATAGTCTCTTGAGCTCGTTTCTTGGCCGTGTGTGTGCGCATTTTGCTGTGGATTTGTGTGTGTTGCTTCCCTCCCTTACTCCGTGCTTCTTTGTGAAATTCAATTGTAAGGGCGAGAGACTCCAAGTTGTGGAGATTCCTCGCAAACGGGAAAAGATCAAAGAAAAGAATAACACCGTGGTATTCAAGTTGATCATTGGATCACTTGAGAGGAGTTGAGTGCAACTCTCGTCCGTTGGGACGCCACAACGTGGAGTAGGCAAGTTTTGTACTTGGTCGAACCACGGGATATCCACCGTGTCATCTCTGTGATTGATTTCTTGTGATTATTGTGTCTTGGCTCCTCTCTAGCCACTTGGCAATTATTGTGCTAACAATCAACCAAGTTTTTGTGGCTATAAGTTTGATTTTTACAGGATCACCTATTCACCCCCCCCCTCTAGGTGCTCTCAATTGGTATCAGAGCCGTTCTCTTCAAGAAAGGGACTAACCGCCCGAAGAGATGGATCCTAAGGGGAAGGGAATCGTGATCAACGACAAGGAAAAGGAGTCCTTCGTCAACGAGCCAAAAGATGATAAATCCAACGACTCTGGCTCGGGCCACGGACGTAAAGATGGGAAGAAGAAGAAGACAAGGCGCATCAAGGAGATCGTCTACTACGACAGCGACGAATCCTCTTCTTCCCAAAAGGACGACGACAACGACTACAGGAAGACGGTCAATTCAAACTTTACATTTGATTATTCTCGTATTCCACATAGTTCGAATTCGCATTTGCTTTCCATTCCTCTCGGCAAACCTCCACACTTTGATGGGGAGGACTACGGATTTTGGAGTCACAAAATGCGTAGTCACTTATTCTCTCTTCATCCAAGCATATGGGAGATTGTAGAGAATGGAATGAAATTTGATAGCTCGGATAGTCCTATGCTTATAAATGAACAAATCCATAGAAATGCACAAGCTACTACTGTTCTTTTAGCATCTTTGTGCAGGGAAGAATACAATAAGGTGAGCGGCTTGGACAATGCCAAGCAGATATGGGACACCCTCAAGATCTCTCACGAGGGCAACGACGTCACCATGCTCACCAAGATGGAGTTGGTGGAGGGCGAACTTGGAAGATTTGCTATGATAAGGGGGGAGGAGCCAACCCAAACATACAACCGGCTCAAAACCCTTGTCAACAAGATAAGGAGCTATGGAAGCACGCGATGGACGGACCACGACGTCGTCCGCCTAATGCTAAGGTCCTTTACCGTTCTTGATCCTCATTTGGTGAATAATATTCGTGAGAATCCCAGGTACACCAAAATGTCGCCCGAAGAAATTCTTGGAAAATTTGTAAGCGGGCGAATGATGATCAAGGAGGCAAGATACGTCGATGACACGTTGAACGGTCCAATCCACGAGCCTCAACCCATTGCTCTCAAGGCATCGAGAAGCAAGGAGGCACTACCAAGCAAGGTGGCGCAATTTGAGGCGGCCGGGCTTAATGATGAAGAAATGGCTCTCATCATTAAGCGCTTCAAGACGGCGTTAAGGGGTCGCAAGGAGCATCCCAACAAGACCAAGACAAAGGGGAAGCGCTCATGCTTCAAGTGTGGTAAGATTGGTCATTTTATCGCTAATTGTCCCGATAATGATAGTGACCAGGAAAAGAAGAGTGGAAAATGGGAAAAGAAGAAGAATTACAAGAAGGCAAAGGGCGAGGCTCATATTGGAAAGGAGTGGGATTCGGATTGCTCCTCGTCCGACTCCGACAACGAAGGACTCGCCGCCACCGCCTTCAACAAGTCATCCCTCTTCCCCAACGAGCATCACACGTGCCTCATGGCTAAGGAGAAGAAAGTAAGTACACGAAACTCTACTTATGCTTCTTCTAGTGAGGATGAATCTAGTGATGATGAAATAGACTATTCATGCTTATTTAAAGGTTTAGATAGATCTAAGATTGACAAAATTAATGAATTGATTGATGCTTTAAATGATAAGAATAGGTTACTGGAAAAGCAAGAGGATCTCTTGTACGAAGAACATGATAAGTTTGTAGAGGCTCAAAAATCCCTTGCATTAGAAATTAAGAGGAATGAAATGCTTGCTTGTGAATTGTCTACATGCCATGATTCAATTTCTAAATTAAAGAGCATTAATGATGACTTAAATGCTAAACTAGTAGAAGCACAAAAATCCAACTCTTGTGTTGAACATGTTGAAATTTGCACTAGGTGTAAGGATGTTGATATTAATGCTTGTAGTGAACACTTAGTTTCCATTTCAAAATTGAATGATGAATTAGCTAGTCTTAATGCCCAACTTAAGACTAGCAAGAGTGAATTTGAAAAACTAAAATTTGCAAGGGATGCCTACACTATTGGTAGACACCCCTCAATTAAGGATGGGCTTGGCTTCAAGAGGGAAGCCAAGAACTTAACAAGCCATAAGACTCCTATCTCCACCAAGGAGAAAGGGAAGGCTCCTATGGCTAATAGTGTTAAGAAGAATCATGCTTTCATGTACTATGATAGGAGATACTCTAGAAATGCTTTTAGAAGTAATGATGTTTTTGATTCACATGCTTATGACTCTTATGCTATGACTGCTTCTAGTTCTCATGTTATGCATGGTAGAAATGTGTTTAGAAGAAATGTTGTTCACCAAATGCCTAGGAGAAATGTAGTTCATAATGCTCCTAGGAAAGTAGTGAATGAATCTTCCGAAATTTATTGTGCTCTAAATGCTTCCTTTGCTATTTGTAGAAAGGATAAGAAAATTGTTGCTAGGAAGTTAGGGGCAAGATGCAAGGGAGATAAAACTTGCATTTGGGTCCCTAAGAATATTTGTGCTAACCTTGTAGGACCCAACATGAGTTGGGTACCTAAGTCCCAAGCCTAAATTTGCCTTGCAGGTTTATGCATCCGGGGGTTCAAGCTGGATTATTGATAGCGGATGCACAAACCATATGACGGGGGAGAAGAAGATGTTCACCTCCTACGTCAAGAATAAGGATTCCCAAGATTCAATTATATTCGGTGATGGGAATCAAGGCAAGGTAAAAGGGTTAGGTAAAATTGCAATTTCTAATGAGCACTCAATTTCTAATGTATTTTTAGTTGAGTCCTTGGGATATAATTTACTATCTGTTAGTCAATTATGCAACATGGGGTATAACTGTCTATTCACAAATGTAGATGTGTCTGTCTTTAGAAGAAAAGATGGTTCACTAGCTTTTAAGGGTGTATTAGACGGCAAACTTTATTTAGTTGATTTTGCAAAAGAGGAGGCCGGTCTAGATGCATGCTTAATAGCTAAGACTAGCATGGGATGGCTGTGGCATCGCCGCTTAGCACATGTGGGGATGAAGAACCTTCACAAGCTTCTAAAGGGAGAACACGTGATAGGGTTGACTAACGTACAATTCGAAAAAGATAGACCTTGTGCAGCTTGTCAAGCAGGTAAACAAGTGGGAGGAGCACATCACAGCAAGAATGTGATGACCACTTCAAGACCCCTGGAGCTGCTGCATATGGACCTCTTCGGACCCGTCGCCTATTTGAGTATAGGAGGAAGTAAGTATGGTCTAGTTATTGTTGATGACTTTTCCCGCTTCACTTGGGTGTTCTTTTTGCAGGATAAGTCTGAAACCCAAGGGACCCTCAAGCGCTTCCTCAGGAGAGCTCAAAATGAGTTTGAGCTCAAGGTGAAGAAAATAAGGAGCGACAACGGGTCCGAGTTCAAGAACCTTCAAGTGGAGGAGTTCCTTGAGGAGGAAGGGATCAAGCATGAGTTCTCCGCTCCCTACACACCACAGCAAAATGGTGTAGTAGAGAGGAAGAACAGGACGCTAATCGACATGGCGAGGACTATGCTTGGAGAGTTCAAGACCCCCGAGCGTTTTTGGTCGGAAGCCGTGAACACGGCTTGCCACGCCATCAACAGGGTCTACCTTCACCGCCTCCTCAAGAAGACGTCGTATGAGCTTCTAACCGGTAACAAACCCAATGTATCTTACTTTCGTGTATTTGGGAACAAGTGCTACATTCTAGTGAAGAAGGGTAGAAATTCCAAGTTTGCTCCCAAAGCTGTAGAAGGGTTTTTATTAGGTTATGACTCAAATACAAAGGCGTATAGAGTCTTCAACAAATCATCGGGTTTGGTTGAAGTTTCTAGCGACGTTGTATTTGATGAGACTAATGGCTCTCCAAGAGAGCAAGTTGTTGATTGTGATGATATAGATGAAGAAGATGTTCCGACGGCCGCTATACGAACCATGGCGATTGGAGAAGTACGGCCACAGGAACACGATGAACGAGATCAAACATCTTCCTCAACTATGGTGCTACCCCCAACTCAAGACGATGAACAGGTTCATCAACAGGAGGAGTGTGATCAAGGGGGAGCACAAGATGATCATGTGATGGAGGAAGATGCGCAACCAGCACCTCCAACCCAAGTTCGAGCGATGATTCAAAGAGATCATCCCGTCGACCAAATTCTGGGTGACATTAGCAAGGGAGTAACTACTCGATCTCGATTAGTTAATTTTTGTGAGCATTACTCCTTTGTCTCTTCTATTGAGCCTTTCAGGGTAGAGGAGGCCTTGCTAGATCCGGACTGGGTGTTGGCCATGCAGGAGGAGCTCAACAACTTCAAGAGAAATGAAGTTTGGACGCTGGTGCCTCGTCCGAAGCAAAATGTTGTGGGAACCAAGTGGGTGTTCCGCAACAAACAGGACGAGCACGGGGTGGTGACGAGAAACAAGGCTCGACTTGTGGCAAAAGGTTATGCCCAAGTCGCAGGTTTGGACTTTGAGGAGACTTTTGCTCCTGTGGCTAGGCTAGAGTCCATTCGTATTTTGCTAGCATATGCCGCTCACCATTCTTTCAGGTTGTACCAAATGGATGTGAAGAGCGCTTTCCTCAATGGGCCAATCAAGGAGGAGGTGTACGTAGAGCAACCCCCTGGCTTCGAGGATGAACGGTACCCCGACCACGTGTGTAAGCTCTCTAAGGCGCTCTATGGACTTAAGCAAGCCCCAAGAGCATGGTATGAATGCCTTAGAGACTTTCTAATTGTTAATTCTTTCAAGGTTGGGAAAGCCGATCCAACTCTTTTTACAAAGACATGTGATGGTGACTTGTTTGTATGCCAAATTTATGTCGATGATATAATATTTGGTTCTACTAACCAAAAGTCTTGTGAAGAGTTTAGCAGGGTGATGACGCAAAAATTCGAGATGTCGATGATGGGCGAGTTGAACTACTTCCTTGGGTTCCAAGTGAAGCAACTCAAGGACGGCACCTTCATCTCCCAAACGAAGTACACGCAAGATCTGCTAAAGCGGTTTGGGATGAAGGACGCCAAGCCCGCAAAGACTCCGATGGGGACCGACGGACACACCGACCTCAACAAAGGAGTCTCGAAGGTGGATTGAAAGGGAAAGGTGAACTTGGACCATGCAAGACTTCCACTGCACTCCGATGAGAGGGTAACTTATTCCAAGTTCATCTCTATGATCTTATTGCCTTTGTACTCTTAATTGAAGATTTTGGTGAGGCAATGGGGTTAAAAGGCCAAGATTGATCCCGTTTTGGTGCTTGATGCCAAAGGGGGAGAAAATAAAGGCCAAAGCGATAAATGGATCAGCTACCACTTGAGAGATTTTGAAAATAGTAGAATAGAGTTTTTGTTTTGTTAAACTCTTTTATTGTCTCTCCTGTCAAAAGTTGGCTTCTTGTGGGGAGAAGTGTTGATTATGGGAAATAGGGGGAGTTTCTGAAATCTTTGATCAATCTCTTTTGGAATGACTCTCTTTATGCTTCAACATGTGTGTTTGACTTAGAGATAGAGATTTGAGTTTGATTTGCAAAAACAAACCAAGTGGTGGCAAAGGATGATCCATATATGCCAAAAATGAATCAAAATAGATTTGAGTTCTATTTTAAGTGATTTTGCACTTGTTCTAGTTGCTTTATGTTGTGTTGGCATAAATCACCAAAAAGGGGGAGATTGAAAGGGAAATGTGCCTTTGGGCCATTTCTAAGTATTTTGGTGATTGAGTGTCAACACAAGTGCTTAAATGTGAATCTATGCCCATGGATGAACAAAGTGCAAATCACAAGCAAAGGTATGTTTCTATGTCTTAGTACATTGTTTTTGTGTACTAATATACTTGTCTAAGTATTGGAACAGGAAGAAAAAGAAAAGGAATGAGGTGGCTGTGTACAGCCAAGGGGCTGTTTCGGTCTGGGGCACCGGACTGTCCGGTGGTGCACCGGACAGTGTCCGGTGCGCCAGGCTGCCTCGGCCGAAGTGGCCGCTCTCGGGAATTCGCCGACGGCGTACGGCTAAAATTCACCGGACTGTCCGGTGTGCACCGGACTGTCCGGTGAGCCAACGGTCGGCTAGGGCCAACGGTCGGCCGCGGATTCAGCGCGCGACACGTGGCCAAGCCAACGGTCGGAAGGGGGCACCGGACTGTCCGGTGTGCACCGGACATGTCCGGTGCGCCAACGGCTCCCAGATCAGCAACGGTCGACTGCACTGTTTAAGGAAAGAAATCGGGCACCGGACAGTGTCCGGTGTGCACCGGACTGTCCGGTGCGCCCGACGACAGAAGGCAAAGATGGCCTTCCAGATTTGTTCTCAACGGATCCTAGCTGCCTTGGGGCTATAAAAGGGACCCCTAGGCGCATGGAGGAGGACACCAAGCAACCTTAGAGCATTCTTGATCATCCACACTCAGTCTTTGCACATTCGTTTGTCATTCTCAGTGATTCGAGCTCGTTCTAGTGTGAACTTTGAGATAGTCTCTTGAGCTCGTTTCTTGGCCGTGTGTGTGCGCATTTTGCTGTGGATTTGTGTGTGTTGCTTCCCTCCCTTACTCCGTGCTTCTTTGTGAAATTCAATTGTAAGGGCGAGAGACTCCAAGTTGTGGAGATTCCTCGCAAACGGGAAAAGATCAAAGAAAAGAAGAACACCGTGGTATTCAAGTTGATCATTGGATCACTTGAGAGGAGTTGAGTGCAACTCTCATCCGTTGGGACGCCACAACGTGGAGTAGGCAAGTTTTGTACTTGGCCGAACCACGGGATATCCACCGTGTCATCTCTGTGATTGATTTCTTGTGATTATTGTGTCTTGGCTCCTCTCTAGCCACTTGGCAATTATTGTGCTAACAATCAACCAAGTTTTTGTGGCTATAAGTTTGATTTTTACAGGATCACCTATTCACCCCCCCCCTCTAGGTGCTCTCACGGCGGCAACGAGGCGCTCCGCGCGTGGCTCGATGGAACCACCAACGTGGGGCTGTGGGTCAGTCAGCCGTGGGGTCAGGTGTGGCTATTGACGTGACCGAGGGCGGACTGACAGCGCGTGCGTCACCAGATGCGCTGAGTTAATGCGGCGCGTGCTGAGGTGGCGCCCCAGTCACCGGTCATGCCATGTCGATGCGGGGTACAAGTTTTGGCCCCACCTGCAGGCTCGCATCCTCCCCTGAGGTGGGCTCAGGGGCCACTGTCGGTACCCTAAAACTAGGGTACCCCTGCTACTGTACAAAGACGAAGAACCCACGCGGCTATCCCTTAGTCGCGTGGTAGAAGTGTTGTGTGTGGGACCAAGCCACGACTCACCCCAATCACAGGCGGCTATTCTGGGTCCACAGCAGCGCCCGACCCCAGCACATGGGCGGGTTTGAGGCCGCCACGTGTCCAGAGAAGGTGGCATACTCCAAAGCATTAACAGTGAGTCCAGATCCCCACGGGAGAGCGTCGGACCCCCGGATGTACAGTTCGGACCCCCAATGGTGGTCCCGGACCCCAGATATACAGTCCGGACCCCCAAGGTTGGTCCCGGATCTCCACGTGTGCAAGCCGGACCCCTAGAATGGGATCCGGACCCCTCCGTATGGGGTCCGGGTCGCCCACAGTGGGGTCCCAAGGTCCGAGGACATAACGTACACGGGCCTTGGGCAGGACCCAGGCAGGGGTCCGGTGCCGACACGTGTCCAGGCCTAGTCTGGTGCGGACCTGTCCGCATACGCCTCTGCTCCCCGCCTAGGCAGAGACCCGATACAGCCACGTGGCTTACTGCGCGTGACGTAAGCCAGCGGGCGGAGCCTGACGTAAGGCCCCCGGGTTACGCGACCCCTGCATTTATTGCGGATAAGGCGCACCGCCTGCCCACTCCGCTGATAGGCGATGTGCCGCCTCGGCATTTAATGAGCTCTGTCCATTCCATAGGCGGTGTGCCTGTCCATTCCACTGGTAGGCGATGTGCCGCCTCCACATTTAATGAGACCTGTCCATTCCACTGGCAGGCAGCGACCTGTCAGTCCCACAGGAAGCAAGCCTGTTCGTTCCACTGGCAGACTACACGACCATACTGCCGCGTGCGCTACGCCCATCATTACTCGTACGTTACCAAGGAAGCTGCTGCCGCACGTCAACGTTGCGCGTGCTGCGGACAACATGGGCCTGGAGATTGCCCAGACGACACCTGCATTAGTTGCTCTAGGTATTCCATCTGTTATGTTCCTGGGCCCACATGTCGGGGCTCAACAACCTTGTATGTGCCTCCCTTGAGCTATAAAAGGGAAGGCACACAATGTTACAAGGCAAGCTCTCAGACTCACACTGACTCAAGCCAACTTAGACCCTCGAGAAGTTCTCTAAGCTCTCGAGCACCAGCAATACAACACACAGTGGAGTAGAGTTTTATGCTCCGGTGGTATAAACCACTCTAAACCCTTGTGTTCTCGTGTGTTCTTACACCTTCCGACAACAGGCAAAACGCTTAGGCCCCCTCCTCATCTTAGGATTTAGGGCGGGTGCATTTCGTCACCCGACTGGAGATTTTCTCTCTGACAGTCATTAAAGGACCTCAATGGGTCGGACAGACGGGCCTCGTGGGCTAATTAACCGGCCCTAACTAGAAGATGATGTGGAACTCGAAGAAGTGAGCTCGCGCATGCAAAGGTGAAGATAAGTTAATGGAGAATCACACTTGCTTGTTAGTCGAAGTCGGCTCTATAGATGTAGGCGTAGCAATAATGATATGCTCAACCGTGTTGCCCTTATCCCGTCAGGAGCAATAACATCTTAGCAGCGCACGTGACATAGAGTATTATGCACCTCAGCTGCCCGAACCTTTTTAGATCTTTGAGTCCTATTGTGCTTTGCACGAACCGTCAAGCTCTCATTGATCTCGTCGACCACAAAAGCACTACGTGGTACATCTCGTAGTGTGTTGTCGGTGCTAAACACTGACACCAACTACAACAGGTTGGTCTTTATTTGGGTGGCGATAGAGAAAGAAGATATGTTGAGAAAGAGAAAAGAACGAAGGGAGGAACTTTGAGATATGCCTCGTGGAAATGAGCAAAGATGGCTATACGTAAGGTTGAGTTCGGATTTAGATAAATGAGTTCAATTTAATAGTAGTGAAGAAGATCACATAATAATTTTAAAGTGGGAAATCCAAATCCATGTGTCAAAAGGGATGAAAAGACAACACTTTCCACAACATTTGGCATCGAATAAGGGTGTGTTTGGTTTAACTTTTGGCTTTGGCTTTTGCCCCCCTAAAAGCCAAAAGCCAACCAAAGGGCTGGATCCAGGAAGCAGCTTTTTCTAAAAGCCGACTTTCTTGTAGTGCAAATCTGAAAGCACCTCTGGACCTGCTTTTAGTGGCTTTTCGGATGGAACTATGAAAACATATATCGAAGGATTTTTAACGACTTTTAATGGTTTCAACCAAACGGTTTTTAGCTTTTTAACAGCTTACAGCCTACAGCAACTTTTTCCACAGCTCACAGCCCACAGCAACTTTTTTCACAGCCACAGCCCAACCAAACAGACCCTAAGTCTCCATACCCACAACATGCCGCTAGATGACTACCAAATTCAGGTGTTACATCTTTTCTCCTCTCTATAGGTTTCTTTTCCCTTCCTTTTAGTAGAGCTTGGATTATTTTATTTAGAGTTGTATTAATAATTTAGTAGATTAAACGTAGGGGAGACATGAATTATTGCATCATGCTGAGCCTAGAATTTGGTCTTTATTTGATGAATATGGTTGAATTATTCAAATTTCAATTTGTTGTTTGGTTGGATTGGAATTCAAAAGGAGAAAACAGAAAAAGGAATTAGAAAATCGGAATAAAGGGAAAAATCTAAAGAAGCCCAAACCCCCTCTCCTCCCATGCTTTCAACCCATTAAGGCTCATCTCGCCTACCCGCGCACCCGCCCCCCCCCTCTCTCCCTTTGCCTAGTGGGCTCGTCTGTCGGCGCCAATTCCCTCACTGAAATATTTAGAGTGGGAGTTGTTGCAAAACCATCCTAAAAAATATTATTAGTTGATGTTGTCCAGCAGCCCCTCAAAATTGGGCGGAAGAATCTGTACCGTGAGGGACGAAGCTCCTCACATCCCATGCATGCATAATTACTGTTCATGTCCTAGTCTTATCCCTTCAACCAACAAATGGATAAGACCAACCCTTCAAGGGTTCAATATGTAACCCTCAAAACAAACAAAAAAACAAACTTTAGTCATTTTAGTTGAGAATATACTTAAAATTAATTTTTTGACGCCGTGGTAGCACATTTCTTGCTATTTTAATTGCACTCTTAACTAGAATAATAAGACAGTTTCTGTATACCTTTTATGGGAAAACAAAACCTGAAAATACCAGCGATCAATTTCTTATCTAGGTGGATGGATCCTAGTCTTCTAGAGGACAAATGTGAAAAATATGACTATATGGGCCATTAAAAGCCTGGTTCTAGTTAGGCCGTTAAAAGCCTGGTTTCAGTTGGGCAAACCCGTTAACTTGCAATATAAATTGCCTGGAACCCATCTTCGGGCGGAAACCCTAGCTTGCCGCGCCGCCTGGATCGAGCAGCCGAGCGACTAAGCGAAGACTCCCTTTTCCCCGAGCACAAGAGAACCATGGCGGCGGCGGCAGTATACGGCGGCTTCAAGGGGAAGCTTGGCGTCGAGGATGCCCCCGAGCTGCAGCTCAACCGCATCCGCATCACACTCTCATCCAAGAACGTCAAGAACTTGGAGAAAGGTATAACCAAACCTCATGAATTCACATATCTTTCTCAAGTGGTCTAATATCTTAGCTAATCTCGATCGTATGGAGTATATAGTAGTGGCGTATACAAGCTTTCATTGACGGATAATTCGTATATTGTTTACGATTATGCTTTAGATCTGCCTGTCGAATTTGTTGCTTCCCGTCCTAGTCTCGAGAACATGTACAAATCTATCTCGGAGACAGTTAGTCGCGGATTACAATGGCTGGGTGTGCGAACCCATTTTCTATGCGCCATTCGATTTGCTATTTGCCTATGCACAAGCGGTGGTGCAGTGCCTAAGTGCTTTGTTTGTTCTGTTGGATGGTATTGAAGGAAGGAATTTACAATCGAAGTTTTGCACTCATCTCTTTTTGTATATACTTACTATCTTCTATCATTAGGCTGATTAATCTGCATTTGTTCATTGGCTATGATGCAAGCTACACCAGAGTATTGGACTGTCGTTGCAGAGTTATTTTCAATGAATTATTGAAGTGACAATTGTGTGCGATTTCTGGTACATTTCAGTTTGTGCGGATTTGGTAAAGGGAGCCAAGGACAAGCATTTGAGGGTTAAGGGACCTGTCAGGATCCCTACTAAGGTTCTCCACATCACCACTCGCAAGTCCCCTTGCGGTGAAGGTATCAAGCTCTTTCCTAGCCTCTGCTGTTGAAATTGTCTGCTGGTTGGCTTTGTTTAATTTTACTGATTGAGTTTTTAGTGCTTTCATTAATAGGAATACATAATACATTGATCTGTTCACTATTCACTAATTTAAACATGTATTAAGCATTAAAGTGCTCGCAGTTCACACAATATTATGCTATTGTTAATTTTAGTTTAATTGGTTTGGTGTTCTGGATACCATTTTTTTCTTAAAAAGATTTTTCTTACTACTATAACATGTAAAACTACTGTATCTATCCTGCACCATGGGAGGTGATTTTTGTTATTTAAGTTATTATCTACTCCTTGTGTTCCTAATTATTGGTCACTTTGGCTTTTCTATAGTTCCATAGCTTTTGGTATGCACCTAGATATACAAAGTATCTCTATGTATCTAGAATCTAAAAAACCAAAACGAGCTATAATCTGAAGCAGAGGTGAAGGCTTTACCAATATACCTTGTTTTACCCTGTTTTCCGGGTAGCTATTTGTGTCAAATTGTGGTGGGAATGGGATTCGTCATTCATGCCATCTAAAGTACACTGTAGCGCGGTGACTATCTGTTTCAAATTGTGGTGGGATGGGATTCATCATTCATGCCACCTTAGTAACTTTAGACTTCATCTTCTGGATAGTAACACCTGGTCCTGTTTGACACTCTAGTACCCTCTAGTTGTTGACGAATGTTATCTAGAATGTTTGACACCATGGGTTTTTATTGATGACTTTCTCGTCTCTAACTCTGACAGGCCAAGGTCTCTTCTCATTTTCAAATTCTTGAAAAAAACAGTTGTTTTAAGTGAACAACTTTGTCAATAGATAGTGATTATATAGGTTGCCCACCTTCATGACTGTCATCAAGCTCTTCTATTGCACGTGGAATATAATGGGGTGTTGATACCGGATTTTTGTTGTGGATTTGGCTGATTACTTTCTAATTTTTTGGTCAGGAACAAACACATGGGATCGGTTTGAGTTCCGCATTCACAAGAGGGTGATTGACCTAATCAGCTCCCCTGATGTGGTGAAGCAGATCACCTCCATCACAATTGAGCCCGGTGTTGAGGTTGAGGTGACCATTGCCGACGTGTAAGGACGTGAAGTTCAGCAATGTCATCGACAATCTTTTTCTTTGTGCTCCCTGTGTGCTCGCAAGAGAGATTTTGAGTTATTATTAGCATACAAGACTTCTTCCCCCCTATAATTCTATGTTAGCTGTTTGTCTGATCTATGGCCTGTTCAACTTGAAATTTTGATTCAGTAATCTTTATGTGGTGCTAATTGAACTTGGATCGCACCAATCGTCTTGTGGATCATTGTGTACAAACTGGTTGTCGAACTTTATGTGGTGGCTGCTTGGTTGGTTAATAATACGTTTTAGCCTGCTAAAGAAAACCTATTTTTTGGCAACAATGTTTAATAAATATATGTCCGAAAATTGCCCACACGCGCGAAGTATGCCAATTTCTATCTATCACATGATGAAGACTATGACTATAGTATTGACGGTTAATAAGAAAGTGATAGGAGTCGTCTTAGTTTTTTATCTTTTACCGGAGATATTCTTTTAACATATCAATTGTTGGCTTTAGCTCTTTACTAGAGATAGCAATTAGGCCAGATCCTTGATTCTTCCTCCATTAGGGGAAGTTTCTCTCCATACGAGGATGTAAATGTTAAGTAACCCTAGTTAGGGTTACGTGGACAAATACCTGCTTTGCCCCTGAGGGGTCTCATATCTCTATATAAGGAACCTGTACACCATCTCATAAGATAGAGAAAAGAAAGAGGCCAGAGGCCCAACCCTATATCCTGTGTCTCGTGTATTTCCTCTGTCGTGCTTATGGGAAGGGAGACGAGTTCTCTACAACTTCTTGCGTCTCTACTGCTGACGGGAGGGAAGGGAGCGGATCTGGTGATCCGTGGTAACGTAGTTCTCAACAGTAAACTGTAAAAATTATATCCTCGACGTGTAAACGGAGATGGGGACGAGGGTAAATGGGAATGGGGACGGGGAAGCATTTTCCATCTTCGTTACTCGCGTGGACCCGTTAAACCTGCATGTTTTAGTGTACTAGTTAATAATAAAAATAAATAGTTACATTATAAAGAGATTAATCACTGTACAAATATGTTCATTTTATTGTACACAATAATTTATTACATCTAACAATATATATAACTGAAAATATTTTGCATTAATAACAAATGGTGTATGTCTTAATTATAATTTCAACGGGACAGAGATCCCCGTCGGGGATTTATTCTTGTGGGGAACGGGGATAGGAAAGAAAATGTCTCTGCAAGCGTTCGTGGGGATACCCGCGAGAGTTTTTATTAGATTAGGCAAAATTAACTATAAGCCTCTTAAAGTTGGTTAAGGTGTAATTTAAGTTTTTAAGGATAATAACGCAGTCGACGACCAGCTCTAACAAATAGCTATAGCCATGTCATCTTCAACCAACTAAAAAGTCTAGTCTTATAATAACTCTATCAAAATACAAGCTGTATATTTAATATTGGGTCCATCTCTTCCTCTCACAACATGTCTTGAAGTCTTTGAGGAGCTTGTTTGCAGCTGACTACTAGTTAAGAGTCCGCCTTCATTCTCTCTCCATTTCTCTTTTTCTTCAAGTCACCCTAAATCTAATGTGACATCTATTGCAATCCACTTACATCACCTTCTAATACTTGCTCTAACATGTGAATTCTGTTTATTAATTTACATGATGTTATTTTAGTATAAGAAGCGACTCCGAACATATCTAAATAGAATTGCCATTCGGACGACTATATTGTAGATGCATAGATAAGAGAACTACGTACGCGCACGAGATCATCCGATAGATGTGAAGAAGAGTGTACACATTGCATGACTAAAATTAAGCTAGAAAAAATAGCTTGTGTCCCATGAGCTAGTTCAATCTTTAAACGGTTCGGCTCACAGTGGCTCGAGGTGAGCTTAAATTGCCCCAATAGATGTCAAGGGCCTAAGATATAGTTCAATTGGTTAACTGAGAGCACCTAGAGGGGGGTGAATAGGTGATCCTGTAAAACTTAAAAACTTATAGCCACAAAAACTTGATTAGGAGTTAGCACAGTAATGCCAAGTGGCTAGAGAGGAGTCTTAGCAAAACACAATAACCACAAGAAGATCAACACAGATAGACACAATGGTTTATTCCGTGGTTCGGCCAAGTCCAACGCTTGCCTACTCCACGTTGTGGCGTCCCAACGGACGAGGGTTGCAATCAACCCCTCTCAACCGGTCCAAAGACCTACTTGAATACCACGGTGTTTTGCTTTGCTTTACTTTATCCCGCTTGCGAGGAATCCCCACAACTTGGAGTCTCTCGCCCTTACAAAGATGTTCACAAAGAAGCGCGGAGTAAGGGAGGGATGAGCAACTCACACAAGACACAAAAATCACAGCAAATACACACACACAAGACCCAGACTTGAGCTCAAGAGACTATCACGAGTTTCTCACTAGAACAAAGCTCAAATCACTAAGAATGTCGAATAAGTGCGCAAGAACGAAGTGTGAGTGATCAACTATGCTCAAAGAATGCTTGCATGTCTTCTCCATGCGCCAAGGGGTCCCTTTTATAGCCCCAAGGCAGCTAGGAGCCGTTGAGAGCATTGTAGGAAGGCAATTCTTGCCTTATGTCGACTGGCGCACCGGACACTGTCCGGTGCGGATTTCTTTCCTTATTTGGCGAAGCCGACCGTTGCAGATCCAGAGCCGTTGGCGCACCGGACACTGTCCGGTGCACACCGGACAGTCCGGTGCCACCTTGTGACCGTTGGCTCGGCCACGCGTCACGCGCGGAATCCTCGGCCGACCGTTGCCCCGGCTAACCGTTGGCTCACCGGACAGTCCGGTGCACCACCGGACAGTCCGGTGATTTTTAGCCGTTCGCCGTTAATCACTTCCCGAGAGCGACGAGTTCGCCTGTGAATGACTCACCGGATAGTCCGGTGCACCACCGGACAGTCCGGTGATTTATAGCCGTACACCGCCGTCGAAGTCCCAAGAGCAGCAAGTTCGCCAGAGCCAGCCTGGCGCACCGGACACTGTCCGGTGCACCACCGGACAGTCCGGTGCACCCAGACTGCACAAACTTTGGCTGAACAAAGCCATCTCTTTTCCAATTCGATTTCTCCTGTTTCCAGCACTTAGACACAATACATTAGTCCATAAAACAATGTACTAAGTCTAGAAACATACCTTTTGACTTGATTTGCACTTTGTCCTCCACTTTGCATAGATTAACACAAAAGCACTTGTGTTGGCACTCAATCACCAAAATACTTAGAAATGGCCCAAGGGCACATTTCCCTTTCAATCTCCCCCTTTTTGGTGATTTATGCCAACACAACAAAGAGCAACTAAAAGAAGTGCAATATCAATGCAAATGAGAACTCAAAAAGGTTTTGATTCAAATTTGGTATATATGGATCATACTTTGCCACCACTTGGTCTGTTTTTGCAAATCAATCTCAATTTCCTATCTCTAAGTCAAACACACTTGTAGAGACATAAAGAGAGTTGTTCCAATAGAAATTGATCACAGTATCAAAAACTCCCCCTATTTCCCATAATCAACCATTCTCCCCACAAGAGACCAACTTTTGACAAAAAGAGCCAATAAGAGTATTTTGACAAAACAAAAGCTCTATTCTATTATTTTCAAAATTCTCAAGTGGTAGCTGATCCATTTATTGCTTTGGCCTTATTTTCTCCCCCTTTGGCATCAAGCACCAAAACGGGATCAATCTTGGCCCTAGAACCCCATTACCTCACCAAAGTCTTCAAATAAGAATACAAAGGCAATAAGAGTACATGAGATGAACTTGGAATAAGTTACCCTCTCATCGGAGTGCAGTGGAAGTCTTTCATGGTCCAAGTCCACCTTTTCCCTTTCAAACCTCCTTTGAGACTAAATTAAGAAAACTCAAACACATGGTTAGTCTCAAAGGGTCAAGTTGTAGCACATCTCCCCCTAAATATGTGCATCACTTGCAAATGGACTTGTGAGGTCCGGGGAGTACTTGTACAACTTGAGCACCATAAGTAAACAACAAAATGCATAAGGAACATGATCAAAGGCATAAACACATGTATGCTATAAATCAATCCAAGTTCCGCGAATCTAAGACATTTAGCTCACTACGCAGCCTGCAAAAGGTCTTCTCATCTAAAGGCTTGGTAAAGATATCGGCTAGCTGGTTCTCGGTGCTAATATAGAACACTTCGATATCTCCCTTTTGCTGGTGGTCTCTCAAAAAGTGATGCCGGATGTCAATGTGCTTTGTGCGGCTGTGCTCAACAGAATTTTCCGCTATGCGGATAGCACTCTCATTATCACATAGGAGTGGGACTTTGCTCAGATTGTAGCCAAAGTCCCGGAGGGTTTGCCTCATCCAAAGTAGTTGCGCGCAACAATGTCCTGCGGCAACATACTCGGCCTCAGCGGTGGATAGGGCAACGAAAGTTTGTTTCTTAGAATTCCATGACCCCAGGGACCTTCCTAAAAATTGGCACGTCCCCGATGTACTCTTCCTATCGACCTTACATCCAGCATAGTCGGAATCTGAATATCCAATCAAGTCAAAGGTAGACCCCTTTGGATACCAGATCCCGAAGCAAGGCGTAGCGACTAAGTATCTAAGAATTCGCTTCATGGCCACAAGGTGACACTCCCTTGGATCAGATTGAAATCTAGCACACATGCATACACTAAGCATAATATCCGGTCTACTAGCACATAAATAAAGTAAAGACCCTATCATGGACCGGTATGCTTTTTGATCAACGGACTTACCTCCTTTGTTGAGGTCGGTGTGTCCGTCAGTTCCCATCGGCGTCTTTGCGGGCTTGGCGTCCTTCATCCCAAACCGCTTTAGCAAGTCTTGCGTGTACTTCGTTTGGGAGATGAAGGTGCCATCCTTGAGTTGCTTCACTTGGAACCCTAGGAAGTAGTTCAACTCGCCCATCATCGACATCTCGAATTTCTGCGTCATCACCCTGCTAAACTCTTCACAAGACTTTTGGTTAGTAGAACCAAATATTATGTCATCGACATAAATTTGGCACACAAAAAGATCACCATCGCAAGTCTTAGTGAAAAGAGTTGGATCGGCTTTCCCAACCTTGAAAGCATTAGCAATTAAAAAGTCTCTAAGGCATTCATACCATGCTCTTGGGGCTTGCTTAAGTCCATAGAGCGCCTTAAAGAGCTTACACACGTGGTCGGGGTACCGTTCATCCTCGAAGCCAGGGGGTTGCTCCACGTACACCTCCTCCTTGATCGGCCTGTTGAGGAAAGCGCTCTTCACATCCATTTAGAACAACCTAAAAGAATGGTGAGCGGCATATGCTAGCAAAATACGAATTGATTCTAGCCTAGCCACAGGAGCGAAAGTCTCCTCAAAGTCCAAACCTGCGACTTGGGCATAACCTTTTGCCACAAGTCGAGCCTTGTTCCTCGTCACCACCTCGTGCTCGTCCTGTTTGTTGCGGAACACCCACTTGGTTCCCACAACGTTTTGCTTGGGACGAGGCACCAGTGTCCAAACTTCATTCCTCTTGAAATTATTGAGCTCTTCCTGCTTGGCCAACACCCAGTCCGGATCTAGCAAGGCCTCTTCTACCCTGAAAGGCTCAATAGAAGAGACAAAAGAGTAATGCTCACAAAAATTCACCAATCTAGAGCGAGTAGTTACTCCCTTGCTAATATCACCCAAAATTTGGTCGATGGGATGATTCCTTTGAATCGTCGCTCGAACTTGGGTTGGAGGTGCCTGAGGTGCTTCTTCCTCTTCAACTTGGACATCCTGTGCTTCCCCTTGATCACGCGCCTCCACTTGAGGTACCTGTTCGTCATCTTGGGTTGGGGGATTCACCATCGTTGAGGAAGAAGGTTGATCTTGCTCTTTTTGTTCCTGAGGCCGCACATCTCCAATCGCCATGGTGCGTATCACGGCCGTTGGAACGTCTTCTTCATCTACATCATCAAGATCAACAGCTTGCTCTCTTGGAGAGCCATTAGTCTCATCAAATACAATGTCGCTAGAGACTTCAACCAAACCCGACGATTTGTTGAAAACCCTATACGCCTTTGTATTTGAGTCATAACCTAACAAAAATCCTTCTACAGCTTTGGGAGCAAATTTAGAATTTGTACCCTTCTTCACCAGAATGTAGCATTTACTCCCAAAAACTCGAAAATACGAAACATTGGGTTTGTTACCGGTTAGTAGCTCATACGAAGTCTTCTTGAGGAGGCGGTGAAGGTAGACCCGGTTGATGGCGTGGCAAGCCGTGTTCATGGCTTCCGACCAAAAGCGCTCGGGGGTCTTGAACTCTCCGAGCATTGTCCTCGCCATATCTATAGGCGTCCTGTTCTTCCTCTCTACCACACCATTTTGCTGTGGTGTGTAGGGAGCGTAGAACTCGTGCTTGATCCCTTCCTCCTCAAGGTACTCCTCCACTTGAAGGTTCTTGAACTCGGACCCGTTGTCGCTCCTTATCTTCTTCACCTTGAGCTCAAACTCATTTTGAGCTCTCCATAGGAAGCTGAAGCGTCCCGATCCTTTGGGACTCAAATGTGATATAATTACTAGTCCCAGGAGGCTAGTAACCACATTCATTACTTCAAATAGTTACAGAGTCTGAATAAAGTTATTACAATACCGAGGATACAAGCTCGAAAGTGAGCCGAAAAACATAAAGCGCAGTGGAAGATAAAATAGCCCAGGCCACAGGCAGAACTGGGTGAAGACACAGCCCCCATCAATCAAGCATAGCAGAAAAGAAGTCTTCAGCTGCGGAAAAACATAAATAAATCTGGGTGAATACACTAGGTATTCCGCAAGCCCACCCGGCTCCCGTAACGAGAAAGTGACCTATATTGTACATGCTTTATATGGTGGAGTTGAAGTCACTCATACTTTTTCATAGAAAGGCGGTACTCAATGTTTAGGGTTTTCCCAAGACAATAGAAGTAACACTTGCTTGACCACCACTGAGCTTCCCGCTCCCGTGGTACCATTTTCTATCCAGAACCTACACACGCATTTCCCTGTTCCCAGTTGTAGTAGAAACACTAATTGTCATACCATACCAGACTCGTCCATACCAGTGGACACGGACTATTCGAATAGGTTTAGACTCTGCGCAGAGGGGTACACTTTACCCACTAGTCCGGCTCTGCGATCTCATGGCCAATGAGACCCGAATCCGAAACTCTTTCCTTCCTTGTACGTCCGAACCTTAACGGTTATACCGGAAGGAGTCAGGCCACCACCATGTCCAAACCGGACAAAACATTCCCCTTCCTTATCCTCCTGGTGCTACCCCAGCCTTCATAACCCTGGGGTGGGACCGTACGAGTTCAGATTGAGTGGCTGCCCACACAGCCTCGAGTGGTTGTACTTTTTGAGAGTACAGGTAATGAAAGATGACAAACCGGTCCTTATATGAGAGGACGATCCTTCTGCTCACGCCTAAACCAGCTGAGCCAACACCTTAGGCCCTCCCCTAAACCAGGGAGTCCCTGATCATCCTACTTCACCAGGTGATGAGGGTGAGTACCCTTCATCGCACTCTTTTGGAAAACATTTCACTTATACCCCCTTTTTACTTGTCCCATATCTTTTAACGGAAGTAATAGTTGATGTGGGCTCTCTCATGCTTACCATGCAATTCGATTCCCATCCCATAATCCAGGCTTAGGCAGTGGTAGAGAGAAATAGGTAAATAATGCATCAAGGGAAGGATGGACTTGCCTTCGTCGAAGCTTTCCTGGCACAAAAGGTTAATCTCGGAGGGGTCGGGTTCCTGCCCTTCTTCTGGAGCTAAGAGTTCCGGAGGATCGGATCCCTCTTCCGCTAATTAAACAAGACAATAACAATACATCAAACATAGTGACCTTTGTGGGGTGTGCAAGTTATTATACTTTATTATTTTTGTGCCCTAATAATTTATTTAGACAATTTTTGGTGCATAAAATATTAGTATCTAAATATATATATGAAAATGGGAAAGAAAAATAGGAAAAAGAAAAAGAAAAGGGATTCTCCACTCAACCGGGCCGGGGGGGAATTTGGCCCACAAGGCGTGCGGGCGCGGGCGCGCTTTGCGGCCCAAACGGCCCAGCAGCGAGGGGACGGCGGCGGGGACGGCGCCGTAGCGCGGGCCCACCAGCCAGGGAGAGAGAGGGGGGGCTGACGGCGCTACTGGTAACGGAGGGGAGGGGGCTCGACCGGGCCGGTCGACGGTGAGCTCCGCGGCGGTTCTCCGCCGTCGGTCCGGTCCTCTGGCAGGGAAGGGGTGGCGAAGCACGGGCGGTTGGAGTGGGTCACGATGGTGGGGCGAATTTGGCCTGCGGGGGCCTATGGCGGCCGATCCACGGCGCAGTGGCGGGCGCCTGCGGCGGCGAAGCCGCCGGTGAGGTTTCCGGCCATGACGGGGGGGGGGGGCAAAGTGGCGTCGAGTGATCGCGAGTGTGTGGCGGAGCTTTGGCCATAGCTTAATTGAACAGAGAGATGCTAGAGAGGGGGAAAGGAGCTCACCGGAGCAAGGCAGGGGGCACGGCGGCGCTCGCTTGAACGGCTCGGGGAGGAGGGCAGTGAGGGTGGCTGGCGTTGTGTGGCGAAGACGGTGCTCGAGCGGGCCCTTTTATAGGCGCTCGGGGAAGGGAGGGGGATGGGGGAGACGGCGAGCACCGGCGAGCTCGCCATGGGTACGGGAATGGCGCTAACGCCGATTGGGACGGCTCGGGCAGGCTGGGGGTGAGTGGTCGGCTCAAGCACAGTGGCGGAGTTTGTCGCGGGGGCTGGCGGGCATTAATGGCGAGGCGACGAGGCGAGGGGCGCTCGGCGGCGATCGCGCCGGTGAGGGATGGGCGAGGGAGAAGGAGCTGACGAGTGGGGTCGGGCTGTCCGCGAGTGTAGGATCTAGGACACCGGCTAGAGGGGGGTGAATAGACGGTTTTGACTTAAAATCAAAAATACTAAATAAATTTAATCAATACAACAAGAGGAATAAATTCTCTAGTGACAATAAGTAAACAATGTATGAAAAACAACCACGGAGATTGAATACTTGAAGAACAATAAGCAAATCACTAATCAATTGCAAGGCAATAAGTAATGCGAGAAGGTAGAGACACCGAAATTTATCCCGTGGTATCGGTGATTTGTCGATCACCCCTAATCCACATTGAGGTGGACTTCAAGCTCTCACTTGCTCCTCTATCAAGACACGACTTGATCTTTGAGCCAAGTGGACAAGAAATCACTCAATACCTCGGTTCCGCTAATGTCACCTTTGCTGCTCCGGCGAGGTAGGCGCGAACCCCTCACAATCAACACCGCGGCTTCTCCACAATCTTCTTGGAGAGCTCGACGGAGACAATCACCCGAGCCATCTAGGAGGCGGCAACCTCCAAGAGTAACAAGCCAATGATGCTTGCTCGGTGTACCACCTAGTGCCTCAAGAATCACCAAATGATGCAAATGCACTAGGAACCCTCAATCTCTCACTAGAATGCAATCTCAAGCAAAGAGTGTGAGAGAGTGAGTTGGAGGATCACAAATGAGCTCAATGTGTGCAAGGAATGGCCGAGAGGACTCTCTCACACGAGCTACCCTTCTATTTATAGTCCCCTATCTAAAACCAACCGTTATGTGCAAAAGGGGGCAGTTCTGCGCACACGCGGACCGTCCGCGCCCTAGGGCCGGACGGTCCGCCGTACATATAACAGCTATAATGACTGTTTGAAACATGTCAGAGCTGACTCAAAAGGTGGGTCCGGACAGTCCGCCCTTCAAGGCCGGACCGTCCGCGACCTGGCAAATTGAAACACCCGAGCCTCGGATCAAGAGAAGTTAACACACGCGGACCGTCCGGCTATAAATCCCGGACGGTCCGAGACCTGAGACAGTACTGTCCGGACTGGTCCCCCGGACAGTCCGTAGTACAAATCTACAAAAACACACAGTCCCTGTCCAAAAACGAGTTTGACACTTGCGGACCGTCCGCCCCTCACAGCCGGACCGTCCGCCTATAATTCAGGGACTGGCCCGAAGCCACCCTCCTCTGGTCATGACTGCGGACGGTCCGGCCCTAAGGCCCGGACGGTCCGCAGTGCAATAGAACAAAGTGTCCACACAAATGGTCAGACTTCGGACCCCCTCTGGAGGATCGCGGACCGTCCGCCCCCGAGGCCCGGACAGTCCGCGCGTCCATGACTTCACAATTTTTCAAACATGCTTTTGAAAGAACTTTTAACTCACGAAATGTGAAGCGCTGTTAGTCCTCATGCAAATGCAACTACTTGATGCTCTATGAGGCACTAAGTCTTACACAGATCTAAGTCATTGACCCCTCTTAATAGTACGGCTATCTAGCCTACTAATCCGGTCAGGTATCTTCTCTAAACACCTCAAGACTGGCAAAAATGAAACCTATATTATACCTTTCCCTTCATCTGATCCACAACCAATGCGTATGATTCTTCAACATTTCCTGTTCTGTGTGGTCCAACCCTGCATTCTTATTTCTCCAAGAATCGTTAGTCCACAAGCAGTTGTCATTAATTACCAAAACATTACCAAAGGGGCCTAGATGATTCACAATCTCCCCCTTTTTGGTAATTGATGACAACACTACATAATATATTAAAGAGAAGTTTAGTTTATCCAAATCTCCCTCATACCTAAGGTATAAGATAGATCTTGGAGATGAGTTTCATATGACTTATCTTGATTTGAAGTTCTATCTGAGAGATAGATAAATCCCAATAAAAACTCAGTATGTAAGAAAGGCTCCTCCTAAGTGTGTGCAGGATTATTTGAAGCTGAAGATATAACACACATAATATATTGGAGTTTGATGGAGACTTTCCTACAATCATGGTTATCGAGGCATAAAAGAGATGATTCGTAGAGTGAGCGCAGCAATTATAATCACTCCTCGATTAACCACACATAGAGTAATTTGAACTAAAACATAGTTCATCCCACAGAATATTACAGATAGTAGTCCACAGACATACGACATAGAGTTAACAGTTCAAACCAGTTCCAAATGCGTAAGACATAAACTAATGCAAGCGGCATAAAAAAAGTAAAATGCATATGCATGGTCTTAATGTCCACATAGAACCACCAACTCGCCGCATAGAACCACCAACTCCCCCTGAAGGAGACGCCAGACAACTTCTCATCACTTCTCTCCCCCTTTGGCATCAATTGCCACAAAGGAGAGGCCTCACTGATCACTAGGCGGAGGATGCATGTTGTAGTAGTGAGTGCTGAAGGTGTCAAACAGGGAGGAGAACTGGCCAAAATCCTGCTGGAGCTGCTGCTGCCTCTGACTTATATCATGCATGTTGTCATTTGTAGAAAGATTGTCAAATTGACTGGAGAGAGCACCCATGTTATCTTGAAAACTCTGTTGCATATTATTTAGCCTGGACATGATGGGATCAGTGACATTAGTGTGAATGTGATCACGAAACTTAGAAAACTCAGAGTTGAGCGCATCCCAGTTACTGTCAAAACGAGACTGCATGTCATCGAGGCGGTGATCCACATGTGTCATCAAGCCCTCAAAGCGAGTATCAATATGAGTCTCAAGCCCCTGCTGCATATTGTGAAAATAAGGATCAAAGTATCCTGGACCAGGCTCCCAATATTGCTGAGGCTGAGGAGGAGGTGGAGGAGGAGGCATCTGTGCGCCCTCAACATTAGGAGCTGCTCCACCCTCATAGCCAGGGTCTTCCTCATTATCTGGGAAAGGAGTGAGTGGCCTGGTGAGAAACCCTATTTCATTCTTAAAAGGTCTGAATGGTGTGTGAACAATCTCACATGGGCCCTCAAATCTTGACTTGGATTTGATGAGAGCCATAATGTAAGGAGCATATGCTAAATTTTGATTCTTGTCCATTTTCAAATCATTAAGCTGCTTCATCATGAAAAGAACAATATTCATGACTTCACCATTCATGATATGCTGGATGATGTTCCAGAACTTATCTCGTATTTTACTCTTATCACCACTCTTGGGAAGAATGGTGACTCTGGCAATCTTGTTGATTATAGCAGGATGATGTCTGAGTCCTCCTGTCTCGCCAAACCTCCTGGGTATTCCGAGCCTGGCTGGCTCATAAAATTGCACAAAATCCTCAAAATTATCTTCAGTATAAAGATCCAGCCCAGCAGAAATGGTGCCATAATCTAGACTGTTGGCAGTGGCAAAGTCAGCAAAAGAAGCAGAATAGCGCTTGAAGCCAGTCATCCAGGTGATAGATTCTTCTTCAATATCAATCTCCGAGGTAGCCAGGAATTGCTTAACAGCCATTTCATTGAAATCTGTGCGTTGCCTCATAAACTGATACAGTCCACATGTTTCAAACTTAGGGATCAGACCCTCCATGACTGATTGACTTAGCAAGAAGGACCAATCAATCACCTGATGCTTATGAAAATTTGTATCCACCAGGGTGCCCCAAAAGACATCAAACTGCAGCTGAGTGTGGAAAAACTGGATATTTGTATCCGATGGCAGAGTGTACTGGTTCACAGTCCGTCTAGAGCAGTACTCAGCCATAGAAAATCTCCGCTTTGGATATGTCCATCCTTGGGTATCAATGGGATAATCGGGATGAACATGAGGAAAATCTTCAGCATCCATGGATTCAGTGCCCCCAGCTGAGGATTGGGCCTCTGAATCAGCGGTTGGTGTATAGTCATCATCATTTCCACGAGGGCGCTTGGATTTAAAGCGACCTACAAGTTTCTTGCGGAGACCACCAAAACCACTGCAACAATGTGACAGACATCCATAGATAAATAATGGATACCAATCACCACTATAAAAAGGAATGGAACTGTAATGCTCTGCCAGGGTCCAGACGGTCCGTGCTAGGGGGCCGGACTGTCCGCGCCAGAGGCCTGGACGGTCCGTGTCCACCAGGCGGACGGTCCGCGATCGACCAGGGGCGACTCCAAAGAACCCTAGCCGCCACAAATGTTGAATTTGATGATTTTGTAGAGAATACTTATCCAAACGAGTTCAAAATTTTGCATAGCATTCACATTGAGGAGAACTAACAATCCCACCAATCAGATTTTGAAAACTACTGCTCAATTTCAGATCAGAGAGGAAACCCAAACAATCTCAAAATTGAAGAGATTTGATGAAATCCACAAGATTTGAAGATACCGTGATGAAGACATGTTGATGGAATGTTGCCACAAGCTGTCGGACTGTCCGTGCTCAACTTCACTTCTCCGTCCGTGCACACTCGACACAGGAGAGTATTTGGCGAGTGGAGAGGAAGAGAGAAAGGGCGAATGAGCACAAATGACAAGACTGCGGCCTCTCCCCGATTTTACTGCCCTGTCGCGGACGGTCCGCGCTGGGGCGGCGGACGGTCCGCGCCCTGATGAGTTCAGACGGTCTGCGAGGCTGATCGGACTGTCCAGTTCCTGATGCTGCGGACGGTCCGCGGTCCATGGGCGGACGGTCCGCGGCCTGATACTCATTTTCCAATTGATGTCCACTTTCTGATTTTGAATTTCGAATCCGAATTGGTGCTTATATATGGACATTTCGACCAATCCAAGAGTTAGTATGCATGCATATACATATTATGTAATTGAGTAATGCAAAATTTTTGAATTAAACTATCTAGAGCAATTTGGAATGAAAAATGCACCAATAATACCAAATAAATAGCATAAAGAGCATATTTAGACCCGAGATGCAATACGACACATGTGTGATCAACTTCAAGCCACATTTGAGAGATCGATCACATTCATTTCACTTCTTAGAGAACAAAATCTTGTTTCATCCAAAGGCTTTGTAAAAATGTCTGCTAATTGATCATCCGTGCCAATGGAATAAATAGAGATATCTCCCTTGCCAACATGATCTCTTAAGAAGTGATGCCGTATATCAATATGCTTAGTTCTTGAGTGTTGGACCGGATTGGTAGCCAATTTTACCGCACTCTCATTATCACACATGAGAGGCACATTCTTAAAAATAATTCCATAATCCAATAAGGTTTGTTTCATCCATAATAGTTGAGCACAACAATTTCCGGCCGATATATATTCCGCCTCGGCGGTAGATAGAGCAACCGAATTTTGTTTCTTAGAAGACCATGAAACAAGAGATCTACCAAGAAATTGACAACAACCGGAGGTGCTTTTTCTATCAACTTTGCATCCCGCATAGTCCGAATCCGAATATCCAATTAATTCAAAGTGAGCACCTTTGGGATAACATAGACCAATATTGGGAGTATACTTCAAATATCTTAGAATTCTTTTAGCGGCCTTCAAGTGAATCTCTCTAGGTGAAGCTTGAAATCGAGCACACATGCATACACTAAACATAACATCGGGCCTAGATGCAGTAATATAAAGCAAACTACCAATTATTGAACGATAAAGTTTTTGATCAACCATAGTACCTCCTTCATCTAAGTCTAGATGACCATTTGTTGCCATTGGAGTCCTGATAGGCTTAGCATTTTCTAAACCAAACTTCTTGAGCATGTCCTTCAAATATTTTGATTGACTTATAAAAATTCCATCTTTCAATTGTTTGATTTGAAGGCCAAGAAAGAAGCTCAATTCTCCTATCATAGACATTTCAAATTCTTTTGACATCATTTTTCCGAACTCCTCACAAAATAATTCATTAGTAGATCCAAAAATAATATCATCAACGTAGATTTGACAAACAAATAAGTATTTGCCAATTCTTTTAGTGAATAGAGTAGTGTCAACCTTCCCAATTTTGAAGTCTTTGGAAAGCAAGAAATCCCTAAGCCTTTCATACCAAGTGCGTGGAGCTTGCTTAAGCCCATAGAGAGCTTTAGAAAGCTTGAACACATGGTTAGGTCTTTTGGGGTCCTCAAAACCGGGAGGTTGTTCAACATACACTAGTTCACTAATCTTACCATTTAGGAAGGCACTCTTTACATCCATTTGGTAGAGCTTGATATTATGTGCACAAGCATAAGCAAGTAGAATCCGGATTGCTTCTAATCTTGCTACGGGAGCAAATGTCTCCCCAAAATCCAATCCTTCAATTTGAGTATATCCTTGTGCAACTAATCTTGCCTTGTTTCTTACTACCACACCATCTTCATTGTGCTTGTTGCGAAACACCCATTTTGTACCAATAACATTGTGGTTCTTTGGTCTCTCAACAAGCTCCCAAACTTCATTTCGAGCAAAGTTATTTAATTCTTCATGCATTGCATTCATTCAATCAACATCAAGTAGAGCTTCATCTACACGGTTAGGTTCCATACAAGATACAAAAGAGAAATGTTCACAAAACGAAGCTATGCGAGAGCGAGTTTGAACACCCTTACTAATATCACCCACAATTTGATCAACCGGGTGATCCTTCACAATGGAATGATGAATTCTTGATACCGTTTGATAATTGCTTGTTGAAGCATTAGGAGGAACCGAAGGTCTTGAAGTACCTTGATCATGAGTATCCATGGTTTCATTGAGTTGTTGGCTTTGGTGATCTTCCTCATTTAGAGTTGAGGATGAAGGAATGACAACCACACTATTTTCATCATCATCTTCCTTTGGTTTTATTTCACCAATGGCCATTGTTTTCATTGCATTTATCAATTGAGTTCCCCCAACATCATCGAGATTATCACTCTCATCTTGAGACCCATTTGTTTCATCGAATTCAACATCATATGCTTCCTCAATAATACCATGAGTTTTGTTGAAGACTCTATAAGCCTTACTATTTGATGAATATCCAAGAAGAAAACCCTCATCACATTTCTTCTCAAATTTAGAAAGCCGGCTTCCCTTTCTCAAAATATAACATTTGCAACCGAATACCCTAAAATATGAGATATTTGGCTTTCTACCAATGAGCAATTCATATGGAGTTTTCTTCAAGAGCTTGTGACAATATAGTCTATTTGATGAATGACAAGCGGTATTTATTGCCTCAGCCCAATAAGAATCTGATATACTATATTCCGCTAACATAGACCTAGCCATATCAATAAGAGTTCTATTCTTTCTTTCAACAATACCGTTTTGTTCCGGGGTATATTTGGAAGAGAATTCATGTTTGATACCCTTGTCATCACAATATTGATCAATTCTTGCATTTTTGAATTCCGACCCATTATCACTTCTAACCTTTTTGATGTCGAAATCAAATTGATTTTGAGCCAATATAGCAAATGACTTGAATGTTTCAAACACATTGGATTTGTCTCGTAGAAAATAAACCCAAGTAAATCTTGAATAATCATCCACAATCACTAGACAATAAGAATTACCACCAATACTTACAAAAGATGTGGGCCCAAATAAATCCATGTGAAGTAATTCCAAAGGTCGATGAGTGGACATTTGACTTTTATTTGGATGAGTGTTTGCCACTTGCTTACCGGCTTGACAAGAGCTACACAATTTGTTCTTTTCAAACTTCACATCTTTTAAGCCTCGAACTAAGTCATGCTTGGTTAACCGATTGAGTTGCTTCATCCCAACATGACCAAGTCTTCTATGCCATAACCAACCTAGTGAAGCTTTTGAAAATAGGGAAGTTGTGAGCTTTGCCTCATTAGATGAGAAATCAACAAGATAAAGATTTTCATGTCTAAAACCTTTAAACTTAAGATTGCTACCATCAACACTAGAGATAATAACATCTTCAACCGTGAAATTGCAACAAAATCCTAAATCACATAATTGAGCTACGGAAAGTAAATTAAAATTCAAAGACTCAACCAATAGCACATTTGATATAGAATGATCATTTGAGATAGCAATTTTACCCAAACCTTTAACCTTTCCTTTACGATTATCTCCAAATGTGATACTATCATAATTTGAGCAATCTTCCTCACTCATTTGGGTAAACATTTTCATATCCCCGGTCATGTGTTGAGTACATCCACTATCCAACACCCAATGATTCCCTCCCGCCTTGTAGTTTACCTACAAAAGGAAATCAATCTCTTTTAGGTACCCAAACTTGCTTGGGTCCTCGGATGTTAGTGACCAAGGTCTTTGGCACCCAAATAGCTTTCTTTTTGTTTCCAACAATTGAAGTACCAACAAATTTAGCATGAACACCTTTTGCATTATGAGAAAGAACATAACAATGCTCAAAACAAGTGGAGGATACATTTTTGAACTTGGGACAATTTTTCTTAACGTGTCCCTTTTTGTGACACTTGTGACACACTTTGTCACATTCTTTCACAAACAATGTCTTTTGCTTTACAAAAGCATTCTTTCCTTTCTTGGGAACATATCCAAGACCTTCACGGTTAAGAGAGCATCATTGACTTCCCAATATGAAATCCAATTTAGCCTTACCACCATATGCCTTTTCTAGGTCATGAGTTAGAGTGTTTATTCTATCTACTAACACTTCATTCTCAACAATAATTTTTGATTCATCAAGAGCAATGTTATCATTGAGAGAAATTTTGCATTTATCACAAATAGAGTTAGTAGGTAGTGGTTCACTTGTAAGACTATCAAGTAAGTCACAAGTGACTCCAACATCCTTAGTGACCACCTCAACTTCATGCACAATAGATGATTTTTGAGCATCCGCAAGCTTCTCACAATTTTCTTTTAGATCATTGTGAGAGGTCTTGAGCTCCTCAAAAGACACTTGGAGGTTTTTATACAATTCCTTCAAGGTCTTAAATTTTTCTTTTTCTTTGTGCATGTAGTCATCGGTCTCACCTAACATTCTAACAAGATCATCATATGAATAGCCATCATCATCAACATCATCGATATCATCATCATGTTTTATATCATTTAAATCGGTGATGATTTTTACCTTAGCATCTCCCTTTGCCATGAGACAATGGGGGGATGAGAAGAGTGAGGGAGCTTCCTTGATGGCAATTCCGGCATTAAGCTTGGATGAGGTGTCATCATCATCATCATCCGAGCTATCATCCGAGTCCCATTCAACTAAGTAGGCTTTGCCATCTTTCTTCTTGTTATAATATTTCTTTTTCTTCTTGTCACTTTCATCTTTGCCCTTCTTCTTCTTGCTTGGGCAATTCATGGCAATGTGACCAGGTTCCCCACACTCAAAACACTTTCTATCATTGAAAGCATTTCTTCTAGATGTTTGACCTCTTCTAGGTTGACCTCTCTTCATCTTCATGAATTTATTGAATTTCCTTACAAATAAAGCCATGTCACCATCACTCTCACTTTCATTTTCTTCATCATTGCTATCTTCTTTTTCAATTGCCTTTGAGGTCTTGGCTTTGAGAGCAATAGATTCATTTTTCACCTTCTTTGCCAAACTTAAAGCATCGGCTTGTGACTTCTTAAATATATCTTGAGTGAGAATTTCTCCCAATACTTCGGTTGGAGAAGTTGTAGATAGATCACTCCTTACTAGCATTGTCACAATAGTCTCATATTTCTCCGGAAGTGATCTAAGGAACTTGTGTGTGAAATCCACATCCGGTACATTAAAACCAAGTCCTTTGAGTTCATTTACTATCTCATTCAACCGATTGAACATATCGGATACACTCTCATCTTCTTTCATAATAAATTGCTCAAACTTCCCTTTGCACACATATAGTTTGGCACTCTTCACAATTGTAGTTCCTTCATGAATTTCCATTAGTTTTATCCAAATCTCATGAGCGGTTGTGAGATTCTTGATACGATTGAACTCATTTATATCAAGAGCATCATAAAAGACATTCATGGCTTGATCATTTGTGAGGATATTCTCATTATCACTAACGGATGGTTCATCTTCCTTCAACACAACAAATCCATCCCTGACAATTGGCCAAATTTTTCCACTCATTGCTCTAAGATGCATTGACATTCTTATTTTCCAATAATCATAATTGTTTCCATCAAAGTGCGGTGGCTTCCCAATGTGCACATTGTTGTTACTAGCCATTTTGTCCCACTCCGGGATGATTAGATCCACAACCAATGGAGTCCTCGGCTCTGATACCACTTGTAGGATCTAGGACACCGGCTAGAGGGGGGGTGAATAGACGGTTTTGACTTAAAATCAAAAATACTAAATAAATTTAATCAATACAACAAGAGGAATAAATTCTCTAGTGACAATAAGTAAACAATGTATGAAAAACAACTACGAAGATTGAATACTTGAAGAACAATAAGCAAATCACTAATCAATTGCAAGGCAATAAGTAATGCGAGAAGGTAGAGACACCGAAATTTATCTCGTGGTATCGGTGATTTGCCGATCACCCCTAATCCACGTTGAGGTGGACTTCAAGCTCTCACTTGCTCCTCTATCAAGACACGACTTGATCTTTGAGCCAAGTGGACAAGAAATCACTCAATACCTCGGTTCCGCTAATGTCACCTTTGCCGCTCCGGCGAGGTAAGCGCGAACCCCTCACAATCAACACCGCGGCTTCTCCACAATCTTCTTGGAGAGCTCGACGGAGACAATCACCCGAGCCGTTGAAAGGGAAATGTGCCCTTGGGCCATTTCTAAGTATTTTGGTGATTGAGTGCAAACACAAGGGCTTAAATGTGAAAATATGCTCATGGATGAACAAAGTGCAAATCACAAGTAAAGGTATGTTTCTAAGCCTTAGTACATTAGTTTTGTGTACTAACATCTTGTCTAAGTGTTAGAAACAGGAGAAAGAAGAAAAGAAAAGAAGTGGAGAGTGGCTGTGTACAGCCAAAGGCTGCTTCGGACTGGGGCACCGGACTGTCCGGTGTGCACCGGACAGTGTCCGGTGCGCCAAACCACCACAGAGCAAACCAGCCGCTCTCGGGTTTTTCTCCGGCGACTTCGGCTAAAATTCACCGGACTGTCCGGTGTGCACCGGACTGTCCGGTGAGCCAACGGTCGGCCGGGCCAACGGTCGGCCGCGCGATCGGCGCGCGACACGTGGCCGAGCCAACGGTCGGAAGGAAGCACCGGACTGTCCGGTGTGCACCGGACATGTCCGGTGCGCCAACGGTGCGCAGATCTGACTCAGACAGCAACGGTCGGATGCGCTGTTTAAGGAAACAAATCGGGCACCGGACAGTGTCCGGTGTGCACCGGACTGTCCGGTGCGCCACGAGACAGAAGGCAAAGATGGCCTTCCAGATTTGTTCCCAACGGCTCCTAGCTGCCTTGGGGCTATAAAAGGGACCCCTTGGCGCATGGAGGAGAACACCAAGCATTCCTACATCTCGTCTAAGCACCAAGACATCAATCTCACGCATTCGTTTCATTGTGATAGCATATAGAGCTCTTGTGGAGTTGTGAACTCTTTGTGTTGCGTTGCGAGCTCTTGTTGCGACTTGTGTGCGTGTTGTTGCTCTGATTTTCGAGTCTTGTGTGCGTTGCTCATTCCCACCTTACTCCGTATTTCTTTGTGAACTCAATTGTAAGGGCGAGAGACTCCAAGTTGTGGAGATTCCTCGCAAACGGGAAAAGATCAAAGGAAAGAAAAACACCGTGGTATTCAAGTTGATCATTGGATCACTTGAGAGGAGTTGAGTGCAACTCTCGTCCGTTGGGACGCCACAACGTGGAGTAGGCAAGTTTTGTACTTGGCCGAACCACGGGATAACCACCGTGTCAACTCTGTGATTGCTTTCTTGTGGTTATCGTGTTTTGAGTTCTCTCTAGCCACTTGGCAATTACTGTGCTAACGCTTAATCTAAAGTTTTGTGGCTATAAGTTTAAGTTTTTACAGGATCACCTATTCACCCCCCCCTCTAGGTGCTCTCAATTGGTATCAGAGGCGTTCTCTTCAAGAAAGGGACTAACCGCCCGAAGAGATGGATCCTAAGGGGAAGGGAATTGTGATCAACGACAAGGAGAAGGAGTCCTTCGTCAACGAGCCAAGGGATGACAAGTCCAATGACTCGGGCTCGGGCCACAAGCGAAAAGATGGGAAGAAGAAGAAGACAAGACGCATCAAGGAGATCGTCTACTACGACAGCGATGAGTCCTCTTCTTCCCAAAAGGACGACGACCACGACAAACAAAAGACGGTTAACTCAAACTTTTCTTTTGATTATTCGCGCATTCCATATAGCTCAAATGCTCATTTGCTCCCCATTCCACTTGGCAAGCCTCCTCACTTTGATGGAGAGGACTACGGATTTTGGAGTCACAAAATGCGTACTCACCTATTTTCTCTCCATCCAAGCATTTGGGAGATTGTGGAAAGTGGAATGAAATTTGATAGCTCGGATAGCCCTTCATTCATTAATGAGCAAATCCATAAGAATGCACAAGCTACCACTGTTCTTCTAGCTTCATTGTGCAGGGATGAATATAACAAAGTGAGCGGCTTGGATAACGCCAAGCAGATCTGGGACACCCTCAAGATTTCTCATGAGGGGAATGACGTTACCTTGCTCACCAAAATGGAGTTGGTGGAAGGCGAGCTTGGACGATTCGCGATGATAAGGGGCGAGGAGCCAACTCAGACATACAACCGGCTCAAGACCCTTATCAACAAAATAAGGAGCTACGGAAGCACGCGATGGACGGACCACGACGTCGTCCGACTAATGCTCAGGTCCTTTACCGTTCTTGATCCTCATTTGGTGAATAATATTCGTGAGAATCCCAGGTACACCAAAATGTCGCCCGAAGAAGTCCTAGGAAAATTCGTCAGCGGGCGAATGATGATCAAGGAGGCAAGGTATGTGGACGACGCCTTGAATGGACCGATCAACGAGCCGCAACCTTTTGCTCTCAAAGCCACAAGGAGCAAGGAGACGCTACCCAGCAAGGTGGCGCAAATTGAGGCAGCCGGTCTTAATGATGAAGAAATGGCCCTCATCATCAAGAGATTCAAGACGGTGCTAAAGGGTCGCAATGGACAGCCGAGCAAGACTAAGACCAAGGGGAAGCGATCATGCTTCAAATGCGGTAAGCTTGGTCATTTTATTGCTAACTGTCCTGAAAATGAAAGTGACCAGGAAAAGGGGAACAAAAGGGAGAAGAAGAAGCACTACAAGAAAGCCAAGGGCGAGGCGCATCTAGGAAAGGAGTGGGATTCGGATTGCTCCTCCTCCGACTCCGACAATGAGGGACTCGCCGCCACCGCCTTCAACAAATCGGCCCTCTTCCCCAACGAGCGTCACACGTGTCTCATGGCTAAGGAGAAGAAAGTAAGTACTCGAAACTCTACTTATGCTTCTTCTAGTGATAATGATTCTAGTGACGATGATGAAATAGACTATTCTAGTTTATTTAAAGGTCTAGATAGAATTACAATTGGCAAAATTAATGAATTAATTGATGCATTGAATGAGAAGGATAAACTCTTAGAGAAACAAGAGGATTTATTGTATGAAGAGCATGATAAATTTTTAGAAGCTCAAAAATCTCATGCTCTAGAAGTTAAAAGAAATGAGATGCTTACTTGTGAATTATCTTCATGCCATGAAACAATTTCTAAATTAAAGAGCATTAACGATGAGTTGAATGTTAAGATAGAAATAGCTAGTAAATCAACAACTTGTGTAGAAAATGTTGTTATTTGCAATAGATGTAAAGACTTTGATATTGATGCTTGTAGTGAACACATAGCTTCTATTGCAAAGTTAAATAATGAAGTGGCTAGTCTTAATGCTCAACTTAAGACTAGCAAAAGTGATTTTGAAAAACAAAAATTTGCTAGGGATGCCTACACGGTTGGTAGACACCCCTCAATTAAGGATGGACTTGGCTTCAAGAGGGAAGCCAAGAACTTAACAAGCCATAAGGCTCCCATTCCCGCCAAGGAGAAAGGGAAGGCCCCTATGGCTACTAGTGCTAAAAGGAACCATGCATTTTTGTATCATGATAGAAGACAAACTAGAAATGTAAGTCATGATGCTTTTGATTCATATGTTTATGATTCTCATGCCATGTTTGCTCCTAGTTCCTCTTATGTGTATGATAGAAATGTTACTAGGAGAAATGTTGTTCCTAAAAGAAATGCTATTCATCATGTGCCTAGAAGGAATGTTATTCATGCTCCTAGGAAAATAGCAAATGAACCTTCTACAATTTATTGTGCTTTAAATACTTCCTTTGCAATTTGTAGAAAGGGTATGAAGGTAATTGCTAGGAAGTTAGGGGCAAGATGCAAGGGAGATAAAACTTGCATTTGGGTCCCTAAGGATATATGTGCTAACCTTGTAGGACCCAACATGAGTTGGGTACCTAAGACCCAAGCCTAAATTTGCCTTGCAGGTTTATGCATCCGGGGGTTCAAGCTGGATTATCGACAGCGGATGCACAAACCATATGACGGGGGAGAAGAAGATGTTCACCTCCTACGTCAAGAATAAAGATTCCCAAGATTCAATTGTATTCGGTGATGGGAATCAAGGCAAGGTAAAAGGTTTAGGTAAAATTGCAATTTCTAATGAGCACTCCATATCTAATGTGTTTTTAGTAGAGTCTCTTGGATATAATCTGCTATCTGTTAGTCAATCATGCAATATGGGGTATAACTGTCTATTTACAAATGTAGATGTGTCTGTCTTTAGAAGAAGTGATGTTCACTAGCTTTTAAGGGTGTATTAGACGGCAAACTTTATTTAGTTGATTTTGCAAAAGAAGAGGCCGGTCTAGATGCATGCTTAATAGCTAAGACTAGCATGGGCTGGCTGTGGCATCGCCGCTTAGCACATGTGGGGATGAAGAACCTTCACAAGCTTCTAAAAGGAGAACACGTGATAGGTTTGACTAACGTGCATTTCGAAAAAGATAGACCTTGTGCAGCTTGTCAAGCAGGTAAACAAGTGGGAGGAGCGCATCACAGCAAGAACGTGATGACCACTTCAAGACCCCTGGAGCTGCTGCATATGGACCTCTTCGGACCTGTCGCCTATCTGAGCATAGGAGGGAGTAAGTATGGTTTAGTTATTGTTGATGATTTTTCCCGCTTCACTTGGGTGTTCTTTTTGCAGGATAAGTCTGAAACCCAATGGACCCTCAAGCGCTTCCTCAGGAGAGCTCAAAATGAGTTTGAGCTCAAGGTGAAGAAGATAAGGAGTGACAACGGGTCCGAGTTCAAGAACCTTCAAGTGGAAGAGTTTCTTGAGGAGGAAGGGATCAAGCACGAGTTCTCCGCTCCCTACACACCACAGCAAAATGGTGTGGTAGAGAGAAAGAACAGGACGCTAATCGACATGGCGAGGACGATGCTTGGAGAATTTAAGACCCCCGAGCGGTTTTGGTCGGAAGCCGTGAACACGGCTTGCCACGCCATCAACAGGGTCTACCTTCACCGACTCCTCAAGAAGACGTCGTATGAACTACTAACCGGTAACAAACCCAATGTATCGTACTTTCGTGTATTTGGGAGTAAATGCTACATTCTAGTGAAGAAGGGTAGAAATTCTAAGTTTGCTCCCAAAGCTGTAGAAGGGTTTTTGTTAGGTTATGACTCAAATACAAAGGCGTATAGAGTCTTCAACAAATCATCGGGTTTGGTTGAAGTCTCTAGCGACGTTGTATTCGATGAGACTAATGGCTCTCCAAGAGAGCAAGTTGTTGATTGTGATGATGTAGATGAAGAAGATGTTCCGACGGCCGCTATACGAACCATGGCGATTGGAGAAGTACGGCCACAGGAACAAGATGAACGAGATCAACCTTCTTCCTCGACCATGGTGCTACCCCCAACTCAAGACGATGAACAGGTTCATCAACAGGAGGCATGTGATCAAGGGGGAGCACAAGATAATCATGTGATGGAGGAAGAAGTGCAACCGGCACCTCCAACCCAAGTCCGAGCGGTGATTCAAAGGAATCATCCCGTCGACCAAATTCTGGGTGACATCAGCAAGGGAGTAACTACTCGATCTCGCTTAGTCAATTTTTGTGAGCATTACTCTTTTGTCTCCTCTATTGAGCCTTTCAGGGTAGAGGAGGCCTTGCTAGATCCGGACTGGGTGTTGGCCATGCAGGAGGAGCTCAACAACTTCAAGAGGAATGAAGTTTGGACACTGGTGCCTCGTCCGAAGCAAAATGTTGTGGGAACCAAGTGGGTATTCCGCAACAAACAGGACGAGCACGGGGTGGTGACGAGGAACAAAGCTCGACTTGTGGCAAAAGGTTATGCCCAAGTCGCAGGTTTGGACTTTGAGGAGACTTTCGCTCCTGTGGCTAGGCTAGAGTCCATTCGTATCTTGCTAGCATATGCCGCTCACCATTCTTTCAGGTTGTACCAAATGGATGTAAAGAGCGCTTTCCTCAACGGGCCAATCAAGGAGGAGGTGTACGTGGAGCAACCCCCTGGCTTCGAGGATGAACGGTACCCCGACCATGTGTGTAAGCTCTCTAAGGCGCTCTATGGACTTAAGCAAGCCCCAAGAGCATGGTATGAATGCCTTAGAGACTTTTTACTTGCTAATGCTTTCAAGGTTGGGAAGGCCGATCCAACTCTTTTTACAAAGACATGTGATGGTGATTTGTTTGTGTGCCAAATTTATGTCGATGACATAATATTTGGTTCTACTAACCAAAAGTCTTGTGAAGAGTTTAGCAGGGTGATGACGCAGAAATTCGAGATGTCGATGATGGGCGAGTTGAACTACTTCCTTGGGTTCCAAGTGAAGCAACTCAAGGACGGCACCTTCATCTCCCAAACGAAGTACACGCAAGATCTGCTAAAGCGGTTTGGGATGAAGGACGCCAAGCCCGCAAAGACTCCGATGGGGACCGACGGACACACCGACCTCAACAAAGGAGGTAAGTCCGTTGATCAAAAAGCATACCGGTCAATGATAGGTTCTTTGCTTTACTTATGTGCTAGTAGACCGGATATTATGCTTAGCGTATGCATGTGTGCTAGATTTCAATCCGATCCTAAGGAGTGTCACTTAGTGGCAGTGAAGCGAATTCTTAGATATTTGGTTGCTACGCCTTGCTTCGGGCTCTGGTATCCAAAGGGGTCTACCTTTGACTTAGTTGGATACTCAGACTCCGACTATGCTGGATGTAAGGTCGATAGGAAGAGTACATCGGGGACGTGCCAATTCTTAGGAAGGTCCCTGGTGTCATGGAACTCTAAGAAACAAACATCCGTTGCCCTATCCACCGCTGAGGCCGAGTACGTTGCCGCAGGTCAGTGTTGCGCGCAACTACTTTGGATGAGGCAAACCCTCCGGGACTTTGGCTACAATCTGAGCAAAGTCCCACTCCTATGTGATAATGAGAGTGCTATCCGCATGGCGGAAAATCCTGTTGAACACAGCCGCACAAAGCACATAGACATCTGGCATCACTTTTTGAGAGACCACCAGCAAAAGGGAGATATCGAAGTGTTTCATGTTAGCACCGAGAACCAGCTAGCCGATATCTTCACTAAACCTCTAGATGAGAAGACCTTTTGCAGGTTGCGTAGTGAGCTAAATGTCATAGATTCGCGGAACCTGGATTGAATTGTAGCATACATGTACTTATGCCTTTGATCATGTTCCTTTTTGCATTTTGTTGCTTATTATGGTGCTCAAGTTGTACAAACACTCCCTGGATCTCACAAGTCCGTTGCAAAGTGATGCACATGTTTAGGGGGAGATGTGTTACAACTTGACCCTTTGAGACTAACCATGTGCTTGAGTTTGATAATTTAGTCTCGAAGGAGGATTGAAAGGGAAAAGGTGGACTTGGACCATGAAAGACTTCCACTGCACTCCGATGAGAGGGTAACTAATTCCAAGTTCATCTCATGAAATCTTATTGCCATTTGCTCTTAATTGAAGACTTTGGTGAGGCAATGGGGTTAAAAGGGGCCAAGATTGATCCCGTTTTGGTGCTTGATGCCAAAGGGGGAGAAAATAAAGGCCAAAGCGATAAATGGATCAGCTACCACTTGAGAGATTTTGAAAACAGTAGAATAGAGCTCTTTGTTTTAGCAAAACTCTTTTATTGCGTCTCTTGTCAAAAGTTGGCTTCTTGTGGGGAGAAGTGTTGATTATGGGAAATAGGGGGAGTTTTTGAAATCTTTGATCAATCTCTTGTGGAATGACTCTCTTTATACTTCAACATGTGTGTTTGACTTAGAGATAGAGATTTAAATTTGATTTGCAAAAACAAACCAAGTGGTGGCAAAAGATGATCCATATATGCCAAAATTAAATAAAACTCAAAATCAGTTTTTATTTGAAGTGATTTTGCACTTGTTCTAGTTGCTTTATGTTGTGTTCGCATAAATCACCAAAAAGGGGGAGATTGAAAGGGAAATGTGCCCTTGGGCCATTTCTAAGTATTTTGGTGATTGAGTGCAAACACAAGGGCTTAAATGTGAAAATATGCTCATGGATGAACAAAGTGCAAATCACAAGTAAAGGTATGTTTCTAAGCCTTAGTACATTAGTTTTGTGTACTAACATCTTGTCTAAGTGTTAGAAACAGGAGAAAGAAGAAAAGAAAAGAAGTGGAGAGTGGCTGTGTACAGCCAAAGGCTGCTTCGGACTGGGGCACCGGACTGTCCGGTGTGCACCGGACAGTGTCCGGTGCGCCAAACCACCACAGAGCAAACCAGCCGCTCTCGGGTTTTTCTCCGGCGACTTCGGCTAAAATTCACCGGACTGTCCGGTGAGCCAACGGTCGGCCGGGCCAACGGTCGGCCGCGCGATCGGCGCGCGACACGTGGCCGAGCCAACGGTCGGAAGGAAGCACCGGACTGTCCGGTGTGCACCGGACATGTCCGGTGCGCCAACGGTGCGCAGATCTGACTCAGACAGCAACGGTCGGATGCGCTGTTTAAGGAAACAAATCGGGCACCGGACAGTGTCCGGTGTGCACCGGACTGTCCGGTGCGCCACGAGACAGAAGGCAAAGATGGCCTTCCAGATTTGTTCCCAACGGCTCCTAGCTGCCTTGGGGCTATAAAAGGGACCCCTTGGCGCATGGAGGAGAACACCAAGCATTCCTACATCTCGTCTAAGCACCAAGACATCAATCTCACGCATTCGTTTCATTGTGATAGCATATAGAGCTCTTGTGGAGTTGTGAACTCTTTGTGTTGCGTTGCGAGCTCTTGTTGCGACTTGTGTGCGTGTTGTTGCTCTGATTTTCGAGTCTTGTGTGCGTTGCTCATTCCCACCTTACTCCGTATTTCTTTGTGAACTCAATTGTAAGGGCGAGAGACTCCAAGTTGTGGAGATTCCTCGCAAACGGGAAAAGATCAAAGGAAAGAAAAACACCGTGGTATTCAAGTTGATCATTGGATCACTTGAGAGGAGTTGAGTGCAACTCTCGTCCGTTGGGACGCCACAACGTGGAGTAGGCAAGTTTTGTACTTGGCCGAACCACGGGATAACCACTGTGTCAACTCTGTGATTGCTTTCTTGTGGTTATCGTGTTTTGAGTTCTCTCTAGCCACTTGGCAATTACTGTGCTAACGCTTAATCTAAAGTTTTGTGGCTATAAGTTTAAGTTTTTACAGGATCACCTATTCACCCCCCCCCCTCTAGGTGCTCTCAGCCGTCTAGGAGGCGGCAACCTCCAAGAGTAACAAGCCAATGATGCTTGCTCGGTGTACCACCTAGTGCCTCAAGAATCACCAAATGATGCAAATGCACTAGGAACCCTCAATCTCTCACTAGAATGCAATCTCAAGCAAAGAGTGTGAGAGAGTGAGTTGGAGGATCACAAATGAGCTCAATGTGTGCAAGGAATGGCCAAGAGGACTCTCTCACACGAGCTACCCTTCTATTTATAGTCCCCCATCTAAAACCAACCGTTATGTGCAAAAGGGGGCAGTTCTGCACACACGTGGACCGTCCGCGCCCTAGGGCCGGACGGTCCGCCGTACATATAACGGCTATAATGACCGTTTGAAACATGTCAGAGCTGACTCAAAAGGTGGGTCCGGACAGTCCGCCCTTCAAGGCCGGACCGTCCGCGACCTGGCAAATTGAAACACCCGAGCCTCGGATCAAGAGAAGTTAACACACGCGGACCGTCCGGCTATAAATCCCGGACGGTCCGAGACCTGAGACAGTACTGTCCGGACTGGTCCCCCGGACAGTCCGTAGTACAAATCTACAAAAACACATAGTCCCTGTCCAAAAACGAGTTTGACACTTGTGGACCGTCCGCCCCTCACAGCCGGACCGTCCGCCTATAATTCAGGGACTGGCCCGAAGCCACCCTCCTCTGGTCATGACTGCGGACGGTCCGGCCCTAAGGCCCGGACGGTCCGCAGTGCAATAGAACAAAGTGTCCACACAAATGGTCAGACTTCGGACCCCCTCTGGAGGATCGTGGACCGTCCGCCCCCGAGGCCCGGACAGTCCACGCGTCCATGACTTCGCAATTTTTCAAACATGCTTTTGAAAGAACTTTTAACTCACGAAATGTGAAGCGCTATTAGTCCTCATGCAAATGCAACTACTTGATGCTCTATGAGGCACTAAGTCTTACACAGATCTAAGTCATTGACCCCTCTTAATAGTACGGCTATCTAGCCTACTAATCCGGTCAGGTATCTTCTCTAAACACCTCAAGACCGGCAAAAATGAAACCTATATTATACCTTTCCCTTCATCTGATCCACAACCAATGCGTATGATTCTTCAACATTTCCTGTTCTGTGTGGTCCAACCCTGCATTCTTATTTCTCCAAGAATCGTTAGTCCACAAGCAGTTGTCATTAATTACCAAAACATTACCAAAGGGGCCTAGATGATTCACAGCGAGAGAGGTTCGCGTGCGAGAGAGAGGTGAGGTGCTGACAGGCGGGGCCCAGTGGTCAGGGGGTGGGAGCGGCGCGCGGGTTGGGCCGCCTGGGCCAGAAGAGAGTGGGGGGGGAGCGCGCGCGCGAGCTGGGCTGAGATTCGGCCCAGCCGAGGGAGGGGAGAGGATTTTTCCTTTTTCCTTTTCTTATTCCATTCCTTTTTCTTTTCTTTTCTACTTTTGTTTCTTTTTCTCTTATCAAAATTTCTCTAAATGAACTTGGTGATAAATATGGTCTATGTGAGGTGCTTCAAATCATTTTAAGTGCATGCAAATGATGGGGTGACCTAGGGGTAGGGTTAAGGGAGAAGAATAAAATGAAGGGGGAAAATTAGGGGGGGTTAGGGTTTCAAACCTGGGTTGGGATTTTGGGATGTTACAAACCTACCCCACTTAAAGGAATCTCGCCCTCGAGATTAGACTGGATTTGGGAAAAGATAAGGGTATTCCCTCCTCAAGAAGTCCTCACTCTCCCAGGTGGCTTCCTCTTCTCCTTCTCTGCTCCACTGAACTTTATAGAGCTTTACTTCTGAGGTGCGGGTCTTTCTGACTGCTGAATCAAGAATCTTCACTGGTTTCTCACGATATTGAAGATCTTTCTGAATCTGCACTGTCTCTTCTTCGAGGTGACTTTCTGGTGCTTGCAGGCATTTGCGGAGCTGGGATACGTGGAACACATTGTGGATGTCGGACATGGATTCTGGTAGTTCCAGGCAGTATGCTGCGGGTCCTACCTTGCCAATAATGGGATAGGGACCTACAAAACGTGGGGCTAGCTTCCCTTTGACTTGGAACCTCCTGACACCACGCATTGGAGAAACCTTAAGGTAGACGAAGTCTCCTTCCTCAAATCGGAGTTCCCTCCGCCTGTTGTCTGCGTAACTCTTCTGTCGACTCTGAGCTTCAAGCAACCTTCTGCGGATCAGTGCAACTTTCTCCTCTGCCTCCTTGACAAAGGCAGGTCCTTCTAGTGCTTTTCCCCCACGTTGGACCACATGAGAGGGGTTTGGCATTTTCGTCCATACAGTGCTTCGAATGGTGACATCTTGATGCTGGACTGATAGCTATTGTTGTAAGAGAACTCTGCGTAGGGTAGACTGGACTCCCAACTTCTATCAAAAGCTAAAACACATGCTCTTAACAGATCTTCAAGGACTTTGTTGACCCTTTCTGTCTGCCCATCTGTCTGAGGGTGGTACGCGGTGCTGAAATCTAGCTTGGTGCCCATAGCTTTCTGAAGGCTTGTCCAGAATTTGGATGTGAATTGGGTTCCTCTGTCTGACACTATCTTCCTTGGGATGCCGTGGAGTCTGACTATCTCTTTGAGGTAGATCCGGGCAAGGGTGGCTCCTCCAAAGGTAGTTTTCACTGGAATGAAATGGGCTACCTTGGTGAGGCGGTCTATTATTACCCAGATGGAATCATTCCCTTTTTGCGTCCGGGGTAGTCCGGTTACGAAATCCATGCCTATTTCTTCCCACTTCCATTCAGGTATCGGGAGGGGTTGTAATAGGCCAGCAGGTTTTTGGTGTTCGGCCTTTGTTCGTTGGCAGATGTCACATCGGGCCACATACTGAGCTATTTCTTTCTTCATCCCCTTCCACCAGTATCTGGTCTTGAGGTCCAGGTACATCTTGGTAGTTCCGGGGTGGATGGAGTAGGCCGAGTCGTGAGCTTCCTTGAGTAGGACTTCTCGGGCCTCCCCTTTTGGTACACACAGACGGTGTTTGAACCAAAGGACTCCTTGGTTATCTGTCCTGAGGTCCGGGAGTTGTTCCTTCCGGGCTTTCTCCACAAGCCTTGCCGTCTCTGGGTCTAGATGTTGAGCTTTGCAGATGAGGTCTTCTAGCATTGGCTTGACTTCGAGACTGTCGTTGTTTCCCAGACATGCATTTAGTTGTGCCGATTCTTCCTTCTAGTCTTCTAAAAAGTTGGTCCCTTTTATTCCGAATGGTTTTCGACTGAGAGCGTCGGCCACCACATTGGCCTTCCCGGGGTGATAGTGAATTTCGAGGTCATAATCCTTGATCAGCTCTAACCATCTTCGCTGATGGAGATTGAGATCAGGTTGAGTGAATATGTACCTCAGACTCTTGTGATCGGTGAAAATATGGCATTTATTTCCGATTAGGTAATGCCTCCATATCTTTAAGGCATGCACTATGGCTGCCAATTCCAGATCATGGGTGGGGTAATTCTGCTCGCACGGCTTGAGTAGGCGTGATGCGTAAGCAATGACTTTCTCGTTCTGCATTAGCACACACCCTAAGCCTTGCCTTGAGACATCACAGAAGACGACAAAATCTTGATGAATATCTGGCAGTGATAGAACGGGTGCCGTTGTAAGCTTCTCCTTTATGATTTGGAAACTTCCTTCACATTTTGGGGTCCACACAAATTTGTGGTCTTTCTTGAGAAGTTCTGTCATTGGTCTTGCTATGCTGGAGAATCCTTTGATGAAGCGGCGGTAATACCCTGCCATTCCTAGGAAGCTTCGACCTTCACTGACGTTGGTTGGTTGCCTCCATTTTGACACTGCTTCTACTTTGGAAGGGTCCACTTCTATCCCTTCTGCGGTTAAGATATGCCCAAGGAAGGCTATCTTTTCCAACCAGAATTCACATTTACTGAGTTTGGCATAAAATTGGTGTGCTCTGAGTTTTCCAAGGACGATCCGAAGGTGACGCTTATGGTCTTCGCGGTTCTTTGAGTAAATAAGGATGTCGTCGATGAAGACTACGACAAACTTATCTAGCTCTTCCATAAACACTTTATTCATGAGGTTCATGAAAAAGGCGGGTGCGTTTGTCAGTCCGAACGACATTACTGTGAATTCATATTGCCCGTACCGGGTGACAAATGCAGTCTTTTGGATGTCCGCTTCCTTGATCCTCAATTGGTGGTAACCAGACCTCAGGTCTATCTTGGAGAAGTACTTGGCTCCTTGAAGCTGATCGAAGAGGTCGTCAATCCGAGGAAGTGGGTACTTGTTCTTGATGGTAACCTCATTTAACGATCGGTAATCAATACACATTCTCATGCTTCCATCCTTCTTGGAGACAAACAGGACTGGTGCTCCCCAAGGTGATGAGCTGGGACGAACGTACCCCTTTTGTTGAAGTTCTGAGATTTGAAGCTTTAGTTCTGCTAACTCGATTGGAGCCATGCGGTATGGTCTCTTTGCGATGGGTGCTATTCCAGGAATCAGATCTATGTAAAACTCCACTTCTCTTTCTGGTGGCATCCCTGGCAATTCTTCTGGAAATACGTCCACGAATTCTTCCACTACTGATATACTTTCTGTTGTTATATTGAACATCATTGGGTCACTGGCTGGTGGCTGTGCCTGGCAAGAGACTGACTTTCCCTGCTGGTCGGTGAGGAGGACTGTCTTGTCTGCGCAACTGATGATGCCTTTGTGTTTAGTTAGCCAATCCATCCCTAGGATTACATCAATTCCCTTGGATGGCAAGACGGTTAAGTCTGCCAGGAATACTACCCCACTTAAAAGGATTCTGACTTGGGAACATTTTAGCTGGCATAGGAGGTCGGACCCTGGGGTTCGGGTGACCAAAGGAATCTCTAGGGGAGTAGAGGGAATGCCATATTTTTCCACAAAGCTAGTGGCTATGAAAGAGTGGGATGCTCCAGAATCGAAAAGTATGGTAGCGGGAGTAAATTCAACAAGGAACTCACCGAGTACTACTCCCAGAGCCTGCTGAGCTTCCTGGGCATCGACGTGATTTACACGTGCCCTTCCTTGGTACGGAGTCTTGTTCTGCTGGCTGACGGCGGAGGGCGCCTTGGGGGCGGGTGCCGAGGTATTCTTGGGGCCATTTACCGAGTTGGAGTAGGCGGGTCCCTGTGGCTTCAGCTGCGGACAGTTGTTCTTGAAGTGACTTGGATCACCGCAGTGCCAACATGCATTTGCCGGAGGTTGGTTGCTTGCCACCGAGGGAGAATGGAAAGAGCTCTGACTCTGCTGGCTGAATCGTGACAGAGTGGGTCCAGCTGGCCTACTGAAGTTGGGCCCCTTGGGTGGAAACCCAAATGATCGAGTCTTCGGGTGCCGATCCTGCTGTTGTGCCCGGAGAACCTGGAACTTCCTTTTGAGATGTCCTTTTTCTTCCTCCTTAGCTCTTTCAACTTGCATGGCCTTGTTGGAAAGGTGAGAGAAGTTGAGGAAGTCTTGGCTAGCCAGAATTGTCTTGAGCTCTGGCCTGAGTCCCTTAAGGAAACGGGCCATCTTCTTGCTCTCAGTATTGACATCATCTGGCGTGTAGCGGGCTAACTCCGTGAACTTGTGCACATATTCGCTGACAGATCTTCCGTCTTGAGTCAAATCTCGGAACTCGTCCTCCTTAAGCTGTACCAATCCTTGGGGCACATGGTGCTCCCAGAAAGCTGCTTCAAATTCCGCCCAGGTAGCATCTCTGATGGTGACGTTGAAGGTGTCCCACCAGGCTAAGGCCATCCCAGAGAGTTGGTGGGCAGCCAGTTGAACACGCTGATTTTCTGGGCAACCAATGGCTTCCAGCTTCCTTTTGATCGTGCGCATCCAATCGTCTGCATCGAGGGGGTTGCTTGATCCGGCGAACGTGGGAGGTTTGAGTCTCAGGAAGTCCCCCATTCTGTCTTGCGGTCTTCCACCATTTGGCCGTTGATTTTCCAGATTTCGAGTGAGGACCTCGATGAGTCGGGTCTGATTGGCTAGAACTTGGGCTAGGTCTAAGGGTAGGGGTGGAGGTGCGGGGAGGTGGGTTTCACTTTCCTCTCTAACGACTTCCCCTTCAGCTCTTCGGGGGAAACCTGCTCCAATCCCTGAGGCGGTAGGCGTGGTTTTATCCGAAGCCATCTGCCAGGGAAGAGAGTCACTATCATGCATATGCAAATTGTTCTCAACCAAGTTATTTTATTCATCACACCATCACATTACAAGCATAAGACTACTACAGGGGAAGACTACACGAGGGCGTTCTTCGAGGTGCTAGCGAGTTCCTTGTCTAAGGTGTCCCCAAATGCCTTGAGAAGATCATCGAGGCTGGCTAGGGATACATCTTCTTCGTCGGACCAGTCATCGATTCTGGGGGGAGGTAGGGCTAGAGGGGCCTTCTTCTTCTTCTTCTCTGTCTGGCATCCTTGGTTAGTGGTCTTCTTCTGGATCTTCTTTTTGGGAGCGAGTGCCTTTAGCTTCTTGTCGAAGTCTATCTTCAAGGTCCGATAGGCTTCACGGGTGTTGGCTTCCTCGCCTTCCACTATGCTGAGACTCTCCTGGAGAGATGCCTTCTCTTGCGTAAGCTCTTTGACTTGCTGCTCTAGGCTTTCCACTCGGGAGTTTAGGTGGGTACAATGGGAGGAGAGCTCATCGTAGTGGTTGTCGAGGGTGTGGAGGTATCCGGCCATGTAGACGATAGTGGGATCATCTTCTATGGGATCTCCTCCTGAAAGAGCCTAGAGTCTTTTCTTCCAGGTTGGGGTGTTTTTGTTGCTGGGTGGGAAATATCGGAGGGGAGTCTCAAAGATCTCTCGGTTATAGTTTTGGCACAGTTGTTTGAGGGCTTTTCGAGCAACGCTCTGGCATGTGTCTGGGAAGCGGTGCCCGATGAAGGTAATTTGGAAAGGAGGGTGGTTTGGGTAGTTCCGGCTTTCTCCTAAGTAGACTGCCATAGAGCACTTTTCCATTCCATTTTCACGGTACTCTTTCCAGACATATTCGGGCTTCTTGCGGATCTCCAAGCGCAGTGCGCAGCTTCGAAGAAGGTGAGGAAAGCCTTCCTCCTCTGAGCAATAGGAAGTCCTAATCACCCAGGGGTTTTCCATCTGGTAGACGAAAAGAAAGGTCTATTAATATCGGGGAAAAGGGGAAAGAGTGTTTCTTGGAGGTAAGAGGTGTTTTCTTGTTGAGGCAACTTTTAAGGTCAGGGCTGTGGTGTACGGCCAGTCCTATAGGCTCTGATACCACCTGAAGCGTCCCGATCCTTTGGGACTCAAATGTGATATAATTACTAGTCCCAGGAGGCTAGTAACCACATTCATTACTTCAAATAGTTACAGAGTCTGAATAAAGTTATTACAATACCGAGGATACAAGCTCGAAAGTGAGCCGAAAAACATAAAGCGCAGTGGAAGATAAAATAGCCCAGGCCACAGGCAGAACTGGGTGAAGACACAGCCCCCATCAATCAAGCATAGCAGAAAAGAAGTCTTCAGCTGCGGAAAAACATAAATAAATCTGGGTGAATACACTAGGTATTCCGCAAGCCCACCCGGCTCCCGTAACGAGAAAGTGACCTATATTGTACATGTTTATATGGTGGAGTTGAAGTCACTCATACTTTTCATAGAAAGGCGGTACTCAATGTTTAGGGTTTTCCCAAGACAATAGAAGTAACACTTGCTTGACCACCACTGAGCTTCCCGCTCCCGTGGTACCATTTTCTATCCAGAACCTACACACGCATTTCCCTGTTCCCAGTTGTAGTAGAAACACTAATTGTCATACCATACCAGACTCATCCATACCAGTGGACACGGACTATTCGAATAGGTTTAGACTCTGCGCAGAGGGGTACACTTTACCCACTAGTCCGGCTCTGCGATCTCATGGCCAATGAGACCCGAATCCGAAACTCTTTCCTTCCTTGTACGTCCGAACCTTAACGGTTATACCGGAAGGAGTCAGGCCACCACCATGTCCAAACCGGACAAAACATTCCCCTTCCTTATCCTCCCGGTGCTACCCCAGCCTTCATAACCCTGGGGTGGGACCGTACGAGTTCAGATTGAGTGGCTGCCCACACAGCCTCGAGTGGTTGTACTTTTTGAGAGTACAGGTAATGAAAGATGACAAACCGATCCTTATATGAGAGGACGATCCTTCTGCTCACGCTTAAACCAGCTGAGCCAACACCTTAGGCCCTCCCCTAAACCAGGGAGTCCCTGATCATCCTACTTCACCAGGTGATGAGGGTGAGTACCCTTCATCGCACTCTTTTGGAAAACATTTCACTTATACCCCCTTTTTACTTGTCCCATATCTTTTAACGGAAGTAATAGTTGATGCAGGCTCTCTCATGCTTACCATGCAATTCGATTCCCATCCCATAATCCAGGCTTAGGCAGTGGTAGAGAGAAATAGGTAAATAATGCATCAAGGGAAGGATGGACTTGCCTTCGTCGAAGCTTTCCTGGCACAAAAGGTTAATCTCGGAGGGGTCGGGTTCCTGCCCTTCTTCCGGAGCTAAGAGTTCCGGAGGATCGGATCCCTCTTCCGCTAATTAAACAAGACAATAACAATACATCAAACATAGTGACCTTTGTGGGGTGTGCAAGTTATTATACTTTATTATTTTTGTGCCCTAATAATTTATTTAGACAATTTTTGGTGCATAAAATATTAGTATCTAAATATATATATGAAAATGGGAAAGAAAAATAGGAAAAAGAAAAAGAAAAGGGATTCTCCACTCAACCGGGCCGGGGGGGAAATTTGGCCCACAAGGCGTGCGGGCGCGGGCGCGCTTTGCGGCCCAAACGGCCCAGCAGCGAGGGGACGGCGGCAAGGACGGCGCCGTAGCGCGGGCCCACCAGCCAGGGAGAGAGAGGGGGGGCTGACGGCGCTACTGGTAACGGAGGGGAGGGGGCTCGACCGGGCCGGTCGGCGGCGAGCTCCGCGGCGGTTCTCCGCCGTCGGTCCGGTCCTCTGGCAGGGAAGGGGTGGCGAAGCACGGGCGGTTGGAGTGGGTCACGATGGTGGGGCGAATTTGGCCTGCGGGGGCCTATGGCGGCCGGTCCACGGCGCAGTGGCGGGCGCCTGCAGCGGCGAAGCCGCCGGTGAGGTTTCCGGCCATGACGGGGGGGGCAAAGTGGTGTCGAGTGATCGTGAGTGTGTGGCGGAGCTTTGGCCATAGCTTAATTGAACAGAGAGATGCTAGAGAGGGGGAAAGGAGCTCACCGGAGCAAGGCAGGGGGCACGGCGACGCTCGCTTGAACGGCTCGGGGAGGAGGGCAGTGAGGGTGGCTGGCGTTGTGTGGCGAAGACGGTGCTCGAGCGGGCCCTTTTATAGGCGCTCGGGGAAGGGAGGGGGATGGGGGAGACGGCGAGCACCGGCGAGCTCGCCATGGGTACGGGAATGGCGCTAACGCCGATTGGGACGGCTCGGGCAGGCCGGGGGTGAGTGGTCGGCTCAAGCACAGTGGCGGAGTTTGTCGCGGGGGCTGGCGGGCATTAATGGCGAGGCGACGAGGCGAGGGGCGCTCGGCGGCGATCGCGCCGGTGAGAGATGGGCGAGGGAGAAGGAGCTGACGGGTGGGGTTGGGCTGTCCGCGAGAGAGGTTCGCGCGAGAGAGAGAGGTGAGGTGCTGACAGGCGGGGCCCAGTGGTCAGGGGGTGGGAGCGGCGTGCGGGTTGGGCCGCCTGGGCCGGAAGAGAGTGGGGGGGAGCGCGCGAGCTGGGCTGAGATTCGGCCCAGCCGAGGGAGGGGAGAGGATTTTTCCTTTTTCCTTTTCTTATTCCATTCCTTTTTCTTTTCTTTTCTACTTTTGTTTCTTTTTCTCTTATCAAAATTTCTCTAAATGAACTTGGTGATAAATATGGTCTATGTGAGGTGCTTCAAGTCATTTTAAGTGCATGCAAATGATGGGGTGACCTAGGGGTAGGGTTAAGGGAGAAGAATAAAATGAAGGGGGAAAATTAGGGGGGTTAGGGTTTCAAACCTGGGTTGGGATTTTGGGATGTTACAGAAGCGCTTGAGGGTCCCTTGGCTTTCAGATTTATCCTGCAAAAAGAATACCCAAGTGAAGCGGAAAAAATCATCAACTATAACAAGACCATACTTACTTCCTCCTATACTTAGATAGGCGACGGGTCCGAAGATGTCCATATGAAGCATCTCCAAAGATCTTGATGTGGTCATCACATTTTTGGTGTGATGAGAGCTTCCCACCTGTTTGCCTGCTTGACAAGCTGCACAAGGTCTATCTTTTTCGAAATGCACATTAGTTAGACCTATCACGTGTTCTCCCTTTAGAAGCTTGTGAAGGTTCTTCATCCCCACATGTGCTAAACAGCGATGCCACAGCCAGCCCATGCAAGTCTTAGCAATTAAGCATGCATCTAGACCAGCCTCCTCTTTTGCAAAATCAACTAAATAAAGTTTGTCGTCTAGTACACTCTTAAAAGCTAGTGAACCATCACACCTTCTAAAGACAGACACATCTACATTTGTGAATAAACAATTATATCCCATTTTACAAAGTTGACTAACGGATAACAGATTATATCCAAGCGACTCAACTAAAAACACATTAGAAATAGAGTGCTCGGATGAAATAGCAATCTTCCCTAACCCTTTTACCTTGCCTTGGTTCCCATCACCGAATATGATTGAATCTTGGGAATCCTTGTTCTTGACGTAGGAGGTGAACATCTTCTTCTCCCCCGTCATGTGGTTTGTGCATCCGCTGTCGATAATCCAGCTTGAACCCCCGGATGCATAAACCTGCAAGGCAAATTTAGGCTTGGGTCTTAGGTACCCAACTCATGTTGGGTCCTACAAGGTTAGTTACAATAGTCTTAGGGACCCAAATGCAAGTTTTGTCTCCCTTACATTTGGCCCCTAACTTCTTAGCAATTACCTTCTTACCCTTTCTACAAATAGCAAAGGAAGCATTGCAAGCATAATAAATTGTAGAAGGTTCATTCATTACTTTCCTAGGAACATGAACAACATTTTTTCTAGGCATAGCATTTTTCCTAGCAACATTTCTATCATGCACAACATGGGAACTAGAAGCAGTCATAGCATATGAATCATAAGCACAGGTCCGATGCGCATTTCTAGAAGATTTTCTATTATCATAAATGAAAGTATGGTTCTTTTGAACACTACTAGCCATAGGGGTCTTCCCTTTCTCCTTGGTGGAGATGGAAGCCTTATGGCTTGTTAAGTTCTTGACTTCCCTCTTGAAGCCAAGACCATCCTTAATTGAGGGGTGTCTACCAATCGTGTAGGCATCCCTTGCAAATTTTATCTTATCAATTTCACTCTTGCTAGTCTTAAGTTGGGCATTAAGACTAGTCAATTCATCATTCAATTTGGAAATTGAAACTAGGTGATCACTACAAGCATCAACATCAAAATCTTTACACTTATTACAAATTGTAACATGTTCTACACAAGATGTTGATTTATTTGCTATTTCTAACTTAGCATTCAAATCATCATTTATGCTCTTTAAGCTAGAAATAGAGTCATGGCATGTAGACAATTCACTAGAAAGCATTTCATTCCTTTTAATTTCTAAAGCAAGGGATTTTTGTGCCTCTACAAATTTATCATGTTCTTCATACAACAAATCCTCTTGCTTTTCTAATAACCTATTCTTATCATTCAAGGCATCAATTAATTCATTAATTTTATCAACCTTGGTTCTATCTAGGCCCTTGAATAAACATGAATAATCTATTTCATCATCATCACTCGAATCATCCTCACTTGAAGAAGCATAAGTAGTATTTCGAGTACATACCTTCTTATCCTTCGCCATGAGGCATGTGTGACGCTCGTTGGGGAAGAGGGTCAATTTGTTGAAGGTGGTGGCGGCAAGTCCTTCATTGTCGGAGTCGGAAGAGGAGCAATCCGAATCCCACTCCTTTCCAAGATGTGCCTCGCCCTTGGCCTTCTTGTAATTCTTCTTCTTTTCCCTTTTGTTCCCTTGTTCCTGGTCACTATCATTATCGGGACAGTTAGTGATAAAATGACCAATCTTACCACATTTGAAGCATGAGCGCTTCCTGTCGGGGACCATAATTAGGGGTACCCTCAAGACTCCTAATTCTCAGCTGGTAACCCCCATCAGCATAAAGCTGCAAAGGCCTGATGGGTGCGATCAAGTCAGGGATCAGTCCATTCGAAGGACTCGATCATGCCTCGCCCGAGCCTAGCCTCGGACAAGGGCAGCCGACCCCGGAGGATCTCCGCCTCGCCCGAGGCCCCCCTCCAGCGGCGAATACGTTCCCGGCTCGCCCGAGGCCCTGTCTTCGCCAAGAAGCAACTCCGACCAAATCGCAGGAGCATTTAATACAAAGGTGGCCTGACACCTTTATCCTGACGCGCGCCCCTCAGCTGACAGAGCCGAAGTGACCGCCGTCACTTCGCCGCTCCACTGACCAGTCTGATAGAAAGACAGCGCCACCTGCGCCGCTCCGACTGCGGTGCCACTTGACAGAGTGAGGCTGACAGGCAGTCGGGCCCGACCGCACACCATGGGAAACTCCGCTCCGCCCGACCCAGGGCTCGAACTCGGGCTAAGCCCCGGAAGACGGCGAACTCCGCTCCGCCCGACCCAGGGCTCGGACTCGGGCTAAGCCCCGGAAGACGGCGAACTCCGCTCCGCCCGACCCAGGGCTCGGACTCGGGCTAAGCCCCGGAAGACGGCGAACTCCACTCCGCCCGACCTAGGGCTCGTACTCGGGCTAAGCCCCGGAAGACGGCGAACTCCGCTCCGCCCGACCCAGGGCTCGGACTCGGGCTAAGCCCCGGAAGACGGCGAACTCTGCTTCGCCCGACCCAGGGCTCAGACTTGGGCTCAGCCCTAGAAGACGACGAACTCCGCCTCGCCCGACCCAGGGGCTCGGACTCGGCCTCGGCCACGGAAGACGGACTCGACCTCGACCTCGGAGGAGCCTCCACATCGCCCAACCTAGGGCGCGGACCGGCCACGTGAAAGGGAAATGTGCCCTTGGGCCATTTCTAAGTATTTTGGTGATTTAGTGTCCAACACAAGTGCCTAAGTGTAAAAAGGTGGACAAGGTACAAATCAAGGATAAAGGTATGTTTCTCAGACTTAGTACATTGTTTTATGGACTAATGTATTGTGTCTAAGTGCTGGAAACAGGAAAAATCCAATTGAAAAGGCCTTGGCTCGAGCAGCCAAAGTTTGCTCAGTCTGGGAGCACCGGACTGTCCGGTGGTGCACCGGACAGTGTCCGGTGCGCCAGGCTGGCTCGAGCGAAGTGGCTGCTCTCGGGACTTCGACGGCGGTGTACGACTATAATTCACCGGACTGTCCGGTGGTGCACCGGACTGTTTGGTGGGCCGTTCACAGGCGAACTCGTCGCTCTCGGGAATTCATCGTCGACGTACGGCTATAATTCACCGGACTGTCCGGTGTGCACCGGACTGTCCGGTGAGCCAACGGTCGGCAGGGCCAACGGTCGGCCGCGTGATCTGCGCGGGACATGTGGCCGAGCCAACGGCTAGAAGTGGGCACCGGTCTGTCCGGTGCGCCAACGGCTCTCAGGCTGCCAACGGTCGACTGCGCCATTTATGGAAGGAAATCGGGCACCGGACTGTCCGGTGCGCCAGTCGACAGAAGGAAAGATCAGCCTTCCTAGATTGCTCTCAACGGCTCCTAGCTGCCTTGGAGCTATAAAAAGGGCCCCTAGGTGCATGGAGGAGTACACCAAGCATTCCTACAACATTCTTAAGCACCAAGACATCGATTCCGCGCCTTTGATTCTTTGCGATAGCAATTAGAGCTCTAGTTGAGTGGTGAACTCATTGAGTTGTGTTGTGAGCTCTCGTTGCGACTTGTGTGCGTGGTGTTACTGTGATTTCTTGTCTTGAGTGTGTTGCTAATCCCTCCCTTGCTCCGTGCTTCTTTGTGAATTTCAAGTGTAAGGGCGAGAGGCTCCAAGTTGTGGAGATTCCTCGCAAACGGGATTGAGAAAAGCAAGCAAAACACCGTGGTATTCAAGTGGGTCTTTGGACCGCTTGAGAGGGGTTGATTGCAACCCTCGTCCGTTGGGACGCCACAACGTGGAGTAGGCAAGCGTTGGTCTTGGCCGAACCACGGGATAACCACTGTGCCATCTCTGTGATTGATCTTGTTGGTTATTGTGTTTTGTTGAAGATTCCTCTCTAGTCACTTGGCGGTTATTATGCTAACACTTAACCAAGTTTTTGTGGCTTAAGTTTTGAAGTGTTACAGGATCACCTATTCACCCCCCTCTAGGTGCTCTCAATTGGTATCGGAGCCGTTCTCTTCACAAAGGGTCTAACCACCCGAAGAGATGGATCCTAAGGGGAAGGGTATCGTGATCAACGATAAAGAGAAGGAATCTTTCGTCAACGAGCCGAAGGATGACAAGCCTACCGACTCAGGCTCGGGCCATAGACGGAAAGATGGGAAGAAAAAGAAGACGAGGCGCATCAAGGAGATCGTCTACTACGACGACAGCGATGAGTCTACTTCTTCCCAAAAGGACGACGACCACAACGACTACGAGAGAAGGAAACCGGTCAATTCAAACTTTTCTTTTGATTACTCTCGTATTCCTCAAAGTACAAATGCTCATTTATTATCTATTCCACTTGGTAAACCTCCTCATTTTGATGGAGAAGACTACGAATTTTGGAGTCACAAAATGCGTAGTCACTTGTTCTCTCTCCATCCTAGTATATGGGAGATTGTAGAGAGTGGAATACACTTTGATAGTTTGGATAGTCCCATGTTCATTAATGAGCAAATTCATAAGAATGCACAAGCTACTACTGTTCTTCTAGCTTCATTGTGCAGGGATGAATACCACAAAGTGAGCGGCTTGGATAACGCCAAGCAAATATGGGACACCCTCAAGATTTCTCATGAGGGGAACGACGTCACCTTGCTGACCAAGATGGAGTTGGTGGAGGGCGAGCTTGGACGATTCGCGATGATAAGGGGCGAGGAGCCAACACAAACATACAACCGGCTCAAGACCCTTATCAACAAAATAAGGAGCTACGGAAGCACGCGATGGACGGACCACGACGTCGTCCGACTGATGCTAAGGTCCTTTACCGTTCTTGATCCTCATTTGGTGAATAATATTCGTGAGAATCCCAGGTACACCAAAATGTTGCCCGAAGAAGTCCTTGGAAAATTCGTAAGCGGGCGAATGATGATCAAGGAGGCGAGGTACATGGACGACGCATTGAATGGTCCGATCAACGAGCCTCAACCCCTTGCTCTCAAGGCAACAAGAAGCAAGGAGGCGCTACCTAGCAAGGTGGCACAAATTGAGGCGGTCGGACTTAATGATGAAGAGATGGCCCTCATCATCAAAAGATTCAAGACGGCGCTAAAGGGTCGCAAGGGGCAGCCAAGCAAGACCAAGACAAAGGGGAAGCGCTCATGCTTCAAATGTGGTAAGCTTGGTCATTTTATTGCTAACTGTCCCGACAATGATAGTGATCAGGATCAAGGGAACAAGAGGGAGAAGAAGAAGAACTATAAGAAGGCAAAGGGCGAGGCACATCTTGGCAAGGAGTGGGATTCGGATTGCTCCTCGTCTGACTCCGACAATGAAGGACTCGCCGCCACCGCCTTCAACAAGTCATCCCTCTTCCCCAACGAGCGTCACACATGCCTTATGGCAAGGGAGAAGAAGGTATGTACTCGAGACTCTGCATATGCTTCTTCAAGTGAGGACGAATCTAGTGATGAGGATGAAATAGATTATTCATGTTTATTTAAGGGCCTAGATAGAACCAAGGTAGATAAAATTAATGAATTGATTGATGCCTTAAATGATAAGAATAGGCTTTTAGAAAAACAAGAAGATTTGTTGTATGAAGAACATGACAAATTTATAGAAGCACAAAAATCTTATGCTTTAGAAGTTAAAAGAAATGAAATGCTTTCTTGTGAATTATCTTCTTGCCATGAGTCAATTTCTAGCTTAAGGAGCATTAATGATGATTTGAATGCTAAGTTAGAAATAGCTAGTAAATCAACAACTTGTGTAGAAAATATTGTTATTTGCAATAGATGTAAAGATGTTGATATTGATGCTTGTAGTGAACACATAGCCTCTATTGCAAAGTTAAATGATGAATTGGCTAGTCTTAATGCCCAACTTAAGGCTAGCAAAAGTAATTTTGATAAACTAAAATTTGCCAGGGATGCCTACACGATTGGTAGACACCCCTCAATTAAGGATGGGCTTGGCTTCAAGAGGGAAGCCAAGAACTTAACAAGCCATAAGGCTCCCATCTCCGCCAAGGAGAAAGGGAAGGCTCCTATGGCAAGTAGTACTAAAAAGAACCATGCTTTTATGTACAATGATAGAAGACAGTCTCATAGGAGTTGTGATGCTTTTGATTCATATGCCTATGATTCTTATGCTATGTTTGCTCCCAGTTCTTCCTATATGCATGGTAGAGATATGCCTAGGAAAAATAAGAATATTGTTCATGTTCCTAGGAAGGTTATGAATGGACCCTCTACAATTTATCATGCTTTAAATGCTTCCTTTGCTATTTGTAGAAAGGATAGGAAGATAGTTGCTAGGAAATTAGGGGCAAAATGCAAGGGTGATAAAACTTGCATTTGGGTCCCTAAGGAAATTGTGACTAACCTTGTAGGACCCAACAAGAGTTGGGTACCTAAGACCCAAGCCTAAATTTGCCTTGCAGGTTTATGCATCCGGGGGTTCAAGCTGGATTATCGACAGCGGATGCACAAACCATATGACGGGGGAGAAGAAGATGTTCACCTCCTACGTCAAGAATAAGGATTCCCAAGATTCAATCATATTCGGTGATGGGAACCAAGGCAAGGTGAAAGGTTTAGGCAAGATTGCAATATCTAATGAGCACTCTATCTCTAATGTGTTTTTAGTTGAGTCTCTTGGATATAATTTACTATCTGTCAGTCAATTATGTAATATGGGATATAATTGTCTATTTACAAATGTAGATGTGTCTGTCTTTAGAAGATGTGATGGTTCACTAGCTTTTAAGGGTGTACTAGACGGCAAGCTTTATTTAGTTGATTTTGCAAAAGAAGAGGCCGGTCTAGATGCATGCTTAATGGCTAAGACTTGCATGGGCTGGCTGTGGCATCGCCGCTTAGCACATGTGGGGATGAAGAACCTCCACAAGCTTCTAAAGGGAGAACACGTGATAGGTCTAACCAATGTACATTTCGAAAAAGATAGACCTTGTGCAGCTTGTCAAGCAGGTAAACAAGTGGGAGGAGCACATCACAGCAAGAATGTGATGACCACTTCAAGACCTCTGGAGCTGCTGCATATGGACCTCTTCGGACCCGTCGCCTATCTGAGCATAGGAGGAAGTAAGTATGGTCTAGTTATTGTTGATGACTTTTCCCGCTTCACTTGGGTGTTCTTTTTGCAGGATAAGTCTGAAACCCAAGGGACCCTCAAGCGCTTCCTAAGGAGAGCTCAAAATGAGTTTGAGCTCAAGGTAAAGAAGATAAGAAGCGACAACGGGTCCGAATTCAAGAATCTTCAAGTGGAGGAGTTCCTTGAGGAGGAGGGGATCAAGCACGAGTTCTCCGCTCCCTACACACCTCAGCAAAATGGTGTGGTAGAGAGGAAGAACAGGACGCTCATAGATATGGCGAGGACTATGCTTGGAGAGTTCAAGACCCCCGAGCGCTTTTGGTCGGAAGCCGTGAACACGGCTTGCCACGCCATCAACAGGGTCTACCTTCACCGCCTCCTCAAGAAGACTTCTTACGAGCTGCTAACTGGTAACAAACCCAATGTATCTTATTTTTGTGTTTTTGGGAGCAAGTGTTATATTCTTGTGAAGAAAGGTAGAACCTCTAAATTTGCTCCCAAAGCTATAGAAGGGTTTTTATTAGGTTATGATTCAAATACAAAGGCGTATAGGGTCTTCAACAAATCATCGGGTTTGGTTGAAGTCTCTAGCGACGTTGTATTTGATGAGACTAATGGCTCTCCAAGAGAGCAAGTTGTTGATCTTGATGATGTAGATGAAGAAGACGTTCCAACGGCCGCGATACGCACCATGGCGATTGGAGATGTACGGCCTCAGGAACATTTGGAGCAAGATCAACCGTCTTCCTCAACTATGGTGCATCCCCCAACCCAAGATGACGAACAGGTACCTCAAGTGGAGGCGCATGATCAAGGGGGGAGCACAGGATGTTCAAGTTGAAGAGGAAGAAGCACCTCAGGCACCTCCAACCCAAGTTCGAGCGACGATCCAAAGGGATCATCCTGTCGACCAAATATTGGGTGATATTAGCAAGGGAGTAACTACTCGTTCAAGATTAGTTAATTTCTGTGAGCATTACTCCTTTGTCTCTTCTATTGAGCCTTTCAGGGTAGAAGAGGCCTTGCTAGATCCGGACTGGGTGTTGGCCATGCAGGAGGAACTCAACAACTTCAAGCGCAATGAAGTTTGGACACTGGTGCCTCGTCCCAAGCAAAATGTTGTGGGAACCAAGTGGGTGTTCCGCAACAAACAGGACAAGCACGGGGTGGTGACGAGGAACAAAGCTCGACTTGTGGCAAAAGGTTATGCCCAAGTCGCAGGTTTGGACTTTGAGGAGACTTTTGCTCCTGTGGCTAGGCTAGAATCAATTTGTATCTTGCTAGCATATGCCGCTCACCATTCTTTCAGGTTGTACCAAATGGATGTGAAGAGCGCTTTCCTCAACGGGTCGATCAAGGAGGAGGTGTACGTGGAGCAACCCCCTGGCTTCGAGGATGAACGGTACCCCGACCACGTGTGTAAGCTCTCTAAGGCGCTCTATGGACTTAAGCAAGCCCCAAGAGCATGGTATGAATGCCTTAGAGACTTTTTAATTGCTAATGCTTTCAAGGTTGGGAAAGCCGATCCAACTCTTTTTACTAAGACTTACGATGGTGATCTTTTTGTGTGCCAAATTTATGTCGATGACATAATATTCGGTTCTACTAATCAAAAGTCTTGTGAAGAGTTTAGCAGGGTGATGACGCAGAAATTCGAGATGTCGATGATGGGCGAGTTGAACTACTTCCTTGGGTTCCAATGAAGCAACTCAAGGATGGCACTTTCATCTCCCAAACAAAGGACGCCAAGCCCGCAAAGACGCCGATGGGAACTGACGGACACACCGACCTCAACAAAGGAGGTAAGTCCGTTGATCAAAAAGCATACCGGTCCATGATAGGTTCTTTGCTTTATTTATGTGCTAGTAGACCGGATATTATGCTTAGCGTATGCATGTGTGCTAGATTTCAATCCGATCCTAAGGAGTGTCACTTAGTGACTGTGAAGCGAATTCTTCGATATTTAGTCGCTACGCCTTGCTTCGGGATCTGGTATCCAAAGGGGTCTAACTTTGACTTGATTGGGTACTCAGATTCCGACTATGCTGGATGTAAGGTCGATAGGAAGAGTACATCGGGGACGTGCCAATTCTTAGGAAGGTCCCTGGTGTCGTGGAACTCTAAGAAACAAACTTCCGTTGCCCTATCCACCGCTGAGGCCGAGTATGTTGCCACAGGACAGTGTTGCGCGCAACTACTTTGGATGAGGCAAACCCTCCGGGACTTTGGCTACAATCTGAGCAAAGTCCCACTCCTATGTGACAATGAGAGTGCTATCCGAATAGCGGAAAATCCTATTGAGCACAGCCGCACAAAGCACATTGACATCCGACATCACTTTTTGAGAGACCACCAGCAAAAGGGAGATATCGAAGTGTTTCATGTTAGCACCGAGAACCAGCTAGCCGATATCTTTACCAAGCCTCTAGATGAGAAGACCTTTTGCAGGCTGCGTAGTGAGCTCAATGTCTTAGATTCGCGGAACTTGGATTGAATTGTAGCATACATGTGTTTATGCCCTTGATCATGTTCATTCTGCATTTTGTTGCTTATTGTGGTGCTCAAGTTGTACAAACACTCCCTGGACCTCACAAGTCCTTTTTGCAAGTGATGCACATATTTAGGGGGAGCTGTGCAACAACTTGACCCTTTGAGACTAACCATGTACTTGAGTTTGGTCGTTTTAGTCTCCAAGGAGGATTGAAAGGAAAAGGTGGACTTGGACCATGCAAGACTTCCACTGCACTCCGATGAAAAGAGTAACTTTTCCAAGTTCATCTTTATACTCTTATTGCCTTTGTGTTCTTATTGGAAGATTTTGGTGAGGCAATGGGGTTTATGGGCCAAGATTGATCCCGTTTTGGTGCTTGATGCCAAAGGGGGAGAAAATAAAGGCCAAAGCGATAAATGGATCAGCTACCACTTGAGAGATTTTGAAAATAGTAGAATAGAGCTTTTGGTTTGTCAAAACTCTTTTAGTGTCTCTCTTGTCAAAAGTTGGCTTCTTGTGGGGAGAAGTATTGATTATGGGAAAAAGGGGAGTTTTTGAAATCTTGAATCAATTTCTCTTGGAATGACTCTCTTTATGTCTTAACATGTGTGTTTGACTTAGAGATAGAAATTTGAGTTTGATTTGCAAAAACAAACCAAGTGGTGGCAAAGAGTGATCCATATATGTCAAATTTGAATCAAAACAATTTGAGTTCTTATTTGAATTGATTTTGTACTTGTTCTACTTGCTTTATGTTGTGTTGGCATAAATCACCAAAAAGGGGGAGATTGAAAGGGAAATGTGCCCTTGGGCCATTTCTAAGTATTTTGGTGATTTAGTGTCCAACACAAGTGCCTAAGTGTAAAAAGGTGGACAAGGTACAAATCAAGGATAAAGGTATGTTTCTCAGACTTAGTACATTGTTTTATGGACTAATGTATTGTGTCTAAGTGCTGGAAACAGGAAAAATCCAATTGAAAAGGCCTTGGCTCGAGCAGCCAAAGTTTGCTCAGTCTGGGAGCACCGGACTGTCCAGTGGTGCACCGGACAGTGTTCGGTGCGCCAGGCTGGCTCGAGCGAAGTGGCTGCTCTCGGGACTTCGACGGCGGTGTACGGCTATAATTCACCGGACTGTCCGGTGGTGCACCGGACTGTCCGGTGGGCCGTTCACAGGCGAACTCGTCGCTCTCAGGAATTCATCGTCGACGTACGGCTATAATTCACCGGACTGTCCGGTGTGCACCGGACTGTCCGGTGAGCCAACGGTCGGCCGCGCGATCTGCGCGGGACACGTGGCCGAGCCAACGGCTAGAAGTGGGCACCGGTCTGTCCGGTGTGCACCTGACATGTCTGGTGCGCCAACGGCTCTCAGGCTGCCAACGGTCGACTGCGCCATTTATGGAAGGAAATCGGGCACCGGACAGTGTCCGGTGTGCACCGGACTGTCCGGTGCGCCAGTCGACAGAAGGCAAGATCAGCCTTCCTAGATTGCTCTCAACGGCTCCTAGCTGCCTTGGGGCTATAAAAAGGGCCCCTAGGCGCATGGAGGAGTACACCAAGCATTCCTACAACATTCTTAAGCACCAAGACATCGATTCCGCGCCTTTGATTCTTTGCGATAGCAATTAGAGCTCTAGTTGAGTGGTGAACTCATTGAGTTGTGTTGTGAGCTCTCGTTGCGACTTGTGTGCGTGGTGTTGCTGTGATTTCTTGTCTTGAGTGCGTTGCTAATCCCTCCCTTGCTCCGTGCTTCTTTGTGAATTTCAAGTGTAAGGGCGAGAGGCTCCAAGTTGTGGAGATTCCTCGCAAACGGGATTGAGAAAAGCAAGCAAAACACCGTGGTATTCAAGTGGGTCTTTGGACCGCTTGAGAGGGGTTGATTGCAACCCTCGTCCGTTGGGACGCCACAACGTGGAGTAGGCAAGCGTTGGTCTTGGCCGAACCACGGGATAACCACCGTGCCATCTCTGTGATTGATCTTGTTGGTTATTGTGTTTTGTTGAAGATTCCTCTCTAGCCACTTGGCGGTTATTGTGCTAACACTTAACCAAGTTTTTGTGGCTTAAGTTTTGAAGTGTTACAGGATCACCTATTCACCCCCCCTCTAGGTGCTCTCACCACATCAACAGGAGGCGCCATCATTACCCTACTCCAAGCTGACTCAGGCTACGGGGAACAAGACCGGCGTCTCATCTGGCTCGCTCCGCCAGATAGGCGATGATGGCGTCCCGCACGCTCCCTGACGATGGCGGCTCTCGGCCCCCTTACGGAAGCAAGAGGACGTCAGCAAGGACTCGACGGCCCCGACAGCTGTCCCTCCGCCAAGCTCCGGCGCTCCTCCGACGGCCACGACATCACACAAACCGGGCGCCAAAATCTCTCCGGTCGCCACGATGGCGTGTACTTAGGGCACTAGCTCTCCTCTGCTAGACACGTAGCACTCTGCTACACCCCCCATTGTACACCTGGACCCTCTCCTTACGCCTATAAAAGGAAGGACCAGGGCCCTCTTAGAGAAGGTCGGCCGCGCGGGGACGAGGACGAGACGGGCGCTCGCGTGAGGCCGCTCGCTCCTTCCCCCGTGCGAACGCTTGTAACCCCCTACTGCAAGCGCACCCGACCTAGGCGTGGGACGAACACGAAGGCCGTGGGATTTCCACCTCTCTCACGCCCATCTCCGGCCACCTCGCTTTCCCCCCTTCGCGCTCGGCCTCGCGTCGACCCATCTGGGCTGGGGCACGCGGCGACACTTCACTCGTCGGCTCAGGGACCCCCTGGTCTCGAAACGCCGACAGTTGGCGCGCCAGGTAGGGGCCTGCTACGTGTTGACGAACAGCTTCCCATCAAACTCCAGATGGGTAGTCTCCAGCAACCTCTCCAGCCCGGGACGGTGCTCCGTTTCGGGAGCCTTGAGTTCATGTCCCTCGACGGCAGCTACGACATGACACTCTTTCCACCGCCGAGCGACAGCGACAGTGGCGGCCGAAAGTCCGCCCGCCGGCGGCGGGATCGACGACATCTTCCCCGCGTGGTGGAAGAACAACCTTCGAGCTTGCCCCGTCCTCTTCCCCGTCGACGGAGGAGGAGGAGGCGGGGCAACCAAGGCCAAGCAGGAGGCGGCGCCTCGTCGGCCATCGAGCGAGTCGACAACGCCAGCACTCCAACGGGGGCGCGCCGGGCACCGGCCTCGCGCTTGAGACGAAGACGAGCGCTGTCTCCCCGCGACGCGTTAATCCCGAGCAAACGGACGACGCTAGCATGCTCGCGAAAGGCTTGCTGGGTGTCGCCCTCGTACCTGAGACGACGGTGCAGTCAGTCCCTGACGTGACCTCATCACCGCCCGTCGACCAAGAGGTACCGACCGATTCCCATCCCACGCCTTTCGGATTTAGCCTCGACCCGCCTAGCGGCTCCGCTTTGGCGGACGACCTCGTAAAGGCGAATCCGAACCCTCTGGGGTTTCGTATGCGGTCACCTTGGGACCGGCTGACGGACATCTCGACCTATGGGCCCTCTGGGTCCGAGGAAGAGATGAACCCAGCTTCTGTTGGGATTTCTCCGGACTTGGCAACCCCGGTGCCATGCGAGACCTCATGACCGCATGCGACTACTGCCTTTTCCGACTGTTCCGACGGTAGCCGTAGCCTTGGCGACGACGACTGCGGCCCGAGCCGCGAATGTTTCCACGTCGATCTAGGGGGTTCCTCCGAAGGTAACCATCTCGGCATGCCGGAGGACGGTGATCTCCCTAGGCCGGTACCTCGCGTTGACATCCCGCGGGAGCTAGCTGTGGTCCCCGTTCCGGCGGGGGGTCACGACCCACAACTCGAGCAAATCCGCAGGGTGCAGGCCAGGCTCGACGAGGGAGCAGGAGCGCTTTGAGCCAATCCGCCGGGACGTCGGGCAGGCATGGGCGGGCCAACCTCCGGCCGGAGAAATGCGTCATCTACCCTAGGGCTTCCAGCACCGCATCACCGACGATGTCAGGGTCAGGCCGCCACCTGCATCCAGTGGGGTCGGCCAGAACCTGGCTGCAGCAGCAATGCTCCTCCGCACGATGCCGGAGCCATCAACCACTGAGGGGCGGCGAATCCAGGGAGAGCTCAAGGATCTCCTGGAAGGCGCCGCGGTCCGGCGGGCCGAGAGCTCCGCCTCCCGGAGGCAGGGGTGCCCCTCGGAACATCGTGCCGCGACTTCCCGATTCATGCGGGAAGCCTCGGTCTGCACCGGGCGCACGCGCAACACAGCGCCTGCGGCCCCGGGTCGCCTCGGCAACGAGCACCATCACCGCGATCGTCGGGCCCACCTCGACGAGAGGGTGCGCCGAGGCTACCACCCCAGGCGTGGGGGACGCTACGACAGCGGGGAGGATCGGAGTCCCTCGCCCGAACCACCCGGTCCGCAGGCCTTCAGCCGGGCCATACGACGGGCGCCGTTCCCGACCCGGTTCCGACCCCCGACTACTATCACAAAGTACTCGAGGGAGACGAGACCGGAACTATGCTTCGCGGACTACTGCCTGGCCTGCCAACTGGGCGGAACGGACGATGACAACCTCATCATCCGCAACCTCCCCCTGTTCCTCTCCGACACCGCTCGCGCCTGGTTGGAGCACCTGCCTCCGGGGCAGATCTCCGACTGGGACGACCTAGTCCAAGCTTTCGCTGGCAATTTCCAAGGCACATACGTGCGCCCCGGGAATTCCTGGGACCTCCGAAGCTGCCGACAGCGGCCGGGAGAGTCTCTCCGAGACTACATCCGACGATTCTCGAAGCAGCGCACCGAGCTGCCCAATATCACCGACTCGGATGTCATCGGCGCGTTCCTCGCCGGCACCACCTGTCGCGACCTGGTTAGCAAACTGGGTCGCAAGACCCCCACCAGGGCGAGCGAGCTGATGGACATCGCCACCAAGTTCGCCTCCGGCCAAGAGGCGGTCGAGGCTATCTTCCGGAAGGACAAGCAGCCCCAGGGCCGCCCATCGGAAGATGCCTCCGAGGCGTCAGCTCAGCGCGGCGCCAAGAAGAAGGGCAAGAAGAAGTCGCAAGCGAAACGCGACGCCGTCGACGCGGACCTTGCCGCCGCCGCCGAGTACAAGAACCCTCGGAAACCCCCCGGAGGTCCCAACCTCTTCGACAAGATGCTCAAGGAGCCGTGCCCCTATCACCAGGGTCCCGTCAAGCACACCCTTGAGGAGTGCGTCATGCTTCGGCGCCACTTCCACAGGGCCGAGCCACCCGCGGAGGGTGGCAGGGCCCGCGACGACGACAAGAAGGAAGATCACCAGGCACGAGAGTTCCCCGAGGTCCGCGACTGCTTCATGATCTACGGCGGGCAAGCGGCGAACGCCTTGGCTCGGCACCGCAAGCAAGAGCGCCGGGAGGTCTGTTCGGTGAAGGTGGCGGCGCCAGTCTACCTAGACTGGTCCGACAAGCCCATCACCTTCGACCAAGCCGACCACCCCGACCATGTGCCGAGCCCGGGGAAATACCCGCTCGTCGTCGACCCCGTCATCGGCGACGTCAGGCTCACCAAGGTCCTCATGGACGGAGGCAGCAGCCTCAACATCATCTACGCCGAGACCCTCGGGCTTCTGCGTATCGATCTGTCCTCGGTCCGGGCGGGCGCCGCGCCTTTCCATGGGATCATCCCCGGGAAGCGCGTCCAGCCCCTCGGACAACTCGACCTTCCCGTCTGCTTCGGAACACCCTCCAACTTCCGAAGGGAGACCCTGACGTTCGAGGTGGTCGGGTTCCGAGGAACCTATAACGCGGTATTAGGGAGGCCCTGCTATGCGAAGTTCATGGCCGTCCCCAACTACACCTACCTCAAGCTCAAGATGTCGGGCCCAAACGGGGTCATCACCGTCGGCCCCACGTACAAACACGTGTTCGAATGCGACGTGGAGTGCGTGGAGTACGCCGAGGCCCTCGCCGAGTCCGAGGCCCTCATCGCCGACCTGGAGAGCCTCTCTAAGGAGGTGCCAGACGTGAAGCGTCATGCCGGCAACTTCGAGCCAGCGGAGACGGTTAAGTCCGTCCCCCTCGACCCCAGCAGCGACGCCTCCAAGCAGATCCGGATCAGTTCCGAGCTCGACCCCAAATAGGAAGCAGTGCTCGTCGACTTTCTCCACGCGAACGCCGACGTTTTCGCGTGGAGTCCCTCGGACATGCCCGGCATACCGAGGGAAGTCGCCGAGCACTCTCTGGATATTCGAGCTGGAGCCCGACAGGTCAAGCAGCCTCTGCGCCGATTCGACGAGGAGAAGCGCAGAGCCATAGGCGAGGAGATCCACAAGCTAATGGCGGCAGGGTTCATCAAAGAGGTATTTCATCCCGAATGGCTTGCCAACCCTGTGCTTGTGAGAAAGAAAGGGGGGAAATGGCGGATGTGTGTAGACTACACTGGTCCGAACAAAGCATGTCCGAAGGTTCCCTACCCTCTGCCTCGCATCGATCAGATCGTGGATTCCACTGCTGGGTGTGAAACCCTGTCTTTCCTCGACGCCTACTCAGGGTATCACCAAATCAGTTTGAAAGAGTCCGACCAGCTCGCGACTTCTTTCATCACACCCTTCGACATGTACTGCTATGTCACCATGCCGTTCGGCTTGAGGAATGCGGGCGCGACGTACCAGCGGTGCATGAACCATGTGTTCGGCGAGCACATTGGCCGCACGGTCGAGGCCTACGTCGATGACATCGTAGTTAAGACGAGGAAAGCCTCCGACCTCCTTTCCGACCTTGAAGTGACATTCCGATGTCTCAAGGCGAAAGGTGTCAAGCTCAATCCCGAAAAGTGTGTCTTCGAGGTGCCCCGAGGCATGCTCTTGGGGTTCATCGTCTTCGAGCGAGGCATCGAAGCCAACCCAGAGAAGATCGCAACCATCACCAGCATGGGGCCCATCCAGGACTTGAAAGGCGTACAGAGGGTCATGGGATGTCTCGCGGCTCTAAGCTGCTTCATCTCACGCCTCGGCAAAAGAGGTCTACCCCTGTACCGCCTCTTAAGGAAGGCCGAGCGCTTCACTTGGACCCCTGAGGCCGAGGAAGCCCTCGGGAACCTGAAGGCGCTCCTCACGAAGGCGCCTATCTTGGTGCCTCCAGCTGCCGGAGAAGCCCTCTTGGTTTACGTCGCCGCGACCACTCAGGTGGTCAGCGCCGCGATTGTGGTCGAGAGGCAAGAAGAGGGGCATGCATTGCCCGTTCAGAGGCCAGTCTACTTCGTCAGCGAGGTACTGACTGAAACCAAAATTCGCTGCCCACAAGTTCAGAAGTTGCTGTACGCGGTGATCCTGACACGGCGGAAGTTGCGACACTACTTCGAGTCTCATCCGGTGACTGTGGTGTCATCCTTCCCCCTGGGGGAGATCATCCATTGCCGAGAGGCTTCGGGTAGGATTGCAAAGTGGGCAGTGGAAATCATGGGTGAAACAATCTCGTTCGCCCCTCGGAAGGCCATCAAGTCCCAGGTCTTGGCGGACTTCGTGGCTGAATGGGTCGACACCCAGCTACCAACGGCTCCGATCCAACCGGAGCTCTGGACCATGTTCTTCGATGGGTCGCTGATGAAGACAGGAGCCGGCGCAGGCCTACTCTTCATCTCGCCCCTCGAGAAGCACCTACGCTACGTACTATGCCTCCACTTCCCGGCGTCCAACAATGTAGCTGAGTACGAGGCTCTGGTCAACGGGTTGCGGATTGCCGTCGAGCTAGGGGTCCGACGCCTCGACGCTCGCGGTGACTCGCAGCTCGTCATCGACCAAGTCATGAAGAACTCCCACTGCCGCGACCCGAAGATGGAGGCCTACTGCGATGAGGTTCGGCGCCTGGAAGACAAGTTCTACGGGCTTGAGCTCAACCACATCGCCCGGCGCTATAACGAGACTGCGGACGAGCTGGCTAAAATAGCCTCGGGGCGAACGACGGTTCCCCGGGACGTCTTCTCCTGAGATCTGCATCAACCCTCCGTCAAGATCGATGATGCGCCCGAGCCTGAGGCACCCTCGGCCTAGCCCGAGGTACCCTCGGCAAAGTCCGAGGCGCCCTCGGCTCGGCCCGAGGCACCCTCGGTTCGGCCCGAGGTACCCTCGGCCCCCGAGGGTGAAACGCTGCGCGTCGAGGGGGAGCAAAGCGGGGTCATGCCTGATCAAAACTGGCAGACCCCGTACCTGCAGTATCTCCACCAAGGAAAGCTACCCCTTGACCGAGCCGAAGCTCGGCGGTTGGCGCGGCGCGCCAAGTCGTTCGTCTTGCTAGGAGAAGGGAAGGAGCTCTACCACCGCAGCCCTTCAGGCATCCTCCAGCGATGCATCTCCACCACCGAAGGTCAGGAACTCCTCCGAGAAATACACTCGGGGGCTTGCGGCCACCACGCAGCACCTCGAGCCCTTGTCGGAAATGCTTTCCGACAAGGTTTCTACTGGCCAACGGCGGTGGCCGACGCCACTAGAATTGTCCACGCCTGCGAAGGGTGCCAGTTCTACGCAAGGCAGACCCACCTGCCCGCTTAGGCTCTGCAGACGATACCCATCACATGGCCTTTCGTTGTGTGGGGTCTGGACCTCGTTGGCCCCTTGCAGAAGGCACCCGGGGGCTACACGCACCTGTTGGTCGCCATCGACAAATTTTCCAAGTGGATCGAGGTCCGACCCCTGAACAGCATCAGGTCCGAGCAGGCAGTGGCGTTCTTCACCAACATCATCCATCGTTTCGAGGTCCCGAACTCCATCATCACCGACAACGGCACCCAGTTCACCGGCAGAAAGTTCCTGGACTTCTGCGAGGATCACCACATCCGGGTAGACTGGGCCGCCATGGCTCATCCCATGACGAATGGGCAAGTAGAGCATGCCAACGGCATGATTCTACAAGGGCTCAAGCCTCGGATTTACAACGACCTCAACAAGTTCGGCAAGCGATGGATGAAGGAACTCCCCTCGGTGGTCTGGAGCCTGAGAACGACACCGAGCCGAGCCACGGGCTTCACGCCTTTCTTTCTAGTCTATGGGGCTGAGGCCATCTTGCCCACAGACCTGGAATACGGTTCCCCGAGGACGAGGGCCTATGACGACCAAAGCAACCAAGCTAGTCGAGAAGACTCGCTGGACCAGCTGGAAGAGGCTCGGGACAAGGCCTTACTACACTCGGCGCGGTACCAGCAGTCCATGCGACGCTACCACGCCCGAGGGGTCCGGTCCCGAGACCTCCAGGTGGGCGACCTGGTGCTTTGACTGCGACAAGACGCCCGAGGTCGACACAAACTCACGCCCCCCTGGGAGGGGCCGTTCGTCATCGCCAAAGTTCTGAAGCCCGGAACATACAAGCTGGCCAACAGTCAAGGCGAGGTCTACAGCAACGCTTGGAACATCCAACAGCTACGTCGCTTCTACCCTTAAGATGTTTTCAAGTTGTTCATATACCTCGCTCCCACGCAAAGTTTAGTCATCAAGGAAGGGTCAGCCTTGCCTCGGCAAAGCCCGACCCTCCCTCGAGGGCTAAAAGGGGGGAACCCCCTCTGCGTCGAAATTTTCCTCGAAAAAAGATCTTTTCTGCCGGAATGTCTTTCGTGCTTTTCGACTACTTCGAAAGTGGATCCTGAAAACGATGAAGTACATGTAAGCAGCCAAGGATGACCGAGCCGAGGGACTCCTACGCCTCCGGGGTACGGATACCTCACTCATCACCTTCTGCCATAAGTAACTCACGTTCGGATAAGTGATTCTGCGGACCGAACAAGTCTTCATGTTCGGAAGCTCTTCCGCCGGAGCGATTCTTCGAGGCTTCTCGACTGCGTCGGTGACAGAACCCCATGGACGAGTAAGAGTGCGCGTAAGCGGCAAGGCCGACCGAGCCGAGGGACTCCTACGCCTCTGGGATACGGATACCTCACTCATCACCTTCCGTGAGAAGCAACTCTCGCTCGCACAAACAGTTCTGTTACCGACAAAAAAGTCCAGATACTCGAAACAAGAGGAAAGGAGACGTGGCTTTACAATACGGAGAGGGTGTGTTTCGGCCTCGGCGGCCGCAGAAAACACGCGCTACAAGATAATCCGATCCTGCAGGCTCGGATCTTGACGGCTAAAGGGAGCGGCAGCGCCCTCGGCATCGACAACACCTTTGGCGAGGTCCGACCTAGCCTCGGACGGCGACGCGGTCCAAGGGTCTCCGCTCTGAAGGAGAATGTCATCACCAAGCCTGGGCCATCGCCGCCAGGGTCTTCTCCAAGAATCCGGCCCGAGCAGGCGGCTCGGTCGGACACCCCGGGGCCTCGGCTAGCTATCCTCCAAGGACATCAGCCTGGCCCAAGGCCTCGGCAGGTCAATTCCGGCGTCGGTCCCGCTAACGGACGACCCGGCCGGGCTCCGGCCGACCTGGTCCTCTTTTCGAGCCAACTCTGCCTCTGTCTGTGCTGGCACCGCTACCCCTGGCCTTGGCTCATCGAAGAGCGGTCGAGGGTTTTCCTCTAACTAAGCAAGGGAAGCCTCGGACAACAAGGCTGAACGAGCCGAGGGACTCCTACGCCTCCGGGATACGGATACCTCACTCGTCACCTTTACATGGGGCGACTCACGCTTGGCGAAGCGGTTCAGGCAACCAACAGGCGAGTCTTAATGCTCGAAAATAAGGAAAAAACACGGCTCCGTGCCGAATTTACATACATGTTCAGGCCTCGACAGCCACAATGAACGAAAGCACTGGCATTCGACGTGCCATTACAAACGGAACTCCGGTTCCACCTCCGCAGGTGCGAACAACCCCACGCGACTGGGGAGGCCTACGGAGCAACAGAAGACCGACGAACGGCTTATCGTCGCCCGCCCCAGCAGCGGCGACGACGACGACTTCTGCTCCGGGGGGCCGAACAGAGGCAGCGATGACCTCAGGGCGGATGCTGCTGCCAGGAGGCCCTCGCCCATGCCCCCAACTCGAGAGGCAAGGACGGGCAGAAGGCCGTAGAGTTGGAGGTCGGTCCGCGGGTGGCGCCGGCAAGCTCGTCGGCGGCGGAACCTCTTCCAGCTGCCATGGAGGAAGGCGGCACCGGGAGCAGCTCCGAAGCCGCTCGGCTCAGAGAGTCGGGCACGCTGCAGCTGCCCATGCCGTGAACGGCGGACGCCCTTCCCCCCGATCACTGAGGGAAGGAGCGGACCACTACCCACGCGAGGCCTGACCCCAACTCGGCACACTCCCCTCCCCAGCACTAGTGATGAAAATCCTTGAGGCTGAGGGAGGGGCAGAGGCCGCAGCCCGGCTCGCTTTCCCCCTCCATCGAACTGGAGGTCACCGTCTTGGGTGACCGCCGGCGGAGGGATGCGACCGGGCTGCATGATGAAAATCCTTGAAGCCGAACGACGGCTGAAAGGTACCAACTCCCGCAGAGTTGCGTTCCTCCAACGACGAAGCGGAAAGACGGTGGATATCCCCCATCCGGGGGCTTGGAAGGTGGAAAGACATGATGCATAAGGGAGCGCGAAGACACGGTCGCCTTCCAAGAGGGTCACCCTCCTTTTAAAGGCGACTCTCCCTACTTGCGTCCCCAGTCGTCGTGGGCTGAGTCTTCTCTAACACGCTCCAAGGTCCTCCCCTACGGCGCGGGGGCTAGGTCCCACACGTCATGCAAGCCGGCCCAGGGCAGAAGAGGCCAAACCGCCGCGCGCGGTGCGTGCAACCGCCCAGCGGTTACAAGTGGCTCTCCACTTTTGCCCAGACCAGCGGGTGAAAGGGCGGGCAGCCATGCAGGCGGCATGCAACCGCGCCAAGTGGGCGCACTTATCCGACTCCCAACACGCCCGGCAGGGAGGCCTAGACCCACGCGTCATGCAACCGGCGCGCCGGATGCTTCGTGCATGCAACTGCACCGACACTTGCGCCACCACCGCGCCTCCTCGACTGCGGAACCAATACCGCGACTCGAGGCGACCCAGCGCATGACCCAGCGGCACCAGCCTGGCGCAACGGTCAATGCGGCCGAAAACGGGCCGGCAGTAATGGCGGTGGCAGGCGGGCAGGAGCAGCGGTCACGTTGTCAGCCAAGCTTACGTCCCATCTGGGGGCAGCAAGAGAACCCTCTCTCACGGCATGAAGACAACGCGCCCGTGTTCCGTTCCTCGAACGGCTCGCGCACGCGCAACGTCTACCCTGCGAACCACTCGCCCCGTCGCATTAACTCCGCGGCGGGACAGGCAGCGCCTCTGGCAGGAGAAGTGAGCGACGCTTCACCTTCGCCATAATGACCGCGTCAAAAAAGGTACGCCACGTCGTTCGATTTTGTATCCTTTTCCTTTTTTCCTCTTTCTCTCTCTTGCAATAGGGACCGGGAAAGGGGGATACCCCGAAAAGGATCCTTCCCTGTGAAGGAACCAGGCTCCGAGCCTCCCTACTGATCAGAGGTTCGAAGGCTGGCCCCTCGGAAGGGTTCAACAGCCGCCTCAGAGCACGTGGGCTCCACACCCACTACTGGTCAGAGGTTCGAAGGCCGGCCCCTCGGAAGGGTTCAACGACCGCCTCAGGCTACTCAGGCTCCGCGCCCACTACTGATCAGAGGTTCGAAGGCTGGCCCCCGAAGGGTTCACAGTCGCCTCAGACACAGAGCAAGGGATGACCATGGGTACGTTCGATACATAACCAAGGCTCGGGCTGCGCTCCCGAGGTACCCTAGGACATTTCCGAGACCAGCGGGAACGATCTTGTAACGGAATCCCATCAGAGGGAGGCATCGAGCCCTCGGACCCCGTCGCCAGGGGACCGGGTCCGGCAGATCACCCGCAGGTACTTTTGGGCGCGCCTCTGGGCCCCTAGCCGACCCCTAACGAATGGGGCACGGGCGTCCGCTCGGATCACCTGCTTGCAGCTCACCGGAGACACCATGTTCGGTGCCCACCGAGGGCAACATGGCGCTCTCCCCCCTCCTCCTTGCGGAAAGGCGACGCAGGGGCGTATATAAAAAAGTCGAGTCTGTCCCTGATCGCCCTCTCGCCCTGTGCAGAGGCTCGGGGGCTGCTCTCGCGAACCCGGCTCCGGCCAAACCGTTGACAACGTCAACATACCAGCCCGAGAACTTGGGACCCGACCGTACACCCGGGCTACGGCCAACTCGCATGAGGGAACGACCAGACCAGCCGAAGCATTGCGCGAGGCGTTAAGACCTCGGAGGAGTCAAACCACTCCTCCGAGGCCTCAGGGGCTACACCCGGCGGGTGCGCTCGCGCGCACCCACCGGAACAAAAACACAACCGAGAAAGGCTGGTCCCCTTGCAAAAAAGTGCGACGAAAGCCTCCAAGCGAGTGCTAACACTCCCTTCGAGGCTCGGGGGCTACTGTCGGGGACCATAATTAGGGGTACCCTCAAGACTCCTAATTCTCAGCTGGTAACCCCCATCAGCATAAAGCTGCAAAGGCCTGATGGGTGCGATCAAGTCAGGGATCAGTCCATTCGAAGGACTCGATCACGTCTCGCCCGAGCCTAGCCTCGGACAAGGGCAGCCGACCCCGGAGGATCTCCGCCTCGCCCGAGGCCCCCCTCCAGCGGCGAATACGTTCCCGGCTCGCCCGAGGCCCTGTCTTCGCCAAGAAGCAACCCCGACCAAATCGCAGGAGCATTTAATGCAAAGGTGGCCTGACACCTTTATCCTAACGCGTGCCCCTCAGCTGACAGAGCCGAAGTGACCGCCGTCACTTCGCCGCTCCACTGACCAGTCTGATAGAAAGACAGCGCCGCCTGCGCCGCTCCGACTGCGGTGCCACTTGACAGAGTGAGGCTGACAGGCAGTCGGGCCCGACCGCACACCATGGGAAACTCCGCTCCGCCCGACCCAGGGCTCGGACTCGGGCTAAGCCCCAGAAGATGGCGAACTCCGCTCCGCCCGACCCAGGGCTCGGACTCGGGCTAAGCCCCGGAAGACGACGAACTCCGCTCCGCCCGACCCAGGGCTCGGACTCGGGCTAAGCCCTGGAAGACGGCGAACTCCGCTCCGCCCGACCTAGGGCTCGGACTCGGGCTAAGCCCCGGAAGATGGCGAACTCCGCTCCGCCCGACCCAGGGCTCGGACTCGGGCTAAGCCCCGGAAGACGGCGAACTCTGCTCCGCCCGACCCAGGGCTCGGACTTGGGCTCAGCCCCAGAAGACGACGAACTCCGCCTCGCCCGACCTAGGGGCTCGGACTTGGCCTCGGCCACGGAAGACGGACTCGACCTCGACCTCGGAGGAGCCTCCACATCGCCCAACCTAGGGCGCGGACCGGCCACGTCAACAGGAGGCGCCATCATTACCCTACTCCAAGCTGACTCAGGCTACGGGGAACAAGACCGGCGTCCCATCTGGCTCGCTCCGCCAGATAGGCGATGATGGCGTCCCGCACGCTCCCTGACGATGGCGGCTCTCGGCCCCCTTACGGAAGCAAGAGGACGTCAGCAAGGACTCGACGGCCCCGACAGTTGTCCCTCCGCCAAGCTCCGGCGCTCCTCCGACGGCCACGACATCACACAAATCAGGCGCCAAAATCTCTCCGGCCGCCACGATGGCGTGTACTTAGGGCACTAGCTCTCCTCCACTAGACACGTAGCACTCTGCTACACCCCCCATTGTACACTTGGACCCTCTCCTTACACCTATAAAAGGAAGGACCAGGGCCCTATTAGAGAAGGTCGGTCGCGCGGGGACGAGGACGAGACGGGCGCTCGCGTGAGGCCGCTCGCTCCTTCCCCCGTGCGAACGCTTGTAACCCCCTACTACAAGCGCACCCGACCTGGGCGCGGGACGAACACGAAGGCCGCGGGATTTCCACCTCTCTCACGCCCATCTCCGGCCACCTCGCTTTCCCCCCTTCGCGCTCGGCCTCGCGTCGACCCATCTGGGCTGGGGCACGCGGCGACACTTCACTCGTCGGCTCAGGGACCCCCGGTCTCGAAACGCCGACACTTCCCCTTCGTCTTGGTCTTTTTGGGATGCTCCTTGCGTCCCTTTAGCGCCGTCTTGAAGCGCTTAATGATGAGGGCCATCTCTTCATCATTGAGCCTGGCCGCCTCAACTTGCGCCACCTTGTTAGGTAGCGTCTCCTTGCTTCTCGTTGCTTTGAGAGCGATGGTTTGAGGCTCATGGATTGGGCCATTTAGCGCATCATCCACGTATCTCGCCTCCTTGATCATCATTCGCCCGCTTACGAACTTCCCAAGAACTTCTTCGGGCGACATCTTGGTCTACCTAGGGTTTTCACGAATATTGTTCACGAGATGTGGATCAAGTACAGTAAAGAACCTTAGCATTAGGCGAATGACGTCGTGGTCCGTCCATCGCGTGCTTCCGTAGCTCCTTATTTTATTGATGAGGGTCTTGAGCCGGTTGTATGTTTGGGTTGGCTCCTCTCCCCTTATCATTGCAAATCTCCCAAGCTCGCCCTCCACCAACTCCATCTTGGTGAGCATGGTAACATCGTTCCCCTCATGTGAGATCCTGAGGGTGTCCCAGATCTGCTTGGCATTGTCTAAGCCACTCACCTTATTGTACTCTTCCCTGCACAAAGATGCTAAAAGGACAGTAGTAGCTTGTGCATTTTTATGGATTTGTTCATTTATAAACATGGGACTATCTGAGCTATCAAATTTCATTCCACTCTCTACAATCTCCCATATGCTTGGATGGAGAGAGAACAAGTGACTACGCATTTTGTGGCTCCAAAATCCGTAGTCCTCCCCATCAAAGTGTGGAGGCTTGCTAAGAGGAATGGAAAGCAAATGTGCATTTGAACTATACGGAATACGAGAATAGTCAAAAGAGAAGTTTGAGTTAACCGTCTTCTTTTTCTCGTAGTCGTTGTCGTCGTCCTTTTGGGAAGAAGTGGACTCGTCGCTGTCGTCGTAGTAGACGATCTCCTTGATGCGCCTTGTCTTCTTCTTCTTCCCATCTTTTCGTTTGTGGCCCGAGCCTGAGTCGGTAGGCTTGTCCTCCTTCGGCTCGTTGACGAAGGACTCCTTCTCCTTTTCATTGATCACAATTCCCTTCCCCTTAGGATCCATCTCTTCGGGCGATTAGTCCCTTTCTTGAAGGGAACGACTCCGATACCAATTGAGAGCACCTAGAGTAGGGGGTGAATAGGTGATCCTGTAAAACTTAAAAACTTATAGCCACAAAAACTTGATTAGGAGTTAGCACAGTAATGCCAAGTGGCTAGAGAGGAGTCTTAGCAAAACACAATAACCACAAGAAGATCAACACAGATAGACACAGTGGTTTATCCCGTGGTTCGGCCAAGTCCAACGCTTGCCTACTCCACGTTGTGGCGTCCCAACGGACGAGGGTTGCAATCAACCCCTCTCAAGCGGTCCAAAGACCTACTTGAATATCACGGTGTTTTGCTTTGCTTTACTTTATCCCGCTTGCGAGGAATCTCCACAACTTGGAGTCTCTCGCCCTTACAAAGATGTTCACAAAGAAGCGCAGAGTAAGGGAGGGATGAGCAACTCACACAAGACACAAAAATCACAGCAAATACGCACACACACAAGACCCAGACTTGAGCTCAAGAGACTATCACGAGTTTCTCACTAGAACGGAGCTCAAATCACTAAGAATGTCGAACAAGTGCGCAAGAACAAAGTGTGAGTGATCAACTATGCTCAAAGAATGCTTGCATGTCTTCTCCATGCGCCAAGGGGTCCCTTTTATAGCCCCAAGGCAGCTAGGAGCCGTTGAGAACATTGTAGGAAGGCAATTCTTGCCTTCTGTCGACTGGCGCACCGGACAATCCGGTGCACCACCGGATACTGTCCGGTGCGGATTTCTTTCCTTATTTGGCGAAGTCGACCGTTGCAGATCCAGAGTCGTTGGCGCACCGGACAGTCCGGTGCCCCCTTGTGACCGTTGGTTCGGCCACGCGTCATGCGCGGAATCCTCGGCCGACCGTTGCCCCGGCTGACCGTTGGCTCACCGGACAGTCCGGTGCACCACCGGACAGTCCGATGATTTTTAGCCGTTCGCCGTTAATCACTTTCCGAGAGCGACGAGTTCGCCTGTGAATGGCTCACCGGACAGTCTGGTGATTTATAGCCGTACACCGCCGTCAAAGTTCCGAGAGCAGCAAGTTCGCCAGAGCCAGCCTGGCGCACCGGACACTGTCCGGTGCACCCAGACTGCGCAGACTTTGGCTGAACAAAGCCATCTCTTTTCCAATTCGATTTCTCCTGTTTCCAGCACTTAGACACAATACATTAGTCCATAAAACAATATACTAAGTCTAGAAACATACCTTTTGACTTGATTTGCACTTTGTCCACCACTTTGCATAGATTAACACAAAAGCACTTGTGTTGGCACTCAATCACTAAAATACTTAGAAATGGCCCAAGGGCACATTTCCCTTTCATTAACACTAACTTTATGCATAGAGATTTTTGGTTGAAATCGACCTAACAAAATCTTGACCTAAAATTTAAATGCAAGATAGGCTGGTTGGAAAGCCGGATCAAGCCGAGATAGAGCTCGTAACCGACTCGAGTCAGATTTGGCTCACTCGTGCACCGAGCCCAGCTTGACTCGGATCGATTCCCTTGCAACCCTAACCAGAATCGCAGCCATGCCTTCGATGCTGTCATGATACGACACAAGGCCAAGAAGGTTTCAGCCCACCCGAAATAGTGAAGCAGTGAGGAATGACATCACATCATGGTGGTCTGGGCCAAGCCGTGAGCCGTCTCCGAAACTTGAAGCACCATAATCAGTTTTCTGTCTTCCTTGTCTTTTCCTTGAGAAATTGCTAGGCAATTGCGTTATAAGGTTGTCTCTAACAGATTGTACATATATTCATGTAAATTTTTTGTATCACTGTATGCTACACTATCCATAAAATGAACTTTTAAATAAAAGATGAGATGAGAGATATGATGGATAAGCTACAACAGGGGACTTTAATCCAGTACATTGTTAAGGAGCAAGGAGATAACTCATAGAGTATAAGTGAAGTGAGCAACAAGCTTCGAGATCGAGCGACCGTCACAACTGGACAGCTGACTTGACTAACAAGGTTCCTTGAATCGTCCGGGGTGTGAGTGTGATCAGAGGAGAGAGATCCAGTGTGGAAGCATTCAATCCTACATCGCCTGACCGAAGACGTTGAACAGAACCGATTCCGTTCCATTAAATTATGTAAGAAAGTACATGTAAATTTCAAGTGGTGACCTACTAGATTAGTTTAAAGCTATAAATATAAATATTATTTATTAAAAACTTAATTAAATATAAATTAATATAACTGGCTACAACTTATAGTTATATATTTTCTTAACAGAAAGAGCCTAGGCTAAACGCCGGAACAGTTACGCTACTGATACGGATGGATGGTGACTAGGACTGACTACTTCTAGGCCATTGACACGGGTAAGGAAGTGCAACAATAATGGGGCATATTGGGGAATGGGGAACACTGATAGGCGAGAGGAAGCTTACCGTACCGACAGTCCAATATCCCGTTATGCAAATGCAAATGCAAATGCCTGGCCTGGCGACAGAGACAGGACGACCGGCGCCGGAGCGGTACCGGTACCCCACCCACCACTCGCGATGGCTTGTATATAAAACGAAATCTGACCAAACGATAACGATGGACCCAAGTCTGGTCCACACGCGGCGCGGCGAGGCGAGGCTCGGGGGTGGTTGGTTACACCCCGCTAAAATTTAGCCCATGTTCCATCAAATGTTTGAACCTCCGTTCCGGGTATTAAATGTAGTCGGATTATAAAACTAATTTGTCAGCCGAAGATTAAAAGACGAGACGAATCTAGTTCAGTTGGTTGGGTCTATATTTCATACTCCTATTTAAAAGTCAAACGTTTGATGTGACCCGGGCTAAACTTTAGCAGGAGCAACCAAACACCCACTCACTGATTTTTCAAAAGGCGCAAAGGAAGAGCAAAGAGAAAGTTTAGCTGCACCAGCATCTGCTTTTGTAGATTTGGAAACACTTTATAGTTTAAAGGTATATGTGCTAAACTTGTGCAGATTTTGAATCCAGGCGATATGGTTTTGGACATGTTTGTGCCATATATGCAATCTCCCCGTTTTCTTCAAGGATACTGTGGTATTTTCGCCTAGGTCACCCCTGTATGAAAATAGATAGAATTAATTAATAAGGAAAAGATATTATATGGCCATCCACCCCATGGTAACTCATGTCTCATGGTACTCCTATAGCTGTCAACGAGACAACAAGGACCCGATACATGCTAACTAATGGAGATTTTCCATATTAGTGCTAGTTTAAAAACCATATTTTCCACGATATTTTTATTGTCAAGGAAAATTAATTTCTATTTTCTCTTAAGAAAATAGAAATTTCTTTAAAAATAGAGTTACCAAACTAGCCGATAGGGTTACAATATAGAAAAAAAATATATTGATAGGTACATATGATAAAATCTTTCTAACCTTGGTAAGGGGGTATTGGTTTGACGAATAATTATCCGAAACCCAGGGGGTTCCCCCAAATGTAGCCCTAGCCCCCCGCGAACTATCCCCCCGCAACAGGCCCGTCGAAAGCAAATCGAAACCATCTCGACTCGGAAAAAACGGCAGCAGCAAAAAGGTCCCGCAAACCCAAGCGCCGCCGTGGACCCAATCGCCCCCAGCCCCAGCCCCAGCCTCAGTCCCCCCGAGACGAGACGAGATCCGGGGACCAGCCGCATTGCCGCGGATCGAAGGGATGGCGCCGCAGCTGACCGGAGTGCCCGGTTCGGGGGCCGCGGCGGGCGGTGCGGCGGCCGTCAAACCGCAGTTCCACCACTACCACCACCGCCTGCCCCCGCGCCACCACCACTCCTCGCCGGCCTCGCTCCTCTCCAAGCTCGCCTTCTGGTCCGTCTGCTCCCTCTCGCTCCTCCTCGCCTTCCTCCTCCTCTCCCCCGCGGCGCCCGCCCCGCGGGCCGCGCCCGAGTCCCCGCGCCGCTCCCTCCACGCGTCCCCCTCGTCCACCACCTCCTGGGGCGGCGCCGCCTGGGAGAAGAAGGTGCGCGCGTCGGCGCGCATCAGGCGCTCCGGGGGCCACTCCGTCCTCGTCACGGGCGCCGCGGGGTTCGTCGGCTGCCACGCGGCTGCCGCTCTCCGCCGCCGAGGGGACGGCGTGCTCGGCCTCGACAACTTCAACGACTACTACGACACGGCTCTCAAGCGCGGCCGCGCCGCGCTCCTCGCCCGCTCCGGGGTCTACGTCGTCCACGGCGACATCGCCGACGCGGAGCTCCTCGCCAAGCTGTTCGACGTCGTGCCCTTCACGCACGTTCTCCACCTCGCCGCGCAAGCCGGCGTGCGGCACGCGCTCGTGGACCCCATGTCTTATGTGCGCGCCAACGTTGCCGGTCTCGTGGCGCTGCTCGAGGCGGCGCGCGCGGCCAATCCTCAGCCCGCCGTCGTCTGGGCATCGTCGTCTTCAGTGTACGGGCTCAACTCCCATGTGCCTTTCTCTGAGCACGACAGGACGGATCGACCGGCCTCTCTCTATGCAGCCACCAAGAAGGCCGGTGAGGAGATCGCTCATGTCTACAACCACATCTATGGTCTGTCACTCACTGCTCTCAGGTTCTTCACTGTCTATGGGCCATGGGGGCGTCCAGACATGGCGTACTTCTTCTTCACCAAGGACATCCTTGCTGGTCGGCCAATTACGATCTACGAGAGTGCCGGTGGAGGTTCACACCAGACTACCATTTCCCGGGATTTCACCTACGTTGATGACATTGTGAAGGGGTGTGTAGCGGCACTGGATACAGCAGGTCGGAGCACAGGCAGTGGAGGCAAGAAGCGAGGTACAGCACCGTTCAGGACGTACAATTTAGGCAACACTTCACCTGTGCCTGTTACACAGCTAGTGGATTTGCTGGAGAAATTGCTCAAAGTGAAGGCTGTGAGGAAGGTTGTTAAGATGCCAAGGAATGGAGATGTGCCATACACGCATGCCAACGTAAGCCTTGCGCAGCGGGAGCTTGGTTACCGGCCATCCACAGATCTGCAAACAGGGCTCAAGAAGTTTGTGCGGTGGTATCTTGAATACTACCATCCTGAGCTGGCTGAGAAGCACAAACTGCGTACCAGCAGCAATGGCAAGGGTTCACGTGGTCGGAATGGCAGCTCAAGTAGCGCAAGATGACTGTCTATTCTGTGTCTTTGTTCCTGACGGTGTGTATCAGAATTCTACCTCCATTCCTTAATTCATCGGGCTCATTTTGCTCAGCAAATTGTGAAAGTGGAACACAAGTTAAGAAACACTCACTAGGTAGTCATCATAATTCAAAAGCCTGGTGCTTCTCTTTGCTGCGTCCTAGTTGAGCATTTAATTCCTAGTTCCATTAGTTGGTTATTAGGGTGACACTGTTCCGAAGATTTTTTATGTCATGGGTTTTGGGGGATGGCACTCTGTTGCATAGACTACCATAGATTCTTTTAGTGACTTTTTTGTACCACGGGAGAGAACTAAGTATATCATGACTTGCTTTTGTTCAATTGAAGTAGCAATGGTCAGCAATTTGTCTATGCTAATATGCTTGTTTTGCTGGAGTGCATACTCTTTATCTATATGGGTGCTAGTGCTACATGTGCTCACTTGCAGCAGCAGCTGCGTTGCAAACTTATTTTCGCCATTACAATCTTAAGATCTTATGTGTACATTTCAGGACTTGGGTAAGGAATTTTATGTCATGAAGTGTGTTTTCAGGTCATACAATGATAAACCATTTGGTTATTGAGGTCTTTCAATGCATTATTTTTCTTGTTAGTTGTGATTAACTTGCTAGAATTATTTAAGATTTGTAATGGTGTTAGAAATTCTCTTGTTGGTAGTTACTACTGCCTCCGTTCCAAAATATAGTTCTTTGTAGCCCACTTTTTTTTCGGTCCACATTTGAATCAAATGATAATGAATATAGACATATATATACAAACTACATAAGATCTTAAGAATGTATGATTAATCTAAAACGAATTATATTTTGAAACGGAGGGAGTACTTTATTGGTGTGAATGGTATCACTTGAACTTTTGAGTCAGTCAAATGATATATGGTTTAGTTTAGGCACTACAAATATCTTTCTTACCTGTCTGATTACAGACATGAGCCAAATGAAGCAATGCTTACTGTTGAGGCACTTATAGTTGTTCACATGTTTTGTTAAGATACTCCATCGACCCCTTTATTGGTATTATATGTGGCTTTTTAGTGATTAAACGTTCAGTCATGATGAAGCTTGTTGATTATGCAGTTTCATGATTGTGGTTGCACTATAACTGTAGGCTTCCCCAAATCTACATAATTGTTGGCTTCAGTCATTGTGATTTTCCTAAAAGATGGTTTTTATGATTGTACCGATGCTTCTAAGTAAAGGAATATTTTATTATGGAACTCTTTGATTGCCTGCATTAGCATGTATCTAGGCTTCTGCGGTGCACTTTGGCTGTGTTTTGGTTGTCCGTGGAAATCTTTATGCAGGCTTACACATTGTTCAAAGTTAGATTTACACAAGCCGATGGACATAATTTTTTTTGAAATATTCTCACCTCTTTCTAGCTTCAGTAGAAACATAATGTCTCTACCGAAACATGGATGTGACTGCATATTAAGTAGTATATAACACAATGTAAGCAATCAAACACAATTTAACCAAATGCATCGTGTTTGTGTTGGATTAGTTAACTGAACACTGGCACTCTCTCCGTTCCAAAATATAATTCTTTCTAGCTCATTTTTTCTGTCCACGATCATTCAAATGATAATGAATATAGACATATATAAACTACATTCATAAAGTAATAATGAATATAGACATATATAAACTACATTCATAAGTTACTTAATGAATGTGTAATTAGTCTAAAACGGATTATATTTTGCGACGAGGAGTATTGAATACGATTATGCTGGCTTAAAGTCCGTGTAAGCAATCAATTACACCGTATGTTAAGGATTTTTTTTTCACGTCCATGTTAGGTTAATCGGGATTCTCAGTGTTTATGGATGTGGAGCAAGTTTCCTGGTGTGCCGAATGCTGATCCTGGAAACAAATCAACTGGCGTTTTTATAAACAGTGGTGCAGGTGCACTACACATGCGAGTCTATGAATGAATCATGTATCTAGCATAAGTACATAACATCGTCAGTTCGTCGCCTATGCAAGTTCCACCTTGACTAGCTAGTTGACCAAGAGAATGGACTGCTTACTGTACCCATTTTGCTTGTGCGTCCGTCCTTCTGTGCCCATCCATCCATGTCCCTGTTTGTTTAGGCTTTTTTTTAGCTTCTGACTACTAAAATCTGCTGCGGACTGTCAAACACTCTAAATTTCTAGATCGCTTCTATAAAAATCACTTTGGTAAAAATCATCTAAAATCAATATGAACATAAAATCGGTCGAGTTATCACGATAGTAGTAATCCATAGCTTTCTAGATTCTGAACCCTTTGTACCACTTCATGTTTCTCCATAAGTAATCCTCACGATACTCACATTATTCTTACAGTCAGATTCTCTCCACAGCCAGATTCTTAGAAAAGTTGGTAGTTGGTCAGAAAAAAGCTAAACCAAATAGTCCCATGTGCCTCCGAGAAAGCTTGGGAAACTTGAAGATGAAGGACTTTGTTTTGCACTTGATATCTCAACCGAGCAAATCTAAGACTGGATCCGGTCTTAGATGATTCTTATCGTCATATATTGACCGAATTATCGACTATGTTGTCCATCATCGTTATGACCATCGTCATATGTTATCCTGCGTCAAACTACAACCATCTACATCTCTAAGGTCATCTTCAGTAACTAGTTATGTGCCTGTGCGTTGCAACGGCATATAAAATATTCGATAATATTAGTGCTCTTATGTTTATTTATCTTTGTGTTCAATGGTACATCTAGAGAAGCATAAAAAGAAAAGGCTGGATCATGATCCAACATACTAAGATACTTGTTTTTACATTTACACATAAGACAAGACCTGATTGCACATTAGTCATGGCTTGATTGTACCTTACACAAATATACAAATGTTATATTCGTCAACAATTATTTGTACCAGATAGTGCATCACATAAATTCACATATCATATGAAACCCAAAGTGAACTACCTTATAAATAAAATTTATATTACTAATGCCTGAATAATTTTAACTAAAAATTCTACACGATAAATCAGTTCTGCCCTATGGTCGATCAAATTCTGCCCTATGGTCGATCAATTTACACAATGTATTGACCTTCACATCACATGCAGCAATAGCCGACAAAGGTAACCTCCCAATGAGGTCTTCAGTTCTCCGGAGACACACACAAATGGCCAATAAGAGGATGGGTAGATGACAGGAAGTTCTGAAATGAAGTACGGTGGTATGGTGATGTTAGAAGAGGTAATTGGATTTTTTTAATTATTTTGTAATTTTAAAAGTGCAACGAAGCTCAAATATGACATGAATACATGCTTTTTGAGTGACCAGCAGAATGGTTCATGCTTTGTGAATTGTACTACCAATAATCTTACACAGGTATTGACATTGCAGGATGCAGGGAACCAAATTAGATTATATTACAGCTACAAAATATTATCATAAGAAAATGCCAAAATAAAAATGGAACCTTATGTTTGATCAGTCTTTGGTGCTTATTAAAAGTTGTCAGTTACAGTGCTATAGGGTCCTCGTTCTTAAGTTTTGAGGAAAGACTCACAAGAGTTAAATGCATTGCCAAACAGAAACAATCTAACAATTCATAAAGGACTCTACTCCAATTCTCAGAAGGCAGAAAAGTAATGGTGAAATCTCAACTGGGCGATTTTGAATCAGGGAAGATGCGAGCAGGACGATTTTGAAACGGGGAAAACTCAACAGGTGAGCAGAGTTAAAAACTTAAAAAACATGTTAGTTCACTATATGGATTAAAGCGCTCACCTTAATGCTCAAAGTAAGGAACATTTCAATCCAATCAGAAGCTGACAGAAGCTTAAGTGTATGTCCCTATACAAAATGCATGTAGTCAAATAACTGTCAGTGGATCGCTTCTCGGCGTAGCGCCGGTACTGGTGCGCTTCCATCCTTGCCTCGGACTTGCCCTGCTGGAGGCGCAGGATCATGGGCATGGCCTCACTGGCAGCGCCCGCCGCATGTCGCTCTCTGCCTCAAGCTCTAAACAAAGCAAAGCAAGCAACCATGACAGGTCTCACAAGCACCATACCTTATAAGCAGCAGCAGGTGGATCTCACCGTCACTGGAGGATATGGCACGATGAGGGAGGAAGAAACAAAATCAGGTGGTGGCGACCGGCGAGGGAGGCTGCACGGGGATGACATGGCTGGGCGAGGAATAATTTACACAGAACAACTTGCAACTTATTTTCTTACATTATTTTCATAAAGACACTTACACATAGGAAAAAACAGGAATAGGAACATTGTCCAAATTAATGCAACCATGTTGCAGTGTTGTGTATAAGCTTCACCGGTTTTTACATGATGTCATTATTTATAAGCTCATATCTCATAAATGCATTTAAAAAACAGCATTAGTTAAACTTACCTAATAAACAAAATACAAGTAAGGAGGCCAGTGTTATTAAAACTACGTTTAAACGATGTTTAAACTACGTTTAAACGTCAAAACTCTAATTAGAGGTTGAAATCACGTTTTAGCGTTTTGGCGTTCTAAACTGTAAAACGCAGTGTTTTATGCATTTTAGACCATTAGCTATTTTTGGGCCCGGTCTATTAGTTACATTTGGGGTTCAATCCAGCTCATGGGTGAAGTTTTGGTAAGCCATTAAACTCTCTGTTTTGGTATTTAACTTCATATTATTGTCTGAAATTATGATATATTGGTATTTTTCCTATGTTGTTTAAAACTACGTTTAAACAAAGTTTAAACATTTAAAAGTCAAAATTTCAACCATGAGCGTTCCAACGTTTTATCGTTTTAATAAGCTTGAAGGAGGCCATGCATGGAAAAATTACCTCTATAACATGTTGAAGCAACAACATTGAGAAGCACTTTCAAGACTTGGAGTACAGTACTTCAACACATAAAACCATACTTGTACTCCAGAAACATCGCAATTCAGAATTTTCCCAAAAGTACTTGATGCATACGAAAAGACAAAAAATGTGTTATTTACATTATATCACATTGTGTCTAAAAATGATTTCCTGCATACTCACAAGTGCAAAAATAATCACCATCAACAATTGCAGAATTCCCATCTCTATACATGTCCCAATTTTCGTGAAACCATAACTGAAAAATGAAAGCCCAACAGCTGCGACTATTGGTGACAAAACAACTGGATTTATCAACCTGAAATAAGCAGATGAAGACAAATCACACAAATAAGATACATATCACCCTGAGTATTACTACTTGTCACTGTAACATATGGTGAATTATACAACAAAAAGATGAGGTGCATGAGTAATTCTAGTCATCAGTTACAGAAACATGAAAAGATGTTTATGTCTGGGAGACAAACAGTTTACACAATTACACTTAGAAACCAACACAAAGCGGCCAACCCATAACAACAATGATCCCTGTAGCTTTTAAGTCATCAATATACAACAATATGTCTGTGCATTGCTCCTACTTGTTAGATGGTTTCAAGCCCATGCAAAAGTTGTTATAGACTTCAGATATTTGGCATTCAGAAATCAGAACAAAACTTCAGGTCAAATCTTATATATCCTAAGTGTGTATGCCACCAAAAACACTTTTTAAAGGCCAATCATGTTTTGCATTAAATAATGATTTGCACACGTAAAGGGATAAGAAAACGGGTTTATATTTTATCAAAAGAAAAGAGACAGACCTAAGAAATAGTGACATGAGGCCTGTATATCCCAAAAACACTTGGAATGCACCTCCAATTATTATAGCTCCCTGCAGGTGCTTCATTATGTGTTTAAGCTCAGTCAGGATCCAGGTATACAAAGGATGGACCCTGCACAAGTGGCAGTCTCGTTCCAACAAACATGTGCAGCAATGTAGTCACCTCGGTGATGAGCAAGACTGTGGATACCACTGCCGCCATGTCATCCTGACCCAAACACGACCAAACCCCAGAAGACATGTGTTAGCCTTCCATCAACGGCATGAACCACTAACAAACCCCGGAAGACGAAGGCAGTGACTCACCTGAGACGCGGGACTCGAAACATGTGCCATAAGGCAGAAAGCAGTAAAGGTTAACACAAAGTTGCTGTGAGAATGAAAGCAACAACCCATGTGATTCCTAATCCAAGAGGAACCTAAAGAGGCAGTATCAGTAGTTCAGAAATTAGCCTCTCATATCAACCAGCATGCAGCACAGATCCACACATTCAATCAACATCATAACTTCATAATATAAAATCTTACCGCATAAATAAGAAACACTCTGTACCCAAATAGCTTTATTTTCCGGAGGTACTGCCACAAGTTAAATAGATAAATGGTCAGAAAAAGGACAAAAAACAATTGCATCTATCAAGGTAGTTGATCTGCTATTGGACTCACAATGTGAAAAAACAAAAAACGAGCATGACCTGCTTCTGTACACCGAGAGAAAACTGCAGTTTGGACACATTTGTGAAGACTGAAGACGCGTCGTGGTTGTCACTGGCGTGAACATTCCGCGCGGCGACTTGACCTCCACTGAGGCCTACCTGTCCTCCTGGCTTTTCAGTTAACAAAATGGTAGATTTGGCATCAACTCCACCTAGCTACTGCTAGTTGGCTGCTGGCGTCAACGAACCGTACATCATGCTTTACACAATGCATGGTTTTATTCTAGTGTCTGTGTGACACCAGAAGAGTTGGAGCAGGCACGAAGAGTAACACAAATCTACTGAGCAGCAACAGAGTTGCATGAACTTTGCTTCCACACAACACCATTCGAGCAGACGTGATGGATTACGACTCCAGACAAGACCATCCCTTCTTCAGTTCTCCGATCCAGCATGCAGGAATCGAGCATTCGAGCGAAGCAGATAATATAAAAGGAGAAGAGAAAACAGAAGATGTTTCTGCGCTAGAGCCCAAGCGGGCGGCACGAATCGCGGCGGCGGTACAGGGCGCGTTGAGGGACAGAGGGAGCAGGGAGGTGGCGGCGCGCGGTTGGAAGTAGAGGGAGGGGTTAGGGTTGCCCCACCCTTCCTTCCACCTCTAGATCCGGGCCCGACGACGATGGAGTGTGGCAGATGTGGTGGAGGGGGAGGAGTCGACACGAATCGCGGCGGCGGTACAGGGCGCGTTGAGGGACAGAGGGAGCAGGGAGGTGGCGGCGGTTGGAAGTAGAGGGAGGGGTTAGGGTTGCCCCACCCTTCCTTCCACCTCTGGATCCGGGCCCGACGACGATGGAGTGTGGCAGATGTGGTGGAGGGGGAGGAGTCGGTACAGGCTAGGGAATGGGACTCACCTTCGACGAAGAAAGAGCTGCGTGGGAGTGGAAGCAGCAGATCTCGGGGGTGCTCGCAGATCCGTCCTCCTCCTCGTTGCCATCGAGCGAGGACACGATGGTGTATGCTGCTCCGAGGACGGGGGGAGACGACGACTCCGAGGACGGGGGCGAGGTGGCGGCGCTGAGGATGGAGGCAGGGTCCTCTTCGAAGACGGGGGCGAGGGGGTGCGCCGAGGCGGATCTTGTACGAGCGTGGCGCGTATAACGGAGGCGGGGTGTGTGCGGCGTGGGGGGAGGCGGGACGACCGGAGGGGATGGGCGGGGATGACGTGGCGGCCGTGGCGGCGGACGCGAGCAGGGCAAGGGCATCGCGAGCGAAGGCGGGAGGGAACGCGGGATCCGCGAGGATGAGGGCGGTTGCGGGGCGGATGCGCGCGGCAGAACGTGCACCAGCGTGTGTGTGGACGCCTACAGTACTGGCATAATTAGTAGTAGAGATTTATCCATATGTTTACTTTAATTTTACGAATAGTGTAGCGTACAGTGCAAAACAGTATTTTAGGTGACCATATAAGTCACCGCTGGGACGTTGTCTAAACGACAAAATAAGAAAAACATGTCTCTGCCAACCCAACAGATGACAGATATCCATTGTTTTTAAAAAAACGTGAATGCGGCATATAGTTTTATTTTTTTGAATACTTTTAAATATAAAGACGAAAAAGCTACCACGCCGCGCAGACGGGACGGTGTTGCGCCCACGGCCCACCGCGCACGACGCCGTGCCCCGCTGCCGAACGGTGGTGGCCGCGCGGGTTGGCCAGTACCAACTTTTTTGTATTTTAGCCCTTCCGGGGTTTCTTTTGCACAATTATGCCCTTTGTAGTTTCATTTCAAAAAATGGACCCTTACCTCGGCGCCGTCATTATTGGCGCCGAGGTAATACATAGTGACGCCAACATAATTGGCGCCGACTTTTCCTACGTGGCAGCCGATGTGGCAAGTCTCAGGTGGTCGACGCCATAGATCTTGGCGCCGACCCCCCTGGATAGCACCGGACCCCACCGTCAAGGGGGTCGGCGCCAAGATCTTTGGCGCCGACCCCTGGGACTTGCCACATCGGCTGCCACGTAGGAAAAGTTGGCGCCAATGGTACTGGCGTCGATGTGTGTTACCTCGGCGCCAATGATGATGGCGCCGAGGTTGGGGTCCATTTTTTGAAATGAAACTGTAAAGGGCATAGTTGTGCAAAAAAAACTCAAAAAGGGCTAAAATCCAAAAAAGTTGGCTGGCCAGTACTAGTAGATGGACAAGCCATCTCCGGTTCCTTTCACAGGCTACTAATAATAAGTACTACTAGCTCGAAAGTTCATTTCCTCCACGGTTACGAGGTACGGTTGGGAGCTTATGCCCTGGTCCTGGTATGGCCGCTTTTTGAGCGAGCTGAGTTGGATGGCCACATGAAATCTGAGACTGGCCGCAACGGACGCGGCGCGACGCCCCCTCCCCTTGCCCTGTAGCTCGCATGGCGGCTACAAGGCGCCTCCCAACGCCGCAGCGGCTGACCCTAGCCAGCGCTCTACGAAGAGGTAACGTTCTCTCTCCCCCTCGTTCTAGCGTTCTCTCTCTCCTCCCTCTAAACACTGTTCACGTGGGCCCAATTCCATTTGTTAGTAGATAAAAAATGTATAGTAGATGAAAAGTATGTATAGAAAATGATATTTTATAGTATAGTGGGATATAGGAGGACTATTTAGGGGGAACCGCTGCGGGAGATAAAAAAATAGGGGGTGAAATGTTGATGATGTGAACCAAAAAAGTGATATAGGGGGAAAAATTTAGGGGGAACACTTGCCGATAGCCTCAGCCACACCACACCACACGCACGCACCGACCGGGCAGCGGGCGATCAAAGGGCCGAACAAGTCGGTGCGAATCTGCAACTGCGAGCCACGCATAGATCCTTTTATTAATTTCCGCTTTTGTTTAACGGAGGTAAATTAAGCAGTGTCGGTAGCCGATGGAGGAATCGTTACAGCTAGCTGCTGCTAGTGCTAAGCGTAAGGCATCCACAGGACCAGCAGTCAGCAGAGAGAGAGGCAGGCCCAAGTTAAGGCCTTGCTCCCTCCCACTCCCATGATGGGTGCCGCCCGGGCCCGGTTCGCCGTTAATTGCTGTGGCGTGGCCTCTCTGAATCATTGCGACGGAACCTAACGTCGTCCATTACGCACAGAGAGAGAGAGAGAGAGCGCTGGAGCCGCTAGCTAGGTTTCTGTTCTGCCGATGGCGAATCGGCGATGGACGTGTGCCGACGACACCGCACGAACCGTATCGCCGACGCACCGCCCGGCGCGCGGCAGTGGTGCATGGTGATGCGTTGTTGCTTCGCGAGCCACACAGGATGACGAGGAGACAGGAGAGAGGGAACGCGAGCTGGGTCGGTTGGGCTCCGAGGGCGATGGATGGAGTGGACGGAAAACGAGTTTCGGAGGCCGGGCGGAGGGTGAAACTGTGTTCAAACTGGATTGAAGCTTTTCCCCCTCAGATTTCCAATCGAGATGAGTCCGTTGGTCGGCTGGACACCGCGGACGCAGCAGCCGGTCCGCTGGTCTGGTCGAGGGGCTGCCAACGTTGCAAATCCCCTAGAAGCTGCTGCGGCAGCAGCTTTTCTTTATGCTGGAAATTGGATTTCTTTTTTCCCGAGCATAGTAAAAGCGACGGCCCAACCACCCACCGCCACCGCTCCTTGTCTTCCTCCCTCCGCGTGTCCGTCGAAGCGCTGTCTGCTTCTGCAGCACGAGGAGTGGCCGGACAAGCATCGGAGGGCTGACAATGCAGACGCGCAACTCTCAGCGCGGTCTGAACTCCGAAGTCTGATCCATCCAAGTATATGGCCAAACGGAAAGATAAGAGTAGTAGGAGGCGAGCGAGTGGCATGATTGCCGCCGCCGAATGCAGTAGTGCCCGCCCGCTCTTATCACATCTACTAGTACTATCCCTTTCTCTGTGCATATGCATGCCCGTTAATTAGTCCTGCTATACATATATGACATGCATGATCGCCTATGTACTTGCAGTGGCACGTTTGCAGTATATCATTATATACTCCCAGGAACCAGGCCAGGCCAACAGCTGTTTCCATGTTGACGATGAGCGCTGGCCAAGTAAAGAATCTCAGACGTCCACCCCACCGACCGTGTAATGAATGTATTGTCCACGTACAGTTCAGTAGCTCACACGCTTAGCGGAAATTGAGAGAGGAGACAAAGCATGAGACGGTTCCAGCAGTCAATTCCAAGACAGGGAAACCAAAGCAAAGAGGGTACTGTACATCTGAATACATCACGATTATAGCAAAACCAAAACCAGTCTTACAGGCAGCAAACTGATAAGTATATCACCCTCAAACTCTATAGCCTGCAGCTAATAGCCTAGCAGCAGCATCCCCCTATCAAATATGTACATGGAATCATCGATCCATCGATCGATCAAGCAGCAACCAGCAGTACAATCGCATACGTGCGCGCGTGGAATCGAACAGGAGCAGGACCCACATCCGGCCGTTCACGGCCCCCACATGTCGTGGATGGTGGAGTGGAAGCTGGCGAGCACGAGGAGGAGGAGGACGAGCAAGGCGACGCCCCAGGGCGAGCTGCCCTCGGCGGGGCCCCGCTCGTAGCGGCCCTTCCAGCGGCTCTCCCTCGGGTAGAAGCCCAGGTAGCCCTCGAAGGAGTCGACGGAGGAGATCCAGCGGATGAGGAGGACGAGCGCGATGGGCACGCCCAGCAGCGCCCAGCTCAGCTGCTGCGACGCCTCCTCGATGAAGTCGTCGTACGTGAAGAACCACGAGGCGCCCAGCAGCAGCGTCACCATCAGCAGCACCAGGATCACCGGGTACGGCAGCGGCGACAGCGTGAACGCCTCCACGATCGACGACTCCGCGCGCCGGTCGCCGTAGTACGACATGGCTGGCTGGGTTTCCGATTCGAGTTCGAGGGCACAAGGATAGGAAAGCAAAGGAAAGGAAAGGGAGGGGAAAGGTGAGCGAGCACTGGTGAGCTGAGTGAGAAGAGGGGAGGAGAGGAGGAGGCGGACGTGCGGCCGAACCGGCGATATAGGCGCGTGTAACCAACACCAACCACGATCGTGTCGTGCCGTGTGCCGCGGAGATGAGATGGATAGGTGCGTGTAACGACGGCCCAAAGGCTCCTGCTGCCGTGTCCAGATCGTACGCCCACGCCTGCTGATTTGACACTTGGCAATCGTGGTGGAGTGTGATCCAGGAGGACTTGCACATACACAAGCAGATCAGATCATTATATAGGAGAGCAGAGCTGCATCAGAGGTACTATATGGGTAATCCGTCCGAGCTACGGTCCTCGTCGTCTGCTGCCCTCCTCCTTTTCTGCGAGGGGGAGCAAAACCCGTGTCGTTGCTCGGACTGGAGTAGCGGAAGACCTGCATGCTGATTTGCTTCCTTGACTTGGCTACCCGGGCCGGTAATTGCCTGATTGGAGTGGAGCGTCCTGATCACCGTTGGATTTGGATGCCCCTACACAGTTAAAAATGTACGAAGTGAAGCGATCCACACACACATGTTGTGGACGTCCGTGGTTCCTATTGGTATTGCTGGTAAATAAATATCGTTCTGTCTGATTCGTGGTGGACCTTCCGTGTCTAGTCAAGCCAAGCAATCCTCACCACACCACATATACACCTTCCAATATAATAACTGGACCACAGAAATCGCCACCTCAGATTTGGCCTCCTCAAAGAGTCAAAGTTACGGGCAAGCGAAACAGATACCGTCCTTTTTTTTCTTCGTCTTTTGGACCGAGGGATTTACAGAGGCAGTCGACTGTCAAGGTTCCAGGCGCTTCTGGTCCACTGACCATAATTAAGCACCTCTGTGGGTCCGAAGGGGGCCCATTACAGGATCGTTTCTATATGGGCCGGTTCGCCGAGCCGCGCCATGCTCGTCTTCAGGCTCCGGAGTCCGGACGGAGTCGCGGGCCGTGGCCCTGCCTCAGTATTTCCTCTTCCCCGCGATAGGCAACAGAAACCGCAGCATAACAAGGAAAGCGAAGCGAACCCTCGCCGCGCGAGTTAGCGATGGCCGGAGAGGACGCCGCCGCCGCGAGGAGGCCCCCGAAGGAGGAGGAGGAGGAGGAAGATGACGACGATTTGGACAACGTTCCGCTGGCACTTTCCAGGGCCAAGAAACCGGGTAATGCGAGCGCCTCCAAGGTCAAGAAGGAGGAGGAGGACGATGACGACGACTTGGACAACGTTCCGCTCGCACTTTCCAGGGCTAAGAAGGTTTGTTTGCCTCTACCCCAGATCTCTGCTTTCCGGTCTGTGGCTTGGCGGGCGTCGCAGTGCGAGTGACGCTAGGTCTTGAGAGTTTTTTTTTTTTTTTGGATAATATTTGTTTTGCTAGGTTATCTTTGGTTAGCTCGTTTTATATGAACTTTATTTGTGGATGTTGTGGAATTGTAAGCGCAGAGGCCAATCTTTTCCGTCGGGCAGATATGCCCCGCCCTGGTCTCCAGGCCAATGTTGTGATAACTCGGGACCTATCTGTGTGCCTTGGAATTTTATCGGAAGTTTTGGGATTTAGTTCAAAATTGAGGGTTGTTGATTTTGAGCTGCGACTTAATTTTACTATGCATTATTTCAGTCTTCACTAAATTTTGTTGCTATGGCATGAGTACATGGCATGATGTGGCCCTTCATTGCTGAACTATCGTGGTCTTTCTTGGGCCTATTTCCTGAAGAGCTCTTGTGAGAACCTCGATTCGCGGATAATCTAGCTCTCACGACAATCCGAATATCGTAGTGCCTACGTGCGGATGAAGATAATGGGTTTATAGGGTTTATGATCTAGGAAGCGACGGATTCCCGCCAACGTGATAACTAAGTGATTTTCCCAGAAGTGATTCTCACAAAACCAGACTAAGAAGAGAAGTGTTTGGCTGACAGAATTGGATTCTGACGGCCAAAATCCGATTTTAAGCTGCCCCCTTGTGTTTTCTACAGAAGCTAACGTTGCCCTGTCCTGTTTTGTAGGGAAACGAGAAGCAGAAAGGCAACAATAGCAATATGAAGGCTTCTTCGAAAGTCAAGAAAGAAGTCAGTTCTGATGATGATTTTGTCATGGTTGCAACTTTCACGCCCTATTGTTCCCAGCTATATTTCCCTACCTTCTTGTTTTGAAGTTAACAACTATGCACCTTTCAGCCAACGGCGCAGAAGAAAAGTGCAGGTGCTGCTGGAAGTAATGCCAAGACATCCAAGGTTAAAAAAATTAAAGATGAAGATTTGGAAGATCTCAAGGTATGCAATCTACTTGTACTTAGGTTGATATCCTGTTGTGTTGTAAATTTGCTTATTATCTTGTGACTTGGTGAAGGAGGACAAGAAAAGGAAGAAACGAGTGGGTGTCAAAGAAGAGGCAAAGTTGGCCTTGGCCATTGTAAAGGGAGAGAAGGTTAAGAAAGAGAGGAAAGTGTATGGTTTGCCAGGGCAGAAGCATGATCCTCCTGAAGAAGTATGCCCATTCTAACCTTCTCCAATCTGTTATTCATCTGCAAAGCAGCTAATCTTCTTTTTTATGCAGAGGGATCCATTGAGGATATTCTATGAATCACTCTATGAGCAGGTCCCCACCAGTGACATGGCTGCAACCTGGTGAGATACCACATATTTATAAGCTCGTAAAGATCTGTGTCACAAGCTAAACTAGATGTAGCTATAGTGTGGCCCATATCATGTTGGATCAGTACAGACCAATCTAGTGCATAAAAACCAATGGTATAAAATATCATATGCGAAAGGGCCTCTAGCTGAGTTGGTTAGGTGGACTGAGTAACACTTGTTAGGTCATGAGTTTGAATCCCAGTGGAAGCGACTTACATGCCCAGGTTAAAAAAGGACACTCGTTGGTTCCTGGTTGTGTGCACACGAGATGGACTGACCTATGGGGGCAGATCCTCATGTAGGAGCTGGGAGGACTCAAAGCACAAGTAAGAATCTAGCCTATAGGGGGCGGACCCTCATGCTGCAGGGGGGTGGGGGCAGCTTTCGTGACCTTTTTCGATCAGGGCTCCGATTGATCCTTTCCTTAATATAATACCGTGGGGTGGTCTTCCTCCTACCGGTTGAGTTTTAATATGTCATGTTTGATAAATCATTGCCAATGGTTGCATAACTTTTTGAGATCTATTCATCTTCTCAAAATGTTTGTCAAGCAGTCAAGCCACAGCTTTGGCAAGATAATCAGTGGTGACACATCACTATGGCTGTATGGCAACAACGCTCACATTCTGTAATTGTGTAAACAACAGGATATACAAGATTTTTTTTCTAGGTTTTTTGTAACTCGTTATTACAGCTTTTGTTAATAATATGATGTAGCAGGCAACATAGTATTCTGCACATCCTGTTTAGTTGATGCCTAAGGGCTTGTTTGGATGCATGGGGATTGGAGGTGATTGAGGGGCATATTATATGCCCCTCAATCACCTCCAATCCCCATGCATCATGTTTGGGAGCAAAGGGAATGAAGGGGATTTTAGTCCCTCCAATCCCTTCCATTCCCCTTGCTCCCAAACTTACCCTAAGGGTACCACAAGTAAGGCAACTTCTCCAGGCTAGAAAAAAAGTTTGACGTGGGACAGGGTGCTTAGAAAGTGTGGTGCACCACGTTTGTGTCTGAAGCATACAGCTGCCTAAGACACTATGTCATGATTAAGCTGTAGCGTAGCAAACTTAGGCATGTATTTGCGCAGCTCTAATTTTGAACATGTAAACCTGCATGCAAAGACCAATCTGAATGTGATTCTCACGAAATGGATCATCCTTTGTTGTTCTGGCCCATGCCTTTTTGTGCTTCCATAATGTTGTGAACATAGTTGTTAAGGCGTCGCATAGGCGACGCAAGGCGTCCTGCTCGCCTTACTCCGCACCTAAGGCGAGTGGGGGATAGGCTGACAGTGGCTGGCAGCGGCGGCAGCTGCACGCTCCCCAGCGACGTAAGGCGTCCTGCTCGCCTTACTCCGCACCTAAGGCGAGTGGGGGAGAGTCTGCCGGTGGCGGCACGGCGCCGGCAAAGGAGAGAGGAGCGAACATAGGGACAAAGCGGGGGGAGGGAGAGAGAGACGCTGGTCGCTCGGGAGTTTTGTTGCTCCCAGGGAGGAGAAAGGAAGTTGGCTTAACCTAATCTTAATGGGCTAGTTGGGCTGATTTGTTGGCTGGCTGGCTAGTCTTTTTTCTTTTATTGATCATTTTCTCTTCTTTATTATTATTTTTGTCCTAAATACTTTCTCAAATATCAATATTTTCCTACTTTTTAAATAGATTTAAGGTGTCGCCTCGCCTTACGCTTTACCGTTTAAAAGTTAAAAAGGGGGTCAGTTGCCTTACCTCTCCTCACTGCTTTAATATTTAGCATTATTTTGGTTGATGTTAGATTAGTTGAAATATATCTTGTGAAGTAATATCTTCTGGAAGGTAAACTAATGTTACCTGAAATAACTCCTTTTATCTTAAACCATGCCATTCTGATATGAATTCCTTAAGAAACACAATGCCAAAATTTAAGCCTTCTACTTGGTTTAAATTTAATTATTAAAAAACTGGCCTCTAGCATTTCTTACTTTCTGTTATGAAAAAGAATCTTTTGGTGACCATTTTTTTGTGTGTAGTTGCTGTGTCTTGGTTTGAGCTAGTTCCCAGCAAATTCATCACTAGACTAGATCATTCCGATGCCATAGAATGTACTAACTTTCCATCTTACCTTGTGCGCCTACAACATGCCGGAAGATACCATTATCTGATCAAGTGTCCGCTGACACCACCCCCAGACCTGAATTTATATTTATGAACCGTGTTTGTTGTTCTGCAGTCTGTGTTAATATATCTATCCTTCGGTGTCAGAGGTTCAAGGATGCATGAACGTTCTTATTGAAGCAAACTGATATATTCAATTATTCTTTGGATGTGCATAGGTTGATGGAATGGGGTTTGCTCCCGGTGGATGTGGCTAGAAAATGTTTTGAGAAGAAACAAGGTCAGAAGGTTAAGTCACCAGTCAAAGCAATTGTGGCGAAGAGAATTCCTTCTTCTCCAGCCAAGACACTGCCTTCATCTGCAAAGAAGTTAGTTATGCCTTCAAACAGTGCTGGAAAGCTGAAGTCTCAGAAGAAAAGGAAGGCAAGTGATGACACAGATGATGACGACGACGACGATGATTTTGTAGCTTCTAAAGCAAAGACCAAGAGGCACAAGGCCTAGTTAGGTCCTAGCATCTCATTATCCTAGTAATGAGACGTGTTCTTCAGACAATTTCTAGCTCGGATGACCTTGGATGATTGTTCCTTCCATTGGTTTGCTCATTTGGGGCGCGCAACTAAATTATGTGAAGTAGCGTGTTGTGTTGTGTCAAGAAGTACCACTTGTCGATGGCCTTTTCAGATCTGGAATGAAGGTAAGTTCCTGCAAACTTTCACTTGGTTAGCATTTGACTCCAGTGAAACATCTGGTTGGTTAGCATTTGACTCCAGTGAAACATCTGGTTGGATGACTGTATTTGCACGGGGTAACATATTTCGCCGAGCTCGACGTAGGCGCATCCCCAAGCAAAACAGAATTTAGAATAATTATTAGGTTGCCGTCGATGATACGTAATTCTGAAAAGCTTGAACGCTTTATTCTAAACTTGTATGTCAATCGGGTTAGCAGAGCAGATCGCCAGCGTCTTCGGATCTTGTCATGTGGCGAACTTGCAACAAGATAGCATACCATGCTGCCGCATGGCAGTGTCTGTGATCAGACAAAAGGCAATAATGACACATGCACTATTCAAATTCTCGTGCACGACGGTCAGCTTCTGTACAGCGGCGGGCCACACAAATTGACGCAGGGACACGTCTTGAGAACCGACCTGCGAGATCATGGCAGCAGCTGCCGGCGACCAAGTCCCTGTCCGTTCACCTCGCTATGGGATGTACCACGAGTCAGCTCACTCACCACCTGCTCGTACGTACGCCAGTAGGGTTGTGAAACAAAGGTAAGTGGAAGCCTGCAAACGATCTGAACAATTTCTCCTTTCTCGGTAGCCAGAGGTCGGCAGCGGATGCTGCCACTGCCAGTTGTAGTTGTAGGTTAGGATCATTCCAGAGGCATCGGTCGTACGTGCCGAGACAAACAGGTCGATTTGCTGGCACCCTTTGACTTGGAGTCAATTCACTCGTAGTTTGTAAAGATGCACGGGGCAGGCCCTGGCCCTCTATATATCGTCAACGGCTCAGGATAAGATGTTTTAGCTAGGATTGCGATGCTTTCAGGTTCTGCTCCAACGGAGCGCAGTCGTCGTGGGCTGTGGCATCTTGGCATGGACCTACGATGTCGAAGGACACTTTCAAAAAATATTAGCAGAATTCGGTATAGGACACGGAAAATGATCTTGTATCTGGCGGACATAGCAAAAAAAAGTTCAATTAGCTGGCTGTTACTCTGACAGTGTGTAATAAAGGGAGAAATCTGACGAAATGTCGCCATTGCCTCTGCCCCTTTTCTTCTTTCTGCTTTGCCTTTCCTTTATTTATCTTTCGACCTCTTCTACAACTTTATCAAAACCGTATATAGATTACAGTCCCTATCTTGTAGTAGTGTATTAGAAAAATAATAGAGATTAAACATAATTAATTCTGATCAGTTGCACGTCAATAAAACTTTTAGTACTTATTAGTATAATGTAAGATTCTACCGTGCTCTAATTAACTTGACTAAGTTTTAGTATCACATGTTAAAGTTCTGAGGGCCTTCCAATGACTATAGGAAAAGCTTCTGCCAGACTAACTGCAGCGTGTACCAGGGACTCAAACAGATACATGTACACAGAGAATGATAGAAAAACAGCTGTTCTTGTTTCCCTGCCGGCTGAAAATTGCGGCTGGATGTGACATCCCGAAGATACTCAGGGAGTGACCAGATTGAAGTGTATAATGTTGCAATTGCATGCGTTCTTTGCTCGTGCCGCTAACCTGTATTCACATGCGGAGAGAAAGTGTTACTTACAACTTAAATAACAAGAAAAGGGCACCAAAAAAGCACAGAAACAAGATAATCAACTGTGTCACAAAGAACCAATTCAACAACACATCTCCATTCCACCAAACAACATGACAGCCTAAAACCCAAAAAAAGATCAACACAATGTGCAGGGAAAGGAAAAACAATGGCCTACAGCTAATTCCCAGCAGGATCTTCGGTGGCCGTGCGCCTCCTTAGCTTGGCGCGCGTCACACGGATCGTCTCCTCCATCGGCGTCTCCTCTTCGAGCGCAGGGTCAAGCTCTTCTGCGCCCTCTGGGGCGTCACCACTGGCCTCGTCGATGGCCATCTTGTCCACCCCTTCGGCTCCAGGGAGTGATGGGGCGCTAGGCTCGGGTTTCGGTGAATCGGCACCTGTGGTTGGAGTTTGAACTGGGTCGGCAGCAGGTTTGACCTCGCCTTTCTTTGGGCTACCACCAGGTTTTAGCGCGGATGCAGCTACCGGAGGCTTTGTGGATGCCACTGAACCAGATCTCGCTGATGTTTGACGCTTGATCTTGGGCGAAGATGAAACGGGTTTAGTCTCCTGAGATTGCTGTGCCATTGCTGCTTGCCGAGCAGCAATAGATGATGCTCTGCGCATAACAGGTGCTGCTTGTTTTTGTGGTTGCGCCTGCTGCACCTGCACTTGTGGTTGTTGTTGTTGTGGCGGCTGCTGTGAATCCTGGAAGACATCAAAGCATGATTTTAACATGGCTAACAAGATAAACACTGCCAGATCAGTTAAACCAGAGCACACATTTCTGTACTACATTCCTTCCTATGGCATCATGACCAATATTGCATCAGAGAAGAACAAGAACAGTAAAAAAAAGTTTGAGCATCTGAGTAAACATGATGAACACTGAACAACAAATGATTCAATGGATTTTTTTTTGACAAAAAAGAGAGTAATAGTGCATTTGATCCACACACACCTGATGAAGGCGTTGCCTTGATTTCTGAGAAGGTGACTGGGCAGCAACATATTTTAAAACGTCAAAGAAAGTACTTTGTCCTGCCGAAGCAGCCTTCTGAAAATAAAGTACAACCGTGTCGGTGGCTCGAGCTCTCAGCTCAAGGAGATTCCGGTCGATTTCATTCTCATGCTGAGAAATATATGGTTTAAAGAAAGTTCCATAAACATACGTAGTTCCCTGTAATGAAAGCACACATCAGCCTGTTGCCAAAAACTAAACTGTGAGATAGAAGAAGCAAAGGACAATCTAAAGACCTTTGTCTTAGGGTACCACAAGTATACAAAGAACATCAGCTTTGCTTCCGAGTAGAACGGTAGCCTTCAACATGAGCGCACAGAAATGTTAGTTTCTCGTCAATGAACTGAAGAAAATCACAGGCTTAAGCAGTCTCACCATGATATTGTGAAATCTCCGAATCTCTCCAAAACTGTCAACAGGGCAACTAAAATCCTAGACACAGGAAACAAACCTAAATTTGGCAGATTGTTCACGGAAGTCAATATTGCGACCGCATAATAATTTATTGAAACGCCTTACCAATACTGACACCAAAATATGAGCTGCGCAATCTCTGGTTTGTTCAGTTCAACAGTCTTGTAGCATTCGTAGGCAGGATAGGCATAGCCAAAAGCCAACCTACAGGAAATCGGCACATCAAATGCCACAAGATAAATGGCATGTTAGCGATTGCATATCGTGACAAAAGCATGTCCTTCCTCGTATAGTAAGTTGATGTTTCAGTAAAAGACTATTTATTTTGTTTTTCCCCTTTTATTCATCCGTAATAAACCACAAAAAAGAAAAGCTGGCAATTTAAAGCTGCATGGCTTCAGTATCAAAGTATCCTTCAATAGACTAACATTTCAGACGCGTTTATAGCTAAACTGTAGATAATTCATCAACACAGAGATGAACAGGATCAAATCTAGTTCTTGATGAAGCAGGCCAAAGATTTTTTTTTAAAAAAGAGCATAGCAGTTTGACCTATCTTAACTCATACGAGAGTATCCTCCGATCTTAACCATTTGAAGAGATATGATTGTTAGAACATCATCTTCAAAAAGAATGAGTCGGACCGGAAGAATAAACGAACAGAACCATTGACCGTTGTGCAATGAATTAAAAACTTGCCCCCATATGCTCCTCGAGAAGAATAAAATACTTCCGAATGGTTGCGTGCTCTCAGCCTCATTTTCCGGCGAAGAGGCCAGGGTGGGCAAATCGACAATAACGAACGCATCTCCTCCTCTTTTTGTTTTGTTTTGTTTTGTTTTGAAGAAAGCAACATATTAAGGAGGAGCGAATGAGTGAAGTTAAACCAAGAGAGAGGCTGCTGAACTCTCCGAATGGGTCCCCACAAATCCAAATTTGAAAAAAAAAACAGATTTATTAAAACCGGAACACTGGTGCCTCTGATAAGGCTCCAACCTCAAAGTGTCAATCTACAAAGAACACCGACGTTACAAGATTCGGAGCAAGGGAGCGCTTACAGGAGGACCCTGGAGAGGAACCCGCCCATCATCTTCTCCGACTCCGACTCCGACTCCGACCCCTCTGCGCTACTGCGCGCGACCAGATCCGCCAAAAGCGAACACAGATCAAAACACCATCCACCGCGCCATCACATTCCGGATGAGGGGGGAATCCACAGGGAGCCGAGCTAGCATACCATACCGCACAGGAACCTTGCAGGAGAGGAGGAGGGATGTGGACGGGAGACGGACGGCCGGCGCCGCGGTGGATGGGCAGGCAGAACGGCCAGGAGCTATGGTTTCTCCCCTCCCTCTCTCTCTCGCTAGTGGCTACGCAGCTACCCGTCTCCTCCGGCGGCTAAAAATACCGGTAATGCGTTGGAATGGCATGCGGAGAGGGAGAGCCGGAAGAAGAGGAGAGGAGAGGAGAGGAGAGGAGAGGCGAGCGCGTCCGCCGTGCCGTCAGCTCACTCACACTTGCATTGGGTTCTTCTAACCAACCCGAGTGGCCCTCTCGCTCTGCTCTCCTCCCCTGTTCAAGCTGAACCATGGCGCATGGCCGCATGGGTGTACCAGCGAGCGACATTTCTTTTAGCCAATTATTAATGTACCCTTGTCTCCGCCTCTCTATCGCAGGCAGGTGGGGTGGGGTCGTGGGGATGCCATCCATTGATCCATATTCAACGCTGTATTTGTATACTACTGTGCTATACACTTTCTTCCCTTATCCAACCGTTGGCGGTCAGCCAGCACAATTCACTTTGAACCTTTTTTTAATAGAGTCTCCTGAAACAAAACCATTCGAAATTTTGTCACGGATTAATTCTCACGTGCTGATCTTACATATCCGAGAATAGTATGAGTATCAGAGTATGTTTGTTTCGAGAAGTGTGTGCGCGCGCGATCTTTTTTTTAGAAATAAATGGTACCTCATATGTTCACAATGTACTTAAAATTATTTTTTTAGAAAATATGTGGTAAATAAAAGTTGTATCAAAACACTATTGCATCGTCAGGAGGGGCTCAAATCTGGTCTGCCACTGTGCCGAGTGGAGTGAGGTGCGTTTTCGTTTTCCTGGCTGCCCCCTGGTCGAAGTGGCAAAGCAGGTAGGGTGTTGTGCTGGTACTATGGGTCTATGGTGCAGTACTGCAGTTCTACGTACATATCATGCTTGGTCTGATGTACTACTAACTAGTGTATAAATGGTGCAGTTCTACGTATATATAACACAACAACAGACACAGAGGTGGTGGATTGGAGATGCAGTGGACCACCCAGGCCCGGGTGCGCTCTGATCGGATCTGGTGTTCTGGCCGGCTTTCCTTTCTGTGTCGCACGCACGGCACGTAAGAATTCTTTGGTCCGGACGGGGCGAGAGCGCGTGACCACCGGACGTGCGTCCAAATCGCAAGGTGGCGGACCTATGGCTATGGGATGGGCGTCACTGTGCATGCATGTTCACGTTTCACCAACCATGTGCACGTTTAATTAGAGGCACAGCATATATACGTACGTGCTGCTTGTACGGTTAGTCTGTTCCCAAGGTTTTCGCGAAATACTTTTCACGATGCGCTACTATTCACAGTGGTGGCCCTGAGGATGAGGATGGGGAAGAGGGGCGGTCGCCGCGGGCACTCGAATTCATAAGGCCTAATTCTAGTCATGTGATCGAATAGCCCATCAACAAAATAATGAATATCTAAACTTTTAGAAAAAAATTATACTATAATATATATTCTTTTATTTACTTATTATTTGATATAAATATTTTTAGATGTATTTTGAGTGTTTAATTAGTAACATTTATATATTAAAAATAATTTAAAGGACCTCTATTTGAAACCTTGTTCTGAGCCCCAAAAATATTAGGACCGCCGCTGACTATTCAGGAGTTAGCCAAATCGTGATAACACAGTATATACTTTTCATGTTCACATATGCAGGATCGATCGGGCGACACGTCAACATATGGTGCTCTAAACTGATGTACTAACAACTACTGTATATAAGCTAAATCCAAGGACAAGGATCTGGTACGTACAAGAGCGTGCACGTGAGCACGTCGCAGCTTTAAGATGGTTTCACATGATTGTCATGCATGGGCGTGGTGGGCGGAGGGTGTAGATTATGCTGGCCTCTTTTTTTTACTTCCATAATTCAACCACCGGCACCTGTGTAGTAATCAATTGCCAGAAACCCCGGTAGAGGACGTACTAACGAACTCTCCCCACTCCCAAATACGTGACGTTTTACTCTCTCCGCTCCACCTACGTGACGCGGGGTGGGCGCGTTCCGCTGCGCCCCGCCTTGGGCAAGGATACCAATGCGACCAGCGAATAGAATGTATTATTACAATGTAGCATTAATCATGGTAGCACTAGCACGAGATACAACTTAAAATTATAAAAGGCACGTACATACAGTCCTGAGACGGTCCATTTAGCTTTACAAGTAGAAAGGACAGTTAAAAGATTATATGATATAAATCTGAACTTTCAAACAATAAATACAGTTAAGAGATATTATGTATGGAGAGTCCTTTAGAGACAGACTCTTCACGAACGGATCGTCTCTTGTAATTTTTTTTTTTCAATTAGCCCCTAGATACCCTGGAGAGATCATATATTAAATATCAGTTATACATACTCTATACAGCATGAGACACCATGTTTTTTTATTTCTTCAAAAGGAAAGGTTCATTCGATATAGATGATTTCTGCACCGGAGCAAGATACATGCACGCTTCACTTTCCAAGTTTAAACCGTGGGTAGGTGGTTTTTCAAGATTGGTATCGTTGCCTTCTCCATCGTGGAAACCCTATATGCATTTAATTAGTAACAATGTCATTTGTGGTCAACTGATTTTCAAGTACGGTTAGAACAATGACACAACAAAGAAATCGCAGATTAAGGTAGTGTTTGGTTGAAGAGTCAAGTAGAACGGAGCCGTTCTATCCTAGTTTTGTTCCTGTTTGGTTACAAAGTAACTAGAACAGAACTCCAATTAGAGAATATTCTCCTCAGATTCGGAACCATTCCGCTCCAAAAAATCAACCGGACGGAGCCGCTCCGTTCTCATCCCGCTCTCACAGTCACGCTCCGTTCCGTTCACTCTGCAACCAAACAAAAAACAGAGTCGCTCCGTTCCAGATTACCAAACACAGAACAGAGCCGCTCCGTTACTAGAATCAGGAATGAAACGACTCTGTTCTACTTGACTCCTCAACCAAACACTACCTAAGAAGCGTGTTAAACTGCCATGGAAAGGGAAAAGAAGATTAGCAGAATGGCAGGGGTGCCATGGGTGGCACAAATACACCGATCATGATAGACAATGTTAAAGATGGAAAGTTATATACAGTAGGAAAAGGTCATGCACTCTTGATTCTGTTTGTGGTGTTGGGTTTAGAGCTACGCCTGCTAAATTTGGCAGTTTTGTTACCTACCATGTAAAAGTTTGAGATTGTGTCCCCTGATCTCGATAGTGCTATTAACTATCATGTAAATCATCCTTCTGTGCCCTTATAGGGCGAGTAAATCATCATCAAGTATATCTCTCTATATATACGTGAGTACAACCCATGTAGGGTATTACTTTATGCCATATTAACATGGTACAAAGCCAAGGAAATTCTTCTAATTATCCACCACACATCATTCTTCCTCCTCCCATGTGCCACTACTTCTATCACCATGTTGTTGATCTCTATACACTAAGTCATCGTGATTCGAGTGGCTAAATCTAATTTCTTCCTATGGTGTTCTCAACTACTTCCATATCTACAAAGCTTGAAGTTTTTGGGATACCTTGGTGGATCTAATGGCACACCTGAAAAGTAGATCACCACATCGATGGCCATAGGTGGCGCTAAAGTCCCCTATCCAACGTATGTTCGTTGTTATGATCAAGACCAATAACTATTGAGTGGCATTCTCTCGTTGATGACCAAGAAAGTCCTTTTATGACATTGTCAGTATCATGTCTTCCAAGGAGGCATAGGACTCTCTCTGAAAGAAATTTTTATCATCCACACTTGCGTACATGGTGCAAATACATGTGGAACTTTCTACATCGAAGAAACATGATTTGTCTACCGTTGACTTCTTCGCAAGATCATGGGGCTCGCTGAAAGGGAATTAGGCTTACACCTAGTTCCTATATAATTTTGGTGGTTGAATTGCCCAACACAAATCTTTGGACTAACTAGTTTGCCCAAGTGTATAGATTATACAGGTGTAAAAGGTTCACACTCAGCCAATAAAAAGACCAAGTTTTGGATTCAACAAAGGAGCAAAGGGGCAACCAAAGGCACCCCTGGTCTGGCGCACCGGACTGTTCGGTGTGCCACCGGACATGTCCGGTGCACCAGGGGGACTCAGACTCAAACTCGCTACCTTCGGGAATTTCCAGAGGCGACTCGACTATAATTCACCGGACTGTCCGGTGTACACCGGACAGTGTCCGGTGCGCCAAGGGAGGTCGGCCTCAGGAACTCGCCAGCGTCGGGAAACTCCAACGGCTCGTCCACTATAATTCACCGGACTGTCCGGTGTGCACCGGACTGTCCGGTGCGACTCCAGAGCAACGGCTACTTCGCGCCAACGGCTACCTGCTGTAGCATTTAATGCGCGCACAGCGTGCGCAGGAGTCAGAATCGCCCATGCTGGCACACCGGACAGCCAACAGTACATGTCCGGTGTGCACCGGACACCCTGGCGGGTCCACAAGTCAGAAGCTCCAACGGTCTGAATCCAACGGCATTGATGACGTGGCAGGGGGCAACTGTCCGGTGCGCCATCAAGCAGACAGCCTCCCAACGGCCACTTTTGGTGGTTGGGGCTATAAATACCCCAACCACCCCACCATTCATTGCATCCAAGTTTTCCACTTCCCAACTACTACAAGAGCTCTAGCATTCAATTCTAGACACACCAAAGAGATCAAATCCTCTCCAAATTCCACACAACGCCATAGTGACTAGAGAGAGTGATTTGCTTGTGTTCTTTCGAGCTCTTACGCTTGGATTGCTTTCTACTTTCTTGATCTTTTCTTTGCAATCAAACTCACTTGTAATTGAGGCAAGAGACACCAAACTTGTGGTGGTCCTTGTAGGAACTTTGTGTTCCAAGTGATTGAGAAGAGAAAGCTCACTCGATCCGTGGATCGTTTGAGAGAGGGAAGGGTTGAGAGAGACCCGGCCTTTGTGGCCTCCTCAACGGGGAGTAGGTTTGCAAGAACCGAACCTCGGTAAAACAAATCTCCGTGTCTCACTTGCTTATTCGCTTGGGATTTGTTTTGCGCCCTCTCTCGCGGACTCATTTCTTATTACTAACGCTAACCCCGGCTTGTAGTTGTGTTTATATTTGTAAATTTCAGTTTCGCCCTATTCACCCCCCCTCTAGGCGACTATCAATTGGTATCAGAGCCCGGTGCTTCATTAGAGCCTAACCGCTCGAAGTGATGTCGGGAGATCACGCCAAGAAGGAGATGGAGACCGGCGAAAAGCCCACTACAAGCCACGTGAGCACTTCATCGGAAGAGTCCCGCACCAAGAGGAAGGAGAAGAAGAAGGACTCCTCCAAACGGAAGGAGAAAAGATCTTCCTCTTCTCACCACAAAGAGAAGAAGGAAAAATCTTCTTCCCACAAGCCGCGTCGGAAAGGCGACAAGCACAAGAGGATGAGGAAGGTGGTCTACTACGAGACCGATACTTCATCAACATCGACCTCCGACTCCGATGCGCCCTCCGTCACTTCTAAGCGCCAAGAGCGCAAGAAGTATAGTAAGATCCCCCTACGATACCCTCGCATTTCCAAACATACACCTTTACTTTCCGTCCCATTAGGCAAACCACCAACCTTTGATGGTGAAGATTACGCTAGGTGGAGCGATTTAATGCGATTTCATCTAACCTCGCTCCACAAAAGTATATGGGATGTGGTTGAGTTTGGTGCACAGGTACCGTCAGTAGGGGATGAGGACTATGATGAGGATGAGGTGGCCCAAATCGAGCACTTCAACTCTCAAGCAACAACAATACTCCTCGCCTCTCTAAGTAGAGAGGAGTATAACAAAGTACAAGGGTTGAAGAGCGCCAAGGAGATTTGGGATGTGCTCAAAACCGCGCACGAGGGAGACGAGCTCACCAAGATCACCAAGCGGGAAACGATCGAGGGGGAGCTCGGTCGGTTCCGGCTTCGCAAAGGGGAGGAGCCACAACACATGTACAACCGGCTCAAGACCTTGGTGAATCAAGTGCGCAACCTCGGGAGCGTAAAGTGGGATGACCACGAGATGGTTAAGGTTATTCTAAGATCTCTTATTTTCCTTAACCCTACTCAAGTTCAATTAATCCGTGGTAATCCTAGATATACTAAAATGACCCCCGAGGAAGTTATCGGGAATTTTGTGAGTTTTGAGTGCATGATCGAAGGCTCGAGGAAGATCAACGAGCTTGATGAGGCCACCACATCCGAAGCCCAACCCGTTGCATTCAAAGCAACGGAGGAGAAGAAGGAGGAATCTACACCAAGTAGACAACCAATTGACGCCTCCAAGCTTGACAATGAGGAAATGGCGCTCGTCATCAAGAGCTTCCGCCAAATCCTCAAACAAAGTAGGGGGAAAGACTACAAGTCCCACTCCAAGAAGGTTTGCTACAAATGTGGTAAGCCCGGTCATTTTATTGCTAAATGTCCCATATCTAGTGACAGTGACCGAGGCGACGACAAGAAGGGGAGAAGAAAGGAGAAGAAAAGGTACTACAAGAAGAAGGGCGGCGATGCCCATGTTTGTCGGGAATGGGATTCCGACGAAAGCTCAAGCGACTCCTCCGACGACGAGAACGCCGCCAACATCGCCGTCACCAAAGGACTTCTCTTCCCCAACGTCGGCCACAAGTGCCTCATGGCAAAGGACGGCAAAAAGAAAAAGGTTAAATCTAACTCCTCCACTAAATATGAATCTTCTAGTGATGATAATGCTAGTGATGAGGAGGATAGTTTGCGTTCCCTTTTTGCCAACCTTAACATAGCTCAAAAGGAAAAATTAAATGAATTAGTCAGTGCTATTCATGAAAAGGATGATCTTTTGGATTCCCAAGAGGATTGTCTAATTAAAGAAAACAAGAAACATGTTAAGGTTAAAAAGGCTTATGCTCTAGAAATAGAGAAATGTGAAAAATTATCTAGTGAGCTAAGCACTTGCCATGAGATGATTGACAACCTTAGACATGAAAATGCTAGTTTAAATGCTAAGGTTGATTCTCATGTTTGTAATGTTTCAATTCCCAATCCTAGAGATAATAATGATGACTTGCTTGCTAGGATTGAAGAATTAAACATTTCTCTTGCTAACCTTAGAGTAGAAAATGATAATTTGATTGCTAAGGCTAAAGATTTTGATGTTTGCAATGTCACTATTTCCGATCTTAGAGATAAAAATGATATATTACATGCTAAGATCGTTGAACTTAATTCTTGCAAACCCTCTACATCTACTACTGAGCATGTGTCTATTTGTGATAGATGTAGAGATATTAATGTTAATGCTATTCATGATCACATGTCTTTAATTAAACAACAAAATGATCATATAGCAAAACTAGATGCTAAAATTGCCGAGCACAACTTAGAAAATGAGAAGTTTAAATTTGCTCGTAGCATGCTTTATAATGGGAGACGCCCTGGCATTAAGGATGGCATTGGCTTCCAAAGGGGAGACAATGTCAAAAATAGTGCCCCGCCTAAGAACTTGTCTAACTTTGTTAAGGGCAAGGCTCCCATGCCTCAGGATAACGAGGGCTACATTTTGTACCCTGCCGGCTATCCTGAGAGCAAAATTAGGAAAATTCATTCTAGGAAGTCTCACTCTGGCCCTAATCATGCTTTTATGTATAAGGGTGAGACATCTAGCTCTAGGCAACCAATCCGTGCCAAATTGCCTAGAAAGAAAACTCCTAATGCATCAAATGATCATGTTATTTCATTTAAAACTTTTGATGCTTCTTATGTGCTTACTAGCAAATCCGGCAAGGTAGTTGCCAAGTTTGTTGGGGGCAAACACAAGGGTTCCAAGACTTGTGTTTGGGTACTCAAAGTTCTTGTGTCTAATGCCAAAGGACCCAAAACCGTTTGGGTACCTAAAGTCAAGAACTAAAATTGTTTTGTAGGTTTATGCATCCGGGGGCTCAAGTTGGATACTCGACAGCGGATGCACAAACCACATGACAGGGGAGAAAAAGATGTTCTCCTCATATGAGAAAAACCAAGATCCCCAACGAGCTATCACATTCGGGGATGGAAATCAAGGTTTGGTCAAAGGATTGGGTAAAATTGCTATATCACCTGACCATACTATTTCCAATGTTTTTCTTGTTGATTCATTAGATTACAATTTGCTTTCCGTTTCTCAATTATGTCAAATGGGCTACAACTGTCTATTTACTGATGTAGGTGTTACTGTCTTTAGAAGAAGTGATGATTCAATAGCATTCAAAGGAATGTTAGAGGGTCAGCTATACTTGGTGGATTTTGATAGAGCTGAACTCGACACTTGCTTGATTGCTAAGACTAACATGGGTTGGCTCTGGCACCGCCGACTAGCCCATGTTGGGATGAAGAATCTTCATAAGCTTTTAAAGGGAGAGCACATTTTAGGATTAACAAATGTTCATTTTGAGAAAGACAGGATTTGTAGCGCATGCCAAGCAGGGAAGCAAGTTGGTGCCCATCATCCACACAAAAACATCATGACGACCGACAGGCCACTGGAGCTCCTACACATGGACCTATTTGGCCCGATTGCTTACATAAGCATCGGCGGGAGTAAGTACTGTCTAGTTATTGTGGATGATTATTCTCGCTTCACTTGGGTATTCTTTTTACAGGAAAAATCTCAAACCCAAGAGACTTTAAAGGGATTCTTGAGACGAGCTCAAAATGAGTTTGGCTTAAGGATCAAGAAAATAAGAAGCGACAACGGGACGGAGTTCAAGAATTCTCAAATTGAAGGCTTCCTTGAGGAAGAGGGCATCAAGCATGAGTTCTCTTCTCCCTACACGCCACAACAAAATGGTGTAGTGGAGAGGAAGAATCGAACTCTATTGGACATGGCAAGGACCATGCTTGATGAGTACAAGACTTCAGATCGGTTTTGGGCCGAGGCGGTCAACACCGCTTGCTACGCCATCAACCGGTTATATCTTCACTGAATCCTCAAGAAGACATCATATGAACTCCTAACCGGTAAAAAGCCCAATATTTCTTATTTTAGAGTCTTTGGTAGCAAATGTTTTATTCTTGTTAAAAGGGGTAGAAAATCTAAATTTGCTCCTAAGACTGTAGAAGGCTTTTTACTTGGTTATGACTCAAACACAAGGGCATATAGAGTCTTTAACAAGTCCACTGGACTAGTTGAAGTCTCTTGTGACGTTGTGTTTGATGAGACTAACGGCTCTCAAGTAGAGCAAGTTGATCTTGATGAGATAGGTGAAGAACAGGCTCCATGCATAGCGCTAAGGAACATGTCCATTGGGGATGTGTGTCCTAAGGAATCCGAAGAGCCTCCACATACACAAGATCAACCATCCTCCTCCACTCAAGCATCTCCACCAACTCAAAATGAGGATGAGGCTCAAGATATTGAACAAGAAGATCAAGAAGATGAGCCACCTCAAGATGACGGCAATGATCAAGGGGGAGATGCAAATGATCAAGACAAGGAGGATGAAGAGCAAAGACCGCCACACCCAAGAGTCCACCAAGCAATCCAACGAGATCACCCCGTCGACACCATCCTCGGCGACATTCATAAGGGGGTAACTACTCGATCTCGGGTTGCACATTTTTGTGAACATTACTCCTTTGTTTCCTCTATTGAGCCACACAGGGTAGAGGAAGCACTCCAAGATGCGGATTGGGTGATGGTGATGCAAGAGGAGCTCAACAATTTCACGAGGAATGAGGTATGGCATTTAGTTCCACGTCCTAACCAAAATGTTGTAGGAACCAAATGGGTCTTCCGCAACAAGCAAGACGAGCATGGTGTGGTGACAAGGAACAAAGCTCGACTCGTGGCCAAAGGGTACTCACAAGTCGAAGGTTTGGATTTCGGTGAAACCTACGCACCCGTAGCTAGGCTTGAGTCAATTCGCATATTATTGGCCTATGCTACTTACCATGGCTTTAAGCTTTATCAAATGGACGTGAAAAGTGCCTTCCTCAACGGACCAATCAAGGAAGAGGTCTATGTTGAGCAACCTCCCGGCTTTGAAGATAGTGAGTATCCTAACCATGTCTATAAGCTCTCTAAGGCGCTTTATGGGCTCAAGCAAGCCCCAAGAGCATGGTATGAATGCCTTAGAGATTTCCTTATTGCTAATGGCTTCAAAGTCGGCAAGGCCGATCCTACACTCTTCACTAAAACTCCTGACAATGATTTGTTTGTATGCCAAATTTATGTTGATGATATCATATTTGGGTCTACTAACGAATCTACTTGTGAGGAATTTAGTAGGATCATGACACAGAAATTCGAGATGTCTATGATGGGGGAGTTGAAGTATTTTCTAGGATTTCAAGTCAAGCAACTCCAAGAGGGCACCTTCATTTGCCAAACGAAGTATACTCAAGACATTTTAAGCAAGTTTGGAATGAAGGATGCCAAGCCCATCAAGACTCCCATGGGAACAAATGGGCATCTCGACCTCGACACGGGAGGTAAGTCCGTGGATCAAAAGGTATACCGGTCGATGATTGGTTCATTGCTTTATTTATGTGCATCTCGACCGGACATTATGCTTTCCGTTTGCATATGTGCAAGATTCCAATCCGACCCTAAGGAATCCCACATTTGATTTGATTGGTTATTCGGATGCCGATTGGGCGGGATGCAAGATTAATAGGAAGAGCACATCGGGGACTTGCCAGTTCTTGGGAAGATCCTTGGTGTCTTGGGCTTCAAAGAAGCAAAATTCGGTTGCTCTTTCCACCGCCGAAGCCGAGTACATTGCCGCAGGTCATTGTTGCGCGCAATTGCTTTGGATGAGGCAAACCCTGCGGGACTACGGTTACAAATTAACCAAAGTCCCCTTGCTATGTGATAATGAGAGTGCAATCAAAATGGCAGACAATCCCGTCGAGCATAGCCGCACTAAGCACATAGCCATTCGGTATCATTTTCTTAGGGATCACCAACAAAAGGGAGATATCGAGATTTCTTATATTAACACTAAAGATCAATTAGCCGATATCTTTACCAAGCCACTTGATGAACAATCTTTTACCAAACTTAGGCATGAGCTCAATATTCTTGATTCTAGAAATTTCTTTTGCTAACTTGCACATATAGCTCATTTATATACCTGTGATCATATCTCTTTCATATGCTATGACTAATATGTTTTTCAAGTGCATCTCAAACCAAGTCATAGGTGTATTGAAAGGAAATTGGAGTCTTCGGCGAAGACAAAGGCTTCCACTCCGTAACTCATCCTTCGCCATCGCTCCAAGAAAAGGACCTTGTCTTTGGGGGAGAGAGTAAGAGCCCAAAGCAAAAGGACCGGACTTCGTCTTTGGTATAATCTTAACTCATTTAATTATGACCAAAGGGGAAGATAGTACTTAATGGGCTCTAATGACTCCGTTTTTGGCGATTCATGCCAAAGGGGGAGAAAGTATGAGCCCAAAGCAAAAGGACCGCACCACCACCAATTTCAAAAACTTAATTTTTCAAAGAGTATTTTCAATTGGTATTCTATTTTGTTCAATAAGGGGGAGAAAGTAGTATTTCAAAAATGATATATCAAAACCCTCTTGAACACTAAGAGGTGGATCTAAATTTAGGGGGAGTTTTGTTAAGTCAAAGGAAAAGCATTTGAAACAGGGGGAGAAAATTTCAAATCTTGAAAATGCTTTGCAAACTCTTATTCGTTTACCTTTGACTATTTGCAAAAGATCTTTGAAATAGATTTACAAAAGAATTTGCAAAAACAAAACATGTGGTGCAAAAGTGGTCCAAAATGTTAAAAATGAAAGAAACAATCCATGCATATCTTGTAAGTATTTATATTGGCTCAAATTCCAAGCAACCTTCACACTTACATTATGCAAACTAGTTCAATTATGCACTTCTATATTTGCTTTGGCTTGTGTTGGCATCAATCACCAAAAAGGGGAGATTGAAAGGGAATTAGGCTTACACCTAGTTCCTATATAATTTTGGTGGTTGAATTGCCCAACACAAATCTTTGGACTAACTAGTTTGCCCAAGTGTATAGATTATACAGGTGTAAAAGGTTCACACTCAGCCAATAAAAAGACCAAGTTTTGGATTCAACAAAGGAGCAAAGGGGCAACCAAAGGCACCCCTGGTCTGGCGCACCGGACTGTCCGGTGTGCCACCGGACATGTCCGGTGCACCAGGGGGACTCAGACTCAAACTCGCTACCTTCGGGAATTTCCAGAGGCGACTCGGCTATAATTCACCGGACTGTCCGGTGTACACCGGACAGTGTCCGGTGCGCCAAGGGAGGTCGGCCTCAGGAACTCGCCAGCGTCGGGAAACTCCAACGGCTCGTCCACTATAATTCACCGGACTGTCCGGTGTGCACCGGACTGTCCGGTGCGACTCCAGAGCAACGACTACTTCGCGCCAACGGCTACCTGCTGTAGCATTTAATGCGCGCACAACGTGCGCAGGAGTCAGAATCGCCCATGCTGGCACACCGGACAGCCAACAGTACCTGTCCGGTGTGCACCGGACACCCTGGCGGGTCCACAAGTCAGAAGCTCCAACGGTCTGAATCCAACGGCATTGATGACGTGGCAGGGGGCACCGGACTGTCCGGTGCGCCATCGAGCAGACAGCCTCCCAACGGCCACTTTTGGTGGTTGGGGCTATAAATAACCCAGCCACCCCACCATTCATTGCATCCAAGTTTTCCACTTCCCAACTACTACAAGAGCTCTAGCATTCAATTCTAGACACACCAAAGAGATCAAATCCTCTCCAAATTCCACACAACGCCATAGTGACTAGAGAGAGTGATTTGCTTGTGTTCTTTCGAGCTCTTACGCTTGGATTGCTTTCTACTTTCTTGATCTTTTCTTTGCAATCAAACTCACTTGTAATTGAGGCAAGAGACACCAAACTTGTGGTGGTCCTTGTAGGAACTTTGTGTTCCAAGTGATTGAGAAGAGAAAGCTCACTCGATCCGTGGATCGTTTGAGAGAGGGAAGGGTTGAGAGAGACCCGGCCTTTGTGGCCTCCTCAACGGGGAGTAGGTTTGCAAGAACCGAACCTCGGTAAAACAAATCTCCGTGTCTCACTTGCTTATTCGCTTGGGATTTGTTTTGCGCCCTCTCTCGCGGACTCATTTCTTATTACTAACGCTAACCCCGGCTTGTAGTTGTGTTTATATTTGTAAATTTCAGTTTCGCCCTATTCACCCCCCCTCTAGGCGACTATCACTCGCCATCGAGCTTGTCATCGCCACTCCTTTACGCGATGAGGAGGTTCTCGACTATCTTCTGGTGGGGCTCCTGTATGAATACGACCCATTCATCATCTCCATGACGGCCAAGGTCGAACCACTCTTCCTCTAAGACATGTTCGCACATCTGGTTACGTTCGAGGCCCACCAACTCCAACATGTGAGCGATATCATGACTATTTGGCTAGTCCACCATTTGGAAAGATTTGTAGCAAAGATCCATGCACCTTGATTCTATTGGACCTAGGGTTGCATCCTATAATATTAACAATGTTGTTACTTTCCATGTAAAAGCTTTGAGCTGCATCCTCTAATCTCAATAGTGTTGTTGTTATGTAAATTATCCTTCTGTACATCTTTATATATGTACATAATAGACCTGTTCAAATACCGAACCGGGTCGGCTTTGGGTCGGATCAAGGTAGGATCGTGGGTCGTTTGGCACGGCGCCAGTGTCCGACTCGTGCATAGTGTAAGGTCGGGTTGGCTCGTGCTTCCCGATTGGACACGTCGGAATGGGTCAAGTTTTTTTGGCGTTGGGTCGGATTTTGGGCCAAATATCACGGCTTATACCTGGCCCGTGGAGTGTTGCGGGTCAAAAACTATGGTTCGTACCCGTTTGTCGCATTGATCAGGTCGGATCGGGTTGCCCATGATCAGGTCTAGTACATAAGTACAACCGCTAGAGGGTCTTGTCTTATGACATAGCAACACATACCACCTTGTGCCCCACAAACGGCTCCAAATCTTCAATTCGGCCAAACAAAGTTATACCAATCCACCGTGTGAACCTCCATGTTTCTAAATTATAAATCATTCTGACTTTTTTAACATATAATTTTATTTATATAGTTAATTATAGTATGTATAGCCACAAATAATGCGCTGCTGTATCCCTTCTTGTCGCTTGAAAAATTCGCAAGTTGCTATGCTGCTGCAGGAGCCAGCAGCTACTACATGTTCTAGATCAGTCCTACAATGTACACTTTTTTGCACGGCATCCCTCTCTAATAGGTCTTTGAGATCATGATTCCTTGGTTGGTGAGGAGACAGGTGGTTTAGTGAGCAGTCACTAACATCATGGAGAGCATTGCAATCGATGTGTTTTTCATCAGCATCCAGATGTGTTTATGTCACAGCAACCCGACCTACTAGTACCAGCGCATCTTGACCACCGCAATTGTTCGCCATTATCATATTCCTCCATCATAGCGCAAACAAGCAACGTTCAGCTACATCTTTGTACGAGCTTCGCAGATAGGATCTTGTATCTAAACGATCTTATCTTCGCTTTCGAGCCACGTTGAGGTCAGTCTATTTGTACTATTCAGTGGAACACGTACCAAAACCAGATCAATTATAAAAGCAAAGAGCCGAAGTGTTCAATCAGGCAGGTGAAAACGCCACCCTTTTCTCCTTTTCAACAGTCTAGTCTCTGTTATGCATTCTACTCCTTCCCTTTTTTGTGTGACAAAATCGGCTAAGTTATACAATCTCTCTCCCCCTCCCTCCCTTTTTGGCTCTTTGACACAACTAATTGCCTCTCAAATGAGGCTCTTATTACCCACCAAAACATAGCCCAGCTAGTCCATCCACCAAAAGATAGCCTAACGCACCAAAACACTGATCAGGAAGGTAGGTTATATAGGACACAGTACAGGCTGTGGATATTATGACCCTAATTCTGAACCTTTCTAAACAACCTGATTAGGTCCATTTCTTGCAGCAGGTTAGAACCGCGCAAGCTCGCTCATCTGCTTCCTGAACCAACATAGCTGTTGAGTTTCCACTTCAGTTAAATCCTAAGGGCTTGTTAGGTTGCCTCTGGATGGAACCGGAATGAGAGGATCAGCACTGGAGTGCGTCAATTGTCAGATCAGTCGTAAACCAACTCTCCACAGACCAACCATCTTCAACAATAGTACAACCTGTTGCCGTGCGTCACTGCTTTGGTTTTCAGACTATGGAATCCAAGGCCAACTCCACCGAGGCAGAGCCACAGCCAGGGCCCCATATATGCCACAAAGGTAACCAGTTAAAGAGATGACGGGCTGATGAAGGGAGATCCTAAATAAAGAGACACATGTAGTGTTTCCTTTTGGCAAAGAACAAAGTCGCCGCTTCAACTTTCCCTTTGGTGCAGAAAAGACCCACATCTTGTGGCTGGGTGTGGGTAGGACACTTTACCCGCACTCATGGATGCAATCAGCCCTGTGAGGTGCGTGGGACCACAAGTCAGCCTTGTGAGATGGTATGTCTCAGATCAAGCTGCAGCGATGTGATGATGGTCCCACTTCAGTCGCTTTGTTAGCTTGAGAATGGATTTTTTTTTTGATGCTCTAGCCTGAAGAATGTTTATTTGCAAGCTTTGGGAGCAGCCACGAGCCACCTAACGGTTGCAAGTTGCAACCTAGCTATAGCTTGAAGCAGATTGGATGCTAACCGAGAGGACTGTTAGGAATCTGTTTTAACGGTAATCTGCAGGGTGTAAAATGGAAGCGATACCTGGCTCCAGTCCCCCTATCTGAAAAGGAAATTTTTAATACATGTGCTCATCCATCAAATCTCTTTCATCCCATCATTTGTTTCTTCTTGACAAGCCAGGAGAATGTCTCTCTGCATGGCACACAACTTTATCCGATATTCTAGTTGGAAATCTTGTAAAAAGTGGTTGTGTGCAGTTTTAGACTTGGGTAGATGTTTTTTTTTTCTAAAAATATATTCATATGTACTCTCTCTATTTCGAACTATAATCGTTCTAGCTTTATCTAGATACAATAGCAACTGTCATATATATCTAGATCTAGCATATACTAGATAGTATGATAAGATATGTAGCTAGAAAAAAAAAAGGCATAGAGATGGTCGTCGGAGCTTCCTGTCGGCGAGCTCCCTTTCCCACCCATCTCTCTCTCTCTCTCCTGCGAGGAAAGACCAAGACGATTTGTCGTGCGTGGCTTCCACCAGTGAACACGAACGAAAACATAAGAGTTGCCGCAACACAATTGGGCCTAGTGGGCCGCGTCCCCGGGATGGAAACCCACGTGCCTAGGCTGGCCGAATATGAAATGCTACTACCAGTACTACGCGCTCAACCATTCAGTTCCCGTCTCGCCGTCCGCCTCTTCGGCGTCTTTCCTGTCCTGCATCCACCTTTCACCGGATATACGTTGGTTATATATCTTTGTTCATAATTAAATATTTAGATCTATTCATAGCTCGGTACACTGATATTATTTGTAACGATGAAAATCATTTTCTGGAATTAGAAGAGGGATTATACGTAAATAATAAAGAATACCGAGAAATTAAAGGGAGTGGTAGTAGAGTGGTGTAGTATACCGAGGATAATAATAAGCAAGTGTGGGGGGTAAATATTCCCGATTGCCATGAACCGGTTACGGTATGTGGGCCATTATAAAGGCCGGACATGCAGGCTTTACAAGCCGGTAAGCCGAGCACGACTAGAATGAGGAAGGCGGTTACGTGGATATGAAGGCACCTGAACTGAATCCCACGCAGGCAAAGGACGCGACGCGGAATAAGTCGGAGCCCGGACTGGTAAGAGCATCTCCAACAGAAAATGCAAAAAAAAATCTCCAAAAACTGAATATGGGGGGCATATTGAACGTTTTGTAGGGGTGAAACAAATGGTAACTCCAACAGTTTCCTCAAAATAAAAAACCAAAAATAGAACTGGGCCAACTTTTAGAAATCGCCGGCCCATTTTGCCTAAATTGCAGCCCATTTATTGCACAAAACCAAAAGGAAGACGCGGGAACTCTCCACGATTCGCGCGTAGGCGATTGGGGAAGTATTTTCCTCGCGCATATCTACGGAACGCCAGCCTTGGTTTGCGGGTCGCCAAAATTTGCGAGGACAGAAAGAGATACTGTTGGAGTTAATGAAGATGGTGTTTCGCCGTCAAAAATGGTTTTGGGAACCTTTTACATATTTTCTTGGAGATGCTCTAACTATCAGTGGGTCGTGAGCAACTCAAGAGAAACCTTAAAATAATACTAAAAACATTTATTGGTGAAAAACATCTTATTGAGCCGTCCAACAGTATCTTTATCCTCTCCCCAAAACATTCGCATCCCGAATCCACCCGACTCTCTCCCGCATATATTGGCGTCGCCAAATCCTCTCCAATCGCCCGAGCGCGCGCGCACCCAGTTGTTTGGTACACAATAGTTTGCTCGCACCCAGTATCGTTGGTCTTGGAAGGCGCGAAGCGTCAGTGCCCACGGGAGGTTTCAGCGGCAGCGGTAGAGGAGATGGGAGAGGGTACAATGGCGGTGGAGGAGGCGGAGGCGGCGTCGACGGAGGGAGATGAAGCCTGGTCGCGACGCTGCTCCGAAAGCGCCAGTGAAATCCATGAATCCATCGGATGCAGAGTTTCTCATATGCAGACGATCGGATATGGAGAAATAGACTGTGACAGTGGAGGCGCCTTGCAAGGACCTCTCCGCCCATCAGTGCCAGGACGCGCAAGAGCCATCGCAGATCCATTTTCATCCCCCTTTGGATGCAGCGACGTGGCCTTTCTATTCATCCTTCGAGCTAGCGGCTAAAGGCATGAAATTGGGTGTTTAGGGTAGGAACGTGGCTACTTGTGTTTGTGTCTGATTGGAGTCACAGGAGGAATCCATAATTAGCATCGCTGATGTTTTGCGTGAGTCTCCAAACACGGAGGTTTATGTTTCGCTTTCATGTCCAATGGTTCTATGTCTTTGTTTGATCCATTCATGTCCGATTCATTAGACAAGGTAAATCCATCTAAAATTTTACCACATATGTTACTTTACTTGTGCACTTGGTAGTAATTGTGCATTCTATCTCTATGCAGTGAGATTATGCATAATGAGCGTTATAGATTTTTATAGTTTGTTATCAATGTCAATGACTGGAGTTTACTAGCAATTAAATTATTACTGCTTCCTAAATGCAACAGTTGTCTTGATGAACTTTTCCTTCTCAGCTTCATATCTCTCAGCCTATGATGCTCAGTCTATATATGAAGTTTAGTTGGTTAGTCTATTTAGTTCAGTTGGTTAGACAAGAATGTGACAATTTTAATTTCCCCACCCTCTTGCTTAGTCTATGTGACCTTGTGCTAAATTTACATAGTCCTTATTATTATCCATACATACATGACAGCTCGCTCATTAATTCATTAGGCGCTTTCAGAATTGAAACTTGTGCCTTGAGAACTGAAGCTCACTGATAATGTCTACCAAATTGCAATACAATGTTCAGTTTGTGCATAGTACCTGGGATTTGATATGAATACTTCAGGTTACTTCATTTTAGTCGGTGTCAGCTTGTGGTCAATTTCAGTGTATATTTTCTGAAATTGACCATTTGGTTTTCAGTTAGTGTTAGTTTCAGTCAGTGCCAGCTTGTGGTCAATTTCAGTTTTATTTAGTAGGGATGTAGCCTGTTGGGATAGCAGCGATGCACAGGAGCTATGAACAACGATGACTACCGACCTGCAGCACATACGAGCCCATGACGCAAACGAGCTGGCCCAAACAGGCAAGCCATGACCTACCTGTTTCAAAATTATTAGGGATTAATTATTAGCAGTCTGATGTATATTTAAATTGTTTTTAGCGAGGATATTTTTTCATCAACCCCAATAAGATGTTTTAGCAAACAAATTTTTAGTGTTCTTTTGGAGTTGCTCTAAGGCAGAGGAGGCACCCCTACAAAAAGTTTAGATCCGTCGGAGCATCTCCAACAATATCTCAAACTGGTGCATGAAACTCGTACTTTAAGGAGTACTAGTCGATTGTCCGTGCGTTGTGACGTCTCACAATAATACCTACGTAAACTATCCACAAAAAGATCTCAAAATTTTTTATTGATTGTTTCCGCTCTCCACATAATATTTTTTTATTTGACTAACTGATGTTGTTGTTTACTTCATCCAATATGTCTTGGTACAACACGACTAATGAAGCTATATGTGTACATTCAGGCCGCTTGGCCCCGGCCCAAGTCCGAAAAGGCCCGTATTGTTTGAATTTCGGGCCGTGTCGGGCCAGCCCACGGGCCTAGCCCTCGGCCCACGGCTTGACACATAATTGCTTAAACGTGCTGGGCTCATTTCGGACGGCCCGAAATTATAAGTCTGAGATTCAATTTTTGGCCCGAAATTCACATGAGGGCTCGAAATTCAATTTTTGGCCCGAAATTCAGTTTTTTGCTCGAAATTCACATCAGACCCCTAAATTCAAAACAATTAAAAGATAAGACAAATAAATTTGACCAAAAGCAAACTTAATCTCTACTACTTATTAAGGCTGCAAGGGTAGCCTGCCTTTTCCCGTTCTGCCTTCCAGCGGTCTAGACCATCTAATTGTATCGTGCGTCGGACGCTGCCCACGCTCGTGTGCTCGCTCCTTGCCCAGCAGCCGCCGCGCTCTCGCCCGTCTCACGACGCTCCACCTCTTCGCATCGTACACATGACCCTCCGCACCTCAACCGCATCGAAGCTGTCGCCCGCCCCACCCCAAAACCCTAGCTCTATTCCGTCGCTCCCCTACTCCCTGTTGCGGCGGTTGTGAACAGTGGTGACAAGATCTCATGGAGAGAAGCTATGTGAACCCCAGGAAAGGTGAAATCGTCGTGCGATGGTGGAGATGGCCGATGGGAGGCTCCACCAGCCCTAGGGTGCGGCCAACAAGACGCTGCTCGCCACCGCGTGGGTCGGTGGTGAGATCTCAGGGAGAGAAGCCATGCAATGCCATGAAAGGCGAAACTGTCGCACGATGGTGGAGACGACCGACGATAGGATGCAAGTATGAGCATTTGGCAAAGAGAGTATTCCTCCCCATGCTCCCGCTCCCTCCTGCACCCCACGCTCATCGACGAGCCGCTCGACCTCGTCGCAGCTTGCCGAGCCATCATGCGCCCCGGTGCGGTGGTCAACATCATACACATCGTCAATCGCTTGTTGGTCCTACGCTCAGTGCATGAGTCCTTCAACTGGCGGTGGTGGAGCAACCGTACTACCACAGCGCATACATAGGACGTAGAGTACAACTCCAGAAGGTGAGCCCTAGATCTCCGCTGTCGTCTTCTCGCCTGAAAAAAGAGGGGCATCTCTATCGCCACCAACCACTAGCAGGCGACGGACGCTGCTCGCAGCAGGTAACGACGTGCATCAGGGTAATATATTGCAAATAGTTTAGGGTTTCAGTTTCATTCACGAGTTTAGTACATGATTAATGTATTTTCTCGTTGAATTCTGAGCTCCCAACCTGATGATTAGCGTTGTTTGCACAAAGAACGGAGATCTGTCGTCAAAGACCACCTAACCGTTTCTCATTGCAGACTTGCTTACTTGCTCTGGCTTTGTTCGTTGACAATTTACCACTTCCTCAGTTCCTTTGTTCTATCATTTATGGTGTAGTTTTCCTCTGTGAGAAGAAACATGTAACCACACATACACGCACATGCATGCCACTCATTGTTTGGTTCATTTAGTTATCATTTACTTTTGGCATAACAGGCACAATAAGCCACTTTAGGCTTCAGTCTGTTCTGTGATCAGTAGAACATTATGGGCTCTAAAGCAGGAGGACTTTTGAGGTATTTTGATGCCAAAATTTTTAGACATACCATCATTGAAGTTGCTCTGATCTGTACAACATTTACAAGATTTATAGAGCTTCAACTAAGTCAACTTGTTGAGTCGCTTGTTACATATCTTTTGCATATGGGAAAAAAATAATAGATAAGGTACTTGGAGTTGGCAAACAATTGTTTGATATACCCTTTTCATATGCACTTGTTTTTTGGTTACCAACCTGCTAGCTAATAACAAGTTTTCACTCATCTCTACCATTTCTCGGAATGGCAACTTCTCTTCACTATATGTCAATCAAAGAGGTAGTGTGAGACACATATTGGCAACTGACCAAATGACTTCAGATATTTGGGGTCTCATCGATGTTCAAACAGAGAATGCACAAAGTAGTTAGAAATGGTAATTATATTGTCATTGTTGTTGCTGGTAGTGATGTTACTTGTTCTACTATCACGAAGGAGAAATTTGATCCAATTGGTGGGCCTTTGCCTAAACTTTCACAAGCTGATTCCAAGCAATGTGTTCGAAATCTTTTTCTTGTGTTGGTAACCACCATATGCTTGTCAATTGTCAAACTTATTTTGGTTGGCTTATTTTCAAGATTAAATGATCTCTGGTAACTGAGGAGAATGTTGCAGATGTTGATTTTCCTTTTAGGAAGGTGAAGCTCTCCGATGTGGTAGGGGGTTAGTACCCCTTTCCTCTCCTCTAAAATGCTTAAGGAGGTATTGTTGGGCTTTTTTATACTGATACTCAGTTGTATATATGTTTCTCATGAATGGAAAATGTGCATATATGCTTCTGATTGCAGTGAGATTAGCCTCGTCCAAGTTATGGGATCTGGTATGTTAAAGGATTATGCCTGGTTATAATGATTTTATTATTAGATAATTAATTTCCCTCATAGACTCACCTGTGTTTTACTTAAGCATGTTTTGATTTTGTTTCCTATTTTAGCCATGAACTAGACAAGATTATAAGTTTACAGAGGCCTTACATCAAGAGAGTACAAGATCGCCATAAGGAAGTAAAGTCTTTGAGGAAAGTGACCTTATGAGAAGCTTGAGAAAATCAACTTGTGTGTGAGAAGTTTTGTCTACTTGTGCTAATTAGTCATATGATATTTTTAGTCATGAACTAGACAAGATCAGAAGTTTAAAGAGGTTTTACATCGAGTACAAGATCGCCATAAGGAAGTACAAGTCTTTGAGGAAAGTGACCTTATGAAAAGTTTGAGCAAATCAACTTGTGTACGAGAAGTTTTGTCTACTTGTGCTGATCAGTCATACCTTGGAATATTGCTGAACTGTGGCCTTTGTTGCTCACTGGCTTCAATACTTCATACACCATCTAATGAGTCATGTGCAAAATTCTTCGAAGCATCAGTTCTTGCTCTAGAAGAACTTCATCAGGTGATTACTCTTTTGCTTTCCTTTATTGAATAATTAGCACATGTGCGTTCAAAAAAATTCCCACATGAATGAAATGATATATTCTCGAATTATTCTATTGATTTTTTTTTGTTTTTTTATCACAACACCACCCTGGCGACGCTAGAGGCGGGGGCGAATCAGCAACGACGGCTGACATGACACTGCCCATCCAGTTGCTCACCGCCCAGGTTGATCGCCATGCTTGAGTTCTTGAAATGTTCTGCCTTAGGTGTGAATTACCATAATTGGAGTCTAGGGATTATTCTTGGTGCCTTTGTGATTTTTCTGATCATGAAATGGACCAGAGTTCCAATATCTGTTGGTTTAGATGAAGTGGCAAGTTTTTGTTGTGTGTGTGTGTGTGTCTCTGATAAAATATATCTATGTTTCTATAAATAGAATTATATATGACCCACATGATTAGCAAATGTTTCTATGTGCTATCAAGGAAAAAGTATGGCTGTGATTTATAGACACCCACATAAGCTATTGATCTGTTAACTTAGGTTTAGGTATAGAAAAATATTGATAAGTGAATGTGTTGTCAGGTGTCTTCAACCTTTGGCATTGTGAATAGTGTGTCCTGGTTCAGTCATTATGTCACAACATACCATTTTGGTTGCCTACATCTACAGTAATTTTTGAATTTGTCAAAATAGTAAAATCAATATTTACGAGTATAACGATTGTGTTCTTGTTCTCAGTTCTCATGTCTTTTGGAAGAATGACTCCCTGTTTTTGATATGTATTAACACTATTATCCAACTATTTTGCAGGTCATCCCTCAAATTTGTATGTTGAAAACCCATGTGGATATATTATCTTATTTTACCCTAGTTTTTGGTTCTAAGCTCCGCTCGGTATGTGCTCTCCTGATACTATGCTGGTTTATTTGTTCATGTTGCTTTTTTTACTTCTACAATGGTATGCTACATGATAGCTTTAATCCATATCTTAAGTTGCATTCTATTCCCCCCTTCTTTTTAATAAAAAATCAGATGTAACTTCTTTTATATTTAGCACTATCATCATTGTAGTGTTTGGCTGCATATATTTAGCATATGCCTTGAGTGCTCGACTTTTAATTCCTTCTAAGCTACAACATGTGAATTTGCACTTCAATGTCTTATATGACAAATTCAACATCTACATTACCATCTTAAACAAATATATGTAGTGTCAACTACATTAAATCTAATTATGGAAATTGGTACCTGCTCCTTTTCTCAAGTTGTCCATGGCCTCTATTTATGAATTCTCCAAAAGAGAAACACAATATTTTTCAGCTTAGTTTTGTAACATTGGACCCCTGAAATAAATAAGACAACCTTGACTAGATCTGGGAAGTCTGATACCGCATTATGCCTGCTAAGTCGCCAGTTAGTTAAGAACGTAAGTTTTGGCTTCGACGACTTTCAGACATCCCTGATCTTTGATGTACTCGTTGGGTTCTGAGTTATTCCAACTTTATTTGAGAGTCAAAATATTTTAAGTATGATAAAATTTGTTTTATAAAGTAATAACATTTGAGATGATAATAGAATTACAGTTATCCATGACATGCTTATTTTGCTTTTCCTAAGAAACTAAACGTAAATCTCTACTACTTATTAAGCCTACAAGAGTAGCCTGCCTCTCCCTTGTTCTGCCTTTCGTCGATCTACACCGTCCGATCTGACCCCTCCGCTCGAAGCCTCCTACGTCCGTCGATTTTCTCTCGATTCCAACTACGCACGATGCCGCCCAACCATCCTTCCGGACCTACACTGAGTTCATCCTCCTCGATTCAACCTAACACAGCTCCTCCACCGCATCGCCAGCCTCACCACAGTGGAGTACCTCTACCTCCTCCTCAATGCCTAACCCCCACCGTCGTCGGATCCGAGATCCTACCCTCGTCCTTCATCCTTCTCCAATCTGCTCACCGGAGACGACGCGTGCCCACAACACGCATGGACAACAGGTGGGCAGGAACACCTTCTACGCCGGATCCTCTTCTCCTGTGCTCCTTGACGCGCGAGCGCGAATCTTCTCCCGTGCTCCTCGACGCGCGAGTGCATGCTCGGACTGGATCCTCTCCTTCAGCTCCACACAGGTGATCTTGGTCGTCCTGGCCCATAGCTCCTGCCACCTTCCTCCTACCCCTCTGATCTTCCCCAACCGCCCCACGACCCTGCGCACAAGCGAGCTATGCCTACAAAAGAAGCAGCTGCTCTTTACGCTGCTCAGTCTCATCTCGTGCAAGGCGAAAGGTAAGGTTCTTCTCTCTACATCCTTCGCTCCTCTTGAATCCCACTTCAAATCCTTTCTCATAATGCTTCATTTTATCGCTTCTGCTAGATTTCTCATTCAGATGTGGTGGCCCAATCCCCTCTACGTGATTACAAAGGTCAGCTTCATTTCATCCTTAGACTGTTGTCGTCCCAATTTCTTGCCCCACCCTTCATCTCAGCTTCTTGCTCGTTTCAGCCCTTTTTCTATGTGACACACCCTATGGTCCATTCACCTTTGCGTTGTGCAGGATTACTTTAGTAGATTTTGGTTCAATAGAATTTGCATGTCTTAGTATATTTTGCTTCTGTAATGATCTATAAAGTTGGGACTCATCCTGTCAATTCTACTTAATGTGCTATTCATGACTTTTCAGATTCTTAGGTCGGTGCCAGTTCGTTCAATGCTCATACCTCAGTCGACGCTACTATTAGTAATCAATCAAATAGACTTATGTAGAAATTAAAGATACAAGTCTATGTCTACCTGTAAACCAAATTAAATTTAACTTCCTAAATTCTTGGCAAGAGTGACGATTTTCTTTATTGACAGCAGAACAATTATAATGATAGTTCTTTATTTAACCATATCCATTCTCATTTAGAACTTTGCTAATCGATGTTTAAAACTTCCCACCAAGTGATCTGAAAATCACCACTTAATTACTAATAATGTTACCATATTAATTGTTGTTATATGTTTTCTAATGCTTGGTAACATATATATGTTGTAATTAGGGAAAAGGTAGCGATCAAATCATTGCAATGTTTTTTCTGCTAAATAGCAAAGTTTTATTCAAACACACAATTGATATTGCATGCGTGAGTCGAAGTCAACCAGAGAAGTTTTGTAATGCCATAGGTACCTAGCATTGTAAATCATCGAGCATGTGTTTACAGGTACAAACTAGAACGATTCTATTAGCATGTTTCTAGCATCACCGGATAAAGCAACTTATAACCTCAAATATTAGTACCAATTAAGTTAGAACCGACACCGACCTAAGCATTAGTATTGGTGATCTTGTGTCTTGGCATACTTGGCCAACAGCTTGAGGATATTGTAGTTGGTATTTTTGAATTTGATGCCTTCTAATCGTTGCTAGCTGCTTGCCTGATTGCTAAATATTAATGTTTTCTCTATTAATTTGAACATATGTTTCAGCTTGTTTTGCGTTGTTCACTAGTGCTTGCTGGACCTTTAGATAACCACTGAAAAATCAGCACCTTTTACACTACAACTTTAATGTTCACCATCTATTGCATTCCAGCTTGCTAGGGTATCCCAAAATTGGTTTTCGAGTGAGTGATGCATGCTTTAATTCTTGACATTAAATTACTAGATCATAAGTAAATTAAAAACAAATTGCATAACCAACAAGATTCATATAAGCATTTCTATTGCTTTCTCTTTTAATTTGAACAAAAAGAAACAAATATCTATTACTTATTAAGGTTGTAAGGGTAGCCTGCCTTCCCCTGTTCTGCCTTCAATCAATCTGGACCGTCCATGCCCACACTAACGACACGCCGCGGTCACATCTTCCCTGCTAGACAGTCGCCTTCTTCCCTAACCCCGCGCGGTCGTCGAACAGGGAAAAAAACTGAAAGTGCATTCATCCCTTTTATGAGTTTTGGTGATTTAGATAACAACACATTTAAAGGTCTAACAAGTTTGCTAAGTATTGAACAAGAAATTCAGTATGATGAACATACTTGAATAGTGTATAATGATCAGTGAACAAAGGTTCAACACAAGGTTAAATAACCAGTGAGACAATGCAAATGGATATAATATGGTCTCTATATTGGTTTGAATATATGGACAAGACCTGAGAAATCACTATGCATAAATATGATCAGAATAGAGGTTGAAGTGATTAAGAGGATTGGTCAAGCCAAAGTGAATAAGATATGAGGAATCGTGAACTGGCTTGACCATATTACTATTAGTCCATATATGAATATATGAGAATCAAACTAGAGCTTGATTGATCTTAGCAGTTATATCTAGATGACATTCAAGCAAGGTTCACAATATTGAAGAAATGATTCTCTCAATGGATGCTCAATAGGATGTGACCCAAGAATGGCTTGATAGGGTGAAGATAGCAAGGAAAGGGCTTCGAGGAACTAAGCGAAGGTGAAGGCTAAGCGACGGCTTGTAGACCGAGGTACCATGGCTAAGGTGAAGAAGAGAGTACTTGCACTAAGTCGATGAACTAATCAGCTATGAAGAGTTACAACATGTTGATGCATCAGTAAGGTGACTTGAAGCCATGATTTGAACTCATATATGGTGAAATGGCACAAGTCACAGACTCGATTTGTGTTTGCTTCAAAAGGTGAGACAAAGATGTTTGTGATCCTTATGAAGCAACACCATGGAGAAATCACACTTGAGACACCAATGACTCAAGGAGTTTACTTAATTATATTTTATCTAACTTGAGTATAGGAATCGTCGTACTATCAAGGGGGATCCATAAAGAAGGTTGGTGTTGGTACTAAAGCTCAAAATCCTTGATCTAAAACTTCCATTTTACCCTTGTTTCACTTCAGTTTTCTCAAAATCTGTGCAACAGTTTCAAAAATCGGTTCAATCGGAATTAAAACCGGTTCAACCGGTTTCTGCACTGTTACCCTCTGTCACTGTCTGACCTGCCAGTCAGTCCTGTCAGAAAAAGTCGTGTGCACATTTTTGGAAAAATGGTTCAACCGAATTTTGGCCTGGCTCAACCGGATTTGCAACCGGTTCAACCGAATTTTGGCCCGGCTCAACCGGATTTGCAACCGGTTCAACCAAATTTTTGGCCCGGCTCAACCGGATTTGCTACCGGTTCAACCGAATTTTGGCCCGGCTCAACCGGATTTGCAGCCGGTCCAGTCTCCGGCTGAGTTTGCCAGTGAACCGAGAACCCCCTGGTGGAATCCGGTTCAACCGGTTTTAGAACCGGTTCAACCGTTTTTCAGTCAGATTTCTCCAACGGCCACCAGCTTTTGGGGGCACCTTTATATACACCTCCCACACTCTTCCCCATAGCAGAGCACGCACAAAACTTCATTTCTAACCTGAGAAACACCTCCCACTCTCTCTCACACATCTCTTGCCTCTCCCATTTCAAATCTTTGGAGAGAAATCTTTGAGTGAGTTTGAGAGCTGCGATTTTTGTGCTTCATCTATAAATCCTTCTTGCTCTTCTTGATTCGAGCTTTGGTACTACATCGAGTTCTTTGTGGATTCATTACTCTTGGAGCTTCTAGTTCCTAGACGACTAGGTGTCTCTTGTGAGTCTCCAAATCTTGTGGAAGACCACAAGAAAGTTTGTATTACCCGCTCGTTTGAGCAAAGATTAGTGTGTGGGCTTGACCTTTGTGATCGGCAAAGGGAGGATTAGGGTTGAAAGAGACCCAGCTCTTTGTGGGCGCCTCAACGAGGAAGTAGGGCACCTTGGTGGTGTGACCGAACCTCGGGATAAATCTTGTGTCTCTTGTGTTCTTGCTCATTGTGTTTGTTTGTGTTCTTTGTTCTCTCACCATTCCGTGAAAGATTTGTTTATATCTTTTTGGTGTGTGGATTTTGAGAAGTGCCCTTCTTAGATCTACTACTTTGAACCATGTGGATCATTTAGAACATCTCATTTCCAAAGTTAACTGGGTGAATTTTGAGATCAATTCAGTTTCACCCAGTTTGCTTCTAGTTTTTGTTGAAAAAGTTTTAACTTGCCTATTCACCCCCCCTCTAGCCAACTTTCAATAACCTCCCCTCCTGAAACCTTCGTGTCCATGTCGGTCACTTCTCCTTCATGCTCGACATCGTAAAGGGGCGCCGGCTGGGGCTTGGTCGGCGGATGCGGCTGGGCATGGATGAAGCCTGTGTGGGGAAGACGACGATCTCGAGCAGGGGCGGATGTTGCCCAAATGGAATCTGCATGGGCCTAACATTAGGGTAGCCTTTCGGCTGCGCAACTCTACGATCTTTCTTCTCCACGACATCATGTCCGTTCTACGGCTTCCAATCGACTCTTCCCCACCCTATCCAGTTTCTGGCCATGGCATCACGGGATGTGCAGTGTACACACCACGTGCCTAGAAGCGAGGCGACACGTGACTACACGAGTGGGGGTGACGCTACATACGAGGGCAAACTAGTGAAGCAAGCGAGGCTGCGTCTTCGACCTGTGCGTGAGTGGTCGGTCGACATGCACAACCGCATCTCTCGTCGTCGCCTCTTGGGTCATTATGCTCGTGCTCCTCCTCCACTCCCTCATCAAACACAGTGGCGACCAACCAGGTATAGCCTCTTCCTATATCTTGCCCCTACGATTTCTCTATCGGTCTTAAAGAGTTAGTCGTGTGGCTGCTTTTGTGTTTGTGATTGTGACACACAAACCGATGCCCTGGCTGTTCTATGCAGCCGATCAGACTCTAGTGGTGCCAACAAAGTCAGTCATAACTTGATAGATCTGAGTGCCTCGCTGCATTCCTTCGTAATACATATCGATGTTTTTAGACTCGTTGATGAACTCCCTACATCCTTGTGTCCTCGAGCTACTAATTTCTCTTGTATTTTCCATTACACCTGTGTTATCTGGTTTTCTACGGATGGAGAAGTTTCTGCATTCTGCTGATGATCTTACTGTTGTAGAGCCTACCTTAAATGTTGGTCTTGTTAATATAATTTTACAGGAAAAGCATGAAGTGGATTTGGATATGTCAGGTGATACATGTGTTAATTCTGACGAAAATGTTGTTTTTCAGAGGATACACTATGCAAGCACATCAATTGTGTTTTAGTGATGAGGTGCGGAGTGAGAACACAAAAGGTTGTAATCATAGATAGTCTGGTTGAGCTTTAGGGAGATCAGGGTGGGTATTTTCATCTGTCGGATGTTGATTCTAGAGTTCAACCAGGGGAGAAGGCGGATAGTAAAGATTTGCCTAGACCACCAAAGTGCAAATTTCTATAATTGCCTGTTTCAATTCCTCAATTCCTAGGTATCAAACAGGGTATGAGATTTATCTAGCTTTTTACTCTTGCAGAGGGAAGATGGGTGCTTATATATTCTTTTTCATATGGATACGTTTGTACACAAGAAAGATCTGATTGGGTAACTAACCTGGTTATTTTGAAGTTAAATCGTGCAACTTTATATGTTGGTGGATCCCAAAAGGTTAGTTAATTCCCTTCATATTTCTATCACATCTGTACATTTCCCCACTCTAATGGTGAAACGAAACAATTAACCAAGCGCACATGCTCAAGTAGCTTCCATTCTAAGCGCACATAACCAAGTTTTCTAGCATTTTTTGTATGTTCTGGCATCTGCACACCTTTTGCAATAATTGTTTATTCGGCTAGAAACAAAACTAAGACAAATTATTATTGATTTTATGGTAAGTGCTTCGCTCAAATCTTTCCTTGTGCACCTCAATCTTCTAGGAAAATACACAACTTTTCCTATACTAGAGTCATCACTACGCATACCTATACCGCATTGAATACGTAGCACAAGGAATAGCCCTTGCAACTACCCAACTTATTCTGGCATTAATTATCTTCAACACTACTGGGACTGAATACTATATCGTATTTGGTGTTTGCAACCTATAATATACTAATATGTCTTACTAAGGATTAAAATGTTGTAATACTTGCAAAAATTAAAAATGTTTGCTTATGTCTTGGTGATCAAATTTGAGTGGTTATGTCTTTGCACGAAAGAAAGGTGTCATGTACAAATGTGACATAAATAGGAAGGGAATTAACTATCTGCAACACTACTGGCAAAGGATAAGGTTAGTCGTTGAAAGGATCACGATGCCCAAGAGGGGGGGTGAATTGGGCTTTTCAAAAAATCAACACTAATTAAAACCTAAGCAAGAGCTAAGCAAGAGCCCAACTTCACCCCAACAACTAGCATTAAGAATATAATACTAGAAATGCAACAATGCTAAGACAATACTTCAAATACTTGCTAAACAAATACACAATGTAAAGTGCTTGAATTAAGTGCGGAATGTAAAGCAAGGTTTAGAAGACTCCTCCAATTTTTCCCGAGGTATCGAAGAGTCGGCACTCTCCACTAGTCCTCGTTGGAGCACCCGCACAAGGGTATTGCTCCCCCTTGGTCCTCGCAAGAACCAAGTGCTCACTACGAGATGATCCTTTGCCACTCCGGCGCGGTGGATCCCTCGAGACCGCTTACAAACTTGAGTCGGGTCACCAACAAGATCTTCACGGTGATCACCGAGCTCCCAACGCCACCAAGCCGTCTAGGTGATGCCGATCACCAAGAGTAACAAGCTGTAGACTTTCGCTTGACCAAGAGAAGCCTAATGCAAGTGGTGTGTGCTCTAGGTGGCTCTCACTAGCGCTAATGAGGAACAAACGCGGATTATGATTCTCTAATCTCCTCACTAGGCTTTTGGTGCTTGCAATGCTCTAGCAATGTGCTGGAATAAATGTGGAGTGCAAGACATTGAATATGGTGGGTGGAAGGGGTATAAATAGCCCTCACCCACCAACTAGCCGTTACAGGCATCTCACTGCGCAATGGCGCACCGGACAGTCCGGTGCGCCACCGGTGCGCCAACGGTCGTTTCCAACGGCTAGTTCTGACAGCTAGCCGTTGGACTCATGGCACACCGGACAGTGAACAGTCACTGTCCGATGCACACCGGACAGTCCGGTGCGATGTCCGGTGCGCCACTAAAATTCAACTCTGAAACAGGCGCTCTCGGGTTTCTGTGGAGGGAATGCCTCTCCACTGGACCAGCCTGGCCCCACCTGGCAGAGGGTGCACCGGACAGTCCGATGCACACCGGACAGTCCGGTGCACACCGGACAGTCCGGTGCCCCAGGGCCAGAAACCCTAACTCTTGATTTTTAGCTGATTTTCAAATCGGTTTTCGTTCTAACTTGAGTGTGAGTTCTAGAGTGACACCTAGCACTGTATGTGAGTGTGATTGTGCACCAATACTACACTAGAACTCTCTTGGTCAAACTACTCATCGACAACCCCCTCTTTATAGTACGGCTAAAATAGAATAAAAGACCTAACTAAACCGCGAGTGTCCACATCTCCTTGACACTCGGACTCCGTAGACCTTCACCTTTTGTTTCGTCGTTTTAGCCGTCGCTTCGAGTTCTTATCTCCGGGATTGTTTTCACCGTTGTAGTACTTCTACCTGTCATGCGACCTAACTTACCATTTGTTTCTGCAAAACACACGTTAGTCACATATAATATTACGTTGTCATTAATCACTAAAACCAACCAGGGGCCTAGATGCTTTCAATCTCCCCCTTTTTGGTGATTGATGACAACCCTACAAGTTTTGTGAGAGTAGTTTGTTTTGAAGTTTCTGTCAATAGAAAGAATGGTTAGTTATACTCAGTAATTTTTGACAGAAAGAACGTGTACCATAATAATAAGAGTGAGCGCATACACATCATAAGATTCTTGTTCATATAAAAGTGAAGTTAAATCAATGAAACAAGAACTAGAAGACTGGTGATAAAATATAAGGTGAAAACATAATACACACAGTCAATTATAAGCAACGAGAGTATTTGTCGAGTTTGTGAGCCAAAAACATCAAGCTAGTACAGAGAGTAGCAAGCACATATATTACATCAAAATGACTCTCTACTAACTCTCTAACTCCCCCTAGCTCTCACAACTCATATCTCTCCCCCTTTGGCGTCAAACACCAAAAGAGCTGGTATTAATGCTCATTAATGGCTACACCTCTAAGGGGGGTGAATTAGGAAACGGGTGACGCCTAAGAGGGGGGGTGAATTAGGACTTCTAACCATTAGCACAAGTGGTATCAGAGGCTGGTTTGGCTCATTTGAAACGTTTTAGCTTCACCGCTAAAAGAGCCGACACTTTTTAGAGGAAGGGATGGATACCCATAGGCCACCACACTTCGACGACACTAACTTCCCATATTATAGTGCTAGAATGGCTTGCTACCTAGAGGCCGTTGATCTAGGTGTTTGGAGAGTCACTCGTGATGGGATGAAACCCCTCAAGAATCCCGAGAAACCAACCACGAGTGAGGAAAAAGAAATTCACTTAAATGCTAGAGCCAAAAATTGCTTGTATGAATCTCTTAGCATGGATATTTTTAATCAAGTATTTACCTTGAAAACTGCTAATGAGATTTGGCTAAAATTGCATGAGCTCCATGACGGCACATCCAATGTCCGTGAGCAAAAACATTGCCTAGTCTTAAATGAGTATAATTCTTTTGCTATGAAAGATGATGAGCTTGTTAGAGACATGTATTCTCGTTTGAATCTAATTATCAATGAGCTCAATTCTATTGGCATTAATAAGCTAGGTGATGCGGACATTGTGAGGAAGATTATCTCCCTACTACCACAACGAAGATATGGGAGCATCATCACTATCCTTCACAACATGGAGGACTTGGGTAACATGACCCCGACCATTGTAATTGGAAAAATCGCGGCTTTTGAGATGTCGCAAAAAATGTGTCGGGGAGAGGAGCCAACTTCCTCAAGGCCATATGCTTTTGCATGTGATGAAAGGAAGGGCAAAAAGAAGGCTCCCACTCCAAGTTCCTCAAGTGAAGAAGAGGAAGAAGAAGAAATTGATGATGATGAAGATAATCAACCATGCACATCATCCTCCGAGGACGAAGAAACAATCCGACGCGTCGAAAAGGTAATGGGGATGATCCGCAAGATTAATCTAATGGGTGTGCCCCTGCAGGTCGAAGATCTTCTCTTTAACATTGACAGGAAAAAGCAAAGGAAGAGAGGATGCTTCACATGTGGGGAGAAGGGCCACTTCAGGGACAACTGTCCAACTATGGCCGAACCCAAAAAGGAGAGGAGCAAAGGCAAGGCGCTAACAAGTGTTAGAACTTGGGATGACTCTTCAAGTGAAGATGAACCTCCAAGGACGCGCAACCACCGGTCCTCATCACGCTCATCACGGTCATCACACAAATGCCTTATGGCAAGAGGTAACAAAAGCATTCCATACTCTAGTGATGAAAGTGGTAGTGATGATGAAGGTGAGGGAAAGCCCTTTGTAGATGAGCTTGCGAATGCCGTTGAATTTTTTCAAGATGTTTGCACTAAACAAAAAGCTCAACTTAAAACCTTGAAAAATAAGTTGATTAGCTCCCAAAATGATTACAAAGGTTTGCTAGAAAAATTTGAAACTTTTGCAAACTTAAATAGTGAGCTATCAACCAAAATTGAGCTATTAGAATCTAGTGTTCTATCCACTGCTACCGATGATGGCCTTATTAAAAAGAATGAAAAACTCAAGGCTAAGTTAGCTAGCTCCCAAAATACTATTGAAAATTTGCTAGAGAAAATGGAAATTCTTAGCATACACAACAATGAGCTAACTACTAAGCTAGAAAACATTGGTAGCACCCTAGAAGCATCTTTAGTTGAAATTCCTGAAATTATTTAAAAGGATGCTTCTACTTCTTGCTTTGATTTAATTGATGATTCTAACCCATGCAACCAAGTTCGTGTTGAGAATATTGTTGCAGAAACATGTTCGGATGAGGTTGCAAAGGAAAATGAACAATTAAGGCAAGAAGTGGCTCGCCTTGGTAAGGCTTTGTATGACAAGAAAGGCAAAGCCAAACAAATCCGACCTCCATAGGATAACACCACTGCGGGAGTGAACAAGCCTATGGAGGGAGAAATTGTGATTTGTCGGCTATGTCACATGGAAGGCCATAAGTCTTTCCAATGCAAGGCGATGACCGGGGACAAACAAAGGCAAAAGCTCAAGCAAAAGCCATCAAGCAAAATCTCCAACACCTACATCAAAAAGGTGGATAAAAAGGCTGCTACACCATATTTGATCAAAAAAGAAAAAGAATGGAAAGGTGATAGCAATCAAGGCCAACAAGCAAGCCAACAAAGGAAAGGGGGCCAAACGCATCTGGGTGCCAAAGGAAATAATTACAACCATGAAAAGCACCAAGAAGGTTTGGATCCCGAAAGGGAAGTGAGTAGACCAAAGGAGGAACGAGAAATTTGGAGACTTGGCAAAGTTAGGATGTATATCATGGGATACATCACATTGGATCAAGTTTATTGCCAAGAGGGTTAGTAGATACTTTGGACCCAAATTTCCCCACCCATGACTAAGGTAACTAGATTTATTGTATTCCTTATTTTTAGATATGTGTATCTATTTTCTTGTATCTAGTTTTACCTCTCATGCCTAGTATTACAATTTGTACTTACTTTTTCTTAAACGCATGCATACTAGGTAAATCACATGGTAGGACTGCTTGTTTTCAATCCATACACTTAAGCAAACCTACACGGTTTAAAATGTGTATTTAAGCACGGCACATAGCTTCTTTATCACTCCATAGTAAATGATACATCAATTAATAATTTTAAATGCTACAGGTAAAACACTCATATTCTACAAGTTGTATCATTTAACTTAAATGTGCCAAAGTTCGAATTATAGATAATTTTCCCCTCTTGATATCAAATCAAAGTGCATGTCTCCTACAAGTATTCAAAACTTGTATGCACAAATCCAGGGGGAGGTTACTCTATAATCTAAGTCTTTGAGACTAATACCTGTTTTCAAGTCTATTTCATGTAGTAGTCTCATTGTAAGGAAAATGAAGTCCCCGGAGAAAGACAACAAGCTTCCACTGCAAATCTACAAGAATTCTTATGTCTGCAAGCCTGCCATTGGTATTCAATTGGTCCGCAATTGACTTTCAATTGGTATCTTTGAGACTACACTTAGTAACATTTACATGTCTTCTCCATTATTTGATTAGATTATATTTCATATCTTATACTTCCCATGTTGCTATAAATGCATATATTATTAACTCATATTTTGTTACCTATGCATAAGGGAAGTTAGTCTATTCAAATCATGACTTGCACCTCCATTTCTCACATGCTTTTTCCTAAGTAGAAGATCTCTGTCAGGGGGAGTATTTCTTCGTCTCTACAGGGGGAGAAAATTCTTTCTAAAGGAGAACACTCATTTAGGGGGAGTATCAATTTGGTGTTTCAATTGGTATTATTTTACAAATCCTTTTTGAGGGCAAGTCTTATTTGCTTCCTATATGCTTTTAATGTCTTCCTTTTCGGTGGTTGATGCCAAAGGGGGAGAAGTTGTAGGGACCAAAGCAATGAAAATGTTATCAAACACCAAACACCACCAAATTAAAATTTTGATCTTTCAAGTGGTTTTTGCATTTTGGTCTAAAATAGGAAGTTAGTGAATTATGGAGTTAGGGGGAGGCTTAAGTCCATAATCTCACATTACGGGGACAAACATGCATCCTAGCAAGTAGATTGTATATTTATATTCAAATGTTTGTAATATTTGCTTGCTTTGGTTGTGTTGTCATCAATCACCAAAAAGGGGGAGATTGTAAGGAAAATGGACCCCGGGCCATTTGGCTTAATAGATTTTGGTGTTTGATGATTAACACAACCTGTGAACTAATGTATTTTCCAAGTGTTTGTGTGTTGTAGTCCACAGGATGCAAAGTGGATTGGACTGAGGCTCTGAGGATGCAACACCTCAAAGAAGACATTATAATACCCATATAAGACATTACAAAGTCATATTGAAGACAATTTATATATGCTAAGAGTCCAACACATCAAGAAGTAGAAGTGAGATACAAAGATGCAAAACAAAAGTGAACTTGACAAAGTTGAGAGGAAGGGCTGACTGAATTGGAAGTGTTTCACAAAATCAAATCTACTCAAACTAACATGGCTTCAACTCTGAGATGTAGATAATTTTATAAGCTTTCCAAAAAGTCCAAGATCATCAAAATCGGAGTTCGGAGCTAAAAGTTATGGCCACAATACGAAGTCGGAATTGCTGAAAAAACAAGAGCAGCATATGGGATGTCCGGTGCACACCGGACTGTCCGGTGTGCCAAATTTGCTCAAACTGGTATGGCTTCAACTCTGGGATGTAGATAATTTCATAAGCTTTCCAAAAAGTACAAGATCATCGAAATTGGAGTTCGGAGCTAAAAGTTACGGCCAAAATACAACAAGTGGACATGGGCTGTCCGGTGCGCCATCTTCGGAAGCTCAAATGGCTACTTTTAACGGCTAGTACACATGGCATGTCCGGTGCACCACCGGACAGTCCGATGCACCTGTCCGGTGCGCCGCAGAAAGCTGCAGAACTGCTTTCCAACGGCTATATTTGAGTTGGAGCCTATATATACTTCACCCAACCGGCCATTTGGAGGTGTGGGAGCCCAAGCAACATACCAAGGCATATTGTAGACATTTCCAAGTGCTCAAACACCCAAGTTCTTAATAGAATCACTCGGTGATTAGCGTAGGTGCTTTGCGAAGTGCTTAGGTTAGTTATACCGCTTTAGCGCTTGCTCTAGGTGAACCCTAGATTGTTGAGTGAGTTTAGATAAACCTCACAACCCCTCGACTCTTGCGTGAGCCATTGTAATTGTACCGAGTGGGGCGAGAGTCTTGCGAGACCGTGACAACCGCGTTTGTGTCACGGCCGCCACCGTGTACCGGAGGGAACGAGGCCCGCGGCGTTTCGGCCGGAAGCTCGATAGTGGAGACGGCGGGGAGCGTCCGAGAGGAGCCGGAAGCGGAGCACCACTTGCGTGTGGAGAAGGCCCGCGACTCTCTACGGAGTTACTCGACCGAGGTGCTTGGCCCTCGCGTGGGCTTCCCTTCGCGTAGGGGCACCAACGAGGATTAGTCGGGACCTTGCACGGTTTCGGATACCTCGGTAAAAATACCGACGTCATCCACGAGAGTTTGCTTCTCTACTTTGCTCTTTAAGTTTCCGCATTTATATTAAGCATTTAAGTTTCAATCTTGTATTCATACATATCTAGTGTAGATTGAAACTTAGCCTTTGCGGTAGAGATAGCAACACTTAGACAAAACCTAGTTTGCACATTCTAGTTTGACTATTTGCATAGGTTTTGCTCTAGGGATTTAATTGTGGCCTAGTTTAGCGAAAGTTTTAGAAGTCCTAATTCACCCCCCTCTTAGGCGTCACCCGTTTCCTACAGTCGTCTTTAGCATTTGAAAAAATGATGCTGCTATTAATGGCTAAAATGTTTTTTTGCCGAACCTGTGATCAACGATTGGTTAAATTAAAAGAGCTTTATGATGGTGAACAACCTCTAAGTGCAGAGTTGGGTGAAGAGCTTGGAAAGACTCAGCCACTCAGGTATCCTTCCAGTCTGAGCCATGTGGTTTTACAGTCTTAGCAAATATGTTTTATTTTGTGCATCATTATCTCATCCTTTTCAAATTATCTGTCACTTAGGCTATGGCACAAAAAATTGAATAACTGGGAGTTGATCTAGAGGCTAGGGATAAGGTTACTTGTCTTAAGTAATTGAAAAAATTGATGTTGTTATTAATAGGTAAGATGTTTTTTGTGAAATCTGTTATCATCAATTTGTTAAATTAAAAGATCTTTATGATGGTGAATAACAACTGAGTGCAGAGTTGGGTGAAAGGCTCAAGTATCCTTCCAGTATGAGTCATGTTGTTATAAAGTCTTAGAAAATGCAGAAGCAGATGTTTCTTTATCCTCCAAAATAGGTTAGGGATCTTAACTATTTCTTAATATCAATGATATTAACTGGATCACTCTTTTTCTGTGACTGTTACTAGATATGGTCTCACTTCGGTGGGTACTATTCATCACTGCTTACAGATGGCAAAGACAGAATAGAAGATGGAGAACAGGTCAATGGTGCAGAGGTTTAGATCTCAACTGGCCCATGAGATGATGCCTTGCATAAAACCGTATCAAGTTCTGTTGCAGTTCTATCATGCAACAGAAGGACCACCTTAATGAAATGAAACATGAAAGTGGTTAGAGCCGAAGGTCTTGTTGAAAGGTACATTCCCTTAAGAAACTCTATTAGTTTGTTAGATTATCTTGTGTTTAGGATAGAAGTACCAGTTACAGAAGATCCAATAGAAATTCCCTCAATAAAGCTATTTAACAAATAAATGTATACATCAATTTTTTGTTCATTCAATTTCATATTGCGCTAGAAAGCATTTCTATGTCAAACAACTATAGTTATCATAATGAACTCAAGTGTTAAGGTATTTATTAGTCTGTCAGTTTGTATTTTTTGATAGGTTGCAAACTGTGCAGGACCATCTTCTTTTGCACCTCTTATTTATGCAACAACTCCATTATGGTCCGATAAGGGAATAGATAATGATAGCCATTTTATCTTGGTTAAAATGCATATTAGCCTAAATCTTTTTATAGATTACCTACAGGCCTAAAGTTAAGCTATCAAAATGTCACTTCTATAGTTACACTATCTTGAACTTAATTATGTGCACAAACAATTGGATTTTATGAATGTTTAGGCACTAACAAATATACATGCAATGAATGTTAATATATGAAGCCAAGATGATCATGCAAAAGCAAATAATCACTAATAGTATATGAGCTCATGGGCATGCAGAAACAAACAAATACTAATAATGTATAAGCTTATGTGCATGCGCAAAGTAAACAATTGGAGCACGCTGAGGTGGGCTCCATATTTGATAGCCCACAAGCAGTTGGAGTAGTAGGTGTGGACTTACCTCTAACTTGTGATCCTCTATTTTTCCTGGATGCATGCAGGTGTTGTTAGCATATTCTTTTTTGTTGTAATAGAAAGTATGTCAACTATTGTGTGTGCATCAGTGAATTTATCTTCAGCACTATTTTTTTATAAAACCACCAGGGTTCACTCTAACGAAATAGTTAGCAGTTCTTTACTTGATATGCAATTTCAAAGTGAAACATAACTTGGACTGTTAATTTCACTTCAATGCCTTTTTAACTGAAGTAAATTGTTTATTAATTTGATGGATTATCCTGCCAATGAAATATGAAATACCTCACTTCAGTGCCATTACAATTGATTTTATCTTGGAATATATTTCAGAACCACTTTGGGATCAATGGTGTCGCAACCAGGTTCGCCCTCGATTTGAGAACCAAGGTACTAATGAGGCCACCTTCCGGTGTCCAGATGAAACCTCAGATTGCTTTGTCATTCCGGATGCTGATGGTCTGAAGTATGAACACATTCCTTAACTGCTATGTAGTATTTTTCCTACAAATTATCTATACATAATTCAAATACTCATACAAAATAAATGGTGTCTTTTGTTATATATATATTATTAAATGTTTGTTGCATCCATATGTTACATAGGTTAAACACATGCACTGGTACAGGGTTGGAGATAAAGTTTCAACCAGTGAGTGTTGATGTAGTAGGGCTCGATTACTACCTATCAGGTATACAAAATTTATTATGCTGCTTGTGTGCCCATGTTGCACTCATGCTGGATTTGTTTCCTGTATTAATCATACCATGCAATTTAGTCCTTCCAAACATGATTGGCCTGATTCTCTCTACCATTTTGTTGCTTCAGCGAGGTAGTTGCTTGGGCAGACAAGTAGGGGCAGCGGTTTCAAATTTTGGATCTTGGCATGGGCACCTTTGGGATGGACTGGAACCAGTAGGCCTCCATGTCGTGGGACTGGGAGATTTTGCTTGATATTTCTTTGGGACCTCGAGTTTTTTAGTATCTTGGCAAAATGGTGACTTTTTACTCATTCTCTCCATTTTAGTTCTTGATAAAGCATGTAGTCAAAGAAAGAACTGAGCATTACAGAAACCATCTTTCCTGCCTTTTACCATGACCATGTTTAGTCATTTGCTTTTGGATTCCTAGCAATTCATGAAATGTAGTTATATAGTATTATATGGAAAGAAATGTATGTGGAGAAACTCATTCTAGGTGTTCACATCACATTAGAACTTGACAAGTATCCCCTCACCTCCACTCCCCTATCGCAACACGGGTATTGTCCTGTCATATATAGAAGTATGCTTGGTATTGACGGTCACAATGTAGTTGTAAAATAGCTAGATTAAAATAACAAAATTTATGTCGAACTAGGATTACAAAACCTTTTATAATAACATTATAACACACATTTATATATAAGTTATCGTGGTATTATATGTTTTCGTTGCAACGCACGGGCACTAACCTAGTATTTGTTTTAAGTTACCAGAGCTATGCAATGACTACCTCGTTTACAAATCATTTTGTTAGAAGGAAAAAGAGTATAATCAGCTCTATACAAAGTTCGCAAGTTCAGTTCATTATCTAATGTTCATAACAAAAGTAAAATTACATCACATACTCTAATTCAAAGCTACAAAAAACATCTAACTAGCATTATCTCTAGTTTTGTGTTCTTTATCAAGTACATGAAAGTATGGAATGATTATGAAGTGGGTGATTAGAAGAGAGTTCACAACGACTGACTGAACGAATAGAGATTATAGAACGACATAATTCCACCATACATAGACCAAATAAGAGGAAGTTTGTGAGCTCAAGTTTCTGATCAGAGGTTTATGTTGGCAGCAACTGTTCCTGTCTGTGTCATATGAGACAAAAACTACACGAGACCCAGATAGCTGGAATAATGTGATATCCTGGGGCGAGCGGGTTGTGGTATCTTGGCCTAGGGTTTTATAAGTGAAAGGGAATTAGGCTTACACCTAGTCCCTAATTAATTTTGGTGGTTGAATTGCCCAACACAAACAATTGGACTAACTAGTTTGCTCTAGTGTATAAGTTATACAGGTGTCAAAGGTTCACAACAAGCCAATTAAAAAGACCAAAGTTGGGTTCAAAATAGAGTGCTCAAGGCATCCCGAAAGGCTCCCTGGTCTGGCGCACCGGACTGTCCGGTGGCGCACCGGACAGTGTCCGGTGCACTAGGGGACCTCGCGCAGAACTCCTCAGCCTCGGGAATTTTCAGAAGCCGGCGCGCTATAATTCACCGAACTGTCCGGTGTACACCGGACAGTGTCCGGTGCTCCTAGAAGACGCGGCTCTGGAACTTGACAGCCTCGGGAAATCATAACGGCTGCTCCGCTATAATTCACCGGACATGTCCGGTGCAACTACGGGGCAACGACTACTTCGCGCCAACGGTCGCCTGCAACAGCAATAAATGTGCGCCAGAGCGCGCAGGCGTCAGGCACGCCTATGCTGGCGCACCGGACACTCTACAGTACATGTCCGGTGCGCCACCGGACATCCAGGCGGGCCCAGAAGTCAGAACTCCAACGGTCGAATTGCAACGGCTTTGGTAACGTGGCTGGCGCACCGGACTGTCCGGTGCACACCGGACTGTCCGGTGCACCATCGAACAGACAGCCTCCACCAAACGGCTAGTTTGGTGGTTGGGGCTATAAATACCCCCAACCACCCCACATTCAAGACATCCAAGTTTTTCAGCTTCCAACCATTATACAAGAGCTAGCATTCATTGCAAAGCACACCAAAAGAGATCAAATCCTCTCCCAACTCCACACAAAGCCTTAGTGACTAGAGAGAGTGATTTGTAGTGTCCATTTGAGCTCTTGCGCTTGGATCGCTTCTTTTCTTTGACATTATTTCTTGTGATCAAACACTCACTTGTAATTGAGGCAAGAGACACCAATTGTGTGGTGGTCCTTGCGGGAAGTTTTGATTCCCAAGTGATTTGAGAAGAGAAGCTCACTCGGTCCGAGGGGCCATTTGAGAGAGGGAAGGGTTGAAAGAGACCCGGCCTTTGTGGCCTCCTCAACGGGGAGTAGGTTTGCGAGAACCGAACCTCGGTAAAACAAATCCGTGTGTCACACTCTTCATTTGCTTGCGATTTGTTTTCCACCCTCTCTCGTGGACTCGGTTTTATTTCTAACGCTAACCCGGCTTGTAGTTGTGTTTATATTTGTAAATTTCAGTTTCGCCCTATTCACCCCCCCTCTAGGCGACTATCAATTGGTATCAGAGGCCGGTGCTTCATTAGAGTCTAACCGCTCGAAGTGATGTCGGGAGATCACACCAAGAGGGAGATGGAGACCGACGACAAGCCCACTACGAGCCAAGGGAGCACTTCATCGGAAGAGTCCCGCACCAAGAGGAAGGGGAAGAAGAAGGACTCCTCCAAACAGAAGGAGAAAAGATCTTCTTCCTCACACCACAAAGAGAAGAAGGAAAAATCTTCTTCCCACAAGTCGCATCGGAAAGGCGACAAGCACAAGAGGATGAGGAAGGTGGTCTACTACGAGACCGACACTTCATCAACATCGACCTCCGACTCCGATGCGCCGTCCGTAACTTCTAAGCGCCGAGAGCGCAAGAAGTTTAGTAAGATCCCCTTACACTATCCTCGTACATCTAGACATACTCCATTACTTTCCGTTCCATTAGGCAAACCGCCAACTTTTGATGGCGAAGGTTATGCTAGGTGGAGTGATTTAATGAAATTTCATCTAACCTCACTCCACAAAAGTATATGGAATGTTGTTGAGTTTGGAGCACAGGTACCATCTATAGGGGATGAAGACTATGATACGGACGAAGTAGCCCAAATCGAGCACTTCAACTCCCAAGCTACAACCATACTCCTCGCCTCTCTAAGCAAGGAGGAATACAACAAGGTGCAAGGGTTGAAGAATGCAAAGGAAATTTGGGACCTTCTCAAGACCGCGCCCGAGGGTGATGAACTCACCAAAATCACCAAGCGGGAAACGATCGAGGGGGAGCTCGGTCGCTTCCGTCATCGCCAAGGGGAGGAGCCACAAGACATGTACAACCGGCTCAAAACCTTGGTGAACCAAGTGCGCAACCTCGATAGTAAGAAGTGGGACGACCACGAGGTGGTTAAGGTTATTTTAAGATCACTTATTTTCCTTAACCCCACTCAAGTTCAATTAATTCGTGGTAATCCTAGATACACACTAATGACTCCCGAGGAAGTAATCAGGAATTTTGTGAGCTTTGAATGCATGATTAAAGGATCAAAGAAGATCAACGAGCTTGACGAACCCTCCACGTCCGAAGCACAACCGGTGGCTTTTAAGGCGACGGAGGAGAAGAAGGAGGAGTCTACACCAAGTAGACAACCAATTGATGCCTCCAAGCTCGACAATGAGGAGATGGCTTTAATCATCAAAAGCTTTCGCCAAATCCTCAAGCAACGAAGGGGGAAGGACTACAAACCCCGCTCCAAGAAAGTGTGCTACAAATGTGGTAAGCCCGGTCATTTTATTGCAAAATGTCCTATGTCTAGTGACAGTGACAGGGGCGACGACAAGAAGGGAAAGAGGAGAGAAAAGAAGAAGTACTACAAGAAGAAGGGCGGCGATGCCCATGTTTGCCGGGAGTGGGACTCCGACGAGAGCTCCACCGAGTCCTCCTCCGACGAGAACGCCGCCAACATCGCCGTCACCAAGGGACTCCTCTTCCCCAATGTCGGCCACAAGTGCCTCATGGCAAAGGACGGCAAAAGGAAGAAGGTTAAATCTAAATCCTTCACTAAATATGAATCCTCTAGTGATGATAATGACAGTGATGAGGAAAATAATTTGCGAACCCTTTTTGCCGACCTAAACATGCAACAAAAAGAAAAATTAAATGAATTAATTAGTGCCATCCATGAGAAGGATGATCTCTTGGACTCCCAAGAGGACTTCCTAATCAAGGAAAATAAAAAGCATGTTAAGGTTAAAAATGCTTATGCTCAACAAGTTGAAAAATGTGAAAAATTGTCTAGTGAGCTAAGCACTTGCCATGAGACCATTGATAACCTTAGAAATGAAAATGCTAGATTAATTGCTAAGGTTGATTCTCATGTTTGTGATGTTTCAATTCCCAATCTTAGAAATGATAATGATGATTTGCTTGCTAAGATTAAGGAATTGAATGATTCTCTTGTTAGCCTTAGAGTAGAAAATGAAAATTTGATTGCTAAGGCTAATGAGTTTGATGTTTGCAATACTACTATTTCCAACCTTAGAACTAAGAATGATATGTTGCATGCTAAGGTTGTAGAATTAAAATCTTGCAAACCATCTACATCTACCGTTGAGCACACTTCTATTTGTGATAGATGTAGAGATGTTAATATCAATGCTATTCATGATCACATGGTATTAATTAAACAACAAAATGATCATATAGCAAAATTAGATGCTAAAATTGCCGAGCATAACTTAGAAAATGAAAAGTTTAAATTTGCTAGAAGTATGCTCTATAATGGGAGACGCCCTGGCATCAAGGATGGCATTGGCTTCCAAAGGGGAGACAATGTCAAACTTAATGCCCCTTCTAAAAATTTGTCTAACTTTGTTAAGGGCAAGGCTCCCATGCCTCAGGATAACGAGGGTTACATTTTGTACCCTGTCGGTTATCCCGAGAGCAAAATTAGGAGAACTCATTCTAGGAAGTCTCACTCTGGCCCTAACCATGCTTTTATGTATAAGGGTGAGACATCTAGCTCTAGGCAACCAACCTGTGCCAAGTTGCCTAGAAAGAAAACTCCTAATGCATCAAATGATCATGCTATTTCATTCAAAACTTTTGATGCATCATATGTGCTTACTAACAAATCCGGCAAGGTAGTTGCCAAGTTTGTTGGGGGCAAACACAAGGGCTCCAAGACTTGTGTTTGGGTACCCAAAGTTCTTGTTTCTAATGCCAAAGGACCCAAAACCGTTTGGGTACCTAAAGTCAAGAACTAAAATTGTTTTGTAGGTTTATGCATCCGGGGGCTCAAGTTGGATACTCGACAGCGGGTGCACAAACCACATGACAGGGGAGAAGAAGATGTTCTCCTCATATGAGAAAAACCAAGATCCCCAACGGGCTATCACATTCGGGGATGGAAATCAAGGTTTGGTCAAAGGATTGGGTAAAATTGCTATATCACCTGACCATACTTTTTCCAATGTTTTTCTTGTAGATTCTTTAGATTACAATTTGCTTTCTGTATCCCAATTATGTCAAATGGGCTACAACTGTCTCTTTACTAATGTAGGTGTCACTGTCTTTAGAAGAAGTGATGATTCAATAGCATTTAAGGGTGTGCTAGAGGGTCAGCTATACTTGGTAGACTTTGATAGAGCTGAACTCGACACATGCTTAATTGCTAAGACTAACATGGGCTGGCTCTGGCATCGCCGACTAGCACCCGTTGGAATGAAGAATCTTCATAAGCTTCTAAAGGGAGAGCACATTTTAGGATTAACCAATGTTCATTTTGAGAAAGACAGGGTTTGTAGCGCATGCCAGGCAGGAAAGCAAGTTGGAGCCCATCATCCACACAAGAACATCATGACGACCGACAGGCCGCTTGAGCTACTCCACATGGATCTATTCGACCCGATTGCTTACATAAGCATCGGCGGGAGTAAGTATTGTCTTGTAATAGTGGATGATTATTCTCGCTTCACTTGGGTATTCTTTTTGCAGGAAAAATCTCAAACCCAAGAGACCTTAAAGGGATTCTTGAGACGGGCTCAAAATGAGTTCGGCTTAAGGATCAAGAAAATTAGAAGCGACAACGGGACGGAGTTCAAAAACTCACAAATTGAAGGCTTCCTTGAGGAGGAGGGCATCAAGCATGAGTTCTCTTCTCCCTACACGCCACAACAAAATGGTGTAGTAGAGAGGAAGAATAGAACTCTATTGGACATGGTAAGAACCATGCTTGATGAGTACAAGACTTCGGATCGGTTTTGGGCGGAGGCGGTCAATACCGCTTGCTACGCCATCAACCTGTTGTATCTACACCGAATCCTCAAGAAGACATCCTATGAACTCCTAACCGGTAAAAAGCCCAACATTTCATATTTTAGAGTCTTTGGTAGCAAATGCTTTATTCTTGTGAAAAGAGGTAGAAAATCCAAATTTGCTCCTAAGACTGTAGAAGGCTTTTTACTTGGATATGATTCAAACACAAGGGCATATAGAGTCTTTAACAAGTCCACTGGACAAGTTGAAGTTTCTTGTGACGTTGTGTTTGATGAGACTAACGGCTCTCAAGTAGAGCAAGTTGATCTTGATGAGATAGGTATTGAAGAGGCTCCATGCATCGCGCTAAGGAACATGTCCATTGGGGATGTGTGCCCTAAGGAATTCGAAGAGCCTCCAAATGCACAAGATCAACCGTCCTCCTCCACGCAAGCATCTCCACCAACTCAAAATGAGGATGAAGCTCAAGTTGATGAAATAGAAGATCAAGCAAATGAGCCACCTCAAGATGACGGCAATGATCAAGGGGGAGATGCAAATGATCAAGACAAGGAGGATGAAGAACAAAGACCGCCACACCCAAGAGTCCACCAAGCAATCCAACGAGATCACCCCGTCGACACCATCCTCGGCGACATTCATAAGGGGGTAACCACTAGATCTCGTGTTGCACATTTTTGTGAGCATTATTCTTTTGTTTCCTCTATTGAGCCACACAGGGTAGAGGAAGCACTACAAGATTCGGATTGGGTGGTGGCAATGCAAGAGGAACTCAACAACTTCACTAGGAACGAGGTATGGCATTTAGTTCCACGTCCTAACCAAAATGTTGTAGGAACCAAGTGGGTTTTCCGCAACAAGCAAGATGAGCATGGTGTGGTGACAAGGAACAAAGCTCGACTTGTGGCCAAGGGATTCTCCCAAGTCGAAGGTTTGGATTTCGGTGAAACCTATGCACCCGTAGCTAGGCTTGAATCAATTCGCATATTATTAGCCTATGCTACTTACCATGGCTTCAAGCTTTACCAAATGGACGTGAAGAGTGCCTTCCTCAACGGACCAATCAAGGAGGAGGTCTATGTTGAGCAACCTCCCGGCTTTGAAGATAGTGAGTACCCTAACCATGTCTATAGGCTCTCTAAGGCGCTTTATGGGCTCAAGCAAGCCCCAAGAGCGTGGTATGAATGCCTTAGAGATTTCCTTATTGCTAATGGCTTCAAAGCCAGAAAAGTCGATCCTACTTTATTCACTAAAACTCTTGACAATGATTTGTTGTATGCCAAGTTTATGTTGATGATATTATATTTGGGTCTACTAACGAATCTACATGTGAAGAATTTAGTAGGATCATGACACAGAAATTCGAGATGTCTATGATGGGGGAGTTGAAGTATTTTCTAGGATTCCAAGTCAAGCAACTCCAAGAGGGCACCTTCATTAGCCAAACGAAGTATACTCAAGACATTCTAAGCAAGTTTGGAATGAAGGATGCCAAGCCCATCAAGACTCCCATGGGAACAAATGGGCATCTCGACCTCGACACGGGAGGTAAATCCGTCAATCAAAAGGTATACCGATCGATGATAGGATCATTACTCTATTTATGTGCATCTCGACCGGACATTATGCTTTCCGTTTGCATGTGTGCAAGATTCCAATCCGACCCTAAGGAATCTCACCTTACGACCGTAAAACGAATCTTGAGATATTTGGCTTATACTCCTAAGTTTGGGCTTTGGTATCCTAGGGGATCCACATTTGATTTGATTGGTTATTCGGATGCCGATTGGGCGGGGTGTAAAATCAATAGGAAGAGAACATCGGGGACTTGCCAGTTCTTGGGAAGATCCTTGGTGTCTTGGGCTTCAAAGAAGCAAAATTCGGTTGCTCTTTCCACCGCCGAAGCCGCGTACATTGCCGCAGGCCATTGTTGCGCGCAATTGCTTTGGATGAGGCAAACCCTGCGGGACTACGACTACAAATTAACCAAAGTCCCTTTGCTATGTGATAATGAGAGTGCAATCAAGATGGTGGATAATCCCGTCGAACATAGCCGCACTAAACACATAGCCATTCGGTATCATTTTCTTAGGGATCACCAACAAAAGGGAGATATCGAGATTTCTTACATTAACACCAAAGATCAATTAGCCGATATCTTTACCAAGCCTCTTGATGAACAAACTTTTAACAAACTTAGGCATGAGCTCAATATTCTTGATTCGCGCAATTTCTTTTGCTAACTTGCACACATAGCTCATTTGTTTACCTTTGATCATGTCTCTTTCATATGCTATGACTAATGTGTTTTTCAAGTCTATTTCAAAACCAAGTCATAGGTGTATTGAAAGGGAATTGGAGTCTTCGGCGAAGACAAAGGCTTCCACTCCGTAACTCATCCTTCGCCGTCGCTCCGTGTCACTCTCCATCTTTGGGGGAGAAAGCAAAAGGACTTCGTCTTTGGTACAATCTTAACTCATTTATTTATGACCAAAGGGGAAGAAAGTACTTCAAGGGCTCTAATGATTCCGTTTTTGGCGATTCATGCCAAAGGGGGGGAGAATATGAGCCCAAAGCAAAAGGACCGCACCACCACCAATTTCAAAAACTTAGGTTTTCAAAAGAATATTTTCAATTGGTATCTTATTGTGTTCAAAAGGGGGAGAAAGTAGTATTTCAAAATGATATTTCAAAACCCTCTTGAACACTAAAAGGAGGATCTCATTCAGGGGGAGTTTTGTTTAGCCAAACGAAAAGCATTTGAAACAAGGGGAGAAAATTTCAAATCTTGAAAAATGCTTCGCAAAATCTTATTCATTTACCTTTGACTATTTGCAAAAGAACTTTGAAAAGATTTACAAAATAGTTTGCAAAAACAAAACATGTGGTGCAAGCGTGGTCCAAAATGTTAAAAACAAAGAAACGATTCATGCATATCTTGTAAGTATTAATAGTGGCTCAATTCCAAGCAACCTCTGCACTTACATTATGCAAACTAGTTCAAGTATGCTCTTCTATATTCGCTTTGGTTTGTGTTGGCATCAATCACCAAAAAGGGGGAGATTGAAAGGGAATTAGGCTTACACCTAGTCCCTAATTAATTTTGGTGGTTGAATTGCCCAACACAAACAATTGGACTAACTAGTTTGCTCTAGTGTATAAGTTATACAGGTGTCAAAGGTTCACAACAAGCCAATTAAAAAGACCAAAGTTGGGTTCAAAATAGAGTGCTCAAGGCATCCCGAAAGGCTCCCTAGTCTGGCGTACCGGACTGTCCGGTGGCGCACCGGACAGTGTCCGGTGCACCAGGGGACCTCGCGCAGAACTCCTCAGCCTCGGGAATTTTTAGAAGCCGGCGCGCTATAATTCACCGGACTGTCCGGTGTACACCGGACAGTGTCCGGTGCTCCTAGAAGACGCGGCTCTGGAACTTGGCAGCCTCGGGAAATCATAACGGCTGCTCCGCTATAATTCACCGGACATGTCCGGTGTACACCGGACTGTCCGGTGCAACTACGGGGCAACGGCTACTTCGCGCCAACGGTCGCCTGCAACAGCAATAAATGCGCGCCAGAGCGCGCAGGCGTCAGGCACGCCCATTGAAAGGGAATTAGGCTTACACCTAGTCCCTAATTAATTTTGGTGGTTGAATTGCCCAACACAAATTTATTGGACTAACCAGTTTGCCCAAGTGTATAGATTATACAGGTGTTAAAGGTTCACACTCAGCCAATAAAAAGATCAAATTTGGATTCAACACAGGAGCAAATGGCCTACCGAAGGCACCTCTGGTTTGGCGCACCGGACTGTCCGGTGCACCACCGGACATGTCCGGTGCACCAGAGGACTACAACGCGAACTCGCCACCTTCGGGAATTTCCAGAGGCACTCGCGCTATAAATCACCGGACTGTCCGGTGTACACCGGACAGTGTCCGGTGCGCCAAGGAGGAGCGGCCTCAGGAACTCGCCAGCTTCGGGAAACTCCAACGGATAGTCCGCTATAATTCACCGGACTGTCCGGTGTGCACCGGACTGTCCGGTGCGACTCCAGAGCAACGGCTATCTCCGCGCCAACGGCTACCTGCGGCGCATTAAATGCGCGCTCTGCGCGCGCAGAAGTCAGGCGCGCCCATACTGGCACACCGGACAGCAAACAGTACCTGTCCGGTGTGCACCGGACACCCAGGCGGGCCCACAAGTCAGAAGCTCCAACGGTCAGAATCCAACGGCAGTGATGACGTGGCAGGGGGCACCGGACTGTCCGGTGTGCACCGGACTGTCCGATGCGCCATCGAGCAGACAGCCCAGCCAACGGTCAAGTTTGGTGGTTGGGGCTATAAATACCCCAACCACCCCACCATTCATTGCATCCAAGTTTTCCAGCTTCCAACCACTATACAAGAGCTAGCATTCATTGCAAAGCACACCAACAAGAGATCAAATCCTCTCCCAATCCCATTCAAAACCCTAGTGACTAGAGAGAGTGATTTGTAGTATTCATTTGAGCTCTTGCGCTTGGATCGCTTCTTTTCTTTCTTGATTCTTTCTTGTGATCAAACACTTACTTGTAATTGAGGCAAGAGACACCAATTGTGTGGTGGTCCTTGCGGGAAGTTTGATTCCCAAGTGATTTGAGAAGAGAAGCTCACTCGGTCCGAGGGACCGATTGAGAGAGGGAAGGGTTGAAAGAGACCCGGCCTTTGTGGCCTCCTCAACGGGGAGTAGGTTTGCAAGAACCGAACCTCGGTAAAACAAATCCGCGTGTCACACTCTTCATTTGCTTGCGATTTGTTTTGCTCCCTCTCTCGCGGACTCGTTTATATTTCTAACGCTAACCCGGCTTGTAGTTGTGATTATTTTTGAGAATTTCAGTTTCGCCCTATTCACCCCCCCTCTAGGCGACTTTCAATTGGTATCAGAGCCCGGTGCTTCATTAGAGCCTAACCGCTCGAAGTGATGTCGGGAGATCACGCCAAGAAGGAGATGGAGACCGGCGAAAAGCCCACTACAAGCCACGGGAGCACTTCATCGGAAGAGTCCCGCACCAAAAGGAAGGAGAAGAAGAAGAGCTCCTCCAACAAAGGAAAGGAGAAGAAATCTTCTTCGCACCACAAAGAGAAGAAGGAGAGATCTTCCTCCCACAAGCCACATCGGAGAGGGGACAAGCACAAAAGGATGAGGAAAGTGGTCTACTACGAGACCGACACTTCATCAACATCGACCTCCGACTCCGATGCGCCCTCCGTAACTTCTAAACGCCAAGAGCGTAAGAAGTTTAGTAAGATCCCCCTACATTACCCTCGCATTTCTAGAAATACACCTTTACTTTCCGTCCCATTAGGCAAACCACCAACTTTCGATGGTGAAGATTATGCTAGGTGGAGTGATTTAATGCGATTTCATCTAACCTCACTCCACAAAAGTATATGGGATGTTATTGAGTTTGGTGCACAGGTACCATCCGTGGGGGATAAAGACTATGATGAGGATGAGGTGGCCCAAATCGAGCACTTCAACTCTCAAGCGACAACAATACTCCTCGCCTCTTTAAGTAGATAGGAGTATAACAAAGTTCAAGGGTTGAAGAGCGCCAAGGAGGTTAGGGATGTGCTCAAAACCGCGCACGAAGGAGATGAACTCACCAAGATCACCAAGCGGGAAACGATCGAGGGGGAGCTCGGTCGGTTCCGGCTTCGCAAAGGGGAAGAGCCACAACACATGTACAACCGGCTCAAGACTTTGGTGAACCAAGTGCGCAACCTCGGGAGCGTCAAGTGGGACGACCACGAAATGGTTAAGGTTATTCTAAGATCTCTCATTTTCCTTAACCCCACTCAAGTTCAATTAATTCGTGGTAATCCTAGATATACTAAAATGACCCCCGAGGAGGTTATCGGGAATTTTGTAAGTTTTGAGTGCATGATCGAAGGCTCGAGGAAGATCAACGAGCTTGATGATTCCACCACATCCGAAGCTCAACCCGTCGCATTCAAGGCGACGGAGGAAAAGAAGGAGGAGGCTACACCAAGTCGACAACCAATCGACGCCTCCAAGCTTGACAATGAGGAGATGGCGCTCGTCATCAAGAGCTTCCGCCAAATCCTCAAACAAAGGAGGGGGAAAGACTACAAGTCCCGCTCCAAGAAGGTTTGCTACAAATGTGGTAAGCCCGGTCATTTTATTGCTAAATGTCCTATATCAAGTGACAGTGACCGAGGCGACGACAAGAAGGAGAGAAGAAAGGAGAAAAAGAAGTACTACAAGAAGAAGGGCGGCGATGCCCATGTTTGTCGGGAGTGGGATTCCGACGAAAGCTCAAGCGACTCCTCCGACGACGAGGACGCCGCCAACATCGCCGTCACCAAGGGACTTCTTTTCCCCAACGTCGGCCACAAGTGCCTCATGGCAAAGGACGGCAAACGGAAGAAGGTTAAATCTAACTCCTCCACTAAATATGAGTCTTCTAGTGATGATAATGATAGTGATGAGGAGGATAATTTGCGTGTTCTCTTTGCCAATCTTAACATGGAGCAAAAAGAAAAATTAAATGAATTGATTAGTGCTATTCATGAAAAAGATGACCTTTTGGACTCCCAAGAGGATTGTCTAATTAAAGAAAACAAGAAACATGTTAAGGTTAAAAAGGCTTATGCTCTAGAAGTAGAAAAATGTGAAAAATTATCTAGTGAGTTAAGCACTTGTCGTGAGATGATTGACAACCTTAGGAATGAAAATGCTAGTTTAAATGCTAAGGTTGATTCTCATATTTGCATTGTTTCAACTTCCAATCCTAAAGATAATAATGATGATTTGCTTGCTAGGATTGAAGAATTGAATATTTCCCTTGCTAGCCTTAGAGTAGAAAATGATAATTTGATTGCTAAGGCTAAAAATTATGATGTTTGCAAAGTTACAGTTTCCGATCTTAGAGATAAAAATGATATTCTTCATGCTAAGATTGTTGAACTTAATTCTTGCAAACCCTCTACATCTATTGTTGAGCATGTATCTATTTGTACTAGATGTAGAGATGTTGATGTTAATGCTATTCATGATCATATGGCTTTAATTAAACAACAAAATGATCATATAGCAAAACTAGATGCTAAAATTGCCGAGCACAACTTAGAAAATGAGAAATTTAAATTTGCTCGTAGCATGCTTTATAATGGGAGACGCCATGGCATTAAGGATGGCATTGGCTTCCAAAGGAGAGACAATGTCAAACTTAATGCCCCTCCTAAAAATTTGTCTAACTTTGTTAAGGGCAAGGCTCCCATGCCTCAGGATAACGAGGGCTACATTTTGTACCCTGCCGGCTATCCTGAGAGCAAAATTAGGAAAATTCACTCTAGGAAGTCTCACTCTGGCCCTAATCATGCTTCTATATATAAGGGTGAGACATCTAGCTCTAGGCAACCAACCCATGCCAAGTTGCCTAGAAAGAAAGCTCCCAATGCATCAAATAATCATGCCATTTCATTTAAAACTTTTGATGCTTCTTATGTGCTTACTAACAAATCCGGCAAGGTAGTTGCCAAGTATGTAGGGGGCAAACACAAGGGCTCCAAGACTTGTGTTTGGGTACCCAAAGTTCTTGTGTCTAATGCCAAAGGACCCAAAACCATTTGGGTACCTAAAGTCAAGAACTAAACTTGTTTTGTAGGTTTATGCATCCGGGGGCACAAGTTGGATACTCGACAGCGGGTGCACAAACCACATGACAGGGGAGAAAAGAATGTTCTCCTCATATGAGAAAAACCAAGATCCCCAACGAGCTATCACATTCGGGGATGGAAATCAAGGTTTGGTCAAAGGTCTGGGTAAAATTGCTATTTCACCTGACCATTCCATTTCCAATGTTTTTCTTGTTGATTCATTAGATTACAATTTGCTTTCCGTTTCACAATTATGTCAAATGGGCTACAACTGTCTATTCACTGATATAGGTGTCACTGTCTTTCGAAGAAGTGATGATTCAATAGCATTTAAGGGTGTGTTGGAGGGTCAGCTATACTTAGTAGATTTTGACAGAGCTGAACTCGACACATGCTTAATTGCTAAGACTAACATGGGTTGGCTCTGGCACCGCCGACTAGCCCATGTTGGAATGAAGAATCTTCATAAGCTTCTAAAGGGAGAGCACATTTTAGGACTAACCAATGTTCATTTTGAGAAAGACAGAATTTGTAGCGCATGCCAAGCAGGAAAGCAAGTTGGCACTCATCATCCACATAAGAACATCATGACTACCGACAGGCCACTGGAGCTCCTACACATGGATCTATTCGGCCCGATTGCTTACATAAGCATCGGCGGGAGTAAGTACTGTCTAGTTATTGTGGATGATTATTCTCGCTTCACTTGGGTATTCTTTCTACAGGAAAAATCTCAAACCCAAGAGACCTTAAAGGGATTCTTGAGACGGGCTCAAAATGAGTTCGGCTTAAGGATCAAGAAAATAAGAAGCGACAACGGGACGGAGTTCAAGAACTCTCAAATTGAAAGCTTCCTTGAGGAGGAAGGCATCAAGCATGAGTTCTCTTCTCCCTACACTCCACAACAAAATGGAGTAGTGGAGAGGAAGAATCGAACTCTATTGGACATGGCAAGGACCATGCTTGATGAGTACAAGACTTCGGATCGGTTTTGGGCCGAGGCGGTCAACACCGCTTGCTACGCCATCAACCGGTTATATCTTCACCGAATCCTCAAGAAGACATCCTATGAACTCCTAACCGGTAAAAAGCCCAACATTTCATATTTTAGAGTCTTTGGTAGCAAATGCTTTATTCTTGTTAAAAGAGGTAGAAAATCTAAATTTGCTCCTAAGACTGTAGAAGGCTTTTTGCTTGGTTATGACTCAAACACAAGGGCATATAGGGTCTTTAACAAGTCCACTGGACTAGTTGAAGTCTCATGTGACGTTGTGTTTGATGAAACTAACGGCTCTCAAGTAGAGCAAGTTGATCTTGATGAGATAGGTGAAGAACAGGCTCCATGCATAGCGCTAAGGAACATGTCCATTGGGGATGTGTGTCCTAAGGAATCCGAAGAGCCTCCACATGCACAAGATCAACTATCCTCCTCCACGCTAGCATCTCCACCAACACAAGTTGAGGATGAGACTCAAGATGTTGAACAAGAAGACCAAGAAGATGAGCCACCTCAAAATGATGGCAACGATCAAGGGGGAGATGCAAATGATGAAGACAAGGAGGATGAAGAACCAAGACCGCCACACCCAAGAGTCCACCAAGCAATCCAACGAGATCACCCCGTCGATACCATCCTCGGCGACATTCATAAGGGGGTAACTACTAGATCTCGTGTTGCACACTTTTGTGAGCATTACTCGTTTGTTTCCTCTATTGAGCCAAACAGGGTAGAGGAAGCACTCCAAGATTCGGATTGGGTGGTGGCAATGCAAGAGGAGCTCAACAATTTCACTAGGAATGAGGTATGGCACTTGGTTCCACGTCCTAACCAAAATGTTGTAGGAACCAAATGGGTCTTCCGCAACAAGCAAGACGAGCATGGTGTGGTGACAAGGAACAAAGCACGACTTGTGGCCAAGGGATACTCCCAAGTCGAAGGTTTGGATTTCGGTGAAACCTATGCACCCGTAGCTAGGCTTGAGTCAATTCGCATATTATTAGCCTATGCTACTTACCATGGCTTTAAGCTCTATCAAATGGACGTGAAAAGTGCCTTCCTCAATGGACCAATCAAGGAAGAGGTCTATGTTGAGCAACCTCCCGGCTTTGAAGACAGTGAGTATCCTAACCATGTCTATAAGCTCTCTAAGGCGCTTTATGGGCTCAAGCAAGCCCCAAGAGCTTGGTATGAATGCCTTAGAGACTTTCTCATTGCTAATGGCTTCAAAGTCGGAAAAGCCGATCCTACACTCTTTACTAAAACTCTTGAAAATGACTTGTTTGTATGCCAAATTTATGTTGATGATATTATATTTGGGTCTACTAACGAGTCTACATGTGAAGAGTTCAGAAGGATTATGACACAGAAATTCGAGATGTCTATGATGGGGGAATTGAAGTATTTCTTAGGATTCCAAGTAAAGCAACTCCAAGAGGGCACCTTCATTAGCCAAACGAAGTATACTCAAGACATTCTAAACAAGTTTGGGATGAAGGATGCCAAGCCCATCAAGACACCCATGGGAACAAATGGGCATCTCGACCTCGACACGGGAGGTAAGTCTGTGGATCAAAAGGTATACCGGTCGATGATTGGTTCATTGCTTTATTTATGTGCATCTCGACCGGACATTATGCTTTCCGTTTGCATGTGTGCAAGATTCCAATCCGACCCTAAGGAATCCCACCTTACGACCGTAAAACGAATCTTGAGATATTTGGCTTATACTCCTAAGTTTGGGCTTTGGTACCCTCGGGGATCCACATTTGATTTGATTGGTTATTCGGATGTCGATTGGGCGGGGTGTAAGATTAACAGAAAGAGCACATCGGGGACTTGCCAGTTCTTGGGAAGATCCTTGGTGTCTTGGGCTTCAAAGAAGCAAAATTCGGTCGCTCTTTCAACCGCCGAAGCCGAGTACATTGCCGCAGGTCATTGTTGCGCGCAATTACTTTGGATGAGGCAAACCCTGCGGGACTACGGTTACAAATTAACCAAAGTTCCTTTGCTATGTGATAATGAGAGTGCAATTAAAATGGCCGACAATCCCGTCGAGCATAGCCGCACTAAACACATAGCCATTCGGTACCATTTTCTTAGGGATCACCAACAAAAGGGGGATATCAAGATTTCTTACATCAACACTAAAGATCAATTAGCCGATATCTTTACCAAGCCTCTTGATGAACAAACTTTTACCAAACTTAGACATGAGCTCAATATTCTTGATTCACACAACTTCTTTTGCTAGATTGCATACATAGCTCATTTATATACTTTTGATCATATCTCCCTTGTATATGCTATGACTAATGTGTTTTCAAGAGTATTTCAAACCAAGTCATAGGTATATTGAAAGGGAATTGGAGTCTTCGGCGAAGACAAAGGCTTCCACTCCGTAACTCATGCTTCGCCATCACTCCAAGCAACTCTCTATTCATTGGGGAGAAATGAGCATCAAAGAAAAGGACTTCGTCTTTGGGAGAGAGTAAAAGCCCAAAGCTAAAGGACCGGACTTCGCCTTTGGTATAATCTTAACTCATTTATTTATGACCAAAGGGGAAGATAGCACTTCGAGGGCTCTAATGATTCCGTTTTTGGCGATTCATGCCAAAAAGGGGGAGAAATGAGCCCAAAGCAAAAGGACCGCACCACCACCAATTTCAAAAACTTAGTGTTGAATATTTATCAATTGATTTTCCTATTGTGTTCAAAAAGGGGGAGAAAGTAGTATTTCAAAATGATATATCAAAACCCTCTTGAACACCAAGAGGTGGATCTCTTCTAGGGGGAGTTTTGTTTAGTCAAAGGAGAAGCATTTGAAACAAGGGAAGAAGAATTTTAAATCTTAAAAATGCTTTGCATAATCTTATTCATTTACCTGTGACTATTTGCAAAAGAACTTTGAAAAGGATTTCCAAAAGAGTTTGCAAAAACAAAACATGTGGTGCAAGCGTGGTCCAAAATGTTATCTAAGAAAGAAACAATCCATGCATATCTTGTAAGTATTAATATTGGCTCAATTCCAAGCAACCTTTACACTTACATTATGCAAACTAGTTCAATTATGCACTTCTATATTTGCTTTGGTTTGTGTTGGCATCAATCACCAAAAAGGGGGAGATTGAAAGGGAATTAGGCTTACACCTAGTCCCTAATTAATTTTGGTGGTTGAATTGCCCAACACAAATTTATTGGACTAACCAGTTTGCCCAAGTGTATAGATTATACAGGTGTTAAAGGTTCACACTCAGCCAATAAAAAGATCAAATTTGGATTCAACACAGGAGCAAAGGGCCTACCGAAGGCACCTCTGGTTTGGTGCACCGGACTGTCCGGTGTGCCACCGGACAGTGTCCGGTGCACCACCGGACATGTCCGGTGCACCAGAGGACTACAACGCGAACTCGCCACCTTCGGGAATTTCCAGAGGCACTCGCGCTATAAATCACCGGACTGTCCGGTGTACACCGGACAGTGTCCGGTGCGCCAAGGAGGAGCGGCCTCAGGAACTCGCCAGCTTCGGGAAACTCCAACGGATAGTCCGCTATAATTCACCGGACTGTCCGGTGCGACTCCAGAGCAACGGCTATCTCCGCGCCAACGGCTACCTACGGCGCATTAAATGCGCGCTCTGCGCGCGCAGAAGTCAGGCGCGCCCATACTGGCACACCGGACAGCAAACAGTACCTGTCCGGTGTGCACCGGACACCCAGGCGGGCCCACAAGTCAGAAGCTCCAACGGTCAGAATCCAACGGCAGTGATGACGTGGCAGGGGGCACCGGACTGTCCGGTGTGCACCGGACTGTCCGGTGCGCCATCGAGCAGACAGCCCAGCCAACGGTCAAGTTTGGTGGTTGGGGCTATAAATACCCCAACCACCCCACCATTCATTGCATCCAAGTTTTCCAGCTTCCAACCACTATACAAGAGCTAGCATTCATTGCAAAGCACACCAACAAGAGATCAAATCCTCTCCCAATCCCATTCAAAACCCTAGTGACTAGAGAGAGTGATTTGTAGTATTCATTTGAGCTCTTGCGCTTGGATCGCTTCTTTTCTTTCTTGATTCTTTCTTGTGATCAAACACTTACTTGTAATTGAGGCAAGAGACACCAATTGTGTGGTGGTCCTTGCGGGAAGTTTGATTCCCAAGTGATTTGAGAAGAGAAGCTCACTCGGTCTGAGGGACCGATTGAGAGAGGGAAGGGTTGAAGAGACCCGGCCTTTGTGGCCTCCTCAACGGGGAGTAGGTTTGCAAGAACCGAACCTCGGTAAAACAAATCCGCGTGTCACACTCTTCATTTGCTTGCGATTTGTTTTGCTCCCTCTCTCGCGGACTCGTTTATATTTCTAACGCTAACCCGGCTTGTAGTTGTGATTATTTTTGAGAATTTCAGTTTCGCCCTATTCACCCCCCTCTAGGCGACTTTCACCCATGCTGGCGCACCGGACACTCTACAGTACATGTCCGGTGCGCCACCGGACATCCAGGCAGGCCCAGAAGTCAGAACTCCAACGGTCGAATTGCAACGGCTTTGGTAACGTGGCTGGCGCACCGGACTGTCCGGTGCACACCGGACTGTCCGGTGCACCATCGAACAGACAGCCTCCACCAAACGGCTAGTTTGGTGGTTGGGGCTATAAATACCCCCAACCACCCCACATTCAAGACATCCAAGTTTTTCAGCTTCCAACCATTATACAAGAGCTAGCATTCATTGCAAAGCACACCAAAAGAGATCAAATCCTCTCCCAACTCCACACAAAGCCTTAGTGACTAGAGAGAGTGATTTGTAGTGTCCATTTGAGCTCTTGCGCTTGGATCGCTTCTTTTCTTTGACATTCTTTCTTGTGATCAAACACTCACTTGTAATTGAGGCAAGAGACACCAATTGTGTGGTGGTCCTTGCGGGAAGTTTTGATTCCCAAGTGATTTGAGAAGAGAAGCTCACTCGGTCCGAGGGACCGTTTGAGAGAGGGAAGGGTTGAAAGAGACCCGGCCTTTGTGGCCTCCTCAACGGGGAGTAGGTTTGCGAGAACCGAACCTCGGTAAAACAAATCCGCGTGTCACACTCTTCATTTGCTTGTGATTTGTTTTCCACCCTCTCTCGCGGACTCGGTTTTATTTCTAACGCTAACCCGGCTTGTAGTTGTGTTTATATTTGTAAATTTCAGTTTCGCCCTATTCACCCCCCCTCTAGGCGACTATCAATAAGGTTGATAGTGTATCCATATAACTATGGTTCACCTCTCTTTTTGAAAGCCTGATTCGAAAAAACCTCAAAGTTAAGTGTGCTCAACTTAGAGAAATTCTAAGATGGGTAACCAACTAGAGAGTTCTTACTGGAAAGAAAATCACAGTCACCGATGTTCGTATGACTAAAATATTGGTCTGGAAGGTCTTAGGTGAGCTGAACAACATGATGGATGAGCAGTTGAATAATTGGGCAATCGGACGAGGGATGAATAGTAGAATGAATGATCCGATGAACTATGAATAGTGACTATGAATAGTGACTATGAATGAACCATTAACGATAAATAGTTCATATGAACGAATGACGATGAACGATGAATAGCTCGTATGAACGAACGATGAACGATGAATGGTTTGTATGAACGAACGATAAACGATGAATAGTGGTTATGAACGAACGATGAATGGTGGATAGCGGTTATGAACGAACGATAAATGATGAATAATTCGTATGAACGAATGATGAATAGTTCATATGAAAGAACGATGGACGATGAATAGTAGTTATAAACGGATGAATGATCGAACGAGCGATCAAAATTTCGACAGCATGACGAATGAATAATAATTTAATTCGGACAAACGAACGATCGGTCGAACGAACAAACGAAGAACAGTTGGACGAATGATTGAAGAACAGTTGGACGAATGATTGAATAAACGATCGAACGATCCTTGTGGGAGTGAGAGTGGAAGTGAGTGAGTGGGTTGCCATGAAATGGGTTGGGATGGCATAAGGGAGCGTGTTGCCCCTCTATTTATATGCAAGATGAGAGGATTAAGGAAAGAGATGATTATTAGTGGGAGGAGTCGAGAATTAGTGGAAGATAAGCATGTGATTAGCTGTGGATAAGTGAAATCAGCTTGTAGAGCTTATTGTATGACACCGGAGACGTATATATACGTATGAGCATAAGCGAAATTATTAAGAATATATTTATAAGATTTTAAAAATGATTCTAAGGGTATTTCTTAGGAGAAAAATATTTAGAGAATTATCGGTGGAATATATTTGTAGGGTTACTTGGAAAATATTTGTAGGGTATTTTGTGGATAATTTTGGAGAGAATATAGACCACTATATTTTCTTTGTTGAGATCAACTCGCATATAATCATTTTAAAGTGAAATTTTAAAATTCATTTTGAATTTAGAACAAGTTTGTGAAATTTTCTAGATTTTAATTTTTGGGGTGTTACACGTCACCAGCTCGTGATCGAGTGCTATAAAGGTCCGGCTCCGAACGGAATCAACAACTATATGAGTTGGTACCAGGGAGTATGAGGACGGTCCCCAACGAACCCTGCGCTTGGATCCTGTAGAAGGAACCGGGGCCTCACTCGGATTACCCGTTTGTAACTCACCGAGTGTCATTTCTAGCCCATCAAGAAAAGTGTGGTACGACTCACCTCTCATCATTCCCACGGAGAGAATGTGCGTGTGAGAGTAAGACAAAAAGACGGGAAATCGTGCGTCGGATCTCTGTATCGAGTAGGGACTCAGAGGCTCACCCTACACGAGTTTGGTGGACGGGTGAAAGCCGCACGAAAAGTGCCCCTCGAACCAAGAAAATCCCAAAAACCAACTGGGATCTAGGGGACCTGAAACCCATGCACGTTGCAATAGCAAGGCGATCAGGCCATGAAATGGAGCTATGGGAGATCATGGATTATTTCCTCTATTGACACTACCCCAGTACATTGTTCACGTCCGCGTTGAAATCACATACTAAAAGGTCTAAATCTGCCACCGATGATCCATTAGGTAGGCCAATGGCGTCATGGAGATTACCACCAAAGTGTAGCTGCGCAATGGCGAGAGCCACCCCGAACCGCACAGCCTCACAAACACGATCCAGGATGTCAAGGATGCACAAATCACGATTCTGACCTGCGTGAATGAACAAATCTTGTCCTGATCCACGCACATGTAAAAGCTCAGCGCCTCGAGTTCAAACTCTGCAAGGAGTTCACAGACGATCAGAAACCTAATAAATCGAGAGCCTAGGGACCAGACCATGGAGGCTTACCCGCCTAGAGTCGTTAAGAGCCGCTAAATATGCCTGAAGACATCGGACCTCGGCGCTAGCCACCTCTAAACCCACGCGAGCCATGCCTAGATCCCTCTAGAGGTCATCCACCGACCACCCCAGAGAGGTCGGCGAAGTGGGCGATTGGGGCACAGAACAGCGGTTCCTTTGCGCCTTAGGTGGGCAAATTGCCACCCTAACGAGAATTAGGAAATGACTAGGGAAGGTAAGAGGAGTAACAGAAACCTCGAGGAAAGGACAGACCAATAATACCATCTCTCTGGATGATGTCCCCGAGGAGGTCTACCCCGATCCATGGGCGGATAGCGTCTAAAGGGAGGCGTTGGCTAATAGGGAAGCCCATGAGGTACGGAGGGCAGACGTGGTGGGCTACACTCTTTCCCCCTTTCTTTAAAGGTCGACACTTGATAAGGTTTATGAAGGAAGGACCCTAGGACCCCGCATCATGAACGCAAAAAGTCAAAAAATAAGAAGCAAGGTTTTTTTATTATTCCCTCCAAGAAGCGGCGCCGGGTTGCGTCACTACGGTTAGCAAGCGCTGCACACAACATCGTCCGTAGAGAACCTTTGCACAACATGACTGGCTACCTCATCAAATCCCTCCAGCATGTCCTCCAGCCCTTCGTCTGAAAGGGATGAGGGAGGACCGATGACGTCTCAAAGGCCACAGGTAGATCGGAGCTCCCCAACGAGCAATGTCACTGTGGCTCCCCTTTGAACACCGAGATCAACGATGTCCCAGATACAACATAGGACATTGTCTAAATGTTCCACCAAGGAGGAACCTCGGGCCCGGATGTAGTCCAGAACCTGACATGAGCGGTGGCGCAACATCTCCAGCTCGACCTCCAAGGTTGTCAAAAGAGATAAACATGATAAGAGAAGGGACATGAAAGCTAGATAATAAACAAGGGATGGTTGCCTAACCGACTACATGACCATAGGCCTCGACAAGCTACGCGCGAAGTAGTTCGACGTCGATAGCCTCTTACGGTACACAAAAAACGTCATAACTCTCCCGGGACTCCTAGGGGAGGGAAGACAGAGGGCCCGACCACAAAGATCCAATAGAGGGTGATGCTTCCCAATCGACAAGGGCTTCCCTGTAATGAAAAAGGGGAAGCATCAGATTCACCCCGAAGAAAGAAAGGGACACTCGAGCAAGAGGAAGCCTTACCTCGATCCCTGGCCAACACGACGTGGCGTTCTCCCGACCTGCGGCCCGTCGGGCGACCCAGCTGTGGAGTCCATCCGAGGAAGGAACCAGAGGGAAAAGGGCTCGAGGTGATCACGAAAGCCCTCCCGCCTAAATTTATAAAGAGGCAAAACCGCCCGACCCCACCTTGAGTGAAAAGCGGGTTGCGCCAAAGGCAGTCCAATACCCAAGGGCACATATACCACAACCACTCAAAGGACAGCGGAGTAAACGTCGCCCGACCCGGAACTAAACCCCCAAGGGGATAAACTCTCCCCTCAGGAACTACTGTCGGTTAAAAAGATACCCGGGCCCCTAGGGCCCGCTGATAAGGGAGAGTTGAAAGTCGCCTAGAGGGGGGGTGGATAGGCGAAACCTGAAAATTAAAACTTTATCCCCCAACTAGATCCTTTGATTAGAGGTTAGAACAAGATGAGCAATAATCGGAGTATAAAAACTAAGTTCTTGCTAGTAAAGAGTATAGCTTTCAAATAATGCGGAAGTGATAAATCAATACAACTAATAGTTCTATGATAACAAAGCAAGAAAGCCTAGATGAAAAAGAGCACTAACTCAAGTTCTTTTCTTGCGGAGAGTTGCTTCACTTAAATGAGATTTTAACTTGAAGCAACACTAAATGATATGAGCAAAGAATAGTGCAAGAGAACTTGGAGTAAAGGAAAGCAAACAAATCACAAGCAAAAGCACAATGAACACGGGTGATTTGTTTTACCGAGGTTCGGCCCTCGAAGGCCTAGTCCCCGTTGAGGAGTCCACTTAAGGACGGGTCTTTTTCAACCCTTTCCCTCTCTCCCGATCACACAAGGATCGGCGAGCTCTTCTTCTTCTCAAGGATCACTCTCGATCCCACAAGGATCACCACAATCTTTGGTGTCTCTTGCTAGCTTTTACAAGCCTCCAAAACTTTGGAGGAAGTTCGATGGGAGTCAATACTCCACGCACAAATGAACACAAAGATGTAGCACACACTATCTCTCAATGAATCTCACAAGGCGCTAGGGCTAAACTCAATAGAGGAGCTCTCAATTGCTTGCTCTCTCTTTTGTGGCACTTGTGTTGGTTGTAGTGGACTAAATCTTGTGTATAGGATGGATCAATGAATATATGTGGTTGGGAGGGCTTGAGTATGTCAACTAGATGACTTGGAATGTTGCTTGAACTCCCACCACTTGAAGTGGCCGGTTGGGGTGGTATTTATAGCCACCATCCAAAAACTAGCCGTTGATGAAGTCTGCTGGCGATGGGCGCACCGGACAGTCCGGTGCACACCGGACATGTCCGGTGCCCCAGCAACGTCATCCTAGCCGTTGAGATTGGAGCTGGTCGACCGTTGGAGGCTTTGTCCTCATGTGGCACCGGACAGTCCGGTGCACACCGGTCAGTCCGGTGCCTCTCTGATCCTCTGCTCTGACTTCTGCCGCGTGTACTGTTCTGCACCGTTTACTGTCAGAGTCGACCGTTGGGCGCAGATGACCGTTGCTCCGCTGGCACACCGGACAGTCCGGTGCACACCGGACAGTCCGGTGAATTTTAGCGGAGCAGTCTTCGTGAAATCCCGAGGCTGCCGAGTTCCTGAGGCCGCGTTCCGTTGGAGCACCGGACACTGTCCGGTGTACACCGGACAGTCCGGTGATTTATAGCGCGCCGGCCCTGGACTTTCCCGAAAGTGGCGAGTTTGAGTCTGCGTTTCCTGGTGCACCGGACAGGTACTGTTCACTGTCCGGTGGCACACCGGACAGTCCGGTGCGCCAGACCAGGGGTGCCTTCGGTTGCCCCTTTGCTCCTTTATCTTGACTCTTGTCTTGTTCTTTTCATTGGTTTTATGTTGAATCTTTGGCACCTGTAGAACATGTAATCTAGAGCAAACTAATTAGTCCAATTGTTTGTGTTGGACATTCAATCACCAAAATCATTTAGGAAAAGGTTTAAAGCCTATTTCCCTTTCAATCTCCCCCTTTTTGGTGATTGATGCCAACACAAACCAAAGCAAATATATAAGAGAATAATTGAACTAGTTTGCATAGAATAGGTGCAAAGATTACTTGGAATTAAACCAATATTCATTTCATAAAATATGCATGGATGCTTTCTTTCTTTATTTTATTTAGTATTTTGGACCACGCTTGCACCACATGTTTTGTTTGTGCAAATTCTTTTTGTAAATCCATTTCAAAGATCTTTTGCAAATAGTCAAAGGTAAATGAATAAGAGTTTGTAAAGCATTTTCAAGATTTTAAATTTCCCCCCCCCTGTTTCAAATGCTTTTCTTTTGACTTAACAAAACTCCCCCTAAAAGAGATCCACCTCTTAGTGTTCAAGAGGGTTTTGATATACCATTTTTGAAATACAACTTTCTCCCCCTTTTGAACACAATAGGATACCAAATGATAAATACTTTTGGAAAGCACTAAGTTATTGAATTTGGTGGTGGTGGTGCGGTCCGTTTGCTTTGGGCTCATTTCTCCCCCTTTTTGGCATGAATCGCCAAAAACGGAATCATTAGAGCCCTCGAAACGCTATCTTCCCTTTTGGGCATAAATAAATGAGTTAAGATTATACCAAAGGCGAAGTCCGGTCTTTTAGCTTTGGGCTCTTACTCTCTTCCAGAGACGAAGTCCTTTTCTTTGATGCTCATTTCTCCCCCAAAGAATAGAGAGTTGCTCGGAGTGATGGCGAAGTATGATATACGGAGTGGAAGCCTTTGTCTTCGCCGAAGACTCCATTTCCCTTTCAATCTACGACTTAGCATAGTAATATACTTGGAAACATATTAGTCGTAGTCATGGTACGGGAATAATAGGATATATGCATTTGTACCAAAATGAAAGAGATATGATCAAGAGATATGTCAATTAAGCATGATCATAGTTCTATACAACATAGATTGCTCCCCCTAAATATGTGCATGGAGAGAACACATAGTTTGGCCTAAAATGCCAATTGCACATAATTAGGTTAATGAGAACATATCTAAATCATATAGAATGTGAAGTGCATTGTGTTATAGGATAAGCTCATGACAGATTATGCACTACAGAAAGCATGTTACAAATATTTTAAGCATTTTCCCTTAAGGATTTCAAAGAGGCTTAAGGACCATCCACCTTTGGAACAAAGGTAGCTTATCCTCGTTACAAGGTTAAGCTTTAAGCTCTTTGACAATGGAATCACTTCATCTAGTTTTAGCAAAGATGCAATAATGCATGAGTGAAATTTTAAGAGGTTAAACTAGGTATGAAGCAGGGATAAATGCAAAGGACATGCTTTCTCTTCCTTATATATAATATATGCAAAGAATGCTTATAAGAGGAAGATTTAGGTACAAGTTTAAATGAAAGGAAGTGGTTTTACCTTTTTGTACCTTCTCATAGAGACGCTCTCTTCATTGTGCTTTGTCCTTAGTCTTAGTTGCTTAAGACCTATACTCAATGACAATATATGGAAATACTTTGCACAAGAGAGAGTTCTACAACTAGTGATCTTTTTCAAGTTATTGTTAGCATATATCAAATGGATCACAAGTTGCATAAATGAATCATGAATTCTCCTTTTTCCTTAGTGCATACCAATTGAAATCAAATTCAAATTACATGAGGCACTAAGAAGCATAAGTGATAATTGAAGTTGTTCAATGATCAACCAATATGCGATAAAGAAAACAACAAAGGCATTAAATTTTCAATCAAGCTTAAAAATAGGAGAATCCAACAAGCATGCTACTTTTTAGAAATGAGAGCAACAATCCTTGATAAAAGCTATATTACTTTAACAAGTTTGATTGATGTGAAGTAGCACACTATATGAGAAACATTATTCTCATGCAAGAGACTATATGAAAATACTAAGATAAAGCAATAGTCTCAACATAATCAGAATATAATAATGGACTCCCCCTAAAGATATGCATTAAGTAATTTAAAGAAATGATTTCGATGCATTCATTTTTAAGGACATAAAGAGAGAAGCATTATACATTTTGATCAAGGCTCATAAATTTTGCAACAAATAACTTAAGCCTTGTAATCTCATAATGAAAAAGAATTTAGAATGCTTACAACCACACCATTGATTATTGAAGACCTTATTGACCAAGTAGGTGTTGTTATCCTTGATGTTCTTTCCTTTTCATTTGAGTGTCCTCCCTTTATATGTGTCTCTTTTTCCTTCCAAACTTATTGAAAATACTCAAGAGACATGTTAATAGCGCAAGGGAGTATATGGTGAAAGATGATTACTTTAGATAATTAGCATACAAAAATTCATCATCCACAAGTCACACAGACATGAAGTAAAATCCTTAACATTAGTGCATTTCATTTGAGAAAAATGAGTGAGCACCTTTTAAGCATTTTAATAATCATTGGAGATTTTACTTTATCATATTGAAGTTAGTTAATCATCACTTGGAAGCAAATCAATATGATAACATATATATAAATATCGCAAAGGCATTAAATAGATTCTAATGGACATGAGCATTAGGAAAATGATATTTGTATGCACACTTAGTTAATTTCAGTCCGATAGCGAATCTATTCCTCACAAGGGTAGAATATGATAATTTAGATTAGATACCCATTGAGATGGGAACTAAACTTAATTAAGAAGGTGAGTTCCCATACCTTTGCTTTTACCTTTCTTCTTTTGGGTGAAGATCAACCCATGAGGCTTGTGTACTTTCCCTTCTATGCATATTTATAAGTAAGCTCAAGAGATACGTTAGTAACACAAGCACTAGTTTCCATTTAGTGATCTTTTTGATAAAGAATAAAAAGTGAATTACTATTGGCATGGAAACTTTATAATATGAACTAGATTATTCCATGAAGTATGCCTAGTTTTAACTCATAAAACAAGCATGATTAAATTCTTGAGACTTAAGGGAATAAATCTAATTCATAACATGGAGAGCGATAAATGTAGAAGAATCTTATCCAATTTAAGCAGTAAAACATACAACATAAATTATTGGATTGATTTTCCTTGACATGATGGATTACGCATTTCCATAGAGAAACTTATTCTCTACAAGTGAGACTACTTAAATTTCTTAGATAAAAACATTAGTCTCACTTTTCTAGCTATAGAGAGAATTTTCCTTTTATACGTGTCCTAAGTATTTGAATTCCTTACATGACACCTTATTCTTTTAAGAACATAAAGTATCTCTCTATATCTAGAACATGGCAATAATAGAATAATTAATGTAGAAACATGCCATGAGAACTTGCAATAATTTAAAGCATGTAGATTGTCATAATATAGATTTTGATAAATACACAATCTACCATATGAGAGGAATTTCTTGAAAGAATGATGACATAATTTTAAAAACATCCTTAAGTGCTTTCTATTCCTAAGACACATGACAAATTAAGATAATTGCACTTAAGAATATAAATGTTACCATCCCTTGACTTTCCTCCATGTTGTAGGCTTTGATATTCCGCACATGATGATTCTTTATTTCCTACAACATTAATATCTTCCCGAGATGATATGAGTTTTGAATACAATAAACTGAAGTAACCTTGGGTCAATCTTGAATATGTAGATCATTTGAAGATTGATAGCTTGAGTTGATAAGAATTGAATTGACTCCCTCAAGCACCCCAAAGGTTCATACCATCTCCTTCTCCTACAAATCTTGTCAAGCACATTTTGGTACCCATCGCTTGATGGGTCCATTAAGGTTAGTAAACAAAGATCTAGGAACCCAAGTGTCCTTTGTGCTAGCACTTGGTAAGCTCGTTACCTTTCTAGCACAAGTTGCAATCTTGGGTTGCCTAGTTATATATGAATCAAATGACAAGTTAGGAGTGAGATTTTTACCAATGGGACAATCTTTGCATTGATGTCCCTTCTTTCGGCATGTGTAGCATAGGCGTTTTCCAAATTTTGAAGATTTCTTCATTCCTTGTTTGTTGCCTGCTACATGGTTAGTAAAAACTTTCTTTTCTAACCCTATGCCTTTTTGTTTTAAATGGGGACAAGATCTAAGCAAGTGTCCCTTCTTGGAGCATTTAAAACAAAGTCTATCATCCTTGTTAATAATCAAACCATTAATATAGGGACATGACCTAATCAAGTGCCCCTCTTCAAAGCATTCACTACACCTCTTAATGTGAAGTGTGACTTGATCATTACCTTGGATGTTACCTTTTGTGGAGGCATGGTTGAGGCTTTTGGAGGAGGTGTTGAATTTCATATTTTGTTCCCTCCTCATTGCAATCCTCAAATCCTTGACATTTTCTTCAAGGGATGTAGTGCATGCCACGGTTGTTCCCGTCTCAAGCTTCTTCACCATGTGATCACGGTTATCTTGAGAAGGTTGGGCAATGCATTTCCCTTTAAGTTGTGTCAAGCTCATCTTTAGCCTCTCATTTTCTTCTTTGAGCTTTTGATATGTATCATCATTTGTTCCTGCAAATTCTAGCTCAAAAGAAGATTTGCTTGTCGACGGACAACAAGCATTAGCACATGGTAATATAGTATCAATATGAACACATGTGCAAGAGTGAGGTTGTTGGGATTTTAAGTTTTCTATTACAACCTCATGAGTAATGTTTAATATGATATGATCATCCATAAGATTTTCATAAGAACATAGAAGCATATCATATTTTTCTTGAAGAGCTAGATTTTCAACTTCTAGCTTTTCTACTTGGTCCTTAAGCAAGGTATTCCTATTTACTAATTGAGCGATACAATGTAAAGCGTTATCTTGCTCAATTGAAATAGTTTCATACCTTTGGACCAAATCAACATGAGAGCACTTTAGCTCCTCATGTTCTTTAGTCAACTCGTCAAAGTGTTGCATCTTTATGGAGAGAATATCTTCTAGCCTTTGACGAGCTTCGCTTTGCTCTCTCGCTCTTTCTAGAAGTTTGAGCATGACCGCCTTATCTTCTTGGCTTAGGCGAGCGTAGAGATGCATAAAGCTTCTTTCTTCCTCCTCATCCTCATTTGTGCTTCCGCTATCATTTGCATTAGCCACACAACACATGTGGGAATTGAAATGGGAAGACAAACCTTTTGCAGAGGTGGATTCATCGTTTGGTCTCCACCGTTCATTTTCTTCTTCTTCCTTGCAAGGGTTAGTATCACAAATACCAAAGGAAGTAGAAGCACAAAATGAACTATCATGTTTGGATTTATTAATTTTGCTTTTAATTCTAGTCCAAATATCATGCACATCACAAATGGGTTTGTCATATTTTATTATGAAGGCATGATAATCTTCTTTGCTAAGGGATTTACTTAAGATGTCATAAGCTAAATAGTTTAGGCGAATACATCTTAAATCTTCTTCGGAGGCATTTTCCCTAGCATAGTTAGGAGGAATAATACTCTTGTCTAAAATTTGTTCTAATTGAGGGTCTATTGCTCTAAAAGCTTTTATCACTCTAGTAGACCATGAATCATAATTAGAACAATCGGAAAGTAATATCTCAAGAGTTACCTCCTTATTCTCCTGGGTCTTCTTGTTCTTTTGGGATCTTCTACGAGCCATCACTTCGAGTTGTTAGACTCAAGATGAAGTGCCTAGCTCTGATACCAATTGAAAGTCGCCTAGAGGGGGGGTGGATAGGCGAAACCTGAAAATTAAAACTTTATCCCCCAACTAGATCCTTTGATTAGAGGTTAGAACAAGATGAGCAATAATCGGAGTATAAAAACTAAGTTCTTGCTAGTAAAGAGTATAGCTTTCAAATAATGCGGAAGTGATAAATCAATACAACTAATAGTTCTATGATAACAAAGCAAGAAAGCCTAGATGAAAAAGAGCACTAACTCAAGTTCTTTTCTTGCGGAGAGTTGCTTCACTTAAATGAGATTTTAACTTGAAGCAACACTAAATGATATGAGCAAAGAATAGTGCAAGAGAACTTGGAGTAAAGGAAAGCAAACAAATCACAAGCAAAAGCACAATGAACACGGGTGATTTGTTTTACCGAGGTTCGGCCCTCGAAGGCCTAGTCCCCGTTGAGGAGTCCACTTAAGGACGGGTCTTTTTCAACCCTTTCCCTCTCTCCCGATCACACAAGGATCGGCGAGCTCTTCTTCTTCTCAAGGATCACTCTCGATCCCACAAGGATCACCACAATCTTTGGTGTCTCTTGCTAGCTTTTACAAGCCTCCAAAACTTTGGAGGAAGTTCGATGGGAGTCAATACTCCACGCACAAATGAACACAAAGATGTAGCACACACTATCTCTCAATGAATCTCACAAGGCGCTAGGGCTAAACTCAATAGAGGAGCTCTCAATTGCTTGCTCTCTCTTTTGTGGCACTTGTGTTGGTTGTAGTGGACTAAATCTTGTGTATAGGATGGATCAATGAATATATGTGGTTGGGAGGGCTTGAGTATGTCAACTAGATGACTTGGAATGTTGCTTGAACTCCCACCACTTGAAGTGGCCGGTTGGGGTGGTATTTATAGCCACCATCCAAAAACTAGCCGTTGATGAAGTCTGCTGGCGATGGGCGCACCGGACATGTCCGGTGCCCCAGCAACGTCATCCTAGCCGTTGAGATTGGAGCTGGTCGACCGTTGGAGGCTTTGTCCTCATGTGGCACCGGACAGTCCGGTGCACACCGGTCAGTCCGGTGCCTCTCTGATCCTCTGCTCTGACTTCTGCCGCGTGTACTGTTCTGCACCGTTTACTGTCAGAGTCGACCGTTGGGCGCAGATGACCGCTGCTCCGCTGGCACACCGGACAGTCCGGTGCACACCGGACAGTCCGGTGAATTTTAGCGGAGCAGTCTTCGTGAAATCCCGAGGCTGCCGAGTTCCTGAGGCCGCGTTCCGTTGGAGCACCGGACACTGTCCGGTGTACACCGGACAGTCCGGTGATTTATAGCGCGCCGGCCCTGGACTTTCCCGAAAGTGGCGAGTTTGAGTCTGCGTTTCCTGGTGCACCGGACAGGTACTGTTCACTGTCCGGTGGCACACCGGACAGTCCGGTGCGCCAGACCAGGGGTGCCTTCGGTTGCCCCTTTGCTCCTTTATCTTGACTCTTGTCTTGTTCTTTTCATTGGTTTTATGTTGAATCTTTGGCACCTGTAGAACATGTAATCTAGAGCAAACTAATTAGTCCAATTGTTTGTGTTGGACATTCAATCACCAAAATCATTTAGGAAAAGGTTTAAAGCCTATTTCCCTTTCAAGAGTGCATGAGGGAAGGACCTCCGATAGCTAGGGGCCACACGTCAGTGAGGAGGCAAGGGAATTGCCTACCTAGAAAGCACTTGCCCCTAGATAAACCCCGAGACACCGAGCCCGAGGTCGGGTGTGGCGGAGCAGCAGAGGGGACCGGACGAAACTGAAGTAAACCACTCGAGTGGGTTCCTCGCTTGGCCGGAGACTGACTCGCCGTAAGTGGCTGGCCGTTAACTACGCCTGACACCATGTCACAGTAGAGAGACGACCCGCCCTCACTCATGACCCGCATAGCCCTCTGGTCAGCGGATAGCGGCGCACTCACGACCTACGAGCCCCTCGACCTGCGGCGTACTCATGACCTATCGAGCCTAGGCCTGAGAGCGTGAACCGTCCACATGACCTGCAACGCGACGAGCCACGTCGAGACCCAGGCTGCGGAGGCCAAGGGTTGGCATGGCGTAGAGATTGTAATGATGACGTCAAGGCTCACGCCGCCCATGCCAGCTGTCATAATGAGCGCAAACAGGATAAAGACACTCAGTTTTACCATGGAATAGTGGCTCCTTCTCAAAGGAGCCACCGACCGCCGACCCCCCTTGGTCTATAAAAGGAGGAGGTCGGCCACGATGATAAGGGACTAGAACCAGGTGGACCAAGACGAACTAGAGAAGACCCAAGACAAAAGACACTCGACATGAGGCAATGAAAGGAGGAGGTCGACCACGAGGATAAGGGACTGGAGCAGGTGGACCAAGACGAACTAGAGAAGACCCAAGACAGAAGACACTCGGCAGGAGGCAACCGCATACGCCCACAAATACTTGGAGGCCAGAGCCAAGGCTTAGCGTAGGACTCCAGTTCCGTAGTCTTTAGGGCCACCCCTCGTAAGAGACTTGGGAGCATTTACTCCCTCTTTGGCTCGCTTGTAACCCGCTTATAACCTCTACTACGAGCATCGAGCAAGAGAGGTGCCGGTAGCGCGAGCCGCCGAAAACTGGATGTAGGGATGTTCTACCCGAACCAACATAAAATTGTGTGCCCACCGAACACACCGTCCGAAACCCAGGACACGCACATAGAAATTTACTTGTCGGAGCGGAGGTTCGAAACACCAACATCGGTTGACAAATATTTGAGAATGAAGGTATCTATTTACTATGTTTTAGACATCTATTAGATAAAACTCCAAATGTATCGTAGCTATGTCAAACAATTAGCCAGAAGGATTCAAACTAATTTAAGACATTTTGACGGTTATTTAAGAAATTTACTTATTTAAGATATATCTCGTTCGTTTTTATAGTACTGTTTATTCCCAAACCGCAATCCAAACGCACCTAGATCTGAACTCTGGCACCTGGGTCCCACGGGTCAGAGTCCCATCGGTGCTATGCCCCGCCACGTAATGGCCACATGATCCCCGGCCCTCGCCCCCCCCCCCCCCCCCCCCCCCCCCCCCGGTTGTCTCTACCTCCTCACGACGCGAGGAACCGATCAGGTCACTGCCGGACCCGCCGGAGATCCGCTCAGCCCGCGCTATTCCGATCCGAAACACCTCGTCGGATCTCCAGGGATCTGACAGAGGACCAGCGCGTCGGCTGCTGACCCGGCGGGGCACGCGCGCACGCCAGCCATGGCGCGTGGTGGCGGAGGCGGGTGCTGCCCGCCGATGGATCTGATGCGGTCGGAGGCGATGCAGCTGGTGCAGGTCATCATACCCGCTGAGTCTGCGCACCTCACAGTCTCCTATCTCGGCGACCTCGGCCTCCTCCAGTTCAAAGACGTAAGGCCGCCTGCCCCTGCTCGTCCCTTCGATCACGCAGTTCCTGGCTTAAAGTATTTTTAGGTTTCCCGTGGGGGGGGGGGGGGGGGGGGGGGGGGGCGGCGGATGATCCCACTTGCTCCGGAGCTGGATCCCCTTTCGATCTATGATAGTGGCTAGGTGATAAGTAGGACTTTGTGATCGGGGCTTTCTGGGAGTTAGTCAGGGTTTCCTGTCGACACTACAAAATTGGGAATTTGCAGCTACGACGTGCAATTTTTTGCTCTTTACTGTTCTCCAACATTGGAATAGCGGTATAATGGTTCACATTGGTGAGATTGGTTGTAGTCGGAACCAGGAGTTTAGCACATGATGAATGTTTTTTATTGGGAATTATCTCACATATGCAGAATTTCCAGTAGTCAATGAAAGTAACAGCTCCTGCTAAAATTTACCATTGGTATGATATTGTGCTTCATTAGCTGACCGTGATGGTGTGCTTTTGATGCCCGCTCTAGGTGCTGATTATTTTACCGGTTGATTTTACTGTTAATCTGATTACTTTTTTTCGCCACAGCTTAATGCAGAGAAGAGCCCGTTTCAACGTACATATGCTGCCCAGGTACATACCCCAGTTACATTGGCATCAATTTCATCTTAATTTTGCCTTAACATTACTTTGATGTTGTCATCAATATGCACTCTCTTCTCATTACTGACTATCTTTTGCTATTCATGAGATTAACCCCTTTATGATAAGCTAGGGTGTAACCTTGACAAGCTATATAAACTTGACATTTTCCTAAACCATAGTCGACCTCACTTTTATTTATTCGCTATATAAAGTGCAATTAGGATTAATTACCTATGTGTTATATGGTTTTCCATGTTATGTTTGTTGTTCTACTCTACTTTCTTGCAGATCAAAAGGTGTAGTGAAATGGCTCGTAAATTGAGGTTTTTTAAGGAGCAGATGTCAAAAGCTGACATAGGTCCTACACAACTAAATGAAACTCATCTGGATTTTGATGACTTGGAGGTATATTAGTCAATGGGATGCTCCCTTATAATGCACAATAAATCTTGAGCTGCTGTTTTAACTCTGCCTAATAACAGATAAAGCTTGGAGAACTGGAAGCTGAGCTAACTGAAGTCAATGCAAACAATGAAAAGTTACTGAGGACCTACAATGAGCTATTAGAGTACCATACTGTTCTCCAAAAGGTATAACTTTCTGAAAGTATTCTGTTGGATCGGATATACCTTAGCTGCGTATTTTGGCATCATGTTATGTATATCAAATAGAGTAGTAGTAGGTCAGGCCCATTAGATATTTTATTTCTTTCTGTTGCTAGTTTATTTCCTGCGAATCACTCTGCACAAATATGCGCCATTTCTAATATTACCTTCGGTTTGAATTACATAATCTCTAGCTACTACGAATTGGTTTTTCATTCTGTTCTTTTTTTTATATTTCTATGTAATCATTTACTGTGAGGGCCTGATTGAGTATTGCCAGTTGCATCTGTTGCCTCAGTTACCTCTAGTTTTATGGCAATTTAATGGAGGAAACATGCCATGTATTTGCCCACTGTAATAACTCCTTTATGATCTATATAAGCTCCCTTTTCCCATGTTGATATTGTTCACCTAGCAACACATTGTATGCATAAATGTATTAATGAGCAGGATACTGTCTGCCGCTTGATTGTGTATACATGTTCTGATGTCATCCTAGTATGAACTAATTTAGAGAGCCAGTTTCCCTTCTCACCCTGTGCTCATTCTACAACTTTAGTATATTGGCCAAGGTACCCGCACAATGTCTGGCACCAAGCTTCTAATTAATTGTTTTTTAGGCTGGTGATTTTTTCTATTCAGCTCAAAGAACTGCTGCATCACAACAAAGGGAATTGGAGGCAAATCAATCTGGTCAAACTTCACTGGAGAGCCCTCTGTTGGAACAGGTAAAAAATGATTGTTTTGATAAAGGAGCATCGCCCCTCCTCATCTCATCTTTTTTATTATATCCCTTTTTAATTCGACACATTGGTTGTATTCTTTTAGGAGATGTCAACTGATCCATCAAAACAAGTGAAGCTTGGTTCATTGAGTGGCCTTGTTCCAAAGGAAAAGGCAATGGCTTTCGAACGGATCTTATTCCGTGCCACAAGGGGTAACATTTTCCTTAGGCAGGAGCCTGTTGATGAGCCTGTCACTGACCCAGTTTCTGGGGAGAAGGTTGGCACATATTTTCTAGCATTTTATTTTTTTGGATTTTTTTCGTTACTGGCCCTTTCAAAATATCTGCATTGATAATGGTTCTTATTCATATACACAGCTAGGAAGAAAAATCTGAATGGCATAAATATAACTATTCTTTGTACCAAAAGAAATGGTAGGCACACTCAGTACAGATACTAGGACGATTCTGGTTGCACTAACACTGATACTTATGACTTCACGACTATTTTGGTATTCAAGTGATTAATTCATGACTGACGATTGCTACACTTGATAATGCTTCCCATTTACCAGCACACTAATTGTGCCGTTCTAACTTTAAGCTTGTTTATTCTTTGCTTGGACTTATCTGCCAACCTTTTGTATGGTTATGCAGGTAACGAAGAATGCATTTGTTATATTCTACTCTGGAGAGAGGGCAAAAACCAAAATTCTGAAGATATGTGATGCCTTCAATGCGAACCGTTACCCATTCCCAGAAGATGTTAGCAAACAACTTCATGCTGTTCAGGAGGTCGACACTTGAAATACTATGTTTGCTGATATTCCTTATTTGAGTTCTTTGTGGTAGATGGACTTCTGATGTATTACCTATTACGTGGTTTAGAATAGATTGTAGTGAACTAGAAATTCATGTTGGAAAATTCGGCATGTGAAGAACAATGTCCTTTTGTACATGTATGTGCTTTGCATGTGATATGTGTGTGCAATTAAATCCTGTTCTGATGCTACTGGATGGTCATGCTCACGTTGGATACTTATTTCCGCTCACAAATGAATCTGCCTTAGTATTAAGATTGCACTATAATCATTTTAAGTACCAGCCGAACATTTTCTTACCTAAGTGTTGTTGATTGCTCAAAAATGATTTGCTGGCTATGTTTGCATTTTTAAGAGTTTTGAATTAAGGCTATGCTTGAATTAGGGCTGAGTTTTCAAAAATGAATCTGAACCTTGATTTGTGGCTTCTGTTGGGTTTCAACTCTAGCCTATCCCAACTTGCTTGGGACTAAAAAGCTTTGTTGTTGTTGTTGAATTAAGGCTGAGGCCTGAGGCACTAATATGAGAGTCTCTCTGTATCAGTATTTATAAATCCATGATATGGTCTGAATTTTAAGATCTTATAGGTATCTGGAAAGATCTCAGAGTTGAAGGCAACAATTGACATGGGTTTAGCTCATCGTGACAGTATACTAAAAAATATTGCTTCTGATTTTGAACAGTGGAACCATCTGGTAAGCTTCACTTGTTTTCTCCATGAATTTGATGAAATTTGTCATTTTAAAGTTACTTATTGCTTTAATTTGCATTCTACTCCGTCCGTGCCAAAATATTAGTCGTTTTAGAGAATTTGTGGCTTCATATATTTTTTTATGCATGTGTTCTATATATGTGTTTAGATTCATCATCATCCATTTGAATATAGACATAAAAAACAATAAAACGACTACTATTTTGAGACGGAGGGAGTATTATTTATCTAATGTCACAGTTTTCATTATCACTAAATTTCAAAATCAATGCTACAGGTGAAGAAGGAAAAAGCAATTTATCACACCTTGAACATGCTGAGCGTTGATGTTACGAAGAAATGCCTAGTTGCTGAGGGCTGGAGTCCAGTTTTTGCAAGCATTCAGGTAATTAGAATATCCACTCTAATACTCTATGTTTCCTGGCTGCCTTCCTGGTACCCTTTTGACATTTGAATGGAAATGATTTACAATGGAACTTCTCAGATTCAAGATGCTCTTCAGCGTGCTACTGTTAATAGCAAATCCCAAGTTGGTTCAATATTTGAAGTTCTCAACACAAAAGAATCTCCACCAACATATTTCCAGACAAATAAATTTACTTCAGCGTTCCAGGAAATTGTTGATGCATATGGGTATGTTTTCTAATTACCCTTGCATTTACTGCACATGGGACAAGTGGCATAAATGACGGTGAATATTTTTGTGTAACTAATGCTAACGAACTGTTGTGTTTGTGTCAAGTGTACATTTTTCTTAATATGTGTAGCGATTATTGATAAAGGTTAGTGTTAACAACATTAATTGACAGTTATTTGCTTAATATTTCTGTCAAAAATCAATATTTTATTTTTAGAAACACAAATTACTTCCTTAGACAAAGGCTAACATGGACTGCTTATTTTTTGTAATTAAAGAAGTGGAATTAATGTCATTTGAGGTTTGGCTCAAGACTGTAAGGTGGATAAGTGTTGATGCTGTGTTCCATGTGGTACAGTGTAGCCAAATATCAAGAAGCAAATCCTGGAGTATTCACCATCGTGACTTTCCCTTTTCTATTTGCCGTCATGTTTGGTGATTGGGGCCATGGGATTTGCTTGTTACTTGCAACACTTTATCTGATAATACGGGAGAAGAAACTAGCTTCACAGGTTTGTCCTCTAGTCTTGATTGCATTTTGCTTCATTTATCTGTGTATCTGTAGTGATACAATTCTACAACCTGTTTTGGAATTGGAACACACTGTATTCCCGAAGAGCTTTTTACTTAAGTATCTGGGATATGTCAGAACTTCGTTTTGTTAATAATTTCTTTGTTCATGCTGCTGTTACATCTTTTTTTATCACAGAAACTTGGAGACATAATGGAGATGATGTTTGGTGGGCGTTATGTAATTATGATGATGGCAGTTTTTTCAATCTACACAGGATTAATATACAATGAATTTTTCTCTGTTCCATTTGGGCTTTTTGGTAAATCTGCCTATGCATGCCGTGATTCTTCTTGTAGGTAAGGAAAATGAAATAAATAAACCTATGCTTATTTATTTATAGAACTGCACATTTATCTGGCTCATTAATTTCCCCACTTGTTCATAGTGATGCTACTACTGAAGGACTAATTAAGGTAAGAGATGCATACCCTTTTGGTGTGGACCCTGTTTGGCATGGTAGCCGCAGCGAGCTGCCGTTTCTCAATTCACTGAAGATGAAGATGTCCATTCTTCTTGGAGTTGCACAAATGAACCTTGGGATTGTGATCAGCTACTTCAATGCAAAATTTTTTAGGAACAGTCTTAATGTGTGGTAAGTTTATTCACCTTTTAGCAGACAATTTGACATTCCATTTTGAGATGAGGACTACAACAATCGTGAAGAAGCATGTGATCCTTTAACAGCGTTGTTACAGACAACAGATTATGATTTTTCCACGCTTACTCCTTTGAAACAGGTACCAGTTCATTCCCCAGCTGATCTTCTTGAACAGCTTATTTGGTTACCTGTCCTTGCTTATTATTATTAAGTGGTGCACGGGGTCAAAAGCAGATCTATACCATGTTATGATCTACATGTTCCTTAGCCCAACAGATGAGATTGGTGAAAACCAGTTGTTTAGTGGCCAGAAGACAGTGCAGGTCTATATTCCTTGTTGATAAGTTCTCTTCTGTGAAGCAGACTGGTCTATCATGCCTAACCATTTTTGCCTTTTCCAATGCAGCTTGTTCTACTTCTGCTTGCTCTGGTGTCTGTGCCTTGGATGTTGATTCCAAAACCTCTTCTATTGAAGAAGCAACATCAGCAAGTACGTTCATACAGTATCCCACATTCTATCGGTGACTTGATGTTATGTGGCTGCAGTTCACTTTTACACTGACTGTTTTTCCATTTCTTTTCAATCAGAGGCATCAAGGTCACCAGTACGCAATGCTTCAGGGCGTTGATGAATCAGTGGGAGCAGAGCTGGGGGAACATCATGAGGAAGCACATGACCATGAGGAGTTTGAGTTCAGCGAAGTTTTTGTTCACCAGCTGATTCACACGATCGAATTTGTTCTTGGTGCAGTCTCAAACACAGCTTCGTACCTTCGCCTTTGGGCTCTGAGGTAGTGTTACTTCAAGCATTATGTCTTTATTTACACAGCCTCACCTACACAACATCCCATACTTCCTAAGGGCTTGTGTGGCTGCACCCTAATCCACATGGATAGATTGGAGTGCAGCCAAACAAGTTTTTTTTATAACTTCAATGGCTACTAACGAGCTACTGATATTCTCCCTTCAGTCTTGCACACTCCGAGTTGTCCACTGTATTCTACGATAAAGTACTACTCATGGCATGGGGGTAAGCAAACAAGTCTCTCGAGCCCTTAGAATAAACATTTTAGCATTTTCTCAAATGCCATTGTTTCTTGTAGGTTTAACAATGTCATCATCCTTATTATTGGCATCATCGTCTTCATATTTGCCACGGTTGGTGTCCTGCTTGTTATGGAGACCCTGAGTGCATTCCTTCACGCACTGAGGCTTCACTGGGTGGAGTTCCAGAACAAGTTCTATGAAGGTGATGGTTACAAGTTCGCCCCATTCTCCTTTGCGCTGATTCGTGAGGAAGAAGATTGAGATCGTCCCATGTAGCCGATGTACAATCTTTGATGGCCTTTGTTCCCGGAACAAATCATTTTTTCATCTGTTGTCTCGGATGGATCATAAACCTCAGTCCCCTTTGTTTAGACATGGGACGAACAGCACCATTTTTCCTTGTTTAGCTATGCAGAGGATTTTTGGGTCGGTTGGCGGCAAACATGGGGGGTGATATCACCATTGTATGATGCTAATAAGTAGTTGCCGATTGGGCGGTGTGTTGGATATAAATAAGCACTGTATTGAAGGTTAAACATTCCGCTACGTTCGTTGTCAATAAAGAGTGCTATTTACGCTGCTGGCGTTAGTCATTTCCTGGTCTGTTAAGCATTGCCAGTGCTTCGTTCGCCTTTATCTCATTGATACCCTCAACCAGCTGTGTTTTATAACCAAAGCAAATGCTAAACCCGAAGCACGTCGTAGAATTTGTGTTAAACACGTCTGACTGCTTGACATCGAAGCAAAGCAATGAGTTGAGGACAATCTAACGGGGTTTTCAGATATATGCAGAAAATCGAGTGTTTTAACGATGCAATTATAATTCATGATATCTGGTGACTGTCATTAGTAGACCCAAAATTTTGGTCTTTACTGTTATCTACGCTCGCGTGTGTACATTAGTATTGCCTATTTTAACCTTCTTCCTCCCTTCTCTCTACCCTGTTTTTCAATCTCGTCGTGATTCTCCCGCATCGTGCCTCACTGCCTCCCCCATTCTTGCTGCGTCCCAAGCAACATGTACAGCGTGGGGGCTGCCCACGCTCCGTCCGTGCACCCCAGCGGACCTCATCGACCCCGACAGGCCTCCGATGATGACGGCAAGTCGGCAACGGGCACACATCATCTACCAGGCGTCGCAGTGGTCGTTGTCTCCGTGGCCCTCCTCGCGACCACGGGACGGGGTTCGGCCTTTTCGTTGTCTCATGGCGCTAGTGGCGCTGAAAGAGGGTCACAGCCACAGGAGGCTCGCCGTCGACGATACCCGACGTTCGGTGTAGCACCGAGGATGCACCTTCCGCGGCGAAGGAGTCGACGTCTTGCAAGAGCGCGTTAGCGGCGCTGGCGAGCCTCGAGTACTCCAACATCTGCTGGCTGACGTGCGCGAAGGGCTAGGCTTCTTTTCGTAGGCGTTCTTGACATTCGAGGGATTTGGGCGAAAACTTATAAGTTGGTCCTTTTAACACACACACACACACACACACACACACACACATATATATATATATATATATATATATATATATATATATATATATATATATATATATATATATATATATATATATATATATATATATATATATATATATATATATTATTTAGAGCTCTGGGCTCTATTTAACTACAGGAAGCCCTGATCAGGTGCGCAGACTGCACCAAATCCTTTTTGGCTTATTGTACTTAACTGTGCTTACGCTAAATTATAATACGAGTTATGCTGATGTGTGTATCAGTTTATGCAAATATAGTCTGCGCATATTACGTGCATCGGGCCCACGATCCGGCCCACGCGTTCACAATTATTCAGTCCCACACCGACACTATAAAAACACCCCCACGCCGCTAGGGATTAGGTTTTAGCGGCGGCGGCGGTTCCCTCGGACGTGCGAGCGGTGGTGATCCTGGGGCCAGCAGCGGTGTCGCCTCGAGGCAGGTGACCAACGGCGGCGCTCCACCAGGAACAAGCGACAACGACGCTCCGAGGCAGGCGGGCAAGCGGTGACGGCGCTGTCGAAGCGGACGGACGACGACAGCGCACCCTAGGCCCGACGACAACGGCGGTTGTCCCGTCCGTCTCTGCGATGGCCACCGCCGCCGCCGCCGCTCCAGCATCTGTGGCGCCGTCCCTTGCACCCAAGGCCAACGACAACAGGAAGGCGGTGGTGCCCGTGGACGCGTCGGAGCTGGAGAAGCACGTGCTGGCGGTGGACAACAAATCCGTGGACCGCGCCGCGATCGCTAGGATCCTGCGCGGCTCCAGGTACAGGGTCACCGTCGTGGAGTCGGCGACGCGCGCGCTGGAGTTGCTCGCGATGGACCTGCTCCCCGACGTCAGCATGATCATCACCGACTACTGGATGCCTGGGATGACCGGGTACGAGCTGCTCAAGCGCGTCAAGAAGTCGGCGGCGCTCAGGGGCATCTACGTCGTCATCATGTCGTCTATGACCATCGTGATTTATACATTTTCAAACAAAATTTTACGATAGCTCTTATTGCATTTTACGCTTCCACTAAAAAGCAAGTGCCACATTCGTCGTTACAAAACAGATCATTGATTTACGCTAAAATTCGTATCCATTTACGCTGTTTCGGATCACGTTTTACGCTTAAATCCACCGGACCTAGAACCCGAGCACGATCGGAGCGCGATTTTCACGCCGTAATTTAGATCACATTCGTCGTTACGAAATAGATTGATAATGTACGATAAAATTTGTACCCATTTACGCTGTTTGGTTCACGTTTTACGCTGAAATTTGACCAAGCCAAAATCCGTGCACGATCGAACGTGATCAATTTTCACGCCGTAATTTTCGGACCTCATTCGCTGTTACGAAACAGGTCTATAATTTACGTGAATTTCGTATTCATTTACGTTGTTTTAGCACACGTTTTACGCCGGAATCTGCCCTAGCCAGAACCCGCGCACGATTGGGTGCACACGATTTTCACGCCGTAATTTTGGGCTTCGTTTGCTGTTACAAAACAGATATATGATTTACGCTAAATTTCGTACTCATTTACGCTGTTTTAGCTCACGTTTTACGCTGGAATCTGCCCGAGCAGAACCCACGAACTGCGGCTGTAAATTAAAATTTATTTCCTTCTACTAATGCTCCTCATACCGTAACTGTCCCTTTATTTACGCGATTATGCAGCACATCTTTCCTTATATCAAACCGATCAAGATTTATATAATGCATGGTTTATGCTATCATGTTACACATCGTTATGCAGTCGTAAACGGTTTATTTACTCATCGTTATGCAATCGTTAACCGCCGCCAATATCACAGATACGAACGTGGACGAGCGGCTGTAAATGAGAATTTGTTTCCTCCCGTAGCTATGCCTTTATTTACGCGAACGTGGAGCACGTCTTTCCTTATCTCAAACCGGTGGATATTTAAATGTTGCATGGTTTACGCTTTCATGTTACACATCGTTATGCAGTCGTAAACGGTGTACACATGGTAATATTCGTTCCCGTGATTCGTGGCCCAAAAGATTCCTTCTATGCATGATTTATGCACATTTCTACATATATTTATGCGTGCGTATATCGCCTGTCACGTCTCATCTAGGATTCGTGGCTATCATATGCATGGCTGACGCATGCTCGTGTACAGTGGGCCGACCGCGACCTGGTTGGCGTCCTGGCTGGGGCTTCTCCCACTAACGGAAGCCCAGGGCTTCCATTACCTCTTCCTTATATATATATATATATACTGTATTTATATATTACACCTGAGTGCATTCAATATAGAGAATGCACCCAGGCCGAACCTACGCGCCAGGAGCACCTGGTCCGAGCCAACCGCCCCACCCAGGCCGAATCGACGCTTCGTCTTCGTCCCTCCCGCACGCTTCCGACAGAATGCTATAATTTTTGAACCAGACAAGCAGTTGCATCTAGTTATATAGAAGTTGCAATCACATCAGACCAGCAGTTGCAATTACACCAGACCAGAAGTTGCAATCATATTTTTTTTAACAAAATTTCCCAGAGTTATTCAGTACTTGCAATCACATCAGAGCAACTCAGCAGTTGCATCCACACCACACCAGTAGTTGCAATTACAAAACACCAGCAGTTGCAATCATTTTGTTTACATTTTTTAACAGATATTTGGGTAGAATTATACAGCAGTTGCAATCACACCTAATGCGGGGTTGCAATCATACCACACCAGCAGTTGCAATTACACCTCTTTGTCCTGACACTAAAACCAACCAACTTTGCATAGTCAAGATAAAAGAGGTAGGCTTCTTCCCTTGTATCAAATGTTTGCCGCACCCTGGGGACAAACAAACAACACGCAATCATGAGTTTGCAATTAGCGGATACCCATAGTTGCAATCAACAAGCAACAAACGTTGCAACTGGAGTAACAACACAACATGCAATGGTAATCAAGGAGTAAAAACAGAGACTCAAGTTTGCAATTAGAGGATACTCGCGGCGGGGGGCAGGGAGGCGCGCGTATAGGAGGGCCGAGGGCGTGCTTTTATGGGGAGGCGTGCTCGGGGTGTTATTGCACCCTGGGTGCATTCAATATAGAGAATGCACCCAGGCCGAACCTACGCGCCAGGAGCACCTAGTCCGAGCCAACCGCCCCACCCAGGCCGAACCGACGCTTCGTCTTCGTCCCTCCCGCACGCTCCCGACAGAATGCTACAATTTTCGAACCAGACCAGCAGTTGCATCTAGTTATATAGAAGTTGCAATCACATCAGACCAACAGTTGCAATTACACCAGACCAGCAGTTGCAATCATATTTTTTAACAAATTTTCCCAGAGTTATTCAGTACTTGCAATCACATCAGAGCAACTCAGCAGTTGCATCCACACCACACCAGTAGTTGCAATTACAACACACCAGCAGTTGCAATCATTTTTGTTGGGGGCCTTTGGCTTCCGAAGGTCCTCAAAAACATGATTTGACAATGTTTTCCAAGTGAAATATGTGAACAGGTATCTTCGGACGTCAGATTATGGGTATACAAGTGTTTGGTCAAGACGAAGCTTGAGTGGGACGGAAGGCGATCATGACGAAGGATAAGATGATCACGAAGCTATGCGCAGAAAAGCTTTGGCATGACGGCAGAAAAGAGGAACCGACTTAAAGATGAAAAGCCAAATTAGACCTCGAAGAATTATTATAGAGTTATTGATAAATGTAAAGGGCATTAATGTAATTCTACACGGGCTGCGTCCCGCGCCTATAAATAGATGAACAGTACTCCCGTACTGTTCACGCTGACTTGACATTCACTTTTTACATCACGCTTGTACTTGTACCCTTGCTTTCCGTCAATTCGAAGGTACATTTATAATTTGTTACTACAAATATGATAATGCAAATAAAAATGAGTTGATAATAATATCTGTATTATTATTCGTATTTCATGTATGAATTCTTTCTTATCATCTATCGAGCTTACGAAGGGTTTTTCCTTCATAACCTTCGTCCGGAATTCATTATATCCGAAGGGACATAATGTTTTGAAGGACGAAGGACTTTAACATTTAACACTTTTTATGTTGCCTTGTTCTTAATTCGAAGCATTTGAGAACAAGTCACCAACATTGGCGCCCACCTCCGGTGAACTCACGTCCATTTTTTGAGTTTTGAACACCTTCGGCAAGCATCACCTTCGTCATGCCGCCGAAGAAACCTTCAGCCACAGGGGCTGCCACTCTGCAGCCGCTGGATCCCAATCAGGATGTCCTTTCTCTTAGGGAGGCCCGAAGCCAGAAGAGGAAGGCCACCAGTCCAACGCCTCCGAAGGACGACTTGGATCAAGAAATCCAAAACTTGGAGATGCTCCACCAACAGGTTCAACGAAAGAAGGAAAAGATGGCTCGTCTAGCTGACCTACAGAGGCAGATAGATGAAGCTTCGGAAGAAGTTCGTCATCTTGCTCAAGATGACCAGAACCGAAGGCCTCCGCGCAGAGAGCTTCATCAGGAGGGCTTCTATAATGAGGACGACTGGTATGAAGATTTCCATCATGGAAATTTTGCTTTTGATGATGCTTCTCCTCTGTCAACAGAACTGCAGGCTACACCATGGCCCCAGTCTTACAAGCCACCCCAGCTCCCCATGTACGATGGTCATTCAGACCCGAAGCAATTCTTGATGAGCTATGAAGCAACCATATCTTCGTATGGTGGCAATACTGCAGTCATGGCAAAGTCTTTTGTCATGGCCATCAAGAGTGTTGCACAAACCTGGTACTCTTCTCTTCGGCCAGGAACAATCACCTCATGGCAAAAGCTGAAGGACATGTTGATAACCAGCTTCCAAGGGTTTCAGACGATGCCGGTCACTGCTCAAGCTTTATTCCAGTGCACCCAGGACCACGAAGAATACCTTCAGGCGTATGTCCGAAGGTTCCTGCGTCTAAGGGCACAGGCACCAACAGTGCCCAATGAAATTGTCATTGAGGCCATGATTAAGGGACTTCGGCCAGTGAAAGGGATTTAGGCTTACACCTAGTTCCTAAATGATTTTGGTGGTTGAATTGCCCAACACAAATAATTGGACTAACTAGTTTGCTCTAGTGTACAAGTTATACAGGTGCCAAAGGTTCACACTTAGCCAATAAAAAGACCAAGTATGGGGTTCAACAAAGAGAGCAAGGGATAACCGAAGGCACCTCTGGTCTGGCGCACCGGACTGTCCGGTGTGCCACCGGACAGTATCCGGTGCACCACCGGACAGTGTCCGGTGCACCAGGGGACTTCACGCTGAACTCTTCACCTTCGGGAAAATCCAGAGGCGCTCCGCTATAATTCACCGGACTGTCCGGTGTACACCGGACAGTGTCCGGTGCCCCAGGGAAGAGTGGCTCTGGAACTCGCCAGCCTCGGGAAATTGCTCCGCTATAATTCACCGGACATGTCCGGTGTACACCGGACTATCCGGTGAACCAGCAGAGCAACGGCTACTTCGCGCCAACGGTCACCTGCAGGCGCATTTAATGCGCGCCAGAAGCGCGCAGAAGTCAGGCACGCGCGAGACGGTGCACCGGACAATCTACAGTACTTGTCCGGTGTACACCGGACAGCCAGGCGGGCCCAGAAGTCAGAAGCTCCAATGGTCGAATCCCAACGGCCTGGTGACGTGGCTGGCGCACCGGACTGTCCGGTGCACCATACGACAGTCAGCCACCACCAAACGGCTAGTTTGGTGGTTGGGGCTATAAATACCCCCAACCACCCCACATTCAAGTCATCCAAGTTTTCCCACTTCAACTACTTACAAGAGCTCTAGCATTCAATTCTAGACACACCCAAGTGATCAAATCCTCTCCAAACTCCACACAACGCCCTAGTGATTAGTGAGAGAGATTTGCTTGTGTTCTTTCGAGCTCTTGCGCTTGGATTGCTTTCTTCTTTCTTTGATTCTTTATTGCTATCAAACTCACTTGTAATTGAGGCAAGAGACACCAATCTTGTGGTGGTCCTTGTAGGAACTTTGTGTTCCAAGTGATTGAGAAGAGAAAGCTCACTCGGTCCGAGGGACCGTTTGAGAGAGGGAAAGGGTTGAAAGAGACCCGGTCTTTGTGACCACCTCAACGGGGAGTAGGTTTGCGAGAACCGAACCTCGGTAAAACAAATCCTCGTGTCACACTCCTTATTTGCTTGCGATTTGTTTTCCACCCTCTCTCGCGGACTCAATTATATTTCTAACGCTAACTCAGCTTGTAGTTGTGATTATTTTTGAGAATTTCAGTTTCGCCCTATTCACCCCCCTCTAGGCGACTTTCAATTGGTATCAGAGCCCGGTGCTTCATTAGAGCCTAACCGCTCGAAGTGATGTCGGGAGAACTCGCCAAAAAGGAGATGGAGACCAGCGACAAGCCCGCTACAAGCCACGGGAAGGCTTCATCAGGAGAGTCCCACAACAAGGAGAAGAAGAAGGAGAAGAAGACTTCTTCTCACAAATCGCATCGGAGTGGCGACAAAATAAAGAAGATGAGGAAGGTGGTCTACTACGAGACCGACACTTCATCGCCATCTACCTCCGGCTCCGACGCGCCCTCCATAACTTCTAAGCGCCATGAGCGCAAGAAGTTTAGTAAGATCCCCTTACATTATCCTCGTACTTCTAGACATACTCCATTACTTTCCATTCCATTAGGCAAACCGCCAACCTTTGACGGTGAAGATTATGCTAGGTGGAGTGATTTAATGAAATTTCATCTAACCTCACTCCACAAAAGTATATGGAATGTTGTTGAGTTTGGGGCACAGATACCATCCGTAGGGGATGAGGATTATGATGAGGACGAGGTGGCCCAAATCGAGCACTTCAACTCCCAAGCCACAACCATACTCCTCGCCTCTCTAAGTAGGGAGGAGTACAACAAAGTGCAAGGACTAAAAAGCGCCAAGGAAGTTTGGGACATGCTCAAGACGGCGCACGAAGGTGATGAACTCACCAAGATCACCAAGAGGGAAACGATCGAGGGGGAGCTCGGTCGCTTCCGTCTTCGCCAAGGGGAGGAGCCACAAGATATGTACAACCGGCTTAAGACCTTGGTGAATCAAGTGCGCAACCTCGGGAGCAAGAAATGGGATGACCACGAGGTGGTTAAAGTTATTTTAATATCACTTATATTCCTTAACCCTACTCAAGTACAATTAATTCGTGGTAATCCAAGATATACACTAATGACTCCCGAGGAAGTAATCGAGAATTTTGTGAGCTTTGAATTTATGATCAAGGGCTCACGAAAGATCAACGAGCTTGACGGTCCCTCCACGTCCGAAGCCCAACCGGTTGCATTCAAGGCAACGGAGGAGAAGAAGGAGGAGTCTACACCAAGTAGACAACCAATCGACGCCTCCAAGCTCAACAATGAGGAAATGGCGCTCGTCATCAAGAGCTTCCGCCAAATCCTCAAGCAAAGGAGGGGGAAAGATTACAAGCGCCGCTCCAAGAAGGTTTGCTACAAGTGTGGTAAGCCCGGTCACTTTATTGCAAAATGTCCTATTTCTAGTGACAGTGACAGAGGCGACGACAAGAAGGGGAGAAGAAAGGAGAAGAAGAGGTACTACAAGAAGAAGGGCGGCGATGCCCATGTTTGTCGCGAGTGGGACTCCGACGAAAGCTCTAGCGACTCCTCCGACGACGAGGATGCCGCCAACATCGCCGTCACCAAAGGACTCCTCTTCCCCAACGTCGGCCACAAGTGCCTCATGGCTAAGGACGGCAAAAAGAAGAAGGTTAAATCTAAATCCTCCACTAGATATGAATCCTCTAGTGATGAGGAAGATAATTTACGTACTCTCTTTGCCAACCTAAACATGCAACAAAAAGAAAAGTTAAATGAATTAATTAGTGCCATCCATGAGAAGGATGACCTCTTGGACTCCCAAGAGGACTTCCTAATCAAGGAAAACAAAAAGCATGTTAAGGTTAAAAATGCTTATGCTCTAGAAGTTGAAAAATATGAAAAATTATCTAGTGAGCTAAGCACTTGCCATGAGACAATAGACAACCTTAGAAATGAGAATGCTAATTTATTAGCTAAGGTTGATTCAAATGTTTGTAATGCTTCAATTCCCAATCTTAGAAATGATGATGATGATTTACTTGCTAAGATTGAAGAATTAAACATATCTCTTGCTAGCCTTAAGATTGAGAATGAAAAATTGCTTGCTAAGGCTAAGGATTTTGATGTTTGCAATGCTACTATTTCCGACCTTAGAACTAAAAATGATATTTTGCATGCTAAGGTTGTAGAATTAAAATCGTGCAAACCCTCTACATCTACCGTTGAGCACACTTCTATTTGTACTAGATGTAGAGATGTTGATATTGATGCTATTCATGATCATATGGTATTAATTAAACAACAAAATGATCATATAGCTAAATTAGATGCTAAAATTGCCGAGCATGACTTAGAAAATGAAAAATTTAAATTTGCTAGAAGCATGCTCTATAGAGGGAGACGCCCTGGCATTAAGGATGGCATTGGCTTCCAACAGGGAGGCAATGTCAAAATTAATGCCCCTCCTAAGAAGTTATATAATTTTGTTAAGGGCAAGGCTCTCATGCCTCAGGATAACGAGGGTTACATTTTGTACCCTGTCGGCTACCCTGAGAGCAAAATTAGGAGAATTCATTGTAGAAAGTCTCACTCTGACCCTAACCATGCTTTCATGTATAAGAGTGAGACATCTAGCTCTAGGCAACCAACCCGTGTTAAGTTGCCTAAGAAGAAAACTCCTAGTGCATCAAATGAACATAACTTTTCATTTAAAACTTTTGATGCATCTTATGTTTTAACTAACAAATCCGACAAAGTAGTTGCCAAATATGTTGGGGGCAAGCACAAGGGGTCAAAGACCTGTGTTTGGGTACCCAAAGTTCTTGTATCTAATGCCAAAGGACCCAAAACCATTTGGGTACCTAAAGTCAAGAACTAAACATGTTTTGTAGGTTTATGCATCCGGGGGCTCAAGTTGGGTAATTAACAACGGGTGCACAAACCACATGACAGGGGAGAAGAAGATGTTCTCCTCCTACGAGAAAAACCAGGATCCCCAACGAGCTATCACATTCGGGGATGGAAACCAAGGTTTGGTCAAGGGTTTGGGTAAAATTGCTATATCTCCTGACCATTCTATTTCCAATGTTTTTCTTGTAGATTCATTAGATTACAATTTGCTTTCTGTATCTCAATTATGCAAAATGGGCTACAACTGTTTATTCACTGATGTAGGTGTCACTGTCTTTAGAAGAAGTGATGATTCAATAGCATTTAAGGGAGTGTTAGAGGGTCAGCTATACTTAGTGAATTTTGATAGAGCTGAACTCGACACCTGCTTAATTGCTAAGACTAACATGGGTTGGCTCTGGCACCGCCGACTAGCCCATGTTGGGATGAAGAATCTTCATAAGCTTCTAAAGGGAGAACACATTTTAGGATTAACAAATGTTCATTTTGAGAAAGACAGGATTTGTAGCGCATGCCAAGCAGGGAAGCAAGTTGGTACTCACCATCCACACAAGAACATCATGACGACCGACAGGCCACTGCAGCTCCTACACATGGACCTTTTCGGCCCTATAGCTTACATAAGCATCGGCGGGAGTAAGTACTGTCTAGTTATTGTGGATGATTATTCTCGCTTCACTTGGGTGTTCTTTTTGCAGGAAAAATCTCACACCCAAGAGATCTTAAAGGGATTCTTGAGACGGGCTCAAAATGAGTTCGGCTTAAGGATCAAGAAAATTAGAAGCGATAATGGGACGGAGTTCAAGAACTCACAAATTGAAGGCTTCCTTGAGGAGGAGGGCATCAAGCATGAGTTCTCCTCCCCCTACACCCCACGACAAAATGGTGTAGTGGAGAGGAAGAATAGAACTCTATTGGACATGGCAAGAACCATGCTTGATGAGTACAAGACTTCGGATCGGTTTTGGGCCGAGGCAGTCAACACCGCCTGCTACGCCATCAACCGGTTATATCTACACCGAATCCTCAAGAAGACATCTTATGAACTCCTAACCGGTAAAAAGCCCAATATTTCATATTTTAGAGTCTTTGGTAGCAAATGCTTTATTCTTGTTAAAAGAGGTAGAAAATCTAAATTTGCTCCTAAGACAGTAGAAGGCTTTTTACTAGGATATGATTCAAACACAAGGGCATATAGAGTCTTTAACAAGTCCTCCGGACAAGTTGAAGTTTCTTGTGACGTTGTGTTTGATGAGACTAACGGCTCTCAAGTAGAGCAAGTTGATCTTGATGAGAAAGGTATTGAAGAGGCTCCGTGCATCACGCTAAGGAACATGTCCATTGGGGATGTGTGTCCTAAGGAATTCGAAGAGCCTCCAAATGCACAAGATCAACCATCCTCCTCCACACAAGCATCTCCACCAACTCAAAATGAGGATGAAGCTCAAGTTGATGAAGTAGAAGATAAAGCAAATGAGCCACCTCAAGATGACGACAATGATCAAGGGGGAGATGCAAATGATCAAGACAAGGAGGATGAAGAACAAAGGCCGCCACACCCAAGAGTCCACCAAGCAATCCAACGAGATCACCCCGTCGACACCATCCTCGGCGACATTCATAAGGGGGTAACCACTAGATCTCGTGTTGCACATTTTTGTGAACATTACTCGTTTGTTTCCTCTATTGAGCCACATAGGGTAGAGGAAGCACTTCAAGATTCGGATTGGGTAGTGGCGATGCAAGAGGAGCTCAACAACTTCACTAGGAATGAGGTATGGCATTTAGTTCCACGTCCTAATCAAAATGTTGTAGGAACCAAATGGGTCTTCCGCAACAAGCAAGAGGAGCATGGTGTGGTTGAAAGGGAAATGTGCCCTTGGGCCATTTCTAAGTATTTTGGTGATTGAGTGCCAACACAAGTGCTTAAATGTAAATCTATGCCCATGAATGGACAAAGTGCAAATCAAGAGCGAAGGTATGTTTCTAAGTCTTAGTACATTGGTTTTGTGTACTAATATACTTGTCTAAGTATGAGAAACAGAAAGAAGAAGAAAAGAGAAGAGTTGGCTGTGTACAGCCAAAAGGCTGTTTCGGTCTGGGGCACCGGACTGTCCGGTGGTGCACCGGACAGTGTCCGGTGCGCCAGGCTGGCTCGGGCGAAGTGGCCGCTCTCGGGAATTCACCGGCGACGTACGGCTAAAATTCACCGGACTGTCCGGTGTGCACCGGACTGTCCGGTGAGCCAACGGTCGGTCGGGCCAACGGTCGGCCGCGAAATCTGCGCGCGACACGTGGCCGGGCCAACGGTCGGAAGGGGGCACCGGACTGTCCGGTGTGCACCGGACATGTCCGGTGCGCCAACGGCTCCCACATCTGCAACGGTCGGCTGCGCCATTTTAGGAAGGAGATCGGGCACCGGACAGTGTCCGGTGTGCACCGGACTGTCCGGTGCGCCCGATGACAGAAGGCAAGATCAGCCTTCCAGAATTGCTCTCAACGGCTCCTAGCTGCCTTGGGGCTATAAAAGGGACCCCTAGGCGCATGGAGGAGATAACCAAGCAACCTTAGAGCATTCTTGATCATCCACACTCAGTCTTTGCGCATTCGTTTGTCATTCTCAGTGATTCGAGCTCAGTTCTAGTGAGAACTTTGAGATAGTCTTTTGAGCTCGATTCTTGGCCGTGTGTGTGCGCATTTTGCTGTGGATTTGTGTGTGTTGCTTCCCTCCCTTACTCCGTACTTCTTTGTGAACTTTAAGTGTAAGGGCGAGAGACTCCAATTTGTGGAGATTCCTCGCAAGTGGGATAAAGATAAGCAAAGCAAAACACCGTGGTATTCAAGTGGGTCTTTGGACCGCTTGAGAGGGGTTGATTGCAACCCTCGTCCGTTGGGACGCCACAACGTGGAGTAGGCAAGCGTTGGTCTTGGCCGAACCACGGGATAACCACCGTGTCATCTCTGTGATTGATCTTTGTTGGTTATTGTATTTTGTTGAGGATTCCTATCTAGCCACTTGGCAATTATTGTGCTAACGATTAACCAAGTTTTGTGGCTTAAGTTTTCAAGTTTCACAGGATCACCTATTCACCCCCCCTCTAGGTGCTCTCAGTGGTGACAAGGAACAAAGCTTGACTTGTGGCCAAAGGATACTCTCAAGTCGAAGGTTTGGATTTCGGTGAAACCTATGCACCCGTAGCTAGGCTTGAGTCAATTCGTATATTATTGGCCTATGCTACTTAACATGGCTTCAATCTTTACCAAATGGACGTGAAGAGTGCCTTCCTCAATGGACCAATCAAGGAAGAGGTCTATGTTGAGCAACCTCCCGACTTTGAAGATAGTGAGTACCCTAACCATGTGTATAAACTCTCTAAGGCGCTTTATGGGCTCAAGCAAGCCCCAAGAGCATGGTATGAATGCCTTAGGGATTTCCTTATCACTAATGGCTTCAAAGTCGGAAAAGCCGATCCTACTTTATTCACTAAAACTCTTGAAAATGACTTGTTTGTATGCCAAATTTATGTTGATGATATTATATTTGGGTCTACTAACGAGTCTACATGTGAAGAATTTAGTAGGATCATGACACAAAAATTCGAGATGTCTATGATGGGGGAGTTGAAGTATTTCTTAGGATTTCAAGTGAAGCAACTCCAAGAGGGCACCTTCCTAAGCCAAACGAAGTATACTCAAGATATTCTAAGCAAGTTTGGAATGAAGGATGCCAAACCCATCAAGACACCCATGGGAACCAATGGGCATCTCGACCTCGACGAGGGAGGTAAATCCGTCGATCAAAAGGTATACCGGTCGATGATAGGCTCTTTGCTATATTTATGTGCATCTCGACCGGATATTATGCTTTCCGTATGCATGTGTGCAAGATTCCAAGCCGACCCTAAGGAAGCTCACCTTACGGCCGTAAAACGAATCTTGAGATATTTAGTTTATACTCCTAAGTTTGGGCTTTGGTATCCTAGGGGATCCACTTTCGATTTACTTGGTTATTCGGATGCTGATTGGGCAGGGTGTAAAATCAATAGAAAGAGCACATCGGGGACTTGCCAGTTCTTGGGAAGATCCTTGGTGTCTTGGGCTTCAAAGAAGCAAAATTCCGTAGCTCTTTCTACCGTCGAAGCCGAGTATATTGCCGCAGGCCATTGTTGCGCGCAATTACTTTGGATGAGGCAAACCCTTAGGGACTATGGTTACAAATTAACCAAAGTTCCTCTTCTATGTGATAATGAGAGTGCAATCCGCATGGCGGATAATCCCGTTGAGCATAGCCGCACTAAACACATAGCCATTCGGTATCACTTTTTAAGGGATCACCAACAAAAGGGAGATATCGAGATTTCTTACATTAATACTAAAGATCAATTAGTCGATATCTTTACTAAGCCACTTGATGAACAAACTTTTAACAAACTTAGGCATGAGCTAAATATTCTTGATTCTAGGAACTTCTTTTGTTGATTTGCACACATAGCTCATTTATATACCTTTGATCATATCTCTTTCATATGCTATAACTAATGTGTGTTCAAGTCTATTTCAAACCAAGTCATAGGTGTATTGGAAGGGAATTGGAGTCTTCGGCGAAGACAAAGGCTTCCACTCCGTAACTCATCCTTCGCCATCACTCTGAGCATCTCTCCATCTTTGGGGAGATAAAGACTCCGTTCTTTGGTATAATCTTCACTCATTTATTTATGACCAAAGGGGGAGAGAGTATTTCTAAGGGCTCTAATGACTCCGTTTTTGGTGATTCATGCCAAAGGGGGAGAGAGTAATAGCCCAAAGCAAAAGGACCGCACCACCACCTAATTTTAAAAAGAGTTTTTTCAATTGGTATGGTTCTCAATTGATAAATTTAAAATTGGTATCTTATTGTATTCAAAAGGGGGAGAAAAGTAGTATTTCAAAATTGATATATCAAAACCCTCTTGAACACTAAGAGGAGAATTTCATTTAGGGGGAGTTTTGTTTAGTCAAAGGAAAAGCATTTGAAACAGGGGGAGAAAATTTCAAATCTTGAAAATGCTTCGCAAAATCTTATTCAATTGCCTTTGACTATTTGCAAAAGAACTTTGAAAAGATTTACAAAAGAATTTGCAAAAAAAACAAAACATGTGGTGCAAGCGTGGTCCAAAATGTCAAAAAATTGAAGAAACAATCCATGCATATCTTATAAGTATTTATATTTGCTCAATTCCGAGCAACCTTTGCACTTACATTATGCAAACTAGTTCAATTATACACTTCTATATTTGCTTTGGTTTGTGTTAGCATCAATCACCAAAAAGGGGGAGATTGAAAGGGAATTAGGCTTACACCTAGTTCCTAAATGATTTTGGTGGTTGAATTGCCCAACATAAATAATTGGACTAACTAGTTTGCTCTAGTGTACAAGTTATACAGGTGCCAAAGGTTCACACTTAGCCAATAAAAAGACCAAGTATGGGGTTCAACAAAGAGAGCAAGGGATAACCGAAGGCACCTCTGGTCTGGCACACCGGACTGTCCGGTGTGCCACTGGACAGTGTCCGGTGCACTAGGGGACTTCACGCTGAACTCCTCACCTTCGGGAAAATCCAGAGGCGCTCCCCTATAATTCACCGGACTGTCTGGTGTACACCGAACAGTGTCCGGTGCCCCAAGAAAGAGCAGCTCTGGAACTCGCCAGCCTCGAGAAATTGCTCCGCTATAATTCACCGGACATGTCCGGTGTACACCGGACTGTCCGGTGAACCAGCAGAGCAACGACTACTTCGCGCCAATGGTCACCTGCAGGCGCATTTAATGCGCGCCAGAAGCGCGCAGAAGTCAGGCACGCGCGAGACGGTGCACCGGACAATCTACAGTACTTGTCCGGTGTACACCAGACAGCCAGGTGGGCCCAGAAGTCAGAAGCTCCAACGGCCGAATCCCAACGGCCTGGTGACGTGGCTGGCGCACCGGACATGTCTGGTGTGCACCGGACTGTCCGGTGCACCATACGACAGTCAGCCACCACCAAACAGCTAGTTTGGTGGTTGGGGCTATAAATACCCCCAACCACCCCACATTCAAGGCATCCAAGTTTTCCCACTTCAACTACTTACAAGAGCTCTAGCATTCAATTCTAGACACACCCAAGTGATCAAATCCTCTCCAAACTCCACACAACGCCCTAGTGATTAGTGAGAGAGATTTGCTTGTGTTCTTTCGAGCTCTTGCGCTTGGATTGCTTTCTTCTTTCTTTGATTCTTTATTGTGATCAAACTCACTTGTAATTGAGGCAAGAGACACCAATCTTGTGGTGGTCCTTGTAGGAACTTTGTGTTCCAAGTGATTGAGAAGAGAAAGCTCACTCGGTCCGAGGGACCGTTTGAGAGAGGGAAAGGGTTGAAAGAGACCCGGTCTTTGTGACCACCTCAACGGGGAGTAGGTTTGCGAGAACCGAACCTCGGTAAAACAAATCCTCGTGTCACACTCCTTATTTGCTTGCGATTTGTTTTCCACCCTCTCTCGCGGACTCAATTATATTTCTAACGCTAACCCGGCTTGTAGTTGTGATTATTTTTGAGAATTTTAGTTTCGCCCTATTCACCCCCCCTCTAGGCGACTTTCAGCCAGGACCTTCAGCTTAATACTTTGCCAGGAAGCCTCCTCAAACTTTGGAGAAGCTGCTCCAGAAGATGGACGAGTATATTCGAGCTGACAATGACTTTCGCCAAAGAAGGGAGGAAGCATTCAGGTTCTCTGAAATGACCAGGGGCTTCAGAGGAAGATTCCATTCGAGGCACGTCAGGTCAATTCACAATTCTACTCAAAGTGATGATAGAGGGAGTCAACAGCAAAGGCCACAGTACTCCTCGCAAGCTTCGGGGCAGCAGCAAAGTTCTTTCCGGCCGCCAGCGCCAAGGGGCAGAGGCGCCAGGGGCTTCGGGGGAAGATTTGGGGATCAACCAAGAAAAATTTACTGCTTATTCTGTGGTGAAGACAAGGGCCATACCACCAGGATGTGCCATGTTACCATCCAGAAGCAAAAGGAGATAGCAGAAGCTGCAGCACAACAGAGTCAGCCGAAGCAGGTCATGCATACTGCTTCGTACCATTCGCCTTACATTCCAGAATATGTAGGCAATCACCCTGCAGCTTTTGTTGCTTCGGCAAGCCAACCCCAAGCATCTTGGCAACAGCCTCCACCGCCACCACCAACACAACGAGGTCAGCAGCCAAAAGGGAGTCAGCACACTCACCTCCAGCGGGACTTCAGAGAAGAGTCCGAAGCTCGCACAGTCAATAGCACCGTGCCAGAGTCGAAGCACATTTACTGACAAATATCCTACCTCGACAGCAGCTTTTTGCATTTTCGCATTCAGTATTACTCTCTTTTTAATAAGGAACAATTATAGGAAGTTTAAGTGTTTTTATCGTTTTTCGATCTCTTGTAACAGTTTCGCTTTTTACCATAATGAAAATATATCTTCTCCATAGGCTTGAGTTGCCGAAGCATAAGAATTTATGGTGGCACGGAGGACCTTCGAATTATCAAAAATTTGTTCTAAGGAACGCAGTACAATTTCTTCGAAGCAGCAAAAAGTCGTTCCTAAGGGAGCGCAGTGTAAGTTTTCTGCTCAAAAGTCGTTCCGAAGGGAATGCAGAGCTTACAGCAAAAAATAAACGCTGATTCCGCTGAAAGTAAAAGGCGAAGAAGCTCCTAAGGGAGGCTTACAGCGAAAAATAAGTGCTGATTCCGCTGAAAGTAAAAGGCGAAGAAGCTCCTAAGGGAGGCTTACAGCGAAAAATAAACGCTGATTCCGCTGAAGTAAAAGGCGAAGAAGCTCCTAAGGGAGGCTTACAGTAAAAAATAAATGTCAACCTTCGGCAAATATCATTTTGCACAACATCACATCATTACATCATTTGCATAAGCATAACATCATACATCATAGTGCATCAACAACGCAAGAAGGGGGGTCTCGATATTGATATTCGAAGATTGTTTTGAAGAAATAGTGACAAGGCACAAAAAATAGCCATTGAAAAGTTATACCTTCGTCAAACTCTGAAATGGAAGGATCTATTGATTATTGATTTTACGAGGATTGATTACTGATTTTTACGAAGCATGAAAAGAAGGGAAGGTGTTTTTTCGCCGAAGGCTCAAAAACGGTATGCATATGATGTTTCATGCATCGTAAAGAATAGAACTATAAACAACTAATATATTACATCCAAAGTTGCACAATATTACACATGATTCTCAGCAAACATTACATTCTAAATGTTTTTACAACAGCATCTAATTTTCCCTTAGGACTACTTCTGCAACTTCGTTTAGTAGCTGATCAACAACTATCCATTATGGCTTCGGTCATTTGTCTAATTTCGTCATCCCCCTTCGTGTGGGGGCCCGGAGATAGCTCAGTAGGTTCTGAGGAAAGAGAAGATACGGATATATTACTATTACAAACCGTGAACAAGTTCGAAATCAAAAAATTACAACGAAAAGTCAAAAACCACTAATTAATACCTATTTGCCCTTCGGGCTCTGCGCTTTTCTCAGCGGCCTCTGCTATTTTTCTAGCATCATGGATGCCTTTTTCGCTTTTTTGAATAATTTCTTGGGCCATTTCCCGGCCACCATTGTCCCAGATATCGGTGAAAATTTTTCCACCGACCAGGCTTGCTTCGGCCGAGGGGTCTTTTATATCTTCGGAGGATAAGGAAGTTTCGGATTGTGCCAAAAATTTCACATGCTCACAGCCTTTCCTCTCCAAAATAGTAGCAATCCCTCTGGCACCCGAAAAGGCACATATGTCTCCGCGGCTATTCAAAATTTCCTCAAATGCCTCAGCTTCGTGATTGATCCATTCAATCGGGCCTTTGGGGTTGCCCCTTGTGAAGTTTTCTTCGCTCGAGAATGCGCCAACGCTGGCGAAGCTGGATTTTATTTTCTTAGCACATTCTATAGACTTGTCATAACACCTTTTCTTGGATGCACGAAGCTCTTTAACGTTTCTTTCTAAATGATTTGCCCACTGATCACTAAGTTCTCGTTTCGTCTCTTCAAGTGTGCGTTCTTCTTTAGCTCTGGCTAGCTGTTTCCGAAGATCCTCAATTTCGCGATTTTGAGCCTCAGCTTGAGCTTTAGAAGTAGCTTCGTCTTCCTTTATCTTATCCACCAATGTAAGTAGAATTTTATCTTTTTCCAAAGCTTCGTTCCTCAGCTTAATAACCTCTGTTCGTAGGTTGTTGAAAGCGATATTATAGCTCTCGTCTTCGGCATTCTTTTGCGCTCTCAAAGCGTTGCTAAGAATTAAACCCTATATGAAAAGAATTAGTATAAGAATAAAAGGATAATTCAAAATTTATAAGCTTCCAAATATACAATTTTCATACCTTCAGACTATTATATGCGAGGTTATCTGCAAGATCGTCCTTCGTCATAGCGCAGAGGCCAGCTTCAAGCTTCGGGAACCCCATACTTCTAGCCATCTCCCGGCAGACAGATAATTCTTTATTGTCTGGGAGGCAGTATAAGAAGTCATCTTCGTCTGTGCCATTGAATACTAAGGCCCCCTTTGGATACTTCAGTTCTCGGGCATAGTGATTAGCTTCAAAAATCTCTTCTTCAGATAATCTTTTTCCCGAAGCATGTCGTACAATATAATCGAGGGCTTTGGAGGATGCTTCGGGGGCAGCAGCACCAGTTTCTTTAACCAAAATTGGTTCTGATATTTCTGTTTCTTCGGCTTCCAAAGATTTCACCTTGGCGAGCTCTGAAGGCCCAGCTTTAGTTTCTGCCTGGTTCTTTGAAGCTTCGGCAGCAAAAGCTTCAGTGTGCACTTCGGAAGTTTCAACAATTTTCTTCGGAGTCATGCTTGAAGACTTAATTGTCTCCAAAACATCCAGCACATTAACCATCATTTTTCTTTTAGGGGCCACTGCTGCCTTTTGGCTTTTTACTGCCTCAATTTTTGCTGGAGGACTTAAAATTTCATGTGTCCTTGTTTCCGTAGCCTCCGGTTCTTCTATTTTCTTCATTTCCGGTATTTTAATTGGCTCTTCAACATTCGGTAGGAGAGTAGGCTCCTTGGCTTCGATGGCCGCAGAGGTTTCACCGACATATTCAGGCACTGTGGCCAGTTCAATATAGCATGGCTGGTGTGTAAGAACCTTGACCCTTTTCCTCTTCGGCGCCGGCTCGCTAGGAGCGGTCGAAGCAACTTCCTTCGTAGAAGGTGTATTCTTTCTTTTTTGACCCCGCGTTGGATAGCGATAGTCAGAGTAGACAAACCCAATTGCATCAAATACTCGATTGAGTCTCTTCTTCTTTCGGTCTCCGAAGGCTGCTGACAGTGCAATGTCTTTGGCTTTTAAGTATAATCCAAGCAATTCATCGCTTATGGCCTCAATACTTTTCAACCAGTCATCATCTAGCTCAACGAACTTATCTCCGTACTTGAATGTATATTTTAGCCTGACTAGTCCACCTTCGTCAGGTTCCTTAACGGTTTCCTTCGGCATTTCCCAGTTATCTGCAAGTGGCCACACTCTGAAGGCAATGTGTTCTTGCATTAAATCCCTTGTCCCAATAAAAGAGCACACTGCGCCAAAGGCTCTTTGGCATTCTTCGGTTGTTTCATCCATCTCCACCTTCGGCCTCCGAAGGCCGAAGCGTTGCCAAATAGGGCGCATAATGATACCTTTAATATCTTCCCGAGTTTTTAAATCATTCTTCACATAAAACCATTTTGTCATCCAGTTGCCGGGCCATCTTTTCCAAAAGGTTGGCACGGGACAGCTTGACCCAGATCGGGCGCCGAAGCTGTAGCAGCCAAAATTGTTGTGATACTGCTCTTTACCCCAAGGTTTCGTCTCGTACAATAACTCAAGTATATTGCCCCAGACGAAAATGCCCATTCTTATGATTGATTCCGGAGTAAGTTGGTGAAGGTAGACTTCAAATACCTTCAGTACTTCCACGACAAAATTGCTCAAGGGAAATCGCAGTCCAGCCTTCAAGAAGCTTCGGAAGATTACGACTTCATTCTCTTCGGGAGTAGGCACAGTCTTCTCCCCATCATCTGCCCTCACAATAGACATGTCTCAAAAATACCTTCCCTTCATGGTATCGAGATGACTCTTTTAATACTCGATTTTCCGAAGACTGTGTGACTTGGTCGCCACGGTCGATCTTCGGAGTCTTCACCCCCACTTTCTACATCATAACTGTCACTGTCACCAGTATCTTCAGATAAACCCTCCAAGGTCTCCCTAGTGATCTTCTCCGTATTGGTCTTTGCTATTGACTGAAGAAAGCTGAGATGCATCTCCTCAGAAAGGCTCAGCTTTGATTCAGCAACAACTTTCTTATCTTCAGACATCTTCGCAAATGCTGAGAAAGTGCTCCCAGAACCGAAGCTTAAAAGTCTAAAAAAGCCAAGCAAGAGTTGTTGCGCATAGGCTAAAAGTCGGGTGAGCAAGAGCAGATGGCAAGAGAGCGTGCCAAATAAAATCGTGTTGAGCTCTTATTTATACACCCAGTGTGTCGAAAACTGGAGGGTCCCGCTTGTCAAAGACTGTTGCTATTCTAGCAAAGGGAAGGTGTTTTTTCGGACCTTCGGCTTAAAGCCTTCGTCCATGTCGCAATATGAATTTATCATTTCAGCAAATTAATATTGCGAGGGGCTACTGTTGGGGGCCTTCGGCTTCCGAAGGTCCTCAAAAACATGATTTGACAATGTTTTCCAAGTGAAATATGTGAACAGGTATCTTCGGACGTCAGATTATGGGTATACAAGTGTCTGGTCAAGACGAAGCTTGAGTGGGACGGAAGGCGATCATGACGAAGGATAAGATGATCACGAAGCTATGCACAGAAAAGCATTGGCATGACGGCAGAAAAGAGGAACCGACTTAAAGATGAAAAGCCAAATTAGACCTCGAAGAATTATTATAGAGTTATTGATAAATGTAAAGGCATTAATGTAATTCTACACGGGCTGCGTCCCGCGCCTATAAATAGATGAACAGTACTCCCGTACTGTTCACGCTGACTTGGCATTCGCTTTTTACATCACGCTTGTACCCTTGCTTTCCGTCAATTCGAAGGTACATTTATAATTTGTTACTACAAATATGATAATGCAAATAAAAATGAGTTGATAATAATATCTGTATTATTATTCGTATTTCATGTATGAATTCTCTCTTATCATCTATCGAGCTTACGAAGGGTTTTTCCTTCATAACCTTCGTTCGGAATTCATTATATCCGAAGGGACATAATGTTTTGAAGGACGAAGGACTTTAACATTTAACACTTTTTATGTTGCCTTGTTCTTAATTCAAAGCATTTGAGAACAAGTCACCAACAAATTTGTTTACATTTTTTTAACAGATATTTGGGTAGAATTATACAGCAGTTGCAATCACACCTAATGCGGGGTTGCAATCACACCACACCAGCAGTTGCAATTACACCTCTTTGTCCTGACACTAAAACCAACCAACTTTGCATAGTCAAGATAAAAGAGGTAGGCTTCTTCCCTTGTATCAAATGTTTGCCGCACCCTGGGGACAAACAAACAACACGCAATCATGAGTTTGCAATTAGCGGATACCCATAGTTGCAATCAACAAGCAACAAACGTTGCAACTGGAGTAACAACACAACATGCAATGGTAATCAAGGAGTAAAAACAGAGACTCAAGTTTGCAATTAGAGGATACTCGCGGCGGGGGGCAGGGAGGCGCGCGTACAGGAGGGCCGAGGGCGTGCTTTTATGGGGAGGCGTGCTCGGGGTGTTATTGCACCCTGGGTGCATTCAATATAGAGAATGCACCCAGGTGCATTTTAGTGCCGCTGTATATATATATATATAATCTATATATATAATTATAAACATATATGTTGAAATTTTAAAAATACTATTAACTAAATTAATAAAAACTTATTTGGCACATTGGATCATCTTATAATTTTTTTGAATATTCTTTGATACAAAGACATCGAGTATGCTATTAATATCGATGGATACTATTTCAATCTTAATGACATGATATTATCATATACGTGGACATAATCGTAGCTTGGCTCTCATATAACCGTAATTACTTGGCAGGAATTACGACACTATGGAAATAGAAAATTGCGTATACCGTATACTAGTAAAGTGTTCGTAAATTGCTATGATTTCTATTTACGATTAAATATAGAATATAAAACATAAAGGCATGTGCGTTCTATTGGCTATGTGAGCATAAATGTTGGTTTAAAGCCAAAAACCATGGTTTGAATCCTCAGTGTACATAATTTTAGCATTTTTCATTTAAATATAAAATGCACAATGACGGTGGAAATCATGGAACTAGAAAAACTGGTGTTTTAATATATTAGAGACGTGAACGTGGTCGTAGCTTAGCTCACGTATTTGGGCCAATTAACTAACAAAACGAACATTGTTTGTTTAGGCTGATTAAATCAGCAAGTACTATACTTAAATATATACTTGAGTGGGGCCCCAACATTTTGAGGGCGGAGCATAGTGGAAAAAGGGCAAAAATGACCACACTAATTTACAGTACATGTGCGAGCGTAGGTAATGGCATGGACCAAAATTTTGGATTTAGTAATGGCACCCATCATGTATCACACTATAATACTCGATTTTTATAATGGCATATATCTAAAAACCCTAATCTAATCTATACTACTATAATGCAACAATTTCAACAGTCAATTGTTTCAACAGTCGTGCGTCGTCCTATCCCCTCCACGTTGCGTCGAGCATCGCCCTAAACCCTAATCTAATCTCTACTACATAATAGAACCAGATTAATATTTTAATACTCGGCGAAATGAGGTTGGCATTGGGATGAGGAGACACATAATTTTGAGACTCGCAAACAGGCTATATGGTCCATAGACCCGCGTTGGATTACCTAGATTTGATATTCCTTTTTGAAATGGAACTGAGCCTTAAAGCCATTTATATAATAGTTTTGGTGATGACCATCACAATTATATGTACTAACTAGTTTGCTAAGTGTATGATCACAGATTCATTAGAATCAAAATTAAAAATTCAAGTCAGAATCAGTTCAAACTCGGGTAGAAAGGGGAAAATTTTGAAGAAGATGGACTCTAGGTAGTTCAACCATTTGGATAAGTTCTAAATGTCCCTAAGAACGTATTTGAGCGCCTTAGAGAGGTTGGAAAGTTCAGATATTAAAATTGGTGCTTTGGAGCTAAGTTTGAGCCAAATTGAGAACCTAAGTTGGAGAATTCAAAATGTTCAAGTTCCATGACTTAGACTGATTGGATAGTCTCTAGATATGTTTGTCTAAGTCACAAGAACACCGATGAAGACATCCAAATCAAATCAAAGAAGAATCCCAAAGAAGAATCCCAAAAAGGACTTAAGTGTGCTGGTCTGCGGCACACCGGATCAGTTCGGTGGTGCACTGAACAGAGTTCGCAAAGAAGGTTTTCTATGGAATTGGATCGGCTAGTGCACCTGGCCAGTCCAGTGGTAGACTAGACCACTTACATAGAGACAACTTATTTTGGGCATGGGTCGGCTGGTGCACCGAACTTGGCCAGTGGTGCGCCAGACCATTTATGTAGAGAGGTTGTTTTCCAGGCACAAAGATGTTGGCGCACCAGACCTAGTCCGATGGCGCACCAGACCTGTCAGAGTCCAACAACTAGTTTCAGAATTCAACGGTCGAGCTGACGTGGCGTTGTCGTGATGGGGTTCAGTGCCACTGACCAGACAACTTTTCGTTAGAACGATCACTGATTTGTTAGGTGTGGCAGAGGTCTGGTGGTGCACCAGACCTGCATTGTAGGAGGTCCGATGCACCCACAGCTTGCACAACTTTTGGGGATTGTCCCCAATGGCAATAAAGGTGGTTCGGGGATATAAATACCATCCCAACTATCTCATTCAATACACAAGAGCTAAACATTCGAGTCCATACACTAGTGCAACACTCCCGATCAATCAAAGCCTCATAAGTGCCACATTTGAGTGATTTGAGCCTCGAGATAGTCTTAGTGCTTTGTGGGAAAGTGATAGAAAAGTGTGTGTTGTTCTTGTGCTCTTGAGCATGGAGTTTTGACTCCAATTCATTGTAAAGCTAGCGAGAGGCTTTGATATGTGAAATACCTCGTGGATTATTCAGTCTCTTGATTTAGAAAAGCGAGAATACTCAAACTCGATCTGTGGAATAGCTTAAGAGGGTTGAAAAAGACCTAGCCCTTAAGGACACCTCAATGAAAACATAAGTTTCATTTGGAAACTGAACTCTAGTAAACAAACCGTCGTGTTCTTGTGTTTGATTGGTTTGCGATTTGTTTCCCCTCTCACACTCTAAAGTTCTCTTGCTTGATCTGAATCAAACCCTTATGTTGTTCTTAAGTTAATTTCGTAGTCAAAGGAGAAACATGTGCAAGAGAAACTCATCTCCCTTACTTCGATTGTATTACTTCTCGTTCTCACACCTAACCAGGGATCAAAGTTTTTGTATTAAGTGTTAAATTTTAGGTTTTGCCTATTCACTCTCTAAAGTTCAAGCGACTTTCACTTTTGTAGTTGAGACTGATGCATGCGATGAAGGAATTAGTGTAATACTGATGCAGTTGGACAGATCTATAGCGTTTCTTAGTAAGGCTTTGAGTGTTCAGAATAAACAATTGTCCATCTATGAGAAAGAGTTCATTGCCCTCATTATGGTAGTGGATAGATGGAGGCCTTATTTGCAGAGATCCTAGTTTGTGATTAGAACTAATCATCAGTCATTGTATTTTTTTAAGGGAGCAACAATTGCAGTATGATCTCCAAAGAAAAGATATGGCTAAGTTGACGGGCCTTCAATTTAAAAATTATGTACAAGAGAGGTAAGGAGAATTTGGTACCCGATGCTTTTATCTAGAGTGAGAGTTGTAATGGACTTGGCGGCTATTATTGAGTCAAGCCAGTATGGATCTATGAGATTTTGAACTCCTATGCCACTGATTCCTAGGCACGGTCATTGCTGCAACGTTTGCCTATCCAGAGCCCCGATGAAGAGGGGTTCTCTGTCCAGCAGTGAGTGATTAGAAGAAATTCTTAGATCTGGATTGGTCACAATTCTTAGACCTTTAATTGGGATTGGTTGCCTAAACTGTGAACTCTGACACCTGAACCTAGCATAAGATTTTGAGTCATGTTTTAAAATTAATTACCAAAAAGTTCAAGCTTGTGCACACTACTACTACAACCCCATGCTCTATGCCATGCATGAGAGCTATTCTATTACGTCCTGTTTGGATCATTGGAAATAAATTACATTCTAATAATAGTAATTTAGACATATATCAATTAAGCTAATTTGGTTTTATGCAAAATATATTTGTATACTATTATTAGCAAGATGTCGGAGATATTTATGTGCTAGATTTTTACTATAGAGGAGTGAGACGAAGTGTGTCATGTAAGTTACAGAGTAGAAATAAATTCTACTAATGCATAAAATCATTTTCCATCCTACACCCCATGAATTTGAGATAGGCTTATATCTGAACTTTGAAAAGTGGTGGAATGTTAAATTCCAAATTAAATAAGTTACTTTATTGAGTGAATTCCAATTCATCTAAAATGAAGGGATCCAAACACCCCATTAGTGAATTCTTAGACTTGTAAATATATTATCTATTCAGCTGGCATGTAAGACTGTAGATTGAACTAGATTGCTAATGTGACACCCCCTTTATTTGCTAACCTTTACCTTTATATGCATTCGTTTAGTCTTTGCTTGCGATTAATTCCATAAATGGAAAACAAATAGAAGCTCAAACCATTCACCTTCTAAAACTAAGGGCTTGTTTAAATGCATTAGCTGATTTTAGTTGGGTTGAACCAACTAATGAACTAATGAGTAGTTGAGGGTGTAGTTAATAGTTAGCTGGACTATTAGTTGGAGGTGTTTGGATGACTTCACCTAAAAACAACTGATAGCTGAATTATTTGTTGGGTTGTTTGGATTTCTCCAACTAATTTTATCAACTAATTATTAGCTTTCGCGCATTCAAACAAGGACTAAGACATTCAGGGTAAAATTTCAGTGCATGTGAAGAGAGGTAAATCTTGCCTATTTGCTAAGACTAGAGGTACTTGGCATAGCGATGAGTGTTTAAATCTTGGTAAAGATCTGTATTTCTCAAAGTTAGATACTCAAATGTTGTCATGATTTTCAAGAAGGATCAATTTCTCATGTAAAGAAACAACTAGTGTGAAAATGTCATGGAGTACGTGCCAAAATTGTTTTGAAGTTGATTGGCACATGCAATTTGTTCTCAATCCCTTTTATGTAAATTGTTGGCAGCTGGTGATTGTTGCACATTGAAACAAGAAAGTCTAATGGAAATATTGAACTTGCCATTACTAACTGAACCACGTGCGCACGTGTCTGAACATTGACTTTGGCCATGTGTCTCTACTTTAACTTGCGGCTTTTGTTAAGTTTCAACTCTAGTCTATATCAATGTGCTTAGGACTAAAATGCTTGTATTACTTCCCATTTATGCTTCTCTTAGGCAATTACAATTGAGATGATGAACAGAAGACAAAAAAAATACCTTGAAGCAAGCAGCAGATTTTTCTGATGTGAATGTTCCCTTGTTTGGTCGCTCGTTGTTAACTCTGTAAAATGTTTGTGGTGATTACCTGTTGCATAGTGTTTGGTTGCGGGATGACTAGAACAGTCGGGGACAACCTCTATCACAATGAGTGCTTCATAAAGAGTCAGCCTCTATCACATTCTACAAGGAGTAAGAGTCTACTTGCAGTCTACTAAAGTTAAGGTTGACTCTTTTAATTTTTCAGCCAATCAAAGTAATTTCTCTCTCCAACTTAGAGTCACCTAAGAATAATAAGTTTACATATGTATTGGTTAAGAATAAGTTTACTATATGTATTGGTTTAATTGTTGACAAAAGTATAGAGGCTTTAGTTGATTCTTCTATTAGCCTTGCTCTAACACCTCAGTTACCCCGATGCAGAATATAAGTTTTAGGGCTTGTTTGATCTCCTGATGAGTTCAAGAACCTGGATTCTAGATTAAAAAAAGCCTATTTGGATCCTAGAATTTTAGACACGTTATAGGTGGTGTTTCACCCCGATTATCTCCAAATAGTAAAGATGGATTGGATTCTCAAAATCTTGTGATTGGATTATAAGAATCTACCATAGATTCCATTCTCGTTTTCTCATTTCATTCTCAGCTCTCAGGAAGTACATTATAAGGGAGAAAAACTGCAGAGGCCTCTTGCTGAGCATCTTGGTTGCCAGTACCCAATATACCTAATACCTAAACCCTAAGCTCTAAGCTAGGGGGAAAAACTCATGCTGTTGCCTTGTGGCATTAAAGAATCTGTTGCACTATACAGGTAGAGTAATTTGTCTGTTCACATATGTTCGTGCCGAAGAACGATATACCTACCGCCGTTGTGCTTAAGTATGCGAGATATTTTCGTCACAATGCCCAAAAATGCTTTCTTGTCCTGCAGCAATAAGAGAATAGAAGGCCATGGATTACTGAATGAAATAAGTAAAAAATTACTGTAATACAACTTTTAAAAGGTATGGTAATGCATTAAGAACAAACATGTAATCAAAAGGTTGAAGAAGCCTACCTCTTGAGTTATTAGACGAGTCTTGAACCTCGACACCAGATCTTGGCTTGTCGTGGGTGAAATTGCACGAAGTACTGTCCTGACTTCTTCCTCTGTAATGGGTGATGATTCTCTTCTTGCTGAAAGAGATGCTTTCGAAGTTGGTTCCAAATAAGACGGATTTTCATCCTTGACAGCCAATGTTCCGGTTTCCTATTATGCCAAGAAATAGAGAAATTTTAAAGCAAAGAACCTGGTGCAGGTGCAGCTTAATATGTCTGCAACTCAAATTTCACGTGTAGCGTGCAGAATGAAGACACTGCCGTACATGTTCCATCTTTATCTTTTTCGAGGGTGCACCATTAGAAATATTTGCATCACCACCCCCTGATTTCCTCTTTTGAGTGGATTTGGATGAAGGTGTAGCGCTCTGAGCGTGCCCTGATGGTGTTGGTTTAGCAGGGCTGCTATCATCTGGTTCACTTTTGGGTACAAGTTTTGGAGCAGGTTTTGGCGAGGGTAGGTCATCTTCCTGTCGGACGAAACAGATACAAAGATGAGTTCTATTCCATAGCATTAGGTTTGCTAATGTGTACTTCTCACCTCCTATAAAAGAATATGTTGAGTTCTAAGAAGAATTGTGATTGTGATCCTTACATATGTGCTTTTGTCGTCAACATCAGACTCATTTTCCCCAGCAGCTCGGCGGAGCAGCCTCTTTAGCTCCTGGCCGGACTTGCTCAAGTTGTCACTGCAGCCTAGTTCATCCTCGTTGTCATCCTGTGAGTATTATGATGGAAATCAGATATCACATCTTATGAATGGCGAATTGTTGATCCTGGTTAAGGCAACAGTATCAGCAGATCTAGTGATAGCATACAGCAGCATAACGCAGCAGGCACATCACATATATTGTTTACCTGTTTAATTTCAGGAGGAGCAGCCTCAGGATCAGCTAACTCAGGTCTTTGCTCTATATCAACATCCACAACCTCATCATCATCAGTGAAGATCTCCTCGTGCTCCCAATCATCACCTGATAAACAAAGGTTGCAAAATCAAGCTAAGATGTGTTAGCACAAACGACAGGAAAAACGAAGTAGATCAACCAATAAATCACAGAGCACGACACATAGATTTACGTGGAAACCCCTTCAATGCGAAGGGAAAAACCACGGGCACCAGACAGATGAAACCTTCACTATATGTGGAGTGTTTACAGAACGTTGTCCGTAGACGGCGGCTTACAAGAGAAGTAAATAATGATGACGGGCAGCAACCCGTAATTAGGGTCACTAATATACACCGCGGGGGCTCCACCCCCGCTGTCATGGGCATCATAGGGAGCGGTCACTCATGTGGGGCCGCACCTATGCGCGCCAAAAGCGAGAGGCCGCAGGGGGCGCTGGCAGCAGCGCGTGCAAGGAAGGCACGAGCGCTGGCAGCAGCGCGCGCAAGGAAGGCATGGCAAAGGAAAGCGCGCACAAGGAAGGCATGGCAAAGGAAAGCGCGCGCAAGGAAGGCATGGCAAAGGAAAGTGACTGATTTGGTGGCTAAATTGATAGACCTAAATTGTAGGGGAGATAATTTCAATTAGTCACTTGCCTAATTAATGGTTGCCTAGTTGGTCAACCGGTGGCCTATATATAGGCCTGTACGCAGGAGACATAGGGGAAAGGAATATATTATCAAACCAATCTCTCTCTCTTGCAATGACTCTCAAGCGCCTAGGGCTGCTACCCTAGAACCAAGCCTGCGGCAGAGGGGTATAACCTCGCCGGAGAAGACAGCTATCCTCATGGACCGAAGGTCCATGACACCTGGTATCAGCTCCAGGTTATCCTCACCACCACCAGCCGCCCATCCCTCACCACCACCAGCTGCCGCGCCATCAGCCGCCGCAACGCCCTCCCACCCGCCCTCTCCAACTCCAGATGCATTCACTCGGCTCAAAGAGAGTTTTGGCCGCTTCGCAGAGCAGTGGGATCAGTTCGTTGTGATGTTCCACCGCTACAAGGAGAAGACAGAGAAGGAACTCCAAGCAGCGGTGCGGCTTCAGACGGCAGCGCGAGGGTTCCTGGCACGCCGCCAGGTACAGTCCCTTCGTGGGGAGAAGCACCTTGTTGTGCCCTCCAGGGCCACCCCATGGCCGTCATCACATGAGCAGGCCGTGGTGCGCTTGCAAGCCGCAGTGCGCCTGCAAGCCGCAGTGCGCGACTTCCTTGTTAAGCGGGCGGTGCGGAAGCTGCACTTACTGATCAGCTCATCGCTGCACCAACTCGCAGCCTGCGCGCCCAACCACCAGGTCTCGTCTATACTTTTTGAACCCCCTGCAGAAGTCGAGATCTGGGTATGCAGTCCCACTGCACGGCCAAAGAGGGTTGTCTCCTTCATTCGGGCACCTGTCTTGGTGCTGGACAGACCCAACATAAGAACGGGCTGGTTCCTCCTCCACCTTTCATCCAACGTGAAGGCCGCAGTTCGGCTCTTTCCTTGGGATCCAGGAGGACAGGAGGACATAGTTGCAGTTCAAATTTATATTTTAGTTCCACAATTATTTTGTATTTTCGTCTTAAATAATAAAGGTAAGCCGAGATGTAAAAGGCTTAACCTTAAGTCGTGTCAGGTAAGTCTATGGCAGCTCGAGGACGAGCTGGTCCTCAAGGGAGGAGGAGATGTCATGGACATCATAGGGAGCGGTCACTCATGTGGGGCCGCACCTATGCGCGCCAAAAGCGAGAGGCCGCAGGGGCGCTGGCAGCAGCGCGTGCAAGGAAGGCACGGGCGCTGGCAGCAGCGCGCGCAAGGAAAGCATGGCAAAGGAAAGCGCGCACAAGGAAGGCATGGCAAAGGAAAGCGCGTGCAAGGAAGGCATGGCAAAGGAAAGTGACTGATTTGGTGGCTAAATTGATAGACCTAAATTGTAGGGGAGATAATTTCAATTAGTCACTTGCCTAATTAATGGTTGCCTAGTTGGTCAACCGGTGGCCTATATATAGGCCTGTACGCAAGAGACATAGGGGAAAGGAATATATTATCAAACCAATCTCTCTCTCTTGCAATGACTCTCAAGCGCCTAGGGCTGCTACCCTAGAACCAAGCCTGCGGCAGAGGGGTATAACCTCGCCGGAGAAGACAGCTATCCCCATGGACCGAAGGTCCATGACACCCGCACCCCTAGACTTGCAGGGCCTCCATATGCAGAATTTAGATCACAAACTCAACAAGATACATGATGGATTGAAGTCCGAGAATATGGGTATGGAAACATGGCATACAGTCTTTTCATTCTTCCAGGTGTGAAACTATGACTAGTTCTGAGGAATAACAATAAAATATGTGCCTTATAGTGCATGCAGAAATTCATGAAATCTCAGTATTAGCAAAAGTAATACTCATTCTTCCGGGTAGTATTTGATATGTATACACCTTTCTCAATTTCATCATCCAAATCAAATTCTATGTCGTTTCCACTATCCTCATAATCCTCGCCCATGTCCTTCATAGTAAGCCCAAGCCTGTTTTTCCTTGCAGCTCCCTCTTCTTCTTTGTCATCAACTTTGTCAGATTGATTTCCATTCTCATTCCTATCTCCTTTCTTGGGGTGAACACCGTTTGTTGCCCCTCTATTTACATCATCAAGCCTCTTCACAACTGAACTAAAGGCATCAGGTCCATTTGTAGCTGCCTTCATCATCCATCGTTCATACCCAGATGCACTGCTTCTCCTTCTATTCATTTTCTCTTCAGCTTCTTCCAAGGTCAGCTGTTTGTACTGTGCAATTTTACTGAAGTTGTACCTGATAGGGCATGAGAGACTGTAAGAACGCTCTAACAAAATTAAGAGAGCACTCATCTCAAAAGAAATTATACTAGGAGCTTACTGACACACAATTAGTAATGCCAAGACTTGATGAAATATATACAATTTAACGTACTTGAATCTTGCAAGCATGTATGTTCAGATGATGGATATATTCATTTGAAGACTAATAACAACAGAGGGAAGCAGAGAGTATAGTACCAGGAACCAACTTGAACAGCAATCATGTCATTGCCTTTTTGCGTAAGCGAATAGTATGTGGCAGGTGGATCCTCAGTTTGGCCCTGATACTGATGTTCCCCCGTCTCATCCTCCAGAATCCATGGCATCTTGCTGTAGTGCTTGTCCTGTTTTATCAAATGCGTGCACATGGTTTAACAGGGGAAACATCAGCTTATTGTCCGTAAGTTGCTATTGAACAGATATCTTCTAGCAATACATATTTGTCAACTGCATACTGCCAATTTGCAACTGATACGAGATGTCTGATAAAGCATAACTACTTTGCAGTAACTATTGTGTTATTTAGATTGATTGTGGATAATTAGAATTTACTCAGGTTCACCATTGTAACACTGTTTTCTATGTATGGTTAAGGACACTAATTGGGTGACAGAATTGTCAGGTCGTCCAAAGCAAAAGAATGGCAACTATGATCATCAAGCCAGTACCCGCATATTCCCAGTAAGCTGCTGTCCATGGGGGACATCCTTGCGAAGAGTCCATCTATTCCCTGCGCTCCTCTCATTCGATAAGGGCGGCAAGCCGGTGGTGAACCTGCCGATGTAGTGGGTCTTCTCCTTCTCCGCGGAGGTATCCACCCGGACATCGTACTCCTGCAGAGCGAGCGGTGTGAATAACGAGAAATCACCGGGGGAACAAACGATACGCAGATAGCTGCATCTGCATTGCTCGCCCGATTGCCAACGAGGAACTGCATTAGATGATATCTCGCATTAGAGACGGCGCGGGGCCGTACCGTACCCGGATGAGCCTGGTAACGGGGGCGCTGCACACGGTGCAACGCCCGCGGGCGAGCGCCAAGGTCATGCCACAGTCGGAGCAGAGCGTGGTGTGCCGGCACGACGTCGCGTAGAGTCCCGACGCTGCACCGCAGCGCTCGCACGCCGCCTTCAGGACCAGTTCGGCGGGCGCGACGCTCCCCATGCTTATGCCGCCGCCCGCGGTGTGCTCGCTACGTAGGGTTTGGTTCGTTTGGTTTGAGGCCATGTGGAAGGCGGCGTGGGCGCGTCACGCGTGGCGCTTTTAACGGCTGGGGTCGAAAACGGCAAGAACTGGTGGTTTAGTGGTTTCTACTTTCTCGTTTGGTTCGTTTCCGGCATCGCATGGGGCGGGGACGGAACGCTGCCCACGGTGCGTTCACGTGGGCCTTTCCAAGTTTTACAACCCGCGGAAGGTGTCGTCGGGCCGTGTGCTAATGATGGGCTAGGCCCCTAGGAAACCGAAATCATCACCGACTCACATTCATGGCTCGTTCACGGGGAACAAATCAGTATGGACTGTTTTCGGTTTTCATTGGCAACCACTACGCGAGAAGAGAGGAGACATGGGAAGAGTGAAACAGGAGGATGGAACAACAGGGCCGTGCCTGAGATTTCGGGAACCCTGGGCTAACTACGAGGTTATGGGTGTGATTGGTTGCTCGGATAGCCAGACACAGGTCTGTTGTGTGCATTGACCATGAACGGGTATGTGATTGGTTGTCTGTGCCATCCGGACGCAGCCTGCACGCGCGGAAGCAGGCCAGACGTTTTTCCAGCCCTCAGCCTGCACGCGCGGAGACACAGGAGAGGAGCTTCCCCGGTCGCCCAGGCCGGCGCGAGCATGGCTCGCATTGGCACTGCAACCAATCACGTAGTATATGAACTAAAATTTAGCGTATGTTATATTAGATGTTTAAATGATTATTATAAATATTAAATATAGTCTAATTATAAAACTAATTGTATAGTTAAAGACTAAGCGACAAAATAAATTTATTAATTCTAATTAATCAATGATTAGCAAATGTTTATTGTAGCATCATATGAGCAAATTATAAACCAATTAGGTTTAGTAGCTCTGTCTTATCGTTTAGTTCCTATTTGTGCAATTACTTTTATAATTAGACTATATTTAATATTTCTTACTAACATCCAAACATCCAATGTGACCTGCACTAAAATTTAGTTTTAGGAACGAAACGGGGCTATATATGTGCATTTGTATAATTATAAACACATATTTTGATGGACCTAATGGCAAACACAATTAGCTAGCTCTTGTCTTGTCTATGGTACACGCATATGTGTATATGTGAAGGTCGATCGTCGACAGCGTGTCCTGACGTTTGTAGTCATGTCCAGGCTATCTAGTCCTTTGGCGACATGGTGGCTGCACCGCCACATAAATTATGTTTTTTGGATGTTAGCAAGACATCAGAGGCTAAGCTACTCGCTTAGCATTGGACGATTGAACCGAACGAACACTGTTTAGAAAAATTAAATAACCAAATACTATACTTAAGTATATACTTGAGGGCCAGGGGCGGAGTCAGCCCTTATTTTGGGGTCAGCCGACCCCGGTAATTTTTTGAATATCTAAAAGAAAACGGTGTTAATAACAAAAGTTCTATAGTAAAGATCCAGTAGTTAATACTGATGACCCCGATAAAATATTTGCTAGCTTCGCTACTGTTGAGGGCCCTAATATTTTGAGGGCCCTGGACGGCCGCCCAGCTAGACCCCCTTAAGTACGGCCCTAGGAACAACATAAGTAAAATAACAAATAATATTTCGTACTCATGTTATGTTGTTTTAGCTAAAATAGACGACAGTAGCGTAGAAAAAACGTAAGAAAAATGAAACGGTGACGTAAAAGCCACGATAACATTTTTCAGTGATCGATACGGGATTTGGATCTTTTATAACGGCTTTGTAGCGAATTGTGTTATGCGATCTTAGATATTTAGACAATTAAAGTATATTTTAATCCAAAAATATTTAGCAAGAGGTTTGTGATGAGCTTATGGAGCTGATTGGATGTCCGCGCACTCGTGCACGGGTTCGAGAGGGTGGACAGGAGGGTGGCTAGCTCGATACGCACCATTTAGTTGTATCGGTATATACAACCAAAAAAACTTATCTTCATCTGCTTATGTGGCCCACGTTTCTCATACCCAGATAACCAACTATAATTTCAAATAAAGTTAACATATGCGGTGGTTCAGAATAAGACGATACGGACAACCAATCAGATGGTATATGTATGGACAAGTTCCAATAAAATTTTGATGGTTACAAGGATATAGGCAACCAATCAGATGGTATATGAGACGATATATGTATGGACAAGTTCCAATGAGAATTTTGAATGAGAATTTTGTATGGTTAGACTTTATTTTAATAAATATAAAATATATGTTTATATTGGTTGGTGAGTGTGAATAGGAGCCAACAATCAAGGTTTAAAATCTACTTGTGTATAATTTTATCTTATTTTTGTATAAAACAGAAAGGAGAAAGGTGACAGCAAGACTGAAAACTGATGCTTTATATAGTAATAAGAAATGTGCATGAACATGCTTGTTTGTGGATTCAAATGAGTCAACTAACAACACAACAAAGGTGGGTGTTGTATTTGTTTAAAAGTAAGTCCGTTCATCTTCCGATAAAAAAGAGAACAAGCTCGTATGTGGATTCAGGGAAATCATCACTACATGGAAAAGAGCAAGATGTACAGCACAAACGCACTATACTTCAACATAATACCTCCGTTCTCGAATATTTGTTGCTCGCTAGTTGATTTTTGAACTAAAACGCAACAAATAAAAAAGAACGGAGGGAGTATAACCATTCTACAAAATTTTATTTTGCAACAAGGTCAATTCATAACATGTAGAAATGTACAGGTTATGTACATTTACCAAACACACACGGCCTAGAGTACAAAGCGCGTAGAAAATGGATGGCTTTCGTCTTAAGGGAATCCGATGTGGATCAAAAGTAATCTGAAAGAACCGATGCAGAAACCCTCTTCAAGGATGAGGAAAGCCTGGAGATGTCTAATTCAGTATGGCCAGCTGATACAAACAGGCGGATTCCAATGGGAAGTTTGCACCTATCCAGATTTGATTTCTTTGATGTCACAACGAAAACTGAGTCTTCCTTCAAGGCCTGTTGGGGAAAGAATGTGTAAACAGTTGCTTGCGAAAAGTCATATAAACTGCACCTTGAAATTTTATTAGAAATTGATCCGAACTTACCTTGTCAGCAATAGTTTCAAGAAGGTCTAGATCAGTGGTAGGAGAACCAGTCGACTTCTTCAGCTTAAGGAAGACGATAGGTGACAGAACATGGCTGGAAATTTCAAGCCCTGGAGTATCTGATAGTTCTGCAGAGTGAATACAAAGAGTGTTGAGATGGTGGCCACCAGTCCGTTACATTGTAAGTTGGAAATCGTGTTGTGCATGAACACAGTAGTTATGGCTTGTATTTGATTCACGACTTAATTATATTTCCCTGGTATAGGAACCTAGAGCTCAGAGGGAAAATAAGTTGTACTGCAATTCACTGTGGCTTCTATATACTTCAAAAGTTTACAGTTAGGTAGTGGCCTCGGTGTTATGCCCATATTTTTCCATATTAACCCAGAAAAAAGAACAAATAAGTACGCTCTGCTCTAAGAAATAGTTAACTGACAATAGAATCAGCTTACCTTTATGCAAAAGAGCAATATTGCTCCTTAGGTTTGCAAGAACTGAGGGATTTTCCTCAAGATAGTTAACGGCAGAAACAGCAGCACTGGCAAGATAAGGTGGCAGAGATGCAGAGAAAACATACCCAGAGCTGCTTAGACGCTACAAAATTATAGATTCCCTTGGTCAGATAATAAAACACTGAACTGAAAGAGTTTCTACATCAGAAAGCGATGTGCCATTAATATGGTATTTGCATCTACCTGATGATCAACAACTCTGACACTTCCTGTACAAAAGCCACCATCAGTAGCTAATGCATTTCCCATTCCAGCAGTGATGATATCAATTTTTTCAATCTGCACAAGCATGAGAGTTTGAGAAAAGGGAGGAGTGTGCTTAAGAAATCCAGTAAGCACTAAAAAATATTCACCATGATACTGGAATGGTGTAACACGGTGAAACATTAAGAAAAGTTGAGGCCAAACACTCACAGGAACTCCATAATGTTCAGCAAGGCCACGCCCAGACTTGCCAAGCACCCCAAAAGAATGACTCTCCTCCAGAATAACACGGAATCGATATTTCTCCTTCAACCTGACAATCTCATCCAAGGGGGCAATTTGGCCAGAATTCTGTGTTCACAAACCATGACGACTGTAAGAGAGGTTTCACGAATTGCCTAGGTTGCACAGGTTGAATGGACATCTTATTTTCCAAACTTTCATAAGGACATAAAAAAAGACAGCACAAATCAACACAAAACAATCAAAAGCACTGCACCTGGTAGATGGATTCTACAACAATGTAGCGTCTAATCTTTTCAGCACGTTTATTTCCACGAGTAAGTTTTTCCAAAGTGCTTGCAAGTGAAGCCATATCATTGTGCTTGAAGTACACCACAGTGCTTCTTGATAGATGGAGACCATTTTGCACTGCCCAGTGAACACCCTCATCACTGCAATCACATCAAATATTGGCACAAATTTAGCAAGGGAACAGTCAAGAGAAGAAAAATAATGGAAAAAAACTACCCATGTACAATTAACTGACAGAGGAATATCAACTCATCAATAGACACAAGAAAGAGATGACAATGTTGTGCTAAAGCCTAAAGCTGAGCTGGATAAATCCATATTATGTCTAAAAGGCCAAGCATGCAGACATCGATACACCAAACAAGTCAAGGTTCCAATAATACTTGTGAATTTCATAATTTTTTAATACGGTGAACTTACGCGACTATGATATCTCCTTTCTTACAGAAGGCAGGTATCACACTGAATATTGTAGAAATCCCATATGAATAAAGAATGGAGTCTGGAGTCCCCAAAAATTTAGCTATCTTTGACTCACAGTCAAGATGGACATCTGCAAGAATACATTGGAAAGTTAAGTTCCTCCTCTATACTTTCAACCAAAGTCATTGTCTGAGGATGATAATACAGACCAATTGTTCCATAAAAGCCACGTGGACCACAAGAACCAACACCATATTTCTCCAATGAACTGATGCAAGAATCCTGAAAGTCATTCGCTTTGTTTAGATATTCCAAAAAATACATACATTGAAATATTGTCAAGCAATAGAATTGTCTCTTACAATAATCTTTTCGTTGCCAATTAAACCGAGGTAGTTTGCTGATGCAAAGTTCACAACTTCTTTACCATCAACAATCGTATGTGGTCCAGCGGCACTGTATAAAAGAAAAATAGAAGGGTTAATTCTGATCCTCAAAAGATTATATATGATGCAATCATAACTACTTAACATGGCAAACAATTGTAATCCATACTGCATGCATATTTGTAACACAACCAGAAATGCCCTGAAGAAAATTCTGGTGAATTAAATAATATACACATATAACTGAAGCAGATTTCAGGGGATATTCAACAAAAAGAATATTCCATATATAGCAGTGTCTTCAAATAGAGCACTGCTATCACAAGGGAAGTTCAAGAGCTATTCCTATAACTACAGACTAGGAGAGCATATCATTGATGAAATTGCTGTTTTATTAGTGCAATGCATCCTAAGAAACAACATTACACTGGCAATATACATACAGCAGCACATTTTAGGTGCTTTGATGATCATACTGATATCAGAGAAGAGAGAATACAATCCAAGAAGCATGTAGCCATGTAGGCATTTGGGTAGCAAGGGTAAATGATATTCTATGTGGTTCAAGGTGTCCCTTGCTGATTATTCACGAGTACATGGTTTAAATGTCATATAATCTAGCGAGTAAATGTTCCAGATTAATAGGTCCCCACACATGGCACTATTAAGTTAAGTGAAACTAGTATAAGAACTGCACCAACACTCCCACAATTTCAAGAGAGACCATCCGGATAATCCATATATGAAATGATATGTAGGATTACTCATGCAACAACAACCACAATGTACCCTAGGTAACTGTGAACTTACTTTAAGAAAAAAAACCTTTATAGACTGCTAAAGTTCCAACAATGCGTCAACTGCTAGTTTGAACAAAAAAATCTGGTACAACTCCATTGGAAACCAAGCTGTAGTGCAAACCTTTCCAATGTTGGAGCATCTATTTTGGCCCCCTCCTTGATTGGAGGGCATAGTGGCTCTGGCTCCCACTCATCACATAGCTCATCAATCTCCTGCAGAGACAAAATGCTGGCATTCAGTGACATGCTTCATGAAGAGATGACAAGAACGATACTTTCCACTATCAAGAATTATCTGGTTCTAGTAGTTACAAACAATAAGAACAGCTGACCTTTTCAGTGAGTGGCTTCTTTGGTGGTTTGTAGCTCTTCCTGGAGAGCTGGAACACTATGACTGCAATAAGAAGCCCTTCCACGACCAAGTGACCTGAAAAATCGTGTGGCCACTGCGTGTGAGACACTAAAGCTGCCGACCCATCTTATGAACACACGAAGAAAGAGGGACTACCATCAATATGGACCCCAAAGACGACTGCGCGGGCAAGGGGGCCATTGAAGGCAGCCGAGACACGGGCGAGCACCGCCGCTGTGGCATTCACAACGGGCAATGCCATGTCCATGTCCCCAGAAGCTTCCCTCAGGAACTGTTAGCGCCCTGAATCTGCAAACCAAGCAGTTTCAATCAGCCAGATCGGTCGCCGAACCGGGTGCGGCGGGCTTAACGTGAGGGAACTCGTGGGTTCAGCTGAACCCCCTTCAAATTTTCGGGAAACAAACAGCCCACTATTTACTGCCTCCCTGCACACAGCAAGTAAGTGGACGGTCGGGAGAGATTTGGGTTTGATTGGCAGTACTGGTAAGATCCAGCAGGAGAACACCAACGACTCATCCCAGCAAAGCTAGGGCTTCCTTACCGAGAAAAGGGAAGGAATCGATCCCAAGTCCGGTCGGATCTCCGCCCCGCGCTGCCGAGAAGAGGCGGACTAACAGCTACAGTTCCTCCGATGCGGCGCCGTCGCTTCAACGGGCGGAGGTTGGAGACCTTAGTGGCGCGCTTTCGCCCGGCGACGGGTCGACGAATGGGCCCGGGAGCCAGGCGGGAGTAGGCGCCGGTGAGTCGGGTTCGAGTAGTTGAGCGATGGATTCGAGGCGCGGTGGTGAGTGTAGTCCCGACGGGGGTTGTATATAACGGTGGGTGCGGGGACGGAGGGAGGGAGACGACGACGCGGTGGACGAAGAGAGGACAGGAGACCAAAGGGTTTGAGTGGGCTGGCGCCCGGGCGGCGGTCGCCTTTGGCTGGCGCGGCTTCTGGCCTTGCTGAATCTCGTCCCTTTCGTTTCGTTAGACTGGGCGTCCGTGTAGTGTGGGCGTGTGCCAGTGGTCAATCCTGGCTGATGCTATGCAGCTTGTTCGCTGCGGCTTGCTGCGGCTGCAATCCGGCTGCGGCTGCGGCTTCTACGGTATTTTTCTCTCTATGGATTGCAGCTGCAGCAGTCCAAACAGCTGCAACAGTGTCGGCTTGCAGCCAGCCGAACACGCCCATATTTTCTGTTAGGATTTCCAATGACCCCTCCTCCCTCTCTCTCTAAATTTTTTTTTGGGATTTCTAAGGTTGTTTGAATGTACTATAACATAGTTAGTTGCTAAAATTATTGAAGACATTCAAACATCCTGACCAATAGTTCAGATATTAGATATTTTTGGTAAATTAGTTAATAATTAGATAGCTATTTGTTAGCTAGCTAATTTCACTAATAAATTTTAGCCAACTACCTATTAGTTCTAGTGTATTCAAACACCATCTTAGTTATAATATAAACTTTTTTTAAGTGGAGTTTTGTCTAATGTATAGCGTGTGGTGTTTTGACGTGGTTGCATGGGCTTGCCTGGTGCCTGCCGGCTGCCGTGCAGTGTAAAATAACAGATGGGGTGGACTGATTCAACTATAAGGGGCAGAGGAAAATAGCGTGCCATTAGTCATTGTGTTCTATGTCTATGACCTTTCTTATTTGGTTTTTCAATAGCATTGCTGCCATTCAAAACTGGCTTCAGCATTCGAGACTTCTTTACACTGAGAGGTCATATTTACTGGTACATTTGTTCTATGCTTAAGGCCTTTCTCTAATCCTGAACGGATGATTATTCGACTTTTTTTTGAGAAACTAGATGAGTGCCCCGTGCGTTGCAACGGAAACACACAATACCATGATAACTTATATATATAATGTGTCTTATATTGTTATAAGAAAATATTTCATAATTCATTTGTGATCCTAGCCATATATAAATTTTGTTATTTTAATTTAACTGTTTCACTACTACATTACAACCATCAGTATCATACAGACTTCGATATATACCATGATTTGCATGGTCTCATCATTGGAGAGCACGTGCCACACCTATCGGTAGAAGTTCCCTCGTACATCGTCAGTCATCAGGCACGCACAACCATACATGTTTGCTTAAATAAAAAGGCAAGTGTGTGCGTTTGCGAAGAGAATTAAAGGCAGGCCAGCACAAAAGCTACCTCGGCGATGGCAAGTGGTCATTGTTGTCGGTCCTCCTCTGCGTCACCTTTGTCGCTAAGATGACGCCACAGTCTTTGATATAGTAGTCGTCGAACGCGCGTGACATGGCGAGTACCGATGACTTTTTGGCTGGGCTGCTAAACGAAGTGCACCCCGGGCTCATCAGCGAGGTAGTACACCTAGCCGTTGCACCTCCAGATGTGCTACTCCTCTACATACATCTTGTTCGAGGACACTCACACAACATCAACAACAACCGTCGTCCCAGCGCACAAGAATTTATGGCCGGTCAGTAGCGACTTACGTGGCCGGTTGAGCTTCAGGTGGATGATGAGCTAGATGGCGTGACGGCGTTGTCGTCGGATGCGGTGCCCAGAACAACCCGAGAGTCGCCGGCGTTGGCAACGACTATGAGGTCCCTCGTTTGAATATGGACAGCGGTGTAGCCGCTCTGGACCGCGTCCAAGTGAGGGCTGCGTCGGAGCTTGCCGAACATAGCGACGCATGCGGCCAAGTAGGACTGCTTTCAGAGGTCGAACTGGCAGTTGTCAAGCTTCTTCTCATCGTCGATGAGCGACGCCAACGCGAGCGCCTCCTGCCAGTGGTGTTTGTTCGGGGTTTCCAAGTAAGAAACATGGATTCATCTTTGGCGTTAGTTTATAAAAATGACTCACAAGTCAGATCCATGGACAAAATATTACGGAGAATAAATGTCACACATATAAAAAAGGAAATTAAGTTGAAAACTTATTCAAACAAAAGAAGTTGCATGCAAGGCTCTTCTTTAAATACTACTCTCTCCATCCAAAAATATAATTCGGGAATCTCGTTGATAATTATCTACTAATACACATTGTGTAAGGGTAGCAGGTGGGCTTTGGGAGAGATGTAGTAGATATTTTTACTGTAACAAATATTAACATAAGCACACGTGTGGTGTAGTGGTAGCTACGAGCACATTTACTTGAGAGGGTCGCGGATTCGAATCCCATTAGGGTCACATTTGTGTTTTTTTAATTTAATTTTAGCTAGGCGTGGGATGCACGTGGGAATGAGAATGAGCTTTGCGGGGAGAGGAAATGAGAAAGACAGTGCGGGGAAGGGGGCGCATGGGAATGGGAATGAAAACACACAAGAGTTCGGAATGAGAATGGCAGAACCAGGAATAAGACAGCCTACCCCTTAGAGTCTTAATAGGTAGTATAGATTTGACACGGTTTTTTTCTTTAACTAAAGCCACTAGTATACAATATTATCAGCACGCATCCTCAATATGTTGCAACAGGATTACAATTTATTGTGCGTGATGCTTGTGCTAGAAATAATGAGCTGCGTATTGTTGGATTTAAAGCATAACCTTAAATAAAAAAAAGTTCAAAACTAGTATGATAAAGAATTAGTTCCGTATGAGAAAGTGAAAGATGATTGAGCCAGTTTACGTAGGTAAGCCAGCAGTGGCTTGTGAAACCAATGAAAATTTTGCGACTCCAAACTTAAACGGGAAGAGAGTGAGGGAGGAGTGAATGGATAAAGGAGAGGTTCTTCCTTGGCTCTTTAATACTCTCTGCGTTCTAATTTATAATTCGTTTGACTTTTTTCGTCAAATTTGATCGGTTTGTCTTTTCTTTTTTAAAAATGGAAAATTTCAAAGTCATACTTACAGTATATATTATATGCTAGACTATATTATAGTAAAGATTAACAATATTTATGATTTTTTTTGAATAAAACGGGTCAATCAAATTTAGAGTAAAAAAGTCAACGTAATATAAATTCTAATTCGAACAGAGGGAATATTTTTTATGTTAGGTATGTAGACCCTGTCTACTCTAATTTTCAAATTGCAGTTTCCTTTGGTTATCTTAAATTTATTATTTTAACTTTTGTTAATAAATTTGTAAAAGAATGTACTAATATCTATGATATGGAATTTGTTTCATCCTTCATAAATTGTATCCGATAATGGATTTATTGAACTTATAAACGTTAAATATATTCTTCTTAACATATAGTAAAAGCTGGCAAAGTTTGATTAGTATAAACCCTAAATGGATTATAATCTGAAACACATGAAATATGTTGTTCCATATTAGTTACACTCTTTTTTACAAGTAGGAGATGAGAGAGGAAGAAAGTTGAGAGAAATTAGATGGCTATAGGGGTGAACAACCTATAAAAAATCTTTTACAATAACAATTCACTATACTAAAATGGTTAGTATAATAAGTTATCCTATCTAAAAACACTTCACCACACAAGCTACTAGCTACACAACTAAGCAAGAAAGCTAAACTAGTAAAGAACTACAACTAGCTATAATTAACCACACTTTTACTATTAACAAGTATATGAATAAAATGAGTGTAGAGTTTATGCCAAATCAGACAGGAGAAATAACATAATCAATTTTCTCCTGAATTTGGATGCTTACCATTAATTCAGTCCCCATTGTGGCAAGTATTATGGTGAATAATTTGTGCGCTAACTAGCATTCACGCTAGACCCATAACTTGGCGTTGCAAAATTAAGCCTAGAAGCACTTCCTCTAGCCATGAGCAATCCACTAGAGTATCTCTTTGCACTCCGTAAGATGGGATAAAAACATCTTCATAACGAACATTGGTCGCAGGCGAAGAACAATCACCAATCTTACTCAATTACCTCAAGCTTCTCTAAGCCATCTAGGTGATTGAAACCATAAAGAGTATCAAGAAATATATATCCCAAATGGTCAACTAGCCCAAATGTTGAACTAGTGCCACTAGATGCAACAATTAAATGCAAATGCACTAGTTCACTCACAATCTCAATTTAGATGAAGCATAAGACAAAGATATGAGTGAAAGGTGTTCTTGGATGGTCAAGAGGATATTGGTTTACTTAGAATCACAAGAGAGATAGCCATAAGTTAGCTAACTTCTATGTATAACACCTCCATGCAGACTAGCAGTTGGAGCCCTTCATTGGGTTGAAATCAGATCCATTGATTTCTCCCTATAGCATGTATTACCACATCCACAAGGAATTGAATGGAAGCTTATGTATCTCTCTCTGGTGCATATTAACTAGATATGCCTCATGAGTTTTGACTTGTTAGATGATCATAAAGATCTTAAGAACCTGAACACAAAAGACAGAATAAAAGCCCCAAAACCTTCGTGCAACAACTTTAAGTATCAACCAACAACACAGGTCTATAGATGCATGAAATTCGTCAAGGAACATGGGTGTCCTTAATTTGCCCCCTATTACTTGGGTAAGTCATGCTAGTTGAAACATATGTGTAGCTATTAGGATCACCCTTTATATATTTCAAGATTTGAAACTTTTTTGTTTGAATGGTGCATCCCTAGCAATAATGGTCACTTGATTGCATTTCTATTCTACTCTCAACGATTGTACTCGACTTTATGGATTATCTAAAATAGTTGTATAAGGACTTTGAGAGTGTATTAAGCTTGTAGGTGATAGTAGTTATTTTTTAGACAAACAACTATGTTGAATTTATCGTTGACTATCATTCTTTTTTTGTACAACCTTACAAGATGTACATCAAGGATTCCAAATTCGTAGATATGAGAAGTGAGACGAACAAGAAAAGGTTTGGTAACAATATAGCCGACGGGCGCAACTTCCTGGTACAATTTATATTTTGATCATTTCTTCATATGACAAAATAAAAATAAATTTGTTCATAAAACCTATATATTTATTGTAGTTTATAAAACTACAAGAGAGATGTACAAAATTTGTGAATAATGTTAGAACCATCATGTGAGATGAACAAATGACCAAACAACCAAAATAAACTTTGTAGATTTTGAGAAGTTATAGAATTTTGTAGTCGGCAACTTTTTTGTTTGAAATCATCTTGTCAACGAAAACTACGTCTAAATTTTAAAATTTTAAAATTTGATTTTTGAAAATGGTATCGAATGAAAAAACCACCTACATGAAAGTTGTAGGTCTTGAAAAGTTATGAAACATTGTAGTTGACAATGTTTTGGTTTGAAATCATCTTATCATGCAAAACTATGTTTGAATTTTAAAATTTGAATTTTTCAAACTATCTCAGATGGAAAACCACTAAAATAAAAGTTGTAGGTCTTGAAATATAATAAAACTTTGTAATTGATATTTTTTATTTGAAATCATCTTATCGTAGAAAAAAATCATGTGTAGTTTTCAAATTTGAAATTTAAATTTTGTAAACGGCCTCGGATGTAGAAATTATTAAAATAGAACTTGTAGATATTGAAAATGTATGCAACTTTATAGTTGGCAACATTTTTAATTGAATTTGTTTAGTGCCTCAAATAATTAAATTTGTCTTTGTTTATTATAATACATGAGTAATGAAAACATAATATAGACACGATTGATTTAATAGTGTAGTGGTATATTAGGTTAAATGCGAGAGAGAAGTTGCGAGTTTGAATCTCGTCATTCACAAAACATGTAAATTTATTTTTAAGAATGGTGAAAAATAATAGGGCGTAATGGAAGTGGTTAGAGAGTTTTTCCTGTAATTTAAAATTTTTTTTGCAGTTTTTTGTGATTCTTAATTTGCCGAGTGTTTTCCGATACTCGACAAAAAAAAAAGTATTCGATAAAAAACCATTTATCTATAAAATCTTTATCAAGTGTTATACTCGGCAAATACTTTATCGAATGTAAAATAGCCTTTACCGAGTGGTTGGGACACTCGACAAAGAACTTATATGGTAGTGTGCCCTCTATTTTAATTGATTGTGTTATATGTACATACACGTGTGCTTTTAAAATGTGTATTATCTATTTTTGTGATTAAATCGTGAAAAGAAAATTAAAATTATAATAAAATGATGAGAAGCTATTTTTTATCTAAAAATGGTTAACAGAGACGGACACGTTAAAAAAAGGCTGCCTATTTAACGAAAACGGATATATATTGATACAAACAGCCACTCCACTTGCCGTCTATGCCAAATTGCCAATAGGATTAATGGAGACGACCGGCATACGGCATACCCGGAGAGGGAGAGAGATCATCTTGCATCCTGTTTTTGTGGTGTCTTTATCTGTTCCAGTATATATACGTGGAATATGCAAGTGTTGTTGCATTTCTATTTTCTGTTAATTTTCAACCTTTAGGGCTAGTTTGGAAACCACATTATCTCAAAAGATTTTTATTTTCCTAAAGAAAATTAGTTCATTTTCCTTAGGAAAATAAGAATCCTTTAAAAAAATATAGCTTTAGGGCTAGTTTGGGAACCCTATTTTTATAAGGGTTTTTCATTTTTCCAAAAAAATAGTTTATTTTCCATTGAAAAAATACAAATCTCATGGAAATATGAGGTTGCCAAACTAGTCTTTACCGTGTTAAATCTCAGTAATGAAAATAAAACTCGGTGCTTTCCTGTTAAGAAAGGTGAGAGCACCTAGAGGGGGTGAATAGGTGATCCCGTCAAACTTAAAACTTAAGCCACAAAACTTGGTTAAGTGTTAGCACAATAATTGCCAAGTGGCTAGAGATGAGTCTCAACAAAACACAATAACCACAAGAAATCAATCACAGAGATGACACGGTGGTTATCCCGTGGTTCGGCCAAGACCAACGCTTGCCTACTCCACGTTGTGGCGTCCCAACGGACGAGGGTTGCAATCAACCCCTCTCAAGCGGTCCAAAGACCCACTTGAATACCACGGTGTTTTGCTTGCTTTTCTTAATCCCGTTCGCGAGGAATCTCCACAACTTGGAGCCTCTCGTCCTTACACTTGAAGTTCACAAATAAGCACGGAGCAAGGGAGGGATTAGCAACGCACACAAGACACAAAAATCAGAGTGTCAACACGCACACAAGTCGCAACAAGAGCTCGCAACACAACCCAATGAGTTCACAACTCCACTAGAGCTCTATATGCTATCACAAGGAAACGAATGCGCGGAATTGAGGTCTTGGTGCTTAGGAATGTTGTAGGAATGCTTGGTGTGCTCCTCCATGCGTCTAGGGGTCCCTTTTATAGCCCCAAGGCAGCTAGGAGCCGTTGAGAACAATCCTGGAAGGCAGATCTTGCCTTCTGTCGACTGGCGCACTGGACAGTCTGGTGCACCACCGGACATCCACTGTTCACTGTCCGGTGCAGATTGCTTTCCTTATTTGGTGAAGCCGACCGTTGGAGTCTGAGAGCCGTTGGCGCACCGGACACTGTCTGGTGCACACCGGACAGTCCGGTGCACCAATGTGACCGTTGGCTCGGCCACGCGTCACGCGCGGAATCCTCGGCCGACCGTTGCCCCGACTGACTGTTGACTCACCGGACAGTCCGGTGCACCACCGGACAGACCGGTGAATTTTAGCCATACGCCGTTGAAGGTTTCCCGAGAGCGACGAGTTCGCCTGTGAACTGCTCACCGGACAGTCCGGTGCACCACCGGACAGTCCGGTGATTTATAGTCGTACACCGCCGTCGAAGTCCCGAGAGCAGCCTGTTCGCCCGAGCCAGCCTGGCGCACCGGACACTGTCCAGTGCACCATCGGACACTGTCCGGTGCCCACCGGACAGTCCGGTGAACCCAGACTGAGCAGACTTTGGCTGAACTTAGCCATCTCTTCTCCAACTCGATTTTTTCTGTTTCCAGCACTTAGGCACAATACATTAGTCCATAAAATAATGTACTAAGTCTAGAAACATACCTTTTGACATGTTTTGCACTTTGTCCACACCTTTGCATAGATTAGCACAAAAGCATTTGTGTTGGCACTCAATCACCAAAATACTTAGAAATGGCCCAAGGGCACATTTCCCTTTCAACCTCCCCCTTTTTGGTGATTTATGCCAACACAACATAAAGCAACTAGAACAAGTGCAATATCAATGCAAATGAAAACTCACGGTTGTTTTGAATCAAATTTGACATATATGGATCACTCTATGCCACCACTTGGTTTGTTTTTGCAAATCAAACTCAAATTCCTATCTCTAAGTCAAATCCACTTGTAGAGACATAAAGAGAGGTATTCCAAAGAAATTTGATCAAAGATTTTAAAAACTCCCCCTTTTTCCCATAATCAACACTTCTCCCCACAAGAGGCCAACTTTTGACATAAGAGACAATAAAAGAGTTTTGACAAACCAAAAGCTCTAATCTACTATTTTCAAAATTTCTCAAGTGGTAGCTGATCCATCTATTGCTTTGGCCTTTATTTTCTCCCCCTTTGGCATCAAGCACCAAAACGGGATCAATCTTGGCCCTTTAACCCCATTGCCTCACCAAGATCTTCAAATAAGAATACAAAGGCAATAAGAGTACATGAGATGAACTTGGAATAAGTTACCCTCTCATCGGAGTGCAGTGGAAGTCTTTCATGGTCCAAGTCCATCCTCTCCCTTTCAAACTTCCTTTGAGACTAAAACAAGCAAACTCAAGCATATGGTTAGTCTCAAAGGGTCAAGTTGTAACACAACTCCCCCTAAATATGTGCATCACTTGCACAAGGACTTGTGAGGTCCGGGGAGTGATTGTACAACTTGAGCACCACAAGTAAGCAACAAAATGCATAAGGAACATGATCAAAGGCATAAACACATGTATGCTATAAATCAATCCAAGTTCCGCGAATCTAGGACATTTAGCTCACTTCGCAGCCTGCAAAAGGTCTTTTCATCTAAAGGCTTAGTGAAGATATCGGCTAGCTGGTTCTCGGTGCTAACATGCAACACTTCGATATCTCCCTTTTGCTGGTGGTCTCTCAAAAAGTGATGTCGGATGTCAATGTGCTTTGTGCGGCTGTGCTCAACAGGATTTTCCGCTATTCGGATAGCACTCTCATTGTCACATAGGAGTGGGACTTTGCTCAGATTGTAGCCAAAGTCCCGGAGGGTTTGCCTCATCCAAAGTAGTTGCGCACAACACTGTCCTGCGGCAACGTACTCGGCCTCAGCGGTGGATAGGGCAACAGAAGTTTGTTTCTTAGAGTTCCACGACACCAGGGACCTTCCTAAGAATTGGCACGTCCCCGATGTACTCTTCCTATCAACCTTACATCCAGCATAGTCGGAATCTGAATATCCAATCAAGTCAAAGTTAGACCCCTTTGGATACCAGATCCCGAAGCAAGGCGTAGCAACTAAATATCTTAGAATTCGCTTCACAGCCACTAAGTGACACTCCTTAGGATCAGATTGAAATCTAGCACACATGCATACGCTAAGCATAATATCCGGTCTACTAGCACACAAATAAAGTAAAGACCCTATCATAGACCGGTATGCCTTTTGATCAACGGACTTACCTCCTTTGTTGAGGTCGGTGTGTCCGTCAGTTCCCATCGGCGTCTTTGCGGGCTTGGCGTCCTTCATCCCAAACCGCTTTAGCAAGTCTTGCGTGTACTTCGTTTGGGAGATGAAGGTGCCGTCCTTGAGTTGCTTCACTTGGAACCCAAGGAAGTAGTTCAACTCGCCCATCATTGACATCTCGAATTTCTGCGTCATCACCCTGCTAAACTCTTCACAAGACTTTTGGTTAGTAGAACCAAATATTATGTCATCGACATAAATTTGGTACACAAAAAGATCACCATCGCAAGTCTTAGTGAAAAGAGTTGGATTGGCTTTCCCAACCTTGAAAGCATTAGCAATTAAAAAGTCTCTAAGGCATTCATACCATGCTCTTGGGGCTTGCTTAAGTCCATAGAGCGCCTTAGAGAGCTTACACACGTGGTCGGGGTACCGTTCATCCTCGAAGCCAGGGGTTTGCTCCACGTACACCTCCTCTTTGATCGGCCCGTTGAGGAAAGCGCTCTTCACATCCATTTGGTACAACCTGAAAGAATGGTGAGCGGCATATGCTAGCAAAATACGAATTGATTCTAGCCTAGCCACAGGAGCGAACGTCTCCTCAAAGTCCAAACCTGCGACTTGGGCATAACCTTTTGCCACAAGTCGAGCCTTGTTCCTCGTCACCATCCCGTGCTCGTCCTGTTTGTTGCGGAACACCCACTTGGTTCCCACAACATTTTGCTTGGGACGAGGCACCAGTGTCCAAACTTCATTGCGCTTGAAGTTGTTGAGTTCCTCCTGCATGGCCAACACCCAGTCCGGATCTAGCAAGGCCTCTTCTACCCTGAAAGGCTCAATAGAAGAGACAAAGGAGTAATGCTCACAAAAATTAACTAATCTTGAACGAGTAGTTACTCCCTTGCTAATATCACCCAATATTTGGTCGACGGGATGATCCCTTTGAATCGTCGCTCGAACTTGGGTTGGAGGTGCCTGAGGTGCATCTTCCTCCTCAACTTGAACATCCTGTGCTCCCCCTTGATCATGTGCCTCCACTTGAGGTACCTGTTCGTCATCTTGGGTTGGGGGATACACCATAGTTGAGGAAGACGGTTGATCTTGCTCCAATTTTTCCTGAGGCCGCACATCTCCAATTGACATGGTGCGTATCGCGGCCGTTGGAACGTCTTCTTCATCTACATCATCAAGATCAACAACTTGCTCTCTTGGAGAGCCATTAGTCTCTTCAAATACAACGTCGCTAGAGACTTCAACCAAACCCGATGATTTGTTGAAGACCCTATACGCCTTTGTATTTGAGTCATAACCTAATAAAAACCCTTCTACAGCTTTGGGAGCAATTTTAGAGGTTCTACCTTTCTTCACAAGAATATAACACTTGCTCCCAAATACACGAAAATAAGACACATTGGGTTTGTTACCAGTTAGCAGTTCATATGAAGTCTTCTTGAGGAGGCGGTGAAGATAGACCCTGTTGATGGCGTGGCAAGCCGTGTTCATGGCTTCCGACCAAAAACGCTCGGAGGTCTTGAATTCTCCAAGCATAGTCCTCGCCAAATCGATGAGCGTCCTGTTCTTCCTCTCTACCACACCATTTTGCTGTGGTGTGTAGGGAGTGGAGAACTCGTGCTTGATCCCCTCCTCCTCAAGGAACTCCTCCACTTAAAGATTCTTGAATTCGGACCCATTGTCGCTCCTTATCTTCTTCACCTTGAGCTCAAACTCATTTTGAGATCTCCTGAGGAAGCGCTTGAGGGTCCCTTGGGTTTCAGTTTTATCCTGCAAAAAGAATACCCAAGTGAAGCGGGAAAAATCATCAACTATAACAAGACCATACTTACTTCCTCCTATACTCAGATAGGCGACGGGTCCGAAGAGATCCATATGAAGCATCTCCAAGGGTCTTGATGTTGTCATCGCATTTTTGGTGTGATGAGAGCCTCCCACCTGTTTCCCTGCTTGACAAGCTGCACAAGGTCTATCTTTTTTGAAATATACATTAGTTAGACCTATCACGTGTTCTCCCTTTAGAAGCTTGTGGAGGTTCTTCATCCCCACATGTGCTAAGCGGCGATGCCACAACCAGCCCATGCAAGTCTTAGCCATTAAGCATGCATCTAGACCGGCCTCTTCTTTTGAAAAATCAACCAAATAAAGTTTGTCGTCTAGTACACCCTTAAAAGCTAGTGAACCATCACATCTTCTAAAGACAGACACATCTACATTTGTAAATAGACAATTATATCCCATTTTGCATAATTGACTAATAGATAACAAATTATATCCAAGCGACTCAACTAAAAACACATTAGAAATAGAGTGCTCAGATGAAATAGCAATTTTACCTAACCCTTTTACCTTGCCATGGTTCCCATCACCGAATATTATTGAATCTTGGGAATCCTTGTTCTTGACGTAGGAAGAGAACATCCTCTTTTCCCCCGTCATGTGGTTTGTGCATCCGCTGTCGATAATCCAGCTTGAACCCCGGATGCATAAACCTGCAAGGCAAATTTAGGCTTGGGTCTTAGGTACCCAACTCTTGTTGGGTCCTACAAGGTTAGTCACAATTGTCTTAGGGACCCAAATGCAAGTTTTATCACCCTTGCATTTTGCCCCTAATTTCCTAGCAACTATCTTCCTATCCTTTCTACAAATAGCAAAGGAAGCATTTAAAGCATGATAAATTGTAGAGGGTCCATTCATAACTTTCCTAGGAACATGAACAAAATTCTTTCTAGGCACATGATGAATATTTTTCCTAGGCATATCTCTACCATGCATATAGGAAGAACTGGAAGCAAACATAGAATAAGAATCATAGGCATGTGAATCAAAAGCATTACAACTCCTATGAGACTGTCTTCTATCATTGTACATAAAAGCATGGTTCTTTTTAGTACTACTTGCCATAGGGGCCTTCCCTTTCTCCTTGGCGGAGATGGGAGCCTTATGGCTTGTTAAGTTCTTGGCTTCCCTCTTGAAGCCAAGCCCATCCTTAATTGAGGGGTGTCTACCAACCGTGTAGGCATCCCTAGCAAATTTTAGTTTATCGAAATCACTTTTGCTAGCCTTAAGTTGGGCATTAATACTAGCCATTTCATCATTTAACTTTGCAATAGAAGCTATGTGTTCACTACAAGCATCAATATCAAAATCTTTACATCTATTGCAAATAACAACATTTTCTACACAAGTTGTTGATTTACTAGCTATTTCTAACTTAGCATTCAAATCATCATTAATGCTCCTTAAGCTAGAAATTGTCTCATGGCAAGAAGATAATTCACAAGAAAGCATTTCATTTCTTTTAACTTCTAAAACATGAGATTTTTGTGCTTCTACAAATTTGTCATGTTCTTCATACAATAAATCTTCTTGTTTTTCTAAAAGCCTATTCTTATCATTCAAGGCATCAATCAATTCATTAATTTTATCTACCTTGGTTCTATCTAGGCCCTTAAATAAACATGAATAATCTATTTCATCCTCATCACTAGATTCGTCCTCACTTGAAGAAGCATAAGTAGAGTCTCGAGTACATACCTTCTTTTCCCTTGCCATAAGGCATGTGTGACGCTCGTTGGAGAAGAGGGATGACTTGTTGAAGGCGGTGGCGGCGAGTCCTTCATTGTCGGAGTCAGAGGAGGAGCAATCCGAATCCCACTCCTTTCCTAGATGTGCCTCGCCCTTGGCCTTCTTGTAATTTTTCTTCTTTTCCCTCTTGGTCCCGTGTTCCTGGTCACTTTCATTATCGGGACAGTTAGCAATAAAATGACCAATCTTATCGCATTTGAAGCATGAGCGCTTCCCCTTGGCTTTGGTCTTTCTTGGCTGTCCCTTGCGACCCTTAAGCGCTGTCTTGAAGCGCTTGATGATGAGGGCCATTTCTTCATCGTTTATCCCTGCCGCCTCAACTTGCGCTACCTTGCTAGGTAACGCCTCCTTGCTCCTTGTTGCCTTGAGAGCAATGGGTTGAGGCTCATGGATTCGACCGTTCAACGCGTCATCCACGTACCTCGCCTCCTTGATCATCATTCGCCCGCTTACGAATTTTCCAAGGACTTCTTCGGGCGACATTTTGGTGTACCTGGGATTCTCACGAATATTATTCACCAAATGAGGATCAAGAACGGTAAAGGACCTTAGCATCAGTCGGACGACGTCGTGGTTCGTCCATCGCGTGCTTCCGTAGCTCCTTATTTTGTTGATAAGGGTCTTTAGCCGGTTGTATGTTTGGGTTGGCTCCTCGCCCCTTATCATCGCGAATCGTCCAAGCTCGCTGAGAGCACCTAGAGGGGGGGGTGAATAGGTGATCCTGTAAAAGTTCAAAACTTAAGCCACAAAAACTTGTTAAGGGTTAGCACAAGTATGGCCAAGTGGCTAGAGAGAACTCAAAACACGATAACCACAAGAAAGCAATCACAGAGTTGACACGGTGGTTATCCCGTGGTTCGGCCAAGTACAAAACTTGCCTACTCCACGTTGTGGCGTCCCAACGGACGAGAGTTGCACTCAACTCCTCTCAAGTGATCCAATGATCAACTTGAATACCACGGTGTTTTTCTTTCCTTTGATCTTTTCCCGTTTGCGAGGAATCTCCACAACTTGGAGTCTCTCGCCCTTACAATTGAGTTCACAAAGAATACGGAGTAAGGTGGGAATGAGCAACGCACACAAGACTCGAAAATCAGAGCAACAACACGCACACAAGTCGCAACAAGAGCTCGCAACGCAACACAAAGAGTTCACAACTCCACAAGAGCTCTATATGCTATCACAATGAAACGAATGCGTGAGATTGATGTCTTGGTGCTCAGAAGAGTTGTAGGAATGCTTGGTGTGCTCCTCCATGCGCCTAGGGGTCCCTTTTATAGCCCCAAGGCAGCTAGGAGCCGTTGAGAGCACATCTGGAAGGCTATCCTTGCCTTCTGTCGTCGGGCGCACCGGACAGTCCGGTGCACACCGGACACTGTCCGGTGCCCGATTTCTTTCCTTAACAGGCGCAGCCGACCGTTGCCGACCACTGCAGATCTGGCGCACCGGACAGTCCGGTGCACACCGGACAGTCCGGTGCACACCGGACAGTCCGGTGCTTTCTTCCGACCGTTGGCTCAGCCACGTGTCGCGCGGCGATCGCGCGGCCGACCGTTGGCCCGGCCGACCGTTGGCTCACCGGACAGTCCGGTGCACACCGGACAGTCCGGTGAATTTTAGCCGAAGTTGCCAGAGAAAAACCCGAGAGCGGCCTCTTCGGTCGAGGCAGCCTGGCGCACCGGACACTGTCCGGTGCACCACCGGACACTGTCCGGTGCACCAGACCGAAACAGCCCCTTGGCTGCACACAGCCAAGTCTTCTCTTCTCTTCTTCTTTCTGTTTCTAACACTTAGACAAATATATTAGTACACAAAACCAATGTACTAAGACTTAGAAACATACCTTTGTTGAAGATTTGCACTTTGTTCATCCATGGGCATTGATTTACATTTAAGCACTTGTGTTGACACTCAATCACCAAAATACTTAGAAATGGCCCAAGGGCACATTTCCCTTTCAATCTCCCCCTTTTTGGTGATTTATGCCAACACAACATAAAGCAACTAGAACAAGTGCAAAATCACTTCAAATAAAAACTTAAATTGATTTTGATTCAATTTTGGCATATATGGATCATCCTTTGCCACCACTTGGTTTGTTTTTGCAAATCAAACTCAAATCTCTATCTCTAAGTCAAACACACATGTTGAAGCATAAAGAGAGTCATTCTAAAAGAGATTGATCAAAGATTTCAAAAACTCCCCCTATTTCCCATACTCAATACTTCTCCCCACAAGAAGCCAACTTTTGACAATAGAGACAATAAGAGACAATAAAAGCTTTTGACAAAACAAAAACTCTATCCTACTATTTTCAAAATCTCTCAAGTGGTAGCTGATCCATTTATCGCTTTGGCCTTTATTTTCTCCCCCTTTGGCATCAAGCACCAAAACGGGATCAATCTTGGCCTTTTAACCCCATTGCCTCACCAAAGTCTTCAATTAAGAGCAAATGGCAATAAGATTTCATGAGATGAACTTGGAATTAGTTACCCTCTCATCGGAGTGCAGTGGAAGTCTTTCATGGTCCAAGTCCACCTTTTCCCTTTCAATCCTCCTTCGAGACTAAATCAAGCAAACTCAAGCAAATGGTTAGTCTCAAAGGGTCAAGTTGTAACACATCTCCCCCTAAACATGTGCATCACTTTGCAACGGACTTGTGAGGTCCAGGGAGTGTTGGTACAACTTGAGCACCACAATAAGCAACAAAATGCAGAATGAACCTGATCAAATGCATAAACACATGTATGCTACAATTCAATCCAAGTTCCGCGAATCTAAGACATTTAGCTCACTACGCAGCCTGCAAAAGGTCTTCTTATCTAGAGGCTTGGTAAAGATATCGGCTAGCTGGTTCTCGGTGCTAACATGAAACACTTCGATATCTCCCTTTTGCTGGTGGTCTCTCAAAAAGTGATGCCGGATGTCTATGTGCTTTGTGCGGCTGTGTTCAACAGGATTTTCCGCCATGCGGATAGCACTCTCATTGTCACATAGGAGTGGGACTTTGCTCAGATTGTAGCCAAAGTCCCTGAGGGTTTGCCTCATCCAAAGTAGTTGCGCGCAACACTGTCCTGCGGCAACATACTCGGCCTCAGCGGTGGATAGGGCAACGGAGGTTTGTTTCTTAGAGTTCCATGACACCAGGGACCTTCCTAAGAATTGGCACGTCCCCGATGTACTCTTCCTATCGACCTTACATCCAGCATAGTCGGAGTCTGAGTATCCAACTAAGTCAAAGGTAGACCCCTTTGGATACCAGAGCCCGAAGCAAGGCGTAGCAACTAAATATCTAAGAATTCGCTTCACCGCCACTAAGTGACATTCCTTAGGATCGGATTGAAATCTAGCACACATGCATACGCTAAGCATAATATCCGGTCTACTAGCACATAAGTAAAGCAAAGAACCTATCATTGACCGGTATGCTTTTTGATCAATGGACTTACCTCCTTTGTTGAGGTCGGTGTGTCCGTCGGTCCCCATCGGAGTCTTTGCGGGCTTGGCGTCCTTCATCCCAAACCGCTTTAGCAGATCTTGCGTGTACTTCGTTTGGGAGATGAAGGTGCCGTCCTTGAGTTGCTTCACTTGGAACCCAAGGAAGTAGTTCAACTCGCCCATCATCGACATCTCGAATTTCTGCGTCATCACCCTGCTAAACTCTTCACAAGACTTTTGGTTAGTAGAACCAAATATTATGTCATCGACATAAATTTGGCACACAAACAAATCACCATCACATGTCTTTGTAAAAAGAGTTGGATCGGCTTTCCCAACCTTGAAAGCATTAGCAATTAAAAAGCCTCTAAGGCATTCATACCATGCTCTTGGGGCTTGCTTAAGTCCATAGAGCGCCTTAGAGAGCTTACACACATGGTCGGGGTACCGTTCATCCTCGAAGCCAGGGGGTTGCTCCACGTACACCTCCTCCTTGATTGGCCCGTTGAGGAAAGCGCTCTTCACATCCATTTGAAACAACCTGAAAGAATGGTGAGCGGCATATGCTAGCAAGATTCGAATTGACTCTAGCCTAGCCACAGGAGCAAAGGTCTCCTCGAAATCCAAACCTGCGACTTGGGCATAACCTTTTGCCACAAGTCGAGCCTTGTTCCTCGTCACCACCCCGTGCTCGTCCTGTTTGTTGCGGAACACCCACTTGGTTCCCACAACATTTTGCTTCGGACGAGGCACCAGTGTCCAAACTTCATTGCGCTTGAAGTTGTTTAACTCCTCTTGCATGGCCAACACCCAGTCTGGATCTAGCAAGGCCTCTTCTACCCTGAAAGGCTCAATAGAAGAGACAAAGGAGTAATGCTCACAAAAATTAACTAATCGAGATCGAGTAGTTACTCCCTTGCTAATGTCACCCAGAATTTGGTCGACGGGATGATCCCTTTGAATCATCGCTCGAACTTGGGTTGGAGGTGCCGGTTGCGCTTCTTCCTCCATTACGTTATCATCTTGTGCTCCCCCTTGATCACACGCCTCCTTATGATGAACCTGTTCATCGTCTTGAGTCGGGGGATGCACCATAATTGAGGAAGAGGGTTGATCTTGCTCATCTTGTTCCTGTGGCCGTACTTCTCCAATCGCCATGGTTCGTATAGCGGCTGTCGGAACATCTTCTTCATCATCACAATCAACAACTTGCTCTCTTGAAGAGCCATTAGTCTCATCAAATACAACGTCGCTAGAGACTTCAACCAAACCCGATGATTTGTTGAAGACTCTATACGCCTTTGTATTTGAGTCATAACCTAATAAAAACCCTTCTACAGCTTTGGGAGCAAACTTAGAATTTCTACCCTTCTTCACTAGAATGTAGCATTTACTCCCAAATACACGAAAGTACGATACATTGGGTTTGTTACCGGTTAGTAGCTCATACGACGTCTTCTTGAGGAGGCGATGAAGGTAGACCCTGTTGATGGCGTGGCAAGCAGTGTTAACGGCTTCCGTCCAAAAGCACTCGGGGGTCTTGAACTCTCCTAGCATCGTCCTCGCCATGTCGATGAGCGTCCTGTTCTTCCTCTCTACCACACCATTTTGCTGTGGTGTGTAGGGAGCGGAGAACTCGTGCTTGATTCCTTCATCTTCAAGGAACTCCTCCACTTGAAGGTTCTTGAACTCGGACCCGTTGTCGCTCCTTATCTTCTTCACCTTGAGCTCAAACTCATTTTGAGCTCTCCTGAGAAAGCGCTTGAGGGTCCCTTGGGTTTCAGACTTATCCTGCAAAAAGAACACCCAAGTGAAGCGGGAAAAGTCATCAACAATAACTAAACCATACTTACTCCCTCCTATGCTCAGATAGGCGACGGGTCCGAAGAGGTCCATATGCAGCAGCTCCAGGGGTCTTGAAGTGGTCATCACATTCTTGCTGTGATGTGCTCCTCCCACCTGTTTCCCTGCTTGACAAGCTGCACAAGGTCTATCTTTTTCGAAATGAACATTGGTTAGACCTATCACATGTTCTCCCTTTAGAAGTTTGTGGAGGTTCTTCATCCCCACATGTGCTAAGCGGCGATGCCACAGCCAGCCCATGCTAGTCTTAGCTATTAAGCATGCATCTAGACCGACCTCTTCTTTTGCAAAATCAACTAAATAAAGTTTGCCGTCTAATACACCCTTAAAAGCTAGTGAACCATCACTTCTTCTAAAGACAGACACATCTACATTTGTAAATAGACAGTTATACCCCATATGACATAATTGACTAACAGATAGCAAATTATATCCAAGACTCTCTACTAAAAATACATTAGATATGGAGTGCTCATTAGAAATTGCAATTTTACCTAAACCTTTTACCTTGCCTTGATTCCCATCACCGAATACAATTGAATCTTGGGAATCTTTATTCTTGACGTAGGAGGTGAACATCTTCTTCTCCCCCGTCATATGGTTTGTGCATCCGCTGTCGATAATCCAGCTTAAACCCCCGGATGCATAAACCTGCAAGGCAAATTTAGGCTTGGGACTTAGGTACCCAACTCTTGTTGGGTCCTACAAGGTTAGTCACAATTTCCTTAGGGACCCAAATGCAAGTTTTATCACCTTTGCATTTTGCCCCTAACTTCCTAGCAATTACTTTTCTATCCTTTCTACAAATTGCAAATGAAGTATTCAAAGCACAATAAATTGTAGAAGGTTCATTCACTACTTTCCTAGGAGCATGAATAACATTCTTTCTAGGCACATGATGAATAGCATTTCTCCTAGACATATTTCTACCATGCATAACATGAGAACTAGAAGCAGTCATAGCATAAGAGTCATAAGCATGTGAATCAAACACATCATGACCTCTAAAAGCATTTCTAGAATATCTCCTATCATAGTACATAAAAGCATGGTTCTTTTGCACATTACTAGCCATAGGGGCCTTCCCTTTCTCCTTGGCGAGAATGGGAGCCTTATGGCTTGTTAAGTTCTTAGCTTCTCTCTTGAAGCCAAGTCCATCCTTAATTGAGGGGTGTCTGCCAATTGTGTAGGCATCCCTTGCAAATTTTAGCTTATCAAAATCATTCTTGCTAGTCTTAAGTTGAGCATTAAGACTAGCCAGTTCATCATTAAGCTTGGAAATTGAAACTAGGTGTTCACTACAAGCATCAATGTCAAAATCTTTACACCTAGTACAAATTTCAACATGTTCTACACAAGAATTGGATTTATTTGCTACTTCTAATTTAGCATTTAAATCATTGTTGACACCTTTCAAAGTAGAAATGGTTTCATGACAAGTAGATAGTTCAAAAGAAAGCATTTCATTTCTTTTAACTTCTAAAGTATAGGATTTTTGTGCCTCAACAAATTTATCATGCTCTTCATACAACAAATCCTCTTGCTTTTCTAAAAGTATATTCTTTTCATTCAAGGCATCAATTAATTCATTAATTTTGTCTATCTTAGATCTATCTAAGCCCTTGAACAAACATGAATAATCTACTTCATCCTCATCACTAGATTCGTCCTCACTTGAAGAAGCATAGGTAGAGTTGCGAGTACATACCTTCTTCTCCCTTGCCATAAGGCATGTGTGACGCTCGTTGGGGAAGAGGGTTGATTTGTTGAAGGCGGTGGCGGCGAGTCCTTCATTGTCGGAGTCGGACGAGGAGCAATCCGAGTCCCACTCCTTGCCTAGATGCGCCTCGCCCTTTGCCTTCTTGTAATGCTTCTTCTTTTCCCTCTTGTTTCCCTTTTCCTGGTCACTATCATTATCGGGACAGTTAGCAATAAAATGACCAAGCTTACCGCATTTGAAGCATGATCGCTTCCCCTTGGTCTTAGTCTTGCTCGGCTGTCCATTGCGACCCTTTAGCACCGTCTTGAATCTCTTGATAATGAGGGCCATTTCTTCTTCATTAAGACCGGCCGCCTCAATTTGCGCCACCTTGCTGGGTAGCGCCTCCTTGTTCCTTGTGGCTTTGAGAGCAAAAGGTTGCGGCTCGTTGATCGGTCCATTCAAGGCGTCGTCCACATACCTTGCCTCCTTGATCATCATTCGCCCGCTGACGAATTTTCCTAGGACTTCTTCGGGCGACATTTTGGTGTACCTGGGATTCTCACGAATATTATTCACCAAATGAGGATCAAGAACGGTAAAGGACCTGAGCATTAGTCGGACGACGTCGTGGTCCGTCCATCGCGTGCTTCCGTAGCTCCTTATTTTGTTGATAAGGGTCTTGAGCCGGTTGTATGTCTGAGTTGGCTCCTCGCCCCTTATCATCGCGAACCGTCCAAGCTCGCCCTCCACCAACTCCATTTTGGTGAGCAAGGTAGCGTCATTTCCCTCATGAGAGATCTTGAGGGTATCCCAGATTTGCTTGGCGTTATCCAAGCCACTCACTTTATTATATTCATCCCTGCACAATGAGGCTAGAAGAACAGTAGTAGCTTGTGCATTCTTATGGATTTGCTCATTAATGAATATAGGACTATCCGAACTATTAAAGTGCATTCCACTATCTACAATCTCCCATATGCTAGGATGGAGAGAGAATAGGTGACTACGCATTTTGTGGCTCCAAAATCCGTAGTCCTCCCCATCAAAGTGTGGGGGCTTGCCGAGTGGAATAGAAAGCAAATGTGAATTTGAACTTTGCGGAATACGAGAGTAGTCAAAAGAAAAGTTAGAATTAACCGGTTTCCTTTGTCTGTCGTGGTCGTCGTCCTTTTGGGAAGAAGAGGACTCATCGCTGTCGTAGTAGACGATCTCCTTGATGCGTCTTGTCTTCTTCTTCTTCCCATCTCTTCGCTTGTGGCCCGAGCCCGAGTCATTGGACTTGTCATCCCTTGGCTCGTTGACGAAGGACTCCTTCTCCTTGTCGTTGATCACAATTCCCTTCCCCTTAGGATCCATCTCTTCGGGCGGTTAGTCCCTTTCTTGAAGAGAACGGCTCTGATACCAATTGAGAGCACCTAGAGGGGGGGGGTGAATAGGTGATCCTGTAAAAGTTCAAAACTTAAGCCACAAAAACTTGTTAAGGGTTAGCACAAGTATGGCCAAGTGGCTAGAGAGAACTCAAAACACGATAACCACAAGAAAGCAATCACAGAGTTGACACGGTGGTTATCCCGTGGTTCGGCCAAGTACAAAACTTGCCTACTCCACGTTGTGGCGTCCCAACGGACGAGAGTTGCACTCAACTCCTCTCAAGTGATCCAATGATCAACTTGAATACCACGGTGTTTTTCTTTCCTTTGATCTTTTCCCGTTTGCGAGGAATCTCCACAACTTGGAGTCTCTCGCCCTTACAATTGAGTTCACAAAGAATACGGAGTAAGGTGGGAATGAGCAACGCACACAAGACTCGAAAATCAGAGCAACAACACGCACACAAGTCGCAACAAGAGCTCGCAACGCAACACAAAGAGTTCACAACTCCACAAGAGCTCTATATGCTATCACAATGAAACGAATGCGTGAGATTGATGTCTTGGTGCTCAGAAGAGTTGTAGGAATGCTTGGTGTGCTCCTCCATGCGCCTAGGGGTCCCTTTTATAGCCCCAAGGCAGCTAGGAGCCGTTGAGAGCACATCTGGAAGGCTATCCTTGCCTTCTGTCGTCGGGCGCACCGGACAGTCCGGTGCACACTGGACACTGTCCGGTGCCCGATTTCTTTCCTTAACAGGCGCAGCCGACCGTTGCCGACCACTGCAGATCTGGCGCACCGGACAGTCCGGTGCACACCGGACAGTCCGGTGCTTTCTTCCGACCGTTGGCTCAGCCACGTGTCGCGCGGCGATCGCGCGGCCGACCGTTGGCCCGGCCGACCGTTGGCTCACCGGACAGTCCGGTGCACACCGGACAGTCCGGTGAATTTTAGCCGAAGTTGCCAGAGAAAAACCCGAGAGCGGCCTCTTCGGTCGAGGCAGCCTGGCGCACCGGACACTGTCCGGTGCACCACCGGACACTGTCCGGTGCACCACCGGACAGTCCGGTGCCCCAGACCGAAACAGCCCCTTGGCTGCACACAGCCAAGTCTTCTCTTCTCTTCTTCTTTCTGTTTCTAACACTTAGACAAATATATTAGTACACAAAACCAATGTACTAAGACTTAGAAACATACCTTTGTTGAAGATTTGCACTTTGTTCATCCATGGGCATTGATTTACATTTAAGCACTTGTGTTGACACTCAATCACCAAAATACTTAGAAATGGCCCAAGGGCACATTTCCCTTTCACTCGCCCTCCACCAACTCCATCTTGGTGAGCAAGGTGACGTCATTCCCCTCATGAGAGATCCTGAGGGTGTCCCAAATTTGCTTGGCATTGTCCAAGCCGCTCACCTTATGATATTCGTCCCTACACAGAGAGGCTAACAACACAGTAGTAGCTTGTGCATTTCTATGAATCTGTTCATTTATAAACGTAGGACTATCCGAGCTATCAAATTTCATTCCACTTTCCACAATCTCCCAAATGCTTGGATGGAGAGAGAATAGGTGACTACGCATTTTGTGGCTCCAAAATCCGTAGTCCTCTCCATCAAAGTGAGGAGGTTTGCCAAGTGGAATGGAGAGCAAATGTGAATTTGAACTTTGAGGAATACGCGAATAATCAAAAGAAAAGTTTGAGTTAACCGTCTTTCGTTTGTCGTAGTCATTGTCGTCGTTGTCCTTATGAGAGGAAGTGGACTCATCATTGTCGTCGTAATAGACGATCTCCTTGATGCGTCTCGTCTTCTTCTTCCTTCCATCTTTTCGTCTATGGCCCGAGCCCAAGTCGGTAGGCTTATCATCCTTAGGCTCGTTGATGAAGGACTCCTTCTCTTTGTCGTTGATCACGATTCCCTTCCCCTTAGGATCCATCTCTTCGGGCGATTAGTCCCTTTGCAAAGAGAACGGCTCTGATACCAATTGAGAGCACCTAGAGGGGGGGTGAATAGGTGATCCTGTCAAACTTAAAACTTAAGCCACAAAACTTGGTTAAGTGTTAGCAAAATAATTGCCAAGTGGCTAGAGATGAGTCTCAACAAAACAAAATAACCACAAGAAATCAATCACAGAGATGGCACGGTGGTTATCCCGTGGTTTGGCCAAGACCAACGCTTGCCTACTCCACGTTGTGGCGTCCCAACGGACGAGGGTTGCAATCAACCCCTCTCAAGCGGTCCAAAGACCCACTTGAATACCACGGTGTTTTGCTTGCTTTTCTTAATCCCGTTCGCGAGGAATCTCCACAACTTGGAGCCTCTCGCCCTTACACTTGAAGTTCACAAATAAGCACGGAGCAAGGGAGGGATTAGCAACGCACACAAGACACAAAAATCAGAGTGTCAACACGCACACAAGTCGCAACAAGAGCTCGCAACACAACCCAATGAGTTCACAACTCCACTAGAGCTCTATATGCTATCACAAGGAAACGAATGCGCGGAATTGAGGTCTTGGTGCTTAGGAATGTTGTAGGAATGCTTGGTGTGCTCCTCCATGCGCCTAGGGGTCCCTTTTATAGCCCCAAGGCAGCTAGGAGCCGTTGAGAACAATCCTGAAAGGCAGATCTTGTCTTCTGTCGACTGGCGCACCGGACAATCCGGTGCACCACCGGACATCCACTGTTCACTGTCCGGTGCAGATTGCTTTCCTTATTTGGCGAAGCCGACCGTTGGAGTCTGAGAGCCGTTGGCGCACCGGACACTGTCCGGTGCACACCGGACAGTCCGGTGCACCAATGTGACTGTTGGCTCGGCCACGCGTCACGCGCGGAATCCTCGGTCGACCGTTGCCCCGGCTGACTGTTGACTCACCGGACAGTCCGGTGCACGACCGGACAGACTGGTGAATTTTAGCCGTACGCCGTTGAAGGTTTCCCGAGAGCGACGAGTTCGCCTATGAACTGCTCACCGGACAGTCCGGTGCACCACCGGACAGTCCGGTGATTTATAGCCGTACACCACCGTCGAAGTCCCGAGAGCAGCCTGTTCGCCCGAGCCAGCCTGGCGCACCGGACACTGTCCGGTGCCCACAGGACAGTCCGGTGAACCCAGACTGAGCAGACTTTGGCTGAACTTAGCCATCTCTTCTCCAACTCGATTTTTTCTATTTCCAGCACTTAGGCACAATACATTAGTCCATAAAATAATGTACTAAGTCTAGAAACATACCTTTTGACATGTTTTGCACTTTGTCCACACCTTTGCATAGATTAGCACAAAAGCATTTGTGTTGGCACTCAATCACCAAAATACTTAGAAATGGCCCAAGGGCACATTTCCCTTTCAAAAGGAGTAACTATAAATAACAAAAAAATCCTCCAAGATTCGAAGAGCGATCGCCAGACCAATCAGACAATCGTAAATCGTAGCAATCTTTACATGTAGTGCAGTGACGATCAGTCGAGGTCTCGAGGAGCAGTGCATGCTCGCCTTATGTCTTTTAGGGCTTGTTCGGTTAGTGAAAGGGAAATAAGGTTAACTTTTTCCCACAAATAATTTTGGTGGTTAAATGTCCAACACAAATATTAGACTAACTAGTTTACTCTAGAATATATGTTCTACAGGTGTATAAAGGTTCAACACAAACCAATAAAAAAATAAAGTTAGTGTTCAAATTCATAGGAGCAAAGAAACCGAGTGTACTCTGGTCTGGCGCACCGGAGTGTCCGGAGTGCCACCGGACAGTGTCCGGTGCACCAGGGCCGAACTAGAACGCACTGACCACTCTCGGGTTTCTTCAGGCGTGTTCCGCTATAATTCACCGGACTGTCCTGTGTGCCACCGGACTGTCTGGTGCACCAGCGGAGCAATGACTCCTTCGTGCATGAAAGGGAAATGTGCCCTTGGGCCATTTCTATAATGTTTTGGTGATTAAGTGTTCAACACATAGTGAGTGAGATATTATGTGCCAAACAAGCAAAAATTGCAAATCATGTAACAAGGTACGTTTCTAAACTTAGTACACTGTTTTAAGTACTAACATATTTTGTCTAAGTGCTAGAAACAGAGAAAAGAAAAGAAGAAAAGGATTGCAAGTGACTTGGCTGTGTACAGCCAAAGTCCAGCTCAGTTTGGCACACCGGACTGTCCGGTGGTGCACCGGACAGTGTCCGGTGCGCCAGGCTGAACTTCGGTGAACCGGCCGCTCTCGAGAAAAGTTTGGCGACGTACGACTATAATTCATCGGACTATCTGGTGGTGCACCGGACTGTCCGGTGAGTCAACGATTGCCTGCGCCAACGGTCGGCCGCGCAATCTTCGCGCGACGCGTGGCCCGCACCAACAGTCGGCGGGGGGCACCGGACTGTCCGGTGTACACCGGACAGTGTCCGGTGCGCCAACCGATCCCGTGGACCAACGGTCGGATGCGCTAGAAAAGGAAGGAGATCGCGCACCAGATAGCTACAGTGACTGTCCGGTGCGCCACCCGACAGAAGGCAACTTTGGCCTTCCTTGTTGGTTTTCAACGGCTCCTAGCTGCCTTGGGGCTATAAAAGGGACCCCTAGGCGCATGGAGGAGTCAACCCAAGCATTCACTAAGCATTCTAAGTCTCCCACACTCCGTCTCCGCGCACTTGATCGATTGTGTTAGTGATTTGAGCTCCGTTCTAGTTGTGAACTCTTTGTGCTTCATTTTGAGCTCAAGTCTTAGCTTGTGTGCGTGTGTGTTGCTCCCCAACCTTACTCTTATGCTTTCATTGTGATCTTTGTTGTAAGGGTGAGAGACTCCAACTTGTGGAGATTCCTCACAAACGGGAAAAGATATAAGGAAGAAAAACTGTGGTATTCAAGTTGATCATTGGATCACTTGAAAGGGGTTGAGTGCAACCCTCGTCCATTAGGAAGCCACAACGTGGAAGTAGGCAAGTGTTACTTGGCCGAACCATGGGATAAAATCGCGTGTCTCTTGTGTTGATCTCTTTGTGACTGTTTTGCCCACAAGAACTTGCTTCTCAACTACTTAGTCACACTAACATTTCTATAACCAAGTTTTGTGGCTATTTAGAGTTGAATTTTGCAGGATCACCTATTCACCCCCCTCTAGGTGCTCTCAATTGGTATCGGAGCCGTTCTCTTCACGTAAGGGACTAATCGCCCAAAGAGATGGATCCTAAGGGAAAGGGGATGATGGTCAACGATAAGGAGAAGGAGTCCATCTTTAACGAGCCAAGAGATGACAAGCCCACTGACTCTGGCTCGAGTCACAAGAAGAAGGACGGGAAGAAGAAGAGGCGCATCAAGAAGATCGTCTACTACGACAGCGATGAATCTTCTTCACCAAGAGACGACGATGACTATGACTCGTCTAAAAAGAAACCGGTTAATTCAAATTATTCATTTGATTATTCTTGTATTCCATTCAATTCCAATGCTCATTTGCTTTCAATTCCACTTGGTAAACCTCCACACTTTCATAGAGAGAACTACTCCTTTTGGAGTCACAAAATGCGTAGTCACTTATTTTCTCTCCATCCTAGTATTTGGGAGATAGTTGAAAATGGAATGCACTTTGATAGTACGAATAACCCTTTATTTATTAATGGGCAAATTCATAAGAATGCACAAGCTACCACTGTTTTGCTAGCATCCTTGTGCAGGGACGAATACAACAAGGTGAGCGGCTTGGACAATGCCAAGCAAATCTGGGACACCCTCAAAATATCATATGAGGGAAACGATGCCACCATGATCACCAAAATGGAGTTGGTGGAAGGCGAGCTGGGAAGGTTCGCGATGATCAGGGGAGAGGAGCCAACACAAACGTACAACAGGCTCAAGACCCTGGTCAACAAGATTAGGAGCTATGGAAGCACAAGATGGACGGACCACGACGTCGTCCGACTTATGCTCAGGTCTTTTACTGTTATTGACCCTCATCTTGTGAACCTCATTCGTGAAAATCCCAGGTACACAAAGATGATGCCCGAGGAGATACTCAGAAAATTCGTGAGTGGGCGCATGATGGTAAAAGAGGAACGATATGTGGATGACGCCTTGAACGGACCACTACCCGTCTACGAGCCGCAGCTCGTTGCGCTCAAGGCAACAAGCAGCAAGGAGGCTATTGGGGACTTGTTCTCAAATGCTATGAATTAAGAACAAGGCAACACAAGATGTTAAAGGTTAATGTCCTTCGTCCTTCGAAGTATTATCTCCCTTGGGATATAATGATCTTCAGACGAAGGTTATGAAGGACGTACCTTCATCATTGCAGTATATGTTAATGAAAGAAGAAGAATAAAGTGAAATATGTAAGACAACATGAATAATCATATGGCATCATTGATATGTATTCCTTCTATTAATTGTAAATAAACAGGAACCATATTGAATTACATTTATACCTTCGGCTTAGAAGGTAAAAGTCCAAGCGTGACGCACGGGGTAAATACAAGTCAGCGTGAACAGTACGGGGGACTGTTCATCTATTTATAGTCACAGGACGCAGCCTGTGAGAAATTACATTCATGCCCTTTACATTCATTGTTAACTAATATTCAACTCTATGAGGACTAGATAGCCTTTTCCCCTTTAAGTCGGTTCCTTTCTCCGCCACTTAGCTGAAGCTCCTTCATACGTAGCTTCGGAGCAATTCCAGCCTTCGTCACGATCATGCTTTTAGCCCGAGTTCGAAGGTACCTGTTCATATGCTATACTTGAAAGGTTTTTGTTAGATCTCGTTTTTGAGAACCTTCGGAGGACAAAGGCCCCCAACAGTAGCCCCTCACAGTATTAATTTATTTTAAGATAACGAATTCAGACTGCGACATGGACGAAGGCCTTAAGCCGAAGGTCCGAAAAAACACCTTCCCTTTGCTAGAATAGCAACAATCAATGACAGACGGGCCCCCCAATTTGGAGCGTGCCGAGCGTATAAATAAGAACTCGTACCGAGCTCATTTGGTATGTTGCTTGTGCAACTTGCTTTATTTTGTCAATTTTCATAGCTCTTGCTCACTTACGCCTGCTAGTTTTTCAAGCTTTTTGAGCTTCGGTTAGAAAGACACATTTTCGTCATCTCTGAAGGAAAAGATGTCTCAAGACAAGAAGGTTGTCGCTGAGACGAAGCTTGCTGAAGAGGAGAAATTTCTTGAGGAGAAGAAGGCTGTGAATCCATACATTGCTGGTTTTGTTGAGTCAATGGCAAAAACAAACACAGAAAAGATTACTAAGGAAATATTGGAGGGCCTGTCTGAGGATACTGGTGACAGTGATAGTTATGATGCAGAAAGTGGTGGCGAAGATTCTGAGGATCGACCCTGGAGGCCTGGCCATACAATTTTCGGAAAATCTTCCATTAAGCAAAGTCACCTCGAAAACATGAGGGGAAGATACTTTTGAGATATGTATATTGTGAGAGTTGGTGGAGACAACAAAGTCCCTGCCCCTGAGGAAGACGAAGTAGTGATTTACCGAAGCTTCTTCAAGGCTGGGCTTCGGTTTCCATTGAGCAGGTTTGTGGTCGAAGTGCTGAAAATTTATCAGATTTATCTTCATCAGATAACCTCCGAAGCTGTTATTAGAATGAGGATTTTTGTTTGGGTGGTGAGAAGCCAGGGACTGGAGCCCAGCGCAAAATGCTTTTGCAGTATGCACGAGCTTGTGTACGAGACGAAGGCCATGGGCAAAGAACAATATCATAACAATTTTGGTTGCTACGGATTTGCCGCCCGCCCCAATGCAAGCTACCCGGTGCCAACATACCGGCAAAGGTGGCTCGGGGCCTGGATGGAGGAATGGTTTTATGTGAAAAATGACTTGAAGGCAAGAGAAGATATCAAGGAAGTTATTATGCGCCCCATTTGGTCCCGCTTCGGCCTCCGAAGGCCGAAGGTTGAAATTGACGAAGCCGTCGAAGCATGTCAAAAGGCATTTGGTACTGTCTGCTTCTTTATTGGTACAAGAGATTTGGTTCAAGAGCACATAGCATACAGGGTATGGCCACTTATAGAGAGCTGGGAAATGCCGAAGGAAACCGTCACCAAATCTAGTGAAGGTGATTTGGTCCGGCTGAAGTACACATTCAGATATGGGGATAGATTCGATGAACCGAACGATGACTGGCTAAAATGCATTGAAGTTACCAGTGATGAGCTGCTTGGATCATATTCCAAGGCGGAAGATAATGCATTGTCCACAGCCTTCGGAGGCCGAGGAAAAAAGAGATTGAACATAGTTTTTGACGCTATTGGCTTTGTTTACCCGGACTACCATTATCCATTGTGAGGATAGGGAAAGAATAGGAAACCTGCTGCTTCGGCCACTCTAGACGAGCCTGCACCGAAGGGCAAAAAATTGAAGGTCCTTACCCACCGGCCACGCTGAAAGTAGCCTAGAGGGGGTTGAATAGGCTACACCTGAAATTTTTCACTAAAAACTTCGAGATAGGTCAAATTAAAGTTGCACTAGTGCAAACTGGTTCAGTTGATTTTGTTTACAACTGAACAAGTTTGAACCTGCTCAACTTAGATTAAATAATCAGTTAAACAAATATGACGAAATAGTGAAAGATTTTGCTAACGACTTGCCCTACAGAAAATCCACTTAAATAGATGAATATGAACCAACCAACAATTTAAGGCACTTAACAAGAACGCACAAGAACACGCGATTTAACCCGAGGTTCGGCAACCACCACAAAGGTGTCCTACTCCTCGTTGAGGAGCCCACAAAGGGTCGGGTCTTTTCCAACCCTAATCCTCCACAAGCCGACCACCAAGGTCAAGACAATCTTTTCTCAAATTTGCTCAAAGAGCGGGTAATACAAACTTCTTGGGGTCGTCCACAAATTTAGAGACTCCCAAGCAACCTCTAACCGTCTAAGAACACAAGGCTCCAAGAGTAACAAATCCACACAAGGTTAAGTTTGCAATGAGCTCAAGAACAAAGAGAATGGGAGAATCAAGATGAAATTGACAGCGCGTTAGATGGACTTCACCTCACACCAAGGATCCTTCAAGCGATTGAAGGAGATGCGATTTCGGGTGTGAGATGTGTATTGAATGCCCTTGTTTGGAGTTTGGTCAGCTGAGGAATCATGGAGAGAGCAGAAGTTATGAAGAGAGAGAGAGAGTGTGTGTGGGGGTATTTAAAGGATCCCCCAAAAGCTGGCAGCCGTTGGGAGAAAAGTGCCAAAAACCGGTTGAACCGGTTTGTAAACCGGTTGAACCGGTTACTGTCACACCCGGGTTTCGGGGCACCAAGACCCGGGCGCGAACATAATCACGAGGTGTGCTGGGACCAAGTCTCACACATATGATGAATCATGGCACAGGATCGAATGTCACATCTTTACTATATAACAGGAATTCTATACAAAATAAATAATTACATTATAAGGAGACAACGATCCAATAACCCAAAGTTGACTGGGAGACGACGGCCTAGACCTCTCATGAACTCGTCACAGCATCCTCCATGCGCCTCATCCTATGGTACCTGTTCTTGACCTGTGGGGGTGTGAGACAGCAAGAGTGAGCTCACATACGTTCATAGCTCAACAAGTTGTGGGGAATAATGTGCATGAACTCGCCAAAGGTGGGAGCTCATGAAGTGTAAGGCTTACCAAAGAGGATGGTTGAAGCTGAGCATTGCTTTTAAAGTTCGTCAAAATTTTATTAGCAATAACTAAGTATAAGTAAATACCAAACCCAATTAAGTAGTAGAACAAAAGTAACAACATCACCTGCGATGCAATGCATATGACAAGTTGAATTTAGTTCCATAAATTAATCATGTGAGGGTCCGAGCTGCTCATGATCGTGAGCACGACTGATATACCAGTTTTACACTCTGCAGAGGTTGCGCATCTTTACCCACAAGTCATGTTACCCATCTACCAAGGGATCGCGACTTCCCATACACCTCTACCGAGGAGGCGAGGCAGGGTAACACTACGAGGCCTTTACAAAGTTCCACTAGCTTCAGAAAACCCGCTACAGTTTATAGGAAGCTCCAATGCAGGGACCCCTCGTATGACCGCCATCGCAGCAAAATCATCCCAAGGGCCTCCCTACACTGACCACTCCCCTACTGCCCTTGCCCCTTTCGGGTAAGGTAGTCTTCCACTAGCTTTCCTAATTAATCAGCCAAGGGCGTCCCATTAAATCCTTGTGGTAGCACTGTTTTCCCGGGTGGTCGCTCCATGTTCTAATTAACATAATGATCTTATCATGAACAGTAATAATAAACAGATAATAAAAGTGTGATCATGAATAATGTATCTTCATACCCAAAACCACATAAAGCACTAGCAAGTACTACCCAAAAAGTTCAGTGGTAAACAAGGTATAAAGATAGACAAACTAGGGTAACCTATTGGGTCCCATCAAAATTAACCTATGCAAATCATTATGATTAATTAGAACATGAGTGGGTAAAAAGAAGTGATCAAGGGCACAACTTGCCTGGGACTTGAGATTCCAGGTACCAACTTGCTCCTCAGATAACATGTGTCCTCACCGCTAAACGTAGCAATACAGACAAACATGGTATAGGCAAAATTAACATTACACCAAACATATATGCAAAATACATAATAATGATCTACATATTGAAATAAGATCACAAGAACAGGAATTATTAATTTTGGAGTTATAGATTTTAAGTTATGGATTTCTAAAGATTTTATGTGCTTTGTGCAAGATTAAATAGGATATAAATTTTATTGTGATATTCATGTCAAAACAGTGGTACTAAATGATAAAAAATAATATTACCAACTTATAGAAATTGGAATGGATTAATTTGGACTTAATATGAATTTCCTATGAACTATACAAGTTTCTAGAATTATTTTTGTATTAAAAATCATTTTCTATAATTAATTTTCTATTTTTATTGATCTCTATATTGGGCGTCAAAAACAGAGGAACGCAGGGGTTAACATGCAAAATGACCCAAGACTCAGTATTCCCACAGTGTGGACTGCGGGCTGTTTCTGAATAAATCTAGGGGCTCATATGCAAATAGTCCATGGTGAAGCGGTATGGTCGTGGCTGAGCCGTTGGATCCGGAATTGATGGCACCGATTAGATCTTCACTAGGTGAACTGGTACGCCATCGCAATCCTTGGATCCAGAATCCACGTCCGAGGTTTTATGAAACGAGAGTTAATCCTACCCCTCCGATCAGATCGGACAGCCCACAACAGCCGATTCCAATCGATTCACTAGCACAAATCTGGGCCACCCATCACAAATTGAACGGCCAGATGGCCGTCTCCTACCTACCAATCTAAGGACGGCTGCGCCACCAGTGCTTACGCGGCGGTGCCATGGCCGATCCCCCCCCCCCAAAAATCCATAACCCGGACGAATCTTCAATTTGAACGTTGCTACACTGAGCCTTGATGATCACGAGCACAAAGAGATAAGTCTCACCGGTTATCGCGGCGTGGAGGGCACCGGCCACGGTGCAGCACGGCCCGCGGCGGAGCAGAGGCATCAGAGAGCAATTCCGGCGACTACAGGGTCCTTCCGTCTCCCCTGATGCCCCCATAAGCTTCCCTGCATATCGCCGAACCCCACCGTGCACCAATCGAGCCCCCAGCAACGGTATGTCTCCAATTAGCCGATGGCGGCGCGACGGCAACCCATCCACCCTCCGCCAACATCGATGGTGGCTAGAATAGTCAACTGCTGGGGGTAACACCCGATTGGTTGGGTCCAGGGTTCGTGGTGGCCACACATTTATTCTTGGGAGGCGAAGGATTCCGGCCAGGAGGTGCCGAGCACCGCGGACGGACTCCGTGTTTCGCGGTCAAGTTCAGAGAGGTTCTGTTATGGGGATGCTTCCGACCGATGGGGCCCACCTGGCGGTGACAAAACGAAAGGTACACGCGCGGCTAGGGGAGTCTGGCCAGTGGACCCAGGGGCGGTGACAGACCAAGAAGCAGATGCGTGTGTGGCACAATGGCTGGCAAGCGGGGCCTAGATGCCAGCGCCTGGAATCTAGGGTTTAGCACGCACCAGAGTGGACGTGGGGTTGGGCCGCGTGGAGAGGGAAATAGTGCAGTGGGCCGAGCTAAAGGGATTTGGCCCAACGAGGTAAGGCTTTCTTCTTCTTTTTTTTTCTTTTCTCCTATTTTTCTGATTTCTATTTTCAAAAACCAAACTCAAGTTTACATTCCAATTTTTTTACTTTTAGATGCACAAATAAAACATCAGCATGAGTGAAAAACTTTATATTATTTTTATTATTATTCTTATTATTTATATACAGTTGTTTTAGTTATTTTATACATGATTCCAATCATAAAATAGAGAATAGTTCACATTTTAGTGAAATATAAATTATATTGTAGATTATATATTAAGGAATAGTTTAATCATAATTCTTATATATAATTTCAATCCAAGAATACTTTAATTTATAAAAAACATATTAATTTTGGGGTAGTAACTTTTGAAATTATGAATATTATTTAAGGAAAGGTGTTTTGATTGAAAACCCTTGGGAAATTTTTCCTTAATTTCACAAGATCGAACTTTAGGGTGTTACAAATCCTACCCCCTTAACATAAATCTCGTCCTCGAGATTTGTCCGCAGTGCATGATGTCTTTCATGTGTCTCAGTTGAAGAAGTGCTTGTATGTGCCAGAAGAGCAGTTGCCAGTGGAAGGTCTTGAAGTCTAGGAGGACTTGAACTACGTTGAGAAGCCAGCGCAGATCCTTGAGGTTGCAGACAAAGTCACCCGAAGGAAGACCATCAGAATGTGCAAAGTCAGGTGGAATCACCATTCAGAGGAACAAGCAACCTGGGAGCGTGAAGATGATCTGATGGCTAAATACCCAGAGCTCTTTGCTAGCCAACCCTGAATCTCGAGGGCGAGATTCTTTTAAGGGGGATAGGTTTGTAACGCCCTGAATTTGGGGGTAGAATTTTTTCTTCTTTTCTCTCACCAAATTCAGGCGTTACTCTTTCCTTTTTCCCTTTTCTTCTCGCTAAGCCTTGATCTTTTCCAAAGTCACAGCGGGTTTTGGCTTTAGACCTCGTGTAAAGCAAAACCTTAAAACACTTTATTTTGTGTGATGCACCATGCCGAACCATGCATACTTTTTGATTGATTAAAAATGTGAATGCTTTCATCTAGAGGAAATTAGAAATTAGAAAAAAAAGAAAAGCCTTTTCTTTTTTTCTTTTCTCTTCCCCCCCCTTCTCCCCCTTCCGCCGGCCCAGCTGGCGGCCCAGCCGCCCCTCCCCCCTTCCCGCGTGGGCCCCGCGCCGGCCCAGCCGCGCGCCCCCTTCCCCCCCTTTTGGGCCCAGTCGGCCCAACCGTCCCCCCCCCCTCTCTTTGTTTTTTTCTTTTTCCAAAAATCCCTCTCCCTCACCCTCACCCTAACCCTAGCGCCGCCGCCGCCTCTCCCCTGCCCTAGGGCCGCCGCCACCCCTCCCCGGCGCCGTCGCCGCGCCGTCCCCCTCCGGTGAGGCTTCCCCCTCCTCCTCCCTCCTCTCCTCCCTCTCCCTCCTCCCTCTCCTCCCTCCGGCGCCCTCCCCTCACCCGCGCCGCCCGGCTCGGCCCCCGGCTCGGCCGCTCCGGCGAGCTCGGCCCGGCCCCGGCCGCCCCGGTCTCGCCCGCGCCCGGCCGGCTCCCGCGCCCGGCCACCCCGGCCGCTCGCGCCCCCGACCCCGCCCAGCTCGGCCCCGGCCCCGGCCGCCTTCGGCTCGGCCGCGCCCGGCCGCCCGCTCGGCCACCCCGCCCGCGCCCGGCCACCCTGCGCCGCCCCCGGCCGCCCGCGCGAGCCCCGCCCTGCCCCGCGCCGCCCCTCTCCCGCGCCCGGCTCGGCTGCCTCCCGCGCCCGGCCTCGGCCGCTCCCGGCCCCGGCTTGGCCGCTTCGGCTCGGCCGCCCGCGCCCCGGCCCCGGCCCAACCGCCCCCGCTCGGCTCGGCCGCCCGCCTCCCGGCGAGCTCGGCCACCCCCCCGGTTCAACCGCCCCCCCCGGTTCAACCGCCCCTCCCCCGCGCTCGGCCTAACCGCCCCGCCCCGACCCCGGCTCGGCCGCCCCGTGCCCCGGCTCGGCCGCTCCCGTCGCGCCCCGGCCCGGTCGCCCCGCCCCCGCGCCCGGCCTCGCCCGACCGTGTCCTCGCCCCGTCCGTGCCTCGCTCGAAGTGGTCCGCGGCGTCCTCGCTCGCCAGTGCTCGCTTGCCCTGGCATGTTTGCCCGCTCGCCCCGCCGTGCCTTGCTCGCGTCGTGTCGGCCCTCGGCGTGGCCTCGAGCTCGGCCAGCGCACAGCCCCGACGCATGCGCGACTCGTTCGTGGCACGTTAAGTGTGGCTTTGCGTGTGCACGTGTTCGCGCAGCGTTCTGGCGTAGCTCGTCGTGCTCGCAACGCGACGCATAGCGCCCTGTCACGCTCGCGACACGATTATCTACCCCTAGCCCCGTCTACCCCCCCTATCCTATATGCGCTAATCACGTTGTTTATATTAATAAGATAGGAGTCTCAATTTGGAAATTGATTACGTTAGTTAATTTGTATAGCTAATCGTCAATCTTATTCAATGTTAATCTACTAAAAGTGGTCACGTTTACATTAGTGCATGTAGCTAATTCTTTTGTTAGAACCAATTGGAACTAGAACACGTGACGTCTAGTTATTCACCAACCCATAGTGCGTCTCGGGCATAAGCTTTAACTCTCGCGAGACCTTTTCTCATTTCTTTCTAACCATGGTAAACTCATTATTGTATGTGATATTTTATGCATGTTTAATCTACTGGTTCTCTTGTATGGTGTATTGTTGGTTTCCTAATTTCAATGGATGGATGTATGTATGCTTGCAATCGCTTAGAGAACGATCCGGTTGGAGAGCCCGAAGAACTCGCAGGAGAAGCCCCTGAGCAGCATTCGGTTGGTGGAGGCAAGTGTCCTTTGACCTATCTCTGTCCTATTCATTCTTTAATTCACCTCCCGCATTACACATTTATACTTAAGGATTGACTAGCTTTGTTATCCATGTCCTTGTTTACCTATTTGGGTCGGATTATTATTATTTAGCTCTACGCTATTGCTCAAACTCTAATCAATGAACATGATGAGATTATATATGATATGCTGTTTTCCCTTCTCTTATTATGATGTTGTACTTGTGGTCTTCAAGGGGGCTCGAGCGGTTTCTCGAGTGCCTCTCCGTAAGGACCTGTTCTATGGATGACCGCCCGGGAAAACAGTGCAACCATGAGGGTGGAGTGGGACGCCCTTAGCTGAGTAATTAGAGGAACCGTGGTGTAGTTCGCTTAGCCGTTGTGCCGTCAATGGGGCTCGGTGTATGCGGCTCGCTCTGCCAAGGTTGATTTGTCCCTTGGGGAGGAGTGTGGTACATTTAGGAAACCTAACGGGCGGCTACAGCCCCGGGGAATCTTTGTAAAGGCTACGTAGTGATGCCCTGCTGGACCACCTAGGTAGTGGTCAATGGGGAGTAGCTCTCTCCGGACAGAAAGGGGATCACGGCTTGTGGGTAAAGTGCACAACCTCTGCAGAGTGTTTGAAAACTGATATATCAGCCGTGCTCGCGGTTATGAGCGGCCAAGGGAGCTCCAATGATTAGTGGTACTTGATCGGAGACATTTTGGTTTACAGGTGGCAATGAGACTGATGGTTTTGGTTATGACTATGGTGCTGGTAAGTGGTATTCTTTCCATTTGGAAAGGGTACATCGGGCTAATAACTTGGGTTAATGTTAAAACCTGGCTTTCTATTAGTAAATAATAATCTGACCAACTAAAAGCAACTGCTTGACTTATCCCCACATAAAGCTAGTCCACTACAGCCAAACAGGATGCTTGCTGAGTATGTTGATGTGTACTCACTCTTGCTCTACACACCAAACCCCCCCCGAGGTTGTCAGCATTGCAACCACTGCTCAGGAGAAGATGAAGCTGTGGAAGGAGACTTCCAGGAGTTCCAAGACTACGACGAGTTCTAGGTGTGGGTTAGCGGCAACCCTCAGTTGGCTGCCTGTGAAGGCCGCGGTTATCTACGTTTCGTTTTTGCACTTTGATTTATTGTAAGGACTATATGGACGTCTCAGACGTATGATGTAATCGACTATTATTTCCCTTTTAATACTATTTTGAGCACTGTGTGATGATGTCCATGTTATGTAACTGCTGTGTACGTGAATAACTGATCCTGGCACGTACATGGTTCGCATTTGGTTTGCCTTCTAAAACCGGGTGTGACATGGCGGCTGTTCAGCAGACCCAAAACCGGTTCAACCGGTTATAAAACCGGTTCAACCGGTTTTGCAGCAGTGTGAACAGTTAAAGCGCGCAGAAAAAGATGCTGACTACGCGGAATTCCTGCCAGACTGACAGCGCAGTCTGCGAGACTGACGACGCTGACTGATAGCGCGGACGCGGAGGCGGCAAAAACCGGTTCAACCGATTTTTATACTGGTTCAACCGGTTTCCGCCAGGGAAAACTGGTTGAGTGGCCTACTCAGCCGATATACTCAACCTGTTTTGAGATATTGCCCGGTAAGGCTTTAACAACAATCAATATTTGAAACTTGGGTAACTTTGGCAATAAAAATAGGATTTCACATGTCATTTTGTGCACAAAGCAATTTTAAACAATCATGATTCAAATTTTTGTTTTATGACACGTTTCGAGAATCCAAGATATTTAGTTCACTCTTAAGAAAGCAAAACCTAGTCTCATCAAGGGGTTTGGTGAAGATATCGGCTAGTTGATTTTCGGTGCTGACATGAAACAATTTGATATCTCCTTTGGCTTCATGGTCTCTCAAGAAATGATGTCTAATATCAATGTGTTTGGTTCTAGAGTGTTGCACAGGATTGTTTGCAAGTTTTATGGCACTCTCATTGTCACACGGTAGTGGAATCTTATTAAACTCACAACCAAAAACTCTAAGGGTTTGCTTCATCCATAACAATTGTGCACAACATGCACCAGCTGCTATGTACTCAGCTTCTGCAGTGGAAAGTGCAACACAATTTTGTTTCTTGGAACTCCATGACACTAAGGATCGCCCAAGGAATTGGCAAGTCCCAGTAGTGCTTTTTCGATCTACTTTGCAACCGGCATAATTTGAGTCAGAGTAGCCAAGTAAATCGAAAAGGGAGCCTTTAGGATACCATAATCCTAGGTTTTGGGTGTGGACTAAGTATCTTAGGATTCTCTTAACGGCAACAAGATGGCAATCTTTAGGATTAGCTTGAAAACGGGCACACATGCAAACACTTAACATGATGTCAGGTCTAGATGCACATAAGTAAAGCAGTGACCCTATCATTGATCTATATAACTTTTGATCTATCGGTTTACCTTCTTCATTTAGGTCGAGATGTCTATTTGATGACATTGGAGTCTTGGCGTGCTTTGCCTTTTCTATGCCAAACTTCTTGAGCATATCTTGTGTATATTTTGTTTGGCATAGAAAGGTACCTTCCTTGAGTTGTTTGACTTGGAATCCCAGGAAGTATTTGAGCTCGCCCATCATAGACATCTCAAACCTGTTCGTCATTACTTTGCTAAATTCTTCACAAAATTTTTCATTAGTACTACCAAATATAATGTCATCGACATATATTTGGCACACAAATAACTCATTGTCAACTTTGCGAGTAAATAATGTAGAGTCAGCTTTTCCTATTGTAAATCCATTCTTAATTAAAAAATATTTAAGACAATCATACCAAGCTCTAGGGGCTTGTTTAAGCCCGTAGAGCGCCTTGTGAAGTAGATAGACGTGGTTTGGCTTCCTTGGATCTTCAAAGCCCGGTGGTTGCTCCACATAGACCCTCTCTTGTAGTGGTCCATTTAGAAATGCGCTCTTGACGTCCATTTGGTATAACTTGAAATCATGGTTAGTAGCATAGGCAATTAATATTCTAATTGACTCTAACCTTGCTACCGTGAGAGCACCTAGAGGGGGGGTGAATAGGTGATCCTGTGAAACTTAAACTTATAGCCACAAAAACTTGTTAAGTGTTAGCACAATAATCGCCAAGTGGCTAGAGAGGAGTCTCAACAAAACACAATACCACAAGAGATCAAACACAGAGATGACACAGTGGTTATCCCGTGGTTCGGCCAAGACCAACGCTTGCCTACTCCACGTTGTGGCGTCCCAACGGACGAGGGTTGCAATCAACCCCTCTCAAGCGGTCCAAAGACCAACTTGAATACCACGGTGTTTTGCTTTGCCTTTCAATATCCCGTTTGCGAGGAATCTCCACAACTTGGAGCCTCTCGCCCTTACACTTGAGATTCACAAAGAAATACGGAGTAAGGGAGGGAAGCAACACACACAAATCCACAGCAAAATGCGCACACACACGACCAAGAATCGAGCTCAAAAGACTATCTCAAAGTTCTCACTAGAACGGAGCTCGAATCACTGAGAATGACAAACGAATGCGCAAAGACTGAGTGTGGATGATCAAGAATGCTCTAAGGTTGCTTGGTGTACTCCTCCATGCGCCAAGGGGTCCTTTTTATAGCCCCAAGGCAGCTTGGAGCCGTTGAGAGCAAATCTGGAAGGCCATTCTTGCCTTCTGTCATCGGGGGCACCGGACAGTCCGGTGCACACCGGACACTGTCCGGTGCCCGATCTCCTTCCTAAAATGGCGCAGCCGACCGTTGCAGATTTGGGAGCCGTTGGCACACCGGACATGTCCGGTGCACACCGGACAGTCCGGTGCCCCCTTCCGACCGTTGGCCCGGCCACGTGTCGCGCGCAGATTCCGCGGCCGACCGTTGGCTCACCGGACAGTCCGGTGCACACCGGACAGTCCGGTGAATTTTAGCCGTACGTCGTCGGCGAATTCCCGAGAGCGGCCACTTCGCTCGAGCCAGCCTGGCGCACCGGACACTGTCCGGTGCACCACCGGACAGTCCGGTGTGCCAGACAGAGCTGAGTCTTGGCTGTACACAGTCAAGCCTTTTTCACCTCTTTTCTTTTCTTCTTCTTTCTGTTTCTAACACTTAGACAAAAATATTAGTGCACAAAACCAATGTACTAAGGCTTAGAAGCATACCTTTACTCTTGATTTGCACTTTGTTCATCCATGGGCATAGATTAACATTTAAGCACTTGTGTTGGCACTCAATCACCAAAATACTTAGAAATGGCCCAAGGGCACATTTCCCTTTCAATCTCCCCCTTTTTGGTGATTTATGCCAACACAACATAAAGCAACTAGAACAAGTGCAATATCACTTCAAATAAAAACTCAAATTTATTTTGATTCAATTTGGCATATATGGATCATCCTTTGCCACCACTTGGTTTGTTTTTGCAAATCAAACTCAAAAACCTATCTCTAAGTCAAATCCACTTGAAGAGACATAAAGAGAGGTTTTCCAAAGAAAATTGATTTAAGATTCCAAAAACTCCCCCTTTTTCCCATAATCAACACTTCTCCCCACAAGAGGCCAACTTTTGACAAAAGAGACAATGCAAGAGTTTTGACAAACCAAAAGCTCTATCCTACTGTTTTCAAAGTTTCTCAAGTGGTAGCTGATCCATTTATTGCTTTGGCCTTTATTTTCTCCCCCTTTGGCATCAAGCACCAAAACGGGATCAATCTTGGCCCTTTAACCCCATTGCCTCACCAAAATCTTCAATTAAGAGCAAATAGGCAATAAGAGTTTAAAGATGAACTTGGAAGAGTTACTCTTTTCATCGGAGTGCAGTGGAAGTCTTGCATGGTCCAAGTCCACCATTTTCCCTTTCAATTCTCCTTGGAGACTAAAACAACCAAACTCAAGTACATGGTTAGTCTCAAAGGGTCAAGTTGTAGCACAGCTCCCCCTAAATATGTGCATCACTTGCAAACAGGACTTGTGAGGTCCAGGGAGTGTTTGTACAACTTGAGCACCACAATAAGCATCAAAATGCAGAATGAACATGATCAAAAGCATAAACACATGTATGCTACATTTCAATCCAAGTTTCGCGAATCTAAGATATTGAGCTCACTACGCAGCCTGCAAAAGGTCTTCTCATCTAGAGGCTTGGTAAAGATATCGGCTAGCTGGTTCTCGGTGCTAACATGAAACACTTCGATATCCCCCTTTTGCTGGTGGTCTCTCAAAAAGTGATGCCGGATGTCAATGTGCTTTGTGCGGCTGTGTTCAACAGGATTTTCCGCCATGCGGATAGCACTCTCATTGTCACATAGGAGTGGGACTTTGCTCAGATTGTAGCCAAAGTCCCGAAGGGTTTGCCTCATCCAAAGTAGCTGCACGCAACACTGTCCTGCGACAACATACTCGGCCTCAGCGGTGGATAGGGCAACGGAGGTTTGTTTCTTAGAGTTCCATGACACCAGGGACCTTCCTAAGAATTGGCACGTCCCCGATGTACTCTTCCTATCGACCTTACATCCAGCATAGTCGGAATCTGAGTATCCAACCAAGTCAAAGGTGGACCCCTTTGGATACCAGAGCCCGAAGCAAGGCGTAGCAACCAAATATCTAAGAATTCGCTTCACCGCCACTAAGTGACACTCCTTAGGATCGGATTAAAATCTAGCACACATGCATACGCTAAGCATAATATCCGGTCTACTAGCACATAAATAAAGTAAAGACCCTATCATTGACCGGTATGCTTTTTGATCAACGGACTTACCTCCTTTGTTGAGATCGGTGTGTCTGTCGGTCCCTATCGGAGTCTTTGCGGGCTTGGCGTCCTTCATCCCAAACCGCTTCAGCAAGTCTTGCGTGTACTTTGTTTGGGAGATGAAGGTGCCGTCCTTGAGTTGCTTCACTTGAAACCCAAGGAAGTAGTTCAACTCGCCCATCATCGACATCTCGAATTTCTGCGTCATCACCCTGCTAAACTCTTCACAAGACTTTTGGTTAGTAGAACCAAATATTATGTCATCGACATAAATTTGGCACACAAACAAATCACCATCACATGTCTTAGTAAAGAGAGTTGGATCGGCTTTCCCAACCTAGAAAGCATTAACAATTAGAAAGTCTCTAAGGCATTCATACCATGCTCTTGGGGCTTGCTTAAGTCCATAGAGCGCCTTAGAGAGCTTACACACGTGGTCGGGGTACCGTTCATCCTCGAAGCCAGGGGGTTGCTCCACGTACACCTCCTCCTTGATTGGCCCGTTGAGGAAAGCGCTCTTCACATCCATTTGGAACAACCTGAAAGAATGGTGAGCGGCATATGCTAGCAAGATACGAATTGATTCTAGTCTAGCCACAGGAGCAAACGTCTCCTCAAAGTCCAAACCTGCGACTTGGGCATAACCTTTTGCCACAAGTCGAGCCTTGTTCCTCGTCACCACCCCGTGCTCGTCCTGTTTGTTGCGGAATACCCACTTGGTTCCCACAACGTTTTGCTTGGGACGAGGCACCAGTGTCCAAACTTCATTTCTTTTGAAGTTGTTGAGCTCCTCCTGCATGGCCAATACCCAGTCCGGATCTAGCAAGGCCTCCTCTACCCTGAAAGGCTCAATAGAAGAGACAAAGAAGTAATGCTCACAAAAATTAACTAATCGAGATCGAGTAGTTACTCCCTTGCTAATGTCTCCCAGAATTTGGTCGACGGGATGATCCCTTTGAATCATTGCTCGAACTTGGGTTGGAGGTGCCGGTTGCGCTTCTTCCTCCATCACGTGATCATCTTGTGCTCCCCCTTGATCACACGCCTCCTTTTGATGAACCTGTTCATCGTCTTGAGTAGGGGGATGCACCGTTGTTGAGGAAGAAGGTTGATCTCGTTTATCTTGTTCCTGTGGCCGCACTTCTCCAATCGTCATGGTTCGTATAGCGGCCGTCGGAACATCTTCTTCATCTACATCATCACAATTAACAACTTGCTCTCTTGGAGAGCCATTAGTCTCATCAAATACAACGTCGCTAGAGACTTCAACCAAACCCGATGATTTGTTGAAGACTCTATATGCCTTTGTATTTGAGTCATAACCTAACAAAAACCCTTCTACAGCTTTGGGAGCAAACTTAGAATTTCTACCCTTCTTTACTAGAATGTAGCACTTGCTCCCAAATACACGAAAGTAAGATACATTGGGTTTGTTACCGGTTAGTAGCTCATACGAAGTTTTCTTGAGGAGGCGATGAAGGTAGACCCTGTTGATGGCGTGGCAAGCCGTGTTCACGGCTTCCGACCAGAAACACTCGGGGGTCTTGAATTCTCCAAGCATCGTCCTCGCCATATCGATTAGCGTCCTGTTCTTCCTCTCTACCACACCATTTTGCTATGGTGTGTAGGGAGCGGAGAACTCGTGCTTGATCCCTTCCTCCTCAAGGAACTCCTCCACTTGAAGATTCTTGAACTCGGACCCGTTGTCGCTCCTTATCTTCTTCACCTTGAGCTCAAACTCATTTTGAGCTCTCCTGAGGAAGCGCTTGAGGGTTCCTTGGGTTTCAGACTTATCCTGCAAAAAGAACACCCAAGTGAAGCGGGAAAAGTCATCAACAATAACTAAACCATACTTACTTCCTCCTATGCTTAGATAGGCGACGGGTCCGAAGAGGTCCATATGTAGCAGCTCCAGGGGTCTTGATGTAGTCATCACATTTTTGGTGTGATGAGAGCCTCCCACCTGTTTCCCTGCTTGACAAGCTGCACAAGGTCTATCTTTTTCGAAATGAACATTGGTTAGACCTATCACGTGTTCTCCCTTTAGAAGCTTGTGGAGGTTCTTCATCCCCACATGTGCTAAGCGGCGATGCCACAGCCAGCCCATGCAAGTCTTAGCCATTAAGCATGCATCTAGACCGGCCTCTTCTTTTGCAAAATCAACTAAGTAAAGCTTGCCGTCTAGAATACCCTTAAAAGCTAGTGAACCATCACATCTTCTAAAGACAGACACATCTATATTTGTAAATAGACAGTTATATCCCATATTGCATAATTGACTAACAGATAGCAAATTATATCCAAGAGACTCTACTAAAAACACATTAGAGATAGAGTGCTCATTTGAGATTGCAATTTTACCTAACCCTTTTACCTTGCCTTGATTCCCATCACCGAATATTATTGAATCTTGGGAATCTTTATTCTTGACGTAGGAGGTGAACATCTTCTTCTCCCCCGTCATATGGTTTGTGCATCCGCTGTCAATAATCCAGCTTGAACCCCCGGATGCATAAACCTGCAAGGCAAATTTAGGCTTGGGTCTTAGGTACCCAACTCATGTTGGATCCTGCAAGGTTAGCACAAATATCCTTAGGGACCCAAATGCAAGTTTTGTCTCCCTTGCATCTTGCCCCTAATTTTCTAACAACTATCTTCCTATCCTTTCTACAAATAGCAAAAGAAGCATTTAAAGCATGATATATTGTAGAAGGTTCATTAACTTTCCTAGGAACATTAACAACATTTCCCCTAGCCATTTTATGAATAACATTTCTCCTACCAACATTTCTATCATGCACATAAGAAGAACTAGAAGCAAACATGGCATGAGAATCAAAGGCATTATATACATTACAACTCCTATAAGCATTTCTAGGTTGTCTTCTATCATAGTACATAAAGGCATGGTTCTTTTGCACACTACTAGCCATAGGGGCCTTCCCTTTCTCCTTGGTGGAGATGGGAGCCTTATGGCTTGTCAAGTTCTTGGCTTCCCTCTTGTAGCCAAGACCATCCTTAATTGAGGGGTGTCTACCAATCGTGTAGGCATCCCTTGCAAGTTTTAGCTTGTCAAATTCATTTTTGCTAGTCTTAAGTTGGGCATTAAGACTAGCTAATTCCTCATTTAATTTTGAAATTGAAACTAAATGATCACTACAAGCATCAATGTCAAAGTCTTTACACCTATTACAAGTTTCAACAATTTCTACACAAGAATTAGATTTACTAGCTACTTCTAGTTTAGTATTTAAATCATCATTGAAACTTTTTAACTTAGCAATAGTTTCATGACAAGAAGATAATTCACTAGAGAGCATTTCATTTCTCTTAATTTCTAGAGCAAGAGATTTCTGAGCTTCTACAAATTTATCATGTTCTTCATACAACAAATCCTCTTGCTTTTCTAAAAGTATATTCCTATCATTCAAGACATCAATCAATTCATTAATTTTGTCTACCTTAGCTCTATCTAATCCCTTGAATAAGCATGAGTAATCTATCTCATCATCATCACTAGACTCATCCTCACTTGAAGAAGCATAAGTACTAGTATTTGGAATGCTTACTTTCTTCTCCCTTTCCATGAGGCAAGTGTGACGCTCGTTGGGGAAGAGGGATGACTTGTTGAAGGCAGTGGCGGCGAGTCCCTCATTGTCGGAGTCGGACGAGGAGCAGTCCGAGTCCCACTCCTTGCCAAGATGAGCCTCGCCCTTTGCCTTCTTATAGTTCTTTTTCTCCCTCTTGTTCCCTTGATCCTGATCACTATCATTTTCGGGACAGTTAGCAATAAAATGACCAAGCTTACCGCATTTGAAGCATGAGCGCTTCCCCTTGGCTTTGGTCTTGCTTGGCTGTCCCTTGCGACCTTTAAGCACCGTCTTGAATCTTTTGATGATGAGAGCCATCTCTTCATCATTAAGTCCAGCCGCCTCAATTTGTGCCACCTTGCTGGGTAGCGTCTCCTTGCTTCGTGTTGCCTTGAGAGCAAGGGGTTGCGGCTCGTTGATCGGACCATTCAAGGCGTCGTCCACGTACCTTGCCTCCTTGATCATCATTCGCCCGCTAACGAATTTCCCAAGAACTTCTTCGGGCGACATCTTGGTGTACCTGGGATTTTCACGTATATTGTTCACCAAATGAGGATCAAGAACGGTAAATGACCTTAGCATTAGGCGGACGACGTCGTGGTCCGTCCATCGCGTGCTCCCGTAGCTCCTTATTTTGTTGATAAGGGTCTTGAGCCGGTTGTATGTTTGTGTCGGCTCCTCGCCCCTTATCATCGCGAACCGTCCAAGCTCGCCCTCCACCAACTCCATTTTGGTGAGCAAGGTGACGTCGTTTCCCTCATGAGAGATCTTGAGGGTGTCCCAGATCTGCTTGGCATTGTCCAAGCCGCTCACCTTGTGATACTCGTCCCTGCACAAAGAGGCTAGCAACACAGTAGTAGCTTGTGCATTTTTATGAATCTGTTCATTAATAAACACAGGGCTATCCGAGCTATCAAATTTCATTCCACTTTCCACAATCTCCCAAATGCTTGGATGGAGAGAAAACAGGTGAGTACGCATTTTGTGGCTCCAAAATCCGTAATCCTCTCCATCAAAGTGAGGGGGCTTGCCAAGTGGAATGGGGAGTAATTGAGCATTTGAACTATGCGGGATGCGCGAATAATCGAAAGAAAAATTTGAGTTAATCGTCGTCGTCGTCGTCCTTTTGGGAGGAGGAAGATTCGTCGCTGTCGTAGTAGACAATTTCCTTGATGCGCCTTGTCTTCTTCTTCCTCCCGTCTTTTCTTTTATGGCCCGAGCCTGAGTCGGTGGGCCTGTCATCATTGGGCTCGTTGACGAAGGTCTCCTTCTCCTTGTCGTTGATCACCATCCCCTTGCCCTTAGGATCCATCTCTCCGGGCGGTTAGTCCCTTTCTTGAAGAGAATGGCTCCGATACCAATTGAGAGCACCTAGAGGGGGGGGGGGTGAATAGGTGATCCTGTGAAACTTAAACTTATAGCCACAAAAACTTGTTAAGTGTTAGCACAATAATCGCCAAGTGGCTAGAGAGGAGTCTCAACAAAACACAATACCACAAGAGATCAAACACAGAGATGACACAGTGGTTATCCCGTGGTTCGGCCAAGACCAACGCTTGCCTACTCCACGTTGTGGCGTCCCAACGGACGAGGGTTGCAATCAACCCCTCTCAAGCGGTCCAAAGACCAACTTGAATACCACGGTGTTTTGCTTTGCCTTTCAATATCCCGTTTGCGAGGAATCTCCACAACTTGGAGCCTCTCGCCCTTACACTTGAGATTCACAAAGAAATACGGAGTAAGGGAGGGAAGCAACACACACAAATCCACAGCAAAATGCGCACACACACGACCAAGAATCGAGCTCAAAAGACTATCTCAAAGTTCTCACTAGAACGGAGCTCGAATCACTGAGAATGACAAACGAATGCGCAAAGACTGAGTGTGGATGATCAAGAATGCTCTAAGGTTGCTTGGTGTACTCCTCCATGCGCCAAGGGGTCCTTTTTATAGCCCCAAGGCAGCTTGGAGCCGTTGAGAGCAAATCTGGAAGGCCATTCTTGCCTTCTGTCATCGGGGGCACCGGACAGTCCGGTGCACACCGGACACTGTCCGGTGCCCGATCTCCTTCCTAAAATGGCGCAGCCGACCGTTGCAGATTTGGGAGCCGTTGGCGCACCGGACATGTCCGGTGCACACCGGACAGTCCGGTGCCCCCTTCCGACCGTTGGCCCGGCCACGTGTCGCGCGCAGATTCCGCGGCCGACCGTTGGCCCGGCCGACCGTTGGCTCACCGGACAGTCCGGTGCACACCGGACAGTCCTGTGAATTTTAGCCGTACGTCGTCGGCGAATTCCCGAGAGCGGCCACTTCGCTCGAGCCAGCCTGGCGCACCGGACAGTCCGGTGTGCCAGACAGAGCTGAGTCTTGGCTGTACACAGCCAAGCCTTTTTCACCTCTTTTCTTTTCTTCTTCTTTCTGTTTCTAACACTTAGACAAAAATATTAGTGCACAAAACCAATGTACTAAGGCTTAGAAGCATACCTTTACTCTTGATTTGCACTTTGTTCATCCATGGGCATAGATTAACATTTAAGCACTTGTGTTGGCACTCAATCACCAAAATACTTAGAAATGGCCCAAGGGCACATTTCCCTTTCATACCGGCGCATATGTTTCACCAAAATCAAGTCCTTCCACTTGAGTGTAGCCTTGGGCAACCAGCCGTGCTTTGTTTCTTGTAACAACGCCATGTTCATCTTGTTTGTTCCTAAAGACCCATTTTGTTCCAATCACATTTTGCTTGGGTCTTTGAACCAAGGACCAGACTTCATTCCAGGTGAAGTTGTTCAACTCCTCTTGCATAGCAATTATCCAAACCGGATCACCCAACGCTTCTTCAATCTTAAGTGGCTCACAAGAGGAAACAAACGAGTAAAATTCACAAAAAATTGCTAAACGGGATCGAGTTGTTACCCCTCTCCTGATGCTACCCAGGATGTTGTCCACCGGATGATCTCTTTGAATGGTATGATGGACTCGAGGATGGGGCATTGATGGTTGTCTTTGAATTTGCTCCTCCTCCTCATCCACTTGATCAAGAGACACTTCACCATCAACACTTTCATGTTCATCTTCTACCACCGTTGGCATCCTTTGGGGTTGATGATTTTCTTCAAGACTTGGATGACTTGAGGTTGATGGGCTTGCTTGGGTGGAGGATTTGTCACCCACCACCTTTGCGCCTACATCAAAAAACTCATTGGTCATCCACAAAGTTCCTTCCTCATCATCCTTTTCTTGAGGTCTCACTTCACCTATTGCAAGCTTCTTTATGGCCTCACAAGGTGGTTCTTCATTTCCTACATTGTCATTAGAAACATGCCCTTGCGAGCCATTAGACTCATCAAATGTCACGTCTATCGCTATTTCAACAAGACCGGTGGTATTGTTGAAAACACGATATCCATGCGCATTTGATGCATAACCAAGCAAGAAGCCCCCGTCCACTCTAGGAGCAAACTTTGAGCTCTTGACTTTCTTGTTAAGAATAAAGCATTTACAACCAAATACTCTAAAATAATCAACTTTAGGTTTGTTACCAGTGAGAAGCTCATAGGCAGTCTTTTTGTAGATCTTGTGAAGATAAAGGCGGTTGATTGCATGACAGGCGGTGTTGACCGCCTCTGCCCAAAAGTTATCAGGGGTCTTGTACTCATCCAACATGGTTCTAGCAGCTTCAATTAGTGTTCGGTTCTTCCTTTCCACAACACCATTTTGTTGTGGAGTGTAGGGAACCGAGAACTCATGTTTAATTCCTTCTTCGCCTAAGAATTCTTCGACACCTGTGTTCTTGAATTCTGTCCCATTGTCACTTCTTACTTTCTTGATTTTAAGCTCAAACTTCTTTTGAGCTCTTCTCATGAATTTCTTCAAGGTCTCTTATGTTTCACCTTTGTCACTCAAAAAGAAAACCCAGGTGAAACGAGAAAAATCATCAACAATAACTAACCCATACTTACTACCACCAATACTGATGTAAGCCACGGGTCCAAAGAGGTCCATGTAAAGAAGCTCCAATGGCCTTTTTGTTGTGACCACATTCTTTGATTGATGTGGGACTCCATGTTGCTTTCCTGCTTGGCATGCGCCACAAACCCTATCCTTCTCAAACACAACATTTGTTAGTCCAATAATGTGACTATCCTTTTGAAGTTTGGCCAAGTTCCTCATGCCAACATGAGCTAGCCGGCGATGCCAAAGCCAACCCTTGTCGGATTTTGCCACTAAACAAGTCTCAGGCGTCACTCTACTTGTTGTGAAATCAACAAGATAGAGTTTGCCCTTCAAACGACCTGTAAAGGCAACAGAGGAATCCTCCCTTCTAAGGATCTTCACATCCACATCAGAAAATAGACAATTATAACCCATTCCACAAAGTTGTGAAATAGACATCAAATTATAGCTTAAAGAATCTACTAGTAAAACATTTGAAAGTGATTGTTGGTCAGAGATAGGAATTTTACCAATACCAACCACCTTACTCTTGCCACTATCTCCAAACACAATTTCTTGTGCTTCTTGAGTTAGTTGCAATGAATGAAACATGTCTTTCTCCCCGGTCATATGATTTGTACATCCACTGTGAAGCACCCAGCTTGACCCACCATAGGAGTAGACTTGCAAAACAGATTTAAGCTATGCTTTTAGGTACCCAAATTGAATTGGGTCCTGCAGTGTTAGTTATAGCCTTGGGTACCCACACACTCCTTTTCATGACTTTTCTTTTAGTGTAGGCACCCACATATTTAACAACCAATTTCCCTAAATCCCAAGTCAACATATAATCACAAAGATAAGAGTGAGAAATGGGAGCATTAAATTTTTCTCCACTTGTTGATCCTGCTTCCTTCATCTTACTCTTTGTGGAACTCAAGTTTACCTTTACTTGAATTGACTTGTCATTTGAGGAGTGAATCCTCCCCAAGGCATCATATAGGGTGGTTCCCTCTATGAACTTGGGGGATCTCCACCCCTTATGCACTATGCTAGCGTTTTCCTTAACTGAGTTGAACCCAAGCCCCCTTTTTCCATTGTTGGGCTTTAGGGACTTGTACTTGGGTTCAACTTTCTTTAACCCATCCTTGCTAGAGCATCTATTCAATATTTCTTTGACCTTCACTTGTGGGCTTTTCTTCCTTGCATGGTTAGTTAAACAACAAGAAGCATGATATTTGGCACAATGTTTGCAAAAGGTATTATTTGAGGAGCTAGACTTAGATTCAATCAATAAAGATGAGGCATTGATGTTCTTGCAATTTTCAAGTTGCACTTGAAGTTCTTGATTTTGGACATTCAAGCTTAACATGCTTGATTCAAGTGCATCCTTTTCATTTGTAAGATTAGCTATAGAGGTTTTCATATTGGTTACTTCTTTTTCTTTATCCTCTATAGTTATCTTGACTAAAGATACTTCCTTAGTCAAGGCATCTAGCATTTCATCTTTATTGAGTAGCAATTCTTGAAGCTCTAGGTTTCTCTTCTTTTCAAGGATGAGCAAGTCTTCTTGAGCATCAAGAGTTGCTTTTCTTTTATCTAACTTCTCCATTAATTTGGTGATAACATTATATCCATTCAAGCCAAATTCTTTAATCATTTTGTTTTTCATGGAAATTTGTTCATCATCATCATTTGAGAAATCATCACTAAATAAAGTTACCTTATCTCCTTTTGCCATGAGACAAGTTGGAGTGTAGGAGTCGTCTTGTAGGTTGGTGAAGAGTTGCGAGCTTGAAGTAGATTGGATGGCAACGTTTGCCACCACTTCCTCTTTGGAGCTAGAACTCTCTTCATCGGAGTTCCATTCTTCACCAATATGGGCTTGACCATATTTCTTCTTCTTGAAATATCCCTTGTTGTTGCCTCCCTTTTTGAACTTGTCCTTCTTGTATTCCTTCTTGGCTTCTTGTTCCTTTTTGTTAGGACAATCCGCTATGAAATGACCGGTTTGGCCACATTCATAGCATGCCCTCTTCTTTCCTTTCCTTTGAAACTTATCATTTTTCCTTACAAATTTCTTGAATGATTTGATGAACACAGTTGTGTCTTCATCACTTGAGCTATCTTCATCACTTGATGTCTCGACCACTTTCTTTGCCTTGTGGTCTTTGTTCTTCTTGGGGGTGTCTTGTTCATTTGAGATCAAGGCATGAGAGTCTCTTATCTTGACTGGGGCTTCTTCGGATTCATGTTGTTGAATCTTTGCAAATAATTGATGAGGCGTCATTTCCTCATAGTCATCACGGTCCCTTATCATCCTTGCTAGACTCTTGTCCTTTTCTTTGTATGCTCTCATGAATAGTCTTGTGACCTTGGAGTCACTCCAATCTTCACTTCCAAGCACTCTTATTTTGTTTACTAACACCATTAACCGATCAAAGAGTGATTGAAGTGACTCACCCTTAGTCCAATCATATCTAGCAAGCTCACTCTCCAAAGCTCCAATTCTATGTCTCTTAGCTTTGGGGTCTCCTTCATGTGACATTTTAAGAATATTCCAAATGTCACGTGCATCTTCTCTTCCTTGAACTTTCCGGTATTCTTTCGGACAAAGACTTCCTTTTATTATGCTCACCGCTTGAGCATTGCAGTGAACCTCTTGCATCATTTCTGGAATCATCTCTTCTCCTTGGGCGGGTTTATACATACCTACATTGACAATCTCCTAAAGACTAGGATGTACACTGATTAAATGTGACTTCATCTTGTCGGCCCACTCGTCATAGTTCAACTCACTAAGAGTTGGTAACTTTCCAAGTGGGGCGGAAGAGAAGTTGGGGATAAAATTTCTAGAGTAATCAAATTGAACTTTACTGAATTCGTTACCTTTACTTTTGGTGGATGATCCTTTGGTGGTGATACTTACCTTGCTCAACACCTTTGACACCAAAAGATCTACCAAGTCATCATTGTATTCAAATTTTCCCTTACTTTTATCTTCTTCGGCCTTTCTTCTTGATTCTTCTTCTTCGGCCTTTTTCTTAGCATCTTCCTCTTTCATTTTGAGGAACATCTTCTCGACAATCTTCATGGCGAGGTCGAGGACCTTGGGGTCCACTTCCTCACCGGAAGATGTGACAGGGATTTCCTCGAGGATAGGATCCACATTGTCCCGTTGAGTAGATATGATCGTTTCCTCACGCAGTTAAGCGCAAAATGAGGTACGAACCTTTGATACCAATTGAAAGTAGCCTAGAGGGGGGTGAATAGGCTACACCTGAAATTTTTCACTAAAAAACTTCGAGATAGGTCAAATTAAAGTTGCACTGGTGCAAACTGGTTCAGTTGATTTTGTTTACAACTGAACAAGTTTGAACCTGCTCAACTTAGATTAAATAATCAGTTAAACAAATATGACGAAGTAGTGAAAGATTTTGCTAACGACTTGCCCTACAGAAAATCCACTCAAATAGATGAATATGAACCAACCAACAATTTAAGGCACTTAACAAGAACGCACAAGAACACGTGATTTAACCCGAGGTTCGAAGGGAAGGTGTTTTTTTCGCCGAATGCTCAAAAACAGTATGTACAATAAAAGTTTCATGCATCGCAAAGAAATGAATTACAAAGCCATTTATACATTACATTAAAAGTTCATGAGCACCAAATATTACAAGCATAGTCTACCAAATGTTACATTAATATTCCAGCAATGTTTTTACAATATCCATCATTCTTCCTCCAAAACTGTCTGCGACTTCGGTCAGCAGTTGAGTAACGACTTCGTCCAAAATACTTTTGGCCATATTAATGATTTCTGCTGGTTCCTTCGCCTCTGGCTCGACCAATGACTCAAAGGGCTCTGGGAGAGGAGATAGTTCGGCTGCGGTAGAAAACATAAACAAGTTCGAAGTTACAAAAATAAAAAATAAATTTAAAAGCTATTAAGCAATACATATCCGTCTTTCGAGTTCTGCATCTTTTTCAGTTGCCTTCGTTGCTTCCCTAGCATCGTGAGTATCTTTTTCGCTCTTCTTTATTATTCCGTGAGCCATCCCTCGGCCGCCATTTTCCCATATGTTAGTAAAGAATTTTCCACCAACTAAGCTTGCTTCGGCCGAGGGGTCCTTTGTATCATCAATAGATAAAGTAGCTTCGGCTTGGGCCAGAGTTTTCACATGATCGCAACCTGATTTCTCCAAGATAGCCGTAATTCCCCTTGCACCTGAGAAGGCGCAGACGTCCCCACGGTCATTTAAAACCTCCTCAAAGGCTTCGGCCTCACTGCTGATCCATTCAATTGGCCCCTCGGGATCGCCCCGTACGAAGTTGTCTTCACTTGAATATGCGCCAACATTGGCGAAGCTAGTTTTTATCTTTTCCACACATTCTATGGATTTTTCATAACATTTTTCTTTTGAAGAACGGAGTTCTATAGCTGTTTTTTCCCAATAATTTTTCCAGTAATCACTGGCGTCTCGGTCAGCTTCGGCAAATAGCACATTTTAATTTTGCTTCAGCTAGCTGTTTTCGAAGATCCTCAATTTCGCATTTCTGGGCTTCAGCTTGGGCTTTGGAAGTAGCTTCATCTTCTTTTATTTTGTTCACCAATGAGTTTAATATTTTGTCTTTTTCAAGACCTTCGTTCCTTAGTTCAATTACTTCGGAACGAAGGTTGTTCAAAGCTATAGTGCATCCTTCGTCTTCGGCATTTTTCTGCGCCCTGAGGGCATTGCTAAGAATCAGGCCCTGCAAAAGAAGTGTGGTATTAAGCATAAGCAAATAAACAAAAAATTTCGTTTTTTAGTACGAAAAATTTTATTCTCACACCTTTAAACTATTATATGCAAAGCTATCCGCCAATTCATCTTTCGATAGTGCCGAAAGCCCGACTTCCAGTGTCGGGAATCCGAAGCTTCTGCTCATCTCCCGGCAGACAGAAATCTCCTTATTGTCTGGGAGACAATATAAGAAATCTTCTTCTCCGCTGCCATTGAATACCAATGCCCCCTTTGAATATTTCAGTTTCTGGGTATAGTATTGAGCTTCTCGTTTTTCTTCTTCAGACAACCTTTTTCCCGAAGCGTGTCGTACAATATAATCAAGAACTTCAGAAGATGCTCCGAGAGTAGGAGTGGCAGTTTTTTCAGGCAGAATTTGTTCTGCAGCTTCTTTTTCCGTTTTTTCTTCTCCAGTTTCCAAGGATTTCTCCTTGACGGGCTCTGAAGGCCCGACTTCGGCCTTGTCCTGGCTCTTTGCAGCTTCGGCATCGGTTAGATTTGTCTCAGTCTGCGCTTTTGAAGCTTCAGCAGTTTTCTTTGGAGTAGAACTTGAAGTCTTTATCGTCTCTAGCGCATCTAGTACGTTGACCATCCTTTTCCTTTTGGGGGGCGCTGTAAGACCTTTCTGTGCCTTCGGCACTGTCACTTCTGCCGGAGGGCTTGTAGCTTCTAATATCTTTGTTCCTTCGACCCCTATCTCTTCAATATTATCGGCCTTCGGCTCAGCTAATTTCGTCAAGGATGCCTTTGGCTTTGCAGCCAGCTCTTCAATCCTCTACGTAAGCGCATGTTCTTTGGCTTCAGTAGCTGAAGAGGTCTCGCCGCCAAACTCAGGCACTGTGGCTGGTTCAATATAGCGCGGTCGGTGAGTAAGAACCTTCACCTTTTTTCTCTTCGGCGCGGGCTCGCTTGGACCAGCTGAAGCATCATCCTTCCCGGAAGTTGCACTTTTTCTTTTTTGCCCCCGTGACGGGTAGCGGTAGTCAGGGTACATGAACCCAATAGCATCAAAAACTCTATTTAGCCTTTCCTTTTTCCGGCTTCCGAAGGCCGTAGATAATGCATTATCTTCCGCTTTGGAGTACCGCCCAAGCAGTTCATCACTTGTAGCTTCGATACACGTCAGCCAGTCATCGTCTGGTTCGATAAATTGGTCTCCAAACCTGAAGGTATATTTTAGTCGAACCAAACCACCTTCATTGGGATTGCTGATGGTTTCTTTTGGCATCTTCCAGTTGACTACCAATGGCCATATACTGTAGGCCACGTGCTCTTGGACTAAGTCTCGTGTCCCGATGAAAGAGCAAATTATGCCAAAGGCCCTTCGGCATCCTTCGACTGCTTCATCAATCTCTACTTTCGGTTTCCGAAGGCCGAAGCGGGACCAGATGGGGCGCATAATGATTTCTTTAATATCTTCTCTCTCTTTTAAATTATTCTTCACATAGAACCATTCTTTCATCCAGTCTCCGGGCCATTTTTCCGAAATGCTAGCACTGGGAAACTTGAGCCTGAGCGAGCAACGAAGCTATAGCAACCAAAATTGTTATGATACTGTTCCTTACCCCAGGCCTTCGTCTCATACGAAAGTTCATGCATGCTGCAGAAGCATTTTGCACTTGGCTCTAAACCTTGACTCCTCACAGCCCATATGAAGATTCCCATTCTTATGATGGCTTCGGGAGTAATCTGGTGAAGAAAATCTGGTATATCTTTAAAACTTCAACCACAAATCTACTTAGGGGGAATCGAAGCCCAGCCTTGAAGAAGCTTCGATAGATTACGACTTCATTCTCTTCAGGAGCAGGAGCAGTCATGTCTCCGTTGTCAGCCCTCACGATGGATATGTCTCGAAAATACCTTCCTCTCATGTTATCAAGATGACTTTGCTTGATAGTCGATTTTCCGAAGACTGTGTGACTTGGTCGCCACGGTCGATCTTCGGAGTCTTCGCCCCCACTTTCCACATCATAACTATCGCTGTCATCGGTATCTTCAGATAAGCCTTCTAGAATTTCTTTTGTAATCTTTTCTGTGTTGGTCTTTGCAATTGATTCGATGAATCCAGCGGTTTTTTCCTTAAGAAGCTTCTCCTCGCTCAGCTTTGTTTCAGCAACAACTTTCTTATCTTAAGACATCTTCTCTTCGGAAATGGTGAAAATGTGCTCTTAAAGCCGAAGCTTAGAAAATCTAAAAACCAAGCAAACGTTGGTAGGCAAGAGCTAAAAATTGAGCAAACAGAGCGGATGGCAAAAAGCGTACCAAATGAGCTTGTGGTGTGCTCTTATTTATACGCCTAGTGCGTTGCAGGGTGGAGGGCCCCGCTTGTCATTGACTGTTGCTATTCTAGCAAAGGGAAGGTGTTTTTTCAGACCTTCGGCTTAGGGCCTTCGTCCATATCACAATTTGAATTTATTATTCTAACAAATTAATATTACGAGGGGCTACTGTTGGGGTCTTCGGCTTTCGAAGGTCCTCAAAAACATGATTTAACATTGTTTCCGGAGTTGTAATACGTGAGCAGGTACCTTCGGATTTGAATCAGAACCACAGTGGGGGAAGCATGAACAATACGAAGATTGACGAAGCGCCGACGTTACGCGTGGGGGAGCTTCGGCATGACAACAAGAAAGGGAACCGACCTAAAAGGGAAAAGGCTATTTAGACCCTGATGGATTACTGTAGAATTATTAGCAGATGTAAAGGGCATGAGTGTAATTTTACATGGGCTGCATCCCGTGCCTATAAATAGATGAACAATGTTCCTGTACTGTTCACGCGGACTTGGTATTTGCTTTTGCGTCACGCTTGTATTTTTACCTTCTTTCAAGCCGAAGGTACATTTGTAATTTGATATCATTTCTATTTTTCCATAATAGTAAAATAGAAATGAGCTAATAATAATACATTATTTTTTATGTTATCTTTTATATCTCATATGATTCCTTCTTCATTATTATATGTTATGTTGGTGAAGGTGTGTCCTTCATAACCTTCGTCCGAAAATCATTATATCCCAAGGGAAATAATGCTTCGAAGGACGAAGGACTTTAACATTTAACATTTTCTGTGTTGCCTTGTTCTTAACTCGAAGCATTTGAGAACAAGTCCCCAACACTAATGGTCAACTCTATGAGGACTAGATAGCCTTTTCCCCTTTAAGTCGGTTCCTTTCTCCGCCACTTAGCCGAAACTCCTTCGTACGTAGCTTCGGAGCAATTCCAGCCTTCGTCACGATCATGCTTTTAGCCCGAGTTCGAAGGTACCTGTTCATATGCTATACTTGAAAGGTTTTTGTTAGATCTCATTTTTGAGGACCTTTGGAGGACGAAGGCCCCCAACAGAGGCGCTACCAAGCAAGGTAGCACAAGTAGAGGCTGCCGGGCTCAACGAGGATGAAATGGCGCTCATCATCAAGCACTTCAAGACCGCTCTTAAAGGACGCAAGGAGTACCCCAACAAGAACAAAACAAGGGGAAACTGCTCCTACTTCAAGTGCGGTAAGACTGGTCACTTTATAGCAAATTGTCCCGATAATGCTAATGACCAGGAACAAGAAAAGAGCGGGAAGAAGGAGAAGAAAAAGAACTACAGGAAGGCAAAGGGCGAGGCACACCTCGGAAAGGAATGGGACTCGGACTGCTCTTCTTCCGACTCCGACAACGAAGGACTCGCTGCCTCGGCCTTCAACAAGTCCTCTCTCTTCCCCAACGAACGACACACTTGCCTCACGGCCAAGGAGAAGAAGGTAAGTGTTCGTGATACCCCTAAATACACTACTTCTAGTGATGACGATTCTAGTGATGATGAAGTAGATTACTCAAGCTTATTCAAAGGTTTAGATAGAGCTAAAGTAGATAAAATCAATGAATTGATTGATGCTTTAAATGAAAAGAATAGACTCTTAGAAAAGCAAGAGGATATTTTGTATGAAGAGCATGATAAGTTTGTTAGTGTGCAAAAATCTCTTGTTTTAGAAACTAAAAGAAATGAAATGTTATCCTCTGAATTGTCTGTGTGCCATGAATCAATCTCTAGCTTAAAGATTTTGAATGATGATTTAAATGCTAAGCTAGAGGTAGCTAATAAATCTAGTTCATGTGTAAAACATGTTGTAATTTGTAATAGATGTAAGGACTTTGATGTTAATGCTTGTAATGAACATCTTATTGCTATTACAAAATTGAATGATGAAGCGGCAAGTCTTAATGCTCAACTTATGACTTGCAAAATTGATTTTGATAAGTTAAAATTTGCTAGGGATGCCTACACCGTTGGTAGACACCCCTCAATTAAGGATGGACTTGGCTTTCAAAAGGAAGCCAAGAACTTAACAAGTCAAAGGGCTCCCATTCCCAACAAGGAGAAAGGAAAGGCCCCTATGGCTAGTAGCATTCAAAAGAATCATGCTTTCATTTATGATAGAAAATTTTCTAGGAATGCGCATTATAATAGGAGTTATGTTGATTATAATGATTCACATGCTATGTTAGCCTCTAGCTCTACTTTTGTGCATGGTAGGCCTAGGAAAAGTAATGTTGTGCATCATGTGCCTAGGAGAGTATGTAATGAACCTTCTACTATTTACCATGCTTGCAATACTTCTTTTGCAATCTTTTGTAAGAATGAAAAAGTAGTTGCTAGGAAGTTGGGGGTCCAAATGCAAGGGTGATAAGACTTGTATTTGGGTCCCAAAGGCTATCGTGACTAACCTTGTAGGACCCAACAAGAGTTGGGTACCTAAAACCCAAGTGTAAATTGCCTGCAGGTTTATGCATCCGGGGGCTCAAGCTGGATTATCGACAGCGGATGCACAAACCACATGACGGGGGAGAAGAAGATGTTCACCTCCTACGTCAAGAACAAGGATTCCCAGGATACGATTATTTTTGGAGATGGGAACCAAGACAAAGTTAAAGGTTTGGGAAAGATAGCCATCACAAGCGAGCACTCTATTTCAAATGTATTCTTAGAAGAGTCATTAGGGTATAATCTCTTGTCTGTAAGTCAATTATGCCACATGGGCTACAATTGTTTGTTTACAAATGTTGATGTTTCTGTCTTTAGAAGGAGTGATGGTTCATTAGCGTTTAAGGGTGTATTAGATGGTAAACTCTTCTTGGTTGATTTTTCGAAAGAGGAGGCCGATCTAGATGCATGCTTAATAGCTAAGACTAGCATGGGTTGGCTGTGGCATCACCGTCTAGCACATGTTGGGATGAAGAACCTTCATAAACTTCTAAAGGGAGAACATATGTTAGGACTAACCAATGTCTGCTTCAAAAAAGATATACCTTGTGCAGCTTGTCAGGCAGGGAAACAGGTGGAAGCACTCATCACAACAAGAATGTGATGACAACATCAAGACCACTGGAGCTACTACATATGGACCTCTTCGGACCCGTTGCCTATCTTAGCATCGGGGGAAGTAAGTATGGTCTTGTTATTGTTGATGATTTTTCTCGCTTCACTTGGGTGTTCTTTTTGTAGGATAAATCAGAAACCCAAGGGACCCTCAAGCGCTTTCTAAGGCAGGCTCAAAACGAATTTGAGCTCAAGGTGAAAAAGATAAGAAGCAACAACGGGTCCGAGTTCAAGAATCTGCAAGTGGAGGAGTACTTTGAGGAAGAAGGCGTCAAGCGTGAGTTCTCTGCTCCCTACACACCACAACAAAATGGTGTGGTAGAGAGGAAGAACAGGACGCTTATTGACATGGCGAGGACAATGCTTGGAGAGTTCAAGACGCCTGAGCGGTTTTGGTCGGAAGCTGTGAACACAGCTTGCCACGCCATAAACCGGCTCTACCTCCATCGCCTCCTCAAGAAGACCTCGTATGAACTTCTTACCAGTAACAAACCCAACGTCTCATACTTTCATGTATTTGGGAGCAAATGTTACATTCTAATGAAGAACGGTAGAAATTCTAAATTTGCTCCCAAGGTAGTAGAAGGGTTTTTACTAGGGTATGACTCAAATACAAGGGCGTATAGAGTCTTCAACAAATCATCGGGTTTGGTTGAAGTCTCTAGCGACGTTGTATTTGATGAGACTAATGGCTCTCCAAGAGAGCAAGTTGATCTTGATGATGTAGATGAAGATGATGTTCCAACAACCGCAATACGCACCATGGCAATTGGAAATGTGCGACCACAGGAACAACAAGAGCAAGATCAATCTTCTTCCTCAACGATGGTGCATCCCCCAACTCAAGATGATGAACAGGTTCCTCAAGAAGAGGCGCGTGATCAAGGGGGAGCACAAGAAGAACCAGCTATGGAGGAAGAAGCACCACGACCCCCTCCAACTGAAGTCCGAGCAACGATCCAACGAAATCACCCTGTTGACCAGATTCTGGGTGACATAAGCAAGGGAGTAACTACTCGCTCAAGATTAGCTAACTTTTGTGAGCATTACTCGTTTGTCTCTTCTATTGAGCCTTTCAGGGTAGAGGAGGCCTTGCAGGATCCGGACTAGGTGTTGGCCATGCAGGAAGAGCTCAACAACTTCAAGAGGAACGAAGTTTGGAGCCTGGTGCCTTGTCCCAAGCAAAATGTTGTGGGAACCAAGTGGGTGTTCTGCAACAAGCAAGACGACCACGAGGTGGTGACAAAAACAAGGCTCGACTTGTGGCAAAAGGTTATGCCCAAGTCGCAGGTTTGGATTTCGAGGAGACTTTTGCTCCTGTGGCTAGGCTAGAGTCTATTCGAATATTGTTAGCCTATGCCGCTCACCATTCTTTCAGGTTGTTTCAAATGGACGAGAAGAGTGCTTTCCTCAACGGGCCGATCAAGGAGGAGGTATACGTGGAACAGCCCCTAGCTTTGAGGATGAAAGGTACCCCGACCATGTGTGTAAGCTCTCTAAGGCGCTCTATGGACTTAAGCAATCCCTAAGAGCATAGTATGAATGCCTTAGAGATTTCTTAATTGCTAATGCTTTCAAGGTTGGGAAAGCCGATCCCACTCTTTTCACTAAGACTTGTGATGGTGACCTTTTTGTGTGCCAAATTTATGTCGATGACATAATATTTGGTTCTACTAACCAAAAGTCTTGTGAGGAGTTTAGCAGGATGATGACTCAAAAGTTTGAGATGTCGATGATGGGCGAGTTGAACTACTTCCTTGGGTTCCAAGTGAAGCAACTCAAGGACAGCACCTTCATCTCCCAAAATACTCAAGATCTTCTCAAGCAGTTTGGGATGAAGGACGCCAAGCCCACGAAAACACCAATGGGAACCGACGGACATGTCGACCTCAACAAAGGAGGTAAGTCCGTTGATCAAAAGGCATACCGGTCTATGATAGGGTCATTACTTTATTTATGTGCTAGTAGACCGGATATTATGCTTAGCGTATTCATGTGTGCTAGATATCAATCTGACCCAAGGGAATGTCACCTTGTGGCCGTTAAGCGGATTCTTAGATATTTAGTTGCTACGCCTTGCTTTGGGATCTGGTATCCAAAGGGGTCTACCTTTGACTTAATTGGATATTCAGACTCCGATTATGCTGGATGCAAGGTTGATAGGAAGAGTACATTAGGGACATGCCAATTCCTAGGAAGGTCCCTAGTGTCTTGAAGTTCAAAGAAACAAACATCCGTTGCCCTATCCACCGCTGAGGCCGAGTATGTTGCCACAGGACAGTGTTGCGCGCAACTACTTTGGATGAGGCAAACCCTCCGGGACATTGGCTATAATCTGAGCAAAGTCCCACTCCTATGTGACAATGAGAGTGCAATCCACATGGCGAATAATCCTGTTGAACACAGCCGCACTAAGCACATATACATCCGGCATCACTTTCTGAGAGACCGCCAGCAAAAGGGAGATATCGAGGTGTTCCATAGTAGCACCGAGAACCAGCTAGCCGATATCTTTACCAAGCCATTAGATGAGAAAACCTTTTGCAGGCTGCGTAGTGAGCTAAATGTCTTAGATTCACGTAACTTGGATTGATCTATAGCATACATGTGTTTTACGCCTTTGATCATGTTACTTTATGCATTTATATAATTTGTTGCTTATTTATGGTGCTCAAGTTGTGCAAGGGATCCCCGGACCTCACAAGTCTATGTGTGAATGATGCACATATTTAGGGAGAGAAGTGCTACAACTTGACCCTTTGAGACTAACCTTTGTGTTTGAGTGTTCTTGATGTAGTCTCAAAGGTGCATTGAAAGGGAAAATGGACTTGGACATTGCAAAGACTTCCACTGCACTCCGGTATTGGTGTACTTCGTTCCAAGTTCATCTTTATGCTCTTATTGCCTTTTTGCTCTTAATTGACATTTTTGGTGAGGCAATGGGGTTAAAGGGCCAATAATGATCCCGTTTTGGTGCTTAATGCCAAAGGGGGAGAAATTAAGGCCAAAGCAAATGGATCAGCTACCACTTGAGTATTTTGAAAACAATAGAGTTAGAATTTTTGATTTGTCAAAATACTCTTATTGTCAAAATTTGGTCTCTTGTGGGGAGAATTTATGATTATGGGAAAAGGGGGAGTTTTTGGATCTTGATCAATTTCACTCTTGAAATATCTCTGTTTGTGCCCAAACAAGTGAGTTTGACTTAGAGATAGGAAAATGAATTTGATTTGCAAAAACAAACCAAGTGGTGGCAAAGAATGATCCAAATATGCCAAATTAGAGTCGAAAATGATTTGGTCTTCAATTTGAATCGATGTTGCATGTTTTGCATTGCTTTTTGATGTGTTGGCATAAATCACCAAAAAGGGGGAGATTGAAAGGGAAATGTGCCCTTGGGCCATTTCTATAATGTTTTGGTGATTAAGTGTTCAACACATAGTGAGTGAGATATTATGTGCCAAACAAGCAAAAAGTGCAAATCATGTAACAAGGTACGTTTCTAGACTTAGTATATTGTTTTGAGTACTAACATATTTTGTCTAAGTGCTAGAAACAGAGAAAAGAAAAGAAGAAAAGGATTGCAAGTGACTTGGCTGTGTACAGCCAAAGTCCAGCTCGGTCTGGCACACCGGACTGTCCGGTGGTGCACCGGACTGTCCGGTGGTCCACCGGACAGTGTCCGGTGCGCCAGGCTGAACTCCGGTGAACAGACCGCTCTCGGGAAAAGTTTGGCGGTGTACGACTATAATTCATCGGACTGTCCGGTGAGTCAACGGTCGTCTGCGCCAACGGTCGGTCGCGCAATCTTCACGCGACGCGTGGCCCGCACCAACGGTCGGCGGGGGGCACCGGACTGTCCGGTGTGCACCGGACAGTGTCCGGTGCGCCAACCGATCTCGTGGACCAATGATCATATGCACCAGAAAAGGAAGGAGATCGCGCACCGGACAGCTACAGTGATTGTCCGGTGGCGCACCGGACAGCTACAGTGATTGTCCGGTGGCGCACCGGACTGTCTAGTGCACCACCCGACAGAAGGCAACTTTGGCCTTCCTTGTTGGTCTCCAACAGCTTCTAGCTGCCTTGGGGCTATAAAAGGGACCCCTAGGCGCATGGAGGAGTCAACCCAAGCATTCACTAAGCATTCTAAGTCTCCCACACTTCGTCTTCGCGCACTTGATCGATTGTGTTAGTGATTTGAGCTCCGTTCTAGTTGAGAACTCTTTGTGCTTCATTTTGAGCTCAAGTCTTGGCTTGTGTGCGTGTGTGTGTTGCAGATTTGTGTGTGTTGCTCCCCAACCTTACTCTTGTGCTTTCATTGTGATCTTTGTTGTAAGGGTGAGAGACTCCAACTTGTGGAGATTCCTCACAAACCGGAAAAAATATAAGGAAGAAAAACCGTGGTATTCAAGTTGATCATTGGATCACTTGAAAGTGGTTGAGTGCAACCCTCGTCTATTGGGACGCCACAACGTGGAAGTAGGCAAGTGTTACTTGGCCAAACCACGGGATAAAAGCGCGTGTCTCTTGTGTTGATCTCTGTGTGACTGTTTTGCCCACAAGAACTCGCTTCTCAATTACTTAGTCGCACTAACATTTCTATAACCAAGTTTTGTGGCTATTTAGAGTTGAATTTTGCAGGATCACCTATTCACCCCCCTCTAGGTGCTCTCAGTGCAACGGTCGACTGCAAAAGCGTGCGAACAGATGAACAGTGTGCTACAGTGCGCGTCAGAAGTTAGAGCAGGAGTCAGAGACGCACCGGACAATGCACAGTAGCTGTCTGGTGCCACAAGAAGTCAGCGCGCCAACGGTCAAATGCTCTAGAACCCTAACGGTTGGGTGACATGGCTGGCGCACCGGACTGTCCGGTGCGCCCATCGACAGTAGCCTGCCCCAACGGCTTTGTGGTGGTTGAGGGCTATAAATACCCCCCAACCACCACCACTCCAAGTATCCAAGTTTTCAGCACTTCACATTCAATACAAGAGCTAGTGCATTCACTCCTAGACACAATTCAATAGAATCAAAGCCTCTCCAAGTCTAGAACTCATTCCAACCACCTAGTGACTTGAGAGAGTGTTTGTTCGTGTTCTTTGCGCTCTTGTTGCTTGGATCGCTTTTTTCCTTCCTCATTCTTGTTCCCAAGTGTTTTGTAAGCAAGGCAAGAGACACCAATTGTGTGGTGGTCCTTGCGGGGTCTAACTGACCCGTGAGAATTAAGGAGAAAGCTCACTCGGTCTAAGTGACTGTTTGGGAGAGGGAAAGGGTTGAAAAAGACCCGGTCTTTGTGACCACCTCAACAGGGACTAGGTTCTTTAGAACTGGACCTCGGCAAAACAAATCACCGTATTCACTCGCTTTATTTCTTGGTTGATTTGTTTTCCCCTCTCCCTCGGACTCGGATTTAATTCTAACGCTAACCACGGCTTGTAGTGTGTGTTTAAGTTATAAATTTCAGGTTTCGCCTATTCACCCCTCTCTAGGCGACTTTCAGTTAGCTCTCAATCTATGTGGATTGAGTGAGATTGGATGAGTTTAAATCCCAAGCAAGTCAAACTTTTTCTAATTTTTTTCCAATCTCATCTCATCCATGTATAATGAGAATAACCGAACAAGCCCTTACATGGCATCAGCCATCAGTCCACCACACTAATACACAAGTTGTATAGTGATAGTTCTCAATCTATTTATAGCGTTTTTTAAAACCATAAAATTTATTTTTTTACAGACAGGTACTTGAAAACCGCCCACAAGTCTCTTTTAATCGGAGAGGACTCGCCCACCCGTGTCTTTTAAAACCATCAGTCCACCACACTAATACACAAGTTGTGCTAAGAAAACTGTTAGTGGAAATCTTTTCTAGAAAACATAAAAATAGTTCTGAAATAGCAAAAAAATATTTTAATCGGAGAGGACTCGCCCACCCGTCTTTATCGAAGTCGCAAGTTATAGCATTTTTCGCGTGCTATGTGGCGGCTGAGAATCGAACCCATAACCTTACCCTCGTGAAGCCTCTTCTATTACGTGCCTTGTGTTTAGACTACATTTTTGTTATCCACATATTATAAATAACTGAGTGTATATTGACTATTTGAGACCGTAAATTAATTAAAAAAAGTTTTCAACTACAAAGTTGAATAACTTTTGAAGTTATATAACTGTTATTTTGATACTTTTTTCATGCGAGGTCGTCTGCAAAATTTGTATTTTTAACTTGACAAATTCGGATGTAATTTTTGAGAGCCGAGATGATTTTAAATAAAAATGTTATCAATACAAAGTTTTATAACTTTTCGATACCTATAACTTTTATTTTGGTAGTTTATTTCGATGAGGTCTAGTTTTATCATACGAAGTCGTTTGAAAAACTAAAAAATTAAGGATAAAAATGATTTCTAATAACGGTTTTTTAAAAAAAGAAACAGCACTAGAACTGTATGTAGAAATAACACTGACAGTTAATAAGCGAATAGTCTATAAAAATTAGACCTTAGGTTTTGAGCCTTGGTGTCGGGAGCTAGATTAGCTAGCAGGCTATGCGCCCGTGTGCTCATCCGGCCTCGCACTCACAGTAGTACAGTACGCACACTGACTGAACAGACGGCGTCTGCACAACACCACATGCACACACTCTTGCATGCCTGTACATTATTATATATCTACACACACGCACACCGCACACGAACATAACATGCATACATATATATCTGATGACTCACGCTATCATAGTATCATTGCACGCACGGCATGCTGGTGTAGTTTTCCGGGAGGCGGGAGGCCGTCATGTCTGGGGCCGGTTGGCTCTGCCGCCGCCCCTGCGAAATCGAACCACAACCACATGTGAGGCATTCATATAACTGAAGTCTCCATCCATCGGTGTGCAACGTCGGACGACTGCTAGTTTTACGCACCTGTTGTTGCCGTTCCCGCTGATGCTGGCACCGCCGCTGTTGGTGGGGGCGGGCCCGCGGGGGTTCGGGTTGTCGTAGCCGCCGGACTCGATGTCGCCGACGTCCAGCACGAGGTGGGCGTAGTGGCGCCTCGCGTCCTCGGCGGTCTTCCCGCCGCCCACCGCGGCGGCCACGAGCTCCCACCGCCTGGGCGTGTCCCGGTCGTAGGTGGCCAGCGCGCGCTCGAACAGCGCGTTCTCACAGTAGGTCCAAGACGACATGATAGCTTCTCTCCCAGCCGCAGCGCACAGCTCGCTTCTTGCTACACTCTTGTTCAAGCCAGGTGATGACTGATGACCAACGTCGTCTAGCTTAGTTGTCGATCCTGCTTAGTTGTGTTGCTTCGAACCGAGGATTTGGATGGCTGATGGTATTTATAGAGGGACAAAGAAAGTCTTTTGTCGCAACATGCTGGGTCTAATTCACACCTCCCATTCCCATGCACACGCATGACGCATGTAGCTGCAACAAATGCAAGAATTGATCTGCCTGCATAGCATAATAATAGTCGTGATGATATGCTACTATATATCTATCTATATATTATTGTAAGAAGCTAGTTGCATGCTAAAGCTCAATGCGAAGGGCCGGGGTCGGGAAGTGCAAGTTGTGGGAGGGCTTGTAATGGCAGGTAGCTAGCCGATGAGCGAGCTGATTGGCGGACGTTTTATTCGACAGACGTAAGAAAGTATCGGGGCTTTAGGCCAGCTTGTCTTTCTGTTAAATGGTTGCCAGGTCAGAGGGATCGATGCTCTTCCTTTCATGCAAATAGCTCAATATGCACAGCTCGCCGCCTAATTCTACGCTACGGTTCCACTCAAGTTCGAGGGTGGCACAAATATGTACCAACAACCAAGTTTTAGAAAGTTGAGGTTGTCGATGGAACACTATACGGTCACGGCGATAGGCATAACCCATCCACGGAGGTCGTCACGGAGATAACATGCAGGCAACATAAGAGGTGCTATGACAGCGCTTCAACACGAGAGGTTGTCTGGTGATGGCGGCGTCAAGGCGTTTGAGACGATAGAGATGGATTTATGATCACGAGGGGCAGTGGGAAGACGCGAAACAGTAGTTAGAGTAGGCTTTTCGCGATGGTCTTAGTACCAACGTTGATTCCGAGAGACCTAACAAGCTTGGTAAATGTAGAGATGAAATTAAGTTTTATAGGGAGTTTGTGGATTTAGGGACATGTTTTACATGACTTTTGAATTTTTCTTGAAGACTTTTTATGGAATTGTTTACGTGACTACCGCAGATGCTCTTAAGTGTGTGATCTTTTCAGTGTATGTGTATAGAGGAGATCTAAATCAATTGAACTTCGTGAGACCACGGCCAATAAGACGGATTTATTGTTAGTAATTCGTTTGTTTGACAATTCACAGTGGTCATTTCACGAGAGTTTTATTTTTATTAAATGGCATGCCATATAAGATATGACATGTAATTTAATAAAGAGAGATATGATGGAGTTTCATGTGGGTGAAACTCTAAATACATGGGTATACATAGACAAATGTTGACGTGGCAAAAACCTTGAAAACAATTTGATAAAGTTGTGCATTGAGAATATATGGCCTTAATAATTTTGTTTGTGGTTTTAGATTTTTATTAGTAAGGATTAATTAATGTGTCCAATCGGTAACAACGAAGTTATTAGTGTTACTATTAGAAATTAGAGGCTAATTATTAAACCACAAATTAGTGAAAAGAAATGAGTTTTGAAAAGTCTCCGTGATAAGCAAAGCGAATCTAGTCGGCACCAAATGACCAATATTTTGCTTCCGTAATCAATTTTTTTCTTTCCTTCCGTATATACCACTACTACTAGGTAAAGCAAATGCCCCAACAAGCTAGATTTGGATGCTGGATTGCTTGCCTTATATTGAAAGGAGGATAGGCCAATCATGTCTCATCTCACAAAATTTGGCTTACCATGACTTGCAGGTTGCAGCCTATGGCATATAAAATAAATGGCCCCATCTGAGGAAAAAGGAATCGGGTCAAGTTGTGCACCTGACTTTATGCCCAACATTTGTATATATATGCACACTGCCTGGAGGTCATGAACAAAAGGCAAATCAAATGGCGCAAGTGCACGAAAGGCGGGGGACTTAGATTCCTACAACAATATTATAAGCACATTAACAACTTCACAAGTTGGGGTTCTGAATCAACTAAACGGATGCTCTAGCCTAGTCACGCGATTATAAAAAAGTAGCATAAAAAAGTAGCAGTAACTGAACTTTGGCAGAAAACAAAACCCACATTTTCAATAGCAGCTGCATCTAGTATTTATATATGTTAGGCTATCTCCAATAGTCTTTCCTATCCTATTTCAAACTTCTATGTGAATTGTGTTGTCTATATTGCAAAACAATGTTTTACATTGTCCACTGAGCACAGTCTTAAACGACCAGGGATACTGAAAGCCTAATCAACCCCTCCTAATGGGCCTTTGGGAAACAAAAGCTAAAAGGCTTGTTTAGGTGCTGGAGGCTGACTTGTTCGATCTTTTGTTCTAGGTGTTCAAAACTCCCTTGTTTTTCAGCCACTCAGTCATAATCTTATGGTGGGGGCTGATTCATTTGAAAGTAAACTTCATGTTCCTTTCAGAAGTACTCATTGGCCTTCACCATACTCCAGAGTAGAGTTATGGCATCCTCAAGGAGTTGCTGTCCTGCCGCCCCAACTAATGTTCCCATCCTTCCATCCTTTGTCCCACAACCAAGTGAATTTGTCTCCATCATTTCTAAGCATAAGATGGTTATCACAAGACTTTAGTAGAATCTTTTCTTGATTCGGGCAGGGCAGGAGCCAATATGTGAGGTGCCTCGGGGTGCAAAGGGGCCCCACTGGTTGTATCATTAAGAGGGATGTCCTGACTTGGATCATGATTTGTGTTGCTTTGTCTATGCACCTTATGTTTATTTATGCTTTATATAGTTACCTTGTTTAATATGCTAAACTTGATCCAACTAGATTAAACATGCTTCACCTAGAGGAGTCTCAACTTACCTAGAGTAGTATAAGGTCAATATGTTTAGAAATGCTCACCTGAGGGAAGGGTTAGCTATATAAGGTGCTGCCAAGGGTTTCTTGGATTTAAGTCGGCTGGTTCTGACTCTGATGGCTCACTGTGATCAAGTTGATTCCTGGACATAATATATGGGCCCCCAGTATATCTCAGCCAAGGTCTATGCACAACAATCTGTACCCGTTGAGCGAATCGTGGCGTATCTCTCTAGAGGCCAGAAAGAATGGAGGAGAGAATCTACTCAGCTACTGGAGATAATAGCACCGATGAAAGGTGGCAGGCACGCTTTGGAAGCTCCTAGATACAGAATTTCACTGCAGTTCACTGTCATGTGTATCGTACTGTTTTGTAATTGCTCCACGACGCTATGCTTTTTTTTCCATCTAATTTTAATTGTGGGTGCACGCCGAAAGATTATATGCTCCAAGTTGTAAGATTTTGTGTATCGCATATCATCGTTCACTGAATAAGAAGATGAGCACACGCTCAAAAACAAGTGCTTCAGAAGGTAATATCGGGAGGCCTGGGTTTGTTCCCAGAATTTTCAATATATTGCAGCTAGCTAGCATCATCCTTCGCAGTCGTATAAGATCAGAGTTCTTTTATACTGGTTGGTGGATATTGTCATCTGCAAATCATCGTTTCACCTGATGTAGATGGCGTGCTTCGATAGGCTCCTCCTGAAGCCGAACGACATCAGAATGTCGTCCACCCTTTTTTCCTTCCAGGCGCGTGGTGTTTGATGTAGTATGTACAACGTCTTTCGCAGCGTGACTGCGTGAGCACATTGTGCTCCTTGGTGGTGATGCCAAAACCGGCTGCTGCTTCACGTAGAGCTCCTCTCGCAAGTCGCCGTCCAAAAATGATTGACTCGGCGTCCATGTGGTGCACCTATCATCCCTCATGTGCCACGATTGCAATGTCATCCCTCGTGTGCCGCGATTGCAATGGTCAGGCGCACCGAGTCTGTTCTAACCACTGACATGAACACCTTGTCGTAGTCGGATGTCGTGTCATTGCACGTAGACCTACTATGAGCCTCAACTTGTGTTTAGTCAACGGCCCATGCTCGTCCCTCTTCATCTTGAACAGTCATTTTACCTCTATCGCTCGATAATTGGGCGAAAGGTCAATGAGGTGAGTGATAGACTCAATTTCCTCCATCATTGCCTTACTCCAGCTTACCTATGTAAAAGAGAAGGCTCATCTGGTTCCTCCGTCACCTGAACACACGGTGCAAAATAAGTTTGTTGATACCTTGACATTTGCTCACGTATATTCCACAGCTACAACTAGAAGCACTAATTCCATGGAAATCCATAGAATTCCTTATTTTCTGCACTAATTTGCTCATGTGCTATCTTGCTGCAAGTGCAGCACTTATTTAACCACATACCTCGAACTCTTCCTAGCATTCGGCACAATTTTGTACTTATAAAAGATAGAGCATTCGGCACAATTTTGTACTTATAAAAGATAGAGCCTGCTAGTTTGGCTTTAATCCGTAACGGCTTCTACTATTTATACTATGTTGTCTCTATGAATTGTAACTGCAGCAATGCGAACATCGTTAATAAATGATATTGGTACACCATGCATAAACAGAACTATTAACAGTAGAATCAGTTAATTTGGATGGACCATACAGCTGCTGACACCTCCCTTGTTCTCGGGTCAGCGTCTTCCAATGAAACACCACGGCAGTCTTCTCGAACAGGAAGTGGCAGAACGCCAACAGAGCTCCAAGCATGTGCTACAGCATTACTTGCATCCCCCAAAACAACTGAGAACACTGCATCGAAGCCACCAGCTCCCGGAACTCCAGCCAGTAAAACACCCTCCATATTCATAGTGGCATCTAGTAGCCGTGTTTGTGAATCTGGCTCAATCTACAAAATTAGGGCAAAGATGTCAAACAAGATTGAATAAGAATATTGACCCTGTTATATTATACCTACAATTTCGTAACTTAGTCACCCATACTGCTGTGATTATGCCAAACGTCATACTGAATATACTTCCTTCGAGCATGCTATACTACAGTACTTGCAGTTATGTATAGGGGACCTTACTGGAACACCAGCTGCTATGCCCATCTCTCGCATGTGAAGCCTTATCTCAAGGCAAGCATCCCTTGCAGCCAACAATGATCTTATAATTAATTCTTGATGTTGGTTAGTAGCCACCTCTGCCCACTGCAGAGAACAAAGGAAAAGAGAATTCAGTTAAAAATAATTAAAGTTTACCTCTTCCTTTTTCCACAGATACGAGCATGATACATGGTGATTAAAAAGGGGAGTATAACCTCTCGTCAACCAAAGCTAGAAGGCAAAATATTATGGTTTATACTTACACTGCCTTTACCTTGTTCATCAATCTATTAGTCCAAACAAATGCTAAGTTGTTTTCAGAAACTGGATAGTGTGATATAATAAATATAAGTATATACAGGGGTGGTAATGGGCTCTAAATTTTACAATATAAAATTTAAGGATCAGATCAAATTAGGATCGAGCTCTATTTCTATTCATTTTTGAACTAAAATTATCGAGAGCTCAAACGAATTGTGAAGAAACATTTGGATCGCGATCCATTACCACCCCTAAGTATATAACATAATTACATAGTTACCTTCCCATATGTGAGACGACTACAGGACCTCACCATGGACTCATATGCTTCATGGTGATTTTCAGAAAGTCCTTTTAAGATCCTCAGTTGGTTCTCCAGCGTTGAATTGGCAATGGCCAGTTTACTCCATGTATCTCTGGATTTCTCAGGGTCAGACTTCAGCCACCGTTTCACAGATCCAACCATTGATGGAGTAGATGATCCTCCGGTCCCAGGTTCCCCAAGGAGCTAGCAACAAACAAACATAAGTAGGAAAAAATATTGTTAATATTGACCCCCAAAAAAATCTTACTGTGCTTCATGAACAGAAATACATTTTTATGGTAAACTTCATACTCTTGGCTAACATGTACATTGTGCTAGGGTTCACTAGTACTGTAGCCGCACTGTAGCTAGGGTTTCTGTACAGCAGACATTCTCACATGGTACCAGAGCCATGACTGTTCCGAGCCGCCGCCCCCCTCCCCCTCTCCCCTCCTCTGGTGAGCTCTTCCCTCCTCTCCCTCTCTCCTACAGGGCTGTGTTGGCCGCGCCCTCTCCTCCCGGGCGCGGCGTGACTCCGGGGATGGCCCCCATGGCCGGGCATCCCGCGCCGCCGCCTCCCTCCGCCGGATCCGGCGGGCCCGCATCGGCCGCGCCACCACCCGCGGGGCTGGCCCTCATGGCCGGGAGCCCCGCGCCACCGCCGCCCTCCGGCGGCTCCGGCCCCGCCGCCGGGTCCGACCGGCTCCGGTTTTGCCGGTGTCTGCCCCACATCGATCTCCCTTCCTCACGCGTCCCAGACCACCGTGCTCGGCCACGACGACGCCCTGTTGTTGCCCCTGATTTTTCCCGGTGGCGCCATTGGCACGATCGTCTACAGCCAGCCGTCCGCTATCACCTCTACACTGCGTGCTCCTTCCCCTTCGAATGACGCTGCAGCCATCCTCGTTGCCACCCGTGTTGCCGTTGCGGCGGCTCGCCAGCGGGCCCACGACGCCGCCCGTGCCCTTGAGCAGGAACAGGCGGTTGTCGACACCATCGAGCGCCAGTACGCCGAGACCTACCGTCACCTCGCTGGCAAGGGCGTGTCGGATGGTTCTCCCATGTCCGCTCGTCACAACACCGACACTTTCGAGCCCGCGCCCGTCCCAGCCTCGACCCTTCGCGCCTCTCTTCACGCCCAGGCGGCGGCCCTCACCAGCATCCGGGCAACCGTCACCGACATTCTCGCGCCGGACTCCACTCAATATCCTCGGTGGCGCAACCAGGTCCTGCAGACCCTCCGCAGCTACGCCCTCGCCGACCACGTCCTCCCCACGGACGCTGCACCGACGGAGGATTGGCTCCTGATGGACGAAGTGGTGCTCTCTTGGATCCATGGCACCCTCATGGACGAACTTCAGGACATCGTTCGAGTGCTGGACGATACTGCTCACCGTATTTGGGGTGCCCTTGAAGCTCAGTTCCTCGGCAACCACCAGACTCGGATCCTGTACCTAGAGATCGTCTTCCACCAGCTTGTTCAGGGCGATCTCTCTGTGGACGAGTACTGCCGTCAGATGAAGACTATGGCAGACACTCTTCGCACCCTCGGGGCCCCCATGACCGATGAGAGCCACGTGCTCAACCTCCTCCGTGGTCTGAGTCCTCGCTTCGATCGCGTGGCCCCCATCCTCACCCGCATGAAGCCGTGTCCCACCTTTGCGGAGGCCAAGAACGATCTGCTTCTCGAGGAGCTTCGCCTCTCCGCCGTTGCAACCGCCGCTCCCGCCACGGCCCTCTACAGACTACAGCGCACCTCGGGCTGCCCCCTCCGACTCCGGGGGGGGGGGGGGGGGGGGTCCTGCTCACCGCACTCCGGCCCCGCTGCCCTCTTGAGCTCCGCGACAGACTGCTGGCTTCGGGGGGGCTCGCAGCCGCGGTCACGGCCGTGGTCGCAAGGGCGGACGCAGTGGCGGTGGCCCGTCGGGAGGCCGTGGTGGCTCATCGGGTGGCTCTCAGTGGCCATCCTTCTACAACCCGTGGACTGGCACCATTCACATGTGGCCCAAGCCGTCTGCGGGTGCCTCGGCCCCTCACCCCACCGCCTCTCAGCAGGTCTTCTTTGCCGCTGCACCCCCGGCGGCACCCTCGGCTCCTCCCCAGCCTCAGCAAGGTCTTCTGCCACTCCCGGGGTCTCCGGCCCAGCCCATGTGGGGGCCCTGGACTAACGGGTGGGACGCGCAGTCCCTCGCCAGCTCCTCCACGATGACGCTGGCCCCGCCCACCTCAGTCTCTGACTTGGTGGCGGATTCCGGCGCCTCCTACCACACCACCCCGGGCGCAGGTATTCTATCTTCCACCTCCCCTGCCCACCCCTCTCTTCCCTCTTCCATCATTGTCGGAAACGGGTCCGCCCTTCCCGTCACCTCAGTAGGTGACGCGGTCCTTCTCGGTCCTTTCCGCTTAACCAACGTCCTTGTTGCCCCCCACATCATTCAAAATCTTCTTTCCGTACGTCAGTTCACTACTGACAACTCTTGTTCCATGGAGTTTGACCCGTTTGGTCTTTCTGTGAAGGATCTTGCCACCAGGACCCTTCTCGCTCGGTGGCAGACCAGGACCCGCCACCGCACTGTAGCTAGGGTTTCTGTACAGCAAACATTTTCACATGGAGATCAAGTGAAGAAATATTAATAAAGATACAACTTTGCAAGGATATTTTTAAAGGAAGGCAAAGCTATGAGTGATAGGCTAACATGAAACCAGAGGTGTATCTGGTGACGATGAGAATACAAGAAGATCTAGAGCTTATCACTTTCCAAATTTTGATGACATCAATATTAGCATGGTAGGAAAAAGTATATGAGGCACGATGTATAACAAAGCCCGTGCAGCACCAACTAGATGTCGTACAATCATGTTGATGCTCTGATCCTTCCAACTGATCTCCACGCAGCACATGGTCTACAAATCTGTCCAGTCCAGCTGTTTCGCGAAGCCAGCTCCATCAAGCCGCTCGCAAGGTGGGACAGACACGCACGGCTAGCATGTAATCGGTGATGCACAGGAGGCGACATCCATCATGCATGCATATAATTTTTTCCCAGCATGGTATGCGTGTGAGATAGATATGACATGAGGTCATAACAGCAGTCTCATGGCACGTGTTGCCACTATCAGCATAAGGCATGGCCTAATGTCTATAGCCTATAAGCATCATAGCATTGCAGTGTCTAGTAAAGGAACTGTAAATCCTATACCAGTAGTGGCAGACCAGTAGTTATGGTGGCTGGTGACTACCAGTAAAATGATTTGATTGCCATTTTGGAAACAACAAAATGGACATTGAGGCTTGGCGACTTACAAGGGTCATCAGAGGAGGTAATGAAAACTGTTTATTCTCATGATCCCACCTTTGTGTTAGAACATCTGATACTACATCTGGCAAGACAGTCCCACCTATAGCCTGTAAATATTGTAGCCATAAATTACCAACTCTCCATATGTAGTCAGATTATACTGACAAAATTGATGAGGTGCATATCATCTGCCACTGAGGTTTCTTACCTGAGCCGAGGAGAGTATTTCTGGAGAAAACCTTACATAGCGTTGACTCCCATAGACAGCAGCACTAACATCAAAACCACTGCCAATTTTCCCTTGTGCTAAACAATGTGCACTTTGGGCAATAGCGTGAACCAAGTCAAGTTCTCGTCCACTTGCATTGTCGCCAGAAGATTGTCCTGAACATGAGAGGTTAACAGCACCAAGATAGTGAAGAAGAGCTGCAACAACTGATGTGGTCATGGCAGCTGATGACCCAAGTCCAGTTTTGGCTACTTCAGGTTTACATTTCTCTCCAGTCATTGTTCCATTAGCAACCTCTGAGTTAAATGTAATTGAAGAGAATGGAGGCAATGAAAGCAGTACCTCCGGAGTAAGAGGGAGACCACGTGCTTCAATCTGAAGAAACAACAGAAACAAATAAGATATAGTATTTCCTCACTGAGCTCTAGTTGTAAACATGAACTAGGTCAAACAAGAAAATTTTATATGGTTTAAAAGAGATATTTACTATGCAAAAGGCAATAGATTCACATGCTGAAATTTACTAAATAATGCAAGGAGAGTGACTTTTTTAATGTTTTACATTGCCATCTGGCAGTCTAGTCATCTATTCAAAATTTTACAGATGGTTACCCCTTTGAAGTTCATTGAACCTTAAGTTTTACATAAGAACGCTGTCATGAATGCATAGAGCATAAAGGAAAATGATCTTCAACTACGCAAATTTTATAAGAAAAAAATCAAGCATTACATCCACACATATCATATGTCATACAAATATATATGCCAACACATTAGCTTTGAGTTCTGCATCTGATTTCATACTTAGTATTAAGAAGTGCACTATGCTAATTTTAGAATTAACTAAACTGATACTTTTATCACAATAGTTATGACCATCATCAAGAGAACAGAGAACCAAAGCACAGTACAAAAGAGTTCACACTTTAAGTTTTAATTAAACTCTGGTAAGTGTTTTAGTAAATTTTGTTGATATTAGAAAATAAACATATGTCCAAGATTAGGTAGTTCATTTTTTGCAACTGATGGTTCAAAATAGAAAAGCTAAAAGGAGCTACAAGGGTCATGTTAACATCAAATCTCTCTTTTTCTCGCTTTTCTTTACCAAGTTGGACTGGGCTTTTGGGTGTAGTTAGAGTTCTGCAGGAAGCTAAGATATACATCTGAGTATGCTTATACAATTACAAAGGTTCACCTGCTTTCTATAAGAATAGAAATCATTGTGACCAATAATTGTAATGTTCAGACCTGCAACAAGAAGTTGAGACATTACCAAAAAAATGATATACTCGAGTGGTGTCCATCAAGCATGTAACATGATGGAGTGATTAAGAGCAGCAAAAATAACTAAGAGAAGCTTCACAACCTTGCAGCAGTAACTTATCTACCACATCCTTCCTCTCCTTATCAATAATGGTCGCTTTAGCAGCTGCTACGGAGAATTGTATGGCCTGCTCCACAAAAGGGTTTGTCGATTCCCTGAAATGCAACAGTAACGCTGTCAGTGACGTTACCACCAGACTCGAGTTTCAGCAATAATATAACAAAAACAGGAGCACCTCGCCACGAGATTGCAAATTTGCAGTCATTAAGAACGATGAGCAACTTGCCTTGAAGACGTCAATTGCAGCGTCGTTTTATTTAGGGACAATTTATATGTGGCCACCCGCGAGAGTTGAGGGGAAGTCACTTTGACGTCCGTCCATGCCTAGCATCGGTACAGAGCACCCAGGGTGAGGAGCGAGAGAACACAGTGTAGCTGTTGAGACCAGCGGGATGGCATAAGGGGGCTGGGTGCTGCGGCGGAGGGGAGGGGCGCAGTTCAAATGCGCTCACCCAGGTCCAGGAGTCGGCTGGGAGGCTGTCGCGGAGGGGGCGGACGACGGCGTAGAAGCGGGCGGTGGTGCTGAGAACTAGGCCGGCGTTGGGGCGCTCCAGCACGAGGTATCCTCCCGCGATGAGCACCTTCCCCGGCGCCGACGCCACCCTGCGACAACGCGGTCAGATCGGGGCCCAGTGCGGAACCTTAGCGGGGGAGCGAGACAGTGAAAGGACGGTGCTAGGCTGCTAGCGAGTACTGACACTTCCATGACTCGACTCCTCGGCAGCCGAGACTCGATGCGGAGGTCGCCTCTGCTGGAAGCTTCGCGTGAGTGGATGGAAGGACCGAGGAGGACGGGCCGAACAGCGCGGCAGGGCCGGGGAAGGGGAAGGGGAAGGGGAAGGGCGGAAGGCTCTCGCAGTCTCGCGATCGCGGCGACGGCTGGGCGCGCGGGGTGCTACGGGGGCGGAGGAACCGAGAAGAATTGGCGATGTGTCCAATAAGCACGACGACCGCGAGCCCGGCACGAAGCCCGATGTTTGGGTCCTGTCTGAGCCCAGCACGATCCGGTTCTATGCGACCCGGACCGGCCTATCACGAATAAGCGGGCCGGCTTCGGACAAGAAACTAGGCACGGTGGGCTAGCCCAGCACGGCCCGTTTACCTCTAAATTTGTTAAGCCCGTTTTTTGTGCACTAAAACGTGCTTACTGGCTCGCTTAGCCCGTTTTCGGCCCGCTTTTTTCATGCTAAACAGGTCGGGCCGGCCCGTTTAGGCCTGCTGCGGGCCAGGTTCGAACAGAAAATCGAGCCCGCGGGCTTAGACGGCTCGGCCCGGTTTTTTAACCGTGCCTTGCGGGCTGGGCCGGGCCAGGCGGCCCGTTTGGCCATCTCTACTCTACCCCTTCTTCCTCTCCGCCATGTGGCCCCCCTCTCTTCGGAAGGCAAGCTAGTTCGTCATCCACATCGGGCCGCTTGTTTTGACCAGTGCAGCGGGTGGAATCAAGGAACGGGAGAAGAGATCAGATCCATTTGCTGATCAGGAGCCCAGGCCCATCGTCTGGTGGACGCGGATAGCGACAGACCGACGCATCGAAGATCGATGGTGGCAAGTGAGAAGGGGCTGATGACCTAATTGGCACGCAGTCACTCCCTCATCTCGCCGGTCTCGTTTCCTGTTTGTGGGATTTGCCGACGCACTCGGTTGTCAACTTCTGCGGCGGCTGGCGGAGTATCCCTCTTTGCCCCCGCTAGGAGGTCGGGGAGTTGCCGAGACTGGGGATCAGAGGGAGCTCGACGAAAGGGAAGTCTGCAAGCATGGAGCAGAAGTCGTGGACTCAGAAATGGGAGAACAAAGATCACTGTGAAGATCAACAAGAGTCTCCAATTTGGGGGAGAAGCCGGAACTTGAGCTGGCACATCAAACCTCCTGCGGGTAGGGTTCTTGAATGGGGAGCTCCTGGTTCGTCGTCCTCTGCTGCTTCAGAATTCCCATGTAACCCTAATCCTCATATTGTGCTCTCGAGGTTTGGGGAATCAAATCCAGGAAGGAGGTTCTTCTGTCAAAAGTGTGGGGAGGAGGAACACCACGCTAGAGATTCTGAAGGATACACATGTGTGGGGGATAGATATCCCCCGGGTCCACTAAAGAGATAAAAGACCTCACGAAAGGCCCAAAGGCCCAATAAATCGTAAGGTCGTTCTTTCGTGGGCCTGGGGAAAGACAATCAACGAAGCGGAGAAGACGTAAGACCAGGTTGGTGCAAACCCGGATGGCCCACATCGTCGAGCAAGCGGCTGCAACGGAGACCCGACTTTCCCGCGCTGGAGCTCCCATGCAACGAAGCCGTGCGAGGATAAGTCGGGGAGGATCACGCAGGATAAACTCGAGAGGTTCTCTATCTTTTAGTTACTTGTTGTTATCATATCCAAGTGTATTGCCCCACGGTCGAGTATATAAGGCCTAGGGGGCACCCCTTCAGAACGATCGACTCTATTCTTAGCCACCCACGTAAACTCTCTGTGCCCTCAATCCAGAGAGTCCTCTTGTAACCACGCCCATATACTCACCAGGACGTAGGGTGTTACGCACTTCTAAGCGGCCCGAACCTGTAAATCTTGTCCATTGTCCCTCGTGCGACAGGCACGAACCATTTTGCTACAGTCATTGACACCGTCCTACTCCTAAAAACACCTTGAGGGGCAACCCCGGGTGTGCGGTCGGACCCAAAACACCGACAGCTGGCGCGCCAGGTAGGGGGTGTGTCGACGATCCAAGCTAGCTCAATGGTCGTCACCTTCCGCAGCAAGATCACCGTGCGTCCCGGATCTGTATTCTGCTTCGGGACAATCTCATCTGTAGCGGATGAAGAGGGAACTCTACACCGCATCGCGGATCCGCCGGAAAAGAAGTTTCCTCCAACAAACTCCGAAAATGCTGGAAAGACGCTACCTCCGACTCTTCGGAAAAAGATCGTCTCCAGGGAGGCTGGAGCTAGAAGCTCGCTGACCCACAAGCCCCCGAGTACTACTTCCCCGACGAAAGAGTGGACACGGGTCGCGAGAAAGGAGGAGACCAGGGAGAGGCAAGTCGTTCTTCTCGTTCCTCCGACCTCAAAGGAGAACGGAAAGAAAGACGCCACGACAGCAGTACCGTTCTACCCCGACGTCCTCTTCATCGGGAGAGTGGAGTCGCCCGCCATCTCTGATGACGAACCGACCGCGCCTGGAGAAGAACCACCTCAACGAGAATCCCGCCGACGGAGGAACCGACGCAGGAACGTTCGACGACATCACGCGACCGGAGAATGGGATCCGGAGCAGCCTGTCTCGCGAGACGAGGTCTCAGAGATAGGGGAAACTCCGGAAGAACGCGTCTTCAGGGAACGAAGGAACTCCCGATGACGTGATCGCCGACGAACTCAGGAGCAAGCCGAGCAAGATGCAAGGCAACGCCGGGAGAATCCGCTCTTCGGGCGCAACCTGAACCCCGACTTCGCCCGAGCTATGAACACGCCGAGCGAGGTCGGAGGCGTTCTAGCTCGGATAGCTGACGGACTTCCTCGGACTCCCGACGCCGAGGGATACCGACGCCTGTTCACTCAGGCGGCCAACCATCTTCTACCGCTCGCTCACCCGCCGAACGATTTGCGACATGCCATCAACAGTCGCCGAGACGCGCGAAGCTCCATCAATGCTTCGCGCGAACGGCGGCATGAGAACGAAATTCGCCGTCGGGAGGAGTATGACCGAGATCATGGCTTCCCGACTCAAAGCCAGGCCACCAGGACTGAGTCGGCAACAGCTTCAACTGGCGGCACCACCCGGGGACGGTCGAGGAACCACCACCACTACTCCCCTCCCCGGGACAGGCGTCATCCCCGACGACAGGAGGATACGTGCGGAGTATCCGCTCTTACTCCGCGCCTTAGGGCCATCCAATGGCCTCCCAACTTCAAGGTATCCAATGTCGACAAATATGAACCTAAGCAGGATCCAGGGGGTTGGTTAGCCGTCTACACCACCGCTGCTCGGGCTGCCGGAGCATCCGAAGACGTCATGACCGCGTATCTGCCCATCGTCCTTGGGCAAGACGCGCTGCAGTGGCTACGACATCTACCCCGACACTGCATCGACGACTGGGGAGACTTCAGTCGACGTTTCACCGCCAACTTCCAGTCTCTCTCCGACGAGCCAGCGCAACCATGGGACCTCAAATCCATCAAGCGCCGGGGGGATGAGACTCTCCGGTCATACCTCAAAAGGTTCCAGACCATGAGAAACCGCATCCCCGAGGTCACGGAGGCGGCCGTGATCGAGGACTTCTACAGAGGATCCAATGACTCGGCTTTCGTCCGAGCCATACTACAAAAAGCACCGACTACCTCCGAGGAGCTGTTCCGGGAAGCCGACCTCTACATCACCGCCGACGAGCGGGCCCAGGATCTCATTGGAGGAGCAAAGCCTGCACCGGCAGCACCGCGACGTGACGCGAACCAGCCATCCGACAAACGCTGGGAGAAGAGGCCTCGAGAAGAAGTACACGCCGCCGGACCACCCGCCTCTCGCGCCCGAGGAGGACCTCGTGGAGGCGAGCGCACGCTGGACGACATCCTCGACGCCCAGTGCCCGTACCACAAGGACATACGCCACACTCTTCGAAACTGCCGGGACTTCAAGCACTCCGTCGGGCACGGCCGACCCTTCCAACCTCTACCGCCTCCTCCGCCGAGGGGAGGACCAGATGAACCACAACAGCCCCATCGGCAGGAGGAGGGGGGAGGAGGAGCTTTCCCACGCGTTGACAGGGAGGTCAACGTCATCTTCGGCGGACATGGCTCGCAGGAGAACAAAAGACAACAAAAGCTCAACGACCGCCAGATACTGGTGGCAGCCACAGGTCCTCCCGCCCCATACCGGTGGTCGGAGCACCCGATCACTTTCACTCGGGAGGATCAGTGGCTCAACTTCGACCATCCAGGCAAATACCCGCTCCTCGTCGATCCGGTGATCCGAGAGAGCCGGGTAAAGAAGGTGCTAGTGGACGGGGGGAGCAGCATCAACGTCACCTTCCCCCGTACACTCCAAGGCTTGGGAGTTCACCTCAAAGAGCTCCACGAGTCGGACACTCCTTTCTTCGGCATCGTGCCGACGGAAGGGGAATACCCGCTGGGCCACATCTACATGCCGGTCACCTTCGGAACTCCGGAGAACTACAGAACCGAGTTCCTGAGGTTCGAGGTGGCGAACTTTAACTGCGGGTACAACGCCATCATCGGGAGGCCGGGACTGGCCAAATTCATGGCCATTCCGTACTATACATACATGATACTGAAGATGCCGGGACCACGAGGAATCATAACTATGCGCGCCGACTTCCAAGGCGCCGCAGAGTGTTTCCGAGTGGCCATTCAAGCAGCCCTCACCACCAAGCCGTCGACGGTTCCTTCTACATCGGCGAACTCTAAGCCTGAGGAGGACCCCACGGTACCGGCGAATGAAGCTCAGGCCGCGACCTCTATGCGGCCGACTGAAGAAACCAAAAGAATCAACCTGGGGTTCGCTGACGAGCGCAAGACGGCTATCATCAGCTCCAGCTTGGACGACAAATAGGAAAGCGCGCTCGTCCAGTTTCTGCAAGATAACCGGGACGTATTCGCATGGCAACCTGCGGATATGCCGGGAGTCCCAAGAGAACTGGCCGAGCACAAACTGAAAGTCTACCCCCAGGCGAGGCCGATTCGACAAAAGCTACGTCGCTTCACGCCCGACAAGAGAGAGGCCATTCGTGCCGAATTAGCTCGCCTGGTCGCGGCTGGATTTATTAGAGAAGTATTACACCCTGAGTGGTTAGCCAATCCTGTTCTTGTACTCAAAAAGTATAAAGTGGATTGGCGCATGTGCGTCGACTATACCGATCTCAACAAACACTGTCCGAAGGATCCCTTCGGGCTCCCGAGGATAGATCAGGTGGTGGATTCCACCGCTGGATGTTCTGTGTTGTCTTTCTTAGATTGCTATTCCGGGTATCACCAGATTAGTCTGGCAAAAGAAGATGAGGAAAAAACAGCATTCATCACTCCGTTTGGTGCTTTCTGTTATACCTCCATGTCGTTCGGCCTCAAAAACGCTGGAGCGACTTATCAGAGAGCCATTCAAACATGCCTAGCCGATCACTGGGGCAAGCGTGTGGAGGCTTACGTTGATGACGTGGTGATCAAAACTGAGAATTCGGAAAACTTCATCGAAGATTTACAGCTGGTTTTCAACAGCCTAAGAAGATATAGATGGAAGCTCAATCCTGAAAAATGCGTTTTTGGGGTACCAGCAGGAAAGTTGCTCGGATTTATCGTCAGCCACCGGGGAATTGAGGCTAATCCAGATAAGATTGAAGCTATCATGAAGATGGAAGCTCCTCGGTCACAAAAGAAGGTTCAGCGACTCACCGGATGTATGGCAGCTCTAAGCAGATTTATATCCAGGCTGGGGGAGAAAGGCTTGCCGTTTTACAAGCTGCTTAAGAAGGTGGATAAGTTTCAATGGACTTCAGAAGCACAAGAAGTTCTAGATGCATTGAAAAAATTCTTGACAACACCACCAGTACTAAAACCGCCCCGGCGAGCTACGCCGACTCAACCGGCTGAAGATTTACTGCTATATATCTCTTGCACGACTCACGTGGTAAGCACTGCGTTGGTAGTCGAGCGAGTGGAAGAAGGGCATGCCTATCCGGTACAACATCCTGTTTACTTCATTAGTGAGGTTCTAGGCCCCTCAAAGAAAAAGTATCCTCAGGTTCAGAAGCTATTATATGCAGTACTTCTAACTGCCCGCAAGCTGCGTCACTACTTTGACGACCACAAAGTCATAGTAGTCACTGGTTTTCCAATAGGGGACATTCTTCGCAACAAGGAAGCTATCGGCCGAATAGCCAAGTGGGCTTGCGAGTTGGGATCCCATGATATCGAGTTCCGACCTCGCACTGCCATCAAAACTCAAGCACTGGTCGATTTCGTATCAGAGTGGACAGAACAGCAAGTTCCAGACAATCCAGAAACGGCAGAAGTATGGCGAATGTATTTTGATGGTTCGCTGAAGCTGCAGGGAGCAGGAGCAGGGATTCTCTTCACTGCACCTGGAGGCGAACACCTCAAGTATGCTCTCCAGCTGCTATTCCCGGCCTCTAACAACGCAGCCGAGTATGAAGCTTTGATACACGGATTAAACATCGCCATATCACTGGGTGTCAAGAGACTGATGGTATATGGAGATTCTCTGGTAGTCATCAGTCAGATAAACAAGGAATGAGATTGTTCAAGCGATTCAATGGGAAAATACTGCGCCGTCATCCGAAAGCTAGAAGATAAATTCGAGGGTCTGGAGTTTCATCATATAGAAAGAGATCGGAACACGACGGCCGATGTACTGTCCAAGCTCGGATCCGGTCGGACTCAGGTCCCGCCCGGGGTCTTCGTGCAAGAAATTCTCCAGCCGAGCATCTCGACGGATTAAATAGAAGAGTGCAACATCATAGATCAACCCAAGTCAGACTCTGATGACTGGAGACAACCGATTATTAAGTATATAAAGAATGAAGAAGAACCAGATGACAAGAACTCGGCAGAGCGCATTGCCAGACAATCAGCTCACTATACACTCATTGGGGAGGAATTATACAGGAGGGGCGCGTCAGGCGTCCTCATGAAGTGCGTTCTCCCGTCCACCGGGAAGCAACTTCTGGAGGAAGTCCATGCAGGGCAATGTGGAATACATGCAGCATCCAGAACACTAGTCGGGAAGGTCTTCAGGTCAGGATTCTATTGGCCAACAGCAAAGAATGATGCAGCCGAGCTAGTTCAGAGGTGTGAAGCTTGCCAATACTTGTCAAAGCAACAGCATATGCCTGCACAGCAACTGCAAACCATACCAGTAACCTGGCCTTTCGCATGCTGGGGACTGGATATGATTGGACCTTTCAAGAAAGCTCAAGGGGGATATACTCATGTACTGGTGGCGATTGACAAATTCACTAAATGGATAGAGTTCAAGCCCATTGCTTCTTTAACCTCTGCTAAGGCCGTGGAATTCATACAGGATATAATATTCAGATTCGGGATACCAAACAGCATCATCACTGACTTAGGATCCAACTTCACCAGCTCAGAATTCTTTGACTTCTGCGAGCAAAAAAGCATTCAGATCAAATACGCATCTGTAGCACATCCAAGAGCCAACGGGCAGGTTGAGCGAGCCAACGGAATGATACTGGAGGCACTCAGGAAAAGAGTCTTCGATAAGAATGAAAAATTCGCAGGAAAGTGGATAAGAGAGCTGCCTTATGTTGTTTGGAGCCTGAGAACTCAACCTAGCCGAGCCCTGCATGGAAACACTCCTTTCTTCATGGTCTATGGGTCGGAGGCAGTGCTGCCTGCTGATCTCAAATTCGGGGCGCCAAGATTGATCTTCGAAAGCATAGCAGAAGCCGAGGCCACCAGGCTGGAGGATATTGATGTACTTGAGGAAGAACGACTGAATGCAGTGATCCAATCTGCACGGTACCAGCAGACTTTGAGGCGCTATCACGACAAGGCTGTGCGGCAACGTTCCTTTTCGATAGGGGACCTCGTCCTCCGCCGAATTCTAACGGGGGAGGGACGGCACAAGTTGTCACCCTTATGGGAAGGGCCTTTCATAGTATCAGAGGTCACTCGGCCCGGATCGTATCGTCTCACTCAGATGGATGGCACAGAAGTTGGGAACTCCTGGAATATAGAACACCTCAGAAAGTTTTATCCCTAGTTGTATCTCAAAACTGCTGGGGCAACGATGTAATCTGTAAAGTGGAAATATGTCATCAATAAAAAGAGGTTTTCAAAGATACTCAGTTCATCTACGATTGACTTGCATTCTTACTTAACTCGGGGTGACCACTATGCCCTGCTAACGGAGCAATCGACTTAAGTCGGCAATGACTTAAGGCGGTGCAACATGCTCACGCTCACTTAACTCGGGGTGACCACTATGCCCTGCTAACGGAGCAATCGACTTAAGTCGGCAACGACTTAAGGCGGTGCAACATGCTCACGCTCACTTAACTCGGGGTGACCACTATGCCCTGCTAACGGAGCAATCGACTTAAGTCGGCAACGACTTAAGGAGGTGCAACATGCTCACGCTTACTTAACCCGGGGTGACCACTATGCCCTGCTAACGGAGCAATCGACTTAAGTCGGCGACGACTTAAGGCGGTGCAACATGCTCACGCTTACTTAACTCGGGGTGACCGCTATGCCCTGCTAACGGAGCAATCGACTTAAGTCGGCGACGACTTAAGGCGGTGCAACATGCTCACGCTTACTTAACCCGGGGTGACCACTATGCCCTGCTAACGGAGCAATCGACTTAAGTCGGCAACGACTTAAGGCGGTGCAACATGCTCACGCTAACTTAATTCGGGGTGACCACTATGCCCTACAAACGGAGTTATCGGCTAAAGTCATTGATGGCTTAAGTCGGTACAGCATATTTGCGCTCATACAATTCAGGGGATGACTTCCATATCCCACAAACAAACTTCATAATCATCGTGCGTCGTTTCATTACTACAAAATTACGAACTAATGAATTCTGATACAATAAAAGAGCAGTTATATCATCTGAATACCAAACTGAGGCCCTCTAACTCGACCATACTAATACGCGCTCAAAGCGCGCAAAAGGTTTTCTATTTGGCAATGTCTTTCTCAGGAGCGACCGACGAAGAAGAGCGACTCGAGGAATCAGGGGCAGCGATCACGTCCGCCCTTATGTCATCAGGAACAACCACGCCGGGTCTCCTCATCAAGATTCGTCCTGCCCGAATAGCCTTGTCCATGGCTTTGTCGCGCTGAGCTTTGAGAGTAACAGCAGTTTCTTCGGCAACCCTAGTAGCCAGCTGAGCAGCTTCTAACTCCTGAGCAATGGATTTCTTAGAAGCTCGGAGTTCCTTGATGGTGGCATCCTTTGCTGATAGCAACTGCGTAAGGCGGGTCACTTCGTCCGAAGATTCCTGCAGCTTGCAACGCTGATTGTCCAGTTCTTTCATTGTAAAACGATGGCTTCTCTCCAAGATGGTCAGCGAATTGCTAGAATCTCGGTACAATCTATCCAGATTATCGCGAGAAGCAGCGAGGATACGTTTTTCTTCCTGCAAACAAAAATCAACCCCTTCAGAAACTAAACAAGTGATTAGAGCACAGCAAGGCAAGGCACAGTTTTGTAAGTCACCTTTTCAGAGTCAAGCCGAGCATGGAGAGAAGAACTCAGAGCATTGGCGTCATCCAAGGCAGCGGAGACCTGATTCAACTCAGTTTGGCTCAAAAAGTACTTCTCCTCGAAGTCAGCGCACCGTCGAGCCATCTCAGCTTGATCTCGGGAATGTTTTTCCTCAAGAGCTGCAATCTGCCGAGTCATTCCTATCAAGAGGTAATCAAACGAAATGAGGTTAGAAGGTAAAACATTCCACGAACAAAGGCAAGGAAGAAGAAGAAAGGACACTAACCAGCATTAGTTGCCTCCAACTCGGATACACGACGAGGAAGCAACACTGGATTCCAACGCTCAAGAGATGAAGCCACTTCTGGGATGGAAGCACCATGTGACTTCAGCTGGCTGACCATTCCATCCACCAAAGCCTGATAAGAAGAGCGGATGAACATAATGACAACAATCCATGCAACATAAAGATCAAACTAAAGCACAGCACAGCACCTGGAGGTTGGAAAAGAGCGAAGGGATTCCCAATTCAGGAGAAATCAGCTGATAACCAGGTGCCAGACCACCACCCGAAGCAGCTTGCAGCAGACCAGCAGGAACGAGCTCAGTACGTTCAGCAGAGCTTAATGCCAGACCAGTGGGGATGCTGCCCTCTAAAGCGACCCCCTGATCCAAAGTTTGGGCTACCACCATGCAGCCAGAGTGTGGAGGAGATCCTGCGTGAACGTCCATGGAAGTACAGGAAGGAGACCCTGCTCGGACACCCTCGGGGGCTGGGTCATAGTTGGCGCTGCCCACTTGAGCCGGATCATCCCCGGCAGTACCCTCGGGGGCTGGGCAATGGCTTATGCTCTTCATCCGAGCTAAGTCATCCCCGGCGACATCCTCGGGGGCTGAGCATGCGTCGGCACTATTCTTGGGGTCCAGGCTCTCTGCAGTAACCACTTCTAAGGTTGATGGGCCTTCGATTACTTCCATGGGACCAGGACGATCCAAATCAGTCTCCCGACCCTCGAGATCGCGCTCTAAGGTCGACGAGGCACGGGATGACCTCAACCCAGCATCAGGCACGGCAGCACAAGCCCCTGTCGCATCATCATCCACAGGCTCTGACAACAAGTCCTCTGGGACCATATCCTCTAGAGTTTGATCAAAGTTGGCCAGGGACAGTTCTTGCAGACCAATAAGGGCAGACAATGCAGGAGAAGGAACTCCACTACTCTCACCGCCGGCGATGAGCTGCCGACTGTTTTTCCGAGTCAAAGGAACTTCATCCTCTTCCTCCTCATCCTCCACAGTGACAACGCAAGCAGCACCCCCATTGGGATCAGTAGCAGTTTGGGCACACCCATTGGGTTCAGTGTCAGTAAGGCCAGTTGCAGTCACTTCTTCAGCAGCAGGAGCTAAGGTACCAGCGTCTTCATCAAAGCTGGATACTCGCCGGAGGCGTCTTCTCTTCTTCTTTTGCTCATCAGCAGAAGGCTCGGGCTGACTGGTCCGGCTAGGACGCCTCGGACGGGTGCTGACAGGTTTCGGGACATCCAAAGTTGTATCAATCTCAGGAAGGGGCACCACTGCCAAGGTACCATCAGGAGCAGCATTGGACGAATCCTCGGCTAATAGATCAAGCATGTCATTTATGTCAGCATCACTGGGGTTCAGAGGCACTTCGAAATAAACCTGCCGTTCATCATCAGGAATTGCCCCGAGCGAAGCAACCAAAGTACTGACTTCCTCAGCAGAGGGTCGCACTCTAAGGCCCAAATTGCTGTCGGTCGCAGGCGGATTTGACACAAAAAGGGTGAAAGCTTTAGGAGGAGGCAGGTTCCAGGCCGAGTATGCCACTGGAGCACCAACATTCGAAACTTTACCCCTGAGGATCATCTCAAGTCGGCTTACCAAGTCAACAGAAGGAATTCTCCTATTGGTAACTCGGGTTGAGTCAGCCAACCCTTGATACAGATATGCTGGATAGGCCCTGTCTTTCAGTGGCTGAATGTTCTTGAAAACAAAATCTGTGACCACAGCTTCGGCAGTCAGACCTCTCTCTTTCAGTAATCCGACTTCAGTAAGCAATACGCCTGCCTCGGCCACTTCTTGATCCGTGGGGGGCTCAGTCCAACTCGGAGTACGAACGTCTGGCTGTCTTCCTGACCGGGAGGGGAGAGAATTTCCATAATTATCAACTATAAACCACTCCAGACGCCAGCCTTTAATGCTATCTTTGAGGGGTATCTCGAGATACTCGGTCTTCCGCCCACGACGCATCTCCAAACTGGCACCTCCGACCAACTGATGTTGCCCCCAGCCATTCCAGGGCGACAATGATACAGATACTTCCATAAACCAAAATGCGGCAGCACACCGAGGTAGGCTTCGCATAGGTGAACGAAAATGGAGATTTGGAGAATGGAATTAGGGTTCAAGTGGGTCAAGTTGATATGATAAAAGTCAAGAAGGCCACGGAAAAAAGGAGAGATTGGAAGGCCGAGGCCGCGGAGAAGAAAAGGAGCATAAACTACTGACTCGTGGGTATCTTCGGTTGAGACAGTAGTCCCGTGGCAGATCCGCCAAGAACAGAGTTCCCGCGGAGGAAGAACCCCGATGGAGACAAGACGGAGAAGATCAGTTTCGGAAATAACGGACATGTGGTTACCTGCGAAAGGTAACTGACTGTTGGGGTCGATTGCGGGGATCACCGCAGCAGACGAGTTCGCAGTTTTTCTCTTGGGCGCCATCTTGCTTCTCACTGGCGGGCAGAGTAGGAGGCGAGTGGCAGAGGAGATTCAGATGCGGGAATGCAAGAACTAGGGCACGGAAAGCAAAGGCGGCTAAAAGCGCAACTCTTATGGGATATTCTTGAGCCAGATACCCATTCAAAAAGTGCCCAGTCATCACCCGGTGGTTATTTCCGAAATCCCAGCATGCCACGTGGACATCCGACAGTTATTTCTAAGAAAACCGACGTGCCACTTCATCACTCGGTTATTATCCTCAAAATAACTCATGAGGCTGGCTATCACTCGGCGTTGCCTCTAAAACGCTGACCTCGTGTTCAATCGCTCGGCATTACTTCTAAAATGCCGGCGTCAACCTAAAATCACTCGGCGTTGCCTCTAAAACGCTGACCTCGTGTTCAATCGCTCGGCATTACTTCTAAAATGCCGGCGTCAACCTAAAATCACTCGGCGTTGCCTCTAAAACGCTGACCTCGTGTTCAATCGCTCGGCATTACTTCTAAAAATGCCGGTGTCAACTTTCAATCACTCGGCGTTGCTTCTAAAACGCCGACCTCGAATTCTGTCGCTCGGCGTTACTTCTAAAATGCCGACGCCAACCTCCAATCACTCGGCGCGGCCTCTAACACACCGACCACGCGTTCAATCGCTCGGCGTCACTTCTAAAATGCCGACACCGACCTCGTATTCTATCGCTCGGCATTACTTCTAAAAATGCCGATGCTGACCTTCTATCATTCGGCGTTGCCTCTAAAACGCTGGTCTTGTGTTCGATTGTTTGGTGTTACTTCTAAAAACGCTGATGTCAACCTTCACATCGCTCGGCGTTGTTTCTACTATATCAAAAGAAACAGTTCAACAGTCAGAAAAAGCAACGCCGAGTCATCAAAAAGGGGGGTCAACGACAGTTCTTCATTAAGGGGAAGTTAATGAAATTACAAACCAACTCTTTGCGAGTTGGTGCTTCCCTGCTACTACTCTACATTACTACTACTACTAAATTACACTATACTACTCTACATTACTGCTACTTTATTCTAACTACACTATACTAATATCTAAAGACCAGTGGCGTTTAGCCACTGGCCTTGCTGCTGCTGCCCTTGCCGCCGCCGCCCCTGGTGCTGCCCTTGCTGCTGCCGCCTCTGGTGCTGCCCGTGCTGCTGCCGCCTCTGGTGCCGCCCTTGCCGCCGCTGCCCCCGCCGCTGTTGCTGCCGTCGCCGTCGCCATCATCGTCGTCGTCGCCGTCGTCGTCATCGTCATCTTCGTCCTCGCCGCCGTCCGAGTCCTCCTCGTCCGAGGAGAACGCAGACTCATCCGAGCCCTCGAGCCCGGATCGCTTGACGGCCCGGATGTACGTCCAGACCTCCGCGGCAATCCCCTGGGAGTCGTCTGAATCATCAGACGACACCGGGGGAGAGACGGGAGCCGGAGATCCCTCGGACTCGGAGGAGAACTCCTCCTCCGAGTATTCCGAGTCGCCGAAATCCTCCGACGGAGGAGTCGGCTCACGCTTGCGTTTATTGTTCTTGCCCATGGTGGAAGCTTTGGGAGAGAAGAAAGGGAAGAAGCAGAGAACAGCAAAGGATGCGAAAAAACCAGGGGAGCAAGGGCGTTATTTATAGAAAGGAAAGGCAACCGCTCACCTCCAACCGCGGTCACTGAACAGTCGCAAAGCATTCAATAAGCACTTCCACCCATCTGAAGACACGTCAGGCGGCTGACGCCGTTTCATGCAACTCTACACCCATTGGGACTCCAGTCAACAGCGCAAAGGATATGATTACACTAGCCGTCCCATCACATTACTACTCAGAAGTAGCCGGCTAAAACACTCAGCGTACCAAGCCGTCCCTTGCCCACACCCATTGGGGAGGGGACGCCCAGGAATTATCAGTATATTTTTCAAAACGGTCACATCCGTGCAGGGCATGCAGTAAATACTTCAAGACAAAAATAAGATATCAGTAAGGATCAGAGGAAAGCCAAATATAGCCAGCAAAAGTACAAGATATGACCGACAGAAGCGATGTGGGGACTAGACAGAGAACGTCCATCAAACGTCCAATCAAGTTGCAGAAGCAAATAAACTGCATTACCTAGCAAGATATGGATGGATTGCAAACTCGGCTGCTAAAGACAAAATATATGCTGACCTCTGCAGCAAAATATTGATGACATAATGCTGACCTCCAAAGCATAATGCAAATAACTTCATGCCAAATTCTACAAACGAAAGAGATGATTTTCAGCAAAGAGGCACGAAAGGAAGACCTTCGAATGGATTATCCTTAAAAAATCCATTTGAAGGTCGGGGGCTACGCCCATTGGGTGCACCTCCGGTGCACCCCATGGATTATCATTCTAAACCGATATAGCGCCGACTTCTAAGGCGTGGGACAAGATTGAAAAGACCAATTCTCAACCAAGATGCAGGAGCGCGAATGGAGATAATCTTTGGGGAAGACCTTCGAGTAGATTGTCTTCTAAAATCTACTCAAAGGTCGGGGGCTACACCCATTGGGTGCACCTCCGGTGCACCCAATGAAGTCCAGAATCCTACAATTCAAAATGCCGACCTCTAAGGCACAAGCACAAAACTAAACTTCGGTCGAACGAGTGATCGGAGCAAGAGAAGACAGCAGGAAGTCATTTTTCGGACCTTGGATCTTTGAGTTGATTACCTCTAAATCAACCCAAAGATCGGGGGCTTGTGGGGGATAGATATCCCCCGGGTCCACTAAAGAGATAAAAGACCTCACGAAAGGCCCAAAGGCCCAATAAATCGTAAGGTCGTTCTTTCGTGGGCCTGGGGAAATACAATCAACGAAGCGGAGAAGACGTAAGACCAGGTTGGTGCAAACCCGGATGGCCCACATCGTCGAGCAAGCGGCTGCAACGGAGACCCGACTTTCCCGCGCTGGAGCTCCCATGCAACGAAGCCGTGCGAGGATAAGCCGGGGAGGATCACGCAGGATAAACTCGAGAGGTTCTCTATCTTTTAGTTACTTGTTGTTATCATATCCAAGTGTATTGCCCCACGGTCGAGTATATAAGGCCTAGGGGGCACCCCTTCAGAACGATCGACTCTATTCTTAGCCACCCACGTAAACTCTCTGTGCCCTCAATCCAGAGAGTCCTCTTGTAACCACGCCCATATACTCACCAGGACGTAGGGTGTTACGCACTTCTAAGCGACCCGAACCTGTAAATCTTGTCCATTGTCCCTCGTGCGACAGACACGAACCATTTTGCTACAGTCGTTGACACCGTCCTACTCCTAAAAACACCTTGAGGGGCAACCCCGGGTGTGCGGTCGGACCCAAAACACCGACAACATGTGACTTCCAAATGTGTATGGACAAAGCAAAGTAAGCCAGTGATGCCATTTGTTGGAATGACAACGAATGGTCTAGGTTTTTACATCTCTCAGTTTGCAAAGTCTAATCCTAGGAACCCTAAACCAGGTTTTCTGGGGCTAGTCAAAATTTTAGAAGGGGTGGTGTCTAAGGCTCAGTTAGAGAAGGACTTTGGGTTCCATTTTCCCTGGGATAGAACATGGAAAGCAACTGAATGTCATGTTGGATTCATTATGCAGTTCCCCTCTCAAGAGAGGTTGGAAGAGCTTATACATTTTCTGGAGCTAAAAATGAATTTGTCTGGTGTTAAATTGGTCATGGTGTCCTGGAGCTCACAGACCAAAGCTAAAGGGAGATTACACACCATTTGTGTTTCTACAGAAAATATCCCTGAGGAGATGCTTAGCTATCAAGCTATATGCGAATTGGGATCTATTCTAGGTGTTGTGGAAGAGATGGATCTGAAAGCCCTTATGCCCCGTTTGTTTCGTTAGAATTGAATTCTATTCTAATAATTATAATTTAGACAAAACCAATTAAGTTAAAATAGTTATCTATGTAATGTATTTGTATAATATCCTAAATCATATGAGAAAGTTAGTTATACACTATATTTATGTTATAGAGAAGCAACTAGAAGAGTGTGCTATAAATTGTACATTAGAAAAGTAGCATGTAAATCCATATAACCAATTTCCATCTCTCGCCCCATGAATTTGAGATAGGCTTATATATACACTTTGAAGAGTTGTGAAATGTCACAAAAATAGCCTACTCCATTAGTTAAATTCCAATTCTTCAAAATGAAGAGAAACAAACGACCCCTTAAGGAAAATGGTTGTGTGAGGTTTAAGGTTCATGTGAAGAGTATTTCCAAGATTCCTTGACATTGAGGTTGGGGTGAAACCCTATTTGTATGACATATTTCTCAAGATTGATACCATGGAGGAGAGAGGTTGAAATGAGGAGTTGGTGAGTCTGGGCAAAAGAGCTTCAGTAGAGACAAATGTGATAAAGAAAAAAGAAGAAAAATCTAGTGATAAAAGAGCTAGATGCGAGAAAAAGTGAGGGAGGATCTGGTATAATCATAGCAGAAAAGTGTGGAGAAAACAAGAGCTCTAGAAAATCCAATAAATCTTTAAGTGGGTTTTATGGGAAACATTTGGAGGAAAACATACAGATAGTTCCTTTGGATAATAAAGAGGATGTTGATAGAGTTAACTTTGATGATAGTGAGGAGGATTTGCTTAGCTCTCATGAGGCAGATGACTATTTTGCAAAAAAAGGGAGTTCTAATGCAAGATTCTCAGGGGAGTGATAATGTACACAAAGAGGATGACAATCTGAATGATGGCTTTTAGATGATAAAAGGCAAATCCAAAAATGGAGAGCAAGCAGAAGGTGTAAGGAGGAGCTTGAGACTGGAGGCGTATGAAGATGTTAAAGTAGCCAACACGGCGATCTCCAAGGTAGAGGCGAAATATGCATTCATCCACAAAGGTAAATCGTCCAGCCCCTTTTCTGTTCCGAATACAGATAGCTGCACTCTAATTGAAATTGCTAAAACTCTAAAGGTAGAGCTAGGAAGCAATGATAGGGAAATAGAAGATAGCATTAACATGATTAAATCCCTATAAAAGGCTAGGTCTAGTTTACTGCAACAGTTAGCAACGATAAAAATAATCAAGATGAACGACCTACACAAATCAAGGAGCTTGTGCCCGTTATAGAAGATGAGGAAATGAAGAAGCTGATGGACAACTGCTCAGATCATGATAGTCCCAGATTTGGATTTAACAAGCCCGGTAGAGGAAAGAAGAACCTTATTAATAAATCTAAGGGAAAAAGAAGAGAAGCCCTCTCGCTATTAGGTATAATCGGCTTGCAGTACCCCACTATTAGGTACAATCTCACTATCATTGCTCGCTTGCAGTACCCCACGACGCAATAATCGGTTGCCTTTGCTTGCTTCGGACACTGAACCGATCAGCAAGAGACACACGGCCGACGATGCGCCACATGCTCACGACCCCTCCCAGCTCTCTAGTGGCCAATGTTTCTCATCAAGCCTATCCCCACCACCGTATGGACATCCTCCCTTTATCGTGCGCTCTAGTAGTTGCAGCCCTCCTTCGTACCTCCACCTTTTCTTCTCGACCCAGAATGTCGTCTTCACCGATAGCGCATCCCCTTCGCCTTTTGGACCAACGTAGGGCTTTATACCTTTGTCTCGAGCCTGACACTTTAAATTTGCTTACTTGATAATGTACACAGATAACACACCTTGTTGATTCACACAAAAAATGTATACTACTCACCCGGTGTTGTTTCTATTAATTCGTTCGGGATATATATTAGATTAGTGTTGTTCAGTTTTCTTCTACACGCACAAAACTTGTCACATGACGACAAGTTTAAGGACAGTAAATATATTTTACTCAAGATAATGCCATAAGTGACAAGTGAACATAGTGGATGCTTCCATTGTTCATGTGAAATGTTGGTCATATTCTTACTTTGTGGGGAATGATATACAGTTTGTGACATGCATCCGTTGCTCAACAATAAGACAAACTGGATAAAGAAGGCATAGAGTGACATAAAAGTTGATCTGCTTAGTCCAGGGAGCACAAATCAAGCATGTTAGGATGATAGAAGGTGTCACTAAGTTGTAAATAGCTATCAAACATTAAGGTTATATGGTGAGTGAGTGATGAGAAACCACACATTTAGGGTCCAATAGACACTTCTTTAAGCTTACAGTCTAATAATTAAAAGTTGTTAGAGATATGTACTCAACCTTAATAATAATAAGGGCATACTCAATGCCGCAGGACTCACTTGAGGGAGGTCTAAAGAGAGGATACACCAAGACAAGCTTTCCTCCACAAATAACGATAGACCGCTTCAAACCCATGACCTGACTCGGTGAGAGCTCTCGCCACTGCATTAGACATGCCCTTATTAATCTTAATAGTAAAAAAAACATATAGAAACATTAATAATTGAAACACCACAACCCAATAAACAAGAAAATATTGATAAAATTACAATGTAAGAGATGTATAAATATAAATTCATAGTACATAACAAAGATACAAGAAGTTTTTTAGTCATAGAGGACTTAAATAAAAGTTGGTTGGATTATACTAGCAAAACAAGAACTACAAATGATGTGCTACTGTTACAGGAACATGTAGACTGGTCTAACTAAATACAGGAGAAAGATATCCTTTCTTTTGCAATAACTCACCCAAATTACTCAGCAAAATGACTATAATCTACTCATCTGCACTACAATGTTTGTCCACGACCTCAGAAAAATATTGTCGGGTACCTAGAAACCGGGTGCCGAAGAAGGCCCAAAAGGCCTCCCGAAGAGGGCCCACTAACCGACCAACCTGCCTGCCAAGTGACCCAGTGAGGCAGGGCTACTGACCAACCCGTCCGCCGAGCAACTTAGCGAGGCAAGATTGCCGACCAACCCGCCCGCCGAGCAACTCGACGAGGCAGGATTGTCGATCAACCCGCTCGTTGCAATACCGCCAAGCAACCCGGCGAGGCGAGGCTCCTGATCAACCTGCCTGCCGAGCAACCAAGCAAGACGACAATCAACTCTCTGGCGAGCACATCTACAGGAGGGAAGAACCGACCTAGTATTATCATGCCACGACAACACGATGAGACAGATCATCACCAAGCCATGTCCGAACCATACAAGCAGTATCGAAGGGCCTCTGTCAAGCACGATGCCGATTACATTCTGGAGAGTATCCCCGCTGACCGGTGGGACCAGTTAACCCCAGCCACAGGGACCTCAGAATCGGGGTCTCTACAGTGACCTATACACCAGAAGGGACAGGGCAATACGCCATACCAGGCATACGCCTACACATGTTGGAAGATGATGAAGAGGGGATGACAAAAGATGAAGTTGTAATTGTAATGAAGACGTCCATAGACCTCACCACGACAAATATATTCCACAATGTTTGTCCATTGAGGATATCAAGTGTGCAAGTTATTGCTGAGTTTCCACTCTCCACCTTTGATTAAATGCTTTGAAGAGTAGTTGTAACATGTTATTTATTAGAGGTGTAGATGGTCATTTCACCTTTATTTTTCTTGGAAATAGAACTTCCTTGGTTACGGCAGATGGTGTACTATGGACAAACATTGGAGAATGCAGTATGTAGAGAATAATATAAGCTACAGATGGAATACCAAAAAGGTCAAAGTGGGCATTGGATGCTTTGCATGGCTAGTAAAGCTGGGCTAATTGTGCTCAAAGTTACAGAAAAGAGTTCAAGGGCAACGAGCACGGTGGAATTAGAATTTTGTGCCTAACATGGTTCTTAATGCGGTAAGGTGAGACAAGACGTTGGACCGCTGCCTAGACGCCTAGGCGGGCAAGGCGCCTAGGATTTTTTGGACGTCTAGGCGACGCCTTTAAAACACTGGTGCTTAGAAGGTCGGCAACAACTTTTTCAAGCTCAGTAGGATCAAAGGTGGTTTGGGAAGATCAATGGGGAAATTAACTATTTACCACTATTTGGAGGTGGGTGGTATACAAAATGTCATGTCAATGACTCATGTATCAGTGACACATGATTAAGGGATTTTCGTAAGGATGTCAAATAGTTAAAAGCCCCCGCCTCAATAGTGGTATGATCTAGTACCTCCAGAGTTGGAAATGCCTTTAGGATTTTATGCTCAATCCAGATGAAGCATAACCATGGTTTTAAAATGGTACGATGAGACAAGGCGTTGAACCACCGCTTGGACGCCTAGGTGAGGTAGACGAGCAAGGCGCCTAGGCGTTGGACCACCGCCTGGACACCTAGGTGACGCCTTTAAAAGAGTGGGCAGAACAACATATTTCAAGACATCCCTCTAGTGTCTAGTCAGGTCTCTACCAAACAAGACATAGTTCCAAATTTCGTTCTTCACTGTGCACTTGGAAGCATTTGTGGAAATCTCAGGCAACATGGTGTTGCAAATAAGTAAATTCTTCCCTTTGGCCCATCATTCCTAGTGACTTGGTCATTTAGTTTGCAAATCAACATGCACATTGAGGCTTGCCATGCTGTCCCTTCTGTGATAAGGAAGGGATCCAACATATCCTTCTAATTTTCTTGTGTTTTTATAGGAGAACTATGTTTTCAGCTACTGCACTGACCACTGAGTCAACAAGCATCAACTTGCACTTGACACTCATGAAGTCTTCACGTATGTTGGCACAAGAAGCAAGCATTAGGTGCAAAAGCTTGAGTTCTTTTATCACACTTGGGCATGTATGTTGAAAGCACCGCGATGGTTGCTTGTTCAGCATGGTTACTCCCAGTATGCCTTCAGTCATGCAAGAAATATATGATGAGGTAGCTTTGGATTGTGCCAGATCGCAAGAAATTATGGGAGCTCTGGCCAGAGCCAAATGTTGAGTGCAATCGTATTTTGATTTAATACTTATGCTTGTGTTTTGTGTCATTGTGTGTCTGGGCTTGCGACTTGGGGCACTGCAAGGGACCAGTACTTCTCTTTTCTATATATCTAACCTAACACAAAGATATAGTATCCTGCCTCTTGCGTGTTTGATAGTTTGAGGAAAAAAGGAAGCTGGGGCGTTAGTAAAGACTGCGCCATAGGTGTGATGAAATGGAACAAGAGTTCCCAAGAAATGTTACATATAAAGCTAATAGTAGCATATGTCATGGCTCCACAACATTAAAAATAAATGTTGCAAGATTACACCATGCATGCACACATGATACCAAATGATTTCTATTTTGTTAACATGTTGGCACACCCTTAGGTACAACACTTCCTAGTTACCGGTTGCATGAGACCTGTGTGCTAAGCCATCACCTAACTGGCATACATTGTTGTCTTTTGTGGGTCACATGACAATGGTCGCATTTGGAACCGCTTCTTCCAGCAGCGCTTAGGGTCTGTTTGGTTGGGCTGTGAAAAAAGTTGCTGTGGGCTGTGAGCTGTGGAAAAAGCTGTTGTAGGCTGTAAGCTGTTAAAAAGCTAAAAATCGTTTGGTGGAAGCCACTAAAAGTCGTTAAAAATTCTTCGATATATATTTTCACAGTTCCATCCGAAAAGCCACTAAAAGCAGGTCCAGGGGTGCTTTCAGATTTGCACTACGAGAAAGTCGGCTTTTAGAAAAAGCTGCTTCCTGGATCCATCCCTTTGGTTGGCTTTTGGTTTTTAGGGGGTAAAAGCCAAAGCCAAAAGTCAAACCAAACACACCCTTAATCGAAAAGTCAGCTTCTTCCATGCTTCCCACAACAACTGTTTAATAGAGAAGCCTAGCACAAAAAGAGTTGACAGTTTGGCGGATTTGCTTCTTGCTGTCATGGCTGGATCTCGTTGGTGACGACGGATGCCAGAGCAGGGCCAGCATGGCACGGCTTCACAATCCACATTTGGTGACATCGCATCAGGGCCTGAGCAGCTCCACGCGAGCCGTCAGGGGGTGAAAAGCTAGAGAAGCACCTTAGGGTGGGCTTTTGTCTTACCAGAACAGGAGGCGCACGAAAAACTTAGGGTGGGCTTTTGTCTTACCAGAACAGGAGGCGCACGAAAAACTTAGGGCTGATTTAGTGACCAGAGATCACGAGATGATCCATGTGTAAGAAATTTCCTTGCTATTCAATTTTAAATAGCGAGATGTTTCCTGCACCATACCTATTTCGACACGCAGACAACGTCGTTGCTTTTACCTGCTGTCACAAGCAATATGAAATGCAAGGGGAAAAAAACATAACTGCTAACACATTTACATATACCAGAGTAGAATCGTAGCATAGGTTTCATACAAGGTTCAAGAAAATTCGGTCTATCCATATGTTACACAGAACGATTATGTTTCACAGCTACTCGGCATTCTAGCTGGCTGTCGTCAAAAGCAAGCTACAATACAATATGTTAGGGTCCCAATAGTACAACCAAAGGCTCAAAGTCCATGGAGATCAACAAGATGCTCCAGCTACACAAGACAAGCATAACCGCTGAGGATAAGATAGAAGCAGGCGAACATGTCCTATACAATATCGCAAGATACGCAAAAGCACAGAGCTTCGTCAACCAAGACTGAAGATAGAAGTAGATAAACAAGCATCAAATGCATATTTTCCAGCAGCACAAAAGAAAAAGATCCCTTCTTTTGTGTCTAGATGGCGTCCTCACTAGATCTGAGGAAGGCGAAAAAGGCTTTTATGTAAGTTGCCCAGAAAATAAACAGCTATGTTGCTGGTTGAATCGTGAAAATAAAATGGCAGCTAGCTTGAACGAGTCATTTCAATAAGCGACGTGCAATGAAGCGATGAAGCTCGCTAATGAACCTATACTGGCTACATATGCGATATTCTGAGCACCAAATAAACTATATACATGACAGACTGCTATACCATGAAGCATTGATTTCTAAGCTGATAACGTCATGCAAATCGTAAGACAAGTAAAGTTGAAAGAAGGACATTAGTCTATGATTCATAAGAAGATAAAAACAGTTTCTCTACAGAGCAGTTGTTTTTCACAACTGAGTCTAAAACTGAACACTTCGGTCACGCAAAGCATTGTTGTCAAATCATGCCACAAAACATGTCGCTGCCAAAAACACGTCGATGCCCAAAACATGTCAGCACGATAGTATATTGCTATGCAGGCTGTTGTTGGTAATCGGTACTCGAACTATAGACTGGTATGTTGTGGTAATGAGTCGCGATCCAAATGCTTCTTCACAAAATGGTAGGGTACTAAATAAACTTTAGTTCAAAAATAAATAGAAATAGGGCCCAATCCTAATCTGATATCCTTAAATCTTATGGTGTAAAATTTAGAGCCCATTGTCACCCTAGTTGTGGTTAGTAGGTCGTTGACAAATTATAGGTGTGCTGTGCACTGTGTGGCTGCTATGCTTTTGTTACGTTGAAACGTATACTATTTTGAATAACTGAATACCTATACTATCACAACTTTTAAAGGACAAAACTTGAGGGGAAATTGAAAATGGATTTCAGTAACTGGGTGACCAAGAGGTTGCAACAGGCAAAAGCTTCCAAAAAAAATGTTCAAAGGGCAAATGAATCCCTACATATGAATACTTGCAGAAAACCAACCTTTCCAGTTGGCTGAATATAACATTATTAGTTTATTACACATTCTTTACGAAGGAACTTTGACAGCTTATGTTTTTATTAAAGAACATCCATTTCAGTCAGAATTTTAAGGGTCGTATACAATGATACAAGACAAGCAAGCATGCAGTTCTAATGTCCTAAACATGATCAAGCATATATCAAACATATGCAGATACACAAGCTGAAGTGAAGAATTTGACTCTGGTCAGATAGTACAGTCAGGAAGAAACCAAAATAGATTGCACATGTTATGTACACATGGAAAGGCAGAATTAAAGAGCAACAAGTCCAAACGAAGACAAACCGCAGGAGGGTGCACGAAGAAGATGGCATTGGTTTATCTGTGCCTAGATTATTGTACCCATTAGATCGATGATTCTTTTGACATTGGTCATAAGTCACAGGAAACAAACCAAACCAGAATCAACTTACAAGGCTACCAATCGACTCTAACTCTAATGACTGCAACTCTACTAAAGATCGTTTACAATCAGAATATCAGATTTCAGATATTTGACAAAATACTCCAACTGATATATATATATATATATATATATATATATATATATATATATATATATATATATATATATATATATATATATATATATATATATATATATATATATATATATATATATATATATATATATATCGCCAAACTGACTAAGATGCTGAATTCAATTTGCTATTTATGGAGAATATAATAACCAGCTATTGAAATAGGCGACCTAAAACATTAACGTATGACAGATTTGTTTTTTGGGAAAAAGAAGTGTACCTTTTGTCCAACCAAATATTAATGTACAAAGAATTTTGGGAGGACAAGAGCTGCATTGAGCAAATGCCAAAAAAATGCACAGGATAAAAATTCAACCACAAGGTTTATGTCAAAGGTGGCTGGCATGGAAATTGGGACTGTGTGACAGCAGTAAATTGTGGAAAGAGCAATAAACCCTTTATTTCCGAAAAGAACACAGCGGATGAAGAAGCGACAAAGGAGGCATAAGAGAAAGATGATGAAGAGGGCCACTGGTTTATTAGTTATCTCTGTGAATTCTGTAATAGTACCCCCTCAGGTTAGTATGTCCCCCAAACTGTGTTCCCGTCTCTGTCTAGCACCTTCTAAACCCAACCCATATTCATTATATGTAGCGAACATTCAAAAAAAGAAGCATCAACCTGAGTTCAAAAAATAGGGGTTGTTGCACCAAAATACACTTTCCGAAGAGAACACAGGCATACACTCTATCTATTCTACAAGACACCATGAGCACGAACAAAACATAAATGAATCTAACCAGCAACATTCGATTCCTGGTACGATCGAAGAAAATGCATGTATGAGTTCATTCAGACAACACCATTAATCGCTACAAACACTGTCTTTATGAAAAACTATGTTCGCACAGTTTGACGAATATAAATCAGGACAGCTAGACAGATTACAAATACTGGTGAGAGTGAGACAAATGAACCTTTAAATAGATTATGTACTGACCGTGTAACCGAAAATGTGCTCTCCAATCCTTGGTCCCTCTGAAGGGATCAAAAGCTCCACAGCAAGTATGATCTTCAGCTGACGAACAGGAGACCTGAGCAGCAGTTTGATTCGAAAACGAGTATCTTAATTAAAACCTTCCATTAACAGAATTGCATTTGTAATTTGGAGCAGGAGTTAGGAAACTCTACTTTAGTTCAACGATACTACTTTGCTGACAAGATTTAAAAAAACACAGCGCGACCATAGAACAGAAGATCTATAGCTAACTAAATCAGTGTTCTAGTTCAGAAACCTGATTACCTGGTAAACCTACCAGATTAGAAACAGGAGAGACTGCCCATGCTGCTTTCATGTCCAATTTCTAAATGATTCGGCAAAAACTGTTTTGCAAAAACTGGCACACTGCTAGGACAACTGAGAATCAGGCAAAACCAATAGCAGGCGAACATAAAACCATATTTACAGTTTTTTTAAACTTGCATGGACAAAGAAGAGAACGCACACCACAAAGCGCACATGAGATCCACAACACAGCAAGCAGCCTACCTTTAAACGTTGCACACGGGAAGAGCAACACAAGCCTTGCATGCCTGCGCCATCGCCAGGGCCGCAGCGGAGCAACACTACAACGGTGCATAGGTAGCACTTGATAAGCAGATCTACAAGTGTAGTAGCAAGCGTTTGGTGCACAAATCAGAGTTGAGAAAGAACGGTACAATACCTTGCGCTTGAAGGGGGCGAGTGGATGGTTTCCAGGAGGGAAAATCAACCACCCTGGTAGGTAGGTTGTAGAGCTAGGAGGGAGGGAAGAGGAAACCCACGGTCCAAGGGCTTATCCGTGGGGCAGCAGCTAGAGGACGACATGGGTACACAGCGGCCAAAGTACAACGCACTACTGCGGCAGAGGGATGGCGAGGGGCGTCCACCGCGCGCCCCGGCCGATGGGCAGCATCACGTGGCGGAGACCTGCACAGGCGCTATGAGAGGGGGCGGTCCGAAATGAAAGTACGACCCGCCACAGATTTTTGGCGCGCGACAGATCCCATGGCTGAAGGGAGTACCTATGAGCAAAACCCTACCTCACCCGACACGTGGAGCGGTGGACGGCTAGATGCATGGCGTGGCGGAGAGCAAGTGTGGCATGGCGGACGGGACACCCCCGCCGCGCCGGTCCGCCGACGTCAACGCCCAAATCCCGTAGAGAGGAGGTGTCCCTGCTCTTCCGGGTACGGCGTGAGCGCAGTTCTCGCATGCGAACTATTCGTGGTAGGAGAGCGGTAGGTTTTTCCCTTTTTTGGCAGCACGCGCTCGTGACGCTGCGCGCTTCGACCGTGCGGTGTTTTTTCCTTTTTTGGCAACACGCCGTCGCGAGTCGCGACACTTCCGCGCTTCGACGTGACACACATCAAGACGAGATTGGCGAAGCATCCCTAGAAATGCTCCCATGCCTCCATTCGTGAGTCCCTTTTAATAAACGGTATTGGGATTGGGTAGTTATACAAGAGAAGGTGAGGTTAGAATAAGCCTGCAAGAAGCCAAGTGTTTGGGATGGCTTGTGCTTTTTTTGACTGAGAAGCCAACTAATAAGCTGTTCCAAACAGAGCCAATGTTCCTAGCGTCCTGGACACTTATTACGTGTTTGGTTGGATGTATAAGGAGGGATGGAAGGGGGCGGCCATAGTTTCTAGTGTTTGGATGAGAGTCACGTGGGGGCGAGGTAAACACCGGAGTAATTTTGATGGTGGCGTGATCCCAACAAATCGAGGGGACGGTGTCGCCACCGCCTAATCCTACTTTGATCTCAAACCAAACATATAATTAGTTCTTATAACAAGATCAACAACATATCTATACAAGTTATGTACAATAGTATCCATAATTTTTGGAGCACTATATAGATTACCAAGAACCTTCTCCTTTACAAATAGCTCGCACTAGATCTTTAAATTAGTGGAACCTTCTCTTCACAAAAGATGATGTATGCATTCTATTTGCAATAAGCCCTAATATAGACATATGCACAATGGGACACCATAGTTCTGATCTTATTTTTGTAGATATTCCAATAGTGCTTTGTCTTCAACCATTCCACAAAGAACCTGTCCTAAAACCCACCAAATATGTAATATCTCACATCATATTCCTCCAAAGAACCTTATGATTCTACCTCTGTTTTCAAGTCGTCCAACTAATCGCGATTAGTCGGGCTAGTCGGTTAGTAGAGCTCGATTAGCACAACCGACTCGATCGGAGCACCTAATCGCCTTGGTCGTCCGACTAGTCGACGATTAGGGTCGATTAGTTGCTCGATTAGACGATTCTGCGTGACTAGGGTTTAGTATCCAGATTTTTTGATTTTGTGGGCTTTTTTGGCGGGCGGCCCGGCTACACGGAGATGGAACGCCAGCGTCGTGCCGTCGTCTCTACTCTCTACTAAACCGACGGTTAGCTCTACTTTCCTGGCATCTCAATCTCTTTCCTTTCCTTCTCTTCTCTATTTTCCTACCGGCTCCTAGACTTCTCATTCTAGAATCCATACTTCACCAGTACACCGGCTGACCGACGATCATCTGTGCGCGCTGCGCGGTTCCAGTTCCAAGTTCCAGACTTCACCGACCTAGATTTCTCATCTAGACACGCACGCGCGGTTCCAGACACGCGCGGTTCCAGAAATCCAGGATATTTCACCGGCATGAGATCATCTTTTGGAGGTATTATTTAGTGTAGTTCTGTTCTTCATCCTTGTATGTGTTGTGTCATTCTGGACTTCTGAATTTTTGTTCTTGTACTCCATCAGTTCATCCTATTCGGCTATTCCTGTAGACTTGTACTCCATTGTCCATCCTATTCCTTATTCATTTGATACATTACATACAGAGTTTGGTCGTCGCCGTCAGGATAATGTTGAGGTGCTCTTCCCAGAATCACAAGTTGTGGGCAGCGGCAATCCATCTTCTGTTGCGGATAACAATGATCTTGCTTCGACATCATCAGCCTTTGTGGATTCTGCAACACTCGTTGAGAAGGTTATTGCAAAGTTGCCTGCTGAAGTTCATGCACACGCAACTGATTCAAAGAGAAAGGCCAAATCACAAGATCCTGGTTGGAAGTTTGGATGGTGGCCAGATCCTACCAAGAAAGACTTTATCCGATGTATTTTCTGTTTGAAAGTTGTTCCTTCTAGGATTAAAAGGTTCAAACAGCACCTTGTCGGTGGATTTTCTGATACGACAAAATGTTCAATGGTTCCAGAAGTAGTTTCGAATGATATGTATGCTTATTTGAAAAGGAACACAAGGCTTGTGCTTTCTGTTGAAAGTGAGGAAGGAGGACAGAAAGATGGTGATGCTACTGAACCTGAACAAAAGGTACATGAACCAAGTTCAGAGACAAAACACAAGCAAGCGAAGAAGAAAGCAACTCAAGCCACCATTAGCTCTTTTGTTGTTTCAGCTCATCCCACCCAAAAGTCCGGCAAGTCAGTGGCTGCCATGTTTTGCAAGACGCCAGAAGAAGTTGTTGCTGACAGGCATAAAAATAAAACCACTCAGTCAACTCTTGAAGCTTGCACAAAGAAAGGAAAGGAAGCCAAGCAAATTGTTAACGACCATGTCGCAGATTTTCTATATGAGAACAAAATACCATTGCACGTCGTCAATTCAAGGAGCTGGGAGGTTATGTTGGAGTCAATTGGGCAATTTGGTCCTGGATACAGTGGTCCATCGTACCATGATGTTAGGGTACCTTGGCTTGATAGGGTTGTCGATAGGGCAACAACATTGAGGTCGAAGCATGAACAAGCTTGGAAGGAATATGGCTGCACTGTTTTTGAATCCAGGGAAATTCTTCTCCATTAGGGAGAAAGACAAGAAGCAAGCTGGAATTCTGAGATCTATGTTCAATGATGTGATGTGGAAAATGATCAGTGATGAGGAAGAACAAACTAAAATAAGTAATCAAGCAGATGACTACGAGAGGTCCGAAGGGGAAGCATTCTCAAAACCTAGAGCGATAAGAGACAGAGAGAAAAAAATCCTAGTAAGTGTTAAACCTTCCTTCTAATTGGTTCTGTCTGTTAATGTGCTTTCTAGTTTCTACTGATCTAAGGGTCTGTTTGGTTGGGTTGTGGCTGTGGCTGTGAAAAAAGTTCTTGTGGGCTGTGAGCTATGGAAAAAGCTACTGTGAGCTGTTAAAAAGCTAGAAACTGTTTGGTGAAAACCACTAAAAGCCGTTAAAAGTTCTTCGATATATGTTTTCACAGTTCTATCCGAAAGCCACTAAAAGCATGTCTATGGGTGCTTTCAGTTTTGCACTGCGAAGAAGTCGGCTTTTACAAAAAACTGCTTCCTGGATCCAGCCCTTTGGTTTAGCTTTTGGCTTTTATCGGGCAAAAGTCAAAGCCAAAAGTCAAACCAAAGACATCCTAAGTATCTAACAATCTCAAATTTATATGACAGTCTTATGGTGGGGTGCCTATGGACAATTGGCATATGAACTCCAAAGCCTTGCAAAAAGAATTATAAGCCTATGTTGCTCAGCATCTGGTTGTGAAAGAAACTGGAGTGATTTTGCAGCAGTAAGTACTGTTTTTTTGTTTGTTCATACTTCAGTTCAGAGTTCAGAATTTCAGATTGAGTAATAAACTAATAATGTATGTCACTATGTCGGTATGTCCATGTGCAGATCCATACAAAAAAGAGAAACAGACTGGAGCACAAGAGACTAAATAAATTGGCCTATGTAAGCTACAACAGGAAGATGGATAATAGGTTCACAAATATAAGAGAGCTAGGTTCCAAGGGAAAGAGAAGCAATCCACTGTTGCTTGAAGAGTTTACGTGGCAAAATTAATGGGTTGAAGAAGAATCTGATGGTGATAACATTTGGGATGTTGTGGATGAAGCTCTAGGTGCAACTCAGGGTCTTCGGGGTCAAAATTTGCCTAGGACTGCTGCTGCTGGTTCCTCCTCTCAAACTCAGACACAAACCTATGTTAGAACCAGAAAACGACCCAGAAATGCAACAGCTACAGCTCAAGACATACGTGAAGAAGATGACAATTCTCCTGCTGAAGATGAACAAGAACAAGAGACAGCAAGACAAATGAATGATGATGAAGATGAAGGCGAACAAGAATCAGGTGGAAGGGGAGCTGCAGGTGATGAATTTCAGTTGGATGAAGATCTTCTTTAGGTAACTGGGTGGTAATGGGTGTTGTGTGGTATCTGGGACTGGTAGTATTAGTAACTAGTAATTGTTTCTTTGCTGTTTTCAGTATTGCTGAATTCATGTCATGTTTACCCTATCCTTCATATATATTATATAGTTATATAATTATATACTGTTACAGATATATGTACATGGGCCTGGCCCATTAGGACACTAGTACTGTAGCTAGGGTTTCTGTAACTGCAGACATTCTCACATGGTACCAGAGCCTTGACTGTTCCAGCCGCCGCTGTCCCATGGCTGGCCGGCCCTCTCTCCCCTCCTCCGGCGAGCTCTTCCCTCCTCTCCCTCTCTCCTACAGGGCTGCGTTGGCCGCGCCCTCTCCTCCCGAGCGCGGCGCGACTCTGGTCAGGCACCCCGCGCCGCCGGCCCCCATGGCCGGACATCCCGCGCCGCCGCCTCCCTCCGCCGGATCCGGCGGGCCCGCGTCGGCCGCGCCACCACCCGCCGGGCTGGCCCTCATGGCCGGGAGCCCCGCGCCGCCACCGCCCTCCAGCGGCTCCGGCCCCGCCGGCGCACAGCCCGCGTCGGCCACACCTCTGCCGCCAGGCCTGCCCGCCCCCGACCCCGCTGCACCTCCTCCCGCGCCCCCTGCGCCGCCGGCGCTTCCTTCGCCTGCGCCGCTGCCGGGTCCGGCCGGGTCCGGCTTTGCCGGTGCCTGTCCCGCGTCGATCTCCCTTCTTCGCGCGTCCCAGACCACCGTGCTCGGCCACGACGACGCCCTGCTGTTGCCCCTGGTTTTTCCCGGTGGCACCATTGGCACGGCGGTCTACAGCCAGCCGTCCGCTATCACCTCTACAATGTGTGCTCCTTCCCCTTCGGATGACGCTGCAACCATCCTCGCTGCAACCCGTGCTGCTGTTGCGGCGGCTCGCCAGCGGGCCCAGGACGCCGCTCGTGCCCTTGAGCAGGAACAGGCGGTTGTCGACGCCATCGAGCGCCAGTACGCCGAGACCTACCGTCGCCTCGCTAGCAAGGGTGTCTCGGATGGTTCTCCTATGTCCGCTCGTCACAGCGCCGACACTTTCGAGCCCGCGCCCGTCCCAGCCTTGACCCTTCGCGCCTCTCTTCACGCCCAAGCGGCGGCCCTCACCAGCATCCGAGCAACCGTCACCGACGTTCTCACGTCGGACTCCACTCAGTATCCTCGGTGGCGCGACCAGGTCCTGCAGACCCTCCGCCGCTACGCCCTTGCCGACCACGTCCTCCCCACGGTCGCTGCACCGACGGAGGATTGGCTCCTGATGGACGAAGTGGTGCTCTCTTGGATCCATGGCACCCTCACGGCCAAACTTCAGGACATCGTTCGCGTGCCGGACGATACTGCTCACCATATCTGGGGTGCCCCTGAGGCTCAGTTCCTCGACAACCGCCAGACTCGGATCCTGTACCTAGAGACCGCCTTCCGCCAGCTTGTTCAGGGCGATCTCTCTGTGGATGAGTACTACCGTCAGATGAAGACGATGGCGGACACTCTCCGCACCCTCGGGGCCCCCATGACCGATGAGAGCCTCGTGCTCAACCTCCTCTGTGGTCTGAGTCCTCGCTTCGATCGCGTGGCCCCCATCCTCACCCGCATGAAGCCATTTCCCACCTTTGCGGAGGCTAAGAACGATCTGCTTCTCGAGGAGCTTCGCCTCTCCGCCGCTGCGACCACCGCTCCCGCCACGGCCCTCTACAGCGCACCTCGGGCTGCCCCCTCCGACTCCGGGGGGGTCCTGCTCCCCGCACTCCGGCCCCGCTGCCCTCTGGAGCTCCGCGACAGACTACTGGCTTCGGGGGCGCTCGCAGCCGCGAACGCGGCTGTGGTCGCAAGGGCGGACGCAGTGGCGGTGGCCTGTCGGGAGGCCGTGGTGGCTCCTCGGGTGGCTCTCAGTGGCCATCCTTCTACAACCCGTGGACTAGCACCATTCACATGTGGCCCGGGCTGTCCGCGGGTGCCTCGGCCCCTCGCCCCACCGCCTCTCAGCAGGTCTTCTTTGCCTCTGCACCCCCGGCGGCACCCTTGGCTCCTCCCCAGCCTCGGCAGGTATTCTATCTTCCACCTCCCCCGCCCACCCCTCTCTTCCCTCTTCCATCATTGTCGGAAACGAGTCCGCCCTTCCCGTCACCTCAGTAGGTGACGCGGTCCTCCCCGGTCCTTTCCGCTTAACCAACGTTCTTGTTGCCCCCCACATCATTCAAAATCTTCTTTTCGTACGTCAATTTACTACTGACAACTCTTGTTCCATGGAGTTTGACCCGTTTGGTCTTTCTGTGAAGGATCTTGCCACCAGGACTCTTCTCGCTCGGTGTGACAGCCCCGAGCCCCTCTACACGCTTCGCCTGCCTGCTCCCACTACTTCGACCTCAGCCCCACATGTTCTTGCAGCGGCCGCCTCTTCTGCGACTTGGCATCGTCGTCTCGGCCACCCCGGGCGTGATGTGATGTCCAAGCTCTCCAGTAGTACTTATGTTTCTGGTTGTAGGGGATCTATTGAGCACCTCTGTCATGCTTGTAAGTTAGGTCGCCATGTTAGGCTCCCATTCCCCACCTCCTCTAGAGCAGCAGGCATTTTTGATCTGATACACTGTGATGTATGGACATCCCCTGTAATCAGCATTTCTGGCTATAAGTATTATTTACTCATTCTCGATGACTTCTCGCATTATTTGTGGACTTTTCCTTTACGTCAGAAGTCGGACACTTTTCCCACCCTGTCTCACTTCTTTGCCTGGGTCTCTACTCAATTTGGTCGCACCATCCGAAGCATCCAGTGTGACAACGGGCGCAAGTTCTATAACAATGCGTCCCGTGACTTCTTCCTCTCTCGCGGCATCCACCTCCGCATGTCATGCCCCTACACGTCTCCTCAAAACGGCAGGGCTGAACGTATGATTCGCACGACAAACGATGTCGTGCGCTCTCTACTCTTTCAGGCTTCCCTTCCTGCTCACTACTGGGCTGAGGCCCTCGCCACTGCCACCTACCTCCTCAACCGTCTTCCCACCAAGGCGGTTGCCCACCCCCACTCCTTACTTCGCTCTTTTCGACATCCACCCCTCATATAACCATCTTCGCGTTTTCGGGTGCGCTTGCTACCCTAATCTCGCATCCACTGCTCCTCATAAACTAGCCCCCCGCTCCACTCGCTGCGTCTTCCTCGGATACTCCCCCGACCATAAGGGGTATCGATGCCTCGACCTCACCTCCCACAGAGTCCTCATCTCTCGTCACGTCGTTTTCGACGAGTCGGATTTCCCCTTTTCGTCCTCTCCCGCAGCCTCTCTCACCGAGCTCGACGTGTTCCTCGACCCCGACTCTGTGTCCCCCACTGTCGTGCCTCCCTTCCCTGCAGGTCCGTCCACTGCTCCGCCTCGTGAGGCCCCGCTTGTGACGCCCTCCCCCGCACAGCCACGTGCGGCCTCGACGCCTCCTGAGTCGCCCTGCGCGGCCCCACCAGCGCTGACCTCCCTCGCACAGCCAACGTCCCCTCCGTCGCCTCGCGCGGCCCCGCCGTCCCCCGCACAGCCCCGGTGCCTCCCGCACCAACGCACACTGCCCCGTCGTCTCGCTACACCGACCCCATCCAGACGTACCAGCGCCGTGGTCGACGTGGTGCCCCGGCTCGCTCTCGCGCCGAGCCCCGGGCCTATCACCCCGTCGTCGTCCACCGGGATCCTCGACACATGCACCCGATGGTCACCCGGCGCGCGGCAAGTGTCCTCCGGGCACCTGATCGCCTGATTCTCTCCGCGGCCTCTTCTCCGGCTCTTCCGTCGGTGCCCACGACTGTCCCACCGAGATCCTCGACACATCCACCCGATGGTCACCCGGCGCGCGGCAGGTGTCCTCCAGGCACCTAATCGCCTGATTCTCTCCGCGGCCTCTTCTCCGGCTCTTCCGCCGGTGCCCACGACTGTCTGTGGTGCGCTTGCCGACCCCCAGTGGCGACGTGCCATGGAAGCGGAGTACGCGGCTCTCCAGGCTAACCACGTCTGGGACCTGGTGCCCCCTCCCCTCGACGCCAACGTGGTCACCGAGAAGTGGATCTTCAAGCTGAAGTTGAACGGCGACGGGTCCCTGGAGCGGTACAAAGCCCGCTATGTGCTCCGGGGCTTCACCCAGCGCCCCGGGGTCGACTACGACGAGACCTTCAGTCCGGTGGTCAAGCCTGCCACCATCCGGACTGTTCTGGCTCTGTCCAGGGACTGGTCGGTCCACCAACTCGACGTGGCGAACGCCTTCCTCCACGGCACCCTGACGGAGACGGTCTACTGCACTCAGCCCGTTGGGTTTGTCGACCCTGCTCACCCCGACATGGTCTGCAAGCTCAACAAGTCCCTCTACGGCCTCAAGCAGGCCCCCCGGGCTTGGTACAGTCGCTTCGCCACTTTCTTGTGTTCGTAGGGTTTCGTCGAGGCCAAGTCGGACACGTCCCTATTCATCCTCCGTCACGGTCCGGACACTGCGTACCTCCTCCTCTACGTCGACGATATCGTGCTCACCGCCTCCTCCCCTGGGCTCCTGCGTCACATCGTCTCCTGCCTCCAGCAGGAGTTTGCGATGAAGGACCTCGGGGCCCTCCACCACTTCCTAGGGGTCACCGTCGAGCGCAGGCCCCAGGGCATGTTCCTTCACCAACGACAATACACCGTCGACCTCCTCGGGCGCGTTGGCATGGCCGAGTGCAAGCCCTACGTGACCCCAGTGGACACCCAGGGCAAGGTCTCTGCCGCAGGCCCCCCGTCGCTGATCCAACCGGCTACCGCAGCCTTGCTGGAGCCCTGCAGTACCTCATCTTCACTCGGCCCGATATCGCTTACGTCGTCCAGCAAGTGTGCCTTCACATGCACGACCCTCGAGAGCCGCACCTCAACGCGCTGAAGCGCGTCCTGCGGTACTTGCGTGGCACCATCGACTTTGGGCTCCTTCTCCGCCGCTCCCCGACCACGGAGCTTCGCGTCTACACCGATGCCGACTGGGCGGGCTGTCCAGACACGCTTTGGTCCACCTCGGGCTATGACGTCTTCCTAGGGGACAGCCTCGTCTCCTGGTCATCGAAGCGCCAGCCGATCGTCTCCTGCTCCAGCGCCGAGTACCGCGCCGTGGCAAACGGCGTGGCTGAGGCAACTTGGCTCCGTCAGCTGCTCCAAGAGCTCCACAGTCCGCTAGCACGGAGCACACTCGTCTTCTGCGACAACGTCAGCGCCGTCTACCTCTCCACCAACCCTGTCCAACACCAGCGCACGAAGCATGTCGAGATCGATCTTCACTTTGTCCGCGAGAGGGTCGCCTGTGGAGATGTTCGCGTCCTCCACGTCCCGGCCGCCTCCCAGTTCGCCGACGTCTTCACCAAAGGGCTTCCGTCCGCGGTGTTTGCAGAGTTTCGGTCCAGTCTCAACATCTGCAGTGGCTAGAGTTTCGACTGCCGGGGGGGTATTACAGATATATGTACATGGGCCTGGCCCATTAGAACACTAGTACTGTAGCCGCACTGTAGCTAGGGTTTCTGTAACTGCAGACATTCTCACGTATACTATATAGTATAATAGTATATATTATATAGTATATACTATATACATAGGTCCTGGTCTCCTGGATGAACAGGACGACTAGTAAACGACCAGGTCGACCAGAGATCGATTAGTCGACCTAGTCGACGACTAATTGAGATTAGTCGCCTGGTCGTTCCCCCAGTCCGACTAGCTGGTCGAGCGACCAGAAAACATAGGATTCTACTAACCCTTAAATTTAGCTCCCTGAACCAGAATATTGTGTGAAAACAAAAGGTAAATGAACATGCCACACAGACTAATATCTAACCAAATAGGAAGTTTCACAATATTAAAAAAGAGCACCAAAATTAACGATGAAGTTATCAAATATAGACGTGAATTAATATCAACAGTTTGGTGAATAATACGAGAATTAAAGGTCAATCCATTTTCCACATTAAGTTGTTTCCCTCCTTTACTCTCCCCACAAGTTTGAGATATTATGAAAGCAATCCCTAATTTTCTGATGTGAGCATAAATTAATATAGATGCATGATTTTGATGCATTTCAGTGAACATTAGTTATAGATAGTGACAATCACAGGACAATAAACAAAGTTCAGAAAAACAAGATGGCAAGTATTCCACTAAGTCATTCAAGAAGCCCTCTTCAATTTATAAGAACTCAAGAAAGGAAGCAAGAGAGAACAAAATAACATCGGTCGACATGAAGTTAATAGAACACAAAACTACAGCTTCTTTCGCGTACAAAGAAACAAACAGTTACGCTCAGAAACATTCCACTGTTTATCAAAAGAGCCCCACTCCAACATTAGTGGTCACTCCTAGATGATTACTAACTTGAGGGCTGACAAATAAGTAGCAAGCTTACAAAGACAAGTAAGAAATGCATAGCAACCGCCAGTTTGTTCAAGGTTTTACATTGCAGCAATTCTTGACAGTTTGTAAAGAAGAAAAATATAATACCAAGCATAGCAGAAGGCTCCCGGTAAGCATATCCTCCCCCAAAAAAACTTAATCAGTAGCCAAGCAACTCTGGATCTCCAGTGTATTCTGCCATCTGATCATATCTAACACGTACAATATCTTTTGTATCTGCATCCTCCACCAATCCGATCTCTTCTTTGGAATTCTTCTCTACCAGGTGCCCATATAAACCCTTGTGCTTCCCATAAAGCACAAGCACCCGCCCATTCGTCCGTGGAAGTACAGTTTCAAGCATATCTTGCTCCACCCCCTGCACCAACTCTGATCCATCATCCATCATGATGTCACATTTTGTAGGCCCCACCACATCGACAACCTTACCCTTCATCAAGTATAGCCTCTTGCTTAGTTTCTGACTAACAATCCGAACCCTGATATGGCTCTGCAACCACAGTACATTGCTATGAGTACCGCTTGCATTACTTGTGCCTTCTCGGCTACCACGGCCATTCCTCACCTTTTCACGGCCCTCCTTCTCAGACCTTTCCTCATTATATCTCTTCTTCTGGGCACTAGAATCGCTCTCTTCCATCCTATCTCTACTGCCTCGATCTCTCTTCGCACTCCCGCCCTCTGACACCTTCTTGCCAACAATCCAGTCGCCAGAACGAGTCTTCCTAGGGTCTGCTTCAGAGGGGTTGTACCCTAACCCCTGTGTGCCAGCACGGCGGTGGTATTCAAGAACTTTGGTATCCCCCATCTTATTGTTCCTACCAATGCCCTTACCTTCTGTCCAGCCGTATCCAGCAAGGAGAGCCGCGCCAAATCCCTCCACGGGTATCTCATTGAACTCGTCCATTCCACGGTGCTCCGGAAGGCCTTCCATGTCCTCCTTGTACCGCTGCAGCATGAGGTTGCCGGCAGCGGAGGCAGCATCAGTGGCCCGAGGCGGTGACGGTGACGGTGGCGGCGCCTTCTCCGGTTCCTTGGCAGCAGCAGCGTCGATGGCGCCGTTGCGGCGAGTGAGGCCGTAGCCGATTTTGGATGATGGGTCTTCGGGAGCGGTCGAGGTGTCGAGGACGAAGGCGGGGCCCCAGCCGCCGGATTCCGCGGCGAGGGCGGCCTCCTCCTCAGGGGTGGGGAGCGAGGACGGTTTGCGTGGGCGGTGGGTGAGGAAGTTGCCGGAGTTGGGGAGCGGCGCGATGACGGCGCGCGCCGCGCAGGCGGCGGCTAGGGTTTGGGACGGATCGAACTCGGTGACGTACTGCTGGCCCGGAGCGGGCGCGGAGCGGAGGTCATCGTCGTCTGCGGCGGCCGCAGGTCGTGCGGGAGGCTTGGGGGGCCGCTGCTTCGAGGAGGATATGGAGAACGAGAGCTTCTCCTTTTCCATCGCGGCGGCGGCGGCGGCGGCAAGCGAGGAGGAGAAGCGCGTACCGTGTGAGTCGGGGATCGGGGTCGGCTGACTTCGGTCCTTTACGGCACGCGCGTGCAGTACGTGATACACCTGTCCATAAGCTGAATCTAACGATGCCACTGAGAGAACCATTTGTCACGGCCCAGTCAAGCCCATATTTGCCGTGCACAAATTCACTTTGAGGGAAAATATAGCACAGTTGCTCCGTTTGCCGCCAAAAATTAATATAGAACTCTTTCATCTCATGGTCACAGCAACCGGCATCCTAGAGCAGACGTGCGGTTCTTCATTGGATGCCTTCCACATTCGCAGCAGCAGGTGTAATTTGAATATACACTCTTTGCTAGACGCTTCCAGTTCTAGCTCATGTCACATCTTCCTCTCCTGTTTCCCTAGGTGAATGCCCGTGCGTTGCAACGGAAACAACTAAAATGCAATAATTTATATCTAAATGTGTGTTATATTGTTACGAAAAAAGATTTCATAATCTATTTGTAATTTTAGGCTCCTAGCCATATATAAATTTTTTTTATTTTAATCTAGCTATTTCACCACTACATTGCAACGAGGCTGGGGAACGGCGCCTAGGCAACAAATATAATTATTGATTATTTTTAAACACTAAAGTATATGTGATCTGGTGGTTAAAAAATATAAGAAATTTTTTAAAAGTTTTAGACTCACGACGACTGATGCTTTGTAGTAATATGCTTTGTAGTAGTACAGTTATTATTGTCCCTGCAATCCCTTATTTTGGAATATGGTTGACCAAATGACCCTAAAGTGGCACCATGTACTTATACAGTCATACTCACATAATTATACATATTGATCACAACGTATTTTCCAAGCCCATTGACCCTGAACCAAGTAGAATTAGCACGCAAAGCTTCGAGAATTGAAACCACAATTGTGTGTTCTACCAATTACTATGAAACTGCATATACCGTAAGACAGAACCTCTAAAAAAGGAATAACCTCTAAAAAGGAATGTAGCATTAGCATACCTGACAAAATATCATTAACACACAACTTGCATGCTACAATAGTCAAGTTGTGTAGGTTACAATAAACCCAGAATAAACATAGTCGATATCTACAAGCAGGGCAGACATCAGATTGAAACTACCAAAGTCAACCAATTAAGCTTCACTAATATAGTGGCAAACTCAAGTGCTAGTTGTTCGATACTGCATCCATGCTCTGTTGCTTTGAAGGAACAGAACCGTTCAACACCATCGTCTAGTCCTGTTTGACGAACCTTGAATTTCAAATCCAAGTTAGTGCCACTCACCACAACAACCACAAACCTTTCACACCAGACGACTTGGACATCAAGCCGCAAAAGAGATGAATTTCTTCAGGCAATTCACTGGCAGACGAAGTCAGCAACAAATCTACATTATTATTATTGTCGTCAGCTTGTGATATCCTGATGTTTATCATGGCCTCAACAGCGTTGCACAGAAGCGCTGAGCTTATGTCAACTGCGCTAAAGGCATCCTCAATGTGCTAGTGAATACTATGCATGGTGGCGTGCTCAGTTAACAGTAGTATGAAACTCCATCAATCAGTTGCACATCTTCTGATTCTTCGTCTCCTTTCTTGATTTTCATGTCAACTTCAAGTACGACACCTCCTAGCATATCAATGTCTCGCTCGAGACCACATTTGCATAGTAGAACCCTTCATAAGAACATTTCAAATGAAAAAAATTAAAATGCACAAGGAGTTAAGATGGGAACCCATACATAATGTTCAGTCATCACTCTTGTCTCTATACCATGACATCAAAGAACTCACTGATTTGTTTTTAAACGAAACTGAAAGCAAAAAACACCTAGTCCTTATGTTTAGTAGGCTGCAACGTATCATCTCTTAAAGGTGACATAAATATTCCTTCAAAATAATGCTTAACTTGGCTTCCAAAAATAGGAACAAAGAGCAGCTATCATATTTTCATACATAGAAAAGGATATTATATGAATAAAAACTTGTCAGTGTACAAACCTGATTCTTCATTAGCAAGAGATCCTGGAGCCAATACACTTCCATAGATACATAAAGCCAATGTAAGGTTATCATCACCATAGAACCAGATCCTAGCATTGCTTGCATGATAATACTTAGTATGCAACTCATGTGAATGAGAGAGACATACAAGCACAGAATAAAAAAACTAAATTAAGTAACTAATAGCTAACTAAGCAACCAATATTAGCTTAGTGCTACTACAAAATATATAGCTTTTGGTGGGGTGCTAGAACAAAATCTGGTGAGCTGGACCAGGTGGTCTAGCACTTTTTCTTATACATCACAATGGAAACCATCAATTATTAAAATTAACTCTAAAAGAGTTAAGGACCTAAGAAATATTTAACAGCTCAAACCAAAAGACATCATGAAGCACCACATTGTTGGCACTAAGTATATACGAGCAAATGGCATAGTACATCTCAATAAGTGAGAATACAAATTTTGGATCCAGATTGATACACCAGATTGACAAACAAGTTGACTGATTAGAATATGTTACAGGCCCCAAAAAATATTCAGCTTGCATAATGGCATTAAACTGGCCATTATACAACCACATATCATTTTTCATCATCACACTACTTTAATCATATTCTAATCAATAATTTTGCTAATATAGAACAAACAAAATTTTGCTAATCATATTCTAATTAATAGGCTTGCGGGTACCACCACACCAGGAAGTAGAACAACTCAAAACATTCATAAAACATAAACTGGGATGCGTGTATCCCGAGTCCCAACTTCAGTCTCAATTGAGTTATCCATCTATGTTTTGCCACTAAATAAATGCATGTAAAGCCAATCATATCATATTTATTTTTAGGACTGGTAAAATTAGGGAAGCTATCAACACTCACATCAATGCACCGAACATCAAATTCACTAAGAATGTAATATATACATCTGTAAATTCCCACAGAGCACAGATATGGTCATAACATTGCAAAGTAACAAAATTTTCTGTTACCTCAATTGGATGTGAACCTGCAAGAGCATCCAACTTGAAACCTATTGCAGATTCCTCTAGAAATTGAGTCCAAACATTCCATTCAGGAAAGAACTGATCTACAGCTAAGTAAGACACCTGCAGTGGAAAGAAAAATATTATATGAACAACATAAATTATATAGATCTTTGCAATTACTTATTTTTGTTCTAATTTATTACCCAAGTCGCAAAGCCCTCATTAAGCCACAGATGTGTCCACCATTCCATTGTGACAAAATTTCCAAACCATTGATGAGCTAATTCATGAGCTACAACAACTGCAACCTGGATAGAGAAATATACAAATAGCAAAACATCATTATATATAGTTGGTGTGACAGCACATGCTACAAAATAATATCACATCCTTCTGCACTAATGACTATTAAATTATTTGGCAAAAAGAAAATTGATGTGCGGTCACGTTCAGCATTGTCCACTGTTGCCTGATTCAAATGGTTTTACATGTCATGGGAAGATACATAATTACACATTATCAACTTAGTATATAAGTACAATAATTGAAATAATACAATTGCATAGTGACCAACTCGTTGCTTATTGGCAGCTGCAGAGTGCATCTCATCAAATAGCAATGTTGTTTCACGGTATGTTTCACGGTATGCACACCACGCCAGCTGGGTACACCCCAATAATAAAGAAACCCTACTCCTAGCCTGAGAACTAAGAAACAGTACCTCGCGTTTGCCACGGCGGGGACGTGGCCGGCGCTGGTGAAGGCGGCGGCGAGGAGGATGCCCCAGCGGCGACCGGATCCGGCTCCATCGCTGCGATCTGTGATTCTATATAGAAGAGATTAGGATTGGACAAATTGAATTTCGCACGGGAGGATGTCATTGTACTTGACGATTGCTTCGAAGATCCCAGATTGCTTTCCTATTCACTTTGAGGTAGAGGAAAACCTTCACATTGTCGTAGTCACTCTTGTTGACTTGGACCTAAAAGAAATATATTAGTGTGATTTAAGAAAAAAGTTGTTATAACAAAAATGTCAAGTTCAAACAGCTAATGAAATCGCCAATTTCAAGGGTGCATACCTTGATTAGCAGCAGGGTAATATATGTCTTGGAGCTCTGTTAAGAATGCCCATGGAATTCCTGTGACAGTCTGCAAGCATATCAAATATATCTCCTGGAGCTCTGAGGGCCAAATGTCTAAGAAAATTATATGCCACAATAGCTACACAATTCTCTTAACTTTCTTGTAATATGTTTTATATGATCAGTAGATGTCATATATACTGGTTTATTTTAAAATCTGGTTGATTTTTATGAGCACAAGCAGGTGCAAATAGTGTGCTTGCTTAAGGATGAATTGTGAAGTTGCCCCATGAGGGTGTTGCATAGAACTAATCTCCTTCTGACAACAGCTTATCAATTTGAACATGTGTTCCTGGAACAAGAACAAATTTAATCCCCAGACCATGAACAAGACATAAATTCCACAAGATAGCTAATGACAAGTTAATAGAATAAATGTCAAGAATAGAGTTTTGAGCTAAGCAAGTAAGCAGGATAATGCTAGGAAATGATTATTTTTCCGTGGTTTGGTTATCACTTTCATTTCAATCGATGATAAAATAAAATAGTAAGTAAATCTCTTAACAATATACCTTGTTTGCTGCATCACCAAGCCATCCCCAGACCATGTACTACAATAATTCAAATTTTGTTTGAGGTCAGCTCTGCTAACCCCTTGCACATGCACCACCAAGCCAGCCTCACCGAGTTTCGTACTCCTTGATATTATCTTGTACCATGATCATGGATTATCCAAAAAAACAAGTACAATTCTTGATATGAGGTTGATATCATATAACGATTCCATTGCACAAGAACCCTTTCCCACCTGCAAAGACGTGGAGTTTAAGTATTATTAGGATATTTTTTTTGACTCGACAAAAAACAGTGTGCAATTGCTTGAATGAAGGACCCCCTTTGTATTGTGCATTGAACTAAGGCAGATCTTTGCAGGCATGACAAGCACCCTACAGAATGGGGCCATTGCACATTAGCGACCTCGATCAATGCAGGAGAAGAGAAGAAGAGGGGCGAAGCCATGACACCAAATTACCTATCGAGGAAGAGGGCCACCTTGAGGGCATAGCAGAGGATTTTCACTGGTGCCCATCATCGACCTGTTTACACTTACCAGAAGTAACGAATGCGCAAAATATATAGCAAGCGGATCTAAATGAGCAAAACTAACCCATGAAAAAAATGTCAGGCCAAAGTTGTCGTAGGATCAAGTGCCTCTCCATCGATCACACCAGCAAGCATTATTGTCACGGAGTACCTAGAGCTCGATGAGCAGAGCCCCACGACGGCGGCCATGGATGGTGGCGAGGCGGAGTCCAATGCAGACGCCACAACGCGGCCATGGATGGCGACGGCGGCCATGGCAGGGTCGAGCACGATCCGGGGCAGAGGGGTACACAATCCACGCACGGACTCACCTTCCATGGAGACTGCAGACGCCACAACACGGATGCGGACGCGGATCGAGGGCGGGGGCGACGATCCAGGGCAGAGGGGTACCTATCGCGGACGCAGATTGAGGGCCGGCGCGGCGAGGGGGGAGGAAGGTGTCGACGGTGTGGGGCTTGAGGTGGTACAAGACGGTGGCTAGGGTTTCATCAGAGGCCGATGCCAACACGGCCATGGATGGCGACGACGGCCATGGCAGGGTCGAGCACGATCCGGGGCAGAGGGGTACACAATCCACGCGCGGACTCACCTTCCATGGAGACTGCAGACGCCACAACGCGGACGTGGACGCAGATCGAGGGCGAGGGCGACGATCCAGGGCAGAGGGGTACCTGTCGCGGACGCAGATTGAGGGCCGGCGCGGCGAGGGGGGAGGAAGGTGCCGACGGTGTGGGGCTTGAGGTGGTCCAAGACGGCGGCTAGGGCCGGCTAGGGTTTCATCGGCGGCTAGGGTTCCATATCAGGCGCTGGCGGCGGGATCTGGCCGAGGAGGAGGCAGGCGCGTAGAGGGAGGTTGGCGGGCGGGGGAGGAGGCGCAGGCACGACGAAGATAGGGCGCATGGCGGCTGTCGCGGGGGAGCGCGAGCGCGGCGACGGTGGAGGCTGGGGTGGATCAGGCGCTGGCGGCGGGATCCGGCCGAGGAGGAGGCAGGCGCGTAGAGGGAGGTTGGCGGGCGGGGGAGGAGGCGCAGGCACAGCGAAGATAGGGCGCATGGCGGCTGTCACGGGGGAGCGCGAGCGCGGCGGCGGTGGAGGCTGGGGTGGGTCAGGGTATCGGGTGGAGACGCGGGCGGCTTCGGAGAGACGTGCGGGGGGCGCGGGGCAGAACAGGATGGGTGTGCACGCCTACAATACATACATAATTAGTAGTAGAGATATGTAGGCACACTATAGAGACCGGAGCTGAAGATCACACTAGTTCTAAAATGTAATAGGGTTATTCGTTTTAGGAATAAGCTAGTTGACTAGTTGATCATCTTCTCATTCCTCATTTTTTTGTTTGGTGTGTGGATTGGAATAAGTTGGTCAATCATCACTACATTCCTTATAGTTACTTCTATAGTGCAGGAGTTGGGGTTCAAACTCATGCCCTGATGGAAGAAAGGCAGAAGACACTAGGTGAAGCTATCTAACTAGTAGAACATAATGCTAAGATGTTTTTAATATTGAATATAAATTGTATATATGTATATACTTTTTTTGTAAAATAAAAAATTATAATCGTGTCGGGCCGGGCCAGCACTACGGGTCAAGACTACAGCCCAAGCATGGTACATCGTTCTTGACTCTTGCAAGCATTAGGTCGTTTCTGAGACCATATTGGCGCAATGGACTCAATGGTGTTTGAGGTTGCTGAATTGGATGGAGTAACAATGATTTGTCACACTGACAGTAAAATGAAAGGTTATTTGTTGGTTTTAAACGTTAGTAATTGCTACGAGATAACATAATTTATATGGAACACATCCAGTTTTTATTGATGCTTGATTTTAACAATCACTCCATATTTTGATCCATCTTTTTTATAAGTTTGAGTTCATGTGACTTATTTTAGAAACTTGAACTCATAAATTTTCTCTTATTTAGTCTCTGTATGGTGGAATTATGTTATTTTATAATCTCGGTTCGTTCAGCAAGCCGTTGTGATCTCTTCAAACCGCTCACTTCATTGGTCATGTGTTGTATCAAGACATATTGGATAGAGTAAACAATAACATCAGTTAGTCAAATCAAAAAAATATTATACGAAGAGCGGAGACAATCAATAAAAAATCTTGAAATTTTTTTTGGTAGATAGTTTACATTAATATTGTTATAAGCCGTTGCAACGCACGGACAACCGACTAGTAGTACTAATATGAGTAATGAGGTCATCACACCAAATTTGGACATGGACCCATGATGCGCCATTAAGAGTGTGTATGATTTAAATAATTCTATCCAGCATGAGATATGAATCTATTTTTTAAGGGAGTGTTTAGTTTGAGAAATCACTTTATCCAAATGTTTGCTAAAAAAATTAGTCTCTTTGCTCGTCGACTCCGGTTCGTGCATTTTTTTTCTTCGCAGTGGAACCGTCTACTTCCGCTTCGAAGCATTTTGGACTTATCTGGCCTCTTCCGCTTGCGTGCGTGTTTCTACCCACAAGGCCACAAGCCTATTTGTTGTCCGTCGCTCTGCCTACATGAGGTACAGACCCGGGATTTTTTTCTTCAACGGAACACAAATCTTTCCAGTGCTATTTTTCTCCGCGCAGTTTTCCTTCCAGGCGTACACATTTTGCTGCATCCATTGCTTTACCGTTTCTTTTTGCCCCATGATCTGTTGGCGTCCCCTTTGCCGTAGAGATCCCTCGGCTCCGCACATGCATCCGTGTTCTGCATTTTTGTTTTCCTTCGGCCTCACCATAGATCCTTAGTAGACCACAACAACTTTACACATCTGATTTGGTGGATTTGTGTTCTATTCGGTTTCCCCCTCTTTTTCCCCTTGCACGTCCTGAGATCCTTTTTTCCTTATTATTTAATTTGTTCGAAAGGTGTAATCTACTATATTATTTTATTTTATTAATAAAATTTTGTTAAGATCAACCGTTGCAGATAGAGTACGTCAAAAGGCAACGTGGACGCAACCTAATGATGTACACACAGGTAAGCTTTCTCATAGCCTCCACTTCAACTTACTTTGGGAATCTAATAGGGTGTTTGGTTTGAGTAATGAACTAATCCATCATCTTCTCATTCCTCACTATTTTTGTTTGGTTTGTGGAATGGAATGAGTTGATCCATCACTACCTCATTCCTCATAGTTAGTTAGTTAGTACTAATATGGGGAATGAGATCATCCCACAAAATTTGAGGAATGAACCCATGATGCACCACCTCAATTTGGATGTAGTGATTCCTTAAGGGTGTGTTTGGTTTAAGGAATCACTACATCCAAATTGAGGTGGTGCATCATTGGTTCATTCCTCAAATTTTGTGGGATGACCGCATTCCCCATATTAGTACTAACTAACTAACTATGAGGAATGAGGTGGTGATAGATCAACTCATTACATTCCACAAACCAAACAAAAATAGTGAGGAATGAGAAGATGATAGATTAGTTCATTCCTCAAACCAAACACCCTATTAACCAAACACACCCTAAAATGGCATTAGTCCGCCGCGTAATTTGCGATGACTAACATTTTAGTTTATCCCACTTAGTTCATGTGTCGCATGTGCTTTATATTATGTTTATTTCTATATAAGTGGCGCATGCATGTTATAGATAACACATACATTAGCCTATTTTGCTTACATGTTAATACAACAATTTATAAGTAGCACCTGTATTAATATGTTTTTCCTTCCATGTAAGGCATCATTGTTCGTTGCATGATGTGTGACAAAATTTAGCTTCTTGAACTATTTAACCCCATGGTGTTTATGTGTTCCATGTGCTTTATGATATGTGTAATTAGCTATTTGTATACAGCGAGAGATCACTGTATAATTGATCTAGGTAAACATATCTATACATATCTGTTGGGCACCAAAATGAGTGGCCGGACAGTCCGGTCCTAGGGCCGGACGGTCCACGGTCCGGACAGTCCGCGTCTGTGGGCCGGACGGTCCGCGCAAGCGCAGAATAGAGTAGAGTTCCGAGTTTCTTGCTATGTTTGTTGGCGAGAATCTCGAGATAAGCTCGGAAATTAGTTTGTAAAGGGTCCAGCCCCCCTCCTCTATAAATAGAGAGGTATACGGCCGATTTGAAATAATCAATCAAACCTTCAATCAGTACAATTTACATTTTATCCTAGGAATAGTTCTAGTATAGTCTAAGTTTAGTCTTCCAATACCCAAATCTTTCGCTTCTCTTTGACTCTACGTCGATTAGAGGAGTCTAGGTCGGTCTACCCGAGCCTAGACATTACCTAGGATCTCTACTCCCCGACGGGGTCCCTTGTAACACCCCTGGTGTTACTGTTACTAAAACTTGAGCATAACATCATAAGCATTGGCATTCCATATGTTTGTCACACCTAGAGTGCATTCACTAGGCAAAAATTTCAAATAAGTTGTATTGATATGACATTTTGTGGATAAAACTCTAGAGTAGGGTACCTAACCCTAGATTGTGCATAATAGAGTAAACAAGGCTTAAGGAGGGAAAACTTAAAACTCAATTGAAATAGTCATAAAATGTCACTAGGAATGGACCTAAGTAACATCCAAACCCTGGAAGTGCCAAAAATTCTAAAAAGAACCCCAGAAAGCCCTAGACTTAAACCCTAGGGGGCTAAGTGCAAAACTAGTGCACTTTTGGACTAAAGTGCAAAAACTATGAAAGTAAGGTGTCTTAAGTCATATGGTTCACAATTATGAAGAGTTGCAACCTAAACCTTGAGATTTGGACCTAATTGCAAAAGGTCCTATTTGAAACCTATGGGCTAAGTCTGAATTTCAGTGGGATTAGCTCAACTTTGGAGCTCTATATCTTCCAAGTTATGAATATTTTGCCCTAGGTCACCACATCAAGTTTGTAGAGCTTTAAAAGGGGAATAACTTTGCTATAGGGATTAATCCTTGGTTACATAAGAAATTGGGAGATAATTAGACCCAAAGATTGGCTGTCAGACTAAAACAGTCTGAAAATTGGATGATCAGTGGCATTGGATCAACTTTGGAGTCAAGTTGTGACTAATCCAGTGGAGTTAAGACTTGGGTCACTGTGACAATATTGGAGACCATATATTGGAGTACAACTTTGTCAAAGGAAGGTAGGTGTGTTACTGCCTAGAGCAGGGAGTAATTGTGGCTCAAACATGGGTTGTCAGGCAACTTCGAAGGGAGATTCAGAATGAATAGTGGTCTGAAGAAGATCGTAGGTGTAGTGCACCCGTCGCCGGTGAGCTCGCGCCGGGATTCGGGTTTCGCCTGGGAGATTCGTGCTCGATGAGGAGTGGATAACACTGGGGCGGGGTGAAAAGATCAGTGGTGGGATAAATTTCGGCCGCTAGCTGGTCCGGCCGTAATGCCCACTTGCCGCGCGGTCGACCGAGATTATCATCACCGGAGTTGGATGCCCGTCGACCGAACGCCACGTGCCTCAGCAATTACCACGTCGCAATCACCAGTATTATGCATATCCGATGATCGCCGGGGAGGCCGCCACGGTGAAGGCCACGAATCACCATGCCGGTGACTCATCTTGTTTCTTACCGATAGCCATCCGCCGCTCAAATTCGTCGTGCTCACGGTTGATCTCTATAAATTGATGCCTCTGTGAGCTCCGTCAGGTTATCCCCAAGCCAAAGCACCCACTCTCATCTCCAATCATCCGCCATAGCGCTGCAATTCAGGTTTTCCCCCAAATTGAATCTCCGCGCCGCCGTGGATAGCCCTTCCGTGGCCCGACGAACCTGGTATGGTTCTGCGCCTATGAATCGTTGTTTTAGCAGCCCTGTATACCCGTTGAGCTCATCGTGGTAGCTGTTTGATCATTACGGGCCTGATTGATTGGGAACGCGGCCTCGACGTCGCGGGTTCCGCCGTGTACGTGGGTAGAACATCCGCTGCGTATGCAAGCCAAAGTGAAGCTCGTTCCTAGGTCGCTTGGGACCGGTTAAACTCACCCTGTAGCTAGACTAAACAGCCACCGCCGGTCATGGCCAGTACGGGCCGCGTCGGTGATGAACGACGAGCGCGCCGTGGTTAGGGACCTATTTGGAGAAGAAGCAAAGGTCAGGGGACCTCTGTGTAATTGTCAGAGAGAGAGGGTAAATAGTAGTTAGGGGTTCTTAACATATTATTCAAGTCAGCGGGGGTCTCTGTGCAAAACTACCAGTGCGGGCGCGCACGCGGACGAATTCGGTCTCTGCTGGGCCGCCTCGGACTGAAATGAGCCCAATATTGTTCCTGCTTTTCTCTTTTCTTTTTCTGTTAAAATTTGGAAATATATAAGAAATTATAGGAAAATGATAAAATTGCCAGACCAATTTTGCTAGGTCTCTAATTTCCTATAGTATTTAATAAAAATAATTTATTGATTTTTGGTCCAAAAGGGAAATTATAGAGTATTTAAAACAACCCAAGACCATGCTTCTGGATTTTTAGAAAATAAGTAATAAATCCAAAATTTACTAAATTTTTAGAATAATCTCTAAATAATATTTAGAAGCCTTGGGTAGAGTTTGGTATGATTTGGACCATGTTTGATACTTAGAACCCAAAACCCTAGTCCTTGCCCTTTGAACTCCACTATTGACTCCGGAAACCCTAGGTTCTCGGAGAACCGTGAAGGAAAGTTGTACTTAAGACTTTAGATAACAAACTTCTATTATTTTTGCATCTTCATGAGTACTACATGAGCATTCATTACTATACTTGGCTATATTTAGAAAACGAAGAGGAAGTAGAAATCGAAGAGACAAGGACTTCATCATCACCACCACCTAAGGAACATCAGGCAGGCAGCTGTTTCTATTTTGATATCTGCAGGACCAAGCCTGATTCACCAGTAACACAAGGCAAGCCCCGGTGCATTTGCCACCTCCTTGATCCTTCTAAAATCTTTCTCACTTGCTTGATGCATTAGGTGATAGGAGTTGTGTGCTAAAACAATTCCTGCATTTCCTTCCTTGAATTTGATTACCTTCCTTTGAATACCTGTTTTACAAAAGGTTTTTTCCTATGCTTAGTATTGCTCTAGCAAAACAAAAGGTTTTGTTTTTACAAAAGATGATGTTGCAAAGCGGGAGGGATGTTTTCAAAAATAAAACTTGATGGTGGATCCATCATGGCCATGATGGGTTCAACATCGGAAAAGATGTACCTCTGTCAGGTACCAAACTTTGGGTTTGAAATAATTAAGCTGAGACCGGGCGGGTGAAGATGAAGGGTTGTTAAGAAATTGGCTAGTGCAAGTCAAGTGATTGAACTAGGGTAGAAAGAACTCTAGTTGCAGGTAATTTTACTTAACTTGACAAATAAAACTGGATTTTTAAGGATCCACTTTAGTAAGCATTTCTGCAAACAGAGTCATTGATTATTGATAAGCCTTACCTTGACTCCCTTAAAACCAGCATATCCTTGAGAGTCTTTTACTTTGTCGGGTAAGTCTTGCGAAAGTACACTTCGTACTCAGGGCTTTGTCCCATGTTGTTTTAGGTGAGGAAGCGACAAACTTTTGTTGCTTCTGTTCAAAGGTAGTACCCAAAGAAGAGAACCAAGACTAGAGCTGCGGGAGGGAAGGCCATCCGTTAAAAACTTTTTACTGCTTAATCGGGAGGAGTTTTTACCTCCCATGGTTTGTAATAATAATACTCTGCACTCGTATATTATGTTATGGTCTGTAAATCTATAACTCTGTCTTACTTTTCAATAAAAGTAAGTTATTGTAACTGCTTCCGCACTTCTGCATCTCCGATGAATTGTAATGTCTGCGTGACGGGTAAAACGCTCTTGGGAAGGTAAGAAAGTCAGATATCGAACTTGTCAAGTGATCAGGTGCACCTGCAGGGTTGTCTGAGGTCCGTTGGACAAGGACAACTATAGGTGGGCCTAATGACTTGGGAGGTTCCATCACAGCTGGTATCGTGAATTTAGATACCGAGCTTGTCAAGTGATCAGGTGCACCTGCAAGGTTGTCTGAGGTCCATTGGACAAGGACAACTGTAGGTGGGTCTAATGACTTGGGAGGTTCCGTCACATCCCTCCCGGGAGTGAGATCCAGGCGCCGCCGGCGATCCTCCGCCGCCCCTGCACACGCGCGGTCCGTCCGGCCCTAGGGCGCGAACCGTCCCCTGAGAGCACCGCCGCTGGTTCTTGTTGAGTGACTGGTGCCCTAAAAAGGTGTTAACATACTTTTTGGCGACTCCGCCGGGGACAACACATCTAGACTTATCAAACCGGCCCTCAATGGCCGGTTCAAGGGATAGTTCTGAAGTCTCCCCCCGCAACATTATAGAGCCGACTTGGGAAACCTTGCTGACTGACGAACAGCTCTAGTTCGAGGAGCATAAGGAGCAGCTGATCCAGGAGGCAAAAGCAAAGTTCTTGGCCAACTTCAAAGTGGACAGGAACAACAAGGTCGTCTGACAACGGGCGACGGATCTGGCTTTACTTCGACCCACACCAGATATCCCCAATGTAAGTAATACAAACGAGCTGCAATCTCTTAAAAATTATGTAGATGAACAGCGAGAACAAATGCAAAATATCATAGGGGATATGCAAAACGACTATAGGAGACTAGTACGTGCATTTGATAAATCTAGTATTGCAAATTTTCCTTCGCACGAGGTTGAATTAGGAGGTAACACGCGTAATACATCGGCTATAGGTTGTCACGACTAGTCACAATGTAACGCCCCGAATTTTAGAGTTGAATTTTTTCGTTTCTCCACTCGCCAAATTCGGGTGTTATCTCTCTTTCCCATTTCTTTTCGCTAAAACCTCACCCATTTTCAAAACTCCATGTCGTGTGATGATAGTAAACCCTAGAGTTATTTTCTTTGGTTGTTGCATCAAGCCGATCCACACATCAATTTCCCTTGTGATTATTTGCTTGATTCCATAAAGTTTGCGCTTAGTAGAGGATTAGAGGGAAATTGACAAAGGAAAACCCTTTTTCTTTTCTCCCTCCCCCCTTCCTCCCATTTTCGGCCCAGTCCGCCCCCTCCCCTCGCGCGCGGCCCAGCTGGCCTTGCGGCCCAGCCGCCCCAACCGCCCCCCGCTCCCCACGCCGCGCCCGCGGCGCGTGCTGTTAGGAACCGCCGCCGCCTCCCCCCCGCGGGCCCCACCCATCATCTCCCCCTCCCCAAACCCCTCTCTCTCTACTCCCCTGCTCGCCCCCGCTCCCCTGCCTGACCCGCACGCGCCCCTGCTCGGCTCGCCGCCGAACCGCCCGCCGCCGGCCTCCCTCCCCCGCTCGGTAAGCCTCTCCCCCCTCCTCCCTCTCCTCTCCCCCTCCCTCCCTCTCCCCTGCGCTCGCCGGCCCGTCCATTCCCGGCGTGGCCCCCGCCCTCGGAGCTCGCGGCCATGGCGTCCGCGGCCATGGCGCGGTGTCCCGGCGCGGTCCCGCCCCCCCCGCCCTTGGCGCTCGCCGGTCCGCCCGTCCCCAGCGGCCCCACCCCACCCGACGAGCCCCCTCGCGCGCGCCCGCGAGCTCAGCCCTGGCCATGGCGGCTCGCCGTGGCGTGCGGCCCGGCCTCGCCCCGCCCGGCGCGCTCCCCTCCCCGCAGCCCGACGGCGTCCCCGTCCCCCCCCTCTCGCGGTGCCCCGGCGGCGCTCGGCCGCGGCGCGCCTGCGCGGGCCCCTGCTCCAGCCCGGCGTGGCTCGGCCTCGCCTCGCCCCGCCCCGGCGTTCCGGCGCAGCCCCGGCCCCGCCCCCGCCCGCGGCAGCCCCGGCCCCGACTCCCCCTTCCCCCCCCGCGTCTCGGCCTCGCCGGCCGGCCATGGCGCGGCGGCCTGCGGCCCCGGCGTGGCGCCCCCTCCCCCGGCGTCCCCGCGTAGCCCGGCCGCGGCGGCCCCGCCCTCGCCGTGGCGGCTTGGCCCCGCCCGCCCGGTGTGGCGCCCTCCCCGGCGCGGCTCCCTGCCCGGCGCGGCGTGCTCGCCCGCCCGTCCCCGACACGGCCTCGGTGGCGCTCGCGCAGCCCCGGCCCCCGGCGTGGCCTCGGCGGTGCGCGCGGAGCCCCGGCGCGGCCCGTGCACGCACGGTGCCCCCGGCGAGCTTGCTGCACTCGCGGCTCGCGGCCGTGGCGCTCGGCCCGATGTCCTCGGCTCGCCCGCCCCTGCGCAGCGTGGCCCCGGCCCGGCGCGGCCCCGGCGCGGCTTCGGCTCGCGCGGCCGTGGTGCCCTGCGTAGCGCGGCGCGTGCGCGGCTTGGCCCCGGCGTGTGCGCGACCCGTTCGCGACGCGTCAGCGCGGCCTTGTGCGTGCATGCTCGCATGGTGCACGGTGCTTTGGCACGGCTCGCCGTGCCCTGGACGCGCTAGTCTACCCCCTAGACGCGCCCGTCTACCCCCCTCGTGTCTTCCATGCGTGTGATCGCGTTATTTAATTAATAAATGGAAACTTAATTTAGAAATCGGTTACGTTAGTTAATTCATGTAGATAATCATCTACCTTACCTAATGTCGATCAACTGAAAATGGTCATGATTCGAGTAGTGCATGTGGCTAATCCTTTTTTTGGAACTAAGTGGAACTAGAGCACGTAATGGCTAGTTATGCGTCTACCCGCAATACGCCTTGAGTATAGCTTTAACCACTGCGGGAGCTTTCTTCTCTAGCCATGGCAAATGCAATATCGTATGTTATACTCTATGCATATTCAATCTATTTGTTCTCTTGTAATGATGTACTATTTGTTTTCTAATTCGAATGGATGGATGTATGTATGCTTGCGCTCGCATAGAGAACGATCCGGTTGAGGAGCCCGAAGAAATCACAGGAGAAGCCCATGAGCAGTAGTCGGTTGGTGGAGGCAAGTATCCCTTGACCTATCTTTGTCCTATACATTCTTAATTCACCTCCCGCATTTCACATTTATACCTAAGGATTGACTAGCTTTTGTTATCCATGTCCTTGTTTACCTATTTGGGTTGGATTATTATTGTTTAGCTTTATGCTATTGCTCAACTCTAATCAATGAACATGATGAGAATGATCAATGATACATTGTTTTCCCTCTTCTTATTATGATGTTATACTTGTGGCCTTTAAGGGGGCTCGAGCAGTTTCTCGAGTGCCTCTCTGTAAGGACCTGTTCGTTGGATGACCGCCCGGGAAAATAGTGCAACCATGAGGGTGGAATGGGGTGCCCTTAGCTGAATAATTAGAGGATCCAGGGTGTAGTTCGCTTCGCCGTTGTGCCGTCAATGGGGCTCGGTGTATGCGGCTCGCTCTGCCAAGGTTGATTTGTCCCTTGGAGAGGAGTGTGGTACATTTAGGAAACCTAACGGGCGGCTACAACCTCGGGGAATCTTTGTAAAGGCTACGTATTGAGACCCTGCCTACTCACCTTGGGAGTGTTCAAGGGTCCGTACAACCCGAGGCAAAAAGGGAATCACGGCTCATGGGTAAAGTGCGCAACCTCTGCAGAGTGTTTGAAAACTGATATATCAGCCGTGCTCGCGGTTATGAGCGGCCAAGGGAGCTCCAATGATTAGTGGTACTTGATCAGAGATGTTCGAATTGCAGGTGACAATGAGATTGATGGTTCTTGGTTTTTGACTCTGGTAATGGTAAGTGGTACTCTTTCCGTTTGGAAAGGAGTACGTTTGGGTTAATAACGTGGGTTAATTCTAAAACTTGGCCTTCTCTACTAGTAATAATAATCTGACCAACTAAAAGCAACTGCTTGACTTTACCCCACATAAAGCTAGTCCACTACAGCCAAACAGGATACTTGCTGAGTATGTTGATGTGTACTCACCCTTGCTCTACACACCAACCCCCCCATCCCAGGTTGTCAGCATTGCAACCACTGCTCAGGAGAAGATGAAGCCGTGGAAGGAGATTTCTAGGAGTTCCAAGACTACGACGAGTTCTAGGCGTGGGTTAGCGGCAAACCCCCAGTCGGCTGCCTGTGAAGGCCGCGTTTATCTACGTTTCTTTTCCGCACTTTGATTTATTGTAAAGACTATGTTGATGTCTCAGACATATGATGTAATCGACTACTATTTCCCTTTTTAATACTATTCGAGCACTGTGTGATAATGTCCATGTTATGTAACTGTTGTGTACGTGAATTGCTGATCCTGGCACGTACATGGTTCGCATTCGGTTTACCTTCTAAAACAGGGTGTGACATAGTGGTATCAAAGCCGTGTTGACTGTAGGACTGCTAACCTAGAGTAGATTGGTCGTTCTAAGGATTATAGACCTCTGTCCCTGCCTTGACTTTGGTATCCCTTCAAAAGTTGGTCATATCGACCAAACCTACGTTCTACTATATATTATACCTTGCAAAAAAACTGTGTTTCATTCTAATCCTTCATTTATTTATGGTTCATTACTTGCTGGTCATACTAGTTCTGTTCTCACTATTTTGCTTGCGGTGTCTTTTGTAGATGGCTCGTCTTAGACACACCGCACGGAAGTCTGTCATCCCCTTCTTACCCTCTCGTCTCGCGGAGTGTTCGCTTCGCCGTCCCGTGGCCGGTCAGTCCAGTCACTTGGAGAGGCTGCACCACCACCTGCATGAGGAGCAGGAACGTCGACGACAGGAGCAGCAGGGCTCTTCTTTCTCGCTCCAGCAGGAGATAGAGTCTGTGAGGAGCTGCTCCCCCGTGCTTCCTCTGGAGGCACCCCCTGCACCACCACTGAGCGCCCCAGCCCCTGGAGTAGCTGCTGGAGGGGACCCAGACGATGGAGGTGGCGACAACAGCTCGAGCCACGACACCGACTTTTCTGCTGACCAGGAGCCGGAAGGATGGGTTGCTCGACCCATCACTCGTGACGCTACTCGCGGGTGTCACTTCCACGATGCGCTCGACACCCTGCTATGTCGGGCACTTAACCGGCATACTTGGTCCATCGAGTATCGATGTGTGGTCTACCAGCATAGTCGTGGGGTCTACCCGGACCGCTGGGAGGTGACCTGCTTGGTGCGCCGTCCGGAGAACAGTCTCCAGGGTGCGGAGGCCTGCTCAGAGCACTATTCCATCTCTGAGCGGGACTCAGCTGAGGCGGCCATGCAAGATGCCGCACGGCGTGCGCTTTCGCACTACTGCTCAGTGCTCGGCGGGGTAGCTGACGGTCTCAACCTGAAGTATTACCCCCGCCGTCCATCTGGCAGCACAGGAGGCGTGATTGTCTCACCTGTTGGTGAGGACAATCCTAGGTTGAGCAGCACAGTCAACCTAGCCGATGTGCTAAACACGGAGCTGGACCATGCATTAGATGAGTTGAGTAGGGCTCGTGCTGAGATCGCCCAGCTGCGGGCTGAGAGCGCGGAGCGTCGTCACCTGGACGATGGTTCCTCCGCTCCCGTCGGGACTCAGCACCCGTACCGCTCACCTCGGCGTGGACACCAGCCTTATGGCAACCCCAACTGCAAGACCAAGATAGACTTAGAACCATAGATCGTCAGTGTTGAGCCTTGTAATAAATGCTTAATATAGAAGTTTTAGTCTTAGTCTTAGTCTTAGCGTTAGTCTCGCTCTTAGTTAGTGAAAGGGAAATAGGCTTACACCTTTTCCTAAATGATTTTGGTGGTTGAATTGCCCAACACAAATAATTAGACTAACTAGTTTGCTCTAGATTATATGTTCTACAGGTGTTAAAGGTTCATCTACAACTATTCTAAATCGACTGTATGGAATACCGTAGATTATTCCGGACAGGAGAAGCTTTTTGGAAAAACAGACTAAGCGGGGACCGTCCGGGCCCTTGCGGCGGACCGTCCGCGACACCGCTTTGACTTCGACCAGGAACTATAAATCATGGATAGTCCGACTAAACCGCAGACTGTCCGGCTACAATGCGCGGACCGTCCGGCTATAATTCACGGACAGTCCGCATGTGAAGACCTGGTTTAGCCCAAAGGTGACAAGTTGAGCAAAAGGGATTATATAGCTAGCGCGGACAGTCCGGGACCAAGGGCGGACCGTCCGCATGGTGTCACCGAGGCAGATAGCCGTTGATCTAACCGTTGATCTGTCAGAAGTATTGTTGAAGATGTCAGAATCGACCGTTGGAGGGTCGCGGACCGTCCGGGCCCTAGCCGCGGACCGTCCGCCATTGCAATTTCTGGCAGATGCGCCCCAACGGCTATATGGGTGGTTGAGGGCTATAAATACCAGCCCAACCGGCCACTTCAAAGTGTGGGAGTCCAAGCAACATTCCAAGTCATCTAGTTGACATACTCAATCCCTCCCAACCACATATATTCATTGATCCATCCTATGCGCAAGATTTAGGCCACTACAACCAACACGAGTGCCACAAAAAAAAGAGAGCTAGCAAAAAGAAAGCCTCTCGTGTGAGTCTAGCAAGAGTGCCTTGTGAGAATTATTGAGAGTTAGTGAGCACTACATCTTGTGATCATTTGTGCGTGGAGTTTTGACTCCCATTGAACTTCCTCCAAAGTTTTGGAGGCTTGTAAAAGCTAGCAAGAGACACCAAAGAGTGTGGTGGTCCTTGCGGGGTCTTAAGTGATCCTTGAGAAGAAGAAGAGCTCGCCGGTCTTGAATGATCGGTGGAGAGAGGGAAAGGGTTGAAAAAGACCCGTCCTTAGTGGACTCCTCAACGGGGACTAGGCCTTCGAGGGCCAAACCTCGGTAAAACAAATCACCCGTGTCTTGTGTGCTTTTTGCTTGTGATTTGTTTGTCCTTTCCCTTTCTAAGTTTTTCTTGCACTACTCTTTGCTAATTCTATTTGGTGTTGCTTTAAGTTAAATTCTCATTCAGTAAAGCAACGCATTGCAAGATAGAACTTGTGTTATTGCTCTTATTGCCTAAGCCCCCTTGCTTTAATCTCATAGACTTATTAGTAGTATTGATTTATCAATTCCGCATTATTTGAAAGCAATACTCTTTACAAGCAAGGACTTAGTTTTTATACTCCGATAATTGTATATTTTATTCTAACCACTAATCAAGGGATCTAGTTGGGGGGATAAAGTTTTAATTTTCAGGTTTCGCCTATCCACCCCCCCTCTAGGCGACTTACAATTGGTATCAGAGCTAGGCACTTCATATTGAGTCTAACAACTCGAAGTGATGGCTCGAGGAAGATCCCAAAAGAACAAGAAGACACCTCCAAAGAAATTCAAGGAGGTAACTCTTGAGATTTTACTTAATGATTGTTCTAATTATGCTTCATGGTCTACTAGTGTGATAAAAGCTTTTAGAACCATAGATTCACGATTAGAACAAATTTTAGACAAGAGTATCATACCCTCCAGCTATAATGATAAAAATATTTCCGAGGAAGATCAAAGATGTATACGCTTAAACTATCTAGCTTTTGACATCCTAGTTAAATCTCTTAGCAAGGAAGATTATCATGTCTTCATAATGAATCATTATGAACATATTCCTGATGCGCATGATATTTGGACTAGAATTAAAATCAAATTTGATGAGTCCAAATATGATAGTTCATTTTGTGCTTCTACTTTTTTGGTCTTTGTGATACTAACCCTTGCAAGGAAGAAGAAGAAAATGATCAATGGAGACCAAACGATGAATCCACCTCTCCAAGAGGTTTGTCTTCCCATTTCGATTCTCACATATGTTGTGTGGCTAATGAAAATGATAGCGGAAGCACAAACGAGGATGAGGAGGAAGAAAGAAGCTTCATGCAACTCTACGCTCGCCTAAGCCAAGAAGATAAGGCGGTCATGCTCAAACTTCTAGAAAGAGCGAGAGAGCAAAGCGAAGCTCGTCAAAGACTAGAGAATGTTCTCTCCATGAAAATGCAATGCTTCGACGAGTTGACTAAAGAACATGAGGAGCTAAAGCGCTCTCATGTTGATTTGGTCCAAAGGTATGAAACTATTTCAATTGAGCAAGATAACGCTTTAAATTGTATCTCTCAATTAGTAAATAGGAATACCTTGCTTAAGGACCAAGTAGAAAAGCTAAAAGATGAAAATCTAGCTTTTCAAGATAAATATGATATGCTTCTATATTCTCATGAAAATCTTATTGATGATCATATCATATTAAACATTGTTCATGAGGTTGTGATAAAAAACTTAAAATCCCAACAACCTCACTCATGCACATGTATTCAAATTGAAACTACATTACCATGTGCTAATGCTTGTTGTATGTCGACAAGCAAATCTTCCTTTGAGCTAGAATTTGCAGAAACAAAAGATGATACATACCAAAAGCTCAAAGAAGAGAATGAGAGGCTAAAAATGTGCTTGACACAACTTAAAGGGAAGTGCATTACTCAACCTTCTCAAGATAACCGTGATCACATGGTGAAGAAGCTTGAGACGGGATCAACCGAGGCATGCACTAAAACCCTTAAAGAAAATGTCAAGAACCTGAGGATTGCCAAGAGGAGGGAACAAAAGAAGAAAATCAATACCTCTTCCAAAAGCCTCAACCATGCCTCCATAAAAGGTAACATCCAAGGTAATAATCAAGTCACACTTCATACAAATAGAAATAAGAAGTGTAGTGAATGCTTTGAAAAGGGGCACTTGATTAGATCATGCCCCTATATTAAAAATGGCTTGATTATTAACAAGGATGATAAACTTTGTTTTAAATGTTCAAAGAAGGGACACTTTATTAAATCTTGTCCCCATTTGAAACAAAAAGGCATAATGTTAGAAAAGAAAATATTCACTAACCATGTAGCAAGAAAGAAACAAATATAGAAGAAATCTTCAGGACTTGAAGATCGCCTTTGCTACATATGCCGAAAGAAGGGACATCAATGCAAGGATTGTCCCATTGGTAATAATCCCACCTCTAGCTTGTCAAATACTTCTCATATAACTAGGCAACCCAAAAACTCTTGGGTTCCTAGATCTTTGTTGACTAACCATGATGGACCCGTCAAGCGATGGGTACCAAAATATGCCTGACAAGCTTTGCAGGAGAAAGAGATGATATGAAGCCTTGGGGTGCTTAAGAAAATCAAGACAATTCTTGCTAAATCAAGCTATCAATCTTCAAAGATCGATATCCATGATTGACCCAAGGTTATGTTCTTTAAAATACCATATCTTAAACTCATATCATCTCGAAGGAAGATGTTGATGTTGTAGGAAATAAAGAATTATCCTATGCCGAAAAGTCAAGACCTACGACATGGAGGAAATACAAAGGATGGTAACATTTATGCTTTTAAGTGCAAGTATCTTAAAACATCATTTCTCATGTGTCTTGTGTAGTCACATAGAAAAAGAAAGCACTTCAAATGTTTTTAAAATCATGACACCATTCTTTGAAGAAATTCCTCTCATATGGTAGATTGTATATTCATCATTTCTATACTATGGCAATCTACATGTTTTAAATTATTGAGCAACTCATGGCATGTTTTACACTTATTATCTTATTATTGCCATGATTCTAGATATAGAGAGATATGCCAAGTTCCTAAAAGAATAGGGTGTCATGTATGGAATTCAAATCCCTACGACACCTACAAAAGGAAGATTCTCTCTATAACTAGAATAGTGAGACTAATGCTCTTAGCTAAGTAACCCATGTAGTCTCACTAGTAGAGAATATGTTTCTCTTTGGAGATGCGTAATTTAACATAAAAAGAAAAGTCAATCCAATGATTTATGTTGTTTTGCTTCTTGCCTATATTAGATATGATTCGTCTACATTTATCGCTCTCCATGTTATGAATTAGATTTATTCTCATAATCCTAAAGGACTAATTATGCTTGTTCCATAAGTTAAAACTGAGCATACTTCAAGGAATAATCTAGTTCATATTATAAAGTTTCCATGCTTTAGTAATCCACTTGTCACTTTTTATCAAAAAGGGAAACTAGTGCTTGTGTTACAATTAACATTTCTCTTGAGCTTACTTATGGAAATCTACAAGAGAGTAAGTGCAAGTTTAATGCCACAAGCCTCAAAGGGTTGATCTCCACCCAAAGGAAGAAAGGTAAAAGCAAAGGTATGGGAACTCATCTTCTTAATCAAATATAGTTCTCATCAATGATTGTTTACTCTAATTATACCTATGTGAAGAATAGATTAATGAATTCAATATGAAGAAGTAAATTTCCTATGTTTGATCAAAATATTTAAAAAGTGCATATTCCTTTTTAAAGATGTGCACTAATGTTAAGAAGTTTACTTCATGTTTATATGACTTATGGATGATGAATTGTTTTTATTTTCTATCTAAAGAAATCATCATTCATCATATATACTCCCTTGTGCTATTAACATATTTCTTGAGTATTTTCAATAAGTTTGGAAGGAAAAAGAAACAACTACAAAGGGAGGACACTCACATGAAAGAGAAAGACATCAAGAGCAACAACACCTACTTGGATAATGAGATCTTCAAAACATCAATGGTGTGGTTGTGAGCATTCTAAATCTTTTTCATTGTGAGAATACCAGGCATAAATTGTTTATTGCAAATCTTATAAGTCTTGATCAAGATGTATAATGCTTCTCCCTACATATCTCTAAAATGAATGCATCTATTCATCTCATTAAAATTCTTGATGCACATCTTTAGGGGGAGCCTATTTCTATATCTTGATTATATTGAGACTAACACTTTATCTTAATAATCTCATATAGTCTCATGTATGAAAACAAGTTTCTCATAAGGCATGCTACTACATTTCAATCCAACTTGGTAAAATAATGTCACCTTTATCAAGGATTGTAGCTTTCATTGTTAAAGTAGCATATTTACTGGATTCTCCCATTTTAAACTTGTTTGAAAATTTAATGCCTATGTTGTTCTTTTGATCGCATCTGTTGTTTGATCATTGAATAACTTCAATTAACACTTATGTTTCTTAGTGCTTCATGCAATTTCAATCAATATCTCTCTTTATGTGCACTAAGTTAACAGGAGAATTCATGTTACAATTATGCACCTTGTGATCCATTTTGATATATGCTAAACAATGACTTACAAAGGATCACTAGTTGTAGAACTCTCTCTTGTGCAAAATATTTCCATATATTGTCTTGAGTATAGGTCATAAGTGACTAAGACTAAGGACAAAGCACAATGAAGGGAGCGCCTCTATGTGAAGGTACAAAAGGGTAAAATAACTTCATTTCACTTTACCTTGTACCTAAATCTTCCTTTTTCATACTCTCTTTGCATATCTTGTATAAAAGGAAGTGAAAGCATGTCCATGCATTATACCTGCTTCATACCTAGTTTAACTTCTCAAACATTCATTCTTGTTTCTTTGTTAAAACTAGGTGAAGTAATGTTATTGTCAAAGAGCTTAAAGCTTATAACGAGGATAAGCTGCCTTTGTTCCAAAGGTGGATGGTCCTTAAGCCTCTTTGAAATCCTTAAGGATAAATGCTTGAGATATTTATAACAGGCTTTCATAAGTGCATAAACTGTCATGAGCATCACACTTATACTATGACACAATGCACTTCCCATTCTCTATAATATAGACATGATCTCGTTAACCTAATTATGTGCATTTGGCATTTAAGACCAAAAATTGTATTCCTCTCAAAGCACATATTTAGGAGGAGCAATCTATATTATATAGAATCGTTTAAGCTTAATTGACATATCCTTTTAATAATGTCTCTTTCCTTTGGTACATTTGCATATTTCTTCTCTCCATTTATGCCAAGGCTAAGACTAATATGTTTTTTCATGAGCATCTCATGTATTAAGTCTTAGATTAAAAGGGAAATGGAGTATTCGGCAAAGACATCGTTTCCACTCAATTCCATTGGTATTATCCACTCTTTGCCGGTATTCCGCCGTCTCTCCAAATTTGGTATAATCCTCACTCATATCTTGTTTGCCAAGGAGGGAGCAAGTTTGAAAGGGTTTTTTATTTCACTCAAGTATCTATTTTTGGTGATTCATGCCAAAGGGGGAGAAGGTATTAAGCCCAAAGCAAAAGGACCGCACCACCACCATTTTTTGAAAATTTAAGTTAAGAAAAAGTCTTGAAATAATGAATTTTTCAATTGCTATCTTATTTTTGATAGAATTTCAAATTGGTACACCCTCTTCAAAAACTAACATCTAAAACCCTCTTGAACACTAAGAGGAGGATTTTATTGAGGGGGAGTTTTGTTTAGTCAAAGGAAAAGCATTTGAAACAGGGGGAGAAAATTTCAAATCTTGAAAATGCTTCTCAAAATCTTATTTATTTACCTTTGACTATTTGCAAAAGGACTTTGAAAAGAATTTACAAAAGAATTTGCAAAAACAAAACATGTGGTGCAAGCGTGGTCCAAAATGTTAAAAATAAAGAAACATTCCATGCATATCTTATGAGAATTTATTGGTTCAATTCTTAGTAACCTTTGCACTTACATTATGCAAACTAGTTCAATTATGCACTTCTATATTTGCTTTGGTTTGTGTTGGCATCAATCACCAAAAAGGGGGAGATTGAAAGGGAAATATGCTTACACCTTTTCCTAAATGATTTTGGTGGTTGAATTGTCCAACACAAATAATTAGACTAACTAGTTTGCTCTAGATTATATGTTCTACAGGTGTCAAAGGTTCATCTACAACTATTCTAAATCGACTTTCCGGAATACCGTAGATTATTTCGGACAGGAGAAGCTTTTTGGAAAAACATATTAAGCGCGGACCGTCCGGGCCCTTGCGGCGAACCGTCCGCGACACCGCTTTGACTTCGACCAGGAACTATAAATCATGGATAGTCCGACTAAACCGCGGACCGTCCGGCTACAACGCGCGGACCGTCCGGCTATAATTCACGGACAGTCCACATGTGAAGACCTGGTTCAGCCCGAAGGTGACAAGTTGAGCAAAAGGGATTATATAGCTGGCGCGGACAGTCCGGGACCAAGGGCGGACCGTCCGCATGGTGTCACCGAGGCAGATAGCCGTTGATCTAACCGTTGATCTGCCAGAAGTATCTGTTGAAGATGTCAGAATCGACCGTTGGAGGGTCGCGGACCGTCCGGGCCCTAGCCGCGGACCGTCCGCCAGTGCAATTTCTGGCAGATGCGCCCCAACGGCTATATGGGTGGTTGAGGGCTATAAATACCACCCCAACCGGCCACTTCAAAGTGTGGGAGTCCAAGCAACATTCCAAGTCATCTAGTTGACATACTCAATCTCTCCCAACCACATATATTCACTGATCCATCCTATGCGCAAGATTTAGGCCACTACAACCAACATGAGTGCCACAAAAAAAGAGAGCTAGCAAAAAGAAAGCCTCTCGTGTGAGTCTAGCAAGAGTGCCTTGTGAGAATTATTGAGAGTTAGTGAGCACTACATCTTGTGATCATTTGTGCGTGGAGTTTTGACTCCCATTGAACTTCCTCCAAAGTTTTGGAGGCTTGTAAAAGCTAGCAAGAGACACCAAAGAGTGTGGTGGTCCTTGCGGGGTCTTAAGTGATCCTTGAGAAGAAGAGATCGCCGGTCTTGAGTGATCGGTGGAGAGAGGGAAAGGGTTGAAAAAGACCCGTCCTTAGTGGACTCCTCAACGGGGACTAGGCCTTCGAGGGCCGAACCTCGGTAAAACAAATCACTCGTGTCTCATGTGCTTTTTGCTTGTGATTTGTTTGTCCTTTCCCTTTCTAAGTTTTTCTTGCACTACTCTTTGCTAATTCTATTTGGTGTTGCTTTAAGTTAAATTCTCATTCAGTAAAGAAACACATTGCAAGAGAGAACTTGTGTTATTGCTCTTATTGCCTAAGCCCCCTTGCTTTAATCTCATAGACTTATTAGTAGTATTGATTTATCAATTCCGCATTATTTGAAAGCAATACTCTTTACAAGCAAGGACTTAGTTTTTATACTCCGATAATTGTATATTTTATTCTAACCACTAATCAAGGGATCTAGTTGGGAGATAAAGTTTTAATTTTTAGGTTTCGCCTATCCACCCTCCCCTCTAGGCGACTTACAGTTAGACAGGGTAGTTTGCTATATCCTGTGCATCCATGTTTGTCATGATGAACTATGTTTGATTTGGATCTTTGTAATGACTGTCACCAGAATGTGGGTATCCCCTGCATTTTGGTTTACCTGTTATATGTTAATGAAGTTAGTTATCTAGTTGGGAAGCATTTTATTCCACTTTCCTCTTTATCTGAGAAGCTGTGTTGGTCTGTATTGGAGATCAGTGAAGATGCTCATCTGTTCAGTGTTATGGAGAATTCTATACTCTTTTCTTATGCTGCAAGATTTGCAAGATCAGTTCTGATGTGTGGTTGCATTCTGCAGATGTCAGAAAACAGGCGCAGAGGAGGAAGGCGTGCTCAGCAGGAGCAAGCCGCTCAGCAGGAAGAGGTACCCCAGCAACAGCAACTGCCGCCCCCACCCCCGATGTCGATCGAGTAGATGTTCATGATGCAGACTCGGGCAGCCCAAGCCATCGGTCAGACTCTGGCCGCCATTCAGCAGCAGCAACAGCCACCACCTCAGCCTCAGATGCCTTAGATGCCCAGAGACAAGCATGCTGAATTCATGAGAGGTCATCCCCCAACGTTTGCTCATTCTTCTGACCCCATGGATGCTGAAGACTGGCTACGCACTATGGAGCGGGAGTTGCATACCGCTTAGTGTGATGACAGGGAGAAAGTCCTGTATGGTCCTCGTCTGTTGAGAGGAGCAGCTCAGTCTTGGTGGGAGTCTTATCTCGTCACCCATGCCAACCCCGACACCATCACCTAGGAAGAGTTTAGAGGTAGCTTTCGTCAGTACCATGTTCCTGCAGGTCTGATGACAGTGAAGAAGGAGGAGTTCCTGGCCCTCAAGCAGGGGTCATCGTCTGTCAGTGAGTACCGGGACATGTTTCTGCAGTTGTCTCACTATGGTCCTGAAGATGTCAACACCGATGCCAAGCAACAGTACTGTTTCCTGAGAGGCTTGGTCGACCCTCTACAGTATCAGCTGATGAATCATACCTTCCCGACATTCCAGCACCTGATTGACAGAGCAATCATGACAGAGAGGAAGCATAAGGAGATGGAGGATCACAAGTGCAAGATCAGTGGACCCCAGCCTGGAAGCAGCAATCGTCCTCGTTTCTCAGGCAATCAGCCTCAGCAGTTCAGGCAGAACCAGCATCCACCTCAGCAGCAGCAGTTTCAAAGGCAGTTTCCTCAGCATCAGAATCGCCAGAACAATCAGTCAGAAGGAGGTCAGTTCCAGAGGCAGAATCAGCAGGCACCTCGTCTTCCTGCCCCAGCAAACCAGCAGAACAGTCAGGCAGCACCAGCTCAGGTTGGAAACAGGGCATGTTTCCACTGTGGAGAGCAGGGCCATTGGGTGATGCAATGTTCGAAGAAGGCAGCCCAGCAGCAATCAGGCCCCAATGCCCCAGCAAAGCAGAATGTGTCTCAGCCTGGAGCAGGCAACCGCTCTCAGCCACGCTATAATCATGGGAGACTGAACCACTTGGAGGCTGAAGCAGTTCAGGAGACCCCCTGGCATGATAGTAGGTATGTTTCCAGTCAACTCCCATATTGCAGAAGTGTTATTTGATACTGGAGCAACGCATTCTTTCATTACTGCATCATGGGTAGAAGCACATAATCTTCCAATTACTACCATGTCAACCCCCATTCAAATTGACTCAGCCGGTGGTAGAATTCGAGCCGATAGCATTTGTTTGAATGTAAGTGTGGAAATAAGGGGGATAGCGTTTCCCGCTAACCTCATAGTAATGGGTACTCAGGGAATAGATGTCATCCTAGGGATGAATTGGCTAGATAAGTATCAGGCAGTTATCAGTTGTGATAAGAGGACAATCAAGTTGGTGTCCCCACTAGGAGAGGAAGTGGTGATCGAGTTAGTCCCGCTTGGGCCGAAGAAAAGAAGTTGTTATCAGATGGCTGTTGATAGCAGTGAAGCAGACCCAATTGAGAGTATTAAGGTTGTGTCTGAGTTTCTAGATGTGTTTCCAAAGGACTTACCAGGTATGCCACCAGAGCGGAAGGTTGAGTTTGCTATAGAACTTCTTCCTGGCACCGCCCCCATCTTTAAGAGAGCTTACAGAATATCCGGACCAGAGTTGGTTGAACTTAAGAAGCAGATTGATGAGCTGTCAGAGAAAGGTTACATTCGGCCAAGCACCTCGCCTTGGGCCGCCCCTGTCCTATTTGTGGAAAAGAAAGATGGCACCAAAAGGATGTGTATCGATTATCGAGCTCTGAATGAGGTCACTATCAAGAACAAGTACCCCTTGCCCAGAATAGAAGACTTGTTCGACCAGTTGAGAGGAGCCAGTGTGTTCTCCAAGATAGATCTGAGGTCAGGTTATCGTCAGCTCAGGATCCAACCTTCGGATATTCCGAAGACGACATTCATTACCAAGTATGGGTTGTATGAGTTCACTGTGATGTCTTTCGGTCTAACAAATGCACTGGCCTTCTTCATGAACTTGATGAACAGTGTATTCATGGATTATCTTGATAAGTTTGTGGTGGTATTTATTGATGACATTCTGATATACTCTCAAAGCGAAGAAGAGCATGCAGATCATTTGAGGATGGTATTGTAGAGATTACGAGAGCACCAGCTGTATGCAAAATTGAGCAAGTGTGAGTTCTGGATCAGTAAAGTCCTGTTCTTGGGTCACATAATCAACAAAGAAGGATTGGTCGTGGATCCGAAGAAAGTGGCAGACATTCTGAACTAGAAAGCGCCAACAGATGCCCGAGGAATCAAGAGCTTCATTGGAATAGCCGGATACTATCGACGATTCATTGAAGGGTTTTCGAAGATTGCGAAACCAATGACAGCATTGCTAGACAACAAGGTTGAGTTCAAGTGGACCCAAAAATGCCAAGAGGCCTTCGAAGCACTGAAAGAGAAGTTGACTACAGCGCCTGTCTTAGTCTTGCCTGATGTGCACAAGCCTTTCTCGGTGTATTGCGATGCTTGTTACACAGGTTTGGGATGTGTGTTGATGCAAGAGGGAAGAGTTGTGGCTTACTCGTCCCGACAGCTGAAGGTTCATGAGAAGAATTACCCAATCCATGACCTAGAGTTGGCAACAGTGGTTCGCGCATTGAAGACATGGAGGCACTATCTGTATGGACAGAAATGTGATGTTTACACAGACCACAAGAGTCTGAAGTACATATTCACTAAATCAGTGCTGAATATGAGGCAACGAAGATGGTTAGAGTTGATCAAAGACTACGAATTGGAGATTCATTACCATCCAGGCAAAGCAAACGTAGTGGCAGATGCTTTGAGCAGAAAGAGTCAAGTTAATCTGATGGTCGCTCGTCCGATGCCTTATGAGTTGGCCAAAGAGTTTGACAGGTTGAGTCTCGGATTTTTGAACAACACGCGAGGAGTCACAATTGAGTTGGAACCTACCCTAGAGCGGGAAATCAAAGAAGCACAGAAGAATGATGAGAAGATCAGTGAGATCCGGCGACTGATTCTAGACGGCAGAGGCAAAGATTTTCGGGAAGACGTAGGAGGTGTGATATGGTTCAAAGACCGCTTGTGTGTTCCCAATGTCCAGTCTATTCGAGAGTTGATCCTCAAGGAAGCTCATGAGACAGCCTATTCGATTCACCCCGGAAGTGAGAAGATGTATCAGGATCTGAAGAAGAAATTCTGGTGGTACGGAATGAAGAGGGAAATCGCAGAGCATGTGGCTATGTGTGATAGTTGTCGACGGATCAAGGTAGAGCACCAGAGACCAGCTGGATTGTTGCAACCGTTGCAAATTCCTCAGTGGAAATGGGATGAAATCGGTATGGACTTCATAGTCGGATTGCCTCGCACTCGAGCCGGCTACGATTCCATTTGGGTGGTAGTGGACCGCTTAACCAAGTCAGCCCACTTCATACCCGTCAAGACCAACTACAGCAGTGCAGTATTGGCAGAGTTGTACATGTCTCGGATCGTTTGTCTTCATGGTGTGCCAAAGAAGATAGTGTCAGACCGAGGAACACAGTTCACCTCTCATTTCTGGCAGCAGTTGCATGAAGCCTTGGGCACACATCTGAATTTCAGTTCAACTTATCATCCGCAGACAGATGGTCAGACCGAAAGAACTAATCAAATTCTTGAAGACATGTTGAGAGCCTGCGTGTTGCAAGATCAGTTCGGATGGGACAAGAGATTACCTTATGCAGAGTTCTCCTATAACAACAGTTACCAGGCCAGCTTGAAGATGTCACCATTTCAGGCGCTTTATGGGAGGAGTTGTAGAACTCCGTTGCAATGGGATCAGCCTGGAGAAAAGCAAGTGTTTGGGCCAGACATTTTGCTTGAAGTTGAAGAGAACATCAAGATGGTCCGAGAGAATCTGAAGATAGCGCAATCAAGGCAGCGAAGCTATGCAGACACAAGAAGAAGAGAGCTGAGTTTTGAGGTTGGAGACTTTGTCTATCTGAAAGTGTCACCGATCAGAGGAGTCAGAAGATTCAGAGTCAAAGGCAACCTAGCACCCCGCTACATCGGTCCGTACCAGATTCTCGCAAGGCGTGGAGAAGTGGCCTATCAGCTCAGCCTGCCAGAAAATTTATCTGCTGTGCATGATGTCTTTCATGTGTCTTAGTTGAAGAAGTGCTTGCGTGTGCCAGAAGAGCAGTTGCCAGTTGAAGGTCTTGAAGTCCAGGAGGACTTGACCTACGTTGAGAAGCCAACGCAAATCCTTGAGACCGCAGACAGAGTCACCCGAAGGAAGACCATCAGAATGTGCAAAGTCAGATGGAATCACCACTCGGAGGAAGAAGCAACCTGGGAGCGTGAAGATGATCTGATGGCTAAATACCCTGAGCTCTTTGCTAGCCAACCTTGAATCTCGAGGGCGAGATTATTTTAAGGGGGATAGGTTTGTAACGCCCCGAATTTTGGAGTTGAATTTTTCTTTTCTCCACTCGCCAAATTCGGGCGTTATCTCTCCTTCCCATTTCTTTTCGCTAAAACCTCACCCATTTTCAAAACTCCATGCCATGTGATGATAGTAAACCCTAGAGTTATTTTCTTTGGTTGTTGCATCATGTCGATCCACACATCAATTTCCCTTGTGATTATTTGCTTGATTCCATAAAGTTTGCGCTTAGTAGAGGATTAGAGGGAAATGGACAAAGGAAAAACCTTTTTCTTTTCTCCCTCCTCCTTCCTCCCATTTTCGGCCTAGCCCGCCCCCTCCCCTCGCGCGTGGCCCAGCTGGCCTTGCGGCCCAGCCGCCCTAGCCGGCCCCCCGCTCCCCACACCGCGCCCGCGGCGCGTGCGGTTAGGAACCGCCGCCGCCTCCCTCCCGCGGGCCCCACCCGTCAGCTCCCCCTCCCCAAACCCCTCTCTCTCCTCCCCTGCTCGCCGCCTCCCCTGCCCGACCCGCCCGCGCCCCTGCTCGGCTCGCCGCCGAATGGCCCGCCGCCGGCCTCCCTCCCCCGCGCGGTAAGCCCCTCCCCCCCTCCCTCTCCTCTCCCCCTCCCTCCCTCTCCCCTGCGCTCGCCGGCCCGTCCGTTCCCGGCGCGGCCCCCGCCCTAGGAGCTCACGGCCATGGCGCAGCGTCCCGGCGCGGTCCCGCCCGCCCCGGCGTCCCGACGCGACCCCCCCCCCGCCCTTGGCGCTCACCGGTCCGCCCGTCCCCAGCGGCCCCGCCCCGCCCGACGAGCCCCCTCGCGCGCACCCGCGAGCTCGGCCCCGGCCATGGCGGCTCGCCGTGGCGCGCGGCCCAGCCTCGCCCCGCCCCCCCCCTCTCTCGCGGTGCCCCGACGGCGCTTGGCCGCGGCGCGCCCGCGCGGGCCCCTGCTCCGGCCCAGCGTGGCTCGGCCTCGCCCCGCCCGGCGTTCCGGCGCAGCCCCGGCCCCGGCTCCCCCTTTCCCCCCGCGTCTCGGCCTCGACCGGCAGGCCATGGCGCGGCGGCCTGCGGCCCCAGCGTGGCGCCCTCCCTAGGCGTCCGGGCGTGGCGCCCCCTCCCCCGGCGTCCCCGCGCAGCCCGGCCGTGGCGGCCCCGCCCGCCCGGTGTGGCGTCCTCCCCGGCGCGGCTCCCTGCCCGGCGCGGCGTGCTAGCCTGCCTGTCCCCGGCGCGGCCTCGGCGGCGCTCGCGCAGCCCCGGCCCCCGGCGTGGCCTCGGTGGTGCGCACGAAGCCCCGACGTGGCCCGTACACGCACGGTGCCCCCGGAGAGCTCGCCGCACCCGCGGCTCGCGGCCGTGGCGCTCGGCCCGGCGTCCTCGGCTCGCCTGCCCCTACGCAGCGCAGCCCCAGCCCGGCGCGGCTTCGGCTCGCGCGGCCGTGGTGCCCCTGCGTAGCGCGGCGCGTGCGCGGCTTGGCCCCGGCGTGTGCGCGACGCGTCAGCGCGGCCTTGTGCGTGCGTGCTCGCATGGTGCATGGTGCTTTGGCACGACTCGCCGTGCCCTGGACGCGCTTGTCTACACCCTAGACGCGCCCGTCTACCCCCCTCGTGTCTTCCATGCGTGTGATCACGTTATTTAATTAATAAATAGAAACTTAATTTAGAAATCGGTTACGTTAGTTAATTCATGTAGATAATCATCTACCTTACCTAATGTCGATCAACTGAAAATGGTCATGATTCGAGTAGTGCATGTGGCTAATCCTTTTTTTGGAACTAAGTGGAACTAGAGCACGTAATGGCTAGTTATGCGTCTACCCGTAATACGCCTTGAGTATAGCTTTAACCACTGCGGGACCTTTCTTCTCTAGCCATGGCAAATGCAATATCGTATGTTATACTCTATGCATATTCAATCTATTTGTTCTCTTGTAATGATGTACTGTTTGTTTCCTAATTCGAATGGATGGATGTATGTATGCTTGCGCTCGTATAGAGAACGATCCGGTTGAGGAGCCCGAAGAAATCACAGGAGAAGCCCCTGAGCAGCAGTCGGTTGGTGGAGGCAAGTATCCCTTGACCTATCTTTCTCCTATACATTCTTTAATTCACCTCTCGCATTTCACATTTATACCTAAGGATTGACTAGCTTTTGTTATCCATGTCCTTGTTTACCTATTTGGGTTGGATTATTATTGTTTAGCTTTATACTATTGCTCAACTCTAATCAATGAACATGATGAGAATGATCAATGATACGCTGTTTTTCCTCTTCTTATTATGATGTTATACTTGTGGCCTTTAAGGGGGCTCGAGCGGTTTCTCAAGTGCCTCTCCGTAAGGACCTGTTCGTTGGATGACCGTCCGGGAAAACAGTGCAACCATGAGGGTGGAATGGAGGGCCCTTAGCTGCATAATTAGAGGATCCAGGGTGTAGTTCGCTTCGCCGTTGTGCCGTCAATGGGGCTCGGTGTATGCGGCTCGCTCTGCCAAGGTTGATTTGTACCTTGGAGAGGAGTGCGGTACATTTAGGAAACCTAACGGGCGGCTACAGCCTCGAGGAATCTTTGTAAAGGCTACGTATTGAGACCCTGCCTACTCACCTTGGGAGTGTTCAAGGGTCCGTACAACCCGAGGCAAAAAGGGAATCACGGCTCATGGGTAAAGTGCGCAACCTCTGCAGAGTGTTTGAAAACTGATATATCAGTCGTGCTCGCGGTTATGAGCGGCCAAGGGAGCTCCAATGATTAGTGGTACTTGATCAGAGATGTTCGGATTGCAGGTGACAATGAGATTGATGGTTCTTGGTTTTTGACTCTGGTAATGGTAAGTGGTACTCTTTCCGTTTGGAAAGGAGTAGGTTTGGGTTAATAACGTGGGTTAATTCTAAAACTTGGCTTTCTCTACTAGTAATAATAATCTGACCAACTAAAAGCAACTGCTTGACTTACCCCACATAAAGCTAGTCCACTACAGCCAAACATGATACTTGCTGAGTATGTTGATGTGTACTCACCCTTGCTCTACACACCAACCCCCCCATCCCCAGGTTGTCAGCATTGCAACCACTGCTCAGGAGAAGATGAAGCCGTGGAAGGAGATTTCTAGGAGTTCCAAGACTACGACGAGTTCTAGGCGTGGGTTAGCGGCAAACCCCCAGTCGGCTGCCTTTGAAGGCCGCGTTTATCTATGTTTCTTTTCCGCACTTTGATTTATTGTAAAGACTATGTGGATGTCTCAGACATATGATGTAATCGACTACTATTTCCCTTTTTAATACTATTCGAGCACTGTGTGATGATGTCCATGTTATGTAACTGTTGTGTACGTGAATTGCTGATCCTGACACGTACATGGTTCGCATTCGGTTTGCCTTCTAAAACCGGGTGTGACACACAACCCCTTTATGGGATGCTGATGGACACATACCCTGAGCAACCACAAATCGGCAGTAAATCAGCCGATCTGCACATGCCCGGACCGTCCGCCCGTGAGCGCGGACCGTCCGGGCTAGCAACAGTCGGGCCCATTTTTAATGAGTTACCTAAACATGCACCCGAACCACAACATATGGCGCATAATCTAAACTACCCAGTCGAACCGTCCGCATACAACAACGGACGGTCCGCATATAATCACGGACGTTCCGGGCCAATGTCCGGACAGTCTGCGCATGCCTTTTTTAGGAGTATTGTTACCTGAATCCTCACCCGTCCCAGCAACACTTTCCAACACACTATGCTATGCATCAGCTCATTAATTCAAAATCCAGAGCCTAGGAAAGCTTTCCGGCCCCACCTAGAAGGCTGGAAAGGAACGATCAATCCTATGAGCCATATAGGGCAAATGGTAATGCACCGCATAGCTCAAACCCATGGGGGAAAGACAACATGCTAATATCCAGCCAACCCCACTTATGTTTGACCAGAGAGCCGGTGGTCTCGCACCGGCTGCCATTGATATAGTGAGAGAGGAAATAGCTGGGGCGTTCCGAGATAAGCTCGGAGTAAGCATGGTCCCTGGGGGCAATCATATCGGAAACCTTATGACAGCCGATTTGATCACCACCCATACCCACAGGGAACCAGGATACCCGAATTCGCAAAATTTTCGGGTGACCAAGGAAAAAACACGCGCGAACACATAGGCCAGTTTTTAGCACAATTAGGAGAATTGGCCGACACAGAAGCATTTCGCGTACGTTTATTTTCATTGTCTTTAACAGGAACCGTGTTTGCATGGTACGCCACTTTACCTCCTAATTCTATTTTGTCATAGGGGGATTTAGAACAAAAATTCCATGATCACTTTTTCTCTGGTGACTATGAATTAGATCTGGTAGACCTAGTGGCCCTTCGACAGGGGAAGGACGAATCGGTTAATGAATACATCTGGAGATTCCGGGATACAAAAAACCGATGCTTCCAAATTCATTTAGCAGAAAAATAGCTAGCAGGATTAGCCTTTAATGGTCTGCGATATTATTAAAAGAAAGATTAGAAGGCATCCAATTTTTTACACTAGCACAATTACACCAGAGAGCTTTGGCCTATGAAAGCCGAAGCAAAGAAACTGCTAAAACAGTTCGTCACAATGTGCATATAGTAGAGTGCGACCAAATTAGCTCAGATGACGAATCAACAGAAGTGTATGCTGCTGAAATGGTTTGGCCAAAGCAGGCCAAATCTTTGGCTTGTTCCTCCTTACAGTCGGTTCAAAAAAAACGGCAAGAGGAGGTTAAATTTACATTTAATGTTGGCAAATGTGACAAGATATTCGATGAATTACTCAAAAATGGCAATATTAAAATAAATCATATTGTTCCATCCACCGACGAACTAAAACGTCGTGCATACTACAAGTGGCATAACTCCTTTTCTCATGCCACTAATGATTCTAATGTATTTCGTCGACAGATGGCCATTAACGAAGGACGATTAAAATTTCAGGAAATGCAGATAGACACGGAGCCTTTTCCAATGAACATGATCGACTTCGAAGGCAAGAAAGTCCTGGTTCGGCCAAACACAATCGATAAAGGCAAAGGCAAAGAGATAGTCATCGGCATTCGACAATGCAAGAGAGGCCGATAAGAATCATAAAATTTCTTGTAGGAAAGTGGTGGCCGAGAAGACTCCCGATGGAGGGAAAACTCTTAAAGTGACCATCACGACCTCTGGCACTGGGGGGCAAGTACTGGCCAAGGAGCAGGAACCCGTGCTACGCATCCCGGACGGTCTAACACACAGACGCGGACGGTCCGGGACCACGCCGGACGGTCCAGATAATTCCAGCGGACGGTCCGGCCCTACTCAAGACTCGCAATGGCCACGTACCTTCAAACCACGATGACAAGTGATAGGTACGTGGAAAACAAATACATTCAAGGCGGTTGGTTGGTTGGTCAAAACCGGCCCGACTTTCGATCAATTATTGTCTAAATACGTGAAAAAGAAGGCCAGCCCCAGTGACCGGCCAACAAAGCGACCCCGCTCACCCATTCATGAGCAACGTCAGGTCAGGCTGATTGGACCACCCCACCAATCGGAAGAAATGAAAGGTCATACTGTACAATTGAGACCTAACATACCTACATGGACACCTCCACCCCCTTATCCGCCTATGCCACATCCATACACATACTTACCTCCACCATATGTCCCAAATCAAATGTGGAGCATGCCACCATATCCATTTGGGATGCCACAGTACCCCGCTTGGGGGGCACCCCAAACATCTGTATTCGACAGGTTGGCACCTCCAGTACAAGATCGATTGAGCGTCACTCAATCCGGTCATCAGGCACATGCCCAACAAGAGTGCCGGAGTAGTCGGCCTAAAAGGCCGACCAATCCGGCAGGGGGCATATACCTGCAGCGACCGAAAGAACAACAAAAAAGGACATCATCAAAATGGGTACTGCAGATGTTGTCATACAGGAAGATAATAAAGGGCCAATGATTTTTGGTGAATCGGCCAACACAACCAAAAAAGAAGATACGGCTACCATCAAAACAACCGATCCAAAATACTCCATGCCTCGATGGTGCCCAGCAGGATTGACACGGTCCCAAAAGCGGAAATTACAGTGCCTAAGAGCGAAGGAGAGCTAGGAGAAGGAGGCGGAAAAGATATTCAATGACACACATCCACAGTACCCTGCCACCGCAAAAGAAATGGAGATCAAAGGCTGTTGAGGAAAAACAAACGGCCACGAAAATAGAAAATAAAACAACACTTGTGCAGCACCCTGCAAGTATGGCAGATAGCCTGGCCAACAAGGCCGGACAATCTGCACCAGGCGCGGACCGTCCGCACCACACCAGGAAGCCTCCAACGACATGCCAACACCAATGGAAGAGGACGACCTACTGGGAGAAGACCTGGTCGACTACGAAGCTTCTCCAGAGCGCCCAGGTATGGATGTAAATGTTATTACATTTTCCGCCGACTGTACTATTGTCGACGACGATGAACCTATTGTTGCCTAGTTTGATTTTGGTCCTAAAGAAGCCGCCTTCACTAAACTAAAGGAATCGATAAATCATTTAAAGCCGCTCTTCGTGCGCGGTCACATTGATGGGATACCGATTGCTAAAATGTTGGTAGATGGAGGGGCGGTTGTAAATCTAATGCCTTATTCATTATACAGAAAATTAGGTAAACAAGCTGACGAACTTGTCAAGACCAACATGACCCTTAGCGGTGTTGGAACTGATAGTTTGATCAAAGCCAGGGGAGTCACGTCCGTTGAATTAACCATCGGGACTAAGACCCTTGATGTTGCATTCTTCGTCGCTGATGTAGAAGGAAATTACAGTTTAATCCTAGGCAGAGATTGGATTCATGCCAATCAATGTATACCTTCTACATTACATTAAATGTTAATACAATGGGTAGGCGATGATGTAGAACAAGTACATGCTGATGTATCGGCCTGTATCGCTGTGGCCGATGCCCCTGTACTCTGGACTTATGAGACTGCTACATGTCTCACAGGAGTAGATTTTTCTGATTATCAGTTCATAAGTATAGATAAGAAGGGTTTCATTCCTGTAATGCTAGAGCCGATGGAGAATCGGCTAAATCCTAAATAAAGTTTAAATGATGAGTACACACAAAGTTCATGAGTCTTTGGTCACGAACAGTTTGGCTTCTAAGGCCGGATGGTCTGGTCTTTCACAAAATAGTTCAAACTTTAAGATCGAACATCTACCGCAGCGTAAAGACAGTGTTACGGATGATCCGGTCCCCGAGACCGGAAAGCCCACCATCACACAAAGATCATCTGATTCCTCTGTGGGGGACATGATAGAGGAATTCAGAGATCTTGATAAACTAGGACAGAGGTTTACATCGGCTGATCCTTTGGAGGAGATTGACATAGGAGATGGTAAAACTCCAAGGCTGACTTTTGTAAACAAGACCCTGGAGACTGATCCTAGAAATGAGATGATCGGTCTATTGAAGGAATATTCAGATTGCTTTGCTTGGAATTACACTGAGATTCCTGGATTAAGCCGAGAGATCGTAGAGCATCGACTGCCTATTAAGTCCGGTTTCAGACCTTTCAAGCAGAAAGCTAGAACATTTCGTCCAGATCTTCTCCCACAGATCAAGGACGAAATCCACCAGCTGCTAGAAGCTGATTTTATTAGACCTTGCAGATACGCAGAATGAGTCTCCAATATTGTGCCGGTGGAGAAGAAGGAGTCAGGTAAGCTTAGGGTATGCATTGATTTTTGCAATTTAAATAGAGCAACTCCTAAGGATGAGTATCCCATGCCCATAGCCGACACATTAATCAATAATGCATCAGGAAATAGAATTATTAGCTTTCTTGATGGTAATGCCGGATATAACCAGATCTTCATGGCCAAAGAGGATGCATCTAAAACGACCTTTATGTGTCCAGGCTTCATTGGTTTATTTGAATGGGTTGTCATGACATTTGGTCTTAAAAATGCTGGTGCTACTTATCAGAGGGCTATGAATTTGATCTTCCATGAGTTGTTAGGAAACACTATGGAAGTCTACATTGATGATATTGTAGTCAAATCGGCTGAGTTTAGTTCTCATATAGCTGATTTGCGTAAAGCCTTAGATAAAATGCGTCGGTATGGTTTGAAAATGAACCCACGTAAATGTGCTTTTGGGGTGTCGGCTGGTAAGTTTTTAGGATTTGTCATCCATGAACATGGCATAGAGATAGACCCTGACCGAATTAAGTCTATTTGGAATGTGGGACCTCCGACCTGTAAGGTCGAAGTGCAGAAGTTTCTCGGCAAGGTGAATTATTTACGAAGGTTTATTTCTAACCTAGCCGGGAAGATTGATGCCTTCACCCCTATCCTTCGGCTTAAGAATGATGCCGAATTCGCTTGGGGGCAGAGCAGCAGGAAGCATTTGATCTCATTAAAAAATACTTGTCTTCGGCTCCCGTATTAAAAGCACCACGAGCAGGAGTATCATTCTGATTATACATTGCAGCTGAAGATAAGGTCATTGGGGCTGTTCTGACACAAGAAACTGAAGGAAAGGAGCATGTGGTGACTTATCTAAGTCGGAGGTTGGTGGATGCTGAAACGAGGTACACTTTTATTGAGAAGTTATGCTTATGCTTGTTTTATGCATGCACCAAGTGTAGATGTTATTTACTGTCTAGTCATTGCACTGTTTCTGGTCAAGCCGATGTAATTAAATACATGTTGCATAACCCAATTATGAGTGGTAGAATTGGTAAGTGGGCTTATGCACTCATAGAATATGACTTGGCCTATGAACCATTGAAATCTATGAGAGGCCAGGTCGTAGCGGATTTTATTGTAGAACATTAGATTAATGATACTCATAAACTAGACATGTCATACCTCACTATTACTCCTTGGACTTTATATTTTGATGGATCGGTTTGCAATGAAGGGCAAGGGGTTGGCATTGTGCTTGTTTCACCAAGTAATGTCTCCTTCGACTTCTCTAGCCGATTGAAACCTTATTGCACTAACAATCAAGCCAAATATGAAGCCCTTTTGTTCGGCTTGGAACTTTTAAATTGTATGGGAGTAAAACATGTAAAGGCATTTGGTGATTCTCAGCTGGTCGTCCAATAGGTGTTAGAAGAATATCAATGTTTTGATAGTACTCTAAATAGTTACCTTGAAAAATGTTGGAGCATAATCCATTCTTTTGGCGAATTCAGTATTCGGCATATCTCTAGAGTTGAGAATAATAGAGCTAACAATTTGGCACAAGATGCATCAGGTTATCGGATAAAGCGAGGGAGATTTCACAACACTGAAAATCTGATAACCGGTGTAGGGCCAATTCCCCATGTCGCAGACCGTCCGCATGAAGACGCCGGACCGTTCGGGGTTACCAGGAAAGTTCTCCTAATCGATTCGGCTGATAATGAAGCCGATGCAAGTGATTGGAGGACGCCCATAACTAAATATTTATGAAATCCCAATGTCAGGACAGATAAGAACATTCGGCGTACAACTTTCAAGTATGTTTTGATGAGTGATGAACTCTACCGCCGAATAGTCAACGACGTCCTGCTTAAGTGCTTGGGCCCAGATGATGCTATATTAGCCATGGCCGAAGTACATGAAGGAATTTGTGGTACCCATCAATCAGCTCTAAAGATGAAGTGGCTGTTGCGAAGGTCTGGTTTTTATTGGCCTAACATGATAGCTGATTGTTTCAAGTACTATAAGGGTTGCCAAGTGTGTCAAAAATTCGACGACCTACAGTTGGTCCCTGTAGCCGAATTACATCCTATCATCAAGCCTTGGCCTTTCAGAGGATGGGGATTAGACTTTATTAGAGAAATTCATCCTTCATCATCAAAGGGGCATCAGTTTGTGTTAGTTGCCACTGACTACTTTACCAAATGGACTGAAGCCGTTGCTCTAAAAAACATGACACATATTTTTATGTCAAAGGTAATTGAGTTCATAACTGAGCATATTATTCATAGATTCGGCATTCCCCAGACCTTGACTACAGATCAAGGGACTTCTTTTATGTCAAAGGAGGTACGTGAATTTGCTGAATTATATAGAATTAAGTTGCTTAATTCATCTCCATATTATGCTCAGGCCAATGGACAGGCCGAGTCTAGTAATAGGACATTGATTAACTTGATAAAAAAGAAGATATCTGATAATCCTAAACATTGGCATAAGATCTTGTCCGAAGCCTTATGGGCTCACAGAATATCTAAACATAGTGCTACTAAAGTATCTCCTTTTGAGCTTGTCTATGGGCAGGAAGCAATGTTGCCTGTGGAAATAAGTTTGAATGCTGTCAGGTTTGCCAGACAAAATGATATAACCATCACTGACTATTATAATTCAATGATGGATAATATTGATGAGGTGACCGACAAGAGGGTGATAGCTTTGGGAGCAATAGAAAAGGACAAGACCATGGTAGCCAGGGCCTACAACAAGATGGTCAAAGCAAAGTCATTTCAAGTAGGGGACATGGTGTGGAAGACCATCCTGCCTCTAAGGAATAAAGACCGGAAGTTTGGAAAATGGTCGCCAAGCTGGGAGGGTCCTTATAAAGTAAAACAGGTAATGTCTGATAAGCCTATTTACTACAAACATTACAAGGCAAGGATTTACCCAAAGCTTTGAATGGGCGTTTCCTCAAGCAGTACCATCCTAGTATGTGGCAAGACGCTTAAGAAAACCGATGTGATCACATCGAGTTAAGATGCTTTTGGTTTGCTCAGCTCCACCAAAAGGCAGGGGGCATATGTTGGGCACCAAAATGAGTGGCCGGACGGTCCGGCCCTGGGCCGGATGGTCCGCGGTCCGGACAGTCCGGCCCTGGGCCGGATGGTCCGCGGTCCGGACAGTCCGCGCCTGTGGGTCGGACGGTCCGCACAAGCGCAGAACAGAGTAGGGTTCTGAGTTTCTTGCTATATTTGTTGGTGAGAATCTCAGGATAAGCTCGGAAATTAGTTTGTAAAGGGTCCAGCCCCCCTCCTCTATAAATAGAGAGGTATACGACCGATTTTAAATAATCAATCGAACCTTCAATCAGTATAATTTACATTTTATCCTAGGAATAGTTCTAGTCTAGTCTAGGTTTAGTCTTCCAATCCCTAAATCTTCCGCTTCTCTTCGACTCTACATTGATTAGAGGAGTCTAGGTCGGTCTACCTGAGCCTAGACATTACCTAGGATCTCTACTCCCCGACGGGGTCCCTCCCGGGAACGAGATCCAGGCGCCGCCGGCGATCCTCCGCCGCCCCTGCACACGCGCGGACCGTCCGGCCCTAGGGCGCGGACCGTCCGGCCGTCAGGCAGGGAACTCTAGCCTTGCGCCAGGTCGCGGACCGTCCGGCCCTGTGCCGCGGACCGTCCGCGCCTGACCAGAGAGCACCGCCACTGGTTTTTGTTGAGTGATTGGCGCCCTAAAAAAGTGTTAACAATATCTAATAGCACTTTATTGGTTTATACTAACTCTCACTACTACTGTTGGCCTGTTGCTTAACATCTAAATTAGCAAAAATGATTTTAGAGTTCCTATTCGCTTAATCACACGATGATAAACAATATAGAAATCAACTTAACAAAGAAGTCGTGTCATCGCCGTCTAAGTAGTATGTGCTATAAAAGATTATCCCAAAAAATTTAGTTTCCTTTTTATAACTACATGCTATAATTCATACCGATAGCACGAAGCATATATAGGATGCAGACTACCCATCTTCACAAACCTCAATCAGATTCTATAGGCGCCGAAACCCATGACCATTAGACCACCCTGAATGGCATGAAGGTACAACATCATCTATGATCCTCTGTTTTATAAAGCTTAACGACAATATAGTTTGTATATAATAACTGACAAGCACCTTAGACGCAATTGATCTTCTTTTCTTGTTTGTATACATGTTTGTACATCACTTTTGGAGCAACAATCACGTTGTTCGCTCAAACAGTCTTGCATATTCTCATCCACTACATGATAGAGGTAAGTCTGATACAACAATACATTTAGCTTATATACATCACTAAGTTTACATAGTTGACTCATCTCAATACCACAATAAAAGATATTGGAGTCCATTCTATGTTCGTAAATGTTCTGATAGAAACTAAAAAATGAAAACAATTGTACTTCTACTTTAAACTAGCGAAATGATTTTACATTTCTTATCGAAGTCTTGCATACTCCCATGTGCTATAGAATACAAAGTTAACTTTGGTACAACATATATTTAGCTTATATAAGTTGCTAAAGTTATATAGTTGCCTTATCACAATAAAAGCTATAGACTCCTTTCTCCCTTGAAACAGGTTCCGAAATTTTTAAAAATAGAGAACAACTCTACTTATACTCTAAATTAGCAAAAATGATTTTATAGGTGCTATCCGCTTAATCATAGGATGAGGAACAATATAGAAGTTAGCTTAACAAATAAGTAGTGCCATCGCCACCTAAGTTAGCTCCAATTGACGCTGTGTTAGCTCCAATTGACGCTGTTATCTGAACCGAATCAACAAAGGATTGCCTTAGGCCCTTAGCCCTTAGGAATATGACATCAGAATGTAAATTAACTTAGTAGACTATCAGGAAATGTTTGTTTGCTACCCAATTCCATATTTCTTCATGAAATCGTCTTAACTCTATACTATTAGGATATGTGTGGAATGATGTATTACTCGCGGTATCCGGTAATTTTTTTTTGTTACCGATATTATTTGTGTTTGACCAGTTTCATATTCGATACACATCTAACCATATTTGTATCCGATAGTATACATATTTGTATTTGAATCTGAAGAAAAAAATATGAAAACAAATATAATTTCGATGATATCCGTATGTATTCGATTCGATTACACCCCTACAAGGTATGGAGTGGTATATGCTTGAGATAGTGTTGTCATGGACGAATCGCCTAGTGCTCATGCTCTAAGGGAAACACATGGACGTGCAGGAGCAACTAGTTGAGAAGGCTGGTTCCAATGATGGATGACACCAGTGACATGGGTGAACATGTTGTCAGTACCGACTGTCCCAAATTCAATATTAATCGGTTCGATCAATCAATGTGCATGCCGACCGATCAATCTGGCCAGTATTGTAACAACCCTGGTGTTACTATCACTAAAACTTGAGCATAACATCATAAGCATTGACATTCCATATGTTTGTTACACCTAGAGTGCATTCACTAGGCAAAAATTTCAAACAAGTTGTGTTGATATGACATTTTGTGAATCAAACCCTAGAGTAGAATACTCCACCCTGGATTGGGTTTAATAGAGCAAACAAGGCCTAAACCAGAGAAAACTTCAAAATTCAATTGAAGAAGTCATAAAGTGTCAGCATGGATGAACTTAAGTGGGATTCAAACCCTAAGAGTGCAAGAAACCCTAATTGGAACCCTAGAAAACCCTAGCCTTAAACCCTAGGGGGCTATGTGCAAAATTAATGCACTTTTGGACTAAAGTGCAAAAACTACGAAGTTAAGATGTTTTAAGTTATATGGTTCACAATTATGAAGGTTTGCAACCTAAACCCTGAGTTTTGGACCTATTTGCAAAAAGGCCCTATTTGAGTTCTAAGGTTAAGTCTGAAACCCGTGATATTGGCCCCACTTTGAAGCCCTATATCTCCCAAAATATGAGGATTTTGTTCGATGGCACCACATCAATTTGGTAGAGCTATTATGGGAGAATAACTTTGATGCAGACAGTCACTCTAGTTGTTATACAAAAATCAAAGAAATTGTTGCCCAAAGTTGCTCTGTCAGACTTGTATCAAGTAACTGAAACTGAACCTGAAGACAAAAATGGTCATAGTGATATGGGACCAATTTGAGCACGCCATAACTTTGAATTCATTCGGTTTTGACCCAAGAATCCTATAGTAAGTTTGTAGACTGATGGTTAGTGAACAAATTTTATTAAGGGAAGTTGCTCTGTTCTTAACAAAAATCCAGAGATAAAGAGGGTAGAAGGTGGTCGGTTCAGAAGAACGCTGAAGATCGAATCGTGACAAATATCTGATGAACGCAATAAGATCAGGGCCACTGTTGAATCGGATGGGCTCGCGTGATCTAGTAATGAGAATCGATCTGGGGATGGATAACTTCGAACGTGGCGCAATCCCGCGAACCCAGTCGAGCGTGGCCGAAGTTAGTCACCAGCGGCCATCGTGACTCAGTTAACTTTTGCGGTGTCACCCTTGCCTCGATCTCCCTCACGTGTCTCTTCCCTACGTGGTAAGCATGCGCTAGCGAAGTTATCCGTGGCCGAAAATCGCTAGCCGGGTCGCCGTGGCTATAAATAGCACTATAATCCACGGCGGGGTATGCACACCTCCACCGAGTGTGTTGATCAAAGTCCAAAATTCACACTGCCTCTGCCCCCTCCTCCCAAATTGATTGAGCACGGTGAAACTACAATCTCTTATGGCCGTATAGCCCCAATCCCGCCACCCAATTTCACCCAAAGACGCTGCGACACCGTTTTCCCCGTCCTCTGTCACCGGCAAGCCACAGTTCTCCGCGCTCCGTGGCCAGCCCACTCTGGTAAGGCTCTGTCCATCTCGAGTATTGTTTTAGTAGCTCTGTATGCTCGTGAGTCTTGCCGTGGCAACCGTTGGACCAATTCAAGCATGATTGAACGGGAACACGAGCTTGATGTCACAGTTTCCGCCGTGCACGTGGGCTGATCGTTCTCAAAGTGTTCAAGCCAAATTGACGAGCGTTCCTAGGTCACCCTTGGTCGGTTATGCCTCCCCTGTAGCTAGACTAGGCAGCCGTCACCAGCCATGGCCAGTACGGGCCGCGTCGGTGATGAACAGCGAGCGCGTTGTGGTCAGGGACCTATTTAGTGAAGAAACGAAGTTCTAGGGACCTCGGTGTAAGATGTCAGTGACTCTTAGAATATTCTGTAGAATGTTTTACAAATTAGTTAAGACCTCGGGGGCATTTTCGTAAAGTCTTCAGGCGCGCGCGCGGCCGCGTATCTGCTGTTGTTGGGCCGACCTAGGCTAGATTCGGTCCAGTATTATTCGTGACTTTTTCCTTTTCTTTTTCTGCCAGAGTTAAAACAATTCTAGAAAATTGTAGAAAAAACCTAAAAATACCAAACCAATTTTGCTAGGTTTCTAATTTCCTACAGAATTTAATAAAAATAATTTTAGGATTTTTAATCCAAATAGGAAATTATAGAGTATTTAAAACAGGCTAAAATTTTGTTTTTGGATTTTTAGAAAATAGATAATGATTCCAAAAATTCCCAAACTTTTTGGATGACCCATATTTATTATTTAGAAGCTTTGGGTAGAGTTTGGTATGATTTGGACCTTGTTTGATACTTAGAACCTAAAAACCCTACCCCTGCCCTATGAACTTCACTATGGACTCCGGAAACCCTAGGTTCTCGGAGAACCGTGAAGGAAAATTGTACTCAAGACTTTAGATAACCAATTTCTATTGTTTTTGCATCTTCATGAGCACTACATGAGCATTCATTATTATACTTGGCTATATATAGCAAACGAAGAAGAAGTTGAAGTTGAAGAAGAAAGGACACCACCACCACCACCTGAGGAACATCAGGCATGCAGCTGTTTCTATTTTGACATCTGCGGGTCCGAGCCTGATTCACCAGTAAAACAAGGCAAGCCCCGGTGCATTTGCCACCTTCTTGATTTCTTTTAAAATCTTTCTCACTTGCTTGATGCATTAGGTGATAGGAGTTGAGTGCTAAAATAATTCCTACATTTCCTTCCTTGAATTTGATTACCTTCCTTTGAATCCCTGTTTACAAAAGGTTTTCCTATGCTTAGTCTTGCTCTAGCAAAACAAAATGTTTTGTTTTTACAAAAAGATGATGTTGCAAAGTGGGAGGGATGTTTTTGAAAATAAAACTTGATGGTGGATCCATCATGGCCATGATGGGTTCAACATCGGAAAAGATGTACCTCTGCCAGGTACCAAACTTTGGGTTCGAAATAATTAAGTTGAGACCAGGCGGGTGACTTGCACGAGAAGAGAGTCTCGGTGTAGTGTCTCCGTCCGAGTCGATTAAGGACCGTCTCGATGTAGGCTTGCTGACCGAGGACCCTTTAACTGGTCACATGCCTCGTCATGGGTAAGCTTTGCCTCGGGCAGACTAATACCAGAATAAGATAACACGCAATGGGCATGGAGAGATGGCGAGAGTAGCGTGTACCCTCCGTGGCAAGAGGCTGGACGGTGGTGTATCTGTGCTCTCGGTTGGCGTGAACCTGATCTGGTCTTAAGAACCCTGGTGGTGAGTTGATATATGCAAGGGTTAAGTGCTACATATGTCGTGTGATTGGAGATCCTCAGCTGAGTATAATCGATTCGGATCACCGTACCTTCGCGGTTATAAAGACTTGGTCACTGCCCTATACGTAGAAATCCAGTAAAGATGAAGGGTTGTTAAGAAATTGGCTAGTGCAGGTCAAGTGTTTGAACTAGGGTAGAAAGAACTCTAGTTACAGGTAATCTTACTTAACCTGACAAATTAAAATTGGATTTTTAAGGATCCACTTTAGTAAGCATTTCTACAAACAGAGTCATTGATATTGATAAGCCTTACCTTGACTCCCTTAAAGCCAGCATATCCTTGAGAGTCTTTTACTTTGTCGGGTAAGTCTTGCGAAAGTACACTTCATACTCAGGGCTTTGTCCCATGTTGTTTTAGGTGAAGAAGCGACAAACTTTTGTTGCTTCTGTTCAAAGGTGGTACCCAAAGACGAACACCAAGACTAGAGCTGCGGGAGGGAAGGCTCTCCATTAAAAACTTTTTACTATCTATTTGGGGAGGAGTTTTTGCCTCCCATGGTTTGTAATAATAATACTTTGCACTCGTATATTATGTTCTGGTCTATAAATATTTAACTCTGTCCTACTTTTCAAATAAAACTAAGTTATTGTAACTGCTTCCGCACTTCCGCATCTCTGATGATTTGTAATGTATGCGTGACGGGTAAAACACTCTTGGGAAGGTAAGGAAATTCAGATACCGAGCTTGTCAAGTGATCAGGTGCACCTGCAGGGTTGTCTGAGGTCTGTTGGACAAGGACAACTGTAGGTGGGCCTAATGACTTGGGAGGTTCCGTCACAGCTGGTATCGGAGCGAAGCCCATCTCTGCAGATATTATGAGGCATCTTCAAAAAGAATTTTTCAAGACTTATCTAGAAAATTTCTTCCCTTCTTACCTAAGTATCTCTGAAGAGTTTATTTTAAAGACCAGATTGTAAGAGTGCAATGTATAGAAGGTGTGAATCAACTAAGGTTGATTCTGTAATTATACATGCATCATGCTAAAAACTATGCTAATAAGGTTTTTCCCCTTATGGAGATATGCCGCCGCGCATGAGAAAGACCGCGCGCAAGTCAACCGAGCCGTTTGGCGTGCCCCGTCATCAACTTACCCCACAACATGAAGGTAGCAGAAGTGGTAGTAACGATCCGATCAGGGATTTAGAAGCACAAGTTGATCAGCTTCGAGCAGAACTCCGACATAGGAACGATCTATGGGTTGTGGATGGCGAAAGAATCAATGAATTGAGAACAGAAATCCGCCACCTGCAAGACCAGCTAGCGGATCGGGATCTAGTGCTCGACTGGGCTGTGAGCTCTCGTTCACTAGCCTGGACAAAGGAAGCTAGAGCTCAAGCCCGCGTGGAAGAGCTTAGCTCAGCTGTTGATAACTTGCAGGTATATTGTAATACATTACATGAAGAAGTTCATGTGTTGTATTCACAATTACACCCGAACGTCCCTGCGGATCCTGTCGGGATGGGAGCCGGACCATCTGGAACACTAGGAGAAGCCTTTGGAGGAGAACTTGACCTTTTCAGGCCCCCTCCTTCAATGAATTTGGTCGACCAGTGGTCTCCTACGCCTGACAGTGAGGCTACCAAAAGCGACAAGAAGCAAGAGTAGTATAGTATAGAAGTAGTAGTAGTGTGTAATAGGTAATGTAATCCTGTTGTATATACGAGTCTGTAACATTACCTTTTTCAATAATGTGAAATGGATGGTTTGTCCTGGCATATCATATTTTTAAATATTCTTTGCCTCAGATGCCGTCCAAGACTCGCGCACAGGATGGGGCGGGCACCTCCCGTGGGAGGGAACCAACTCTGAATCCACCCCCAGTACCTCCGACGCTAGCCGAGGCCATCACTGCCTTGGTGAATGCTACAACTGACAATACCCGTTTCCTGCGGGAAATGGCAGGGCAGCAGATGCAGCAACAAGGCGGGCGGGCATATCCACAAGGCCCCCATGAAACATCATATATGGATTTCTCCGAGACACGCCCTCCCTTATTTGTCAAAGCCAAAGATCCTTTGGAAGCGGATGAATGGATCCGCGTTATTGAGCAGAAGTTCGGGCTTCTCCGGTGCACGGAGATTCAAAAGCCCCTATTCGCAGCACAGCAATTGTGTGGCCCTGCCAGTACGTGGTGGAGAAATTTTGTTACCATTCAGCCGGCTGGTCATCAAATCACGTGGGATGAGTTCAAGTTGGCCTTCAGAGAGCATTATATACCTGAAGGAGTCCTCCATATGAAGCAGGAGGGGTTTATGAAGCTAAAGCAAGGCGGGGATACTGTCACCCAGTATCTCAATAAATTCAACCACTTATCCCAGTACGCAATCGATCAAGTCAACACGGATATAAAGAAGAGGAATTGCTTCATGAGAGGCTTGAACGACCGAATGCAAAGAAAGATGGCCACCTGCATCGATCTTACCTATGGAAGGGTTGTCAGCACAGCGCTGGCAGTAGAAGCTAAATATGCAGGCTCCGGCAAATCAAAGGGAAATGGAGGTGACAGGCCCAACCAGGGGCCTGAAAAGAGACAAAGGTTGGTCATCCGACCTTTCAATCAGAATCGTTCTTCATCGCGCCCACCCTCCTTCCCTTTCAAGCAACCAGTTTTCATCCGTCCTACCGCTGCCCCCACCGCTACAAATCAGCCGGGTGCCCCTGGCACTTGTTTCCCTGCTCTTCCCAACTCATCAACCGACTGCTTCAACTGTGGAAAGTCCGGGCATTTTATTAAGGACTGTCCATACCCGAGGCAGAATCAATCAAATATTCAATAGAGTTCCGGGAGTTCCAAGGGAAATGCGGCAACCAATACCGTGGCCAAAAATACAAGGAAAACAGGACGGATCTATTACACTCAAGTGGCCACAACACCGGAAGGCGAACCGGTGATGATGGGTACGTTCCTCATGGCCAATCACCCTGCACTTATTCTCTTTGATTCTGGTGCTTCGCATACTTTCATGAGCAAGAAATTTTTGGAAAAACATTGCATTCCATATACTGAATCAAGGGAAGGGTTTACTATTCATTCGCCTGGGGGGCAAATATTTACTAAAGAAGTGGCTTACCAAGTGCCCGTAACCTTGGCTGAATGGGACTTTCCAACAAACATGATTGTTCTAAAAGGCCAAGACATAGATGTAATTTTGGGCATGAATTGGTTAGCCCAACATAAAGCAATCCTCAACACTGATCTGAGAACAATCAGGTTGAGTTATGGCCAAGAAGAGATTCTTTTGTCTATCCCCGTAGCCATTCCGACTAGACCAACTGGTAGAGTGTATGAAGCTATCATACCGGAGATCCAAGATATTCCGGTAGTATGTGAGTTCCCAGATGTCTTCCCAGAAGATCTGTCAGGATTGCCTCCAGAAAGAGATGTAGAATTTGTGATTGAGTTGAAGCCCGGTACGGCTCCTATTTCTAGAAGGTCATACCGAATGCCTCCAAATGAACTGGCAGAACTCAAGACCCAATTGCAAGATCTACTTGAAAAAGGATTTATCCGACCAAGTTCTTCGCCTTGGCGTTGTCCAGCCATTTTCGTCAAGAAGAAGGATCAAACGCTGCGGATGTGTGTGGACTATAGGCCCCTTAATGAGGTCACTATCAAGAATAAGTACCCTCTTCCCCGGATTGACATTCTATTTGATCAACTTACCGGAGCTCGGGTATTCTCTAAAATTGACCTCAGGTCGGGTTATCATCAGATCCGTATCCGACCCGAAGATATACCAAAGACCGCATTCACCACGCGGTATGGACTATTTGAATATTTGGTTATGTCTTTCGGACTGACGAATGCTCTTGCCCACTTCACATATCCGATGAACTCGTTATTTATGCCCGAGTTAGACAAGTTTGTGGTGGTCTTCATTGACGATATCTTAATATACTCCAAGAATGAAGAGGAGCGTGCTCAGCACTTGCGGATCGTATTAACGCGCTTAAGGGAACACCAATTGTATGCTAAGTTCAGTAAGTGCGCATTTTGGCTGGAGGAGATTCAATTTCTGGGACATGTATTATCCGCTAAGGGGATTGCGGTAGAACCCAGCAAAGTCAAGGATATTTTGGAGTGGAAACCCCCAACCACTGTACATCAAGTCCGAAGTTTCCTTGGGCTGGCTGGTTATTACCGCCGATTCATTCCGGATTTTTCTAAGCTTGTGAAACCAATCACAAGTTTATTGAAGAGTGATATTAAATTCAATTGGTCTTCGAAGTGTAATGAAGCCTTTGAACAATTGAAGGTATTATTAACCACTGCTCCGGTATTGGCTCAGCCGGATATTGAAAAGCCCTTCGATGTGTATTGTGACGCATCAGGCAGTGGTCTCGGCTGTGTTCTAATGCAAGAAGGCCGAGTAATAGCTTATGCTTCAAGGCAGTTGCGCCGGCATGAGGAACATTATCCAACTCATGACCTGGAGTTAGCTGCGGTGGTTCATGCCCTCAAAATATGGCGTCACTATCTGCCGGGGAATGTCTGTCACATTTATACAGATCATAAGAGTTTAAATTATATTTTTACCCAGTCAGAGCTCAATATGAGGCAAAGGAGATGGCTTGAGCTGATCAAGGATTATGAATTAGAGATTCACTATCACCCAGGCAAAGCTAATGTAGTGACAAATGCGTTGAGTCGTAAGGCTTTCTGCCATTGTCTTACCATGAAGACTTCTGACAAAACATTATGCCAAGAAATGCAGAAGTTGAACCTGGGAATGATTCAACATGGAACTTCAAATCATTTGAAGCTTGAGTCAGTCATCCTGCAACAAATAATTGACGCACAAAAAAATGATGAGGGAATGAAGCACATTCATGAGAAGATAGAAGCTGGAAAAGCCGACTGCTTTCGAAAAGATGATCAAGGTGTTGTATGGTTCAACAACCACATAGTTGTGCCTAAAAATGATGAGCTCCGCCAGCAAATTTTGGATGAAGCACATCTTAGTCGCTATTCTATTCATCCCAGAAACACTAAGATGTATCATGATCTGAAACAACATTATTGGTGGACAAAAATGAAAATTGAAATCGCACGCTATGTGGCAAGATGTGACACTTGTAGATGTGTCAAGGCCATACACATGAAAGCTGCTGGGCCATTGCAATCATTACCGATTCCAACATTGAAATGGGAGGATATTAGTATGGACTTTATTGTGGGATTGCCCAGGACCGCCAAAGGGTATGATTCTATCTAGGTTATCATTGATCGACTTACAAAGATTGCCCACTTCCTTCCAGTCAGGGTAAAATATACAGTGGCCACGTATGCAGAATTATACATTGCCCGTATTCTCAGTTTGCATGGTGTTTAGAAGACTATAGTGTTGGATCGTGGACCGCAATTCGTGTCCAAATTTTGGGAAGAACTTCACAAGGCTTTGGATACTAAGTTGCTCCATAGTTCGGCCTATCATCCTCAAACCAGTGGGCAGACTGAGAGGGTAAATTAGATACTCGAAGATATGTTGCGAGCATGTGTTCTGGAGTTCCCACAGAAATGGGATGATTGTTTACCATTAGCGGAGTTCTCATATAATAATAGCTATCAAGAAAGTATTAAGATGGCACCCTTCGAAGCTTTATATGGACGACGATGTCGCACTCCGTTAAGCTGGTCTGAACCTGGTGAAAGATATTTTTTCAGGCCTGATATGGTAAAAGAGACAGAAGAGAAGGTTCAACGAATAATTCAGAATTTGAAGAAAGCTCAAGCTTGTCAGAAGAGTTACGTAGATACGCACTGGATACCCTTGTACTTTCCAGTTGGAGACTATGTCTACCTAAAAGTTTCACCAATGAAGGGTATATCACGTTTCGGGGTAAAAGGGAAGCTTGCACCCCGGTACATTGGTCCTTTTTCTATCCTTGAAAGATATGGACCAGTGGCATACCGACTTCAGTTACCCGAAACCTTGTCTGCAGTACATAATGTGTTCCATGTGTCTCAATTGAAGAAATGTCTTCGGGTTCCCGATCGAACCATTGAAGTAACAGATGTTGCCTTAAAACCAGACTTGACGTATTCCGAGCATCCTATTCGAGTCTTGGATCAAAAGGACAGAATTACCTGAAGAAAAACTCTCAAGTTTTATAAGATACAGTGGAACCAACATTCAGAAGATGAGGCTACATGGGAAACTCAGGACTTTTTAGAAAAGAATTTCCCAGGCTTTTTAGCCTCATGTAATTTGTAAAGTGTATACAATTGTTGTAATAAAGGAGTGAGCCCCAAACCACCCCTGCCTTGTACCAAGAATAAGTAAATAAAGACATGACGTGTTTCCTTTTCCATTACTTGCCCTAGGACTTTTAATCTCGGGACGAGATTCTTTTATGGGGGGAAGGATGTAACATCCCTGGTGTTATTGTCACTAAAACTTGAGCATAACATCATAAGCATTGGCATTCCATATGTTTGTTACACCTAGAGTGCATTCACTAGGCAAAAATTTCAAACAAGTTGTGTTGATATGACATTTTGTGAATCAAACGCTAGAGTAGAATACTCCACCCTGGATTGGGTTTAATAGAGCAAACAAGACCTAAACCAGAGAAAACTTCAAAATTCAATTGAAGAAGTCATAAAGTGTCACCGTGGATGAACTTAAGTGGGATCCAAACCCTAAGAGTGCAAGAAACCCTAATTGGAACCCTAGAAAACCCTAGCATTAAACCCTAGGGGGCTATGTGCAAAATTTATGCACTTTTGGACTAAAGTGCAAAAACTATGAAGTTAAGATGTCTTAAGTTATATGGTTCACAATTATGAAGGTTTGCAACCTGAACCCTGAGTTTTGGACCTATTTGCAAAAAGGCCCTATTTGAGTTCTAAGGTTAAGTCTGAAACCCGTGATATTGGCCCCACTTTGAAGCCCTATATCTCCCAAAATATGAGGATTTTGTTCTATGGCACCACATCAATTTGGTAGAGCTATTATGGGAGAATAACTTTGATGCAGACAGTCACTCTAGTTGTTATACAAAAATCAAAGAAATTGTTGCCCAAAGTTGCTCTGTCAGACTTGTATCAAGTAATTGAAACTGAACCTGAAGACAGAAATGGTCACAGTGATATGGGACCAATTTGAGCACGCCATAACTTTGAATTCGTTCGGTTTTGACCCAAGAATCCTATAGTAAGTTTGTAGACTGATGGTTAGTGAACAAATTTTATTAAGGGAAGTTGCTCTGTTCTTAACAAAAATCTAGAGATAAAGAGGGTAGAAGGTGGTCGATTCAGAAGAACGCTGAAGATCGAATCCTGACAAATATCTGATGAACGCAATAAGATCAGGGCCACTGTTGAATCGGATGGGCTCGCGTGATCCAGTGATGAGAATCGATCCGAGAATGAATAACTTCGAACGTGGCGCAATCCCGCGAACCCAGTCGAGCGTGGCCGGAGTTAGTCACCGGCGGCCACCGTGACTCAGTTAACTTTTGCCGCGGTGTCACCCATGCCTCGATCTCCCTCACTGTGTCTCTTCCCTACATGGTAAGCATGCGTTAGCGAAGTTATCCGTGGCCGGAAATCGCTAGCCGGGTCGTCGTGGCTATAAATAGCACTATAATCCACGACGGGGTATGCACACCTCCACCCAGTGAGTTGATCAAAGTCCAAAATTCGCACTGCCTCTGCCCCCTCCTCCCAAATTGATTGAGCACGGTGAAACTACAGTCTCTTACGGCCGTATAGCCCCAATCCCGCCCCCAATTTCACCCAGAGCCGTCGCGACACCGTTTTCCCCCTTACTCTGTCACCGACAAGCCACAGTTCTCCACGCTCAGTGGGCAGCCCACTCTGGTAAGGCTCTGTCCATCTCGAGTATTGTTTTAGTAGCTCTGTATGCTCGTGAGGCTTGCCGTGGCAACCGTTGGACCAATTCAAGCATGATTGAACGGGAACGCGAGCTTGATGTCACGGTTTCCGCCGTGCACGTGGGTAGACCGTTCTCAAAGTGTTCAAGCCAAATTGACGAGTGTTCCTAGGTCACCCTTGGTCGGTTATGCCTCCCCTGTAGCTAGACTAGGCAGCCGTCACCGGCCATGGCTAGTACGGGCCGCGTCTGTGATGAACGGCGAGCGTGTTGTGGTCAGGGACCTATTTGGTGAAGAAACGAAGTTCCAAGGACCTCGGTGTAAGATGTCAGTGACCCTTAGAATATTCTGTAGAATGTTTTACAAATTAGTTAAGACCTCGTGGGAGTTTTCGTAAAGTCTTCAAGCGCGCGCGCGGGCACGTATCTGCTGTTGTTGGGCCGACCTAGGCTAGATTCGGTCTAGTACTATTCCTGACTTTTTTCCTTTTCTTTTTCTGCCAGAGTTAAAACAATTCTAGAAAATTATAGAAAAATCCTAAAATGTCAAACCAATTTTGCTAGGTTTCTAATTTCCTACATAATTTAATAAAAATAATTTTAGGATTTTTAATCCAAATAGGAAATTATAGAGTATTTAAAACAGGCTAAAATCTTGTTTTTGGATTTTTAGAAAATAGATAATGATTCCAAAAATCCCCAAACTTTTTGGATGACCCATATTTATTATTTAGAAGCTTTGGATAGAGTTTGGTATGATTTGGACCTTGTTTGATACTTAGAACCCAAAAACCCTACCCCCTGCCCTATGAACTTCACTATGGACTCCGAAAACCCTAGGTTCTCGGAGAACCGTGAAGGAAAATTGTACTCAAGACTTTAGATAACCAATTTCTATTGTTTTTGCATCTTCATGAGCACTACATGAGCATTCATTATTATACTTGGCTATATATAGCAAACGAAGAAGTTGAAGTTGAAGAAGAAAGGACACCACCACCACCACCACCTGAGGAACATCAGGCATGCAGCTGTTTCTATTTTGACATCTGCGGGTCCGAGCCTGATTCACCAGTAAAACAAGGCAAGCCCCGGTGCATTTGCCACCTCCTTGATTTCTTTTAAAATCTTTCTCACTTGCTTGATGCATTAGGTGATAGGAGTTGAGTGCTAAAACAATTCCTACATTTCCTTCCTTGAATTTGATTACCTTCCTTTGAATCCCTGTTTTACAAAAGGTTTTTCCTATGCTTAGTCTTGCTCTAGCAAAACAAAATGTTTTGTTTTTACAAAAAGATGATGTTGCAAAGTGGGAGGGATGTTTTTGAAAATAAAACTTGATGGTGGATCCATCATGGCCATGATGGGTTCAACATCGGAAAAGATGTACCTCTGCCAGGTACCAAACTTTGGGTTCGAAATAATTAAGCTGAGACCGGGCGGGTGACTTGCACGAGAAGAGAGTCTCAGTGTAGTGTCTCCATCTGAGTCGATTAAGGACCGTCTCGATGTAGGCTTGCTGACCGAGGACCCTTTAACTGGTCACATGCCTCGTCATGGGTAAGCTTTGCCTCGGGCAGACTAATACCAGAATAATATAACACGCAATGGGCATGGAGAGATGGCGAGAGTAGCGTGTACCCTCCGTGGCAAGAGGCTGGACGATGGTGTATCTGTGCTCTCGGTTGGCGTGAACCTGATCTGGTCTTAAGAACCCCGGTGGTGAGTTGATATATGCAAGGGTTAAGTGCTACATATGTCGTGTGATTGGAGATCCTCAGCTGAGTATAATCGATTCGGATCACCGTACCTTCGCGGTTATAAAGACTTGGTCACTGCCCTATACGTAGAAATCCAGTAAAGATGAAGGGTTGTTAAGAAATTGGCTAGTGCAGGTCAAGTGTTTGAACTAGGGTAGAAAGAACTCTAGTTACAGGTAATCTTACTTAACCTGACAAATTAAAATTGGATTTTTAAGGATCCACTTTAGTAAGCATTTCTACAAACAGAGTCATTGATTATTGATAAGCCTTACCTTGACTCCCTTAAAGCCAGCATATCCTTGAGAGTCTTTTACTTTGTCGGGTAAGTCTTGCGAAAGTACACTTCGTACTCAGGGCTTTGTCCCATGTTGTTTTAGGTGAAGAAGCGACAAACTTTTGTTGCTTCTGTTCAAAGGTGGTACCCAAAGACGAACACCAAGACTAGAGTTGCGGGAGGGAAGGCTCTCCATTAAAAACTTTTTACTATCTATTTGGGGAGGAGTTTTTGCCTCCCATGGTTTGTAATAATAATACTCTGCACTCGTATATTATGTTCTGGTCTGTAAATATTTAACTCTGTCCTACTTTTCAAATAAAACTAAGTTATTGTAACTGCTTCCGCACTTCCGCATCTCCGATGATTTGTAATGTCTGTGTGACGGGTAAAACGCTCTTGGGAAGGTAAGGAAATTCAGATACCGAGCTTGTCAAGTGATCAGGTGCACCTACAGGGTTGTCTGAGGTCTGTTGGACAAGGACAACTGTAGTTGGGCCTAATGACTTGGGAGGTTCCGTCACAAGTACCTTGTGGGAGAATCGGACAATACCGACAGCCTATTGTCACGTGCCGTTTTTTGATTGGTTCACGTCGTTTTGACCATTTGAAGTTAAAAAAACAAATCCTAGAATCCACCCTATAAATAGATGGAATGTTTGGCTTCATTCACACTCCTCACTCTCCATTTCATTTGCCTTCTTTCATATTGTAGTCTCACACTCTCTATTTCAATATGGATCCTAGATGGAGTCCGAACTTCCAAACTTTCATCAACTTTCTCAACAACTAATTTTCACAACATCCCAAAACTCGTGCTAGTAGGGAGTAGGTCTTCGTCGATGGCCTTTCTCCCATACATTGTCATCAGGAAGATATTTCTACTCGTCCATATTCCCTAAGTCCATAACCTTTGTTCCATACCAATATCCTCATCCATCGTTTATCTATCGACCTTCTATATATGCTCCTCCTAATAAAAATACTACCAACAACGCTCCTTCTCCTGCACCTTTTTACTTAACCATACTCTCCTCCATACTCATATAGTGCTCCTCCTTCGTTCCCTCTCTTATTTGGTGTTCCTCTCTCATATGGTGCTCGTCCTCCTGCAGGCTTGATGGTGTCCCAACTCCCAACCAGCGACAACGATGTCGCTTCAAACCAGTTTGCTTACTCTGGTGCTCCTTAATTTCAACGACAAATGGACAAAACGAAGATGGAGAACAAAAAGTTAATAAGTACACATATATTTCTATAAATTCCATGTATTTTCAGATTGACAATAGTTTTTAGTTCATAATTTTGTAGGTTCACGTGTGGCTACTGCACTCCGTGCAACTCCCAACCAGCTTTTGGCCACTAGAAGCTGCTATGGACTGTCAAACACTTAACTTTTCAACTGACTTTTGTGATAATTGCTTTGGTAAAAGCCGTCTAATATCAATGTGAACATAGAATCGACCAAGTCATCATGAAAGTAGGAATCCATCACTTTCTAGATCCTAAACTCTTTAAACTCCATCTTCCTACGAACATAATCCTTATGATAATCAGATTGTCCTTACAGATTCTAAAAAAACTAGTCAAAAGTGCTAAAACAAACAAGCCTAAGTAACACTAGCTTGTTGAAAGTATTTATTGATCTAGTATATCAACGCGTACCAAATCATTTTTCACTAAGCAACCGATATGGAAAACTTTAGACATTAATAGTGTGTTTGGTTTGAGGAATGAAGTGATCCATCTCCTTCTCACTCCTTACTTTTTTATTTGGTTTGTGGAATAGAATGGGTTGATCCATCACCACCTCATTCCTCATAAGCTAATAATTAGTATATACATGAGGAGTGGGTTGATTCCACCAAAATTGATGCAAATGAACTTATGATGCATCACCTCATGAAACATAGAGTGACTCTATTGATGCAAAATAGAGTGTTTGGTTTGAGGAATCATACCATCCAAATTAAGGTGGTGCATCATGTGTTCATTCCTCAGATTTGGTGGGATTACTCCATTCCTTATATTAGTACTAACTAACTAACTATGAGGAATGAGATGGTGATGGATCAACTCATTCTATTACACAAACCAAACAAAAATAGTGAGGAGTGAGAAGACGATGGACTAATTCATTCCTCAAACCAAACATCCTATAAAGTATTGCTCTTGTTAGCCCACAACCGAAACCACAAGTGACGAACTGAGGTGAACTTTTAATCCGTTAATTGACTGGACAACAACCAAATTCTGTTGTTACCATGAAACATCAGCATGGCCAGATATGATCGGGGTCACTTGAGCTCCTTGTGCTTTACCATTCCCAACTCAATCATATCCATATGACTTAATGGTGGAAACAGACTCAAACATCCAAGGTGCTGTTTGGTTCACGAAATGTAACGTAAAGGGTAATGGTAATGGTTTACACTTGATTACGGGCGGTAACAAGTTTGAATAGTCCGGTATCAAATTTTAGTACGGTATCTGATTACTGTTGGACTAAAACAAACATGATTTAACGTAATCACTTACCCATTACGTTACAAATATTTGAACCAAACGGTACCCAAGTCACTTGGACGAAGAATTAGCTGAGTGCAACATCAGAACAAGGCGTTTCCAAAAAATAAAAAATGGACAAGGTAGCTACCCATGCATCATCAGGTCAATCGTAGTATTTTTAAGAACAGAAATTCAAGCTTACTTATATATGATCTATCGATTATTTGTGACTTAGATATATAAAATGCATGACATGAACCAGAATATGCCTTCAAAACAGTTATGTGATTAGATATATAAAATAGATAACATGAACCAGAATTGGTCTTGAGAATAGCTCCAGTAAAAGAACAGCATGCTACAGTGCAAATCTCAAAGACAGCCGAGCAATGTGACATAGCAAAACTACAAAATTTCTACAGAAATTGCACAAAAACTTGTAATTGATGAACATGTTCGATAACCGAGCAATCATAATACCTGCACTAGTTTTATTAAGCAATTCTGTTTCTTCAGATGGTATTAGTCAGGTGTACCATAAAAACCTGCAAATAATTCAGAAAGTTGGATGAGAAACTAGTACACAGTCAGCAATCAGCAGGTATGGGACATGTTTCACATGGTGTTTAGAACCGCAAGGTATTTCCATTATTTGGCAGTTCACCAGTCACCGCCGAGTTGATCTCCGATATCCCCTTTAGGGCTTGTTTGGGAGTAAAGGTAATGGAGTGGATTGGAGGGCATATAATCCTCCACTATTCAATTTTAGATAGCAAGGGATTATAGTCCTATCAATACCCTTCATTCCACTTGCTCCCAAACAAGCCCTTAGAACATCTCCCGTACCGTAGTTTCTAGAAAAAAAATCCCTCAAAAATTATGTTCTAACGGTTCTTTCCTAAATATTCATATTTAGTTCTAAAACTTGGAGAGTTGTTTCGCATTCCCAATAACATGTTTTGCTCATCAATCACACCGTAAAATCACTTGTTTACTATTAACTTTGCACCCGTGTATAAGTGATGTATTTTAAATGATTTAAGTTGTAAAAATAATGAATTTATCATCGAGTTAGCATAATTTAAAAATATTTAACAACCTAAGAATTACGAAATGTTGGAGGCTAGCTAGCTTTTGTTCCCAATATATATTTAACAACTTGCTAAATCTTTTTTTTAATTAAGTGGCAAAAGCTTTGCCACCACAATATATTAGAAGAGTTAAAATATGTACAAGATCCGACAAGGACCAGAAAGCAAGCAGGATAGGAAAAAGAAAAACCTAGAAAAGTAGACCATCAGCTATCTAGAGGAAATAAAAAAACAGAGAGAACAACTTCATAGAGATGGGAAACAAAACAACAGACACCAGCAGACCACACGACCGTGCCAAGAGGCCAACTACATGTGCCTCCAGAATAAGGTCGCCCTGAGAATAACTGTCAGAATCTGATTTTAAGTTGAAATAAACACTCCCTATCTTATCCAATCAAATTTAAGTTTCTGTACTGTACACCCACACGCACACCAGTACACCGCGAGATCTTGATAGCGTAGAGCTCTAGCTCATAAACCATCAAAGTTCATTGAAAGGACACTGCACCCACAACCGAAATACAATCAGATTGTCATCACATCTCACTCACCAAAATCAACCAGTACGACACCACCATCAGTGGAGCCCTTTTTTTCCGGTGATTAAAACCAATCACCGAAAATCCCCACTGGACACATGCAAAACCATGGAAGCTTTTCCCCACTTGGACAGTGAGGATTAGGCGCCTTGAGTTACACTAAAAACCCACATCATCACTTTAGATGCACATGGCGCTACCGCTAGCTGATGAGATCCAGCGAGCGACTGTGTTGGCAGACAAGGATGTAGCACACATGAGCCGTCCTACACGCTTGACACTGTTCTGAAAGCGACGAGATGCTGCTGCGTGCTATCCTAAGCTTGCTTCGGGTGCACTCGATGATTTGCGCAACGACTCTGACGATGACCCGCTCCAGTTTGCTGCCGGCCTCGTCAGCAGAGTACCTCGTCATTCGAGGCTCTGGGCGACTCTCATTTCTGAAGGAGGGGAAAAGTTTTTTTTTTTTTTTTGCAGCTGACCTTTTCGTTCGAACATTGCAAACTCGCACGAGGAACGAGAGAAATCTAGTCAACGAAGAAGCTTGGCCAATATCATGGATTCATGGTCATGCCCAAGCGAAGTCAAACACCTTTGTGTCTCCAAAAAGTAAAATAAATGGCAATGACAAGCGTTTTTTGTTTCCTGGGAATGAAGAATGATCGTGTAGCTAGGGGCCAATTGAAATGTGTCTAGTACATGTATTATTATGACTTTCCAAACTAATCGTATGGATTTTCACACATGCTGATGCTGCTCTTTCAAGGGGGAGGGGGGAACCGAAAACATGCTGATGATCTTCCATATCTTCAAGGGAAAAAACAGAGTGGCTGGCTGCAGCGAGAACGCAGACGTGCGAGAGAACTCAGAGAGGATGCTCCAAGAACTGGCTTCATGAACCCGCCAGGGGTTAGGTCATTGCGTGATCCTAACACATGTCCTGAACCACCACATTCCTGCTGCTGGCTTGTCCCATTCACTTATTTCTGAATTCCGATACATGAAACTCCTACCGTGGCTTCGTATATAACCATAAGAACTAAAAAACCTCAAACTGTACGGTTGTCTGATTCAAAGCCTAACGTCACAACGTGTACGTTGTGGTCGGCAGGAAAAAGGAAGGTGCCACTAAAAACATGTTTTTTTTTTCAAAACGAGACGGTAAAGAAAAAGCTCTGAATTAAGTTTCATCGGCAAAAAATCTAAATGGCTTCAGAAAAATTGGGCTAGTTAAACATTAACAATGAAAAAAGTACTCCCTCTATTTCACAATAGAATTCGTTGAGAGCTAAGCAGCAATTTCCTTCTTTTTTTACAGATTTTCTGTGAGAATCAATCCTGAACCACCACATTATTGATGTTGGCTTGTCCCATCCATCCACTTTTCCTGAACCGTCGCATAGCTTCATATAATCATGAGAATTAGTACAGTTGTCTGATTCAAATCCTAACTGGATCAGAATCATATGTGCACTGGTTAGCGGGATTAGGAACGAGCCATCAAAATCACATTTAAAACGCCAAAATAAAACGGCAAAGAACAGGCTCCGAAGGTTCATCAACAAAAATCTGAATGGCTTCCGCCAAATTAAGCCAAGTATCATGAACAAAAAAAAATCGCACCTTTTCTTTACCACCGTGTAGATTGTACACCAAGAAGGAGATGAACTAAAGCAACGATTCCTTTCTTTCTTTATACAGATTTTCTGAGAGAATTAGCTTTCATGAATCAAACGGCGCTATGGCAGAGGCTGGATTTCCACTGCGATTGCCTCGCCTCCACCCACGCCAAGAACCGGTAGACCTTGCCGAAGACGCTGAGGAACACCAGGCCGGCAACCAGGCTGTAGGCCGCCACGCCGACGCCGCCGCCCTCCGCGGCGACCCAGCCGACGAGGTACACCGCGTCGGCGGCCACGAACACCCAGCCCACGGCTTCCAGCGCGGCCCGCGTCCAGGCGCTGAGCCGCTCCTCGCCGTAGATGCGGCACACCATCCGCGAGCATAGCGCGAAGATGATCGCCAGAGCCGTCTTGGACAGGCCCCGGTACTGCACCGCCGTGCCGCCCACGACCAGGGGCTCCATCCGGCACAGGCACGACGCGCACTCCCCGGAGAAGCGGGACCACCGGAGCGCCTCCATCCCCGTGTAGTACGGCAGCACGACGGCGTCCAGGTACAGGCTGGCGTGCAGCACGCCGGACACCGTGGACGCCTCCAGCACCGCGTACCGGACGTCGCCGTCGGCCTCGTTCCGGAACGCCAGCGCCGAGGCCTGGAGCAGCAGGAGCAATGCCGGGCCGAGCTGCGCGAGCGGGAACACGGCGTTGACCCGCTGCCCCCTGGCGAGCGCGAGCAGCACCAGGGGGAGCAGGAACGGGCCTGAGGGGAGCAGGTACTTCCTCTTGATGCCCCTGACGCCGGCCACCGCCGACGACGAGGCGCTGCTACCGTTGCCCCGCACGAGGTCGAGGACGGTGAACGCGAGAGTGGAGAGAAAGCAGTAGGCGGCGAAGGCGGCGACGAGGGCGCCGACGGCGGCGGGGTAGTCGCCCGGGTAGGAGCTGTCGCAGTAGTAGTGGTAGGGGCAGGTGACGAAGTCGGTGGTCTCCTCGAGCTGCCACCTCGTGCACTTGAGTATCTGCCTCGCCACCGCGTCGCCGCCGCCGTGCTGGGCCGCTCTCCACGCCGATCGCCCGCCGGCACCGAAAAGCGGCGAGAGCATCTGATCATAGGACATGGTGGTGGCAGCGAGCAACCGTTTCTTATTGGTGTCCTTCAGCTCTGCTCCTACTTATTCTTCCTCCTCATCATCTGCTTCTTCTTGTCCTGTTCGCTATATGCATGCATGCATGCCTGCATTTGGTAGCCAGTGATGGCTTGCTTTCGGAGGCAACTCCCCACCTTCCTCCCTCTTCGTTCCTCTTCTTGGAGGTTGGAGGGTGGTGTGCTGCTGCTGTTGCTTGTAGGAGGAGGGAGGGAGGGAGGGAGGGTTGGAACTGGATAGAGAAGGTTTGGCTGGCGACATTGGAGGAACTTGCCAAGCGTGCCCTTCAACGTGAAGTTTTCAAACATTGTATACTAATCGAAGCAAAGGTGTGGCTGATGGCATTAGCAAAGATTAGTGTAGGGGTGTTTTGGGCATACGGGGTGCTGTCACGGTGGTTGTGCTGAGGATGGGGATGGAAGCTGAGGTCTTTTGTTTGACTTTGTTTCTTTGTCATGTCATGCAGCGGTACGCCAGGCCGGAGGAGAGCCGAGAGCCCGAGAGCATTAGTTTACATGTACGTGTACCTAGCTAGGCGTTAGTTAAAGTTTGTTGTGGGGGTTGCGTTTTCTCGGAGAGGTTTGTTGGGGGTGTTTGGTGAGGATATAGAGACCAAATTATAGATGTCCATCTGGGCCGTGCCCACCGGGCGGCCCACGACACGGCACGAAAGTGGCCCGGCCCAGGACCGGCACGGCCCGGCTTCAATCGTGCCTGGGCTAGCCCGGCCCGTTCGCCGTGTCGGGCTGGGCCACAGAAATCGGCCCGTCGGGTATAGCCCGACCCGGCCCGCCTGAGGGGGAGGCACGCGGCGGCCCGGTTAGGTTAACCGGCCGCGCGCGACGCGCCCCAGTGGCCCAGTGGCCCAGCCCAGCAGCCACACCCCGCCGCCGCATTTACGGACACAGCCTCAGTGTCGCCCTCGCCTCGCCAGTCGCATTTACGCTCTCGCCCTCGCCTCGCTCTCTCGCCCTCGCCTCGCTCTCTTGCTCTCTCCGCCCGAACCCTAATCTCCTCTCCCCTCTCTGATCTGCGGTTCGCCGCCGTCCGCCGGTGTCTCCTGTGCTTGGAATCAGTTGCACGTCGGTCGCCCGCGCCGTGCTTGGACATCTATACTTCCTCTCTGTCCTTACCTTCCTCTCCCGGTCCTCTCCCTAACCCTAATCCCCTCCGGTGTTCCTCGCTCCACGGATCTCGGCCATCGTCCGTCGTCTCCGGTGCTCCGACTGCACAAGGTGAGTCCCTCGGGCCCTACTCCTTTCCCTAACCCTAATGCCCTTCTCCTAAGTCCTAACCCTAATTCTTCCGGTGTATTCCTCAACGTAGGTATCGGTTAAATCGGGTGCCGTGCAGTCGTTGAGGAGTCGGAGACGGGTGCCGAGAGCCGAGAGCCGAGAGTCGGAGACCGGTGTGTTCCTCGTCCTCGTTGTCGAGGTCAAGGTCTCAATACTATGGATCTTGACCCGGCTGCAGAGGATGAGGAGGCGGAGCGACAACTTGAGGACCACAATGAGGCGATGGATGCTAGACAAGCCTTATTGGGTGTTGGTGTCACTCATTTAGATCCAGTCGACCTCGAGGATTTCGTCGCCTCTAGAACAGGCACTGGCACTGCTACGGACTCCACGAGCCCACCAGCATCTACCACTGCCTCTGCTGGTGGCGGCTCAAGGAAGAGATCCAAAGTTTGGAACAATTTCGACGAGTTAACCAATCTGGTAAATGGTAAGCGTGTAAGGTATGCTGCTCGATGCAAGTTCTGTCATGAGACATTAAGTGCTAGATCCTCTTCTGGTACTGGTCACTTGCTTAGACACAATTGTAGTGCTAAGAAGGCCCACGATCGCTCTGGCCAAACCCAAACCGTGCTTAAGTACAACCCCGATGGTTCTTTGCAGCGTTGGGAGTACTGTCCTTCTGTTGCAAGGAATGAACTTTGTCGTTTGATAGCTAGAGATGATCTACCTCTATGGCATGGCTCCACTGATGCATTTCAAGAATACATCACTCGTGCACATAACCCTAGATTTGTGCATGTTTCTAGGCAAACTACTGCTAGGGACATGATTAAGTTATATAATGAGCGTAAGGTAAACTTAATTGGTACTTTGAAAACTGATGTTACATCTGTTTGTCTAACCTCTGATATTTGGGCTGGCAAGGCTAAGGAAGACTATTTAAGTGTAGTTGCTCATTTTGTGAATTCTCACTGGGAAATAGAAAAAAGGTTGCTTGGTCTAAGGTTAATTGATGGTAAACATAGTGGTGTTAGTATTGCTAATCTGGTTGCTACTGTGATAGATGATTATGCTTTAACTGATAAAGTATTTGCAATCGCCTGGCTCCAGATATGGTCGAGGTTTTGTCTTGCATAAAAGACTGGGAGCTTGCTGATGCTCACCTGCAGCATACTGTGGAGGAAGAGACAAGGGAACTTGAAGCTGAACATGAGAACTTGTACCTTGATGATCCAGAAGAACACAACCAGTAGTTGGTGGTGGACTGGTGGAGTGGTGGTTGGCTAGCTTAGTTGTTTGCCTGATGCCTGATGGCTTATTCTTGTAATGAACTCATGGACTGTACTGTATCTGTATGAACTTATGCCTTAGGGCTTAGGAGCTGTGGCTGTACTCTTTTTTCCTTCTTAGGCTTTTTTCTCACGAGGTGTGAGTTTTTGCCTAAGAAGGTTTTTAATGAGACAGCCATTGCACACAGCTCCATAATTATTTGTTTCCATATTATATGTGTGCTTGTGTTTTAGTATTTAGAATTTTAGAATTTTAGTGCTTGTGTTTCCAGATTTTTTGTATTTCTGTGATTTTTCGGGCCAGTGGAGGGCACGGCCCGGAATGGCCCAGAGGCTTTCGGGCCAGCCCGGCACGTTTTTGGCCTCTCTGGGCCGTGCTTGGACACATGTCCTGGCACGTGACCCGAACCGGCACGGCCCGAGTCAACAGCGTGCCGGGCCAGGCACGACCCTGTTCGTGCCGTGCCTAACCGGGCTCGGGCCGGGTCCGTGCCGGGCGGCCCGGATGGACATCTATAGACCAAATGGCCAATTCAGCACTTGGTTCATCAGCGCATGCATGATTAGCTAGCTAGTCTTCTTGTAGTAACCTGCTTCCTCAGCTTCCAAGACGGTGCCAGAGGCATGATGGCTCTATCATTTGGATTCCGAGGCAACGGACATGACAGTCAATCTTTTATTCGGCATGAGGAATCGAGAGGATGGCGATTCCTTTGTTTGGGACTCGGCAAATTATTCTCGTAGCTGGGGGCAAAGCCCATGATGATCCCAGTCTGATGCTTGTGCAGACTGCAGAGCATGTCTGTCTGTGTCTGGAAGATGGTGGTGCCCCCGGGCCGGATGTCTCTGCAGCGCAACGCGCCCTCTGATCTTTATATAATCCAATCCAGCCAGCTATGGATCTTCTCGGGGTCGGGGTACTTGCTATGATATTCTCATCGCTCGCATAGACGATCCAACTGCCCCCCCCCCCCCCCCCCCCCCCCCCCATTTGACATGTCATATACATGTCGAATTGATATGGGCACGCATCATCTGGTGAGGTAGTGTTGCTTGTTTATTGTTGCCATGGACGAGCTTCGCTGTTCCGTACTTCCGTTCCGTTCTGTTCTCCTGTTCAGACATGTGCCACATGAGGAGATTCGCTGGAAATTGGGAGTTGCAATTCCAATTTCCATGGCAGCTGTGTATGTGTGTGTGTGTTTTTTTAAACGACGAAATCCATGACAACTGTAGTGGATATCTCTTTTTTTTTTGAAAGGAAGCGGCAAAAGACTTGCCTCTTCAATATATTAGAAGAGAAATAGATAACAGACTTCAGAAGGCGGAGCAAAAGAAAAAAACGAAAAGAAGAAAAAACATATACTAACTCAATCTAACATACACTGCAACTCCCAATTTGATCTTTCACCAATTGCGTAACCTGGATAGCAGATCTTTGAAGTCTCTGAAAGATTCTGTTATTTCTTTCCAACCATATATTCCACCAAAAGGAGATGATGAGTCCATCGAAAATCTTCTTTGACTCCTTGCAGCAACGGTTCCTTAATCTCTTCCACCAATCATACAACGAGCCGAGGTTAGGAACGCCACTTAGAAATGACAGATTGGCCCAAGATAGGATCATGTTCCAAACCTCTACAGAAAACGGGCAGGGCATATCTCGAGAGACATTTTACCTAGTAGACATTCTGCAGGGCATGCAAGCCACTGATATACATATATAATCCATCGAACGAACAAAGATGATTTCAGCAAACTCTAAGCAACTCGAAATTTGAATGGTAGGGGCAATGCTACGGCCTGTGTGCCAAGTCAAAATAAAAAAAAATAGGACCTTGTCGTCGAAAATGACTGAGAGACACTAAACCGAAAATATTTCGGCATCAGGGATCAGCCAGCCTCTGCAGGGGCATATAATATCAGCTGCTCGTTGGTCCAAAGTCTGCTCGCGCATCATACTACATCGGTGACAGGCGCTTATTTCAAGCTAATCGCACTCGCACGCATCAACGCGCCCAGTTCCAAGAGAAACACAAGCAGAATTGGGAATTTGGAGTGGTTCAGAGGGTATGATTGGACGGTTCTGAACTTCTGATGTATGTAACCTGCATGAATCCTATATATTGACTCTAAAATATTAGCTTCCGATGGAGTGATTCAGAGGGAATTTGAACTGACGACACGACGCGGCCGCGGGCAAAGAGTACCCAAGGACAGCACTGACCCACCAGGCCATCGCTCGACCAATCTGCTGTGAGAGCAGGTAAGAGATAGTTATCGCTTTGCTCGGACCAGGCATGCTGATGCCGCAGGCCAAGTCGGCAAAGGAAAGGAAAGGGTGGAGCCCGGAGCAGGTAGAGGTGTAACAGCGAAAGGCGTTGATCGGGATGGAAGGATATTTCGCTTGGTTGATGGCGTGCGGAACGTGTGCAGCCATAGAATAGTTTTCTTTTCCGGATCATGCACGATGAAATTAGTGTGGAGATGACTCAGGCAACGGATCCGCGTCAGCCAACGAATCACGGTGCTGAACTGCTGATGATTGATGAGATTAACGAAACAGAAAGTGATGAATCGTAGGTGCTATATCCCTCGGCCTAGAATAAATCAACTTGAGCTGTCCTGTTTTTTTTATATAAATGGCTGTTTTTTTCTAAAAAAATACTGCTCCCTCTATTCCAAAATAGTTGTCATTCTTACTTTTCAATGCACATTTCTTCTTTCAATGCACCTTATCCTAATACATCTATATCTTTTTTTTTAAAAAAAAGAGATGTTTTGGTCTTTTGATTCCTACGCTGGTCTCCATGAGACAGTCTAAAATATCAGCTATTATGAGACGAAGAGAGTAGTATTCGTGACATCGAATTAGTACAGGTAGATAGATCATGAAATATATTTTCATAATATAACATTTTCGGGTCTTAGATGGTTTGTACTCTTTTTACTTAAAATCAATCAAAGTTAAAGCTTGACTTAGGGTCTGTTTGGTTGGGCTGTGGCTGTGGAAAAAGTTGCTGTGGGCTGTGAGCTGTGGAAAAAGCTGCTGTAGGCTGTGTGCTGTTAAAAAGCTAAAAATCGTTTGGTGGAAACCACTAAAAGTCGTTAAAAGTTCTTCGATATATGTTTTCACAGTTCCATCCAAAAGCCACTAAAAGCAGGTCTAGGGGTGCTTTCAGTTTTGCACTACGAGAAAGTCGGCTTTTAGAAAAAGCTGCTTCCTGGATCCAGCCCTTTGGTTGGCTTTTGGCTTTTAGGGGGCAAAAGCCAAAGCCAAAAGCCAAACCAAACACACCCTTAGGACAACTCTATTCAAAGATGGAGGGATTACCCAATAATATCTAGGTGCATAATAAAAGTTAGTGTCCACAAATATCAAAACGACCTATATCATTCATGAAATTTAGGATGGAGTACCAACCTGGGCAGAATAATTGATGTGATTATTCGTAGGTTGACGGGTATCCAGAAAGTCACCATGGGCAGGGGCAGGGCACCTTTTGCTCTGTAAAGTTACAAGAGCACATTACAGGCCAATGGTAGGACAGTTAAAAAAACTGTTCTCCAAAAAGAGAGATGTTTCTGACAGCCAATATTATATTCATGCCTTCACACGAGCATTTTAAAATGAATTAATTTGAAACCAAATCCAGTTACAATAAGAGACACTAATAAAAAAGTTCCTCATCCAGCACGCAGGTTTTCCCATCACTGATGGCTAGTTTGGCAAGGGATTTCTATTTTCACAATAAATTGCAGCTCCAGTGGTCGTCGAATATCAGCTGTCCCCAAAAATTGCAGCTCCGTCCTCCTACTGCAAGTGAAGTGAGTCAGAGACTCAGAGCACGGGGACGATCCTCGCCCGCCCACTGTAGCGCGTTCCACCAGTGCTTGTCGCACTCGATCCGCACGGTACCCTGCTGCCCGCGCGCCGGGCGCATCTGAATCCTCTTCAGCCGAGGGCACCCCCTCGTCTCAAGGAGCCGCAGCTCCGGGAACGCGCACTCCCCCCTCGACCCGGATGGCCTCCACCTCCAGCTTCGACAGCCCCAGCAGGGCCAGCAGCCTCAACCGCCCCACTCGCCATGCTCTTCACGATCACCTCCGATCCAGGTCCAGCTCCCCGCGGCAGTTACCGCACGTCATCCTTGTTGCGCCGCCGCCGCGGTAGGTGGACGTTGATCTCCGCGACCAGAAACCTCGCGTAGAATATGAAGTTGCTTGCAATTTGGTAGAGAGGATTTTATCAGGTGTGTGCTTTGCTTTGAGCGAGATGGGAGTTGAGTGAGCTAGTGGGGGTTTTATAGGCAAGTGGGGTGCTCGAGTGCGGAGTGACGATGATGGAGCATGTGACACGAGGCAGCGGGTACGATGGGGGATGGTGTTGCTGGCGGTAATGACGGTGGGTGCGCTGCAAAGGGGGTGTGGGCGGTTGTAGTGCGCTGCAAAGGGAGCGTGGGCGACGGTAGTGCGCATGGAGGTGGGATACGCGTGCAGGGGGCACAGGTGAGTGGTGGGGTCGATGACCCTGATGTTTGTGGTCTCTGGTTCCAAGAATTTTTGCCTCTCTGTATGGTAATAACTTATTTTGTCCTCTTTTTCTGTTTACTTTGACTCAGGGACAGTGCTTTGGTTCTTACGGTCGATCCTTTTTGACTGAGCGGCTCGACAGGTTCCTTCTGTAGCTTATTACAGGCTTCAAGGGTAAATTTCCCGGTATCTTTTTGGGTAAGTCGTTTTTCTCTTGAGATGGGTTAAGATGAGAATGGAAGCATAAGGTAAGGATTAACTCTAATTTGTGAACTATGTTTTTACAGAAAACATTTCTTAAAAAGAAAGAAAACACACAAGCCCAGCAATGATAAGCACAAACAAATCAAATGTTTTGAATAGAGGAAGAATAGAGTTTTTAAAAGCACGGACTACACACATTCGAGGGCTAAGCATAACTACTATTGCTCGGCTCCTGAACTGAGAACTATGTTAAATAGGACTTATGAGCACTAACGTTAAAGCATCACATATGCACTTAAAAGAGAAGAACATATCAAGTGAAATTCATTTTGAAATGCCTTAGGGGGGGCACACAATTAGACTTTTGCAAAACATGAGTCTACACGATTACCTCTCATACATGCGGGGCTCTAGCCAAAGTGAAGAAAAATTTCACTACCCAATACATGCAGATGACTGGACATAACTAACTCAGATCTGGAAGCTTCTCTTCTGGCGAGGCTGGTGCACAACTTCAATCTGAGGCTGGTGCACAAATTAGAGCTAATCCTCACCTTATGCTTTCATTCTCATCTTAACCCATCTCAAGAGAAAAGTGCCTTACCCAAGAAGATACCGGGAAGCTTACCCTTGAAGCTTGGAATAAGCTATAGAAGGAACCTATCGAGCCGCTCAGTCAAAAAGGATCGACCGTGAGAACCAAAGCACTGCCCCTGAGTCAAAGTAAACAGAAAAAGAGGACAGAAGAAGTTATTACCATACAGAGAGGCAAAAATTCTTGGAACCAGATATCACAAACATAAGGGTCATCGACCCCACCACTCACCCATGCCCCCTGCACGCGTACCCACCTCCATGCGCAATACCGCCGTCCACACTCCCTTTGCAGCGCACTACTGCCGCCCGCGCCCCCTTTGCAGCGCACCCACCGCCATTACCGTCAGCAACACCATCCCCCCATCGTACCTGCTGCCTCGTGTCACCTACTCCATCATCGCCACTCCGCATCCGAGCACCGCCACTTGCCTATAAAACCCCCCACCAGCTCCATCAACTCTCATCTCGCTCAAAGCAAAGCACACACCTGATAAAACCGCCTCTACCAAATCGCGTAGATTATATACTCACGTAGAATATGAAGTTTAAAATAGAAGGTGAGTTTGCTGAAGATAGCTCAAGCAGTGGTCTCAGAAACCTCGCGAAGGTTAGAACCGGTGGTTTTATCACACACACATTGGAACTTGGACATACTCTGTATGATCAAAATGGTGTCATGCGCGCCTGTCTTCACCGCGGTAGTGAGACTCACTTTAACGATCCACTCGATCGTCCCGCCTATACCTATACCGTGTGTACGTACTTCTTCCTTCCATCCGTTCCAACGTTTCACTCTTTTCTGTGAGCCTCAGAGAAATTCCCTGTGACGGGGAGCTCTTCACTATACGGTAATATTAATTATGAAAGTAATTATATTCATTTTTAATTATTATATTATAATGTGTACTACGGTGCTACAAATATTATATATTTTTTAAAATTCTAAAAAATAATATATAAAAAGTTAAATATGTCGATTAAAGGTTAACGAACAACTGAATAGTAGGAACGATGGGAGAAAAGAAGAGGAGAATGAAATAGTTAGAGGTATTTAAAAATGAATAGAATATGCATATGGAGAGATAAAAGGGGGAATGGTTGGAATCAGTCTGAGGGCATAGACCACAGAGGAGCTGAGCAAGCGAGCATCGCGCGTGGCGCGTCCATAGCGTGAATGAATGAAACAGGTGTAAGTGTGTAACTGATCATGGCCAGCAAGCCATCCGCCAGCTTGGGGGATGAATCTCCAACCCTGAGCTCCTCAGTACTCAGGCTGCCTCCAACGGCACACTCACCCGCTCTTCCTGTCCGCTGGAGGGGTACGAGTACGACCTGACCCCTTCCAGTCCAACGACGCACGCTCGGGGAGCCCCTCGCAAGGGCGACGAGGCCAGCGCCCCTGTAATCTTCCCTATTTTGTTAATCAGTGTTTTAATTGTAAAATTAATATTATTAGTATAATTACTAGATAACAATGTGAATTACGGTATTATAAATATAAAAATATGATAGTGTTTTTTAAAACTCTAAAAACAGATGTATAAAAGACAAATAGCTCAATTAAAGGGACTCTAAAAATAGATGTATAAAAGGCAAATAGCTCAATAAAAGGTAAATGTGAGCTGAATAGGAAAAACAATTAGAGAGGGGGAGAAATAAGGGGAAATGAAAAATAGTTAAGAAGGAACTATTTAAATATAAATAGTATAAAGTATGAATGGAGAGAGGTAATTTAAATTTTGGGTTTTAAAATATACCCGAATTTACTTAACTGGTTTTACACTCAAAAAATCGGGTACCCGACATTTTAGGTCCGGATATTCCCGAACTATCCGAACCGTTGTGTTAGCTTCATAAAAACAGAATTTAAATAATGATATACAAGCATATAAAACACAGATAATCTACGGTCACAAATCATACACACTTAAATTCGGTTATTTCAGGTAACTGATTATAATATCTGAATTACCTAAAATAATTTTAGGTTTTGTAAGTTGTTATTCAAAAATTTTGAACGAAATTCGGATTACAGGTTACGGTTTTTTTTTTCTTTTTTTGTCCACACCCATCGGAGGCAGCCTCCTCATCCGTGACTCCGACGCCTACACGGCCACACCACAGATCACGCTCCGGGCCTCCGGCAGACGTCTAGCAGGCTTCGAAGTTCGACCAACCGATTCCGCTCACGCATTACTCCTTCCTCGACGCCCGCCTACTCACTCCGGCGGTCCGGCCTCTTAAACCCAGCCGCGCCTCAGTGGCTCATTGCGCACGCGCATGCCACCGCAGTCTCCCTATCACTACCGTGCCCTCGACGCACGGGAGATCGAAGTGCGCCGCCGAGCGGTCTTGGGTTGATTGCAGGTCGATCGGCGGAGATCGATAGAGCTGCAGCTCGTGGCAATGCTCGGCTCGCTCGCCCTCGGCGGTGCGGTGCTGCTGCTGTTCTTCGGCAAGTGGTGGCAGCCGCTCGCCGGCACCGACTGGCGGGTCAAGGAGCTGACCGACGCGGTGGTGGCCCTGCTGCGACATCGAAGAGGCCTACAGGTTCGGGCTCTCGGTGATTGCCATCATGAAGGCCGCGCGCCTGCTGGAGCCGGGGGACAACCACCGTTACAACATGTTCCCGTCAGACACTCACGTCAGGGTGCACGACGTCGTGCGCGACGCGGCGCTCCGGTTCGCGCCCGCCAAGTGGCTGGTCCACTCAGGCGCCGGGCTCAGGGAGCCCCCGCGCGAGGAGGCGCCAGCGAAGGTGGGCGGCGCCCTCGTGGACGCGCAGCCGGCGTCGCTGATGCTCCAGCGCAACAAGGCCCTGCCGAAGAGGATGCTCCAGGCGATCCAGGATCTCACCAAGCTCACGTACCTGGACCTCGAGAACACCGGCATTCAGGACGCCTTCCCCATGGAGGTCTGATGCTTGGTCAGCTTGAAGTACCTCAACCTATCCAAGAACAAGATCCTGTCGCTACCGATGGAGCTGGGCAACCTGAGCCAGCTCAATGTTAGTTAGTTGCAGCGTCGTAGCTAGTTTGTTTACATTTCTGCATTAGTGAATAAAACCGTGGCTGAGTCAGGGACTTGTCCTGATCGCCAGAAACAGAGTGTGCTTACGTGAGCGATCGTGCCCGGTCTTCTCGCTCCCGGACGGTGCGCGCGTCGTGCTGGTCATGGCGCCGTTCGCGGTAGAAGCGGGTTGATCGGGCGGCGGACTGAATAATTATATAAATAGAAAAGACAAAAAGGCGGTGGTGCTCTGGGCAAATTGTGGTTCAGACCGTCTAAAATTACATCGCGTGTGTGCTTCTGTGTCCCTGTTCATCTTCTCCGATCGAGCTCCCGTCGATCCTAGGCTTTAGGGACCTAACAAGTGGTATCAGAGCCTCGATGGCGACCAGCATGCCGGCTGGAGGGCGCTACGACCGCTCAGTCACTCCGTCGCGACGTCAACGCCGAGGAAGATCGCCTCCGTCGCGCTGGGGAACACGCGACAACCGGGGAGGCGGATACGAGCGCGTCGTCGAGCGAGTCGTCGAAAGGATGGCGCCATCAGGGAACTACCCGATGTTGACAAAAACCAACTACTTCGACTAGGCGGCGCTCATGAAGGTGATGCTGCAGGCAAGAAATCTCTGGGACGCAGTGAGCACCGGAGCGGGGAGTTTCGTCGACGACCGGAACGCGCTGGAGGTTATCTCCAAGGCTGTCCCGCCGGAGCTCATGGGAGCTGTGGCGTCCAAAGCGACGGCGAGGGACACCTGGGACATGCTGAGGGTACGGAATATCGGCGTCGACCGTGTGAGGAAGGCCAAGGCAAGCACGTTGAAGCGAGATTTCGACGCACTGAAGTTCAACGACGGCGAATCCGTAGACGACTTCAGCGCGCGCATCGGCCGGATCACAGGTGAGCTGGCTGTTCTCGGTAACGAGTACACCGAGGAGGAGGTCGTCCGCAAGTTCCTGCAGGCTCTCCCGTCTCGTTTCGACCAGATTGCAGCGTCAATTGAGACGTTGCTCAATCTGAGCGAAATTTCAGTCGACGAGCTTGTCGGGCGTCTGAAGGCGGCCGAGGAGAGATTGGTGCAAGAACGTGGTGTCGTGCACTCGTGCTGCCCCGATTAAATCTGACCGAGGACGAACTAGTCTCCCGGATCACCTCTCGCCTCAAGATCGCGGGAAATGGCGGATCTAGTTCAACCGGAGGTTCCTCGGCGCTAGGCAACGATCAAGCACACGGTCGTGGCCGCGGGCGCGGCAGGAATGGAGGTCATCGTGGCGGAGCAAGATCCGGTCGTGGTGGGCGTTCAATCGCCAACGACGAGTGCCGCTACTGCGGTAATGCGGGCCACTGGGCTCGCGAATGCAAGAAGAAGAAGCGCGATGAGCAGGCACACGCTACACAGGCTGATGAAGGCGATGAGGCCTTGCTGGTGGCGGACGCCTGCATCGACGTCGCACCCGTTGAAGATGACGTCGTGATCCAGTCTAGCGACGTCAAATCAGGCGCAACAGCGCCACCGGAGGTACATCTCAACGAGAACAAGCTGTTCGTACAGCTTGGCGACAAGGGGGTGTCCGACGCCCGGTGGGTGCTGGACACGGGCGCGACGAACCACATGACCAGTGAGCGCGCTGCGTTCTGGTCGTTGGACACCGGCGTGCGTGGCACGGTCCGGTTTGGCGACGGCTCTGTCACGGCCATCCAAGGTCGAGGGACAATCCTGTTCAAGTGCAGGAATGGTTCTCATAAGACTCTCGTAGGAGTCTACTTGATTCCTCGACTCACGACCAACATCGTGAGTTTGGGGCAGCTTGAGGAAGGCGACCACAAGATACTGCTGCTCCATGGAAAGCTCAAGATCTGGGACGTGAAGGGCCAGCTGGTGGAGAATGTGGCGCGCGCAGCAAATCGGCTCTATGTCCTAGAGCTCGAGGTCGCTCGCCCAATCTGCCTCATGGCACAGGGCGACAGCACAGCCTGGAGGTGGCATGCGCGGTATGGCCACCTCAACTTTCATGGACTGCGCCAACTATCGGAGGAGGACATGGTGAAAGGGCTGCCACAGATTGATCACATTGATCAGGTCTGTGACAGCTGCCTCGTCGGGAAGCAACGTCGACGTCCGTTCCCGACTGAAGCGAAGTACAGAGCGGCGCGCAAGATCGAGCTTGTTCACGGGGATCTCTGTGGTCCGATGACGCCAGCGACGCCGAGTGGTAGCCAGTATTTCTTTCTCCTTGTGGATGATCTAAGCCGGTTTATGTGGGTGACTCTGATGTCGACGAAGGACCAAGCCATGAGGGCCTTCATAGCCTTTCAGGCACTGGCGCAATCTGAGGCAGGAACGAAGCTGGGAACTCTTCGCACCGATCGTGGTGGCGAGTTCACGACGCGTTCGTTCATCGAGCACTGTACCAGGGAGGGTATACAGCGACACCTGACTGCGCCACACACTCCGGAACAGAACGGCGTGGTTGAACGCCGGAACCAAACTGTCATGGGAATGGTAAGAAGTATGCTCAAGGCTATGAGGTTGCCAGAATGGCTCTGGGGGTAAGCAGTATCAACAGCGGTCTACATATTGAATCGATCTCTAACTCAGAGTGTTGAAGGTCGCACGCCTCATGAAGTATGGTATGGATTTAAGCCCTCTGTTGAAGACTTTCGTACGTTTGGATGCGTGGCACATGTCAAACAGGGGGCCAAACACTTGCCGAAGCTGGAGGACAGAAGCACGCCGATGGTGTTCATCGGCTATGAGCATGGGAGCAAGGCTTGGAGGTTTTACAACCCTGCTACAAAGCGGGTAGTGGTGTCTCGTGATGCTGTGTTTGAAGAAAGCCGGGCATGTGACTGGAGTGATGCCGAGAAGATAGATGGTGAGAATCCCTTCTGTGTTGATTTTATACAGAGTGATGGTGATTTTCAGCTGGACAATACTCCATTCATGGAGACAGACTTGGCTGGGCCATCCAGGTCGCCACCCACAGCACAGCACATGCCAGTGCAATCTTCAGCAGATACTCCAGGTGGTACACAGTCAATGCAGACCCCAGCAGTACCAGAACTGTGGAGTTTGCAACACCACCAACAGTGACCCCCGACCTTGATGCAGATCATGGTGATGCACCATGTCGTTACAGAACTCTTGAAAGCATTATGAATTCAGGCAATGTACAAGTGCAAAATGACATGGGACTTGTTGAGGAGCTCTTGGCTGTCATGGGGAATGAGCCTGCTACAAGTGAAGAAGCTGTCCAGAACCCACTTTGGCGTGCAGCTATGCTGGAGGAACTGCAGTCCATCAAGGAGAACAAGACCTGGTCACTTGTGACTTTGCCAAAGGGACATCGACCAATAGGTTTAAAATGGGTTTACAAGCTGAAGCATGATGAAAGGGGTGACATTGTGAAGTATAAGGCCAGATTGGTGGCAAAAGGGTATGTTCAAAGGCATGGAGTAGATTTTGATGAAGTCTTTGCTCCAGTTGCCAGAATGGAGTCTGTCAGAGTCATACTTATTCTTGCAGCACATCTGAACTGGAGTGTTCACCATATGGATGTGAAGTCTGCCTTCCTGAATGGTGATCTGGCAGAAGAGGTCTATGTGTGTCAGCCACCTGGCTTTGTCAAGAAGGGTGAGGAGCAGAAGGTGTTGAGACTGCACAAGGCTTTGTATGGTTTAAGGCAGGCTCCTAGAGCATGGAACTCAAAATTGTACACTGTGTTGAATGATCTAGGTTTCATCAAGTGCAAGGTTGAACATGGTCTGTACACAAGGGTCAGAAATTCCTGCAGATTGGTGGTAGGAGTGTATGTGGATGACCTTATTATCATGGGGGAGTCCAGAATTGAGCTTAGTGCTTTCAAGGCTGAAATGAAGAAGGTGTTCAAGATGACTGATTTAGGGGCTCTATCATACTATCTAGGAATTGAAGTGCACCAAGATGACAAAGGGATCAGTTTGTGTCAAACTAAATATGCAAAGCAGCTGCTTGAGAAGGTTGGACTGAGCCAGTGCAACCCAAGCAAGACTCCGATGGAAGCGAAACTCAAGCTGTCGAAGACCGGTGATTCATCCTAAGTGGATTCAACTGAATACCGGAGTCTAATTGGAAGTTTGAGGTATCTGCTACATACTAGACCTGAGCTAACCTTCAGTGTCAGTTATTTGAGTCGGTTTATGGAGTCACCTAGGGAGGATCATTTGGCTGCAGTCAAGCGTTTGCTTCGGTATATCGCTGGCACAACTGACCACGGGTTGCTGTATTCTAAAGGAACTGGGGAAGAAATGAGGCTCACAGGCTATAGTGACAGTGACATGGGAGGTGATCCAGACGATGGAAGAAGCACGTCGGGTGTCATTTTCTTCATCGGCAAATGCCCAACTACCTGGAGTTCACAGAAACAACGTGTGGTGGCTCTATCTTCGTGTGAGGCAGAATATATTGCAGGGTCTGAAGCTGCCTGTCAGGCAGTTTAGTTGGCTCGACTCATAGGAGAGATGTTGGGTAAACAGATCAACCCACCACTGATCAAGATAGATAACAGGTCTGCGATTGCACTGAGCAAGAATCCAGTTCTTCATAAGAGAAGCAAGCACATCAAAACGAAGTTCCACTTCATCAGGGAGTGCGTTGAGCAGGGAGAAATCAGCCTGGAAGCTGTCAGCACAGCAGACCAACTTGCAGTACGAAGGCTCTGGCGAAGGTGCGATTCCAAGACCTTCGGGGGAGGATTGGTGTAATCAAACTGCAGTCGACTCTGAACTAAGGGGAAGATTGTTAGTTAGTTGCAGCGTCGTAGCTAGTTTGTTTACATTTCTGCATTAGTGAATAAAACCGTGGCTGAGTCAGGGACTTGTCCTGATCGCCAGAAACAGAGCGTGCTTACGTGAGCGATCGTGCCCGGTCTTCTCGCTCCCGGACGGTGCGCGCGTCGTGCTGGTCATGGCGCCGTTCGCGGTAGAAGCGGGTTGATCGGGCGGCGGACTGAATAATTATATAAATAGAAAAGACCAAAAAGGCGGCGGTGCTCTGGGCAAATTGTGGTTCAGACCGTCCAAAATTACATCGCGTGTGTGCTTCTGTGTCCCTATTCATCTTCTCCGATCGAGCTCCCGTCGATCCTAGGCTTTAGGGACCTAACACTCAAATACTTCTACCCGCGCGGCAACTACTACATCCAGATCACCATACCACTGGCCACTGGGGCTGATCTCACGGCTCGGGAAGCTGCAGGTTTTGGAGGTGTTCACCGCGAGCATCGTCTCCGTCGCGGACAACTACGTCGCGCCAGACATTGACGACCTCGAGAGCAGCGGCGCGCGCATGGCGTCGCTCGGCATCTGGCTTGACACCACCCGCGACGTGGAGCGCTTCGCGCGGCTAGCGCCGGGCGTGCGCGCCCGGTCGCTCCACCTGCGCAAGTTAGAAGGGGCGCGCGCCCAGCCGCTGCTGTCCGCGGAGCACGCACCGGAGCTTGCCGGCGTGCAGGAGAGCCTGCGGGAGCTGGTGCTCTACTCGTCCGACGTCGAGGAGGTCACAGCCGACGCGCACGTGCCCAGGCTGGAGGTCATCAAGTTTGGGTTCCCGTTCCTCACGAAGCTGCGCGTCATGGAGTGGTCCACTGGTCCCCCGCCGCCGGGTCCACCCTCCGCGAGGTCGCCATGGGCGCGTGCCACAGCCTAACGCACCTGACGTGGGTGCAGGCGTGCAGCACCTCCCCTGCCTCGAATCGCTGAACCTTAGCGGGTGCAACGGGCTGACGAGGCTGCTGGGTGGCGCGGAGGACGGCGGAAGCGCCGCCAAGGAGGTGGCCGTGTTCCCGCGGTTGAGGCTTCACGATCACCTCCGATCCAGGTCCAGCTCCCCGCGGCAGTTACCGCACGTCATCCTTGTTGCGCCGCCGCCGCCGCGGTAGGTGGACGTTGGTCTCCGCGACCAGAAACCTCGCGTAGAATATGAAGTTGCTTGCAATTTGGTAGAGGGGATTTTATCAGGTGTGTGCTTTGCTTTGAGCGAGATGAGAGTTGAGGGAGCTGGTGGGGGTTATAGGTGAGTGGCGGTGCTCGGGTGTGGAGTGGCGATGATGGAGCAGGTGACACGAGGCAGCAGGTACGATTGGGGATGGTGTTGCTGACGGTAATGGCGGTGGGTGCGCTGCAAAGAGGGCGTGGGCGGCAGTAGTGCGCTGCAAAAGGAGCGTGGGCGGCGGTAGTGCGCATGAAGGTGGGTACGCGTGCAGGGGGCATGGGTGAGTGGTGGGGTCGATGACCCTTATGTTTGTGATATTTGGTTCCAAGAATTTTTGCCTCTCTGTATGGTAATAACTTCTTCTATCCTCTTTTTCTGTTTACTTTGACTCAAGGGCAGTGCTTTGGTTCTCACGGTCGATCCTTTTTGACTGAGCGGCTCGATAGGTTCCTTCTATAGCTTATTCCAGGCTTCAAGGGTAAGCTTCCCGGTATATTCTTGGGTAAAGCGCTTTTCTCTTGAGATGAGTTAAGATGAGAATGAAAGCATAAGGTGAGGATTAGCTCTAATTTGTGCACCAGCCTCAGATTTAAGTTGTGCACCAGCCTCGCCAGAAGAGAAGCTTCCAGATCTGAGTTAGTTATGTCCAGTCCTCTCCATGTATTGGGTAGTGAAGTTTTTCTTCACTTTGGCCAGAGCCCCGCATGTATGAGAGGTAATCGTGTAGACTCATGTTTTGCAAAAGTCTAATTGTGTGCCCCCTAAGGCATTTCAAAATGAATTTCGCTTGATGTTTTCTTCTCTTTTGAGTGCATATGTGATGCTTTAACGTCAGTGCTCATAAGTCCTATTTAACATAGTTCTCAGTTCAGGAGCCGAGCAATAGTAGTTATGCTTAGCCCTCAAATGTGTGTAGTCCGTGCTTTTAAAAACTCTATTCTTCCTCTATTCAAAACATTTGATTTGTTTGTGCTTATTATTGCTAGGCTTGTGTGTTTTCTTTCTTTTTAAGAAATGTTTTCTGTAAAAACATAGTTCACAAATTAGAGTTAATCCTCACCTTATGCTTCCATTCTCATCTTAACCCATCTCAAGAGAAAAGCGTCTTACCCAAAAAGATATCGGGAAGCTTACCCTTGAAGCCTGTAATAAGCTACAGAAGGAACCTGTCGAGCCGCTTAGTCAAAAAGGATCGACCGTAAGAACCAAAGCACTGCCCCTGAGTCAAAGTAAATAGAAAAAGAGGACAAAATAAGTTATTACCATACAGAGAGGCAAAAATTCTTGGAACCAGAGACCACAAACATCAGGGTCATCGACCCCACCACTCACCCGTGCCCCCTGCACGCGTATCCCACCTTCATGCGCACTACCGCCGCACACGCTCCCTTTGCAGCGCACTACTGCCGCCCACGCCCCCTTTGCAGCGCACCCACCGCCATTACCGCCAGCAACACCATCCCCCATCATACGTGTCACCTGCTCCATCACCGCCACTCCGCACCCGAGCACCCCCACTCACCTATAAAACCCCCCACCAGCTCCCTCAACTCCCATCTCGCTCAAATCAAAGCACACACCTGATAAAATATCCTCTGCCAAATCGCAAGCAACTTCATATTCTACTCGAGGTTTCTGGTCGTGGAGATCAACGTCCACCTACGGCGGCGGCGGCGCAACAAGGATGACGTGCGTAACTGCCGCGGGGAGCTGGACCTGGATCGGAGGTGATCTCGCCCTGCCGCGGTAACTGCCGAGGGCTCTATGGCCTCGCCCTGCAGGATGCCTTAACGTTTCAAATACTTGGATGTCTGGGCGTCCCGCGTCCCGTATATGTGCGGAAGGCAAACCCCTCGAGTCCTTGTCATGCCCGTCCACGATGCATCGTCCCGTATTTTATCTCTACTACTTATTAAGTAAGCAATAGTAGTCTGCCATTGACTTGTTCTGCCTTTGACCTGTTCTGCCATGGCTCTGGTTCTGCCCCCACAGGGGGTACACGCAGGTGTCTAGCAAAAATTATTATGCCTGCGCGAGTTGAAACTGACCACCAGTTCAGCCACCATTTGAAACTGATCAGTTCAGCCACTGCGCCAAAGCTTATAAGCCGTTCCATGTCTCCTTTACTAGCCAATATGGTACTAAGTTTTTGCAAGACAATACAACAATACAGCAGTGCAGGCGTTTTGGGCTGCTTTTTTGGTGCGGCCCATACTCCAGTTAGGTTTGGGCGGCCCATAGTCGCGCGCACAGCAGCAGGTTCTTCCTCCCTCACCGTCCCCGAGCTACGAGCGCGAAAAAAAAGCGAGAGCGCCACGTACCTCGCCGCCGTCGTCTCCGCCGCTCTCCTCGCCACGTTGCCGCCGAGCTGCCCGAGGGGTACACCGCCAGGCGCACCCGGATCCGCGCGGTCCGAACCCGGGAGCGCGCCGCCGTGCGTTTCGGATCCGCGTAAGGCGCGCCGCCGGATCCGCCGCGCCGAAAGGGAGGGCGCCGCCGACGTCTAGCTTGGCATTGGTTTGGCTCGATCCGGAGGCGCGTAGACTGTGGGTGCGTGTCTCGACCCTGTCCTGGTCCCCGATTTTCTCTCTTTGGCGCGATCTGGGAAATGTTCTCTATAAAGTATTTTTTGGGTTTATCCGCTGCATATTATTCGATCCACCGTATGGACATAACTCTGGTCTTAGAAAAATTGGATTTTAGGCGCTTGAATCGAGTACTCATTTTGATTGATACGATTTTGAGTTTTCCCCCTTTTGCGTGAGTAATAGTGTTTCCCCTTCGAAGCTCAATAGTTGCTGGTTTATCTGTTTTTACTTCAAGTTACCTGCATCCAGTAGAAGCTTGTGGAGTATTAATCCCGCTTTGAGTGCTCGTCGAATTGTGCTCCATAACCTGTTAGCTATTGTCCTTACAGGACTGCACTGATTGATGAGACTAAAGCTTTTGCTATATGTTTTGTTTCAATAGGTGGGAGTAATCTGTATTTGTGGAGCTTTGCTTGGTGCTGAAAATTGTGCAAACATGAGATGGCTTCAGCATATAGCGTGCTGGAAGCGGGCACCGTGCAACTGAACCCATCCTTCTTGTAGCCAGATTCCTTATTCCAATGATGCAGTGGTTGGTAGGTTGCAGTAGATGACTACCGGTGATCCCTTGCTCCTGTCATCATCGGGAAGTGCAGATTCACCTTCAAAGCATCAGGCTCCAGCTCGGCCTTCGGTAGGCTCATTAGGCTGTCTCTGCGCAACTGATTCATTCTCTTCTTCACTGTACAAGGATTGTGAAACGTCTTCTGTCACAGTCATGGATGAAAGGGAGGCTCAACCAAGACATTTACATGAGTTGTCTGATGTGAGTAGGGTGGCAGAGCGCTTCCAGTCTGCTGATTCACAATTCTTCCATCGTCTCTCAGTGGAATGCTCTCAGAAGGAGAGGCAGCGGAAGGTTTCTTGGGGTGGCGCAATGGAGAGGCAGCATTCTCCATCATCCCTAGAGATTGGAATGGTATCTTCTTCGCATGAGAAGCCAAATCGCTCCCAGAGAATCAGGAACAAGAGCTCACAGTTTGAAGATCCATCTGAGCAAGAGCCAAGAAAAATTTACATTAATGATCCTAACAGGACAAATGATCGATATGAATTTACAGGGAATGAGATCAGGACAAGCAAGTATACTTAGATTACATTCTTGCCTAAGAATCTCTTCATACAGTTTAATCGGTTGGCATATGTATACTTCCTGGTTATAGCCGCTCTTAACCAGCTCCCTCCTTTAGCTGTATTAGAACATGCACTTGTATGGTGGAAGTTTGCTTCAAAAGTAAAGATATTGATATTTTGGATCTTAGACCCCTGAATACATGCACTTTTTACCTCAGTCCTATCGAAGAGCTGTGTAAGAAGTTGATTCAGCGAGTACGATGTGAATTTTTTTTGGAAGGGGTTATCTGTGGATGTATTATGTCATTGAGTGTGCTGCTGATCTACAAGTTTTTGTTTTAATTTTCCTTTCCTTTTTAATGCAGGAAACTCGAATACAATAGTGGCTCTGGCTGGGAACAAGGCTGATTTGTTAGATAAAGGTGGGATTCTATTTCTAATGCCCCTGCAGCTTCTATAAGCAGAGGATCCAATTATTGTACTACAGCAGTGTAGCCTGTTCAGATTTGAGCTTGTTCGGCCATTAATAGTGTTTAGAAGCCTAACAGAGTGATTCTGTGTTGATGGCACACACTTGACACCTGGAGTGGTATCACCTGTAAGAAGAGGGTACCAGTTATTTTGTCGTGATCCAGCAAGTCACAATATATTCTGAAACAAAGTAGCTAGAGCAGTAGAGCACACATGTGAGTTCAAGCAAACAGAATTATCACGAGACATACCCTATGGTGGTGGGGTTGATTCAACAATAAGAATAGTATTAGATGCATGCACTAAAATGAAACTGCAATTTAAAGCTCCTTGCAAACTCTACAAATGTTCTGAAACGGTGGATAGCAAGTGCATATGCTAACTTACCAAAAGATGATAAGGAAATATTTTTCTCAAATATGCATGAGAGCAGCAAGTGCCCTCATATTGGATATGAGTGCTATTCATAACAATTATCACCAGAAACTTGACAGGTTTTCTCCTTTTAATTATTGGACCACAATGGAAAGAAGAATACTCTAGAATTTTTTTCTCCTTTGGATGGAATTAGAATATTCACACAAAAAAACTTAGAAAAGGCCTCCAAACAAATATTGCAATTAAGACGAACAAATAATGTTACCTTTTCAGCCACTTTGGTCTGCTAGGCTTCTTATTTGTTGTTGTTGGTACAGGAACAGATTGAAGAGAAGAAGAGTTCATTCTAGAATCATCAGGTTGACTAGCAGGTTTCAGCAGAAGTGACAATCCATCCAAACTTAGAATTTCAGTGCAGTTGATCGAAAACTTTGGTTCTCTCACAACATCATGTTCTGACAGGAAATCCTGGAAAGCTTCAGAGACCCGGAATTCTGGTACGTTGAGCAAGGTATCGCTGCACCAGACTGCGACGGCTCTGCCTCCTTCAGGATGGCTTTCCACCGCCGTGATGAGAAGTGGTGGCTCCCGGTGCCTCGTGTGCCTCCCGGTGGCCTTCACAACAAAACAAGGAAGCAGCTCCAACACAAGCGTGATTGTGCAAACCAAATCCTGAAGGCTGCCATGGCCATCAACAGCAATACTTTAGCAGAGATGGAGGTCCCTGAACCTTATCTTGACTCCCTACCAAAGGTATACCATGCATTCTTCCGCGATCAGAACTCATGAATGTGCAGTGTCCACAGAATTTCTTAGTGTCAGTTCTCAACATGTTGCATTAAACTTGATTTTAGAATGGACGGTCAACCTTAGGTGATATCATATACCGCTACATAACCTCTGATCAGTTCTCCCCTGAGTGCCTTCTTGATTGCCTGGATTTGTCCACGGAGTACCAGGCCCTGGAAGTCGCAAACCGTGTTGAGGCGTCAATGTATGTGTGGCGCCGAAGGGTTGCTGCCAAACCAGTAAATGGATTGGGCCGAAGCAGCATTGCTAGATAATCGTGGGGCATGGTAAAGGACATGATGGTAGACTCGGAGAAGAGAGATCTGCTGCTAGCTGAACAATCAGAGGGCCTGCTAATATGCTTGAAGCAAAGGTTTCCTGGATTGACACAGACAAGCCTGGACATGAGCAAAATTCAGTACAACAAGGTTTTTTTATCTCTTATCTGGTTCTCCCAGTATTCCATCCATAACCAAATTACAGGTAAATAACTGACGCGGCTCTTGCTGGTGAGCAATTTTTAGGATGTGGGCAAATCAATCCTCGAGAGCTATTCGAGGGTGTTAGAAAGTTTGGCTTCAAACATCGTCACCCACATCGACAATCTGCTAAACATCGACGAGCTGAACGGACACGCTGAACATTTCGCAGCAACAGGTCGTTGAACCTGGTATTGTAGACAATTTATCTATAAAAAATGTCTTATAATAACAGAGGGAGTAGTAGTTAATGGGCGATTGCTTCATCAGGATCTGCAAAGATGCTGCTTGCTGAGATTTTTAGTGGTGTGTGTTTCAGATGCAGAGTTTCGGAATACTGGGCTGGAGAGATCAGAGGCACTGAAAAATGATCTGGAATGGTTCAGGCAACAGGGCCACACAATTCCAAAACCATCGGCCCCTGGCACCACATACACTTCTCTACTGGAAGATCTGTCTGAGGAGGACCCCCAGGCCTTTATCTGCCATTTCTATAACGTGTACTTTGCTCATACTGCTGGAGGCCGAATGATTGGCAAAAAAGGTGACCCTCCCCCCTTCTGAGAAAATGACAAAATACTGAGTAGTACATGGCATCATGTCACAACATTGTTTTGGCAAGCATAATTTACACAGCATTGGCACATTCAGGTGTCTGATGCCATCAAATCCCCAAGCATGCATATGCATTCTCTATTGAATATGATTCCTTGTGCCTTTTTTCTTTGTCGATACTACAGTGCACTTCTGGTTAGGAATATGATTACCTTTCGTTGCTGATCTGGGTAGTTCAGAAGTCTGAAACTACCTGTTCCTCCATTATCTCGTATCATTTAACACAGTACCATGTGCTCCTGGTATCTTAGGTTTCCGAGAAGATTCCAAAGACCTGGAGTTCTACAAGTGGGAGGGCAATCTCTCCCAGCTGCTGCAGAACGTCCGCAACAAGCTTAACCAAGTCGCTTCGGTAAGTCCCTGGAACCAAACACAAGTACCAAAGCTTTTTAAACTGAACGGCAGATTCTCGAAGGAAAAACTAACTGTCAAATTATTTTCCATGTACTGGTTGGTTCCTTAGAGCTGGTCTCGGGAGGAGAAGGACCACTGCCTGGAGGAGACGGAGAAGTCGTTCTCTTACTCAGGAGGCCTCCTCCGCCATATATTCACCTGATCTATCATTGCCGGTTGATCCAGTCATAAACGCTGTAAATACATAGTCCTCTTGACTGTTAAAACTTTATTACTGGTGAGGGGGATCTCCTCCCCCAGGTACGGTTTACCTGCATTCAAGTTGCCCAGTGTCTTACTTGATTTCTGGTGTTTGGTGTTTCTGTGATGCAATCTGTATTCTGTAGGTCGTTTCATGACTAATAGAGTCGACCCCTTCCAATGTCGTCAATGGCAAGAGCTCTTCCAATCAACATGCCTAGCCTAGCGTATTCGTTTTGTAGTGTGCGTACGTGAGTGCTTAGTACAGTACCAAATATAAATACTTCTTTGTGTTTTCTGTATTTTATAGGTAGGTGCCCGTGCGATGCCACGGAACATAAATTGCGAACCTCCAATGGACTTCATTTGAGACAAGTGATGCCCAAGAAAATGGGGGTAAACTGACACAGCTATCACTTGCATTACTTGCCCTATGCGCGGAAGAATCTGACACAGCTATCACCCATGAAGATTTCCGGTTAACTTGTGGAACCGGACTTCATTTGAGACAAGACAACAATACCAGTGTTGAGCTTGCCACTCGGCCATGGCACACATGAGAACACGGGATGATCAAGTAAGAACTGAACAGAATGCACTAATACAAAACGCTGGCTTGCGTTCGCTTCCTTGCTCCATAGGAAGCATAGCTGATATACAAATCGAGAAGTTTTACATATAGACTTCCCAATATGTAAATGGAGAAGTTTTTATACAAATCGAGAAGTTATAAAAATCGAGAAGTTTTACCTAGGAAGCATAGCTCCACAGTAAGAACTGAACAGAATCCAGTTTTACACGAAAACACGAGAGCAGGACCTTTTTTACTCTATATGTAAAACTTCTCGATTTGTATATCAGCTATGCTTCCTGTGGAGCAAGGAAGCGAACGCAAGACAGCCTTTTGTATTAGTGCATTCTGTTCAGTTCTTACTTGATCATCCCGTGTTCTCGCGTGTGCCATGGCCGAGTGGCAAGCTCAACACTGGTATTGTTGTCTTGTCTCAAATGAAGTCCGGTTCCACAAGTTAACCGGAAATCTTCATGGGTGATAGCTGTGTCAGATTCTTCCGCGCATAGGGCAATTAATGCAAGTGATAGCTGTGTCAGTTTACCCCCATTTTCTTGGGCATCACTTGTCTCAAATAAAGTCCATTGGAGGTTTGCAATTTATGTTCCGTGGCATCGCACGGGCACCTACCTAGTTACTAATGATGCATTAATAATGACTTGTTTATTTTATTGTTTTTAAAAATATGTAGGATAGGTAATTACATGTAATATCTAAAAGTTAAAAGCATCATCTATTTAGAAACTAAGGTAGGTAGCAGCAGCCAAAAAAAAAAACTGAGGCGCTGCTGATCTTTCCGCAGTGATCTGCGCGTACCTGGAAGGGGATCTAGCGAGGATCTGGCTGTCGATCCTCGTGTTCGTGGGCAGCCAGCTCGTTCTGCCGCTGGTGTCCTCGCTAGAGAAGAACAGGCTCAGCTACGCTACTACCGGAATCGTGATGGTTGTCCCGACCACGTTCGTCGCAACTACGTCCCGAACTCGTCCTCCATGGCTACTGATGACATCGTGGTAAGTGCACACATTAACACGCGTGGCATGGCTTCCCACTCTTCGTTGACCTGACGCATTACTCAGGTGCCGTTCTCGTGGGCGAAGACCTCCATAAAGACGACGACAGGGTGAAAGAGGACTTGACTAAGCGCATATGGTCTTTGAGCATATAGACTAGTGGAATAGCCAGGAGATAAGTGACACTCCATCCCTGAAGGACTGGAGAATGATAATGATACCCAAATTTCAAGAACTGAGCTTCTAATGTTTCCAAAGTTTCTGTACGCTTACTAACCTGACAGATATACTAACGAGTGACTGTTGGTAAGCGTACAACAACATCGGAATTTGGTTAACCTGCTGACAGCTGTAGCGGGAATACACCAGACGTTCCCATAGAGTTGGAAAATGGCAAGCGCTTACAAAAGCAAACTATGCCATCTGAATGCCAACGCCATCATAAATAGCATGCATTGGATAGCAGCACAGCACAGCAACTGAGTAAACTACAACTTCAGTCACATTACTTTGACAATGTCAAACCGGGTTTCGTGAACTCTTCAAAACATCCCTAGTTGTACAACAGCGTAGAATAATAAAACCTAGAGTCTATGCATTTCCTCTCTCTCTCTCTCTCTACACAAACAAGGATATCTCTGGTGGTTGGACAAAGGAGAAGATGGCTTCCCCGAAGACCTCGTACAGAGACCCCAAGAGATGACCGGTGTCCTGGTCCTCCTTCCAGGCTTGCCTAAGCACTGCAGAAACTCTCTGCGCGAGATCACTGCCCTGATCCCTCCGGACCGCAGCTGATGGGATGCTCTCCACCGTCTGCCCAGAGGACGAGGCCTGCATCATGCCAGGGTTGCCTAACTGGTTGGGAAAGCCATCCATGGCACCTTGCATGTTTCCTCCCATGGAAGCTGAGGCCATGGAGTTGGCTGTTGCGTCCGTTGCCATCTTCTTCAGAGGTGGCTGAGTTGCAGAGAGATCTGTGCTAGATTTTCGCTTATCTGAAATTTGCAGCGCAACATAATCTTTACTTTCAAACTCGACTAATCCAACTGCTGACAGTAAGAACCACTTTGCACTTAATTGCCAGTCAACACGTGTCTAGTGGCATATATTCAACTGATACTGTGCTTATATTCAACACTCACTTGGGTTGTTGGTTAAGACCCTTTTGTTGCTCTGTAAAAGAGGCCGCATCGACGGAGAAAGCAAACCAGGAAATAGTTTCAACCGATCATACAAGCATTTGCCTGCAGCACACTAAAAAAATGCATTCCACTGGTAAGAAACTTGGCCTGGCATTAGTTGGTGAACCAAAATACGATAAATATTATATTGACTGAGAACTCTGAACTGACCAGCAAGGCACCATAAACACGCCAAGCTTCCTTCCTTTTCATCTCGTTTTTCTGCTTCTCAAGCTGCAGTTCCGGCTCCAGAAGTTGCATATATGTCACAAGGTTGGGCAAAAGAAGGAGTCTAATCTGGTAAGCAGAAAAAACAATCAGCCAGTGCATAGGACAGACCCAGTGTTGGCGGCTCCCACATAAGTGGGATCTGAGGAAGGAATAACTAATACAAAAAAAAAAGAGTTTCAAATGGGATCTACCGCGCTGGGCCCCAGTGCAGATATCCCTTGGACAGCACCATAATGTTGTGTCAGTGATTTGGCAGGATCAAGAAATGCATGGATCAATGTTTTAGTTAACCGATTTTGAAGGTTGTGATAGACATGACCAAACCTGAAACCATCATCTTCAGTTGGTCAACAATGTCATGAGAAAATTATTAAGGCAATTAGCCAAATACTACATACAGAAAATATCAATTAGCAAAGAGAGCTAGAGATCATCATTCAGAAAATACACACACTCCATGAGCAGAGCATGCAAAAGGCTATAAATCTATCAATTCCAAAAGAAAATGGATGCATGGAAACACATAAGGCAAGATCAAGTCATGACCCACCCAACAAATGCATGAAGATAGAACTGAAATAAATCTTCTGTCCACACACAGCATAGTGAAAATATCTATTTACCAGTTGGTCTCTAAAAGGAACACTATGTAGTCTACTCAGTAGCAAAGCCATGCAATGGTTTATTGGTATGTTTTCCACTAAGATGTAAGCTTCCATGAAACTTATCATGTCACATATGACATGATCCCGCAAAATAGGTAAAATCTTATATACGGAAGAAAGAGCATGAAATGGTGGTCAAACTATTATTGACTTGACCTTCATCTTAAACCTGTCGAAAAGATACCATATTAGCATAACTAAGATAAAGCACTTTTATGGGCACATAACTGTTCTTTAAGGTCATAATATGAGAATCAAGGAATTGAAATCACAAATGCAATTGAATTAAATTTTGATAATTATACAAAGATTTACTGACACCCTTCACATATCACTCACCTCTGACATACCAAGGCAACCAAATTGGCAGAGAAGTCCCTAAGTTCCCAGTGGTTATCTGAGAGCCTATGCCCTAGCCTTTTCGCAACAATGCAAGTGATCATTGATGGCATCAGCTGGTGCAACTACAGATCAAGACAAATGCTGCTAATTTAGTACTAATACGGCGAAAAGAATATATAAAATGGCAAAAAAATAAGTCGCGCACATGAACTATCAAAACCTTATGGTTTACTACTTACATAAGGTTCAATATGAATATGTGGATTACGGAGAAGACTTTGGACTACTCTCATTAGAGCAAGTAAAACAGGAAGATCACCCAAACTCCGGGTAACCTGAAATTCAAATGGATACACACTAAGTAATGTCATATAAAAAGAAACCCACCAAAAGCAAGAAAGCTACTGTACAACCTCGTCTGCAATGAAGTAGGAAAAGTAAGGAACTAAAGGATGAAGACCAGAATCTTTTGCCAAGCTCACTAAAGCTTCTTTAAAAAGGGACGTATCAGATCTACTCATAGTAAGTTCAGCTATTTTATCAAAGTACATCTGCAAAACCAAACAGTGAATAGACATATAAGTTTCTTGAAAATATATGCGTAATATACAATGCACGGTATCATAATCAAAGTACCTGTAGTTCTCTAGATAATACATGCTTAACAGGAAGCTTGACATCAGCTGGAAGTCCATCATCTTTCCCATGCTCAGACCTTTTATTTTCAGTTGGTGGTACAATTGCTGAAATAAAATGATAATTGGCACAACAAGTATTTTTCTCTCAATATTGGAGAAGAATGTGACTACATCTTGCTAAGGAGAAAAGTAATGACTATAAATCTCTGGACAAAAAGGGCAGACCGTCAATAGCAGGATTCTCCGGTATTGCAGGCTGTACCCCCTCAATCGCTAGCCAATGGGCTACAACTGATGTGTCCAGTGGGGCTTTAGGCAGAGGACAGTCAATAATCTGCATGACACGAACCAGGAAGAAACATTTCAAATGAATGGTTTTGAAATAAGTGGTACGAAAATTTAATAATCATTAATAATGCCACTACCTCTTTGAAGTCTACCTCCCGATCATCAAGATAGAAGAGATCCTTATGTCCAACAGCTCTCTTAAAACGTAATGGATCACCAGAGGCAAATCCATATACGGGCTGATTGAGAACCCATGGACCATGGTAATGAAACAGCAGGGTCAGTTCAAACAAAATAAAGTGTAGCAGAGGAGTTAGACACTTCAATATAAAAGTATGACAAAAATTGCATAAGGAAGGCAGTTTCACAAAAACAGAAGCTAATCAAACAGCTCTACATGCTGAGAAAATTCTAGTAAGAAAACTACATCTATGAACTGAGGAACCAATATTACAACTGTAGTAAAAACAAATATGTACCAGTAAAGCAAAACCATTTTTCCTAAAGATTTCTGAAATGAAATTTCAAGATTACAAATATATGGAAGCATCATTCAAAAACTACTTGTTCGATTGTTTACTGAACCAAATATGCAAGTGGAAGGTGTAAGTTGAATACCATTTACATACCATGAAGACACTTGTCGAAATCTAAAAGTGGATTGTAGTAATGTAGTTACACGCTTTTGAAGTTCTAAACATGATTCGGAAAAACAATACAACGAAAAAAGGATCTTAAATTTATTAGCTAACAATTCACAAGTGCATAGTAGACCTACAAACATATGTTGCAAGTATCCAAAAAAATAGCATAGAAAGGTAATTCACCTCAACATTCCTGAGGCCCAGGGCACTGTCAACATCATCCGCCGTCAGAACAGTCCGCTTTGCATGCCGCATACATTTAATGGATTCCTGAGGCAAAAACACATAAAATGGGATCATCAGAATGGCAATTGAGGTAGTAAAACTGCAAGGTTTCATGAAGACTTGCATGATTATAAGCTTAGCATAAATTAGCGCAAGTGGCAAAAAGGGAACAGACAGTATCCACAAAGAAGTGAATTATGAAAACACTAGATAATGAAATATCAGGCCATAGGACACTCTTCTGTTATCAAACCCCACTAGTACTTCGACAAAATTTTGAGATCCAACTAAGTTCTACATCCCTAAAGGGAAAGAATTGTATAGACTCAACAAATTAAGCAGCATAACTCGAATTACCAGTAGAAAGAAAATAAAAAAATGACTTCACCAGTTGTGCCAGTGGAAAAACAAACAACATCTCACTTGGCAAGTTCATCCCACCATGCAGCCCTCAAAATTCCATTCCACATCATAAACAAGCACACCCTAGAACTAAAGATACTGATTTCATACAGTTGCTCGGGAGACAGTGGCGGAGCTAGGGGCATTTGTTGGTGTCATCTGACACCGATGGATTTTGTAAAACCAATAGAGAAACATTATAATATACTGCTTTATAGTTACATGATCCTATACTCTAATGGCGATGAGACCGGTAACGTTCTTAGCTAGCTTCGCCCTTGTCGGGAGATGAATCCAAACAAATGGCATGTACTTGGTTGGGAAGATGGTGAGAATGCAAGCAATCTCGCTGAGAAGCTACGGAAAACAGGGGGCAATTCCAGCCCAGACTCTTAGTATCCCGGAAAATTAAATAATGCTGATCGCATAGAGTCATTAATTTGGCCGAAGCACACAGCCTGCACTTAGCTCAGATGTACAAAAAAAATTATCGCTTGAGCATCTCCAACAATGCCTCAAACTGGTGCCTCAAATTGAAATATGAGGCTCTACGCAGGAAAAACTACTCCGGCAGTGCCTCATTTTATAAAATTTGGTCAAAAAAATTATAGTGCACCCTCTCGAGTGCCTCAAATATACTACACCGTAGTGGACTGCCCTATAATCTAGATTTGAGGCTTTACTGTTGGAGCGGAATGTTTTGTTGGTACTCTAAATTCTATAAAATATACTTACTTTAAAATTTAGGGTATTTTTATAGGTCACGTTGTTGGAGATGCTCAAAGCATCTCCAACAATGCCTTAAATTGGTGTCTCAAATTGAAATGTGGGGCTCTACACAGGAAAAACTACTCTAACAGTGTCTCATTTTATAAAATTTAGTCAATAAATTATAAGACACCCTCTCAAGTGCCTCGGGTATACTACACCGTAATGAGTTGCCTTGTAATCTAGATTGAAGGTTTTACTATTGGAACAGAAAGTTTTATTGAAGCCCTAAATTCTATAAAATATACTCAATTTTAAATTAATTGACATTTTTATAGGTCGCTGGAGATGCTTAGCCAACCAAATTCACCGCCACTGCTACAATTCCAAGGACAACCCTAGGGCGACGGCACGGAAATCAACCCTCCCAATTCATGAAAAATAGCGCCGGAATCAAAAAGTAACCTAGGCAAGGGGGGCGAGGCCTGACCTGCATGATCTCGCGGAGGCGGTATTCGACGTCAGGGGCGAGCGCGACGGCGACATCGGCACCGAGGCTGGGGATGCCGACGCTCTGAGCGATGACCTCGATCGTCTCCTTGGGCACGATGCTCATTGCGCTCCTCTCGGCCCCTAATTCCCTTAACCCTAGTTTAGCTATCTCCCTCTCGATTCTTCTCCCCAAACAAAGGGTATGTTTGGGACTTCTCTAAACCACCACTTGGAATCTATGGCCTCCACCACAGCAATTTTTTATTAGAAACAAAGTGAGTACAAGCGTGGCGTTTGGGAGACCGCTTACAGGAGACGCTCCGCATCCACTACTCTTCTCCCGGATGTGTGTGTGTGGGTGGGGGGGGGGGGGGGGGGGGGGGGGGGGGGGGGGCGGAGGCGCGGGAGGCCGCAAGGAGGAGGAGGAGACGCTCGCGCACTGGCGACGACGAGGATACCGCGCTGGCGTCGGAAAGGAAGAAGAGCTCGCGCGGGCGCCGGAGACGAGCAAGCTGCAAGCGCGACAAGGCAAAGGTATACATGTCCAAACCGGTCGGGCCTAACGGGCAGCCCCAAGCACGGCGCGGGTTAGGCCCGACCCGTACACGGCACGGTATACGACGGGCTCGGGCCGGCCTGGCACGACACCCAGGCCGTGCTTGGGCCTGAGTCGGGGCACGTCGTGCTGAGCCCGAGCACGGCCCGTTTAAGCATTCGGCCCATTCTAGACCCGGCCTCACATCAAAATATCTATCCCCGTCTCCGACTCCCCGTTACCCACTGCCGCACATTCCAGTCTTCCACATTTCCGTCTCCTCTCTCGGTCGGCCCTCGCCTTCTCCGTCACACTCGCGGACTCGCCCTCTCTGGATCTCCTTTGTGGACGCTCCGGTGGCTCCGTGGATCCGTGCTTTGTGCTCGTCGGCCGTCGACCGTCGTGTTCCTCTTGCTCCGGTGAGCCGACATAGCCCCTGTCTGTAAGTTCGACTACTTCTCGGCTTCTCCTAACCCTAAACCTAAACTGGTGAGTGTTGGTCGTCGGTGACTTTTCGGTGCTCTTGCGATTTGTTCTTAGATCTCTTGTTTCCTCTCGCCCTCTCCGTCTCGCTTCTTCGCTTAGGGTTTGTGCCTCCCCGAATCTGTGCGACTGTGCGTGCCTCTCCGGCTCTCCGTCTCGCTTCTTTGTTCTGATCTGCTCTGCCTACACTCATCCAATCCTCCTTGACCTCAAACAACATCAGCTCTGCCCCTCTGGTTGCCCCTCGTCGACGACTCCGGTGCTCCGGCCACTCAGGTGAAGTTCTATTTTCCTAGATCTACTACCATTGTGCTCTTGATTTTGATATTTTGTATTTTATTTCTACGATTTGAAGGTCGTTGAGGAACCGGTGACGTCGTTGAGGAGACGATCAAGTATCCCTCCATCTCCATGGATCTTGATCCGGACGCCGAGGCGACGGAGCGTGAGCTTGAGGATCACAACGAGCGTTTGGATGAGTTGGCCTTGTTTGGGATTGGCACTGCCACTGGCAGCAATGTTGATCCCGTAGATGTTGATGCGGTGCCTGTGACTGCCTCCTCGAGCCCCACTGCCACTGGTGGTAGCACTGCCCATGACAACTGGCCGAGGAAGAGGCTAGCGACATCTAGGGTTTGGGCTGACTTCGAGGAAGTAACTGGGATCGACGACAAAGGTAAGAAGGTAAGGATCTCTGCTATTTGCAAACACTGCAAATGTACCTTGTCTGCTAAATCTTCATCTGGTACTGGACACTTACTTAGGCACCAAGAACATTGTAAAGCTAAAATTGAACATGACCGAGCAGGCATAGTTCAGTCAGTCCTTAAATTTAATCCTGATGGGTCTGTCCAACGTTGGGAGTATTCTACATTGGTTGCACGAACTGAAATGTGTCGATTGATAGCTAGAGAGGATCTGCCTTTATGTTTTGCTGAGTCTGATGCTTTCCATGAGTATATTACCCATGCGCATAACCCCAGATTTGTTAAGTCGTCTAGGCAAACAATTGCTAGAGATTTAATTAAACATTACAATGGTCGAATGGAGGGACTAATTGAAACTTTGAAGTCTTCAGTTTCATCTGTGGCACTAACTTCTGATATTTGGTCTGGTAAAGCCAAAGAAGATTATATTAGCGTTGTTGCCCATTATGTGAATTCTAATTGGGGTTTGGAAAAACGACTACTGGGTCTTAGGCCTATTGAGTCTGCACATACTGGTTCTAATATTGCTGAACATATTTCTATGGTAGTAGATGATTATGGAATAGTAAATAAAATGTTTGCAATTACCTTGGACAATGCTTCTTCAAACAAAACTACTATGTCTCTTCTTCAACCTATGTTTACTGGTTACCTTGACTTTGCCTGCAATGATATACTTGACTTAGATGATGGTGATGGTTTGAACTCTATATTTTTGCATCAAAGATGTGCTTGCCACATTATTAATCTTATTGTTAAATCTAGTTTGAAGCGCTTGAAACCTTATCTTAATGATTTTAGAACTGCTATTACTTTCTTGAATGCTTCTAATCAACGTATTGCTGCATACAAAATGGTTTGTTTGAGTCAGGGTTTTCGCCCTCGTAAATTTGGTGTTTACATGGATGTTAGATGGAATTCTACTTACTTGATGCTTAAGCATATTGTTCCATATAAAAGCACATTTTCTATCTTTATCCAAAGCAACCATCCACTCAGTTCAGATGGTTCTCCTTTGTTAACTGATAATCATTGGTACATTGCTGATAAGTTGTTGTCTTTTCTTGAATTGTTCTATGACTCAACTGTTGCACTGTCTGGCCTTTACTACCCTGCATCTCCATTAATGTTGCATCATATACTAAAAATTGGTAGACATCTAAATGCTTTTGAGAATGATCATCTGTTTAGAGAAGCTATTATTCCTATGAAAAACAAGTTTCTTAAATACTGGAGGGAAATCCCCATTCTTTATGCATTTGCTTTCATTTTGGACCCAAGAGCAAAGATGAGGGGGTTTCATAAACTTCTTCTTCGATTGTCTACTCTTACTGGTACTGATTACTCTAGATTTCCACATTCCACTCGATCTAAATTAACAAAGATATTTAAGTTGTATGAATGCAAGTATGGTGAAACACTCTTGCGTGGACAACATGTACCAACATCTGGAGGTGAATGTAAGGCAAAAGAGGCATGTGATGATATTTATGGTGATGATGATATTATGGGTGGGTCTGGTGCAAGAGGATCATGTAGTTCTGCTCCTGTTGCATCTACTGCAGCTTCCATCTCCGAGCTGTCTTCATACCTAGACAGCGATACTATCACCCAATTTGGTGCAGACTTCAATATTCTTAATTGGTGGCAGAGGCATAAACTCACTTATCCTATTCTTGCTCTCCTTGCTAAAGATGTTTTAACTGTTCCTGCTTCTACCATATCTTCAGAATCTACCTTTAGTCTTGCTGGCAGGGTGCTTGAGGAGCGACGACGACGACTTACAACATATATGGTTGAGGTCTTATCTTGTATTAAGGATTGGGAGCTGGCAGATAAGCATATGCAGAATACTGTAGAGAAGGAGACCAAGGAACTCGAATCAACCTTTGAGAACATGTACCTTGATGTTGAAGATAGTACAAACAAGAGGGAGAAAGACAAAGATGGGGAAACTGGTCCCTCAACTTAGGAGTTGGTTGGACTCTTCTTAGTTTACTTCTGTCTGCTATGTTTTACTTTTCTACTGATGTAATGAACTTAATGAACACTTAAACAATTAGGAGCTGGCTGTACTCTTTTCCTTCCTAGGGTTTTCTCAAGGTGTGAGTTTTTACCTAGGAAGGTTTTTAACGAGACAACATTGCACTAACAGCTCCAATATTATTCAACTTATCTTGCCTTCTGATTTTTGCTTGCTGGTACTGTGATCTTGATATCAGTCTATCAGATTATGTGTGTAAGACTGTAAGTGTAATTGCTGGCAGATTATGTGTGTAATTGTGAATTTGTGATCTTGTTACCAGATTATGTGTGCAAATGTAGTTGCTGTCATATTATGTATATTATGTGTGTAATTCTGATCTTCATATCAGATTATGTGTGTATGTCTAATTGTTGTCACATTATTTGTGTAATTGATTTTTACTGGTATCTGAGCTAATGGGTGGCACGACACATTTAAGCCCACCGGGCTGGAAGCCCGGCAGGACCCGTTTAGAGGGTCCCCGTGCCGTGCTTGGGCTCTAAGTCCGGCCCGTGGGCGGGCACGGCCCGGCTAGTTGCTGTCTGCGTGTCAGGCCAGCCCGGGCACTATTCGTGTCGGGCCTGACCGTGCCCGGGCCGGGTTAGCCCGGCACGCCCATTTGGACATGTATAGGCAAAGGGGCTGTGATGCGTACTGAGGACTTTTTTTTAACGCACGACGCGACCAGGCACGGGTGCGTTTGACTCATTTAATATTTAGTAGGTGAGTGACTATAAGTTGCAACGAGAACATATAAGGCATGTTTGGTGTGTGACGACGGGCGCCACGTCTAATCCGCGGCGGCTGAATCGGCCGCCACACCTACGGCGGCAAAACTGTGGCACGACGAGGCGGATTAGGCGTGCTACCAAACAGCCCTGTAATATCACAATAATTTATATAAAAAATGTTTCATAGTATATTTGTGATCCTGATCATACATAAATTTTGTTTTTTTAATCTAGCTGTTTCACCAACCATCAGTATCATGCAGGCTTCAATATATGCCACGATTTGCATTGGTCTCATCATTGAAGAGCACGTCTCACACCTGCCGGAAGAAGTTCTCCCGTACATCGTCATTCATTAGGCACGCACCACCATACGCGCTTGCTTAAACAAAAAAAGACAAGTGTGTGTGTTTGCGAAAATCATTAATACTCTTTAAGTTAGAAATAGATTCATGGCATGTAGATAGTTCACATGAAAGCATTTCATTTCTTTTAACTTCTAGAACAAGAGAATTTTGTGCATTAACAAATTTATCATGCTCTTCATATAAAAGATCCTCTTGTTTTTCTAACAATCTATTTTTCTCATTCAAGGCATCAATTAATTCATCGATCTTATCAATTTTAGTTCTATCTAAACCTTTGAATAAACTAGCATAGTCTACTTCATCATCACTAGACTCATCATCACTTGAAGAAGCATATGTAATAGCACTTCTAGTATTTACCTTCTTTTCCTTTGCCATGAGGCATGTGTGATGCTCGTTAGGGAAGAGAGACGATTTGTTGAAGGCCGAGGCAGCGAGTCCTTCGTTGTCGGAGTCGGACGATGAACAATCCGAGTCCCACTCCTTGCCAAGGTGTGCTTCGCCCTTAGCCTTCTTGTAGGTCTTCTTCTTTTCCCTCTTCTTTTCTTGATCCTGGTCACTATCATTATCGGGACAATTAGCAATAAAATGACCAACCTTACCACACTTGAAGCAGGAGCGCTTTACCTTCGTCTTGCTTTTGTTGGGATGCTCCTTGCGACCTTTGAGCGCCGTCTTGAAGCGCTTGATGATGAGGGCCATTTCATCCTCGTTTAGCCCGACCGCCTCAATTTGCGCCACCTTGCTAGGTAGCGTCTCCATGCTACTTGTTGCCTTGAGAGCAATGGCTTGAGGCTCATGGATTGGGCCATTTAGCGCCTCATCAACATATCTCGGCTCCTTGATCATCATTCGCCCGCTCACAAACTTCCCAAGTATTTCTTCGGGCGTCATCTTGATGTACCTAGGATTCTCACGAATAGAGTTAACAAGATGAGGATCAAGGACGGTGAAGGACCTTAGCATAAGTCGGACGACATCGTGGTCCGTCCATCGCATGCTTCCATAGCTCCTTATTTTGTTGACGAGGGTCTTGAGCCTATTGTACGTTTGGGTTGGCTCCTCTCCCCTGATCATCGTGAACCTTCCTAGTTCGCCTTCCACCAACTCCATCTTGGTGAGCATGGTGACGTCGTTCCCCTCATGCGAGATCTTGAGGGTGTCCCAGATCTGCTTGGCATTGTCCATGCCGCTCACCTTATTGTATTCTTCCCTGCACAAGGATGCTAAAAGAACAGTAGTAGCTTGTGCATTCTTTTGGATTTGTTCATTGATAAACATAGAATTATCCGAACTATCAAATTGCATTCCGTTTTCTACTATCTCCCATATACTTGGATGAAGAGAGAACAAATGACTACGCATTTTGTGACTCCAAAATCCGTAGTCCTCTCCATCAAAGTGAGGGGGTTTACCAAGTGGAATGGAAAGCAAATGAGCATTTGAATTATGCAGAATACGAGAATAATCAAAAGAAAAGTTCGAGTTGACCGTTTTCTTTTTCTCCTCGTATTCGTCGTCCTTTTGAGAAGAGGAAGATTCGTCGCTGTCGTAGTAGACAACCTTTCTGATGCGCCTCTTCTTCTTTCCGTCTTTCTTCTTTTGACTTGAGCCAGAGTCTTTGACTTTGTCGTCCCTTGGCTCGTTGAAGATGGACTCCTTCTCATTGTCGTTGACCACCATCCCCTTTCCCTTAGGATCCATCTCTTCAGGCGATTAGTCCCTTTCTTGAAGAGAACGACTCCGATACCAATTGAGAGCACCTAGAGGGGGGTGAATAGGTGATCCTGTAAAAACTTGAAACTTAAAGCCACAAACTTGATTAAGTGTTAGCACAATGAAATCAAGTGGCTAAAGAGAGCTCTTGTGAACCACAATTGACACACTGAGAACAAGCACAAGAGACACAGAGATTTATCCCGTGGTTCGACCAAGTACAACACTTGCCTAGTCCACGTTGTGGCGTCCCAATGGACGAGAGTTGCACTCAACTCCTTTCAAGTGATCCAATGATCAACTTGAATACCACGGTGTTCTTTTTCCTTTACTCTTTCCCGTTTGCGAGGAATCTCCACAACTTGGAGTCTCTCGCCCTTACAATAAGAATCAAGGTGAACGCACTAGAGTAAGGGAGGGAAGCAACACACTCAAATCCACAGAAAATACGCACACACACAGCCAAGAATTGAGCTCGAATGAGTATCACAAAGTTCACCACTAGAACGGAGCTCAAATCACTAAGAATGTCAAACGAGTGCGCAAAGTCGGAGTGAGAATGATCAAGAATGCTCAAAGTATGCTTGGTGTACTCCTCCATGCGCCTAGGGGTCCCTTTTATAGCCCCAAGGCAGCTAGGAGTCGTTGAGAGCATTACAGGAAGGCAATTCTTGCCTTCTGTCGACTGGTGCACCGGACAGTCCGGTGCAGATTTCTTTCCTGTTTTGGCGCAGCCGACCGTTGGCGATTTGGAGCCGTTGGCGCACCGGACACTGTCCGGTGCCCCCTTCAGACCGTTGGCCCGGCCACGCGTCACGCCCGGATTGCGCGACCGACCGTTGGCTCGGCCTACCGTTGGCTCACCGGATAGTCTGGTGCATCACCGGACAGTCCTGTGATTTATATCCGTGCGCCGCCGTCGAGACCCGAGAGCAGGCAGTTCACCAGACGCCAGCCTGGCGCACCGGACACTGTCCGGTGCACCACCGGACAGTCCGGTGCACCCAGACTGAGCAGAGTCTTGGCTGCTCGAGCCAAGTCTTTTCCATTTGTCTTTTCTCTAATTCTAGCACTTAGACAAGTATGTTAGCACACAAAAACCAATGTACTAAGTCTAGAATCATACCTTTGTATTGATTTGCACTTTGTCCACCATTTGGCATAGTTTAACACATAACCATTTGTGTTGGACACTTAATCACCAAAATACTTAGAAATGGCCCAAGGGCACATTTCCCTTTCACATACCTCATTCCTCGTGAAGTTGTTGAGCTCCTCTTGCATTGCCAACACCCAATCCGAGTCTCTTAGTGCATCCTCTACCCTGTATGGCTCAATAGAGGAAACAAAAGAGTAATGTTCACAGAAATGAGCGACTCGAGATCGAGTTGTTACCCCCTTATGAATGTCGCCGAGGATGGAGTTCACGGGGTGATCTCTTTGAATCGCTTGATGGACTCTTGGGTGTGGCGGTATCTAATCCTGTGCTTCTTGATCATCTTCCTTGTCTTGATCATTGTTATCTCCCCCTTGATCATTGTCCTCCTCTTTAGGTAGCTCATCCTCTTGATCTTCATTTTCGTCACCTTGAGCTTGATCCTCATCTTGGGTTGGTGGAGATGCTTGCATGAAGATGATGGTCGATCTTGTGCATTAGTGGGCTCTTCATATTCCTTAGGACACACATCCCCAACGGACATGTTCCTTAGTGCGACGCACGGAGCCTCTTCATCATCTAGCTCATCAAGATCAACTTGCCCTACTTGAGAGCCATTAGTCTCATCAAACACAATGTCACAAGAAACCTCAACTAACCCAGTGGATTTGTTGAAGACTATATATGCCCTTGTGTTTGAATCATATCCTAGTAAAAAGCCTTCTACAACCTTAGGAGCAAATTTAGATTTTCTACCTCTTTTAACAAGAATAAAACATTTGCTACCAAAGACTCTAAAATATGAAACATTGGGCTTTTTACCGGTGAGGAGTTCATAAGATGTTTTCTTGAGGATTCGGTGAAGGTAGAGCCGGTTGATGGAGTAGCATGCGGTGTTAATCGCCTCAGCCCAAAACCGGTCTAGAGTCTTGTACTCATCAAGCATGGTCCTTGCCATGTCCAATAGAGTTATATTCTTCCTCTCCACTACACCATTTTGCTGAGGTGTGTAGGGAAAAGAGAACTCGTGCTTGATTCCCTCCTCCTCAAGAAAGCCTTCAATTTGAGAGTTCTTGAACTCTGTCCTATTGTCGCTTCTTATCTTTTTGATTCTTAATCCGAACTCATTTTGAGCCCATCTCAAGAATCCCTTTAAGATCTCTTGGGTTTGTGATTTTTCCTGAAAAAAGAACACCAAAGTGAAGCGAGAATAATCATCCACAATTACAAGACAATACTTACTCCCGTCGATGCTTATGTAAGTGATCGGGCCGAATAAGTCCATGTGTAGTAGCTCAAGCGGCCTGTCGGTTGTCATGATGTTCTTATGTGGATGATGGGTACCAACTTGCTTCCCTGCTTGACATGCGCTACAAACCCTGTCTTTCTCAAAATGAACATTTGTTAGTCCCAAAATGTGTTCTCCCTTTAGAAGCTTGTGAAGATTCTTCATTCCAACATGGGCTAGTCGGCGATGCTAGAGCCAACCCATGTTAGTCTTAGCAATTAAGCAAGTGTTGAGTTCAGCTCTATTGAAATCAACTAAGTATAGCTGACCCTCGAACACTCCCTTAAATGCTACTGAATCATCACTTCTTCTAAAGACAGTAACACCTATATCTGTAAAGAGACAGTTGTAGCCCATATTGCATAATTGAGAAACAGAAAGCAAATTGTAGTCTAATGAATCTACAAGAAAAACATTGGAAATGAAATGGTCAGGTGATATAGCAATTTTACCAAGTCCTTTGACCAAACCTTGATTTGCATCCCCGAATGTGATAGCTCTTTGGGGATCTTCGTTTTTCTCGTAGGAGGAGACCATCCTTTTCTCCCCTGTCATGTGGTTTGTGCACCCGCTATCAATTATCCAACTTGAGCCCCTGGATGCATAAACCTACAAAACAAGTTTAGGCCTTGCTCTTAGGTACCCAAACAGTCTTGGGTCCTTTCACATTAGAAACAAGCACCTTGGGTACCCAAACACAAGTCTTTGATCCCTTGTGAATAAGACTCTGGCCCCACCAACAGGGTCGTATCCTCTCCTGAGGCGGGCCCGGGGGCCACTGTAGGTACCCTAAAATAGGGGTACCCTCTTCTAGAGCATGAAGACGCCGCACCCATGCGACGTCTCCAGGCCACGCGGAGGACGGTGCTTGACCCCACTGCATGGGCAGGCCAAAGGGCGCCACGTGGCAAGGAAAGACAACACATCCCAGTATGTATCGTGGGGTCCGGACCTCCACAGAAGGGCATCGGTGTGGCGGAACCACCCGAATTATTCCAGCTTAAGTGCCTAAGTCACGCCTTAGGGGCCGTAACACACTTAAATCGGAATAACCCGTCGGTCCCTCAGATCTAGTCTGATGGAGCCACTTAACCAGGATCAAATTCCACAATCTCACTCAAAGGTGAGTCACAGAAGAAATACAATAAAACAGGAAACCTCAAAATAAGTGCTGAGTTATTACATAGATCGGAGTTTTTGAGTAGCAAATAAGAGTTCACAAAATAAAATGCAGCGGATAATCGATGTCGTCGGTAATGAGGAAATGGGCAAGGCCTAGCCCACTACTCTTCGTGCTCCTCTCCTGCCGGAGCAACATCCCACTCGACCGTCCAACCCGGTGGCAGGGTGGTAGGCCAAGTCACACCATCAACCATTTCCTGAATGGTACCTGCAAAAATTATGCCACAAGCAAGGCTGAGTATACTAATACTCAGCTAGACTTAACTGGTGTGAGGAGTCTACTCCTCTACCTCTAGACTATGCAACTGTTTGGCTGAGGGGTTTGGTTTGCCAAAAGCACTAGCTGTTTCTAAAATCAATTTTTAGCTTTTCAAATTCTATCGTCATTAACTTAGCTAGATTTGCTCCTTCTAAGCATCCATGGTTACAAGCATTTAGTTCAATCAACAAATTATCTCATGTAACCTCATTTCACTTCTTACTCGATGCAGTACAAGGGGTCAAGCAGTCTCATTAGCTGCGAGAAGCAGACGATTCGAATTGAGTTTTAACCTTGCAAGGTAAACCTAAACACACGGCATGTCAAGGGTACTCCGACGCCACACATGACAACCGTCCCCATCGATTCCCCGTTCGCGTTCAGGCCTCACCGCCTTGGCATACAATGCTTCACTGACCCCGGCTGCCGCCGTGCAGTGACCGCACTTGTACCCACCATAGCTAGCATGGGAGACCCAGTCTCAGGTCGCATGAGGGATAAAAGTCCACGCTCGGCTTCACTCAGGTACTAGGTTTACCGGTTACCATTTTTCCCGGCATGTGCTTAGTACGTTCAAAAGCTTGACTCAGGTATCCACACATTAATCCTTAATTCCTTTTTCCCGTCTCATGGACAAGGCATCCTCCCTGGATCCAAGTCCATAGACCAACATAGATCCCATTATCAAGATGAATACAATCAATTCCTGACCTCGCGCGAGTGCTAGAAAAATCACTCGACTTCTACCGAGATCCTGATTAGCAAGCAGCTACTCGACCTAGCATACTAGTATTCATCTCAAAAAGGAATCCTAAGTTCATGCAACTAGGGGTTTCAAGCAACTCCTACACTTAAGTGCACATTACAATTCTACAAGCATTAAGTGTAGTAAAGTAGCATATAATAATACGGTTATGCATATAAACCGGGGCTTGCCTTCAATTGCTGGGGCTGCGTGGAGATCCTCAATAGCAGCCTCGGAAGCTTGCTCTTGGTTCTCCTCTTGGACAGATCCTTGCTCGGGGATGAGCACGTACTCTCCGTCGGCAAGATTACAATCTAATGAATGCAATGCGTAAGATATATGCATGATATGATATGTGCTTTTAGAAATTACAACTTTTGACGGTGTATGATCTACTTGAGTTAGACAAGGTTAACTTTACTTATGTAAGACCCTTGGGTGGTATACTTGGTAAATTGGGTCAAACTTTAGGTAAGGTAAGTGGTAGGTTTATTTTTGGGGTTCCACTGAATTCCTTTTAAGCCTTAGTGAGAATTGATAAGTACTCAAGTTAGACTTATTGGGGTGAGGTTTATTTCTTCTTTCCTTTTCTTTTATTCTCTTTAATGTTTTGGAGTGGGTTTGAACTACAAATTGCTTAAATAAAATTCCAAAAAATCTGAAAAAATTACAATGGCTTGGTACTGGTGTATAATTCTTTGTCTCAAAATTTGGGGGTCAGAAGGTGAATAGTTTTCTCTGGAAAAAATTACCAAATTTTAGGGCAGAAGGGGTGCTTTGAACTACAATTATTATTTAACAGTGGGTAATTCTCTAAAACTTATTTTTGCTGGCTTTTAGGTGCTATAAAATGACTTGATACCAATTTCTAGCCATTAATACCTTTTAGTTATTTTACTATGGTTTTCTCAAGTTTCTAGCCAAAGAGGTGCTTTCTACTACCACTATATTTGAAAAATATCAAACAACAGAGCTCTTATTTTTCTTAGCTTTTGTTTTGCGCAAGAGCAATCATTCTTAAGTTTGGCATCTTTTTGCTTAAGGGAAGGGGTGGTATGCATTATTTGGATTAAGTGGCCTTTCTCATAAATTATTAGCAATAGGCATGATTTTGCTCCTTTTTCATGGGTTTGCATTTTTCTCTGGTGGTTTATCTCATTATGGACTTAGCAAATTTTTGGTTGCCCATTATTGCATCATTAGAGGTTATTCATGATTTATTTGGAAAATGTCTCATTATCATTTTATATTTATTTTCCTTACTTAAAATGTTGGGCTGAGGTGTTCATTATTTTTGCAATGGGGCTCTGGTGGTTATAAGTCCACTTAATTTTTATTATCAATTTTGGGTCTAGTTTTGTAATTCTAATAATTGATTTTCAGTTCAAATAGTGCTAAATAAGACATTTTATTTTAAAACTGATCTGGACTAAAAGTCTCTTTATTTTTCCTAGGTTCTTTGTTACTTAAGCAAACTAGGAAAAATAATTCCACTCACTGTTCATTAATTTCTAATGTCTTTCTGATTTTTCCTAAGTTTTGAGCAAAATAGCTTTAAATGAATATCTACACTATATTATTCAATACTGGGGTTCCTACTACTTTTAAACAGTGCTTCAGTGAGGTTTGAATATCTACAAATTTTCTTAGGTTCAGCACAGAAGTAAAACTAATTTTCCTTAATTAAACAAGGTTTGGCCAGTTTCTGTTTTTAATTTTAAACTCTAAAATTCAGAACAGAAAGCATAGGGTTTATCATTTTTAAATGATAGTTCATAATATTTAGGATCTAGCAAAATTAGTTTGACAACTTTTGATTAAGAATTCATCAAGTTATGGATTTTCTAAGTTCTCTGGTTATTTAAAAAGATTAACAGAATTGATTAAATGGAAAACTACTTTGCATTGGGGTCCCTGGCGGGTGTTTTAAGTTTTCTTCACGGATCAGTCCCTGGGCTACTATTCAAATGAGTCACTGACGTTACAGAAAACCCCTCGGGTTCTTCTAATCCTAACCCGAGGTCCTTCTCCTAACTTAAACAGTTACCGCGGCGGAAGAAAGGGCGGAGGGGCTTACCGGCGGCGAGATTGCTCCAGTGAGGTGGTCGAGGACGTAGGGGAGGTCTCGGGGATCTCAGCGATGTGCGGGTCGCCGTCGGGGATGGTCGGAGTCGGCCGGTCCACGTGCGCAGGCGGGGATGCTCGTCGACGGCGAGGAGTCCGGCCTGCTCACGGCGTGATAGTTCAATTGAATGGGTCAGAGAGCTTCACCAGGGAACAAGTAAGGGGTGTGCGCGAGGAATTGAAGAATGGCTCACCGGAGAGCTTGGTCCACGCGCGCAGGCGGGCGAACGAAGTCCGGTGAAGTCGATCTCAGGCTTCCGGTGAAGTCCTGCCAGGTCCGAGGGCTTGAAAAGCTTCACGGGCCACTGGCGGAGCTAGCCGAAGCACTGGCTCGACTTGGGGGTGGTTGGAGTGGGCTGGCCACGGTGGCCGAAGCTCTGGCGGCAATGGCGGGCGGAAAAGAGCTCGCCGGAGCTAAGGAGGGGTGGCTGGCCGGTGATGGTGAGCGCGGGGTGAAGTGAGGCGCGCCCGGGGAGGCTTTATAGGCGCGGGCGAGCACGGCCGAGGGCGAGGCTTCTGACAAGCGCTCGGGGCGTGCGCGGCGAACGCCAGTGCGCGCTCTGGTGCCTGGCACAGCGTTGAGCACGAGGCAGCGCAGAGAGAGGTCGAGTTCAAGCGCGGATTGGCCCCAAATCTTTGAGATTATGGCCATGATCCCGTTGAGAGATCTCTTCCTCTCAGGTCCCTTTGTCGTTTGTGTGTGGAGGCTAGAAGGTTTTGCTGACTGGGTTAAGAGATAGAGAGGGGAGAAATCCTGTTTGTCTCACTGCCACACACAGGGAGAAGATCTCTGGTTTGACGTGTCCAAGGCATGCGTCCCAATGCCATCTCCTGGCACACGACAGAGGGGTTAGTTAGGCACATTTTTGTTAATGGGGCCATTAGGATTCGAGTTAGGGATCAAGGTGAACATGCTTGATCTTTGGCTCAAGGTCTGAAATTCAGAATTCTGAAATTCAGAATTCCCCATTAAGTCCCCACATGAGAAGCTTGATTTGGGGTTTTGTTTGAGTTATTTTGGCCAAGCTTTCTCAACCTTTCTTGTTGCTTATTAAATATACTTCAATGTTTATAATTGGCTTAAGCCATGATTTTTAATTTTTCATATCCCTTTCCCTATTTTCTTTAATTTTGCTCATGGGGCTCACTTAGGGTTTTTATTAGGGTTGCAACATTATTACCTTTTTGAAGGACCCATTTGTTTTGATCATGATACTTTTAAGTATATGCTTGGTGGATTCTTTACTCTTAAGTCAATTGATGTTCATGCTTAATTTGGTTCACATAAAATGATGGTTCTTGGTTTGGCATTTTGAGAGAAACCCTAGGTGACACTGGGGTGTCACAACCGGACCCCTATACGTATAAGTCTAGAGCCTCCGAGTAAGGTCCGAACCTCAGCAAGGTCCCAGAACGAGGAGTACCCTGGCGTGAGTAGGGGTCCGGGGCTGACACGTGTCCAGGACTTGCCCTTCACTTCCCGCTCAGGCGGAGACCCGCTACTTATGACCCATGACATAAGCCATCGGGCCGAGCCTAACGTAAAGCCGTGCAGCCCCTCCATTTATTGAGGAGAGGACGCGCCGCCTGCCACTGCGCTGACTGGCGACGTGCCCTCTCGGCATTTAATGCGTCCCATCCCATCCGCTGGCAGGCGGCGTCAAGGTCATCCAGTAGGCGGCGCGCCTGCTGGGTCTGCTGGCGAACAGTGTGCTCGTGCCAAGAAGCGCACTATGTTATCCCTTCTACAAGAAGCTTCCCCTGCACGCCGAAGATACACAGATCTTGGACGACAGGACACAAGGGGATTGCCCCGACAGCAAATATTTATAGTCCCAAGTGTTATATTCTCTATGTCCCTGGGCCCACATGTCAGGGCTCAGTGGCTTTGTGCATGCCCCCCTTCAGCTATAAAAGGGGAGGCATGTGACGTTACAAGACAGATCCAGACTCAGACTCACAATACATTACACAGTGGAGTAGGGTGTTACGCCCCGGCGGCCCGAACCACTCTAAACCCTCATGTGCTCTCATGTGTTCATCCACCAACCTCATAACAAGCAAGACGCTTAGGCCCCTCCTCATTTTTAGGAATTAGGGCGGGTGCAATCCGCCACCCGGCTAGAGAGATTTACCCTCCGACATTTGGCGCGCCAGGTAGGGGCATAGGCTTGAAGTTTTTGCTTGTTCCCTCGCTCAGCATGATGGTGCGAATCAACGAGCACCGCGCCGAAACTTCGAAAGATTTGGCGATGGAGCAAGAAGTTGCGTCCTCTGCGCCGCGAGTACCCGACCGCCCTGAGTCTGGGGCTGCTGCTGTACACGCCGTGCAACAGCACACGCCTGCGCAAGTGTCCCGGACTCCGTCGAGGGCAACACCTACGACATTATCTGCCGCCAGGGAGTTGCTACGCCACCCCCTAGCTCCACGGCTTCACTAGGGGCCATGAAGCAGTGGCGTGATGACGTTGACCGGCTACTCGATATGGCGCATTCTACCTCGACCAGATCCAGGCCCCGATCATCCCGGCGCCAACATGAAGCCACGGTGTCTGTGCGCTCGCCTTCTGTAAGGGGTGCACAGACTGATGACCTCCGGGCAGAGCTCAACCGTAGGCGTATGGGAGAGGACGCCCGGATCTCCCTGGAAAGGGCGCGCGAGCGCCACCAAAACATCGAGGGCCGCAACCTCGATCAGGACTTTGCTGCGGCAACACCACAGACACCAATGGGCACCCGGTCCCAAACGGGTGTCCCCTTGGCCGGCGTGGGCTGCGCCGCCCTCGCGGACCATCTTCGCGCGGCATCATGGCCGCCCAAGTTCCGGCCGCACCTGCCGGAAAAATACGATGGGACATCAAACCCGTCGAAGTTCCTGCAGGTGTACGTCACCGCCATCACGGTAGCAGGTGGAAACACCGCTGTGATGGCAACGTATTTTCTGGTCGCCTTGTCTGGACCTGCCCGGACTTGGCTCATGAACCTCGCCCCAGGATCCATCTACACCTGGGAAGAGCTCTGTGCGTGGTTCGTCGCGAACTTCGCCAGCGCTTACCAACAACATGGTGTGGAGGCCCACCTCCATGCGGTGAGGCAGGAGCCAGGGGAGACTCTCTGGAAGTTCATCTCACACTTCACCAAGGTGCGAGGTACTATACCTCGTATCTCTGATGCCTCCATCATCACGACCTTCCGACAGGGGGTACGTGACAAGAAAATGCTGGAGAAGTTGGCCACACATGACATGGAAACTGTCCCCACGCTACTTGCTCTGGCTAACAAGTGCGCCAGAGCCGCCAAGGGCCATGCATGGCACTCGGCCCCACAAACCGGGGCTGCCCAGTCGGGCGGCTCGAGTGCCGCCCCCTAGGACGAGAAGAAGAAAAAGAAGAAGGATCGCGACTACCAGAAGCCGCGATCCACCGCTCTGGTCGTTGCAGCTACGACCGGGGGCCAGGGCGACCACAACAAACACCCACGGCCGCAAAGGGGTTGCGGCGGCTCGTGTCCTGTACACCCAACGGTCGCCACAGCGCCGTGGAGTGCCGCGAGATCATTGATCTCGCGAGACGCGTCAGCGAACGCATCAGCGAGCGGCGTGAGCAGTTTTCCAAGGATGGCTCCCCACCTCGTCGTCGCCCTGGCAAGGAAAAGGTCGACGACGGCAAGGTAGCCGCAGCTGAGCGAGACCTCGGATACCAGTCACCCGAGGGGGGCCTAAAGGACGTCTTCACTAGAGACTCCCACTCCAATGGCGACTAGACGAACCACCGGCGGGAACCATGTCCCCCGGCCTACGGAGCTGAAGCCTGCCTTCCTCCGAAAACCATTCTGGGTCCCCCACGGGTCCAAACTTCTGACAAGTTTATCCAGGAGTGACCAAGGCCAAGGATGGGGGCTCCTTCGTCAAATGCGGATGGAAACCCGGGGTCGGGACCTAATCTTACAGAAGTACCAAACCAAATCAGGGCTCCGCAACACTCCCCAGCTGGGAAGGACCCTTCAAGGTAACGGGAATACTCTGACCCGAGGGCGACTGTCTAGCTACGACTGAAGGAGTACCTCCCCCGGTGCTGGAACATCTCTGTAAGTTCTATCTATAAAGCAGGTCTGAGGGGTCGAGTTGTTTCCCTTTTGTAACAAGGTAGCGCATACGTGTACGCCAACCCGGTGGGGTCTGTCCCCATAAACCCGGCCTGTTGGTCCGCACACATGCATGATAAGTTGTAAAGGAAAACTACCCTCTCAGATGCGCCTCTATGATAGTACTGTCCTACTGCTCCATGGTCTTACCTTGCAGTCTTCTGGATGTTATTTTACCTAACCCACCCAAGCAGTTCTCGTTCCATCAAACATAATGACATCCAAATTGGACAGCCAGGCTTGCAGGTTAGGACCTCTTCGCGAAAGCAGGAGGGCCCGATAGCCTGGGGGCCGGTTCTAAAGAATGGGAACCCGTTCCATGGGGTGGTCCGGAGCCTGTGTGGCCACTTAGCCTGGTCCCGTACCCAAAAGCCTGCACACTCCACCGCCCCGTGACGGGTACCCTAGTACTTAGAACTATAAGTCTTGCGGGTCCGACATCCTGGGGCCCGGAACTAGAGAAGAGACACTTGTCTCCTGGAGTGGCCCAGAGCCGTGTAGTCGCTCAGCCAGGTCCCGTAACGTGGGCCTGCATGCTCCACCACTCTATGGCAGGTGTCCTAGTACCTAGAACCACCATCCAGGGAGTCCGGACGCACAACTTGGCTCCCCCAGACTAGACCCTGCAAGTCCCGACCACGTATCAAAGGATGGCTAGTGTCAGATGATGGGCCCTACAGGTGTATTACTAACGCTCCTTGGCTAAAAGCTGTGTATAGATCTAGGTCTCGGAGAGGCTCCCTCTCGAGAATTGTTGAACACGCTGGTATCCAACCTCGACACATCAAGCCTGCATCCCAAGCGGGGGACCAGGTACCAGGGGTGTTGGCGTTTCGAGACCGGGGGGTCCCTGGACCGACGAGTGAAATGTCGCCGCGTGCCCCAGCCCAGATGGGTCGGCGCGAGACGGAGCGCGAAGGGGGGAAAAGGCAGCCGGAGAGAGAGGGAGGTGGAAGTCCCGCAGCCTTCGTGTTTGTCCCGCGCCCAGGTCGGGTGCGCTTGCAGTAGGGGGTTACAAGCGTCCACGCGGGAGAGGGAGCGAGCGGCCTCACGCGAGCGCCTGTCCCGTCCTCTTCCCCGCGCGGCCAACCCTCTGTAAGAGGGCCCTGGTCCTTCCTTTTATAGGCGTAAGGAGAGGACCCAGGTGTACAATGGGGGGTGTAGCAGAGTGCTAACGTGTCTAGCGGAGGAGAGCTAGCGCTTTAAGTACATGCCATCGTGGCAGCCGGAGAGGTTTTGGCACCCGGTTCGTGTGATGTCGTGGCTGTCGGAGGAGCGCTGGAGCCTGGCGGAAGGACAGCTGTCGGGGCTATTGAGTCCTTGCTGACGTCCTCTTGCTTCCGTAAGGGGGCTGAGAGCCGCCATCGTCATAGAGCGTGCGGGGTGCCATCATTACTTGTCTGGCGGAGCGAGCCAGATGGGACGCCGGTCTTGTTCCCCGTAGCCTGAGTTAGCTTGGGGTAGGGTAATGATGGCGCCTCCTGTTGACGTGGTCGGTTCGTGCCCTAGGTTGGGCGATGTGGAGGCTCCTCCGAGGTCGAGTCTGTCTTCCGTGGCCGAGGTCGAGTCCGAGCCCCTAGGACGGGCGAGGCGGAGACCGCCGGCTGAAGCCAGGGCTGAGTCCGAGCCCTGGGGTCGGGCGAAGCGAAGTTCGTTGTCTTCCGGGGCTGAGCCCGAGTCCGAGCCCTGGGGTCGGGCGTATCGGAGTTCGCCGTCTTCCGGGGCTGAGCCCAAGTCCGAGCCCTGGGGTCGGGCGGAGCGGAGTTCGCCGTCTTCCGGGGCTGAGCCCGAGTCTGAGCCCTGGGTCGGGCGGAGCGGAGTTTCCTATGGTGCCTAAGGCCGGGCCTGACTGCCTGTCAGCCTCACTCTGTCGAGTGGCACAGCAGTCAGAGCGGCGCAGGCGGCGCTGTCCTTCTGTCAGGCCTGTCAGTGGAGCGGCGAAGTGACTGCGGTCACTTCAGCTCTGTCGACTGGAGGACGTGCGTCAGGATAAAGGTGTCAGGCCGCCTTTGCATTAAATGCCCATGCGATTTGGTCGGTTGGCGTGGCGATTTGGCCAGGGTTGCTTCTTGGCGAAGACTGGGCCTCGGGCGAGCCGGGAGTTTGTTCGTCGCTGGAGGGGGGCCTCGGGCGAGACGGAGATCCTACGGGGTCGGCTGCCCTTGCCCGAGGCTGGGCTCGGGCGAGGCATGATCGAGTCCCTCGAATGGACCGATCCTGGCTTAGTCGCACCCATCAGGCCTGTCACACCCGGTTTTAGAAGGCAAACCGAATGCGAACCATGTACGTGCCAGGATCAGTTATTCACGTACACAGCAGTTACATAATATGGACATCATCACACAGTGCTCAAATAGTATTAAGAAGGGAAATAGTCGATTACATCATACGTCTGAGACGTCCATATAGTCCTTACAATAAATCAAAGTGCGGAAAAGAAACGTAGATAACTGCGGCCTTCACAGGCAGCCGACTGAGGGTTGCCGCTAACCCACACCTAGAACTCGTCGTAATCTTGGAACTCCTGGAAGTCTCCTTCCACAGCTTCATCTTCGCCTGAGCAGTGGTTGTAATGCTGACAACCTGGGGATGGGGGGGTTTGGTGTGTAGAGCAAGGGTGAGTACACATCAACATACTCAGCAAGTATCCTGTTTGGCTGTAGTGGACTAGCTTTATGTGGGGATAAGTCAAGCAGTTGCTTTTAGTTGGTCAGATTATTACTTACTAGTAGAAAGCCAAGTTTTAGCATTAACCCAAGTTATTAACCCAAACGTACTCCTTTCCAAACGGAAAGAGTACCACTTACCAGCACCATAATCATAATCAAAACCATCAATCTCATATCCACCTGTACCAAAGTATCTCTGATCAAGTATCACTAATCACTGGAGCTCCCTTGGACGCTCATAACCGTGAGCACGGCTGATATATCAGTTTTTCAAACACTCTGCAGAGGTTGTGCACTTTACCCACAAGCCGTGATTCCCATTCTGCCCGGAGATCATGACTCTCCATTGATCACTACCAAGGTGACCCAGCAGGGCATCACTACGTAGCCTTTACAAAGATTCCCCGGGGCTGTAGCCACCCGTTAGGTTTCCTAAATGCACCGCACTCCTCCCCAAGGGGCGAACCCAAACTTGGCAGAGCGAGCCGCATACACCGAGCCCCATTGACGGCACGACGGCTAAGTGAACTACACCCCGGATCCTCTAATTATTCAGCTAAGGGCACCCCATTCTACCCTCATGGTTGCACTGTTTTCCCGGGCGGTCATCCATAGAACAGGTCCTTACGGAGAGGCACTCGAGAAACCGCTCGAGCCCCCTTGATGACCACAAGTACAACATCATAATAAGAGAAGGGAAAACAGCGTATCATAGATAATCTCATCATGTTCATTGATTATAGTTGAGCAATAGCATAAAGCTAAACAGTAATAATCCAACCCAGATAGGTAAACAAGGACATGAATAACAAAAGCTAGTCAATCCTTAGGCATAAATGTGTAAAGCGGGAGGTGAATTAAATAATGAATAGGACATAGATAGGTCAAGGGACACTTGCCTCCACCAACCGACTGCTGCTCAGGGGCTTCTCCTGCGAGCTCCTCGGGCTCTTCGACCGGATCGTTCTCTATGCGATTGCAAGCATACATACATTCATCCATTCAAATTGGGAAACAAACAGTACATCATACAAGGGAACAAATAAGGTGAATATGCATCAGGTATGACATTCGATATCGCACTCATTATGGTTAGAAAGAAACGGGAAAAGGTCTCGCGGGGGGGGGGGGGGGGGGGTTAAAGCTTATGCACTAATGATTAGTTACAATTGGTTCTAACAAAAGAATTCAGTTATATGCACTAATGGAAACCTAGTCGTTTTTAGTTGATCAACATTGGACTGGATAAACAATTAATTGTATGAATATCTAGCATAACGAAATTCTAAATTAAGTTTCCTATTTCAATAATATGAACAATGATTAGCCTACCTAAAATAAAATAAGTAACAGTAATGAAAGAAAATAAAATAAAAAAAATAAAGAAAAAGGGGGGTGGTTGAACCGGCCAGGGGGCGGCTGGGCAGGGGCGGCCGAACCGGCGGGGGGCGCGGGGCAGGGGGCGGCCGAGCCGGCCAGGGGGGCGGCCGAGCTGGCGCGCAGGGGCGGCCGAGCCGGCCGGGGGCGGGGCAGGGCGCGCAGGGGCGGCGGCGGCCGAGCCGGCCAGGGGCGGCCGAGCTGGGCGGCGGGCGGTTGGGCCGGGGCAGGGGCGGCGGCGGCCGAACCGGGTGGGGGGAGAGGAGGGGAGATGGGGAAGGGAGGAGAGGGGGAGGGGGACCTCACCGGGGACGGGGACGGGCGGCCGAGCGGCGGGGGCGGCCGAGCTGCAGGGGGCGGCGCTAGGGCAAGGGGCGGCGCTAGGGCAGGGGGCGGCGGTTGGGGTGGGAAAGAGAGAATGAGGGAGAGGGAGAGGGATTTTGGGGAAATTGGGGAAAAAGGGAGGGGCGGTTGGGCCAATGGGCCCAAAGGGGCGCGCGCGGGGGGCGGCTGGGCCGGCCAGGGGCGGCCCACGGCGCGGGAGAGAGAAAAAGGGAGGGGAGAGAGAAAGAAAAAGAAAAGAAAGGAAAGGGTTTTTCTCCTTTTCGAAATCCGATCTTCCTAGATGAATGCACTTACATTTCTAAGCAATCAAAGAATGCATGGTTCGGCATGGTGCATCAAACAACATAAAGTAATTTAGGGTTTTTCTGTACACGGGAAAATCCAAGCCAAACCCCGCTATAACTTTGGAAAAGGTCAAGGTTTAGCGAGAGAACGAGAAAAGAAAAGGGTAACGCCTGAATTTGGTGAGAGAAAAGAAGAAAAAAATTCTACCCCCAAATTCAGGGCGTTACAAACCTATCCCCCTTAAAAGAATCTCGCCCTCGAGATTCAGGACTGGCTAGCAAAGAGCTCAGGGTATTTAGCCATCAGATCATCTTCACGCTCCCAGGTTGCTTCTTCCTCAGAGTGGTGATTCCATCTGACTTTGCACATTCTGATGGTCTTCCTTCGGGTGACTCTGTCTGCAACCTCAAGGATTTGCACTGGCTTCTCAACGTAGGTCAAGTCCTCCTGGACTTCAAGACCTTCCACTGGCAACTGCTCTTCTGGCACACGCAAGCACTTCTTCAACTGAGACACATGAAAGACATCATGCACAGCAGACAGATTCTCTGGCAGACTGAGCTGATAGGCCACTTCTCCACGTCTTGCAAGGATCTGATACGGACCAATGTAGCGGGGTGCTAGCTTGCCTTTCACTCCGAATCTTCTGACTCCTCTGATCGGTGACACTTTCAGATAGACAAAGTCTCCGACTTCGAAACTCAGCTCTCTTCTTCGCTTTGAGAATAAACCAGAATGTCATCAATGAATACCACCACAAAATTATCAAGGTAATCCATGAATACACTGTTCATCAAGTTCATGAAGAACGCTGGCGCATTGGTCAAACCAAAAGACATCACTGTGAACTCATACAAACCATACTTGGAAATGAATGCCGTCTTCGAAATGTCCGAAGGTCGGATCCTGAGCTGATGATAACCTGACCTCAGATCAATCTTGGAGAACACACTGGCTCCTCTCAACTGGTCGAACAGATCTTCTATTCTGGGCAAAGGGTACTTGTTCTTGATCGTGACCTCATTCAAAGCTCGATAATCGATACACATCCTCTTCGTGCCATCTTTCTTTTCCACAAATAGGACAGGGGCGGCCCAAGGCGAGGTGCTTGGCCGAATGTAACCTTTCTCTGACAGCTCATCAATTTGCTTCTTAAGTTCATCCAACTCTGGTCCAGATATTCTGTAAGCTCTCTTGAAGATAGGGGCGGTTCCAGGAAGAAACTCTATAGCAAACTCAACTTTCCGCTCTGGTGGCATACCCGGTAAGTCCTTTGGAAACACATCTGGGAACTCGGACACAACCTTGATGCTCTCAATTGGGTCTGCTCCACTGCTATCAACAGCTAGCTGATAACAACCTCTTTTCTTTGGCTCAGGCGGGACTAACTCAGTCACCACTTCCTCTCCTAGTGGGGACACCAACTTGATGGTACTTTTATCACAACTGATAATTGCCTGGTACTTATCTAGCCAATTCATCCCTAGGATGACATCTATTCCCTGAGTACCCATTACTATAAGGTTGGCGGGAAACGCTATCCCCCTTATTTCCACACTTATATTCAAACAAATGCTATCGGCTCGAATTCTACCACCGGCTGAGTCAATTTGAATGGGGGTTGACATGGTAGTAATTGGAAGATTATGTGCTTCTACCCATGATGCAGTAATGAAAGAATGTGTTGCTCCAGTATCAAATAACACCTCTGCAATATGGGAGTCGACTGGGAACATACCTACTATCATGCCGGGGGTCTCCTGAACTGCTTCAGCCTCCAAGTGGTTCAGCCTTCCATGATTATAGCGCGGCTGAGAGCGATTGCCTGCTCCAGGCTGAGGCACATTCTGCTTTGCTGGGGCACTGGGGCCCTGACTGCTGCTGGGCTGCCTTCTTCGGACATTGCATCACCCAGTGGCCTTGCTCTCCACAGTGGAAACATGCTCTGTTTCCAACCTGAGCTGGTGCTGCCTGACTGCTCTGCTGGTTCGCTGGGGCAGGAAAGCGAGGTGCCTGCTGATTCTGCCTTTGAAACTGACCTCCTGACTGATTGCTCTGACGGTTCTGGTACTGGTGCTGAGGATACTGCCTTTGGAACTGCTGATGCTGCTGAGGTGAACGCTGGTTCTGCCTGAACTGCTGAGGTTGATTGCCTGAGAAACGAGGACGATTGCTGCTTCCAGGCTGGGGTCCACTGATCTTGCGCTTACGATCCTCCATCTCCTTACGCTTCCTCTCTGTCATGATTGCTCTGTCAATAAGGTGTTGGAATGTCGGGAAGGTGTGATTCATCAGCTGATACTGAAGAGGGTCAACCAAGCCTCTCAGGAAACGGTACTGTCGCTTGGCGTCGGTGTTGACATCTTCAGGAGCATAGCGAGACAACTGCAGAAACCTGTCTCGGTACTCACTGACAGACAATGGCCCTTGCTTGAGGGCCAGGAACTCCTCCTTCTTCACTGTCATCAGACCTGCAGGAACATGCTACTGACGAAAGCTACCTCTGAACTCTTCCCAAGTGATGGCGTCAGGATGGGCATGGGTGGCGAGGTAAGACTCCCACCATGATTGGGCTGCTCCTCTCAACAGACGGGGACCATACAAAACTTTCTCCCTGTCATCGCACTGAGCGGTATGCAACTCCCGCTCCACAGTGCGCAGCCAATCTTCAGCATCCATGGGGTCAGAAGAATGAGCGAACGTTGGTGGATGACCTCTCATGAATTCAGCACGCTTGTCTCTGGGCATCTGAGGCATCTGAGGCTGAGGTGGGGCCTGCTGCTGCTGCTGCTGAATGGTGGCCAAAGTCTGACTGATGGCTTGAACTGCCTGAGTCTGCATCAGAAACATCTGCTCGATGGACATCGGGGGCGGGGGCGGCAGGTGCTGCTGCTGGGGCACCTCCTCCTGTTGAGCGGCTCGCTCCTGCTGAGCACGCCTTCCTCCTCTGCGCCTGTTCTCTGACATCTGCAGAATGCAACCACACATCAGAACTGATCTGGCAAATCTTGCAGCATAAGAAAAGAGAATAGAATTCTTCAACAGCACTGAACAGATGAGCATCTTCACTGATCTCCAACACAGACCACACAACTTCTCAGATAGAAAGGAAAGTGGAATAAAAGGGGTTTCCCAACTATATAACTAACTCCATTAATATAATAGGTAAACCAAAATGAAGGGGATACCCACACTCTGGTAACAGTCATTACAAAGATCCAAACCAAACATAGTTCATCATGACAAACATAAATGCACAGGATATAGCAAACTACCCTGTCTAACTAAGACTAACTAAGACCAAAACCAACGCTAAGACTGAAGCTTCTACGTATATATATATTTTGTATTAATTACAAGATCCAACTCTAACGATCTATGGTTCTAGAGTTATCTTGATCTTGCAGGCGGGATTGCCATAAGACTGGTGTCCACGCTGAGGTGAGCGGTACGGGTGCTGAGTCCCAACGGGAGCGGGGGAACCACCATCCAGGTGACGACGTTCCGCGCGCTCAGCCCGCAGCAGGGCGATCTCAGCACGAGCCCTACTCAGCTCGTCTAATGCATGGTCCAGCTCCGTGTTTAGCACGGCGGCTAGGTTGACTGTGCTGCTCAACCTAGGATTGCCCTCACCGACCGGTGAGACAATCACGCCTCCTGTGCTGCCAGATGGACGGCGGGGGTAATACTTCAGGTCAAGACCGTCAGCTGCCCACCGAAAACCGAGCAGTAGTGCGAAAGCGCACGCCGTGCAGCATCCTGCATGGCTGCCTCAGCTGAGTCCCGTTCAGAGATAGAATAGTGCTCTGAGCAGGCCTCCGCACCCTGGAGACTGTTCTCCGGGCAGCGCACCAAACAGGTTGCCTCCCAGCGGTCCGGGTAGACCCCGTGACTGTGCTGGTAGACCACACAGCGATACTCGACGGACCAAGTATGTCGGTTAAATGCCCGACGTAGCAGGGTGTCGAGCGCATCGTGGAAGTGACACCCACGAGCAGCGTCGCGAGTGATGGGTCGAGCAACCCATCCTTCCGGCTCAGGGTTAGCGGAGAAGTCGGTGTCGTGGCTCGAGCTGTCGTCGCCATCTCCGTCGTCTGGGTCTCCTCCAGCAGCTACTCCAGAAGCTGGGGCGCCCAGTGGTGGTGCAGGGGGCGGCTCCAGAGGAAGCACAGGGGAGCAGCTCCTCACAGACTCTATCTCCTGGTGGAGCGAGAAGGAAGAGCTCTGCTGCTCCTGTCGTCGACGCTCCTGCTCCTCACGCAGGCGGTGGTGTAGTCTCTCCAAGTGGCTGGACTGTCCGGCCACGGGACAGCGAAGCGGACGCTCAGCAAGGCGGGAGGGTAAGAAGGGGATGACTGACTTTCGTGCAGTGTGTCTAAGTCGAGCCATCTACAGAAGACATCGCAAGCAAAAGGGTGAGAACAGAATTAATATGACCAGCAAATAATGAATCATAAGTAAATGAAGGATTAGAATAAAACATGATTTTCAGCAAGGTATAATATATAGTAGAACATAGGTTTGGTCGGTATGACCAACTTTTGAAGGGATATCAAAGTCAAGGCAGAGACAGAGGTCTATAGTCCTTAGAATGACCATTCTATTCTAGGTTAGCGGTCCTACAGTCAGCACGGCTTTGATACCACTTATGTCACACCCGGTTTTAGAAGGCAAACCGAATGCGAACCATGTACGTGCCAGGATCAGTTATTCACGTACACAGCAGTTACATAATATGGACATCATCACACAGTGCTCAAATAGTATTAAGAAGGGAAATAGTCGATTACATCATACGTCTGAGACGTCCATATAGTCCTTACAATAAATCAAAGTGCGGAAAAGAAACGTAGATAACTGCGGCCTTCACAGGCAGCCGACTGGGGGTTGCCGCTAACCCACACCTAGAACTCGTCGTAATCTTGGAACTCCTGGAAGTCTCCTTCCACAGCTTCATCTTCGCCTGAGCAGTGGTTGCAATGCTGACAACCTGGGGATGGGGGGGTTTGGTGTGTAGAGCAAGGGTGAGTACACATCAACATACTCAGCAAGTATCCTGTTTGGCTGTAGTGGACTAGCTTTATGTGGGGATAAGTCAAGCAGTTGCTTTTAGTTGGTCAGATTATTACTTACTAGTAGAAAGCCAAGTTTTAGCATTAACCCAAGTTATTAACCCAAACGTACTCCTTTCCAAACGGAAAGAGTACCACTTACCAGCACCATAATCATAATCAAAACCATCAATCTCATATCCACCTGTACCAAAGTATCTCTGATCAAGTATCACTAATCACTGGAGCTCCCTTGGCCGCTCATAACCGTGAGCACGGCTGATATATCAGTTTTTCAAACACTCTGCAGAGGTTGTGCACTTTACCCACAAGTCGTGATTCCCATTCTGCCCGGAGATCATGACTCTCCATTGATCACTACCAAGGTGACCCAGCAGGGCATCACTACGTAGCCTTTACAAAGATTCCCCGGGGCTGTAGCCACCCGTTAGGTTTCCTAAATGCACCGCACTCCTCCCCAAGGGGCGAACCCAAACTTGGCAGAGCGAGCCGCATACACCGAGCCCCATTGACGGCACGACGGCTAAGTGAACTACACCCCGGATCCTCTAATTATTCAGCTAAGGGCACCCCATTCTACCCTCATGGTTGCACTGTTTTCCCGGGCGGTCATCCATAGAACAGGTCCTTACGGAGAGGCACTCGAGAAACCGCTCGAGCCCCCTTGATGACCACAAGTACAACATCATAATAAGAGAAGGGAAAACAGCGTATCATAGATAATCTCATCATGTTCATTGATTATAGTTGAGCAATAGCATAAAGCTAAACAGTAATAATCCAACCCAGATAGGTAAACAAGGACATGGATAACAAAAGCTAGTCAATCCTTAGGCATAAATGTGTAAAGCGGGAGGTGAATTAAATAATGAATAGGACATAGATAGGTCAAGGGACACTTGCCTCCACCAACCGACTGCTGCTCAGGGGCTTCTCCTGCGAGCTCCTCGGGCTCTTCGACCGGATCGTTCTCTATGCGATTGCAAGCATACATACATTCATCCATTCAAATTGGGAAACAAACAGTACATCATACAAGGGAACAAATAAGGTGAATATGCATTAGGTATGACATTCGATATCGCACTCATTATGGTTAGAAAGAAACGGGAAAAGGTCTCGCGGGGGGGGGGGTTAAAGCTTATGCACTAATGATTAGTTACAATTGGTTCTAACAAAAGAATTCAGTTATATGCACTAATGGAAACCTAGTCGTTTTTAGTTGATCAACATTGGACTGGATAAACAATTAATTGTATGAATATCTAGCATAACGAAATTCTAAATTAAGTTTCCTATTTCAATAATATGAACAATGATTAGCCTACCTAAAATAAAATAAGTAACAGTAATGAAAGAAAATAAAATAAAAAAAATAAAGAAAAAGGGGGGGGGGCGGTTGAACCGGCCAGGGGGCGGCTGGGCAGGGGCGGCCGAACCGGCGGGGGGCGCGGGGCAGGGGGGCGGCCGAGCCGGCCAGGGGGGCGGCCGAGCCGGCCGGGGGCGGGGCAGGGCGCGCAGGGGCGGCGGCGGCTGAGCCGGCCAGGGGCGGCCGAGCTGGGCGGCGGGCGGTTGGGCCGGGGCAGGGGCGGCGGCGGCCGAACCGGGTGGGGGGAGAGGAGGGGAGATGGGGAAGGGAGGAGAGGGGGAGGGGGACCTCACCGGGGACGGGGACGGGCGGCCGAGCGGCGGGGGCGGCCGAGCTGCAGGGGGCGGCGCTAGGGCAGGGGGCGGCGCTAGGGCAGGGGGCGGCGGTTGGGGTGGGGAAGAGAGAATGAGGGAGAGGGAGAGGGATTTTGGGGAAATTGGGGAAAAAGGGAGGGGCGGTTGGGCCAATGGGCCCAAAGGGGCGCGCGCGGGGGGCGGCTGGGCCGGCCAGGGGCGGCCCACGGCGCGGGAGAGAGAAAAAGGGAGGGGAGAGAGAAAGAAAAAGAAAAGAAAGGAAAGGGTTTTTCTCCTTTTCGAAATCCGATCTTCCTAGATGAATGCACTTACATTTCTAAGCAATCAAAGAATGCATGGTTCGGCATGGTGCATCAAACAACATAAAGTAATTTAGGGTTTTTCTGTACACGGGAAAATCCAAGCCAAACCCCGCTATAACTTTGGAAAAGGTCAAGGTTTAGCGAGAGAACGAGAAAAGAAAAGGGTAACGCCTGAATTTGGTGAGAGAAAAGAAGAAAAAAATTCTACCCCCAAATTCAGGGCGTTACAAGGCCTTTGCAGCTTTGTGCTGATGGGGGTTACCAGCTGAGAATTAGGAGCCTTGAGGGTACCCCTAATTATGGTCCCCGACAGTAGCCCCCGAGCCTCGAAGGGAGTGTTAACACTCGCTTGGAGGCTTTTGTCGCACTTTTTTGCAAGGGGACCAGCCTTTCTCGGTTGCGTTTTGTTCCGGTGGGTGCGCGCGAGTGCACCCGCCGGGTGTATCCCCCGAGGCCTCGGAGGAGTGGTTTGACTCCTCCGAGGTCTTAATGCCTCGCGCAATGCTTCGGCTGGTCTGGTTGTTCCCTCATGCGAGCTGGCCGTAGCCCGGGTGCACGGTCGGGTCCCAAGTTCTCGGGCTGGTATGTTGACGCTGTCAACGGTTTGGCCAGAGCCGGGTTTGCGAGAGCAGCCCCCGAGCCTCTGCATAGGGCGAGAGGACGGTCAGGGACAGACTCGACTTTTTTACATACGCCCCTGTGTCGCTTTTCCGCAAGGAGGAGGGGGAAAGCGCCATGTTGCCCTCGGAGGGCGCCGAACATGGTGTCTCTTGTGAGCTGCTGGCGGGTAATCCGAGTGAACGCCCGTGCCCCATTTGTTAGGGGTCGGCTAGAGGCCCGGAGGCGCGCTCAAAAGTACCTGCGGGTGATCTGCCGGACCCGGTCCCCTGTCGACGGGGTCCGAGGGCTCGATGCCTCCCTCTGATGGGATTCCGTTACAAGATCGTTCCCGCTGGTCTCGGAAATGTCCTAGGGTACCTCGGGAGCGTAGCCCGAGCCTTGGTTATGTATCGAACGTACCCATGGTCATCCCTCGCTCCGTGTCTGAGGCGGCTGTGAACCCTTCGAGGGCCAGCCTACGAACCCCTGATCAGTAGTGGGCGCGGAGCCCGAGTAGCCTGAGGCGGCCGTTGAACCCTTCCGAGGGGCCAGCCTTCGAACCTCTGACCAGTAGTGGGTGCGGAGCCCACGCGCTTTGAGGCGGCTGTTAAACCCCTCCGAGGGGCCAGCCTTTGAACCTCTGATCAGTAGGGAGGCTCGGAGCCTGTTTCCTTCACGGAGAAGGGTCCTTTTCGGGGTATCCCCCTTTCCCGGTCCCTGTTGTAAGAGAGAGAAAGAGGAAAAGGAAAAGGATACGAAATCAAATGATGTGGCGTACCTTTTTTGACGCGGTCATCATGGCGAAGGCGAAGCGTCGCTCGCTTCCCCTGTCAGAGGCGCCGCCTGTCCCGCCGCGGAGTTAATGCGACGGGGCGAGTAGTTCGCGGGGCGGCCGTTGCGCGTGCGCGAGCCGTTCGAGGAACGGAACACGGGCGCGCCGTCTTCACGCCGTGAGAGAGGGTTCTCTCACTGCCCCAGGATGGGACGTAGGCTTGGCTGACGACGTGACCGCTGCTCCCGCCCGCCTACCACCGCCATTACTACCGGCCCATTTTTGGTCGTATTGACCGTCGCGCCTGGCTGGCACTGCTGGGTCGTACGCAAGGTTGCCTCGAGTCGCGGTACTGGTTCCGCAGTCGAGGAGGCGTGGCAGTGGTGCGAGTGGCGGTGCAGTTGCTTGCACGTAGCGACCGGCGCGCCGGTTGCGTGACGCGTGGGCGTGGCCCCCCATGCTGGGTGTGTTGGAAGCCGGAGAGATGCGCCCACTTGGCGCGGTTGCATGCCGCCTGCATGGCTGCCCGCCCTTTCGCCCGCTGGTCTGGGCGAAGGTGGAGGAATGCCCGTAACCGCTGGGCGGTTGCATGCACCGCGCGCGGCGGTTTGGCTTCTTCTGCTCTGGGCCAGCTTGCATGACGTGTGGGACCCAGCCCCCGCGCCGTAGGGGGAGGACCTTGGAGCGTGTTGGAGAAGACTCAGCCCACGACGACTGGGGATGCAAGTAGGGAGAGTCGCCTTTAAAAGGAGGGTGACCCCCTTGAAAGGCGACCATGTCCTCGCGCTCCCTTATGCATCGTGTCTTTCCACCTTCCGAGCCCCCGGATGGGGGACACCCGCAATCCTTCCACCTTGTCGTTGGAGGAACGCAACTCCGTGGGAGTTGGTACCTTTCAGCCATCGTTCGGCTTCAAGGATTTTCATCATGCAGCCCGGCTGCACCCCCTCGCCGGTGGTCACCCAAGACGGTGACCACCAGCCCCTGGGTGGGGAGAAGCAAGCCGGGCCGCGATCATGGTCCCGCCCTCAGCTTCAAGGATGTTCATCATCCTCGCTGGGGCGGAGGCCGGGCTGAGCCGGAGCTCTACCTCCCGCGCGGGTTCGTGGGTCAGCCTCTCCTTCAGCATTCAAGGGAGAGGGCGCTCACTGGCCCTGCGAGCGGGGCGGACTTCGATAACGCGGGGCTGGTCAACGGCGGGCGTCGTCAGCTTTAGCGCGTTGGGCTCGCCGGCTTGGCTCCCGGCGCCCCCTCCTGCCGCAAGGCCGGTTGTCGCGCCGTGCGCACGGGAGGACCGCCCAAGACGTCGCGCGCTGCCAGGGCGGCGTTCGTGTTCTGGGGCGGTCCTGCCTTTGCACCGGTACGGCGCCCCCACGCGGAGGTCGGTGCTCCACTCGTCCGGGAGGATCCGAGTGGGGATCTGCCGGTGGGCTGGCGGCCCCTGTCGTCGGTGCCGAGGCGGAGGCGGCTCGAGAAGTCCTCGTCGCCGACGGGATCACTGCCACCATCCGCGCTTTGGGCCCCCGGCTCTTTGTACTTGTCCTCGCCCCTCGAGCGTCGGCGTGGGCGAGGGCAAGGTTGCAGCGGCGTTCACCCTGAGGCCATCGCTGCTGCAGTTCGGCCACCCGTAGAGGGGGTCGTTGTCGCTGCTGCTGGAGCGAGTGACGGTGAGCCGTTCGTCGGTCTTCTGTTGCTCCGCAGGCCCCCCAATCGAGTGGGGTTGTTCGTACCTGTTGGTTGTCTGAACCGCTTCACCAAGCGTGATTCGCCCCATACAAAGGTGACGAGTGAGGTATCCGTATCCCGGAGGTGTAGGAGTCCCTCGACTCGGTCGGCCTTGCTGTCCGAGGCTTCTCTTGCTTAGTTAAAGGAACCCCTCGGCCGCTCTTCAATGAGCCGAAGCCAGGGGTAGCGGTGTCAGCACGGACAGAGGCAGAGTTGGCTCGAAAAGAAGACTTGGTCGACTGGAGCCTGGCCGGGTCGTCCGTTAGCGGGACCGACGCCAGAGTTGATCTGCTGAGGCCTCAGGCCGGGCTGATGTCTTCGGGGGACAGCTGGCCGAGGCCTCGGGGTGACCAGCCGAGCCGCCTGCTCGAGCCGGATTCTTGGAGGAGACCCTGGCAGCGATGGCCCGGGCGTGATGATGAAGTCGTCCTTCAGAGTGGAGATCCTCGGACCGCGTCGCCGTCTGAGGCTAGGTCGGACCTCGCCGAAGGTGTAGTCGACGCCGAGGGTGCTGCTGCTCCCTTCGACTGTCAAGATCCGAGCCTGCAGGATCGGATTATCTTGTAGTGTGTGTTTTCTGCGGCCGCCGAGGCCCAAACACACCCTCGTCGTGTTGTAAAGTTGTGCTTCTTTTCCTCTTGTTTCGAGTCTCTGGACTTTTTCTTCGGTAACAGAATTGTCTGTGCGAGCGAGAGCTGCTTTTCACGGAAGGTAATGAGTGAAGTATCCGTATCCCGGAGGCGTAGGAATCCCTCGGCTCGGTCGGCCTTGCCGCTTACGCGCGCTCTTGCCCGTCCATGGGGTTCTGTCACCGGCGTAGTCGAGAAAGCCCGAAGAATCGCTTCGGCAGAAGAGCTTTCGAACGTGAAGACTTGTTCGGTCCGCGGAATCACTTATCCGAACGCGAGTTACTTATCGCAAAAGGTGATGAGTGAGGTATCCGTATCCCGGAGGCGTAGGATTCCCTCGGCTCGGTCAGCCTTGGCTGCTTACGTGTACTCCGTCGTTTTCAGGATCCACTTTCGAAGCAGTCGAAAAGCACGAAAAACATTCTGGCAGAAAAGATCTTTTTTCGAGGAAAATTTTGACGCAGAGGGGGTTCCCCCCTTTTAGCCCCCGAGGGAGGGTCGGGCTTTGCCGAGGCAAGGCTGACCCTTCCTTGATGACTAAACTTTGCGTGGGAGCGAGGTATATGAACAACTTGAAAGCATCTTAAGGGTAGAAGCGACGTAGCTGTTGGATGTTCCAAGCGTTGCTGTAGACCTTGCCTTGACTGTTGGCCAGCTTGTACGTTCCGGGCTTCAGAACTTTGGCGATGACGAACGGCCCTTCCCAGGGAGGCATGAGCTTGTGCCGCCCTCGGGCATCCTGTCGCAGCCGAAGCACCAGGTCGCCCACCTGGAGGTCTCAGGACCGGACCCCTCGGGCGTGGTAGCGTCGCAGGGACTGCTGGTACCACGCCGAGTGTAGTAAGGCCATGTCCCGAGCCTCTTCCAGCTGGTCCAGCGAGTCTTCTCGACTAGCTTGGTTGCTTTGGTCGGCGTAGGCCCTCGTCCTCGGGGAACCGTATTCTAAGTCTGTGGGCAAGATGGCCTCGGCCCCATAGACTAGAAAGAACGGCGTGAAGCCCGTAGCTCGGCTCGGCGTTGTCCTCAGACTCCAGACCACCGAGGGGAGTTCCTTCATCCATCGCTTGCCGAACTTGTTGAGCTCGTTGTAGATCCGAGGCTTGAGTCCTTGTAGAATCATGCCGTTGGCACGCTCTACTTGCCCATTCGTCATGGGGTGAGCCACGGCTGCCCAGTCCACCCAGATGTGGTGATCCTCGCAGAAGTCCAGGAACTTTCTGCCGGTGAACTGGGTGCCGTTGTCGGTGATGATGGAGTTCGGGACCCCAAAACGATGGATGATGTTGGTGAAGAACGCCACCGCCTGTTCGGACCTGATGTTGTTTAGGGGTCGGACCTCGATCCACTTGGAGAATTTGTCGATGGCGACCAACAGGTGCTTGTAGCCCCCGGGTGCCTTCTGCAAGGGGCCGACGAGGTCCAGACCCCACACAACAAAAGGCTAGGTGATGGGTATCGTCTGCAGAGCCTGAGCGGGCAGGTGGGTCTGCCTCGCGTAGAACTAACACCCTTCGCAGGTGCGGACAATTCTAGTGGCGTCGGCCACCGTCGTCGGCCAGTAGAAACCTTGTCGGAAGGCGTTTCCAACGAGGGCTCGAGGTGCTGCGTAATGGCCGCAAGCCCCCGAGTGTATCTCTTGTAGGAGCTCCTGACCTTCGGCGATGGAAATGCATCGCTGGAGGATGCCTGAGGGGCTGCGGTGGTAGAGCTCCTTCCCATCCCCCAGCAAGACGAACGACTTGGCGCGTCGCGCCAACCGCCGAGCTTCGGCTCGGTCGAGGGGTAGCTCTCCTCGGTGGAGATATCGCAGGTACGGGGTCTGCCAGTTTCGATTAGGCGTGACCCCGCTTCGCTCCTCCTCGACGCGCAGTGCCTCACCCTCGGGGGCCGAGGGTACCTCGGGCTGAACCGAGGGTGCCTCGGGCCGAGCTGAGGGTGCCTCAGGCCGAGCCGAGGGTGCCTCGGACTGAGCCAAGGGTACCTCGGGCTGGGCCGAGGGTGCCTCGGGCTCGGGCGTGTCGTCGATCTTGACGGAGGGTTGATGCAGGTCTCGGGAGAAGACGTCCGGGGGAACCGTTGTTCGCCCCGAGGCTATTTTAGCCAGCTCGTCCGCAGTCTCGTTGTAGCGCCGGGCGATGTGGTTTAGCTCGAGCCCGTAGAACTTGTCTTCCAGGCGCCGAACCTCATCGCAGTAGGCCTCCATCTTCGGGTCGCGGCAGTGGGAGTTCTTCATGACTTGGTCGATAACGAGCTGCGAGTCACCGCGAGCGTCGAGGCGTCGGACCCCTAGCTCGATGGCGATCTGCAACCCGTTGACTAGAGCCTCATACTCAGCCACATTGTTGGACGCCGGGAAATGGAGGCGTAGCACGTAGCGTAGGTGCTTCCCGAGGGGCGAGATGAAGAGTAGGCCTGCGCCAACTCCTATCTTCATCAGCGACCCGTCGAAGAACATGGTCCAGAGTTCCGGCTGGATCAGAACTGTTGGGAGCTGGGTGTCGACCCATTCAGCCACGAAGTCCGCCAAGACCTGGGACTTGATGGCCTTCCGAGGGGCGAACGAGATTGTTTTGCCCATGATTTCCACCACCCACTTCGTGATTCTACCCGAGGCCTCTCGGCACTGGATGATCTCCCCCAGGGGGAAGGATGACACCACAGTTACCGGATGAGACTCGAAGTAGTGTCGCAACTTCCGCCGCGTCAGGATTACCGCGTATAGCAGCTTCTGAACTTGTGGGTAGCGGATCTTGGTCTCGGACAGTACCTCGCTGATGAAGTAGACTGACCTCTGGACGGGCAATGCATGCCCCTCTTCTCGTCTCTCAACCACGATCGTGGCGCTAACCACCTGAGTGGTCGCGGCGACGTAGATCAAGAGGGCTTCTCCGGCAATGGGGGGCACCAAGATGGGCGCATTCGTGAGGAGCGCCTTCAGGTTCCCGAGGGCTTCCTCGGCCTCAGGGGTCCAAGTGAAGCACTTAGCCTTCCTTAAGAGGCGGTACAGAGGCAGGCCTCTTTCGCCGAGGCGTGAGATGAAGCGGCTCAGAGCCGCAAGACATCCCATGACTCTCTGTACGCCTTTTAAGTCCTTGATGGGCCCCATGCTGGTGATGGCTGCGATCTTCTCCGGGTTGGCTTCGATGCCCCGCTCGGAGACGATGAACCCCAAGAGCATGCCTCGGGGTACCCCGAAGACACACTTTTCGGGATTGAGCTTCACGCCTTTCGCCTTGAGACATCGGAATGTCACTTCAAGGTCGTAAAGGAGGTCGGAGGCTTTCCTCGTCTTAACTACGATGTCATCGACGTAGGCCTCGACCGTCCGGCCAATGTGTTTGCCGAACACATGGTTCATGCACCGCTGGTACGTCGCACCCGCATTCCTCAAGCCGAATGACATGGTGACATAGCAGTACATGCCGAAGGGCGTGATGAAAGAAGTCGCGAGTTGGTCGGACTCCTTCATCCTGATTTGGTGATACCCTGAGTAGGCATCAAGGAAAGACAGGGTTTCGCACCCAGCAGTGGAATCCACGATTTGATCGATGCGAGGCAGAGGGTAGGGAACCTTCAGACATGCTTTGTTTAGACCAGTGTAGTCTACACACATCCGCCATTTCCCTCCTTTCTTTCTCATAAGCACAGGGTTGGCAAGCCATTCAGGATGGAATACCTCTTTGATGAACCCTGCCGCCATTAGCTTGTGGATCTCCTCGCAAATGGCTATGCGCTTTTCTTCGTCGAATCGGCGCAGAGGCTGCTTGACGGGTCGGGCTCCGGCTCGGATATCCAGCGAGTGCTCGGCGACATCCCTCGGTATGCCGGGCATGTCCGAGGGACTCCACGTGAAAACATCGGCGTTTGCGCGGAGAAAGTCGACGAGCACTGCTTCCTATTTGGGGTCGAGCTCGGAGCCGATCCGGATCTGCTTGGAGGCGTCGCTGCTGGGGTCGAGGGGGGCGGACTTAACCGTCTCCGCTGGCTCGAAGTTGCCGGCGTGGCGCTTCACGTCTGGCGCCTCCTTAGAGAGGCTCTCCAGGTCGGCGATGAGGGCCTCGGACTCGGCGAGGGCCTCGGCGTACTCCACGCACTCGACGTCGCATTCGAACGCGTGTCGGTACGTGGGGCCGACGGTGATGACCCCGTTGGGGCCCGGCATCTTGAGCTTGAGGTAGGTGTAGTTGGGGACGGCCATGAACTTCGCGTAGCATGGTCTCCCCAGTACTGCGTGGTAGGTTCCTCGGAACCCGACCACCTCGAACGTGAGGGTCTCCCTTCGGAAGTTGATGGGTGTCCCGAAGCAGACGGGAAGGTCGAGTTGTCCGAGGGGCTGGACGCGCTTCCCGGGGATGATCCCGTGGAAAGGCGCAGTCCCTGCCCGGACCGAGGACAGATCAACACGCAGGAGCCCGAGGGTCTCGGCGTAGATGATGTTGAGGCTGCTGCCTCCGTCCATGAGGACCTTGGTGAGTCTGACGTCGCCGATGACGGGGTCGACAACGAGCGGGTATTTCCCCGGGCTCGACACGTGGTCGGGGTGGTCGGCTTGGTCGAAGGTGATGGGCTTGTCGGACCAGTCTAGGTAGACTGGCGCCGCCACCTTCACCGAACAGACCTCCCGACGCTCTTGCTTGCGGTGTCGAGCCGAGGCATTTGCCGCTTGCCCACCGTAGATCATGAAGCAGTCGCGGACCTCGGGGAACTCTCCTGCCTGGTGATCCTCCTTCTTGTCGTCGTCGCGAGCCTAGCCACCCTCCGCGGGTGGCCCGGCCCTGTGGAAGTGGCGCCGAAGCATAGCGCACTCCTCAAGGGTGTGCTTGACGGGCCCCTGATGATAGGGGCATGGCTCCTTGAGCATCTTGTCGAAGAGGTTGGCACCTCCGGGGGGTTTCCAAGGGTTCTTGTACTCGACGGCGACGACAAGGTCCGCGTCGGCGGCGTCGCGTTTCGCTTGCGACTTCTTATTGCCCTTCTTCTTGGCGCCGCGCTGAGTTGACGCCTCGGGGGCATCTTCCGGTGGGCGGCCCTGGGGCTGCTTGTCCTTCCGGAAGATAGCCTCAACCGCCTCCTGGCCAGAGGCGAACTTGGTGGCGATGTCCATCAGCTCGCTCTCCCTGGTGGGGGTCTTTCGACCCAGCTTGCTGACCAGGTCGTGACAGGTGGTGCCGGCGAGGAACGTGCCGATGACATCCGAATCGGTGATGTTGGGCAGCTCGGTGCGCTGCTTCGAGAATCACCGGATGTAGTCCCGGAGAGACTCTCCCGGCTGCTGTCGGCAGCTTCGGAGGTCCCAGGAGTTTCCAGGGCGCACGTACGTGCCCTAGAAATTGCCGGCGAAGGCTTGGACCAGGTCGTCCTAGTTGGAGATCTGCCCCGGAGGCAGGTGCTCCAACCAGGCGCGAGCGGTGTCGGAGAGAAACAGGGGGAGGTTGCGGATGATGAGGTTGTCATCGTCCGTCCCACCCAGTTGGCAAGCCAGCCGGTAGTCCACGAGCCACAGTTCCGGTCTCGTCTCCCCCGAGTACTTTGTGATAGTAGTCGGAGGTCGGAACCGGGTCGGGAACGGCGCCCGTCGTATGGCGCGGCTGAAAGCCTACGGACCGGGTGGTTCGGGCGAGGGACTCCGATCCTCCCCATTGTCGTAGCATCCCCCACGCCTAGGGTGGTAGCCTCGGCGCACCCTCTCGTCGAGGTGGGCCCGACGGTCGCGGTGATGGTGCTCATTGTCGAGGCGACCCGGGGCCGCAGGCGCTGTGTTGCGCGTGCGCCCGGTGTGGACCGAGGCTTCCCGCATGAATCGGGAAGTCGCGACGCGATGTTCCGAGGGGTACCCCTGCCTTCGAGAGGCGGAGCTTTCGGCCCGTCGGACCGCAGCGCCCTCCAGGAGATTCTTGAGCTCTCCCTGGATTCGCCGCCCTCGGTGGTTGATGGCTCCGGCATCGCGTGGAGAAGCATTGCCGCTGTAGCCAGATTCTGGCCGACCCCACTGGAAGCGGGTGGCGGCCTTACCCTGACATCGTCGGCGATGCGGTGCTGGATACCCTAGGGTAGATGACGCATTTCTCCGGCCGGAGGTTGGCCCGCCCATTCCTGCCTGATGTCCCAGCGGATCGGCTCAAGTGCTCCTGCTCCCTCGTCGAGCCTGGCCGGCACCCCGCGGATTTGCTCGAGCTGTGGGTCATGACCCCCCGCCTGAACGGGGACCACAGCTAGCTCCCGTAGGATGTCAACGCGAGGCACAGGCCTAGGGAGATCACCGTTCTCCGGCATACTGAGATGGTTGCCTTTGGAGGGACCCCCTAGATCGACGTGGAAACATTCACGACTTGGGCCGCAGTCCTCGTCGTCAAGGCTGCGGCTACCGTCGGAACAGTCGGAAAGGCAGTAGTTGCATGCGGTCATGAAGTCCTGCATGACACTGGGGTTACCAAGTCCGGAGAAATCCCAACAGAAGTCGGGCTCGTCATCTTCCTCGGACCCCGAGGGCCCGTAGGTCGAGACGTCCGTCAGCCGGTCCCAGGGTGACCGCGTACGATACCCCAGAGGGTTCGGACTCGCCTCTGCGAGAGCGTCCGCCAAAGCGAAGCCGCTTGGCGGGTCGAGGCTGAATCCAAGGGGCTTGAGATGGGAATCGGTCGGTACCTCTTGGTCGACGGGCGGTGATGAAGTCACGTCAGGGACTGACTGCACCGTCGTCTCAGGTACGAGGGTGACGCCCAGCAAGCCTTTCGCGAGCGTGCTGGCGTCGTCCATTTGCTTGGAATTGGTGTGTTGCGAGGAGACGACACACGTCTTCGTCTCAAACGCGAGGTCGATGCCCGACGTGCCCCCCGTTGGGGCGCCGGCGTCGTCGACTCGCTCGACAGCCGACGAGGTGTCGCCTCCTGCTTGGCCTTGGTTGCCCCGCCTCCTCCTCCGTCGGCGGGGGAGAGGGCGAGGAGAGCCCGAATGTTGTTCTTCCACCACGCGGGGAAGACGTCGTCGATTCCGCCGCCGGCGGGCGGGCTATCGGCCGCCATTGTCGTTGTCGCACGGCGGGGGAAGGAGTACCATGTCGTAGCTGCCGTCGAGGGACATGAACTCAAGACTCCCGAAACGGAGCACCGTCCCGGGCTGGAAAGGTTGCTGGAGACTGCCCATCTGGAGCTTGACGGGAAGCTGTTCGTCAACACGTAGCAGGCCCCTACCTGGCGCGCCAACTGTCGGCGTTTCGAGACCGGGGGGTCCCTGGACCGACGAGTGAAATGTCGCCGCGTGCCCCAGCCCAGATGGGTCGGCACGAGACGGAGCGTGAAGGGGGGAAAAGGCAGCCGGAGAGAGAGGGAGGTGGAAGTCCCGCGGCCTTCGTGTTTGTCCCGCGCCCAGGTCGGGTGCGCTTGCAGTAGGGGGTTACAAGCGTCCACGCGGGAGAGGGAGCGAGCGGCCTCACGCGAGCGCCTGTCCCGTCCTCTTCCCCACGCGGCCAACCCTCTGTAAGAGGGCCCTGGTCCTTCCTTTTATAGGCGTAAGGAGAGGACCCAGGTGTACAATGGGGGGTGTAGCAGAGTGCTAACGTGTCTAGCGGAGGAGAGCTAGCGCCCTAAGTACATGCCATCGTGACAGCCGGAGAGGTTTTGGCACCCGGTTCGTGTGATGTCGTGGCCGTCGGAGGAGCGTTGGAGCCTAGCGGAAGGATAGCTGTCGGGGCTGTTGAGTCCTTGCTGACGTCCTCTTGCTTCTGTAAGGGGGCTAAGAGCCGCCGTCTTCATAGAGCGTGCGAGGTGCCATCATTACTTGTTTGGCGGAGCAAGCCAGATGGGACGCTGGTCTTGTTCCCCGTAGCCTGAGTTAGCTTGGGGTAGGGTAATGATGGCGCCTCCTGTTGACGTGGTCGGTCCGCGCCCTAGGTTGGGCGATGTGGAGGCTCCTCCGAGGTCGAGGTCGAGTCTGTCTTCCGTGGCCGAGGTCGAGTCCGAGCCCCTGGGTCGGGCGAGGCGGAGACCGTCGGCTGAAGCCAGGGCTGAGTCCGAGCCCTGGGGTCGGGCGAAGCGGAGTTCGTCGTCTTCCGGGGCTGAGCCCGAGTCCGAGCCCTGGGGTCGGGCGGAGCGGAGTTCGCCGTCTTCCAGGGCTGAGCCCGAGTCCGAGCCCTGGGGTCGGGCGGAGCGGAGTTCGCCGTCTTCCGGGGCTGAGCCCGAGTCCGAGCCCTGGGTCGGGCGGAGCGTAGTTTCCTATGGTGCCTGAGGCCGGGCCTGACTGCCTGTCAGCCTCACTCTGTCGAGTGGCACAGCAGTCGGAGCGGCGCAGGCGGCGCTGTCCTTCTGTCAGGCCTGTCAGTGGAGCGGCGAAGTGACTGCGGTCACTTCGGCTCTGTCGACTGGAGGACGTGCGTCAGGATAAAGGTGTCAGGCCGCCTTTGCATTAAATGCCCCTGCGATTTGGTCGGTTGGCATGGCGATTTGGCCAGGGTTGCTTCTTGGCGAAGACTGGGCCTCGGGCGAGCCAGGAGTTTGTTCGTCGCTGGAGGGGGGCCTCGGGCGAGACGGAGATCCTCCGGGGTCGGCTGCCCTTGCCCGAGGCTGGGCTCGGGCGAGGCGTGATCGAGTCCCTCGAATGGACCGATCCTGGCTTAGTCGCACCCATCAGGCCTTTGCAGCTTTGTGCTGATGGGGGTTACCAGCTAAGAATTAGGAGCCTTGAGGGTACCCCTAATTATGGTCCCCGACAAGGGGGACTCAACACCACAACATCTCGCACAGTAGGAACAGGCAATACACAGATAAGTGTTTAATACTACTTAGTAGACAATATTTATTACTTTACAAAAATAGGGGAAGGCCTGGGGGCCGGTTCTAAAGAACGGATGCCCATTCCATAGGGTGGTCCGGAGCCTGTCTGGCCGGTTAGCCTGGTTCCGTATCCAAAATCTTGCACACTCCACCACTCCGTGACGGGTGTCCTAGTATTTAAAACTATAGTCCTGTGCGTCCAACAACCTGGAGGTCCGGCTCCGAAGAACGGGCACTTGTCTCCAGGGGGTCCATAAACCATGTAGCCGCTCAGCCTGGTCATGTACCGTGAGCCTGCATACTCCACCACCCTGCGGCAGGTGTCTTAGTACTTGAAGCCACCATCCAGGGGGTCCGAACACACAACTTGGCTTCCCAAGCTAAAATCCTGCGTACATATGTTATTACATTATGCTCTCAAGCAAATGTCATTACATTCCCTTACAAGCGGGACCCTAGCTCCATTTATGCAGGAATGGAATATGCTGCACCAGCAGGAGTCGCGTTGGAAGCTGGCTCCGGACAGCCCCACCAACGGCGGCGACCACCTCTGCATCGACGGATCGCTGGCGACAACGACCACCTCTGCACCAGCAGCGACAACGACCTCCGCTCTGAGCGGCTCGCTAGCAGCGGCAATCATCTCAGCATGTGCGCCGCTGCGAAAAGGTCCTCGTCCCTGTCCTCCTACGGGGGGCGACAACGAGGCCATTAAAGCCAAAGAGTTGGAGGCTCGGCGGCAGGTGGCACTGATAGTCGCACCGGTGGCGGCAACCACCTCTGCACAGGTGGGCGACAACTGCCTCAGCGTGCAACTGCCCCACAGTTATGTGCCCCTTCATTCTCGGGGCAACCAGCCGTCAGGAAGGTGAACCGCCGCACAAAGGAGCATGCAACCGCCCCGCGGTTAAACGCTCCCTCATCTTTGCCGAAACCAGCGGTCGAAAAGTCGAACCGCCACACGAGAAGCGTACAACCGCCCCGCGGTTATGCGCCCCCTCAGCTTCGCTGCAACCGGCGGTCCAACATGGGGGGCCAGGCCCACATGTCATGCAACCGGCGCACCGGTCACTGGGTGCGGAAAAGTCGCATCGCCACTCGCGCCAATGCCACGACTCCTCGGGGCCGTCGCGGAAAACTAAAAAGATAAGTTTTCAGAACCAGTGCGACGACTTGAGGCACCCCGCGCATGGCCCAGCAGTGCGAGCTAAGTGCGAGAGTCATGGGCCGGTCAACCGTGAAAACGGGCATGGCCGCCGACGTGACCATAGGCGGGCCGGCAGCAACTGCATCAACAGGCACGCAGGAGCAGTAGGCCAACCGCCAATAAGACTCTGGCCCCACCAACAGGGTCATATCCTCTCCTGAGGCGGGCCGGGGGCCACTGTCGGTACCCTAAAATAGGGGTACCCTCTTCTACAGCATGAAGACGCTGCACCCATGCGACGTCTCTAGGACACGCGGAGGACGGTGCCTGACCCCACCGCATGGGTAGGCCAAAGGGCGCCACGTGGCAAGGAAAGACAACACATCCCAGTATGTATCGTGGGGTCTGGACCTCCACAGAAGGGAACCGGACCTCTATACGTATAAGTTTGGAGCCTCCGAGTAAGGTCTGAACCTCAGCAAGGTCCCGGAACGAGGAGGACCCTGGCATGAGTAGGGGTCCGGGGCTGACACGTGTCCAGGCCTTGCCCTTCACTACCCGCTCAGGCGGAGACCCGCTGCTTATGGCCCATGACATAAGCCATCGGGCCGAGCCTGACGTAAAGTCGTGCAGCCCCTCCATTTATTGAGGAGAGGACGCGCCGCCTGCCACTGCGCTGACAGGCGACGTGCCCTCTCGGCATTTAATGCGTCTCGTCCCATCCGGTGGTAGGCGGCGTCAAGGTCATCCAGCAGGCACTGTGTTATCCCTTCTACAAGAAGCTTATCCTGCACGCCGAAGATACGCAGATCTCGGACGACAGGACACAAGGGGATTGCCCCGACAGCAAATATTTATAGTCCCAAGTGTTATATTCTCTATGTCCCTGGGCCCACATGTTGGGGCATAGTGCCTTTGTGCATGCCCCCCTTCAGCTATAAAAGGGGAGGCATGCAACGTTACAAGACAGATCCAGACCCAGACTCACAATACATTACACAGTGGAGTACGGTATTACGCCCCGGCGGCCCGAACCACTCTAAACCCTCGTGTGCTCTCGTGTGTTCATCCACCAACCTCGTAACAAGCAAGACGCTTAGGCCTCTCCTTATTTTTAGGAATTAGGGCGGGTGCAATCCGCCACCCGGCCGAAGAGATTTACCCTCCGACAGCCCCCAACATATTTGGCAACTATTTTGCCTGATTTGTTAGTTAAAACATAGGATGCATCAAAAGTTTTAAATGAAACATTAGGTTCATTTTATGTTGTAGGAGATTTCTTTTTAGGCATTTTAACATGAGTAGGATGCCTAGAGCTAGAAGCCTCATTTTTATATATAAAAGCATGATGAGAAACAGAATGAGTCTTCTTAGCATGAATTCTCCTAATCTTGTGCTCAGGATAACCAGCAGGATATAAAATGTAACCCTCGTTATCTTGAGCCATGGGAGCTTTACCCTTAACGAAATTAGACAATCTTTTAGGGACATTAAACTTGACATTGTCTCCCTGTTGGAAGCCAATGCCATCCTTAATGCCAGGGCGTCTCCCATTATAAAGCATGCTACGAGCAAATTTAAATTTTTCATTTTCTAGTTCATGCTCGGCAATTTTAGCATCTAGTTTAGCTATATGATCATTTTGTTATTTAATCATAGTAATGTGATCATGGATAGCATCAACATTAATATCTCTACATCTCATGCAAATAGAAACATGATCAACAGTGGATGTAGAGGGTTTGCAAGATTTTAATTCATCTATCTTAGATTTTAGCATGGCATTTTCATCTCTAAGATAGGAAATAGAAACATTGCAAACATTTAAATCCTTAGCCTTAAAAATTAGTTTATCATTCTCAATCTTAAGGCTAGAAATTGATTCATGCAATTTGTCAATCTTAGCAATTAAACTAGCATTCTCATTTTTAAGATTGGCAATTGAATCATCACATTCATTTGACTTCTCAACCTTAGCAATCAATTTGGCATTTTCAATTCTAAGGTTGGAGATAGTGTCATGACAAATGCTAAGCTCACTAGTCAATTTTTCACATTTCTCTATTTCATGAGCATAAGCATTCTTTACCTTAACATGTTTTTTATTTTCCTTAATAAGGAATTCCTCTTGGTTATCCAAGAGTTCATCCTTCTCATGAATGACACCTATCATTTCATTTAGTTTTTCCTTTTGTTGCATGTTAAGATTGGCAAAAAGACTAAGCAAATCATCCTCATCTTCACTAGAACTACCCTCATCACTAGATGTTGTATATTTAGTGGAGGCTCTAGATTTTACCTTCTTCTTTTTGTCGTCCTTTGCCATGAGGCACTTGTGGCCGACGTTGGGGAAGAGGAGGCCCTTGTTGACGGCGATGTTGGCGGCGTCCTCGTCGGAGGAGGGGTCGGTGGAGCTCTCATCGGAGTCCCATTCTCGGCATACATGGGCATCGCCGCCCTTCTTCCTGTAGTATCTTTTCTTTTCCTTCCTCTTTCCCTTCTTGTCGTCGCCCTGCCACTATCACTAGATAATGGACATTTAGCAATAAAATGGCTGGGCTTACCACATTTGTAGCACACTTTCTTGGAGCGGGGTTTGTAATCCTTCCCCCTCCTTTGCTTGAGGATTTGGCGGAAGCTCTTGATGATGAGCGCCATTTCCTCGTTGTTGAGCTTGGAGGCATCAATGGGGAGCCTACTTGATGTAGACTCTTCTTTCTTTTCCTCCGTCGCTTTGAATGTGATGGGTTGTTCCTCGGGCGTGGAGGTGCCACCTTGCTCGATGATTTGTTTGGAGCCTTTGATCATTAACTCGAAGCTCACAAACTTTCCTATTACTTCCTCGGGAGACATTAGCTTATATCTAGGATCACCACATATTAATTAAACTTGTGTAGGATTGCGAAAAATAAGTGATCTTAGAATAACCTTGACCATTTCATGGTCATCCTATTTTGTTCTCCCGAGGTTGCGCACTTGGTTGACCAAGGTCTTGAGCTGGTTGTACATCACTTGTGGCTCCTCTCCTTGGTTGAGGATGAATCGACCGAGGTCCCCCTCGATCGTCTCTCGCTTGGTGATCTTGGTTACCTCATCCCCTTCGTGTGCGGGCTTTAGCACGTCCCAAATCTCCTTGGCACTTTTCAACCCTTGCACCTTATTATACTCCTCTCGACATAGAGAGGCGAGGAGTATAGTAGTGGCTTGAGAGTTGAAGTGTCAGATTTGGGCGACCTCGTCCGAGTCGTAGCCTTCATCCCCCACGGATGGTACCTGCGCTCCAAACTCAACAATGTCTCAAATGCTAGCATGGAGTGAGTTTAGTTGATGCCTCATTTTATCACTCCACATATAATAATCTTCACCGTCAAAACCGTCGGTTTACCTAATGGGACAAAAAGTAAAGGAGTGTGTTTGGAAATGCGGGGATAGCGTAAGGGGATCTTACTAAACTTCTTGCGCTCATGGCGCTTAGAAGTAACGGACGGTGCGTCAGAGCCGGAGGTGGAGGGCGACGAAGAATCGGTCTCGTAGTAGACCACTTTCTTCATTTTCTTCTTCTTGTCACCACTCCGGTGTGACTTGACGCGGGGAGGTGAGTCCTCTCTTCCACTACAGGAATCCAGTTAATTCTCGTCGGCTAAAAACCGATGGGAATAATCTATAAACCGACGGGAATAACTAATTCCCGTCGATAATAGGCTAACTCCCATCGGCCTCAAGTCGTTGGCTGTCAGGTGTCGGGGATAACATTATTCCCGTCGGCGGTTGACGGGAATAAGTAATCCCCATCGGCCAACTACAAGCCGACAGGAATAAGCTGTTAACTCCCGTCGGCCAGGGCAACCGACGGGGATTAATAGTTAATTCCCGTCGGCCAGGGCAGCCGACGAGGATTAAATGGGCCGACGAGAATTAATAGTTAATTCCCGTCGGCTATGGTCAAACCGACGGGAATTAACTGGGCCGACGGGAGTTAACCTATAATGCTGCAAAAGCAACACCAAATTAGGTCACTATTTCTCCACAATTGCACACAAAACATACACAGAACATATACATCACAAACATATGACAAAACATATATATCATCACATGAACATACACATCACAAACGTATTGATATGATTCACACATCATAAACTTAAGATCAAGTGTTTACACAAACATAACGTCCACGAGTTAAAAAACATAACGAGCACGAGTTCAAGTGTTTAGAGATAACCACCACTTGTGTGGTTAGAGCTTTGACGGCTGCCGCCACCAGGAGGAGGGAACACGAAGAGGGAGTCAACAAATCCAGTCCCTGCTGCGGGATCAGACCCACTACCACCCGCTTCGGGCGTAACCTATGCAAGTTAGCAAATATCAACATTTGTTATACAAATATCAAAAAATATACAAGTGTATAAATTAATCGAGAGTTATCAAATGTACCCAATCTCCAGGTGTAGGTATATGTGTCGGAGGGGTGTTGAACTGTGGTGGCGGAGCTGGTGTGTTTACGAACTGGCTCACTTGTGGTGGCGGTGGAATATTTGTTGCCATGCCCTATTGCTGCATTAATTGTTAAACATATGTGTTACTATTTGAAAGTCGCCTAGAGGGGGGGTGAATAGACAAATCTGAAATTTATAAACTTTAAGCACAACTACAAGTCGGGGTTAGTGTTAGAAATAAAATCGAGTCCGAAAGAGAGGGCGAAAATAAATCACAAGCAAATGAAGAGTGTGACACGGTGATTTGTTTTACCGAGGTTCGGTTCTTGCAAACCTACTCCCCGTTGAGGTGGTCACAAAGACCGGGTCTCTTTCAACCCTTTCCCTCTCTCAAACGGTCACCTAGACCGAGTGAGCTTTTCTCCTCAATCAATTGGGACACTTAGTCCCCACAAGGACCACCACACAATTGGTGTCTCTTGCTTTGCTTACAAAGATGTTGAGAACAAGAATGGGAAACAAGAAAAGCGATCCAAGAACAAGAGCTCAAAGAACACGAGTAAAAACTCTCTCTCTAGTCACTATTTGCTTGGAGTGGAAATGGGACTTGGAGAGGCTTTGATTGTATTCAATTTGTGTCTTGTATTGATTGCACTAGCTCTTGTATTGAATGTGAAGTCTGAAAACTTGGATGCCTTGAAGTGTGGTGGTTGGGGGGTATTTATAGCCCCACCCACCAAAATGGCCGTTGTGGAGGCTGGCTGTCGATGGGCGCACCGGATAGTCCGATGCGCCAGCCACGTTACCCAACCGTTAGGGTTCGACCGTTGGAGCTCTGACAAACTGGGCCATCGGACAGTCCGGTGGTGCACCGGACAGTCACTGTTCACTGTCCGGTGCGCCTTCTGGTGCCTGCTTTGACTCTACGCGAACTGTCCGTGCACTATAGCTCACTGTTCACCTTTTGCAGACGACCGTTGGCGTTGTAGCCGTTGCTCCGCTTAGCACACCGGACAGTCCGGTGACACACCAGACAGTCCGGTGAATTATAGCGGAGTGGCTCTCCAAAAACCCGAAGCTGAGCAGTTCGGAGTTGATCTCCCTGGTGCACCGGACAGTCCGGTGCGCCAGACCAGGGCAGCCTTCGGTTGATTTTTGCTCCTTTCTTTTGAACCCTATCTTGGATTTTTTATTGGTTTGTGTTGAACCTTTGGCACCTCTAGAACTTATAATTTAGAGCAAACTAGTTTGTCCAATTATTTGTGTTGGGCAATTCAACCACCAAAATCATTTAGGAAAAGGTTTGACCCTATTTCCCTTTCAATCTCCCCCTTTTTGTGATTGATGCCAACACAAACCAAAGCAAATTTATAAGTCCAGAATTGAACTAGTTTGCATAAAGTAAGTGCAAAGGTTGCTTGGAATTAAACCAATTTATACTTTCACAAGATATGCATGGATTGCTTTTATTCTTTTAACATTTTGGACCACATTTGCACCACTTGTTTTGTTTTTGCAAATTATTTTGGAAATTCTTTTCAAAGTCTTTTTGCAAATAGTCAAAGGTATATGAATAAGATTTTGAGAAGCATTTTTGAAATTTTCTCCCCCTGTTTCAAATGTTTTTCCTTTGACTAAACAAAACTCCCCCTTAATGAAATTCTCCTCTTAGTGTTCAAGAGGGTTTTTACCATTTGAAAGAGAATCAAATATTTTAGACACTAATTTTGAAAAACTCCTCCTTAAAACATAGATACCAATGAGATAGAATTTCTTAGAGGAATACTTTTCAATTGAAAACAACTTTGTTACGAAAAATTTTAAAATTGGCGTGGTGGTGCTGTCCTTTTGCTTTGGGCTAATACTCTCCCCCCCTTTGGCATTAATCGCCAAAAACGGAGTCTTTTAGAGCCCTTATTAAATTCTCTCCCCCTTTGGCAAGCGATATATAAGTGAAGGATTATACCAAAGTGGAGAGTGATGCGGAGTGACGGCGAAGGGTAAGTAATACGATGGAGTGGAGTGGAAGCCTTGTCTTCGCCGAGGACTCCATTTCCCTTTCAATCTATGGCTTAGCATGAAATACACTTAAAAACACATTAGTCATGGCAAATGAAAGAGATATGATCAGAGGTATATAAATGAGCTATTTGTGCAAAGTATCAATCAAAATTCCGAAAATCAAGAATGTTTAGCTCATTCCTAAGTTTGGTAAAGGTTTTCTCATCTAATGGTTTGGTAAAGATATCGGCAAATTGTTCTTTGGTGCTAACATAAGCAATCTCGATATCCCCCCCTTTGTTGGTGATTCCTCAAAAAGTTATACCGAATGGCTATGTGCTTAGTGTGGCTGTGCTCAATGGGATTATCCGCCATGCAGATGGCACTCTCATTATCACATAGGAGAGGGACTTTGGTTAATTTGTAACCATAGTCCCTAAGGGTTTGCCTCATCCAAAACAATTGCGCGCAACAATGGCCTGCGGCAATATACTCGGCTTCGGTGGTAGAAAGAGCTACTGAATTTTGTTTCTTTGAAGCCCAAGACACCAGGGATCTTCCAAAAAACTGACAAGTCCCTGATGTGCTCTTTATATCAATTTTACACCCTGCCCAATCAGCATCTGAATAACCTATTAAATCAAAAGTGGATCCCTTGGAGTACCAAAGACCAAACTTAGGTGTATGAACTAAATATCTCAAGATTCTTTTCACGGCCCTAAGGTGAACTTCCTTAGGATCGGCTTGAAATCTTGCACGCATGCATACGGAAAGCATAATATCTGGTTGAGATGCACATAAATAGAGTAAATATCCTATCATCGACCTGTATACCTTTTGATCTACGGATTTACCTCCCATGTCGAGGTCGAGATGCCCATTGGTTCCCATGGGTGTCTTGATGGGCTTGGCATCCTTCATTTCAAACTTGGTGAGTATATCTTGAATGTACTTGGTTTGGCTGATGAAGGTACCCTCTTGGAGTTTCTTCACTTGAAATCCTAGAAAATACTTCAACTCCTCCATCATAGACATCTCGAATTTTTGTACCATTATCCTACTAAACTCTTCACAAGTAGATTTGTTAGTAGATCCAAATATGATATCATCAACATAAATTTGGCATACAAACAAATCATTAGCAATGGTTTTAGTAAAGAGAGTAGGATCGGCTTTGCCGACTTTGAAGCCATTAGTGATAAGAAAATTTCTTAGGCATTCATACCATGCTCTTGGGGCTTGCTTGAGCCTATAAAGCGTCTTAGAGAGTTTGTAAACATGATTAGGGTACTCACTATCTTCAAAGACGGGAGGTTGCTCAACATATACCTCTTCCTTGATTGGTCCATTGAGGAAGGCACTTTTCACGTCCATTTGGTAAAGCTTAAAGCCATGGTAAGTAGCATAGGCAAGTAATATGTGAATTGACTCAAGCCTAGCTACGGGTGCATAGGTTTCACCAAAATCCAAACCTTCGACTTGTGAATATCCCTAGGCTACAAGTCGTGCTTTGTTCCTTATCCCCACACCATGCTCATCTTGCATGTTGCGGAAGACCCACTTTGTTCCTACAACATTTTGATTAGGATGTGGAACAAGATGCTATACCTCATTCCTTGTGAAGTTGTTGAGTTCCTCTTGCATTGCCAACACCCAATCTGAATCTTTTAATGTGTCTTCCACCCTGTATGGCTCAATAGAAGACACAAAAGAGTAATGTTCACAAAAATGAGCAACACGAGATCGAGTGGTTACCCCCTTATGAATATCGCCGAGGATGGAGTTCACGGGGTGATCTCGTTGTATTGCTTGGTGGACTCTTGGGTGTGGCGGTCTTGGACCCTGATCATCTTCCTTGTCTTGATCATTGGCATCTCCCCCTTGATTATTGTCCTCCTCTTGATGGAGCTCTTCTTGATCTTCATTTTCATCATCTTGAGCTTGATCCTCATCTTGAGTTGTTGGAGATGCTTGCATGCAGGAAGATGGTTGATCTTGTGCTTGTGTGGGCTCTTCGGATTCCTTAGGACACACATCCCCGATGGACAAGTTCCTTAGTGCGATGCATGGAGCCTCTTCATCATCTAACTCATCAAGATCAACTTGCTCTACTTGAGAGCCAATAGTCTCATCAAACACAATGTCACAAGAAACTTCAACTAGTCCAGTGGACTTGTTAAAGACTCTATATGCCCTTGTGTTTGAATCATATCCTAGTAAAAAGCCTTCTACAGCCTTAGGAGCAAATTTAGATTTTCTACCTCTTTTAACAAGAATAAAACATTTGCTACCAAAGACTCTAAAATATGAAACATTGGGCTTTTTACCGGTTAGGAGTTCATTTGATGTCTTCTTGAGGATTCGGTGAAGGTAGAGTCGGTTTTATGGCGTAGCAAGCGGTGTCGCCCAAAACCGGTCTGAAGTCTTGTACTCATCAAGCATGGTCCTTGCCATGTCGAGTAGAGTTCTATTCTTTCTCTCCACTACACCATTTTGTTGTGGTGTGTAGGGAGAAGAGAACTCATGCTTGATGCCCTCGTCCTCAAGAAAGCCTTCAATTTGAGAGTTCTTGAACTTCGTCCCATTATTGCTTCTAATCTTTTTTATCCTTAAGCCGAACTCATTTTGAGCTCGATTTAAAAATCCCTTTAAGGTATCTTGGGTTTGAGATTTATCCTGCAAAAAGAACACCCAAGTAAAGCGAGAATAGTCATCCATAATTACAAGACAATACTTACTCCTGTCGATGCTTATGTAAGCTATCGGGCCGAATAAGTCCATGTGGAGTAGCTCAAGCGGCCTGTCGGTCGTCATGATGTTCTTGTGTGGATGATGAACACCAACTTGCTTCCCTGCTTGACATGCGCTACAAATCCTGTCTTTCTCAAAATGAACATTGGTTAGTCCCAAAATGTGCTCTCCCTTTAGAAGCTTGTGAAGATTCTTCATCCCAACATGGGCTAGTCGGCGATGCCAGAGCCAACCCATATTAGTCTTAGCAATTAAGCAAGTATCGAGTTCAGCTCTATTAAAATCAACTAAGTATAGCTGACCCTCTAATACTCCCTTAAATGCTATTAAATCATCACTTGTTCTAAAGACAGTGACACCTATATCCGTAAAAAGACAGTTGTAACCCATTTTACATAATTGATAAACAGAAAGCAAGTTGTAATCTAAAGAATCTACAAGAAAAACATTCAAAATAGAATGGTCAGGTGATATAACAATTTTACCAAGTCCTTTGACCAAACCTTGATTTCCATCCCCGAATGTGATAGCTCTTTGGGGATCTTGGTTTTTCTCATAGGAGGAGAACATCCTTTTCTCCCCTGTCATGTGGTTTGTGCACCCGCTATCAATGATCCAACTTGAGCCCCGGGATGCATAAACCTACAAAATAAGTGACTTCCTAGAATGATGAGAGCTAGATGCCTCACTCTTATTCATAAAAGCATGATGAGAGCTAGAGTGCGACTTCCTAGAATGAATTCTCCGAATTTTGTGCTCAGGATAACCAGCAGGATATAAAATGTAACCCTCGTTATCCTGAACCATGGGAGCTTTGCCCTTAACAAAGTTAGACAATTTCTTAGTGCATTAAGCTTGAAATTGTCTCCCTATTGGAAGCCAATACCATCCTTAATGCCAGGGCGTCTCCCACTATAGAGCATACTTCTAGCAAATTTAAAGTTTACATTTTCTAAGTCATGATCATTAATTTTAGCACTAAGTTGAGCTATGTGATCATTTTGTTGTTTAATTAAAGCTAGGTGATCATGGATAGCATCAACATTAATGTCTCTACATCTCATGCAAATAGACACATGCTCAACAGTGGATGTAGAGGGTTTGCAAGCATTTAATTCATCAATCTTAGCATGTAACATGGCATTCTCATTTCTAAGATTGGAAATAGAATCATTGCAAAAATTTAAATCCTTAGCCTTAGCAATTAAATTATCATTCTCAATCTTAAGGCTAGAAAGTGATTCATTCAACTTGTCAATTTTAGAAATCAAACTAGCATTATCATTTTTGAGGTTGACAAGAGAATCATCACAAACATTTAACTTCTCAACCTTAGCAATTAATTTAGCATTCTCATTTCTAAGGTTGGAGATAGTATCATGGCAAATGCTAAGCTCACTAGTTGATTTTTCACATTTTTCTATCTCCTGAGCATAAGCATTTTTAACCTTAACATGCTTCTTGTTTTCCTTAATAAGGAAGTCCTCTTGGCTATCCAAAAGTTCACCCTTATCATGAATAGCACTAATCAATTCATTTAACTTCTCCTTTTGTTGCATGTTGAGGTTGGCAAAAAGTGTAAGCAAATCATCCTCATCATCACTAGAGCTAGGCTCATCACTAGATGTTGCATATTTAGTAGAAGCTCTAGATTTTACCTTCTTCTTTTTGCCGTCCTTTGCCATGAGGCGCTTGTGGCCGACGTTGGGGAAGAGGAGGCCCTTGTTGACGGTGATATTGGCGGCGTCCTCGTCGGAGGAGTCGGTGGAGCTCTCATCGGAGTCCCATTCCCGACACACATGGGCATCGCCGCCCTTCTTCTTGTAGTATTTCTTCTTTTCCTTCCTCTTTTCCTTCTTGTCGTCGCCCCTGTCACTATCACTAGATAATGGACATTTTGCAATAAAATGACTGGGCTTACCACATTTGTAGCAAACTTTCTTGGAGCGGGGCTTGTAATCCTTCCCCCTCCTTTGCTTGAGGATTTGGCAGAAACTCTTAATGATGAGCGCCATCTCCTCATTGTCGAGCTTGGAGGCATCGATGGGGAGCCTACTTGACGTAGACTCTTCTTTCTTCTCCTCCGTCGCTTTGAATGCGACGGGTTGCACCTTGGGTGTGAAGGTGGCGCCTCGCTCGAGGATTTGTTTGGAGCCTTTGATCATCAACTCAAAGCTCACAAACTTTCCTATAACCTCCTCGGGAGACATTGGCTTGTATCTAGGATCACCACGAATTAATTGAACTTGTGTAGGATTAAGAAAAACGAGTGATCTTAGAATAACCTTGACCATTTCATGGTCATCCCATTTTGTGCTCCCGAGGTTGCGCACTTGATTCACTAAGGTCTTGAGCCGGTTGTACATGGCTTGTGGCTCCTCCCCTTGGTTGAGCATGAATCGACCGAGCTCCCCCTCGATCGTTTCCCGCTTGGTGATCTTGGTCACCCCATCTCCTTCGTGCGCGGTCTTGAGCACGTCCCAAATCTCTTTGGCACTCTTCAACCCTTGCACCTTATTATACTCCTCTCGACTTAGAAAGGCGAGGAGTATAGTAGTGGCTTGGGAGTTGAAGTGTCAGATGGGCAACTTCGTCCGAATCATATCCCTCATCCCTTATGGATGGTACCTGTGCTCCAAACTCAACAACATCCCAAATACTAGTGTGGAGTGCGGTTAGGTGATGCCTCATTTTATCACTCAACATACAATAATCTTCACCGTAAAAAACCGATGGTTTGCCTAATGGGACAGAAAGTAATGGAGTACGTTTAGAAATGCGAGGGTAGCGTAAGGGGATCTTACTAAACTTCTTGTGCTTTTGGCACTTAGAAGTGACGGACAGCGCGTCGGAGCCGGAAGTGGATGGCGACGAAGAGTCGGTCTCGTAGTAGACCACTTTCTTCATCTTCTTCTTCTTGTCGCCACTCCGATGCGACTTGACGCGGGGAGGTGATTCCTCCCTTCCTTTAGCGTCGGACTCCTTTGATGGAGCTTTCCCGCGGCTTGTGTCGGTCTCCATCTCCCTCTTGGCGGATGCTCCCAACATTACTTCGAGTGGTTAGACTCTAATGAAGTACCATGCTCTGATACCAATTGAAAGTCGCCTAGAGGGGGGTGAATAGGCAAATCTGAAATTTATAAACTTTAAGCACAACTACAAGTCAGGGTTAGCGTTAGAAATAAAATCGAGTCCGAAAGAGAGGGCGAAAACAAATCACAAGCAAATGAAGAGTGTGACACGGTGATATGTTTTACCGAGGTTCGGTTCTTGCAAACCTACTCCCCCTTGAGGTGGTCACAAAGACCGGGTCTCTTTCAACCCTTTCTCTCTCTCAAACGGACACCTAGACCGAGTGAGCTTTTCTCCTCAATCAATTGGGACACTTAGTCCCCACAAGGACCACCACACAATTGGTGTCTCTTGCTTTGCTTACAAAGATGTTGAGAACAAGAATGGTAAAGAATAAAAGCGATCAAAGAACAAGAGCTCAAAGAACACGAGTAAAAACTCTCTCTCTCTAGTCACTATTTGATTGGAGTGGAAATGGGACTCGGAGAGGCTTTGATTCTATTCAATTTGTGTCGTGTATTGATTGCACTAGTTCTTGTATTGAATGTGAAGTCTGAAAACTTGGATGCCTTGAAGTGTGGTGGTTGGGGGGTATTTATAGCCCCACCCACCAAAATGGCGTTGGGGAGGCTGGCTGTCGATGGGCGCACCGGATAGTCCGGTGCGCCAGCCACGTTACCCAACCGTTAGGGTTCGACCGTTGGAGCTCTGAAAAACTGGGCCACCGGACAGTCCGGTGGTGCACCGGACAGTCACTGTTCACTGTCCGGTGCGGCTTCTGGCGCCTGCTTTGACTCTGCGCAAACTGTCCGCGCACTGTAGCTCACTGTTCACCTTTTGCAGACGACCGTTGGCACTGTAGCCGTTGCCCCGCTAGCACACCGGACAGTCCGGTGAATTATAGCGGAGTGGCTCTCCAAAAACCCGAAGCTGAGCAGTTCGGAGTTGATCTCCCTGGTGCACCGGACACTGTCCGGTGGCACACCGGACAGTCCGGTGCGCCAGACCAGGGCAGCCCTCGGTTGATTTTTGCTCCTTTCTTTTGAACCCTATCTTGGACTTTTTATTGGTTTGTGTTGAACCTTTGGCACCTGTAGAACTTATAATCTAGAGCAAACTAGTTAGTCCAATTATTTGTGTTAGGCAATTCAAACACCAAAATCATTTAGGAAAAGGTTTGACCCTATTTCCCTTTCACTATTGAAGACGTTGTATTGAAATATAATAATTTAGAGTTCGGATTATGTATACTCACTTGATACATCGCTTGGGTATATGTATTGCAAGCCTCCATAAATTCATGTTGTTGTCTCATCTCTTCACGCATCCTCATAATCTCCAACTCTTGCTCGTTCGGTCCATGAGAGCATGAGCTACGGGAAGACGAACCCGTCCTCTGAGATCTCACCGACAACGAGTCAATGAATCCGTCGAAGAGTGTGTATCTATAAGTGATTCAAAAATTGTGATTACTGCATAATCAATTTAGTGTCAACCATATAATTTCATAAGTTAGAGCTTATCGTCCATGCGCTTTGTCACCACCACTTGCGTACACCACCGAGGGATCCACCGGTTCATATCGCCAGTCGAAGTCAGGGCCATGGTGACGAACCATCTCCTCCCCATATGCCACATATACATCATTCACAACCTTACAAATGCAGGAATTTCTATACTTTGAACGTTTGTACTTTTGGGCCAAAACTCACCAGCCGATCCGTGGTTGTCTGGCTGCAGAGCTGGTCAGGGTTGTTAGGGTCTGTTCCTTTGAGGCCCTCCTGGTAGACCTCAATGTCACTAGTCTTTTGGCCACTCGTAGCTTCCTGTATAAACAAAAAACATTCATAAGCAATCGTATTATTTGCTAATCGACATAGCTAGATCAAACTTACCATTCTTTTAGCTTTTCGTAGCATGTCGTCACCGCCAAACTTGTGGTTAGGATTGGTTCCTCGACATTGTCTGTGATGCGCTGACGCTTTCTAGAATCCTTCGGAAGCCCAATATCGACATCAAGCATAGTACGCTTCAGGCACGGGCGCCATCCATGGAACCATCACTTGCACACACAATGTTACTTATTATATCAATCACAACAATCAATAAAAATGGTAAAACAAATTGAATAATAACCTCACGATATTGATCCTCAGTCAAATATATTCGTCCTCACCAGGAGTGCATAGGCGTTCGCGAGGATTTACATCGTACACAACCCTCCATGTAGACAACTTTTTGCATGGATATGTCGAGAAATAAACTTGGTCTACCTGATGGGCAAGGATATACGTGTCGTGTCCTTGAAGCAATTTTTCAGGTTGGATCTGTGTCATCCCAAATTCGGTCCTATAATACTTCGTGTCATACCATTTACACTCAAAGAAAACTAGCGCTAAAGGCTTATTTCCAGCAAATGTAATCTCGATTATATTTTTGATTTCCCCGTAATAGCAGGCTTCGTGTCCTTCCATGTCGGTTGCCCTAGTAACGACTCCACTATTTTGAGTGGCGGTCATAGAATGACTCGATTCGAAAATGCTTGAACGAAAGCGATATCCATTGACGTCGTAACGTCCATAGCTTTTGGCAGTTACGCTTCCAATAGATAACTGACGTAAGTCATCATTCAAATTAATTTCATCCCCAAACTGTCAATTATGCCACAAAGCATTAGCAAATTCTGTAATATTAGTTAACTAAAATTAGGTCTCGGAGCCACATAATTAAGACTTACACGGTCCCGAAGCCACATAATGAAATTAGGTCGCCCATGCATACCATCACGTCGCAATTTGTCTATGTCTCTCGCTATTTGCCTACCGAGACACCTCATGTTTTGTTCATCAAACTCGCTGTCAAATATTATTGTATGACATGAGATATTTGATAACATAAACTAATTCACATATGAACAATTTAAGGAAATAAGTCTTACACAAAGTATTTCTCCACCTCAGGCATATTGGTGAACATGTACAGTAAAGCAGACTTCCGTTCTTCCATAGTGAGGTGATATGCCTTGGGTGGACCAACGGCTTTGCCGTTTGTCTGAAAAATCGAAAGATCACTACATGGAGGCATCTCTCGTTCATCATCATGGTACCTTTTCTTTCGAGCAAATACATTATGTTCTTCTGCAAAGTAACAACTTGTGAAGTGTGCTATCTCCTTCAGTTTAAATTGTTCCACTATACATCCTTTAACTCTTGCCATATTGCCCACCATTTCTCTAAGCTTCTTTAATGCTCTTTCTATATGAAACATCCACCTGTACTGAACAGGACCACCGACCTTAGCCTCATATGGAAGATGTATAAAGAGATGCTGCATAGGATTGAAGAAACCCGGTGGAAAGATTTTTTCCAATTTGCACAAAAGCACTGGTGCCTCTTTCTCCAGCTGTTCCATCACATCTCTTCTGATTTCTTTAGCACACAACTGTCTGTATAAATAGCTAACTTCAGCTAACGTTTTCCACACAGCTTCGAAAATGTACCCACGAAACATTACAGGCATGAGCCTTTCCATAATTATGTGGAAGTCATGGCTCTTCAGTCCATTCATCTTCATTGTCTTCAAGTTCACAGATCTTCTAAAACCAGCAACATAACCATCGGGGAATTTAATATCCTTCATCCACTTCATCACCTCTTTCCGTTGCTTAGGTTTCAGACAATAGTCAGCTTTTGGTTTGCCTCCGTTTTCTCTAAGCACTTGGGTTGGACAATCACATATCACTGCTAAGTCCATGCGTGCCTTGTCATTGTCTTTCGTTTTATCAGAGAAATCCATGCATGTATTTATGAGCGCTTGGCAAAAGTTACTCTCTTGATGCATGACGTCGATGTTGTGCATAAAAATTAATGACTTAGCATAAGGAAGCTCCCACAAGCCACATATGTGAGTCCAGTTATGCTCCTCACCAAAACCTTGATACCTTTTCCCACTCTTGTCTAGGACAAGTTTCATATGCTCTTCTGTAATTTCTATCCCACTATGTCGCTTGGGTGGTCCCTTCGTGACGATGGTGCCCTTCCTAAATTCCTTTCTTTGCCTTCTAAAGGGGTGATTGAAGGGTAGAAAACATCTATGGCAATCAAAGTAACATATCTTGCCACCAGCACTAAGACGAAAACAATCTATATCTGTAGCACAATAAGGACACGTCAATCTACCATGCACGCTCCATCTAGAGAAAATACCATACGCCATAAAATCATGAACCGAGAACAGATATGCAACACGAAGACTGAATTTCTACTTGAAGCAGTCATAGGCTTCCACACCTTGTCATAGCTTCTTTAACTCTTCAATCAGTGGTTGAAGCATCACACTGAGGCGTACGCCAGGATGCTCAGGCCCAGGTATAACAAGGCATAGGAACATAAACTCATATTTCATGCAAAGAGCAGGTGGAAGGTTGTACGGTATGGCAATGATAGGCCAACATGAATACGACGCAGCGGTCATATTGAACGGTGTGAAACCATCAGTTGCCAAGCCGATACAAACGTTTCTTGCATCGCTGGCAAAATCTGGATCGAAGTTGTCAAGAGCCTTCCATGCATCACCATCTGACGGGTGCACCATTAACCCATCTTATCTGTTCGTACAATCTTTATGCCACCTCATGTGCATAGTGGTCTTCCTCGAGAGAAACAAATGTTTCACTCTAGGAGTGAGAGGCATGTACCGAAGCTGTTTATGTGCAACCTTTGTCACCACCTTCTCACCATCTTCATTTACAAGCTCCACATACCTCGACTTCCCACATTTTAAGCATTTCTGCTCTCTGCCATGTTCCTTCCAAAAAAGCATACAGTTGTCCTAGCAAACATCAATCTTCTCATACTCCATACCAAGACCTTCAAGCAATTTCTTGGACTGGTACATGTCTTTGGGCATCTTGTGACCCGTAGGAAGAACCTCGCTAATCAAATCCACAAGCTCCTTGTAACAATTAATTGAGAATGCAAACTTGGACTTGATTGACATCAGCCGGGTAATGAATTCGAGGACGGTCACGTCAGTGTGCCCGTGAAGAGGCTCTTCTGACGCTTTGAGGAGGTCCAAGAACTTTTGAACCTCCGGTGTAGGTGAATCATGATGATCTGGGGCCAGTTCAGGCTGCAGATCCTCAAGCATCTGGTCCATCCTATCAACATCATCTTCACTGTCATCAACTTCTACTTCTGTTGCTCGTTCAACATCTTCACCGTGGAGATACCAGACCTTATAGCCTGGCACGAAACCATGTGAGTACAGGTGTAGTGTGACCTACCTCTTGGTGTGGCTCATCATATTTCTACATTTATTGCATGGACACCTAATATTATCTATTTGTGACAAAGCAGTTGCATGGTCCAGAAACATTTGCGTCTTGGCAAACCATTCACTTGTGTGACACTCACCCTTCTTGAAACCTTCATACATTCAATCACGTCTATCACCCATTATTGCGGTTGTGTGTACGAGTAAAGAGTGTGTGTGAGACAATCACGTTTCTAAACGTCACACATACATCTATAGGTAAGTAGTAAAACTATATATATACATAAATAACTATATATATACATAAATAACATTAAATTTATCAATATCGAAACCTTCATACAACCTAATATTATAAGTTAATCTAATCAATAAATAACATCAAATTCAACAATTTAATAGCATAAGTTAAATCTATTATAATAATAGAATTAATACTTATACCTAACATCAAGGCACACATGTGATATTAAACTAACTCTAATCACACTCTAATCACATGTGATATTAAACTAACTCTAATCACACTCTAATCACACCCTAAACTAACTCTAATCACATGAAAGTTAACTCCCGTCGGCCATAAAAAACCGACGAAAATAAACATTTATATACACATTTAACAATTAAACTCGCATTTACATTCAATAATTCAAAATTTTATATACCTCAATGGTCCGGGGCGGCGGCGGCGCTTGGGCGCGGCGGCGACGCTCGGGGAGGCGGTTGGGGCGGCGGCGGCTCTCCGGGAGGGGTTCGGGGGGGCGGGGGTGCTCTGGGGCGGCGATGTTGGGGGCGGCGGGCGGCGCTTCAGGGGCGGCGGCAATGGGAGCGGGCGGCGGTTTGGAAAGAGAGAGAGGAGAATGAGCCGAGCGGGATGTCCACCGGCCCATAAAGCAATAATCCTCGTCGGCTGGCGTCAGGGCTGACGGGAGTTAACTAATTCTCGTCGGCTGGCGTCAGGGCCAACTGTAGTTAACTTAAGGCCCGTCGGCCGGCGGCTGGGCCGACGGGAGTTAGCTAATTCCCGTCGGCTAGCCTCAGGGCCGACGAGAGTTAACTTCAGGCCCGTCAGCTGCTTTATAGCTGACAGGAATTAACTAATTTCCGTCGGCCTTTGCTCTGGCCGACGGGAATTAAAATGGCCGACGGGAATCTTCAGTATTCCTGTAGTGTTCCTTTGGCCCCAGACTCCTTTGATGGAGCCTTCCCGCGGCTTGTGTCTGTCTCCATTTCCCTCTTGGCGGATCCTCCCGACATCACTTCGAGTGGTTAGACTCTAATGAAGTACCGGGCTCTGATACCAATTGAAAGTCGCCTAGAGGAGGGTGAATAGGTGGAAACTGAAATATATAAACTTAAGGCACAACTACAAGTCGGGGTTAGCGTTAGAAATAAATCCGAGTCCGAAAGAGAGGGGAAAACAAATCGACCAAAGAAATATAGCGGATGACACGGTGATTTGTTTTACCGAGGTTCTGTTTCAAAGAACCTCGATAAAATAAATCATCGTGTCATCCGCTCTATTCCGTTGAGGTGGTCATAAAGACCGGGTCTCTTTCAACCATTTCCCTCTCTCAAACGGTCACCTAGACCGAGTGAGCTTTCTCCTTAATCAAACGGGTCACTTAGACCTCACAAGGACCACCACACAATTGGTGTCTCTTGCTTTGATTACAAGTTGCTTGAAGAACGAGAATGGGGAAGAAGAAAGCGATCTAAGAACAAGAGCTCAAAGAACACGAGCAAAACTCTCTCTCTAGTCACTAGGTGTTTGGAGTGTAATTGAGACTTAGAGAGGCTTTGATTCTTTTGAATTGTGTCTTGTATTGATTGCACTAGCTCTTGTATTGAATGGGATGTCTGAAAAACTTGGATGCTTGGAGTGGTGGTGGTTGGGGGGTATTTAGCCCCAACCACCAAACCAACCGTTGGGGAGGCTGTCTGTCGATGGGCGCATCGGACACTATCCAGTGCACCAGCCACGACACCCAACAGTTATGGTTCTGACGGTTTCGACCGTTGGAGCTCTGACATCTTGGGGCATCGGACTGTCCGGTGCCGCACCGGACAGGCATTGTTCACTGTCTGGTGCGCCTTCTGGCGCTGCTCTGACTCTGCGCGAACTGTCTGCGCACTGTTCACGTTTGCAGGCAACCATTGGAGTTGACCGTTGCACTCGATAGTCGTTGCTCCGCTGGCACACCGGACAGTCTGGTGGCCCACCGGACAGTCCGATGAATTATAGCGGAGCGGCTCTCCAAAAACCCGAAGGTGAAGAGTTCAGTCTATAAGGCCCCTGGTGCACCGGATATCTGATTTCCCCATTCCGTGGGTGATGGTGGGCTGCTGGGTATGTAAGTACTCACTCTTGCTTATTTGTTGTTTTACAGAGAAGGAGATCGCTAATCGGGTAAGTGTTACACATGTCCCCAACCATGCATGTGGCTGTTGGACCACTGATTTGCTTCGCTGCTAATATCGGGCTGCCTTAACCCCACTTTGATGATATGTCCCGAGTTATGGACCAACTCTTAAAGTTGATCACATTTATTGGTTTGTCTCGTTTAATTAGATCTGAAACCATTTAATGTATAAATGTGTATACTAGCCTCATGTGACTAATATTTGAATCACATTCATAGAGGATTGAGACGCTTTAGATCGTAATGTTAGCACGGGCTATGTACTAGTAAGAGACATACGACACGTATAAAATAAGAGAAGACACCCAGAGCTTGGTGTCGGTCTATGATAGCAAACTCGGCGTGACCATTACACTAAGGTGTTGTCACCTTCTATGATGATGTCGATACATACACCTATGCCGACGTCGTTACCTCGTTACAATTACAAATACCTCGTCACTATGATCTATGCCACCAAAAAGTTGGCTAACCTCGACGTTATTATGGCGCCAAGCTTGCACCAATATCCAAGGTCCAAAATGGACTTTTTGCACCAGAGATCTAAAAGTGAAACTATAATTTAGAGAGAGAGAAATAGTCAATAGTGCCACAATGTGCTCCAATTCCAACCATGTCCCCGCGAGGATGGACCACTCTGTAGTAGGGGTATATTCAGATGTCTAGAGATCCAAATTATTCATATTTATATTCGTTTAAAATGCTAATATCAATATTCGTATTCGTATTCGATTTTAATATGGATATTAAATGTATGTATATGAATTTGATTTCTAGTTTTTTCTCTACCTGAATCCATATTCGTATTCGACAAAACCGTGGAACATCTGTATTCGAGAAGAAAAAATATTCTATGAAACCATTAAAATTTTATTTTTATTATGAATTACTAATTAAAAATGATTTTATTTTTCATAATATGCTAGAAAAATTATGTACGTCATTTAAAGTATTAAAAATATTTATATGATAAATAAATAATTATAGTAGTCTTATATTACTAGTGATATAAAATAATAAAATTAAATAATATTTAAAATATTAATTATAAATACATTACATTATTGGAATTTTTTGAATCCAAGATACAAATATACCTAATATAAAAAATTAGAATCCAAAATACCTAATCAACTACAACTCTCCACTTTACAATATATATATATATATATATATATATATATATATAAATTTCTTCATTATTTTTTATTTAATTTTTTGTGCACACACCCATATACTTCGTTCATTTTGGAATGGCGGATTTAAATTTCTAGACATATTTACTACTACCTCCGTTCTCGAATATTTATCACCTACTAGCTAATTTTTGAACTAAACAGCGATAAATAAAAAAGAACGGAATGAGTATTTTATAACAATTAAATGAATCACTAGATATATATTTATAAAAATTGTAAAATAATATGTAAATGTGGTCATATATATATATATATATATATATATATATATATATATATATATATATATATATATATATATATATATATATATATATATATATATATATGACATAAGATAAATTTTGTTTTAATAAAGCATAAAATATATGTTTTCTATTGTTTAGGTGAGTTTGAATATGGAACCAACAAGCAAGGTTTAAACACTCACTTATACATAATTTTACCTTACTTTTTATATAAACTCTCATATTATAGTAGTACAGAAGAGATTATAGGAGTGCGGGTTGATTCTAAAAAAATGTAGGATTTTTTAAAAAAAAATATTGACACGAGACGACCGTTGAAACTGGTGTTTTAATATAGTAGAGAAACATGACATATTTTTATTGGTAAATAATATATTTTTATTAATGAATATGCTCATAAGGTATCTATTGCTATGCTTATAATTTACTTGTAACATGATTCTTTGTCAACTATAAATCTATAAAAAAACAAATTGATAATTATTACTTCATCCATTTTTTTTATTTGTCGTGGTTTAGTTCAAAAATAAACTAGCATACAATAAATATTTAAGAACGAAGGTAGTACAACATTATGTTCCAAGTCTTGTGAGTATCCAAATTCCAATCAAATTCAAACTATTCTTTTGTACTTTATCTGACAATATTCTAACAATATTCGTATCTGAATTCAAATTAAAATGTGATAAATAGTGACATCCTAATTCGTATCCGTGCGCATCAAAATCCATCCCTACTCTGTAGTGCAAATTTCATGCATGATTGAGTATACATGTTTCTTCTGACAATTTCAACACCTTGATAGAAAAACTGCCAATCAAAACACCGACGCAAAAATCACCATGGTGAGGCAGTTCATAAAAAACGGCGGATCGGGGCCAATAGGCAAATGAAACAAGATACTTTCACTAAGTCATAAAATGTAGGAGCCAAACTGATAGTTGTCTACAGCTTATCTACTGATAAGAACTCCTTTTCACAGCACAGTAAACAAAGCAAAATGAAATACTAGAACTATCCTCTTCACTCGATACAGTCAATAGAAATATATATAAGCAACGGATAAACTGCTGTTGAGCTTGTTTTTATTGAGCCCATTGTCCGAGTCCCTTGGAACCGATCTGCCAAGGTTAGTTGCACCACCTTTTGAAGCCCATCTGCTGAACAGGATGAGGTTATGAACTGAACAAAAACTCTTTCCTGCAGATCTGAATTAACAATATGTTTCCTTTGGTATTCATCAAACACTGGGGGCTTTTGTTCAGCAGTAAGGGCGTGTTTGGGAAGGATTTTAGTCCGCTCAATCCCTTTCCAATTCACTTGCTCCCAAACAAGTCCTAAAAGAAGTATTCCCAAACAAGTCCTAAAAGAAGTATTACCCTGTCGAGCAAAAAAAACTATATTCTTGGTTCACACGATTATATTGATCATGTTTTTATCTAAATCATAGCAGTTTATCGGCCAAACTTCTAAACTGCATCAATACGTTATAAATGCTCTATACAAACATGGCAAGAAATTTAAAATAAAGTTCCAATTTGTTTCATTAACTTAAGATATACCTTGGTTAGACTCATGCCACGAAAAATCTACCAGTTCCATCTTCTCAATCATCTTTCAGGTTGATCAGAACTTGAAGCTCCATTAGGAGGCGGTGCGGACAAGTTGCTAGCAGACCCATTTTCTACCGGTGGAGGATTTCCCCATTTTCTATCTGATTCCAAAGGTTCCAACACAAAAACACCACCATCAGTCAGCCCTAGAGCAAACTGACTCGCTTCCGAAGGGTGTGCCGCAACCACAACAGGATGAACACTCGGACTACAAGAGAAAAATATCAAAGCAACCATCAGCAATTTGTTCAAAGTTGAACACGACTGTGTTAAACACATGAGTTACTTATTACAGAAACATTTGAAAGAATGAAGACTCATACAAAATGTATAAGATGCAAACATACATGCTGCAGACAATCAAGTGGCACTAAGTGGCAAAATCCCAATGTTACCTTTTCTGAATTAGGAGTAATATAAAATTCCCCCACCCCACCCCCGCGTGCAGCACATGCAGGAGTTATGTCCTAGAGACACACACAAGGTGATGCGGCAACTAGAACAGGCAGGTGTTACGAGCATGTTTGCTCAACTTTTATCTTAATTTTATAATCTCAGAACAAGAATGTCAATTCAATCGAAGACAGACGTCATTCCTGAAAACAATGCTAAAAACAAATTTTGTGTTTTATAGAATACCTGATATTTGGGGGGAGATACGAAGCTGGAAGAATCCGACATTGAAGTCTCAAACTCGATGCATTAAATATGCCAACAGTGGCATCCATAAAGCTTGCATAGATCAGTTGACTGTCACACGAGAATGCAGCATGTGTGATTGGAGGTGAATTCTCTCGAACAGGCCACTGTAAGTGAAGTTATGGTGGGAAATGAGAACATACTGAACTCCATTGCAAGTGTAATCTGCAGACAAGTGAGGAGACAGTTTACCTGCTTCACTGGTTCTAGTTTTGTAGTTTCATAGATGGCAATCTGGGTTTCATGCACAACAAGAAAGTGCATTTGATCTTGGTGGAACTGAACACGAGTGTCCAAGATATTAGATTGGCGACCTGACGGTATCTGCAAAAATCTGTTCTTTTGCTTTTCCCATCCATCCGTGTTCCAAACACATAACTAAAAGTGGAAACGGTTAAAAATGGTGAAAATATAATACAATAAGTTTGTCAGATATGATCTGAATTGACAGTTCAGTAAATAACCTGAGCATCAGCTCCGGAAGAGACTAAGACATTTAGCACATTTGAAAAGGCAAGACCCGTGATTCTCTTAGAGTGACCCCTGAGCTTGCTTTTGACCTGTACAAAGAATAAATAAGCCATATACTAACTGTGTCCTGTTCAATGGAAAGAAAAACAAAGCCACTGTGAATACCTCATCAATTCGGACATTATAGATTTGGATGGTTGAGTCATCCATTCCAATTGCAATTATGTTGTTATCTTGGGGGTGAAATGCAAGAAAAGTTGCTGCCGGCGGTGCAGGCATAAATGTTGTCATTGTCTGCAGTAAAAATAAAGATCAAAGATTGTTTCTACAAAAAAAAAAACTAATTGTATGTAAGTGTAAAGATTTACCAACCTTGAAAGTCATCATGTTAAACAGAGAGATTTTTCCTCCAGAAGCGGACATGACATATGAATCATTCTTCGACAAAGCAAAGCAGTGAACAGCTTCTTCAGGATTGTTGTCAGTCGTGTCATTAGTCATCAAAATGCCACTTGGTGGTTGCCATAGTGTGGGAGACACACTCGCGCTTGCCTATAAGATTGATGAATAGCAAACTGAACAATTTAGTAACAATCTACCATACACAATTTTCACCAATGATATGCAGAGAAGATGAGCGATCTGAACACTATTTATGCACATCTATATGTACATAAGAATCGGATCTCACCTTTCCAGAATTCCGATCACTGCGTGGCCATTTCCAGAGTAGATGAACAGCACTTGAAGTTAAAGCCAAGATAGCAAGACCAGAATTTGTGTAAATCAATCTCGAGATCTGCAATTATAAATTTCTTCAAACAACCTTATGATAAAATCAGCATAGTCAATGCCAAGGATAATTGAGAAATAAAGATCACAAGTCATATATGAGATGGCATCCATTCCATTGAATTGAACAAGCATCACATATATTGAACTGAAAAATCTAAGGTGAACATGCAGACAAGAGCTTAGGTGCCGTTTGATTCACATATTTGTAACATGATGGATAACCGATAAAATCAAATCATGTTTGTTTAAGTCCAACCGTAATCAAATACCACACTAGAAACTAATATCGACATATTCAAATTTGTCGTTTTTTTGCTATTTGGCCCTTTTTCTGAAAAAAAAAATCACGTTTGGCCCCTGGACGACTTAATGTCATTTTTGGACCCTTTGCTCGGCTCCGAGGTAACACGTCTCGGCGCCATGACTTATGGCGCCGAGGTACCGAATGTGTTGGACTTTGCATGCTGCGCTGGCGTCTACGTGGTCGAGCTCGGCGCCATAGATCGTGGCGTCGAGCTTGCTGCCAAAGCTGCCTGTCTGCGAACGACACGCCTGGCCCGGGACAGGGCGGCCTCACATGTCCATTTTTAAGGTGGACGATGGTCGACGGGCCGGATAGACAAACAGACACCTAGAACAAATAATTTGCATCGTGCTTCATGTGCAGTGCAGGTTTATCCCATCACGCCGATCGTGTCCAAAATCAAAATTCATTTGTCACTAACTCAACGTATGGTCGATGGACTGCCGTGGCATTATGAGATGGACCGCCGTGGCATTAATTATTCGTTTTTTTTGTCGTTATTAAATTAGAAAAAGAAACCAAATGTACACATGCACGACGTGTGGCGACACTCACGCTATATATACGTGCACGTGCTACACTGATTACATGCAGTGCATGAATATCTGCTGCTGTTGCTGGTAAAAATATACAAAAATATAGTCCTAATGTCGTCTAAGAGCATCTTCAACAAGGTAACTCAAAATAGTGTCCTAAAAATTAAAATACTACTTCCACCGTTCCAAAATAAAATATGTTTTACCTTTTAGTTGATACATACAATAATTAATCCATTTGACCATGGACATACAATTCAAGAGCTAAAACGATTAATATTTTTGGGACTGAGGGAGTACATTATCTATGCTGATGATGTGGTCCTGTTTGTTAAACCCATTGAGGAAGATTTGAAATGTGTTAGATTGATTCTGAATTGTTTTGGGTCGGCCTCCGGATTGGTTACCAATATGAATAAGAGTTATGCTATTCCTATCAGATGTGAGGAGCATGTGGTTCAAGAGGGCTGCAATGTGCTGAGGTGCAGTTTGGCCTCATTTCCTTATTCTTACTTGGGTCTGCCAATCTCAGACAGGAAGCTGAAGCGAAATGATCTTAAGCTGTGGATAGATAAAATTGCAGACAGACTCCCTAACTGGAAGGCTCGTTTATTGAACCTGGCCGGGAGGATAACATTGGTGCGGTTTGTCTTATCTGCCATCCCGATTTATCTCCTTGTTGCCATTAAAATTCCCAAATGGGTTATTAAATCAATTGACAAGATTCGATGAGGGTTTCTTTGGAAAGGGCGAAAGAAGGTGAATGGTGGAAGTTGTATTGTTCCCTGGGAAAGTGTGACAAGGCCACTAAGTTTAGGGGGTCTTGGTGTTCCTAATTTGCAATTGATGAGTTGGGCACTGCAGGCTAAGTGGCTCTGGTTAGAGAAGACTGATCCAACTCGGCCGTGGCTTGGTTTGAGTATCCCCGTGCAGCAGCAAGTTAGACAATTTTTTAAAGCTTCGGTGATCTCTGTTGTTGGGAATGGGACCAATACTTTTTCTGGTCAGACAGATGGTTGAATGGGCAGAGGATACAGGATTTTGCCCCTGAAGTTGTAAGTATGGTGAGCAGCAGGCCATTTAGTTCGAGAACTGTTGCTCAGGCGTTGCATAATTGGCAATGGGTTTGCGATATCACGAATCCTTTATCTTTGATTGGTCTACATCAGTATTTGCAGCTGTGGGATACTTTAAGTGGAGTGGTGCTTAATCAGGAGGAGGACAGACATGTGTGGGTGCATTCGAGCTCCGGTGTTTTCTCATCCAAATCTTGTTATTCGGCGTTGTTTATGGGAGCTATTTCTTTCCAGCCATGGAAATGGGTGTGGAAGTCGTGGGCACCCCCCAAATGCAAATTTTTTGTTTGGCTGGCGATAAGGAATAAATGTTGGACTGTGGATAGACTTCAGAGGAAAGGACTACCGCACCCGGTGGTCTGTCCATTATGTGATCAAGAGCAAGAAACTATCTTGCACCTCTTGTGCTCTTGCAGTTTCGCTAGACAATTTTGGCATGTTATATTTTCAGCTTTGAGGATGGGACATCTTACGCCTACTAGAGAGGCGGGCTCTTTTGTGGATTGGTGGGACAAGGTGCATAGGAGGGTCCCCAAACATATCAGAAAAGGTATCCATAGTCTCATTATCCTGGGGGCCTGGTGTTTATGGCTGCATCGCAATAAGGCGGTATTTGATAGTGTCAACCCTTCATTGAGCACCATTCATAGGCTTTTCTTGGATGAAGTGGAGTGCTGGTGTATGGCTGGTGCGAAGCAGCTCGAGAGTCTTGGGCTTCTGACTGCTTTTGCTAGGGCCAGGGCTATTCCTAGTGCATGAGGCTGCACTGTTTTTTTCTTTTTATTTTTGCCTGTTATGGCATTGTACTTTGGTCCATTTCGGACCTTTCTCTCTTTCAATATAATGATGCGCAGTTCTCCTGCGTGTTCGAGAAAAAAAAACTAAAACAAATCATGCCCCAACAGTTAAGCCCCTAAACCATGTATTTAGGAAGTAAATTATATGATTAAGAAAATGTTGAGGATGATGTAGAAAACAAGGATAGATCACTAGTCTAGGGTGTAGTATATTTGGGTCGCTTCACGGTGTGCGACGTACGTACTATGTATTGTGTGTCAAGTAGTACGCATCAATTTGATACTTTAGTATACCCTGGCCGAGAAAACACATAAAATCTAACTTTTAAAATCGATTTTTTTTTCTATTCATATATATGTCTTGGAGCTTGACAAATAAAGGTGCATCGCCATCGGAATCTGGTGGTGTTTTTTGATTGGTTACCACTGGGAGGAAGTGAGATCAACTGGCACATTTGCTTGCCTAGCTCGGCGCCGTGATCTATGACGACAAGCTAGGCCACATAGGCGCCAGCGTATACTATGGCCGCCAGCACACCAGTATCTCAGCGCCATGGGCTATGGCGCCGAGCCATGTTAACTCGGTGCCATGGCCTATGGAGCCAAGCAAAGGGTCCAAAAACGACATTAAGTCATCTAGGGGGCCAAACTTGAATTTGTTTAAAAAAAGACTAGATAGCAAAAAATCGGTCAAATTTGTTACCGCTGGTACTCAGGCGTTAATCATTATCATTACTATTTACGTAACATTTGGTGAACCAAACAGCACCTTGGTCCCCTAATGTTCCCCAACTTCATGTATAGATGAAAATGGAGGGCTGTTCCCCATCTTCAATAGTAATGGAGGGTTGTTTGGTTCAAGGTAATAATTAGTTAATGTTCCAAGCTCAAATGACAGAAAGATCTGCCATACCAAAAAATGAATTCATGTATACATGAAAATCATGCCCAAATAATGATGTGCCCCAACTTCATGAAATAAGTTGTGAAAAGAAACCATATTTTATAGATTAAACAGAGAAGTGGAGGGTTTAAGATATTATTACCTTGCTCGTTCTCATGTTGTCTGCCAGTTTAATTGATCTGCACTGAGTTGACTCAGTTATCTCCATAAGCTTCCACGCCTTTGACTTGTCCAGTGACTCATCAGCTATTCTAGGTTTTACATCAACCAAACTTCTGGTATCCCCATTCTGTTCATTTTCCAGAGTACAACAAATGTAGTTGGGATCATAGTTGTTTTGTAATAGAAGAATACAGGATCAGCTGAAGAGGTAATATGTGCAGACCATTGCAGTTACAGCTGACGGAGCACCAGCTCCTGAACTGCTTGCTGCAGCTGCATTTGCCGCAGCAGTCAAGGGATTTATTAGAGGCTGCATAAACAAGGATTGATTAGATGATGCTTGCAGATATTCTTCTCAGAATTTTTGTGGTTACAAGCATAACCTTTGTTACAGCCTCAGATGCATTACGAGAAGCATCAAAAGAACGATTTTCCAGCGTGCGCAGCAACCGAAGTCCATCAGCATTTGCTAAGATCTTGATGCCATTGTCAACGGTAGAGACAGCCAAAAGAGTTCCTTCCTTGTTGAAGCGTATCCGTGGACTTGCCTGATGATTATGGGCCATGTTAATACAACAGGGAAATTCCATACTGTATCGTATGCAATCAACTATTCAACATAACAAAGCACGCAAGAGAATAAGAAAAACAACTCACAATTAAGCCACCATCTGCATCAATGGTAGTTAGAAGACCCGTGCTGTCCATGTCCCATATCTTAATCATGAATTCATCCCCAGCGGCCAAAAACCTGTTCCGTGTGGTATCGAATTGCACGACACCCATGGATCGCTTACGAAATCCCTGATATGTTCTCTTCACTGCTCCTTCACTTTCATTCCATTCTACTAGATGTGATTCACCATCCTTGCTAGTCCCACATGAAAATAACCTATGCATAAAGGATAAAAAAATTAGTGGAAGGCTGGAAATAAAATACAGACACCCACATTCTCCTAATTTCAAGAACAGAAAAAGAAAAGCAGGAACCTTGAACCATCTGCGCTATATGCCATTGTAGTGCACCAATGACCTGGTGCATCATAGTCAACTCTAGATCCCATATTATCATATAGCCATGCCTTGATCTTCCCATCTAAAGCAGTCGAGAAGATGAACTGAACAATAATAAGAAAATAAAAAGGCAAAACCATTAGGTTTCGATGGTTCAAAATAACCAAAACGGCTATCAATTAGTCTGTTGTAATAACTGGACAAATACCTGAATATTTTCCTTGTAATGTGGACAAACTGAATAAACAGGAGCTTCATGTCCTTCAAATGTAAATTGCTTAGCTCCACTGGTGGCCTCCCATACCTATTAATATAAAATATTCAGAGCTTCATATCTGAACAAAATGATTAGCCCAGGAGCTAAATCATCACAGAAACTCACCTTAATTGTCTTATCATCTCCACATGTAATTATACATAACTGCTTATTTGGATGAGCAAATGCAATGTCATTTACACCACCAATATGTGCATCAATCTGAAGAAAGCAAGCGCATTAGTCAAAAATATGAACCAACATAGTCAACTATACAAAAGAGAACACACCAAACAACTATGAGGTAGAAAGAATTAAGAAACATGCAGTCAAACCTCCAAGTGTTGTCTAATATCGTCGCCACCATTATAGGAATAAATTTGTACAATATGCCTTGAATAAGCAACACCTATTAAAATAATAAATACATCAGAATTGAAGCCATCAAAAGGACAACAAAAACACTGATTAAATCATCTCATCTTACCAAACAAGGTTCCATCAGGACTCCATATTATGCGATTAACTGACACAGCTGGATCCTTAACCAGTGATGCCTGTTGAATGTTGATCAATTTATTATGTGTTATATGAAGGCTAATAGAATATAACAAGTGCCTGAAACACATAGTGCAACAAACAGACCTGGAGAATCATTGTACATTTACTGAGGTCCCAGACTTTGAAGTTCCTTACAACGAGTCTGTCTTTGGTACCAACATCCCACAATCCAATGTCGCCAACATTGGTACCAACTGCAGTGAGCCAAGGGTAAATACAGCATACTGAGATGGTAGAACAGGGACTAACCCAAACTTTTATAATAAAGAAGCATTAATACAGTAAGAATTTACCAAGAAGAAGAGTTTGTTGAAGTGGATGAAAATCCATGCTCATCGGTGTTGATCCTTGGCTCAAGGTCCGTGCAACAGTTTTATGGAAATCATCTTGTTGGTAATTATGGCTCTGCGGATAAGTCACAGGCAGCATATTCACCGGAAGATTCACCTGCTACGTTAGATCATCATAAGTGCATGATTAGGTGTAACGAACAGCACCAAGTACTAAGAGCAAGAATCTAGTAATGGCATTGCATATTTCAGGGCAAGATATCACACATACCTCCTCAGACATGCCAACTGGTCTAGTTCTCTTGGAGATGTGATCAGAATCTCCTGATGGATAATCCATACCAGGATTAGCAGTTGTGGGTGTTCTAGGATGCTTCAACAAAGCGGCTACAAGATGTAAAGACAGATAGATATAGTCAACAGACACACACACTACTATGATTCAGGCCATTTCATTATTCTTTGCAACAAGATGACATAAATACCAGGATTTGTAGGAGTGCCAAATCCAATGGCACCACCAGACACAGCAGGATGTGTTACTGCTGGAGGGTTTGACATCCACCCAGCCAGAGGTGGAACAGGTGTTGGTGAAGGTTGAAAAGGCTGTAAAAGACATAAGTCATATTCTAAAGAACTGTACCGAACAAGCTCTAAAGAATTGTACATATGAAGCAGCCAAATCCAAATATGATTAACATTTAACAAACTTACTCCATGGGCACCCAATGGAGGGAAACCTCCAGGTTTGGGCATAGATCCGAGTAATGGATTGTTTGCTGGTGATGGAGCACGTGCACCATTTGGTTGTCCACATGAATGATCAACAAATAGAGTCTTGATGTCAGGATTAGGCCTGGGATTTTTGCAAAGCTGGTGCTGCCAGTTTAAGCTGTCAAACATATACAGAATAAGGTTACCCCCCATATAAAATGAAAAAGAAGACTTGAACAGAGCTCTTATTAATATTATAATCTCTTTGCACAAATTAAAACATATAAACCCAGATCAAGAGAGACAGCATGCCAATCCGAAAAGGCAAGACACACAGCCCATCAATATGAGGAGTCAAGAGACAACACGCCAGTGTGAAACTAAACCTAGAATCACCTACTGCTAACCCCGATCATCTAAGAGACGCCACACAGGATCTTGTATATATGAAAGATAATCAATGTAACTAGCAACATATAACAAGAAAACAGAAGAGACCATGTAGTATGCAAAGATTTCAGAGTCAAGAAAATGAAATGAATTCAAATAAATAAGTGGTATCCCAAGGTTATAAAATCTTGGCTTGGGTACACCAACAGTCTTATCTACATTCAACTTCAAAGCATATCAAACTGCCTAGAAAATGTAAATACGAGAAAAAATAAGTAGTTAAACATTAAAAATTCCTGAGCTCAATGTCCATAACAATCAGCATGTAAAATCAATCATCATAACAATGTTAAAACAAGATCAGAAGCTAAATGTGTTTAAGGCCCTGTTTGGGATAGCTCCGGCTCTAGAAAATTTGGTGAAGTTGGTAGAGCAGGTCATTAGATGCTCCAGAAAATCATGGAGCTAGAGTTGTAAGTCTTTAGAAGACATTTAGATAAGTTATTTTATTTATCATTTAGATTAAAAATATTTTTAAAACTATTTAAATTGATATTATAAACTACAGCTCCACACTGGAGCTGGAACCTGAAGCCATCCCAAACACCCCCTAAGTATAACTAGTTGTGGTGAACCAAAAATGTGTATTACACAGATACTTTTGAAGATCAAATGTACCAGATCCAGATGTGTTTGGAAAAAACCTGTTAAAACTAAAGATATTAATTCCGATTTTCATGCTTCATCTGTGAACTTCCCAAATCATCAAAACTTCTTCTGAAGCCCATCAAAAGCCTCTTTAGCTATTCATGTACGCTAACTCGCTAAAGTTGGCCTACTTTTCAGGTTTTGAAAGCTTAAGGGTGTTGCTCAACTAAACAAATATTCTAAACCAAAATTGATATTAATATCAGATTCAGTTGCTAAGGCCATAAGTGTAAACTTACAGGAAAAAATAAAATGGTGTAATGTCTGAGAGTAAAGAGCACAGAGATAATTCTTTTACATGGGACTACCTCTGGTTAATAAGTGTCCGCAGCCTAGAATTCTTCAGGCTAGGAAATTGTAGCTTATCACGGAACAAGGGGTTAGCTTCAATCAGCTTCTTCAGCTCAACAAACATTATTGCTCTTGCAGATTTTGTATCGCCATACTTAGAAAGCTGCTCATTTTCCCTATTAACAAGGCAAAAGCAGAAATCACTTGCTGAACAATCCAGAAACAGCTAAAAGCCACGATAATAATGACAACAGATCAATGCATACAAAAAAAAACAAGGCTGGTCAGTCCGCGCTTTACCTAAAGTTCTCCAAGGTCAGAAGCTGTGTGATCTCCTTAAACAACTCCTCATTAAAGGATGCAAATACCTTAAGGTCCTTGACCAAGATTTCAACAGCCTTTGACCGATCATGCCTGATAGGTAAGCAAAAAAAAACCTGGTCAGAAAGGCACACCACTCGAGCACCACAAACAACGCTGCACAACACCCTCCACTTACTTATCAAGAGCCTCGAGATACTTCTGTTTGCGGATCTCAAAGAATATCTTCATGGAGTAGCGGTTATCGTCGACCTTTGTGAATCCACCAAGGTAGCGCTCCACCTCATCCCAATTCCCATTGACGACCTCGTCCTCAAAGTACTTCATGTTGAAATAGAATCCGGACTCCTGCTCAAGCCTAAACAGCAACAAGAACGCGAACTGAGCGAGAAATGGACACTAAAGACAGGTCATTTTCATCTTTGGTTCAAATCACACACTTGTGGACGGTCTCTTTGAATTTCTCCTCATCGAGGAACTGCAGAATGAGGAAGACCAGCTCCCGGCTGAGCGACGACATCCTCCCTCCTCCGCCTCACCCACGTGGAGGCGGATGCTCCTAGGGTCACCCTATGGGGTCTCTGTACAGTACCAGGACGGAGTCAGTGTAGAGCTCCCCCGACTTCTCCCCCATGGATTAGAATTTGATTGCCCACGGCGAGCAAGAGATCTCCCACGATAAATAAATCTCAGGGGGGGAAACATCGAAGCAAAGTTAGGGTTCCTTACCGCAACCCTAGGTCCAGTCGGATCGCCGCCCCACTCCTATGCAGTGGAAACCGACGCCTCAGGGGCGAGGCAAAGGGCGGCCAGCGGAAGGGGAAGCTGGCGGCGGGGTCGCCGGCGACGAAGCGAACGAGGAGCAGAGAGAGAAGATGCGGTGCGATCGAGTCTTTGAGGTCTAGCGCAGGTCCAGGTCTGCCTGACATGGTGAGCCCGAAAGCCCAGAACGGTTATTAGTACTAATAGCTTTCCCAATAAATGTCTTCCGTCCATGGCAGAGTGAGAAAAAACAAAGCCATGGCAGCCTTCTGAGCAGAAACTTCAAAATAAAACATCGATATTGTCCGAAGCTTGGACTGGGAAAGAGCACGGAACTCCGCATAACCGCATAAATATTTTGCCCTAATTTTCACTCGGCTTCAGATCTGTGAAATAAAAACAGACAAAATCTACATGCATCTAAAAATAGACGGGGAATCATGGCTATCACCTAGGAAGCTCTCGATCGATCCGATCTCGCCCTGGGAACGACTGCCGGGCCGAGTTGTTTACTACGGAACCGCCTGGTAGAGGGAGATAATCACACCACCGAACCAGGTTGAGGAGTAGAAACTGTTAGGACACCGAGTTGAGCGATAATTTATACTGCTAGGATATGAGACAGTCTGATATGTGCGCTGACTTATCAATCTGCTTATCTAGTTATTGCCTGTGATAAGTCAAGTTGGAGAGAGTGGTAGGGCGCGCGGGGGCTATGGACATTGACGCGGCCACGCGGGGGAATGCCCGAATCCAGTGGTGGCTGTGGCCGTGGCTGAATTTCAGGCTCGCGATTGAGAGGCACTGTATCGGACTCGACCCATCCGCTTGCTGCGTATGCACGATAGTGTTTCTTAGTTAAGAAAAATTAATAATAGATTATGAATAAGTTTAAAAATAGTATTTTATGATTGTAATGATTATATGAGGAGAATTTAAGAGCGATGCACGAAAGAAAAAGTATGAGTGAAATCTAGGTGACGTAACTGTACATTGTATTTTAAGGGAAAAAAGAGGAGAACGTTGTGATCAATCTAATGAAGATAAAGATTTTTCTCAACCGGAGAAGAATGATTTGGTTTCAAAAGGATCCGAAAGGCAATTTTTTCAAAAGGATACGAGAGACATTTTCACACTTAACATCGGTGACTTTGGAAGCTATAGAATAATTATTCCGTCATAGCAATTAAAAAAAAGGCTCAATCCACGTTCGATCTCTATTGCGTCCAAACGGATCTAAACGATAAGATATGTTTATCTTCTTCTTCCTCGAGACGACTGGGGAGGGGTACGCAACTGATGAAGAACATTGTTGAGACAAAAGTGATCATCGTTGCCAGCTTAAGCTACAAGCAATTGATGAAGAACAGGGTTAAGTTTGTTAGAAGCAACCACATGTCAAAGATTTTCGCTTAACAACAACACTAGTGCACTAGCAAACAGCTACTGAGATGTGAGTTGTGACATTAATTGGGATTGTTGTTCTTCTACACCAATACAGTCTAATTGGCGAAGAAATAAGAACAATGATGACTAATAACAACGGCAAAAAGATTTGTTTACCTGGAGCAATGTATAAGTATCCATAAGAACCAGCAATGTGTGCACATGGTGTTTCCTTACTGTTAAAGCCGGATGGAAATGGGCCCAACGAGGCTATCCATGTCTTCACAATTACATGCATGCATTCGTTCATCCACCTACGGCTTCTATCGTACCAACACATCCCGTCTCTAGATACTTCTAGCTGACATTTGGTCTTCGTTTCGTCTACTTGCTTGGGAGGACCCTCGCTTCCTTCGCCTCTCTAGGTTTGCAGTCGACACTCTCCGTCCTCGTTCCTCTTCCTCTGTAATACTCAAAAATGTAATAAAGAGGATATAGATAATCTCAATGGTTTGTGTCCTCTCCTATTCATTACATGTGATCAACACTAGTTAAAAGTGGATAATTAGAACGAAGAACACATAAATGACTTGTGCATCATGCCGGATCTTATTTCGTGTGCATTTTTGTGATGATATAAAATATAGTAAACAAGAAAAATAATAAGATAATAGACATCAGAAGTAGAATTAAGCCCTAATTTTGAAAATAGGGTTTGGAAAATAAGAAAAAGAGAAATGATATAAAAATATAAAAACATAGATATCCTTAAACTTATTACTGTTAACTGCACAAATATAGTGTAAAAGATGAGCCACAAAGTTTGAATTTAAACTTGAATTCAAAATTTGGGATTAGAAAAGAATTAGGAATAAAAAAAAAGAAGAAAAAAAATGCTGGGACTCGTCTTGGGCCGAATTTGCCCTGGCCCAACTCCCCACCACGCTACTGTTCTCACTAAGCCGTGGGGCCCACATGTCAACGGTCTCAACCGGAATATGCGCGCGCCACTGGCTACATTTTTCACTGAAGCCCGGGTCCCGTTGGCGAGCTCAGCACGTTATCCTGGATCCACCTCCCTCTCGCTGACTGCGGGCCCGAATGACAGACCATCTTCCTCCTCGTATCGTTGCGCCTGATGCCGATGTCCGCGCCCCGCAACAACCCGCCGCGCAGATCTCGGGCCGACCTACCGGTCACCGCCTCCTCCTCGCTCGGACTCGGGGAAAATAAATACCCACATGTTCTCCCCTGCTCCCTCAATCCTCGAAGCCGAATGATTCCTGCGGCAGGGATCCAGCGTCGGGGGAAACCACCACGCCATAGCTGGGTTGAGCCCCTAGAACATCGAGTCGCTAGGTAGCGCTGAAAGAGAGAGAGTGCGGGCGCCATGGTAGGCCAGCCTCGCCGTCGACCCCCCCGGCACGTTCCTCCCTCGTCGCCAGTGGAACTCCCTCCGCTTACCTAACCATCCTTGCCCTGCGCCTTGGCTCTTGGACGTCGTGCTCATCCATGGTAGCAAATCCACACCCTCGTTCCCAAGCTCCTGCTCCACCGTACCCCTCTGCTCCTGCGCGAGGCTAGTCCGGCTTATGCTCTGGCATAGCGTCCGCCGCGGTGGGCTCCCTGGCCGCCGTGGGCCCCTTGCCGCGCTAAGAGAATGAGCCTCGACGCTGCTCCCTCTCTTCCTCGGTCCGCACCCAGCCACCGGCGTGGGATTAGGCAGGGGTGTGAGGAAGATGAACATGCCTGGTCTGTTGATGCTTTACCGGATGGTGGAGATCATACTGGGAACACCTCATCGTTCTGTTGAATCGGAACCGTGGGATGCTGAGTGAACGGCTGAGATCATATTGCCAGATACCCCTTCGCGAATAAATGTGAGTCATCGATCCATGATCATGTGAATCCCATTAGATCTCTGTTATTTTAAATCCATACCCTCGATATCAGATCTTAGGGCCGCTGCTGGATATCGTTCCAGTTGGTACCGATTTAATCGTGGTCGTAGAATCCTGATCGGGCGGCCCATATCCAACGATACCCCTTCACTAGCTTCTTTTGCGATTACACCCCTCCACTTTTCCCTAAACTAACTCGCAGTACTGCTCGGGTATAGTTGTGTCTGGAAAAATTTATATCTTGGCCCCTGAACTTTCTGGAATTTGACGCCCGGTCCAGTGAACCAAGAAAATAGTAAAAATAATATAGTAAATACTTTTTAGTACATAAATAAACCTAGAAACTCAATAAATTCATAGAAAATTCATATTAAAACATTTTTGGTCCATTCCAGTGGCATTAATTTTGTGTTAATATTTTCCACCCACTAGTAACACTATTTAGCCATGAAACTTGAATTAAAATTGTTCATTCGAATTAATCTGTTCTAGGTGCTAAATAACTTCAGAAATTCATAACCCAATAACCGTAACTCCGTTTTGATCCATTCTAGTTGCATCAATCTCACAATAATAATTATTATCATATGGTAACTTTGTTTTATCATGAAATATAGGTTAAAATGTTGCACTTACTCTATTCTATATTTAACCATGTAGATCTTCGGAAAACCATAACTTAATAATTGTAGCTCCGAATTTAGTGGTTCTTGTTCCCACGATCTTGTAGCAACGCATAGATCATTATTACGTAAGTTGTTCTTATGTTTGGTGTAATGTTAATTTTTCCTATACACTGTTTGTTTGTATTGCTACGACTAGCGCGAGGCTACGAGTCACCTGAAGATCATCCTGGTACCTGGAATCTCAAGACCCAGGCAAGTTGTGCCCTTGATCACTTCTTTTTACCCAGCCATGTTCTGATTAATCATAATGATCTGCATAGGTTAATTTTGATGGGACCCAATAGGTTACCCTAGTTTGATTATCTTTATACCTTGTTACCACTGAACTTTTTGGGTAGTACTTGCTAGTGCTTTATGTGGTTTTGAGAGCACCTAGAGGGGGGGTGAATAGGTGATCCTGTAAAAGTTCAAAACTTAAGCCACAAAAACTTGTTAAGGGTTAGCACAAGTATGGCCAAGTGGCTAGAGAGAACTCAAAACACGATAACCACAAGAAAGCAATCACAGAGTTGACACGGTGGTTATCCCGTGGTTCGGCCAAGTACAAAACTTGCCTACTCCACGTTGTGGCGTCCCAACGGACGAGAGTTGCACTCAACTCCTCTCAAGTGATCCAATGATCAACTTGAATACCACGGTGTTTTTCTTTCCTTTGATCTTTTCCCGTTTGCGAGGAATCTCCACAACTTGGAGTCTCTCGCCCTTACAATTGAGTTCACAAAGAAATACGGAGTAAGGTGGGAATGAGCAACGCACACAAGACTCGAAAATCAGAGCAACAACACGCATACAAGTCGCAACAAGAGCTCGCAACGCAACACAAAGAGTTCACAACTCCACAAGAGCTCTATATGCTATCACAACGAAACGAATGCGTGAGATTGATGTCTTGGTGCTTAGAAGAGTTGTAGGAATGCTTGGTATCCTCCTCCATGCGCCTAGGGGTCCCTTTTATAGCCCCAAGGCAGCTAGGAGCCGTTGGGAACAAATCTGGAAGGCCATCTTTGCCTTCTGTCTCGTGGCGCACCGGACAGTCCGGTGCACACCGGACACTGTCTGGTGCCCGATTTGTTTCCTTAAACAGCGCATCCGACCGTTGCTGTCAGAGTCAGATCTGCGCACCGTTGGCGCACCGGACATGTCCGGTGCACACCGGACAGTCCGGTGCTTCCTTCCGACCGTTGGCTCGGCCACGTGTCGCGCGCCGATCGCGCGGCCGACCGTTGGCCCGGCCGACCGTTGGCTCACCGGACAGTCCGGTGCACACCGGACAGTCCGGTGAATTTTAGCCGAAGTCGCCGGAGAAAAAACCCGAGAGCGGCTGGTTTGCTCCGCGCTGGTCTGGCGCACCGGACACTGTCCGGTGCACACCGGACAGTCCGGTGCCCCAGCCCGAAGCAGCCTTTGGCTGTACACAGCCACTCTCCACTTCTTTTCTTTTCTTCTTTCTCCTGTTTCTAACACTTAGACAAGATGTTAGTACACAAAACTAATGTACTAAGGCTTAGAAACATACCTTTACTTGTGATTTGCACTTTGTTCATCCATGAGCATATTATCACATTTAAGCCTTTGTGTTTGCACTCAATCACCAAAATACTTAGAAATGGCCCAAGGGCACATTTCCCTTTAAATCTCCCCCTTTTTGGTGATTTATGCCAACACAACATAGAGCAACTAGAACAGGTGCAAAATCACTTCAAATAAAAACTGACTTTGAGTTTTATTCAAATTTTGGCATATATGGATCATCTTTTGCCACCACTTGGTTTGTTTTTGCAAATCAAACTCAAATCTCTATCTCTAAGTCAAACACACATGTTGAAGCATAACGAGAGTCATTCCAAAAGAGATTGATCAAAGATTTCAAAAACTCCCCCTATTTCCCATAATCAACACTTCTCCCCACAAGAAGCCAACTTTTGACAATAGAGACAATAAGAGACAATAAAAGCTTTTGACAAAACAAAAACTCTATTCTACTATTTTCAAAATCTCTCAAGTGGTAGCTGATCCATTTATCACTTTGGCCTTTATTTTCTCCCCCTTTGGCATCAAGCACCAAAACGGGATTAATCTTGGCCTTCTAACCCCATTGCCTCACCAAAGTCTTCAATTAAGAGCAAATGGCAATAAGATTTCATGAGATGAACTTGGAATTAGTTACCCTCTCATCGGAGTGCAGTGGAAGTCTTTCATGGTCCAAGTCCACCTTTTCCCTTTCAATCCTCCTTCGAGACTAAATTACCAAACTCAAGCACATGGTTAGTCTCAAAGGGTCAAGTTGTAACACATCTCCCCCTAAACATGTGCATCACTTTGCAACGGACTTGTGAGGTCCAGGGAGTGTTTGTACAACTTGAGCACCATAATAAGCAACATAATGCAAAAAGGAACATGATCAAAAGCATAACTACATGTATGCTACAATTCAATCCAGGTTCCGCGAATCTAAGACATTTAGCTCACTACGCAACCTGCAAAAGGTCTTCTCATCTAGAGGCTTAGTGAAGATATCGGCTAGCTGGTTCTCGGTGCTAACATGAAACACTTCGATATCTCCCTTTTGCTGGTGGTCTCTCAAAAAGTGATGCCGGATGTCTATGTGCTTTGTGCGGCTGTGTTCAACAGGATTTTCCGCCATGCGGATAGCACTCTCATTATCACATAGGAGTGGGACTTTGCTCAGATTGTAGCCAAAGTCCCTGAGGGTTTGCCTCATCCAAAGTAGTTGCGCGCAACACTGTCCTGCGGCAACATACTCGGCCTCAGCGGTGGATAGGGCAACAGAGGTTTGTTTCTTAGAGTTCCATGACACCAGGGACCTTCCTAAGAATTGGCACGTCCCCGATGTACTCTTCCTATCGACCTTACATCCAGCATAGTCGGAGTCTGAGTATCCAACTAAGTCAAAGGTAGACCCCTTTGGATACCAGAGCCCGAAGCAAGGCGTAGCAACCAAATATCTAAGAATTCGCTTCACCGCCACTAAGTGACACTCCTTAGGATCGGATTGAAATCTAGCACACATGCATACGCTAAGCATAATATCTGGTCTACTAGCACATAAGTAAAGCAAAGAACCTATCATTGACCGGTATGCTTTTTGATCAACGGACTTACCTCCTTTGTTGAGGTCGGTGTGTCCGTCGGTCCCCATCGGAGTCTTTGCGGGCTTGGCGTCCTTCATCCCAAACCGCTTTAGCAGATCTTGCGTGTACTTCGTTTGGGAGATGAAGGTGCCGTCCTTGAGTTGCTTCACTTGGAACCCAAGGAAGTAGTTCAACTCGCCCATCATCGACATCTCGAATTTCTGCGTCATCACCCTGCTAAACTCTTCACAAGACTTTTGGTTAGTAGAACCAAATATTATGTCATCGACATAAATTTGGCACACAAACAAATCACCATCACATGTCTTTGTAAAAAGAGTTGGATCGGCCTTCCCAACCTTGAAAGCATTAGCAAGTAAAAAGTCTCTAAGGCATTCATACCATGCTCTTGGGGCTTGCTTAAGTCCATAGAGCGCCTTAGAGAGCTTACACACATGGTCGGGGTACCGTTCATCCTCGAAGCCAGGGGGTTGCTCCACGTACACCTCCTCCTTGATTGGCCCGTTGAGGAAAGCGCTCTTCACATCCATTTGGTACAACCTGAAAGAATGGTGAGCGGCATATGCTAGCAAGATTCGAATTGACTCTAGCCTAGCCACAGGAGCAAAGGTCTCCTCGAAATCCAAACCTGCGACTTGGGCATAACCTTTTGCCACAAGTCGAGCCTTGTTCCTCGTCACCACCCCGTGCTCGTCCTGTTTGTTGCGGAACACCCACTTGGTTCCCACAACATTTTGCTTCGGACGAGGCACCAGTGTCCAAACTTCATTGCGCTTGAAGTTGTTTAACTCCTCTTGCATGGCCAACACCCAGTCCGGATCTAGCAAGGCCTCTTCTACCCTGAAAGGCTCAATAGAAGAGACAAAGGAGTAATGCTCACAAAAATTAACTAATCGAGATCGAGTAGTTACTCCCTTGCTAATGTCACCCAGAATTTGGTCGACGGGATGATCCCTTTGAATCATCGCTCGAACTTGGGTTGGAGGTGCCGGTTGCACTTCTTCCTCCATCACATGATTATCTTGTGCTCCCCCTTGATCACATGCCTCCTGTTGATGAACCTGTTCATCGTCTTGAGTTGGGGGTAGCACCATGGTCGAGGAAGAAGGTTGATCTCGTTTATCTTGTTCCTGTGGCCGTACTTCTCCAATCGCCATGGTTCGTATAGCGGCTGTCGGAACATCTTCTTCATCTACATCATCACAATCAACAACTTGCTCTCTTGGAGAGCCATTAGTCTCATCAAATACAACGTCGCTAGAGACTTCAACCAAACCCGATGATTTGTTGAAGACTCTATACGCCTTTGTATTTGAGTCATAACCTAACAAAAACCCTTCTACAGCTTTGGGAGCAAACTTAGAATTTCTACCCTTCTTTACTAGAATGTAGCATTTACTCCCAAATACACGAAAGTACGATACATTGGGTTTGTTACCGGTTAGTAGCTCATACGATGTCTTCTTGAGGAGGCGATGAAGGTAGACCCTGTTGATGGCGTGGCAAGCAGTGTTAACGGCTTCCGTCCAAAAGCACTCGGGGGTCTTGAACTCTCCTAGCATCGTCCTCGCCATATCGATGAGCGTCCTGTTCTTCCTCTCTACCACACCATTTTGCTGTGGTGTGTAGGGAGCGGAGAACTCGTGCTTGATCCCTTCCTCTTCAAGGAACTCCTCCACTTGAAGGTTCTTGAACTCGGATCCGTTGTCGCTCCTTATCTTCTTCACTTTGAGCTCAAACTCATTTTGAGCTCTCCTGAGGAAGCGCTTGAGGGTCCCTTGGGTTTCAGACTTATCCTGCAAAAAGAACACCCAAGTGAAGCGGGAAAAATCATCAACAATAACTAAACCATACTTACTCCCTCCTATGCTCAGATAGGCGACAGGTCCGAAGAGGTCCATATGCAGCAGCTCCAGGGGTCTTGAAGTGGTCATCACGTTCTTGCTGTGATGCGCTCCTCCCACTTGTTTACCTGCTTGACAAGCTGCACAAGGTCTATCTTTTTCGAAATGCACGTTAGTCAAACCTATCACGTGTTCTCCCTTTAGAAGCTTGTGAAGGTTCTTCATCCCCACATGTGCTAAGCGGCGATGCCACAGCCAGCCCATGCTAGTCTTAGCTATTAAGCATGCATCTAGACCGGCCTCTTCTTTTGCAAAATCAACTAAATAAAGTTTGCCGTCTAATACACCCCTAAAAGCTAGTGAACCATCACTTCTTCTAAAGACAGACACATCTACATTTGTAAATAGACAGTTATACCCCATATTGCATAATTGACTAACAGATAGCAGATTATATCCAAGAGACTCTACTAAAAACACATTAGATATGGAGTGCTCATTAGAAATTGCAATTTTACCTAAACCTTTTACCTTGCCTTGATTCCCATCACCGAATACAATTGAATCTTGGGAATCTTTATTCTTGACGTAGGAGGTGAACATCTTCTTCTCCCCCGTCATATGGTTTGTGCATCCGCTGTCGATAATCCAGCTTGAACCCCCGGATGCATAAACCTGCAAGGTAAATTTAGGCTTGGGTCTTAGGTACCCAACTCATGTTGGGTCCTACAAGGTTAGCACATATATCCTTAGGGACCCAAATGCAAGTTTTATCTCCCTTGCATCTTGCCCCTAACTTCCTAGCAATTACCTTCATACCCGTTCTACAAATTGCAAAGGAAGTATTTAAAGCACAATAAATTGTAGAAGGTTCATTTGCAATTTTCCTAGGAGCATGAATAACATTCCTTCTAGGCACATGATGAATAGCATTTCTTTTAGGAACAACATTTCTCCTAGTAACATTTCTATCATACACATAAGAGGAACTAGGAGCAAACATGGCATGAGAATCATAAACATATGAATCAAAAGCATCATGACTTACATTTCTAGTTTGTCTTCTATCATGATACAAAAATGCATGGTTCCTTTTAGCACTAGTAGCCCTAGGGGCCTTCCCTTTCTCCTTGGCGGGAATGGGATCCTTATGGCTTGTTAAGTTCTTGGCTTCCCTCTTGAAGCCAAGCCCATCCTTAATTGAGGGATGTCTTCCTATTGTGTAGGCATCCCTTGCAAATTTTAACTTATCAAATTCACTTTTGCTAGTCTTAAGTTGGACATTAAGACTAGCCACTTCATTATTTAGCTTTGCAATAGAGGCTATGTGTTCACTACAAGCATCAATATCAAATTCTTTACATCTATTGCAAATAGCAACATTTTCTACACAAGTTGTTGATTTACTAGCTATTTCTATCTTAACATTCAACTCATCGTTAATGCTCTTTAATTTAGAAATTGTTTCATGGCATGAGGATAATTCACAAGTAAGCATCTCATTTCTTTTAACTTCTAGAGCATGAGATTTTTGAGCTTCTAAAAATTTATCATGCTCTTCATACAATAAATCCTCTTGTTTCTCTAAGAGTTTATCCTTCTCATTCAATGCATCAATTAATTCATTAATTTTGCCAATTGTAATTCTATCTAGACCTTTAAATACACTAGAATAGTCTATTTCATCATCGTCACTAGAATCATTATCACTAGAAGAAGCATAAGTAGAGTTTCGAGTACTTACTTTCTTCTCCTTAGCCATGAGACACGTGTGACGCTCGTTGGGGAAGAGGGCCGATTTGTTGAAGGCGGTGGCGGCGAGTCCCTCATTGTCGGAGTCGGAGGAGGAGCAATCCGAATCCCACTCCTTGCCTAGATGCGCCTCGCCCTTGGCTTTCTTGTAGTGCTTCTTCTTCTCCCTTTTGTTCCCCTTTTCCTGGTCACTTTCATTATCAGGACAGTTAGCAATAAAATGACCAAGCTTACCGCATTTGAAGCATGATCGCTTCCCCTTGGTCTTAGTCTTGCTCGGCTGTCCATTGCGACCCTTTAGCACCGTCTTGAATCTCTTGATGATGAGGGTCATTTCTTCATCATTAAGACCGGCTGCCTCAATTTGCGCCACCTTGCTGGGTAGTGCCTCCTTGCTCCTTGTGGCTTTGAGAGCAAAAGGTTGCGGCTCGTTGATCGGTCCATTCAAGGCGTCGTCCACATACCTTGCCTCCTTGATCATCATTCGCCCGCTGACGAATTTTCCTAGGACTTCTTCGGGCGACATTTTGGTGTACCTGGGATTCTCACGAATATTATTCACCAAATGAGGATCAAGAACGGTAAAGGACCTGAGCATTAGTCGGATGACGTCGTGGTCCGTCCATCGCGTGCTTCCGTAGCTCCTTATTTTGTTGATAAGGGTCTTGAGCCGGTTGTATGTCTGAGTTGGCTCCTCGCCCCTTATCATCGCGAATCGTCCAAGCTCGCCTTCCACCAACTCCATTTTGGTGAGCAAGGTAACGTCATTCCCCTCATGAGAAATCTTGAGGGTGTCCCAGATCTGCTTGGCGTTATCCAAGCCGCTCACTTTGTTATATTCATCCCTACACAATGAAGCTAGAAGAACAGTGGTAGCTTGTGCATTCTTATGGATTTGCTCATTAATGAATGAAGGGCTATCCGAGCTATCAAATTTCATTCCACTTTCCACAATCTCCCAAATGCTTGGATGGAGAGAAAATAGGTGAGTACGCATTATGTGACTCCAAAATCCGTAGTCCTCTCCATCAAAGTGAGGAGGCTTGCCAAGTGGAATGGGGAGCAAATGAGCATTTGAGCTATATGGAATGCGCGAATAATCAAAAGAAAAGTTTGAGTTAACCGTCTTTTGTTTGTCGTGGTCGTCGTCCTTTTGGGAAGAAGAGGACTCATCGCTGTCGTAGTAGACGATCTCCTTGATGCGTCTTGTCTTCTTCTTCTTCCCATCTTTTCGCTTGTGGCCCGAGCCCGAGTCATTGGACTTGTCATCCCTTGGCTCGTTGACGAAGGACTCCTTCTCTTTGTCGTTGATCACAATTCCCTTCCCCTTAGGATCCATCTCTTCGGGCGGTTAGTCCCTTTTTGAAGAGAATGGTTCTGATACCAATTGAGAGCACCTAGAGGGGGGGGGGGTGAATAGGTGATCCTGTAAAAGTTCAAAACTTAAGCCACAAAAACTTGTTAAGGGTTAGCACAAGTATGGCCAAGTGGCTAGAGAGAACTCAAAACACGATAACCACAAGAAAGCAATCACAGAGTTGACACAGTGGTTATCCCGTGGTTCGGCCAAGTACAAAACTTGCCTACTCCACGTTGTGGCGTCCCAACGGACGAGAGTTGCACTCAACTCCTCTCAAGTGATCCAATGATCAACTTGAATACCACGGTGTTTTTCTTTCCTTTGATCTTTTCCCGTTTGCGAGGAATCTCCACAACTTGGAGTCTCTCGCCCTTACAATTGAGTTCACAAAGAAATACGGAGTAAGGTGGGAATGAGCAACGCACACAAGACTCGAAAATCAGAGCAACAACACGCACACAAGTCGCAACAAGAGCTCGCAACGCAACACAAAGAGTTCACAACTCCACAAGAGCTCTATATGCTATCACAACGAAACGAATGCGTGAGATTGATGTCTTGGTGCTTAGAAGAGTTGTAGGAATGCTTGGTATCCTCCTCCATGCGCCTAGGGGTCCCTTTTATAGCCCCAAGGCAGCTAGGAGCCGTTGGGAACAAATCTGGAAGGCCATCTTTGCCTTCTGTCTCGTGGCGCACCGGACAGTCCGGTGCACACCGGACACTGTCCGGTGCCCGATTTGTTTCCTTAAACAGCGCATCCGACCGTTGCTGTCAGAGTCGGATCTGCGCACCGTTGGTGCACCGGACATGTCCGGTGCACACCGGACAGTCCGGTGCTTCCTTCCGACCGTTGGCTCGGCCACGTGTCGCGCGCCGATCGCGCGGCCGACCGTTGGCCCGGCCGACCGTTGGCTCACCGGACAGTCCGGTGCACACCGGACAGTCCGGTGAATTTTAGCCGAAGTCGCCGGAGAAAAAACCCGAGAGCGGCTGGTTTGCTCCGCGCTGGTCTGGCGCACCGGACACTGTCCGGTGCACACCGGACAGTCCGGTGCCCCAGCCCGAAGCAGCCTTTGGCTGTACACAGCCACTCTCCACTTCTTTTCTTTTCTTCTTTCTCCTGTTTCTAACACTTAGACAAGATGTTAGTACACAAAACTAATGTACTAAGGCTTAGAAACATACCTTTACTTGTGATTTGCACTTTGTTCATCCATGAGCATATTATCACATTTAAGCCTTTGTGTTTGCACTCAATCACCAAAATACTTAGAAATGGCCCAAGGGCACATTTCCCTTTCAGGTTTTGGGTATGAAGATACATTACTCATGATTATACTTTTGTTATCCGTTGTTATTTATCGTTCATGATAAGATCATTATGTTAATTGGAACATGGAGCGACCACCCGGGAAAACAGTGCTACCACATGGGTTTAATGGGACGCCCTTGGCCGATTAATTAGGAAAGCTAGTGGAAGACTACCTTACCCGAAAGGGGCAAGGGCAGTAGGGGAGTGGTCAGTGTAGGGAGGCCCTCAGGAGGATTTTGCTGCGATGGCGGTCCTGCAAGGGATTCCTGCATTGGAGCTTCCTATAAACTGTAGCGGGTTTTCTGAAGCTAGTGGAACTTTGTAAAGGCCTCGTAGTGTTACCCTGCCTCGCCTCCTCGGTAGAGGTGTATGGGAAGTCGCGATCCCTTGGCAGATGGGTAACATGACTTGTGGGTAAAGATGCGCAACCTCTGCAGAGTGTAAAACTGGTATACTAGCCGTGCTCACGGTCATGAGCGGCTCGGACACTCACATGATTAAATTATGGAACTTAAACTCAATTTGTCATATGCATTGCATCGCAGGTGAGGTTGTTACTTTTGTTCTACTACTTAATTGGGTTGGTATTTACTTACACTTAGTAACTGCTAATAAAATTTTGACCAACTTTAAAAGCAATGCTCAGCTCTAACCATCTCCTTTGGTAAGCCTTACACTTCACGTGAGCTCCCACCTTTGGCGAGTTCATGCACATTATTCCCCACAACTTGTTGAGCGATGAACGTATGTGAGCTCACTCTTGCTGTCTCACACCCACCCCCACAGGTCAAGAACAGGTACCGCAGGATGAGGCGCTTGGAGGATGCTGCGATGTGTTCGTGAGAGGTCTAGGTCGTCGTCTCCCAGTCAACTTTGGGTTGCTGGACCGTTGTCTCCTTATAATGTAATTATTTATTTTGTACAGAACTCCTATTATATAGTAAAGATGTGACATTCGATCCTGTGCCATGATTCATCATATGTGTGAGACTTGGTCCCAGCACACCTGGTGATTATGTTCACACCCGGATTTTGGACATATAGGCATAAATATAAATAAATAAAATTCATAAGATAAAAAAAACTAGATTATCCTCCATTAAAGTGGTATCAGAGGAATGTTGACTGTAGGACGAAACCTAGATAGAACTGGACAACCATTATCTACTTACCTCTGCTACTCTGATTCTTTTCTAAACTTTTCTTAATCTTTTCTCATCTATTTCCGCTTTACTCTGATTATTCTTACCTTTTCTTTCTAAATAACAAATGTGGATTTCACACTTTGAAATCTCGTACCTAAAGTGACTCTTAGGACTAGGAGACCTACTCTTAGGAAAAAAACAAAACTATTTTTATAGTTATCTATTAACTTGAATGTTTGTTCTTATGATACTTGTTTGATCTGGATCTTTTATTGAGTGTGATGAGTTGTGGAGTAGTGTCCACAATTGCATCTACATATACTTAGGCATATATATATATAAGATAACAAATCAAACTTAGATTGTTTGTCATTAAAAATGTATCTACCTTAATAGATCCACCTTATCTTAAAAGACTCTCTCTTATCTTAATAGATCCATCTCATTTTAAAAGAGTCCCTCTTATCTTAATAGATACATCTTATCTTGAAAAGATTTAATCCTTATCCTAATAGATCTAACTAACCTCAAAAGATTCTACCTTATCCCTATGAATGCATCTTGCCCTAATAAGCATACTTACCACACTCTAGTGTAACAACCATGATCTAATCCAAAGTAATTAGACATTATCTAGTCTAACCTAGTTGTACCGATCTAATCTAGATCCCATCTAATCTACTATGATCCAATTTAAAGAGAGTGACCTAAGAAGTTAGTTAATCCTGGTGAAATACATTAGACCCTGCTCCTATAAACAAGTTTGAGATCCTAGATCAACTCGGCCATACCCAACAACTTGACCTACATAATAGATCTATCTTAAACCTCCTGTCCCAAACCCGGATGGAGACACCAAAGAGCAAGAAGGAGGAGATCAACCTCGACATGGAAGAATAGGAGTCAAATCAGATCTCGAGATGATTCAAATTTACCACCTTGGACGGAGTCTTCCCTTACCAAGTTTTTCTTACCATCAGCTAACCTCACTCTGACCATCTCTCTTCTTACCTGTGTGTCTAAACATAGAAAATACCCATGCATTTCTAAGTACTTGCTAAATAGTATTTTAAAAAGAGAAAGAGAGAGACTCTTAATTTTTTAATCAATTAGAAACTACAATCTCAATTATAAACCAACCTCGGTATAACCCTTCGGCTTACTAATCTCGAGGACGAGATTATTTTTAAGGGGGGTAGGATTTGTAATACTCAAAAATGTAATAAAGAGGATATAGATAATCTCAATGGTTTGTGTCCTCTCCTATTCATTACATGTGATCAACACTAGTTAAAAGTGGATAATTAGAACGAAGAACACATAAATGACTTGTGCATCATGCCGGATCTTATTTCGTGTGCATTTTTGTGATGATATAAAATATAGTAAACAAGAAAAATAATAAGATAATAGACATCAGAAGTAGAATTAAGCCCTAATTTTGAAAATAGGGTTTGGAAAATAAGAAAAAGAGAAATGATATAAAAATATAAAAACATAGATATCCTTAAACTTATTACTGTTAACTGCACAAATATAGTGTAAAAGATGAGCCACAAAGTTTGAATTTAAACTTGAATTCAAAATTTGGGATTAGAAAAGAATTAGGAATAAAAAAAAAGAAGAAAAAAAATGCTGGGACTGGTCTTGGGCCGAATTTGCCCTGGCCCAACTCCCCACCACGCTACTGTTCTCACTAAGCCGTGGGGCCCACATGTCAACGGTCTCAACCGGAATATGCGCGCGCCACTGGCTACATTTTTCACTGAAGCCCGGGTCCCGTTGGCGAGCTCAGCACGTTATCCTGGATCCACCTCCCTCTCGCTGACTGCGGGCCTGAATGACAGACCATCTTCCTCCTCGTATTGTTGCGCCTGATGCCGATGTCCGCGCACCGCAACAACCCGCCGCGCAGATCTCGGGCCGACCTACCGGTCACCGCCTCCTCCTCGCTCGGACTCGGGGAAAATAAATACCCACATGTTCTCCCCTGCTCCCTCAATCCTCGAAGCCGAATGATTCCTGCGGCAGGGATCCAGCGTCGGGGGAAACCACCACGCCATAGCTGGGTTGAGCCCCTAGAACATCGAGTCGCTAGGTAGCGCTGAAAGAGAGAGAGTGCGGGCGCCATGGTAGGCCAGCCTCGCCGTCGACCCCCCCGGCACGTTCCTCCCTCGTCGCCAGTGGAACTCCCTCCGCTTACCTAACCATCCTTGCCCTGCGCCTTGGCTCTTGGACGTCGTGCTCATCCATGGTAGCAAATCCACACCCTCGTTCCCAAGCTCCTGCTCCACCGTACCCCTCTGCTCCTGCGCGAGGCTAGTCCGGCTTATGCTCTGGCATAGCGTCCGCCGCGGTGGGCTCCCTGGCCGCCGTGGGCCCCTTGCCGCGCTAAGAGAATGAGCCTCGACGCTGCTCCCTCTCTTCCTCGGTCCGCACCCAGCCACCGGCGTGGGATTAGGCAGGGGTGTGAGGAAGATGAACATGCCTGGTCTGTTGATGCTTTACCGGATGGTGGAGATCATACTGGGAACACCTCGTCGTTCTGTTGAATCGGAACCGTGGGATGCTGAGTGAACGGCTGAGATCATATTGCCAGATACCCCTTCGCGAATAAATGTGAGTCATCGATCCATGATCATGTGAATCCCATTAGATCTCTGTTATTTTAAATCCATACCCTCGATATCAGATCTTAGGGCCGCTGCTGGATATCGTTCCAGTTGGGTACTGAAAGGGAATTAGGCTTACACCTAGTTCCTATATAATTTTGGTGGTTGAATTGCCCAACACAAATCTTTGGACTAACTAGTTTGCCCAAGTGTATAGAGTATACAGGTGTAAAAGGTTCACACTCAGCCAATAAAAAGACCAAGTTTTGGATTCAACAAAGGAGCAAAGGGGCAACCGAAGGCACCCCTGGTCTGGCGCACCGGACTGTCCGGTGCGCCACCGGACATGTCCGGTGCACCAGGGGGACTCAGACTCAAACTCGCCACCTTCGGGAATTTCCAGAGGCGACTCGGCTATAATTCACCGGACTGTCCGGTGTACACCTGACAGTGTCCGGTGCGCCAAGGGAGGTCGGCCTCAGGAACTCGCCAGCTTCGGGAAACTCCAACGGCTAGTCCACTATAATTCACCGGACTGTCCGGTGTGCACCGGACTGTCCGGTGCGACTCCGGAGCAACGGCTAACTCCGCTCCAACGGCTCTCTGCGGCGCAATAAATGCGCGCGCAGCGCGCGCAGATGTCAGGCGAGCCCATGCTGGCACACCGGACAGCAAACAGTACCTGTCCGGTGTGCACCGGACACCCAGGCGGGCCCACATGTCAGAAGCTCCAACGGTCAGAATCCAACGACAGTGATGACGTGGCAGGGGGCACCGGACTGTCCGGTGCGCCATCGAGCAGACAGCCTCCCAACGGCCACTTTTGGTGGTTGGGGCTATAAATACCCCAACCACCCCACCATTCATTGCATCCAAGTTTTCCAGCTTCCAACCACTATACAAGAGCTAGCATTCATTGCAAAGCACACCAACAAGAGATCAAATCCTCTCCCAATCCCATTTAAAAGCCCTAGTGACTAGAGAGAGTGATTTGTAGTGTTCATTTGAGCTCTTGCGCTTGGATCGCTTCTTTTCTTTCTTGATTCTTTCTTGTGATCAAACACTCACTTGTAATTGAGGCAAGAGACACCAATCGTGTGGTGGTTCTTGCGGGAACTTTGTGTTCCAAGTGATTTGAGAAGAGAAGCTCACTCGGTCCGGGGGACCGTTTGAGAGAGGGAAGGGTTGAAAGAGACCCGGCCTTTGTGGCCTCCTCAACGGGGAGTAGGTTTGAAAGAACCGAACCTCGGTAAAACAAATCCGCGTGTCACACACCTCATTATTCGCTTGCAATTTGTTTTGCGCCCTCTCTCGCGGACTCGTTTATATTTCTAACGCTAACTCGGCTTGTAGTTGTGTTTATATTTGTAAATTTTAGTTTCGCCCTATTCACCCCCCCTCTAGGCGACTTTCAATTGGTATCGGAGCCTGGTGCTTCATTAGAGCCTAACCGCTCGAAGTGATGTCGGGAGATCACGCCAAGAAGGAGATGGAGACTGGCGAAAAGCCCACTACAAGCCACGGGAGCACTTCATCGGAAGAGTCCCGCACCAAGAGGAAGGAGAAGAAGAAGAACTCCTCCAAACGGAAGGAGAAAAAGTCTTCCTCTTCTCACCACAAAGAGAAGAAGGAAAAATCTTCTCCCCACAAGCCGCATCGGAAAGGCGACAAGCACAAGAGGATGAGGAAAGTGGTCTACTACGAGACCGACACTTCATCAACATCGACCTCCGACTCCGATGCGCCCTCTGTCACTTCTAAGCGCCAAGAGCGCAAGAAGTATAGTAAGATCCCCCTACACTACCCTCGCATTTCCAAACATACACCTTTACTTTCCGTCCCATTAGGCAAACCACCAACTTTTGATGGTGAAGATTACGCTAGGTGGAGCGATTTAATGCGATTTCATCTAACCTCGCTCCACAAAAGCATATGGGATGTTGTTGAGTTTGGTGCACAGGTACCGTCAGTAGGGGATGAGGACTATGATGAGGATGAGGTGGCCCAAATCGAGCACTTCAACTCTCAAGCAACAACAATACTCCTCGCCTCTCTAAGTAGAGAGGAGTATAACAAAGTACAAGGGTTGAAGAGCGCCAAGGAGATTTGGGATGTGCTCAAAACCGCGCACGAGGGAGACGAGCTCACCAAGATCACCAAGCGGGAAACGATCGAGGGGGAGCTCGGTCGGTTCCGGCTTCGCAAAGGGGAGGAGCCACAACACATGTACAACCGGCTCAAGACCTTGGTGAATCAAGTACGCAACCTCGGGAGCGTAAAGTGGGATGACCACGAGATGGTTAAGGTTATTCTAAGATCTCTCATTTTCCTTAACCCTACTCAAGTTCAATTAATCCGTGGTAATCCTAGATATACTAAAATGACCCCCGAGGAAGTTATCGGGAATTTTGTGAGTTTTGAGTGCATGATCGAAGGCTCGAGGAAGATCAACGAGCTTGATGATGCCACCACATCCGAAGCTCAACCCGTTGCATTCAAGGCAACGGAGGAGAAGAAGGAGGAGTCTACACCAAGTCGACAACCAATAGACGCCTCCAAGCTCGACAATGAGGAAATGGCGCTCGTCATCAAGAGCTTCCGCCAAATCCTCAAGCAAAGGAGGGGGAAGGATTACAAATCCCGCTCCAAGAAGGTTTGCTACAAGTGTGGTAAGCCCGGTCATTTTATTGCTAAATGTCCTATATCTAGTGACAGTGACCGAGGTGACGACAAGAAGGGGAGGCGAAAGGAGAAGAAGAGGTACTACAAGAAGAAGGGCGGTGATGCCCATGTTTGTCGGGAGTGGGACTCCGACGAAAGCTCAAGCGACTCCTCCGACGACGAGGACGCCGCCAACATCGCCGTCACCAAGGGACTCCTCTTCCCCAACGTCGGCCACAAGTGCCTCATGACAAAGGACGGCAAAAAGAAGAAGGTTAAATCCAACTCCTCCACTAAATATGAGTCTTCTAGTGATGATAATGCTAGTGGTGAGGAAGATAATTTGCGAACTCTTTTTGCCAACCTTAACATGGAACAAAAGGATAAATTAAATGAACTAATTAGTGCCATCCATGAGAAGGATGATCTCTTGGACTCCCAAGAGGACTTCCTAATCAAGGAAAATAAAAAACATGTTAAGGTTAAAAATGCTTACTCTCTACAAGTTGAAAAATGTGAAAAATTGTCTAGTGAGCTAAGCACTTGCCGTGAGATGATTGACAACCTTAGAAATGAAAATGCTAGTTTAAATGCTAAGGTTGATTCTCATGTTTGTAATGTTTCAATTCTCAATCCTAGAGATAATAATGATGATTTGCTTACTAGGATTGAAGAATTAAACATTTCTCTTGCTAGCCTTAGATTAGAGAATGAAAATTTGATTGCCAAGGCTAAAGATTTTGATTTTTGCAATGCTACCATTTCCGACCTTAGAACTAAGAATGAAATGTTGCATGCTAAGGTTGTAGAACTTAAATCTTGCAAACCCTCTACATCTAATGTTGAGCATGTTTCTATTTGCACTAGATGTAGAGATATTGATGTTAATGCTATTCATGATCACATGTCGTTAATTAAACAACAAAATGATCACATAGCAAAACTAGATGCTAAAATTGCCGAGCATAACTTAGAAAATGAAAAATTTAAATTTGCTAGAAGTATGCTCTATAATGGGAGACGCCCTGGCATCAAGGATGGCATTGGCTTCCAAAAGGGAGACAACGTCAAACTTAATGCCCCTCCTAAGAACTTGTCTAACTTTGTTAAGGGCAAGGCTCCCATGCCTCAGGATAACGAGGGCTACATTTTGTACCCTGCCGGTTATCCCGAGAACAAAATTAGGAAAATTCATTCTAGGAAGTCTCACTCTGGCCCTAATCATGCTTTTATGTATAAGGGTGAGACATCTAGTTCTAGGCAACCAACCCATGCTAAGTTGCCTAAGAAGAAAATTCCTAATGCATCAAATGAACATAGCATTTCATTTAAAACTTTTGATGCATCCTATGTTTTGACTAACAAATCCGGCAAGGTCGTTGCCAAGTTTGTTGGGGGCAAACACAAGGGGTCAAAGACTTGTGTTTGGGTACCCAAAGTTCTTGTGTCTAATGCCAAAGGACCCAAAACCGTTTGGGTACCTAAAGTCAAGAACTAAAATTGTTTTGTAGGTTTATGCATCCGGGGGCTCAAGTTGGATACTCGACAGCGGGTGCACAAACCACATGACAGGGGAGAAGAAAATGTTCTCCTCATATGAGAAAAACCAAGATCCCCAAAGAGCGATCACATTCGGGGATGGAAATCAAGGTTTGGTCAAAGGTTTGGGTAAAATTGCTATTTCACCTGACCATTCCATTTCCAATGTTTTTCTTGTTGATTCATTAGATTACAACTTGCTTTCTGTTTCCCAATTATGTCAAATGGGCTACAACTGTCTATTCACTGATGTAGGTGTCACTGTCTTTAGAAGAAGTGATGATTCAATAGCATTTAAGGGAGTGTTAGAGGGTCAGCTATACTTGGTAGATTTTGATAGAGCTGAACTCGACACTTGCTTAATTGCTAAGACTAACATGGGTTGGCTCTGGCACCGCCGACTAGCCCATGTTGGGATGAAGAATCTTCATAAGCTTCTAAAGGGAGAACACATTTTAGGATTAACAAATGTTCATTTTGAGAAAGACAGGATTTGTAGCGCATGTCAGGCAGGGAAGCAAGTTGGAGTCCATCATCCACACAAGAACATCATGACGACCGACAGGCCGCTTGAGCTACTCCACATGGATCTATTCGGCCCGATTGCTTACATAAGCATCGGCGGGAGTAAGTATTGTCTTGTAATAGTGGATGATTATTCTCGCTTCACTTGGGTATTCTTTTTATAGGAAAAATCTCAAACCCAAGAGACCTTAAAGGGATTCTTGAGACGGGCTCAAAATGAGTTCGGCTTAAGGATCAAGAAAATACGAAGCGACAACGGGACGGAGTTCAAGAACTCACAAATTGAAGGCTTTCTTGAGGAGGAGGGCATCAAGCATGAGTTCTCTTCTCCCTACACCCCTCAACAAAATGGTGTAGTGGAGAGGAAGAATCGAACTCTATTGGACATGGCAAGAACCATGCTTGATGAGTACAAGACACCGGACCGGTTTTGGGCCGAAGCGGTCAACACCGCCTGCTACGCCATCAACCGGTTATATCTTCACCAAATCCTCAAGAAGACATCATATGAACTCCTAGCCGGTAAAAAGCCCAACATTTCATACTTTAGAGTTTTTGGTAGCAAATGCTTTATTCTTGTTAAAAGAGGTAGAAAATCTAAATTTGCTCCTAAAACTGTAGAAGGCTTTTTACTTGGTTATGACTCAAACACAAGGGCATATAGGGTCTTTAACAAGTCCACTGGACTAGTTGAAGTCTCATGTGACGTTGTGTTTGATGAAACTAACGGCTCTCAAGTAGAGCAAGTTGATCTTGATGAGATAGGTAATGAAGAGGCTCCATGCATAGCGCTAAGGAACATGTCCATTGGGGACGTGTGTCCTAAGGAATCCGAAGAGCCTTCAAGTGCACAAGATCAACCAACCTCCACCACGCAAGCATCTCCACCAACTCAAAATGAGGATGAGGCTCAAGTTGATGAAGGGCAAAATCAAGAAGATGAGCCACCTCAAGATGATGGCAATGATCAAGGGGGAGATGCAAATGATCAAGAAAAGGAGGATGAGGAAGAACCAAGGCCGCCACACCCAAGAGTCCACCAAGCAATACAACGAGATCACCCCGTCGACACCATCCTCGGCGACATTCATAAGGGGGTAACCACTCGATCTCGTGTTGCACATTTTTGTGAACATTACTCTTTTGTTTCCTTTATTGAGCCACACAGGGTAGAGGAAGCACTTCAAGATTCGGATTGGGTGATGGCGATGCAAGAGGAGCTCAACAATTTCACAAGGAACGGGGTATGGCATTTAGTTCCACGTCCTAACCAAAATGTTGTAGGAACCAAATGGGTCTTCCGCAACAAGCAAGATGAGCATGGTGTGGTGACAAGGAACAAAGCTCGACTCGTGGCCAAAGGGTATTCACAAGTCAAAGGTTTGGATTTCGGTGAAACCTATGCACCCGTAGCTAGGCTTGAATCAATTCGCATATTATTGGCCTACGCTACTTACCATGGCTTTAAGCTTTATCAAATGGACGTGAAAAGTGCCTTCCTCAACGGACCAATCAAGGAAGAGGTCTATGTTGAGCAACCTCCCGGCTTTGAAGACAGTGAGTACCCTAACCATGTCTATAGGCTCTCTAAGGCGCTTTATGGGCTCAAGCAAGCCCCAAGAGCATGGTATGAATGCCTTAGAGATTTTCTTGTTGCAAATGGCTTCAAAGTCGGCAAGGCCGATCCTACTTTGTTCACTAAAACTCTTGACAGTAATTTGTTCGTATGCCAAATTTATGTTGATGATATTATATTTGGGTCTACTAACGAATCTACATGTGAAGAATTTAGTAGGATCATGACAAAGAAATTCGAGATGTCTATGATGGGGGAGTTGAAGTATTTTCTAGGATTTCAAGTCAAGCAACTCCAAGAGGGCACCTTCATTAGCCAAACCAAGTATACTCAAGACATTCTTTGCAAATTTGGAATGAAGGATGCCAAGCCCATCAAAACACCCATGGGAACCAATGGGCATCTCGACCTCGACACGGGAGGTAAGTCCGTGGATCAAAAGGTATACCGGTCGATGATAGGTTCCTTACTCTATTTATGTGCTTCTCGACCGGATATTATGCTTTCCGTATGCATGTGTGCAAGATTCCAATCCGACCCTAAGGAATCCCACCTTACGGCCGTAAAACGAATCTTGAGATATTTGGCTTATACTCCTAAGTTTGGGCTTTGGTACCCTCGGGGATCCACATTTGATTTGATTGGTTATTCGGATGCCGATTGGGCGGGGTGCAAAATTAATAGGAAGAGCACATCGGGGACTTGCCAGTTCTTGGGAAGATCCTTGGTGTCTTGGGCTTCAAAGAAGCAAAATTCGGTCGCTCTTTCCACCGCCGAAGCCGAGTACATTGCCGCAGGTCATTGTTGCGCGCAATTGCTTTGGATGAGGCAAACCCTGCGGGACTACGGTTACAAATTAACCAAAGTCCCTTTGCTATGTGATAATGAGAGTGCAATCAAAATGGCCGACAATCCCGTCGAGCATAGCCGCACTAAGCACATAGCCATTCGGTATCATTTTCTTAGGGATCACCAACAAAAGGGAGATATCGAGATTTCTTACATTAATACTAAAGATCAATTAGCCGATATCTTTACCAAGCCACTTGATGAACAATCTTTTACCAGACTTAGGCATGAGCTCAATATTCTTGATTCTAGAAATTTCTTTTGCTAGCTTGCACACATAGCTCATAAATGTACCTTTGATCATGTCTCTTTCATATGCTATGACTAATGTGTTTTTCAAGTCTATTTCAAACCAAGTCATAGGTGTATTGAAAGGGAATTGGAGTCTTCGGCGAAGACAAAGGCTTCCACTCCGTAACTCATCCTTCGCCGTCGCTCCAAGCCACTCTCCATCTTTGGGGGAGCGAGCAAAAGGACTTCATCTTTGGTATAATCTTAACTCATTTGTTTATGACCAAAGGGGAAGAAATTATTTCATAGGCTCTTATGATTCCGTTTTTGGCGATTAATGCCAAAGGGGGAGAAAGTATGAGCCCAAAGCAAAAGGACCGCACTACCACCAATTTCAAAAACTTAGTCCAAGAAGTATTTATCAATTGGTATCCTATTGTGTTCAAAAGGGGGAGAAAATTAGTTTTTCAAAAATGTATATCAAAACCCTCTTGAACACTAAGAGGTGGATCTCTTTTAGGGGGAGTTTTTGTTAAGTCAAAGGAAAAGCATTTGAAACAGGGGGAGAAAATTTCAAATCTTGAAAATGCTTTGCAAACTCTTATTCATTTGCCTTTGACCATTTGCAAAAGAACATTGAAAAGGATTTACAAAAGAGTTTGCAAAAACAAAACATGTGGTGCAATCGTGGTCCAAAATGTTAAAAATAAAAGAAACAATCCATGCATATCTTGTAAGTATTTAATATTGGCTCAATTCCAAGCAACCTTTACACTCATATTATGCAAACTAGTTCAATTATGCACTTCTATATTTGCTTTGGTTTGTGTTGGCATCAATCACCAAAAAGGGGGAGATTGAAAGGGAATTAGGCTTACACCTAGTTCCTATATAATTTTGGTGGTTGAATTGCCCAACACAAATCTTTGGACTAACTAGTTTGCCCAAGTGTATAGAGTATACAGGTGTAAAAGGTTCACACTCAGCCAATAAAAAGACCAAGTTTTGGATTCAACAAAGGAGCAAAGGGGCAACCGAAGGCACCCCTGGTCTGGCGCACCGGACTGTCCGGTGCGCCACCGGACATGTCCGGTGCACCAGGGGGACTCAGACTCAAACTCGCCACCTTCGGGAATTTCCAGAGGCGACTCGGCTATAATTCACCGGACTGTCCGGTGTACACCGGACAGTGTCCGGTGCGCCAAGGGAGGTCGGCCTCAGGAACTCGCCAGCTTCGGGAAACTCCAACGGCTAGTCCACTATAATTCACCGGACTGTCCGGTGTGCACCGGACTGTCCGGTGCGACTCCGGAGCAACGGCTAACTCCGCTCCAACGGCTCTCTGCGGCGCAATAAATGCGCGCGCAGCGCGCGCAGATGTCAGGCGAGCCCATGCTGGCACACCGGACAGCAAACAGTACCTGTCCGGTGTGCACCGGACACCCAGGCGGGCCCACATGTCAGAAGCTCCAACGGTCAAAATCCAACGGCAGTGATGACGTGGCAGGGGGCACCGGACTGTCCGGTGCGCCATCGAGCAGACAGCCTCCCAACGGCCACTTTTGGTGGTTGGGGCTATAAATACCCCAACCACCCCACCATTCATTGCATCCAAGTTTTCCAGCTTCCAACCACTATACAAGAGCTAGCATTCATTGCAAAGCACACCAACAAGAGATCAAATCCTCTCCCAATCCCATTTAAAAGCCCTAGTGACTAGAGAGAGTGATTTGTAGTGTTCATTTGAGCTCTTGCGCTTGGATCGCTTCTTTTCTTTCTTGATTCTTTCTTGTGATCAAACACTCACTTGTAATTGAGGCAAGAGACACCAATCGTGTGGTGGTTCTTGCGGGAACTTTGTGTTCCAAGTGATTTGAGAAGAGAAGCTCACTCGGTCCGGGGGACCGTTTGAGAGAGGGAAGGGTTGAAAGAGACCCGGCCTTTGTGGCCTCCTCAACGGGGAGTAGGTTTGAAAGAACCGAACCTCGGTAAAACAAATCCGCGTGTCACACACCTCATTATTCGCTTGCAATTTGTTTTGCGCCCTCTCTCGCGGACTCGTTTATATTTCTAACGCTAACCCGGCTTGTAGTTGTGTTTATATTTGTAAATTTCAGTTTCGCCCTATTCACCCCCCCTCTAGGCGACTTTCAGGTACCGATTTAATCGTGGTCGTAGAATCCTGATCGGGCGGCCCATATCCAACGATACCCCTTCACTAGCTTCTTTTGCGATTACACCCCTCCACTTTTCCCTAAACTAACCCACAGTACTGCTCGGGTATAGCTGTGTCTGGAAAAATTTATATCTTGGCCCCTGAACTTTCTGGAATTTGACGCCCGGTCCAGTGAACCAAGAAAATAGTAAAAATAATATAGTAAATACTTTTTAGTACATAAATAAACCTAGAAACTCAATAAATTCATAGAAAATTCATATTAAAACATTTTTGGTCCATTCCAGTGGCATTAATTTTGTGTTAATATTTTCCACCCACTAGTAACACTATTTAGCCATGAAACTTGAATTAAAATTGTTCATTCGAATTAATCTGTTCTAGGTGCTAAATAACTTCAGAAATTCATAACCCAATAACCGTAACTCCGTTTTGATCCATTCTAGTTGCATCAATCTCACAATAATAATTATTATCATATGGTAACTTTGTTTTGTCATGAAATATAGGTTAAAATGTTGCACTTACTCTATTCTATATTTAACCATGTAGATCTTCGGAAAACCATAACTTAATAATTGTAGCTCCGAATTTAGTGGTTCTTGTTCCCACGATCTCGTAGCAACGCATAGATCATTATTACGTAAGTTGTTCTTATGTTTGGTGTAATGTTAATTTTTCCTATACACTGTTTGTTTGTATTGCTACGACTAGCGCGAGGCTACGAGTCACCTGAAGATCATCCTGGTACCTGGAATCTCAAGACCCAGGCAAGTTGTGCCCTTGATCACTTCTTTTTACCCAGCCATGTTCTGATTAATCATAATGATCTGCATAGGTTAATTTTGATGGGACCCAATAGGTTACCCTAGTTTGATTATCTTTATACCTTGTTACCACTGAACTTTTTGGGTAGTATTTGCTAGTGCTTTATGTGGTTTTGGGTATGAAGATACATTACTCATGATTATACTTTTGTTATCCGTTGTTATTTATCGTTCATGATAAGATCATTATGTTAATTGGAACATGGAGCGACCACCCGGGAAAACAGTGCTACCACAAGGGTTTAATGGGACGCCCTTGGCCGATTAATTAGGAAAGCTAGTGGAAGACTACCTTACCCGAAAGGGGCAAGGGCAGTAGGGGAGTGGTCAGTGTAGGGAGGCCCTCGGGAGGATTTTGCTGCGATGGCGGTCCTGCAAGGGATTCCTGCATTGGAGCTTCCTATAAACTGTAGCGGGTTTTCTGAAGCTAGTGGAACTTTGTAAAGGCCTCGTAGTGTTACCCTGCCTCGCCTCCTCGGTAGAGGTGTATGGGAAGTCGCGATCCCTTGGCAGATGGGTAACATGACTTGTGGGTAAAGATGTGCAACCTCTGCAGAGTGTAAAACTGGTATACTAGCCGTGCTCACGGTCATGAGCGGCTCGGACACTCACATGATTAAATTATGGAACTTAAACTCAATTTGTCATATGCATTGCATCGCAGGTGAGGTTGTTACTTTTGTTCTACTACTTAATTGGGTTGGTATTTACTTACACTTAGTAACTGCTAATAAAATTTTGACCAACTTTAAAAGCAATGCTCAGCTCTAACCATCTCCTTTGGTAAGCCTTACACTTCACGTGAGCTCCCACCTTTGGCGAGTTCATGCACATTATTCCCCACAACTTGTTGAGCGATGAACGTATGTGAGCTCACTCTTGCTGTCTCACACCCACCCCCACAGGTCAAGAACAGGTACCGCAGGATGAGGCGCTTGGAGGATGCTGCGATGTGTTCGTGAGAGGTCTAGGCCGTCGTCTCCCAGTCAACTTTGGGTTGCTGGACCGTTGTCTCCTTATAATGTAATTATTTATTTTGTACAGAACTCCTATTATATAGTAAAGATGTGACATTCGATCATGTGCCATGATTCATCATATGTGTGAGACTTGGTCCCAGCACACCTGGTGATTATGTTCGCGCCCGGGTTTTGGACTCCTAAAATCCGGGTGTGACATCCTCCCCTCTCTTGGTTCATTCGACCCCGTTCCTCTTCCTCACGTTGCCTTCATCGTCAACTCTGGTTGTCTAGTAAAATCCATTTATTCGTCACCTCCGGTTCGTGGACGGGTTGCTAAAAAAGAGGTTTGCTTTCCTCGTTTTCTATGTTTTAGTAGATCTGCCTGCATCCGATTCGAATCCCCAAACTTTCGAATCGATTAAGACGAAGCAATTCCTCTACGGTGCTATTTTCCCCCGTATTTTTTCTTTCTCCGAGGCGTATACATTTTGTCCATCTATTGCTTTATCGTTCCTTTTTCCTCATAAACGGTTAGCGTCTCTTTTGTCGGAGAGAACCCACGACGTGTGCCTCTATGTTCTGCAATGTGTATTGTGCTACACTGTTGTTCCATTCGTTTGCGCCTCCACACTTCTCTGACCTCTCTTCTTGTTCCTTCGACCTCACTGCATTCCTTTATTGGACTACAATAATTTTACACATCCGATTTGGTGGGTTTGTGATCTATTCAGTTTTATACATTTTTTAGACCCCATGCCGAAAAACCTGCTACCCCCTCCACCGTCTTCCTTTTCTATCAATATGTTTGGAATATTTGTTTCAGATCTTCCCTTCTCCTCTTTTTCTAATATAGCTTGTTAAGATCAGTTCTTGCAGACACATTACGACAAAAGCAACTACGAAATGTAAGGCATCATTGGTTTGTTACATGTTGTATAATGACGGGATATTATCCATTTTTTTTGTACTTCTCTTCTTGGTTCCTGCAGCGAAGACAACTGAAAGTCATTATGTAGGATGCTTGCTACGCAATGGTAAGCTTCTTACAAACTTAGGTCACTTATGCTTTGCGACTTTATTACATTAGCAATGGTGCGTAAACGTGTTGTGTCTATGTTTAATTTTTTTGTGGCAGGATCTTTAGGCTCGAAGTCTGGTCCAACCATGTGAAAAAAACTCTGATCGTTACAGAATTCACTAACAAGGTAGTCGACACTTACTTTAGTCTATTCTTCATTTAGTAATAAGGAAGTGATTGTTGTATTATTTCAGCTACAATATTCTTTACGATTGTGCGTATGCGTTGCATGTGCTTCATGACGTGTTTGAACAACTAGGTGTCTACAAATTCACGTTTTGGTATCGCTAAACTTACTTTAGCTGGCGCTTACTTATGGTGTATCAAGTGTATCATTTGAAAAATTCGCGTTTTGATATCGCTAAACACATTTTCTCTGATGCATTTGCAGACGAAAGTACCTTTGATGAAGCAGTCTAAAGTGTTCTCCTGGTGATATTTTAGTACTAATTTTTTTGCAACACACCTTTATTTAGTTTTCCCTTATTTTCCAACAAAAAGGCTTATATGTTCATTATGAAATCAGTTATAACAAGATCACCAGGGGGAACAAATAGGATAACTGAAGAAAAAAGTTTGTAAAACAAATATGATAAAAAATATGATAACAACACGATTTAGAGGTCGATGTTGCATCTTAAAACAAATATAGTAAAATAATGTAAGCAGAGCGTAAGAGTTGAAAAATGTAAATCTGACATTAATGAGTTAGGGTATGTTTGGTTGGACTATGGTTGTGAAAAAAGTTGTTGTGGGCTATGAAAAAGGTTGTTGTGGTCTGTGAGCTGTTAAAAAACTAAAAACCGTTTGGTGAAAACCACTAAAAACCGTTAAAAATTCTTCGATATATGTTTTCACAGTTTTATCCAAAAGCCAATAAAAACAGGTCTAAAAATGTTTTATGTTGGGGACTTGTTCTCAAATGCTATGAGTCAAGAACAAGGCAACATAGAAAATGTTAATCGGTAAAGTCCTTCGTCCTTCGGAGCATTATTCCTCTCAGGATATAATGGTTTTCGGACGAAGGTTATGAAGAGCACACCTTCATAAATATATTATATAATGACGAAGGATGAATTATAAGAAATATAATGAACAACATAAACAATTATGTCTTATTATCATGTATAAACAGAAATAATCATTGGATTACAAATGTACCTTCAACTTGAAGGAGATGAAAGTACAAGCGTGACGCAAAAGTGAATGCCAAATCAGCCCCCCCTCAGTACGGGGGTACTGTTCACCTATTTATAGGCACAGGTCACAGCCTATGCAAAATTACATTCATGCCCTTTACATTTGATAATAATTCTATTGTAATCTATCGAGGTCTGAATAGCCTTTTCATCTTTAAGTCGGTTTCATTTTGTTGCTATCATGCCGAAGCTTTCCTGCTCACACCTTCGGCGCTGTATCAACCTTCGTATTATTCTGGTCTGCTGTGATACCGACTTGAGTCCGAAGATACCTGTTCACACATTAAACTCCAGAAATACTGTTAAATCCTGTTTTTGAGGACCTTCGTAAGCCGAAGGCCCCCAACAGTAGCCCCTCACAATATTAATTTGTTTAAAACAATAAATTTAGATTGCGATATGGACGAAGGCTTTACGCCGAAGGTCCGAAAAAAACACCTTCCCTTTGCTAGAATAGCAACATTCACTGACAAGCGGGGTCTTTCAATTTTCAACGCACTGGGCGTATAAATACGGTCATACCGCAAACTCATTTGGCACGCTCTCTTGTCATCTGCTCTCGCTCACTCGATTTTTAGCTTTTGTGCACTAAGAATTTCTGAGCTTTTAGTTTTGAAGCTTCGGCTTTGAAAACAGTTTTTTAGTGTTTCCGAAGATGTCTGGAGATAAGAAGGCTGCTGCTGAGACGAAGCTGAGTCTTGACGAAGAGAAAAACTTGGGGTTTCTTATAGCGATGTCGAAGACCAACACGGAAAAAATCACCAAGGAGATTCTAGAAGGTTTGTCTGAGGATACTGGTGACAGCGACAGTTATGATGTGGACAGCGGTGGTGAAGACTCCGAAGATCGTCCCTGGCGACCAAGCCACTCAGTTTATGTTAAATCAACTATCAAAGAGAATCATCTTGTCAACATGAGAGGGAGGTATTTCCGGGATTTGTCCATTGTGAGGGCCGACGAAGGGGAGAAGACTTGTCCACACCCTGAAGAGAATGAAGTCGTAGTGTACCGAAGCTTTTTGAAAGCTGGGCTGCGATTTCCCTTGAGCAACTTCGTCGTGGAGGTGTTGAAAATCTTCGAAGTCTATCTTCACCAACTTACCCCCGAGGCAATTATAAGGCTGAATATCTTCGTGTGGGCCGTGAGAAGCCAAGGTCTGAAGCCTGATGCAAAAAGCTTCTGCAATATACACGAATTATCATACGAAACAAAACCTTGGGGTAAGGAACAGTATCATAATAATTTTGGCTGCTACAGTTTCGTTTCTCGCTCCGGGTCAAGCTGTCCCGTGCCAACCTTTCGGAAGAGATGGCCCGGCGACTGGATGACATAATGGTTTTATGTGAAGAATGACCTGTCAGTACGAGAAGATATCAAAGGTATAATTATGCGCCCTATTTGGCAAAGCTTCGGCCTTCGGAGGCCGAAGGTTGAAATGAATGAAGCTGCCGAAGAATGCCAGAGGGCCTTCGGCGTTATCTGTTCTTTTATTGGAACGAGAGATTTAGTACAAGAGCATATTGCCTTCCGGGTATGGCCGCTCGCGGAGAAATGGGAAATGCCGCAAGAAATCATAAAAGAGGCCGACGAAGGTGGACTTGTCAGACTGAAGTACACCTTCAAGTTCGGAGATAAATTCGTTGAGCCAGATGATGACTGGTTAAAAAGCATTGAAAATTTAAGTGATGAGCTGCTTGGGACTTATTCGAAGGCCGAAGATACTGCGATGTCAGCAGCCTTCGGAGGCCGAAAAAAGAAGAGGCTGAATCGGGTATTTGATGCAATTGGGTTTGTCTACCCTGACTATTGCTATCCCATTCGAAGGCAGAAGAGAAAAAACACAACCTCTGCAAAAGAAGAAGCTGAAACTGCTCCTAGCGAGCCAGAACCGAAAAGAAAGAAGATAAAGGTCCTCACACATCGGCCGCGCTATATTGAACCAGCTTCGGTGCCTGAGTTTACCGGGAAAACTTCTTCGGCCACCGAGGCTAAAAGGCCAACCAAACCAACCTTGCTGCCAGTAGTTGCAGAAATGGCCGAAGCGCCAAAAAGGATAGAATTGGAAGAACCGAAGATTTTGCTACCAGAAACCGAAAAAATGGCCGAAGCGCCATCCACAGAAAAAATGGAAGAAGTGAAAAAACCATCTGAAGAAAAAGCATCAGAAGTTGTGAGTCCTGCAGCAAATGTTGAGACAGTAAAAAATCAAAAAGTGCCATCAGTAACTCCGAAAAGAAAGAGAATGGCTAATGTGCTAGATGTACTGGAAACAATCAAATCTTCAAGCACACCTCCGAAGAAGGCTGCTGCCACTCCTGAAACAACAACTGAAATTTCTGATACAAAAGCTCCAGAGCAAGAAACTAAAGCCGAAGCTGGGGCCTCAGAGCCCGTAAAGATAAAATCCTTGGAAACTGAGGAAGAAAAAATAACAAAGCCAACTTTTGTTGAAGAAATCGGTGTCGTTGCCCCCGAAGTATCCTCCAAAATTTGTGATTATATTGTTCGTCATGCTTCGGGGAAAAAACTATCAGAAAAAGAAGAGCAAGAGGCCCAGCGCTACGCCCAAAAACTGAAGTATCCAAAGGGGGCGTTAATATTCAATGGTAGTGGAGAAGAAGACTTTTTGTATTGTCTCCCTGACAGCAAGGAGATTTCTGTCTGCCGGGAGATGAGCAAGAGCTTCGGATTCCCAACTTTAGAAGACGGGCTCTCGGTGCTGTCGAAGAACGATCTGGCCGACAGCCTGGCCTATAATAGCTTAAAGGTGCGACAAATGGGATCCTTGTATTTTTTGTTGAGACCAAAATTTTTCGTTTGTTTAAATTTATTGACACACACATATTTCTCTTTGCAGGGTCTGATACTTAGCAATGCCCTCAGGGCACAGAAAGATGCTGAAGACGAAGGGTGTGCTATAGCCCTGAGCAACCTTCGTTCCGAAGTAATTGAACTGAGGAACGAAGGCCTCGAAAAAAATAAAATATTACACTCATTGATAAATAAAATAAAGGAAGACGAAGCTTCTTTTAAGGGTCAAGCTGAAGCTCAGAAGCGCGAAATTGAAGATCTTCGGAAACAACTGGCCAGAGCCAAGGAAGAACGCATACTTGAAGAAACAAGGCGAGAACTCAGCGACCAATGGGCAGATCACTTAGAAGTAACTGTTGAAGAGCTTCGTTCGTCCAAGAAGAGATGCTATAACAAATCTATAGAGTGTGTTAAGAAGTTAAAAGCTAGCTTCGCCAGGGTCGGCGCCTTCTCAAGCGAAGAAAACTTTACAAGAGGCAATCCCGAAGGTCCCATCGAATGGATCGACCACGAAGCTGAGGCCTTCGAAGAAATTTTAAATAGCCGTGGAGATATATGTGCTTTTTCTGGTGCCAGAGGAATTGCCACCATTTTAGAGAAGAAGGGCTGCGGACATGTAAAAATTTTAGCACAATCCGAAGCTGCTTTGTCCTTTGAAGATGCAAGAGATCCTTCGGCCGAAGCTAGCATAATCGGTGGAAAATTTTTCACCGATATCTGGGATAATGGTGGCCGAGAAATGGCCGGAGAAATTATTCAAAAAAGTGAAAAGGGCATTCACGATGCTAGAGAAGTGGCTGAGGCTGATGAAAAGAGCGCAGAGCCCGAAGGTCAATTAGGTATTAACTAATAGTTTTTATTGTGTTGTAATTTTTGGTTTTAAGCTTCGTTTGCCATTTGTAATAGCAATGTAGCTGTATCCTGTCCTTCTTCAGATCCTGCTAAAGCGTCTCCGGGCCCTCAGCCGAAAGGAGACGACGAAATTAAAAAGATGGCTGAAGCCATTATGGACGAAGTCGTCAATCGGCTCCTGAATGAGGCTGCAGAAGTTGTTCTGAGAGAAGATTAAATACTATTGTAAAATAAACTTCTGAAATGTAATATATTGTAACATTTTGTAATCCTGAATGTAATATACCCGTTTTTATTGCTCAACTCTTTACGATGCATGAAACTTTACACGTACCGCTTTTGAGTCTTTGACGAAAAAACACCTTCCCTTCTTTTCATGCTTCGTGAAGAGGAATTTTTCTTTGTCACAACAATATCCAGTGTTCTAATGAATAATATCCAGGCTTCGTGAAGATACTTTCCGAAGCTATACTTCCGAAGATCAATAATGTATCTCCTTGTGACATTATGATTTTTCCCTTTTTTCAAAACGTTCTTCTGTAGATTAATATGATGTCCACCTCTTGTGCCATATGCAACATGATGTATGATGCTTATGCTATGCGAAATGATGCGATGATGTTATGCTGTATAAGATGGTGTTTATTCCGAAGATACACACATTCCTGCGACAAAACACATAATCTTTTGAATCAGCATTGTCTTTTTACTATAAGCCTCCCTTAGGAGCTTCTTCGCCTTTTACTTTGGCGGAATCAGCGTTTATTTTTCGCTGTAAGCCTCCCTTAGGAGCTTCTTCGCCTTTTACTTTCAGCGGTATTCGCGTTGACTTTTCGCGCTTCGCCTTTTACTTAGGCGGTATCAGCGTTGACTTTTCGCTGTATGCTCTGCATTCCCTTTGGAACGACTTTGGAGCAGAAAACTTACACTGCGCTCCCTTTGGAACGACTTTTTTGTGACTTCGGCAAACTTACTCTGCGTTCTTTAGAACGACTTTTTGTTGCTTCGAAGAATTTTCGATAGTTCGAAGGTCCTCTTTGTTATCACAAGTCTTTCAACAATTTAATCCTGTGAAGAAAATATATTTTCCTTGTGGGAATCAACGAAACTATTTGCATGAAACCTGAACAATGTCCTTTATTACAGAAAATAAAACTGAATGAAAAAGATTGCTATTAAGGTAGGATATTTGTCAATAGATGTGCTTTGACTCTGGCATAGTGCTGTTGACTGTGCGAGCTTCGGACTGTTCTCTGAAGTCCATTTGATGTGGAGCATATTGGCTCCCTTCTGGCTGCTGACCTTGTTGTAGCGGTGGTGGAGGCGGAGGTTGTTGCCAGGAAGCCTGAGGTTGACTCGCCGAAGCAACAGAAACTGCAGGGTGATTGCCTACATACTCTGGGATGTAAGGCGAATGATACGAAGCAGTGTGCATGACCTGCTTCGGCTGAGCCTGTTGTGCTGCCGCTTCGGCTATTTCTTTTTGCTTCTGGATGGTAACATGGCACATCCTGGTGGTATGACCTTTGTTCTCACCACAGAATAAGCAAAAGATTCTTCTCGGTTGATCGCCAAATCTTCCTCCGAGGCCCCTGGCTCCTCTGCCTCTTGGAGCTGGTGGTCGGAAGGAGCCTTGCTATTGCCCCGAAGCCTGTGAGGAACATTGTGGCCTTTGTTGTTGGCTTCCTCTATCATCATTTTGTGTAGAGTTATGAATTGATCTAACATGCCTCGAGTAGAACCTCCCTCCGAAGCCCCTGGTCATTTCAGAAAACCTGAAAGCCTCCTCCCTTCTTTGGCGAAAATCATTATCGGCCCGAATGTACTCGTCCATCTTCTGGAGCAGCTTCTCCAAAGTTTGAGGAGGCTTCCTAGCGAAGTACTGAGCTGACGGTCCTGGCCGAAGCCCCTTGATCATGGCCTCAATGACAATTTCATTGGGCACCGTTGGTGCCTGTGCCCTCAAACGCAAGAACCTTCGGACATACGCCTGAAGTTATTCTTCGTGATCCTGGGTGCACTGGAACAGAGCTTGAGCAGTAACCGGCTTCGTCTGAAACCCTTGGAAGCTAGTTAACAACAAGTCCTTGAGCTTCTGCCATGAAGTGATCGTTCCTGGTCGAAGGGAGGAATACCAGGTTTGAGCGACACTCCTGACAGCCATAACAAAAGATTTGGCCATGACTGCAGCATTGCCACCATACGAAGATACTGTTGCTTCGTAGCTCATCAAAAACTGCTTCGGGTCTGAGTGGCCATCGAATACGGGAAGCTGAGGCGGCTTGTAGGACGGAGGCCAAGGTGTAGCCTGCAGCTCAGCGGACAGAGGAGAAGCATCGTCAAAAACAAAATTCCCATGATGGAAATTGTCATACCAGTCATCTTCGTTGGGAAAACCCTCCTGATGAAGGTCTTGGTGCTGAGGCCTTCGGTGTTGCTCATCCTGAGCAAGATGACGAACTTCTTCAGAGGCTTCGTCTATCTGCCTCTGCAGTTCAGCTAGCCTGGCCATCTTTTCTTTCTTCCTCTGTACTTGTTGATGAAGCATCTCCATATTTCTGATTTCTTGATCTATCTCGTCCTCTGGTGGTGTCGGGCTAACAGCCTTCCTTTTCTGGCTTCGGGCCTCCCGAAGGGAGACTGTCTCCTGATTGTGGTCCAGCGGTTGCAGAGCTGCAGCCGCAGTTGCTGAAGCTTTCTTCGACGCCATAACGAAGGTTTATGATCGCCGAAGGTGTTCAAAAAACTCAAAGAGTGGAAGTGAGTTCACCGGAGGTGGGCGCCAATGTTGGGGACTTGTTCTCAAATGCTATGAGTCAAGAACAAGGCAACATAGAAAATGTTAATCGGTAAAGTCCTTCGTCCTTCGGAGCATTATTCCTCTCAGGATATAATGGTTTTCGGACGAAGGTTATGAAGAGCATACCTTCATAAATATATTATATAATGACGAAAGATGAATTATAAGAAATATAATGAACAACATAAACAATTATGTCTTATTATCATGTATAAACAGAAATAATCATTGGATTACAAATGTACCTTCAACTTGAAGGAGATGAAAGTACAAGCGTGACGCAAAAGTGAATGCCAAATCAGCCCCCCTCAGTACGGGGGTACTGTTCATCTATTTATAGGCACAGGTCACAGCCTATGCAAAATTACATTCATGCCCTTTACATTTGATAATAATTCTATTGTAATCTATCGAGGTCTGAATAGCCTTTTCATCTTTAAGTCGGTTTCATTTTGTTGCTATCATGCCGAAGCTTTCCTGCTCACACCTTCGGCGCTGTATCAACCTTCGTATTATTCTGGTCTACTGTGATACCGACTTGAGTCCGAAGATACCTGTTCACACATTAAACTCCAGAAATACTGTTAAATCCTGTTTTTGAGGACCTTCGTAAGCCGAAGGCCCCCAACATTTTCAATTTTGCACTCTCAAAAAATCGGCTTTAAAAAAAACTGTTTTATGCATTCAGCTCTTTGGTTTGACTTTTGATTTTTATGGGGTAAAAGCTAAAGTCAAAAGCCAAACCAAAAACATCATTAGTCTCTGTCTTAGTCAAACCACTAAATACGTAAGCTCTTAGTGGATGTACATGATATAGCAAAATCATATAGTGTAGCTATATTTTAACCATGTTCTGAGACACTTACCACCGTTCTAAATAAAACGTTTATCACATGTCTAGTTTGACCGACAAAACATGGAAGAAACGTGACGCCAGCCGCACATGGGTACACGACACTGCAGAGCGATTCGGCCATCTTGCATGTTCTTTTTTTTTTGAACAATCGCTACCTCGCATGTTCTTCCACGCAGATTTCTCACCACCGTCCAGTCTCGCTGTTGCAACTGAATTTTGGATTATTATTATTTTTCACATTCACACGCAAGATGAAATTACTGACGGGCTCTTCGGGCTGGCATATACAGAGCAAGATAAGGGCAGTCTTTCACAAGCCACATCTATAAAAATGCATCATCTTCGAAGTAGATTACATTATATGAAACGTGTACAAATGCACAGGAAACCAAGTGCCTTATTCACTTCATCGCATCACACTTGCGGGAAAAAAAAAACAAAACTACGGTGCAAGAGACAAGCAAACCAAGCCACGCTTGAGCTACTTATTACTATGATAAATGATAAAATTTGGCGCGAGCTCATCAGGTGTGCTCTGCCTCTGCTAGAAAGAGCCAACTGGTTCTTGAAGTGCAGTATTGAGCGCGAACATCTCGCACTGAGCCACGTGCGCCATCAGCTGGTCCATGAGGACCAACGCGGCCATGGATTCCACCACAGGAACAGCTGCAAAAGCCACGTCAAGAGCAAACCTCGTATCGCAGTCGCAGCCTCGCAGGGAAGAAATTAAAGAACGGTAGCACTAGCAGCGAGGAGCGTCATTACACGGTGCCATTACCTCGAGGGGCGACGCATGGGTCATGGCGCCCTCTTGCTAGAAGCTCAACGTTCTGACGCTCCCTTGACACGGTGTTCTGTTTCACCTGGAACAAGTGGGACGATGTTGCAGGTAGAGCTGGACAAAATACTCGTGGCTCGATAACTCGCTCGACTCGGCTCGACTCGGCTCGTTTTAATTTTGTAACGAGCCAAGCTAGCATTCTAGCTCGGTTCTCTAATGAGCCAGCTCGGGTTAGCTCGTGAGCTAGCTCGCGAGCCAAACGAGCTAAGCCACAACACAAGTTTGTCTAGTCGTTGGTGTCGTCTCATCTCTTATAGTCTTGTTTTCTCGTAGTTATGATCTGTGATATGGACATATGTGGATGTGCCATGTGCTTAAATATTTGCATTATTGTATGGCTACATACCTACATTGCATATTTAATATTTGATTATTGGTTATGGTTTTGTGAACTTTGTTTCTAGGAGCATATGATGTTAGCATTGTGCAATAAAATGTTACATCTTTTTGGAATAGATGATGAATTGCTTTATAATGATGCTTGTTGCTATCTTATTATAATAAGTGTTTATAAATCTGTAAGTTAATACATATTTGGTTATTTAATTTAATATTAAAAGTTAGAAGCGCTAGGACGATAATATGATAATAATATTATAAAAGTTTTGGGTTTGTACTGTTAAACACTTAAAATATGTTTTTTCGGCTATATATATATATATATATATCTTTGTATTTAGTTGTGTGGCTCGCGAGCCTAACGAGCTGGCTCGAGCTTCCTAACGAGCCGAGCCAGCTGTTTAGCTCGTTAGTATAACGAGCCGAGCCGAGCTGGCTCGTTACAGTAACGAGCTATAACGAGCCGAGCTGGCTCGATATCCACCCCTAGTTGCAGGTACGTAAACGACTATATACACAGAAAGCAAATGTTATTGCAATGCCTTACCCCGATAGATGGTGTCGGCTTAAAAGCAACTTTGAAGTGCACAATCTCACCATTCGATATCCCTCCCTGCACATTACGCAAGCAAACACACTCATTATGCTCGCTTCCGATAGTCACAACTGATAGGGTTTTATTAACACAAAGAGAACAATGCCACAGTCACAACCGATAGGGTTTTATTAGGATGCAGAAGAAAAAAAAACCTGCACACCACCCGAGCGATTAGTCCGTGTCCTGACACTTCCAGCCTTATCCATATAAAACTCATCATTATGCTCACTTCCTGTCAAGTCGGTCCCTGCGCACAAAGCAAATAAAGCTATATATATCAGCACCTTGCGATTCCGAACCCCTGAAACATCTACATCTTGTGCAAAAAATAAACGACACAAGGCCAAAACCGCACCGGCGAATCCGCTGCCAATCTCGAACCCGTTGCTCGCAGGAATAGAAAGCATAGCTTTTGCCAGTTCGGATTCGAGCTTGTCGAACACAGGAGAACCGAGCCCCTGTACATTTTTTGTTGTTGCCCAGACACAGATCGTATCGGTTGATTAGTTCAGATACATGCATGTCGATGATGGCTGGCTCAAAGACACCAAAAATCAGGGGTACTTACGCGAGGAACGTTTCTAGCGACGCATGTGATCACTCCACCGACCGAATCCCCTCGAACTCGTACTCTGTCGATTGCGTCTATCATCTTCTCTGCGTACTCTGGATCAGGACATCTAACGATGTTGCTCTCTATCTGAAAAAAAAAAACAAGGTACAATCCTGTTAAATGACCGTCGGGGCTGTCATGGCGGCTGTATCATAGTGGAAGAACGAAGGCGCGTGGCAAAGCATGCATGCACATCCGTCGACCTGTTCCAAAGTTACAGACCCATAATCAACCGCGTCTTCTGGGAGCACAACCTGATGCACTTTGGAAACAAACGACAAGATCTGCAAGTACATGGTGGTGCTCTTCTGTTACACATTGGCCAAGGCCAATAACTACCATGGCTAACATGTAGGGCAAGGGATTACCGATAGAATAGAACCGCACCTCTAATCCACATTTGAGCTTAAGAATTTTCTTGGCGAGGGCCCCTGCAGCCACCCTTCCAACGGTTTCTCTGCCCGACGACCTCCCACCTCCCTGTCAAAATCGCGCATGCGAAATGTACCTCTGTATTTATGTGCATGCGTTGTTGCCTAAACAATAATAGGATAATTGGTTCTATATAGCAATGAAGAACATGCTAGTTTTGGACAATGGGTGTTGTTCATTCGGTAATACTTCATGTGTCCAAGACAGTTCAGTGTTATTTTTTTATTTAAAAAAAAACTGAGGCCCTTCAAGTGGCATAGAGAAAAAAAATTCTACCTGTACAGCTCTAACACCGTACTTGAAGTCATAAGTTGCGTCTGCATGAGAAGGTCGGTACACATTGGCTATTTCACGGTGATCCTGTGGACCAACATGGTTATGAAAAACATATATTTATTAACAAAATCCTTGCTCTTCTAAATGTTCAGTAGAGTTGTCCATAAAAAAAGTACAGTACGTATATATACTACTCACACTGCCTATTTGATCTGTGTTTGGGACAATAACAAGAATTGGCGTTCCAGTAGTCACCCCTGCAGAAGAAAAAAAAACAACAGCCATGTCATGCCATTGAAGCTAATACGTTCTGGTTTCTAATATAAGAACTGACTAAGCTTATCCTGTATTCACGAATTAACGTTGGATACCTTCATGTGTCCCTGACAGAATTTTGCATGTATCAGTCTCCTTCCTTGTGGAGGTTATTCTGCTCTGTCCGGGCCGTCTATGTAATCAAAACCTTTAATATTAGTGGTCAAATGCAGAAATAATCTAAAAGTGGTACTTTGAGTATATGTTTTTAAATTTCACGGTTGTCATTGTGGTACAAAACACCGAGTACCGGACATATTCAAAAAAAAATTGTTAGCTGAAGGGAATATCATCTTAAAACCATATATTGAGCCAGCTTTGCAACTTGAAAATGATGAAATTTGAAATAAATAAGTGCACCTTCGATCGAGTTCAACTTGTAGGTCTGCCTCAGTGAGTGGAATTCTAGGTGGACAACCACTGATAACACAACCAACACCACCCCCATGAGATTCACCATAGGTTGCAACCTGAAAGTAGTTTCCAAACGTGTTTCCAGATGCCTTCACCTCTGTCATCCAATTTCAAGAAGAGCCTTGAATGTTAGAGTACACTCTTTTGGCATCCTTATTTTAAGATAGAATAAACATGGTGGTGCACTAGGGAAGTCACATTTAACAAAACTCAAGCAGCATACAAGTCTCCGATCCATGCATAAATATGATATATCTAAGAGTTTCGTATCTAATTGAAAATCATGGCAGGTTGTTTATAGCATGGTTGTCTAATTTGATGGCTTAGTATGGAGTTATGTGTCAAGAATTGCCTAAGGGCCTGTTTGGAAACACCCAGTTTCTAAGAAACTGGTTTATAAAAATTGAGGTGATTCCAAACATAACAGTTTATGCCTCATTTTACAGAAATTAGATTCTCAGTTTTTTAAAAACCAAAGAACTGGTCTCTTATAGCTAAAAGATAAAAAACAGTCTCTTAAAAACTAGGTTGTTTCCAAACAGAACCTAACTAAACTTAATCTCAAATGCACTTGTCATACTTCGGACATACTAAGTATCCGAGGGACCAATGAATTCACGAAAGCTTATTGTTCTACCCATTTTCATATTTTTCTCTTGACAACATGTATATGAAATTTTAACAAAAGTTGTTTGCATTCCCACTTAAATTAGAGTTGTTAAACACTCTAGTAATAAGGTCATACACAATATAAGCACGATATTTTATAATTGCACTCACACATTAAGACTCTTAAATAATCATTATTTCATGTGTGGTCAGTACAAGGCAACCAAACATGTGAATGCATAGACATTTAATTGAAGCAGCTACTTAATACAAAGAGCATGCTCAATACCTAGGGTGTTATACAAGTTAGTTCAATGACTTTGCATGGCGGAAAACAATACATCCTTGTTCTCTGCACCTAACTTCATGAGAGAACGGGTATAGATGTTGGTATATAGACAATGAGCTCCCAACGCCTCGCTCGCCGCGCGCGGCCCACCGCGCTCATCGATCTCAGCTGGCTCGGCCCTAGCGCCGCCCGTCGTTGTGCTGCGTCATGGCCCAAGCTAGCCTTGCTCTCTGCCCCGGCCGACACTGGCGGCGTCACGCCCAGCCGGCCGGCCCCAGCGCTGCCCACTAGCGTGCCCTGGCCAGTGGCCAGGTCCGGCCCCAGCGTCGTCGCCGCTACCACGCCACTCATACTACTCTAAATTTCTACCCTAAAAAGAATATTTTGTCCTGGTCAGCAAAATTCTTTACTCTATACCACAATCCTCCGCACTCATGTTTACTCTATATCTCAACCATATACCAATTATCATATATAATATTATTTACCACCCAGTCACATAGTACCGCTGCCAGCCAATCCTCGGTGTTGTCCGCACACACAGTACCGCTGCCAGCCAATCAGAAGTGGAGAGAGAATATAGAGTTGGAGCACCAAGAACGCTGGATATGAGGTTTTCGTTGGAGCCCGTAAACTTGCAGTGCCCTTTAGAGTTCACCGCTGCGGCGTTCTGCGAGCTGTAAATATTTGAGTTCTTCGGTTTACAGTCGCGGGTGCGGACAGCCTTACGCCCACGCCTTGGCCGACCTCATCGCGCGACGACAGTCTGCCACTCTGGCCACCAGAGAGAGCAGACCAAAACCCCTCTCTTGCTGGTGGTGCGCGCTCATGCAAAGAGCCACCATACGCGCGTGCAACGTCGTCGTCGTGCACCCATCCTCACGGGATCCACCATGCTCTCTATTTGGAAGATCCTGACATGTGAACCTGGAGCTGTCCCAGACCAGACACCGATCAAAACGCGGCCGGCGATAATTCTTAGCCTGGAACCGTAGCTCATTTCTCTAGCTTACATACCCTCTCCTCCCCCTCCCTCCTCCCCCCCACCCCCCCCTCCCGTTCTCTCTTTTTTTCTTTGATTTGGATGTAGACATCTATTTTTTGGTCGATACTTGGTTAGTTGGTTTAATCGGCTAATCGATTGGAAAATGTGTCGAGCCAGGTGGAAATTGAATACTACTTCTATTCTATATATCGTCTTTTGTAGCGACTGACTGCCTGCGGGACTCGGTCTGGTTCGAACTCGGGAAGTGAAGAATTGGACATATGTAGGAGCACAACCACATAATTTAGTTTGTAGTTTGTAAAGGCAGAAAAAAACACACACAGCAGAAATTTTACCACATATTATTATGTACTACGTACTAAATAATTAGTACTGCTAGTAGAGAAGAGGGGATCTGGACGGACCTAGGCGAGCAGTGCGGCAGCGGTGCACGGCGAAGCGGAGGGAGGAGGAGGCTGGGGCAAACTCCAGCAAGGCGCCGATCGCGCGGGGTGCGAGCCGTGCCCGTGAGTGCGCCACCTGCTGTGGCTTGGGCACGGTCGTCATCGGAATAGATTGGATGAGCTAATGAAGTGATGATAGTTGCCTGCCGCGCCGGCGAGAGAGACGAAGCTGAGGAACCGTGGAAGCAGAGTCGAGACTCGAGAGAGGGCGTTTTTATTTATGCCCGGCGCGGGTCGCCCGTGTTAAGTGCACATGCATGTGCCTACGTGTATACTGCCGGCAGCCCGGGACACTGTCAGACTAGTAGATGATCGGTCCATACCATGACACAGTACGTCTCGGCTGGCGTCGACGTGCAGATGGCCCAGTTGTTACCGGCCGGTCGAGTAATGGAGGCAAAGGGGACCAGCTTCGCCATGTTTCGATCGGGCACGAGTCTGAAATAAAGCCCAATCTACCCGTCCTCAAGTACAACGTACCCATCCTCAGGATCTGCACCTACTGTCACAAGGCTCCAACATCTATCTACAGCGACGTCCTGTAGTGTAGCCCCAAGCATGATTTGGAGCATCTTTGGAAACGCGTGGTTTGGTGCAATTGAGCCAAGTTACCATCAAAAGGATTTCTCAAATCCAAACGGACCGTCATTTCAAGTTCCAACCCTAGTCTGACAACAAGATTGCGCGGCTGGTCAAGTGCAGCGTGTCGACGGGATCATCTATAGGATCCCCTCCGCTAGCGTCTCTCGCATCGCCGTTGCGGCGCTCCAGGGTGGAACGCCAAGCGCGAGCTCAGGGGCTGAAACCCTCTCAACCAACAAATGCAATTTGTTCCCCTCGATTTGCGCGTGACCTGGTTTCTAGGTTTCTAAATAAATGTAAGAAACAACTTCTTTCTCTTTCCTCGTTGATTTGCCTTCTTCATGATGCCGTCGTCATCATCCAAATGCTCGTGTAGCAAGGTAATAAATAATTGGCCGAGAGGCGACCTATGCACTGACTGTTTTATAACTCCAAGTAAAATACTCATCGACCTTTTCAGGCCATAACAGAGAAGGTATGGAATCAAGGTGAAATAGTCATTTTTGTACAGATTTAAGAGACCACCTCTTCTCTAGTTCTCTTCCCCTTTTTCCCTGGAGGAAGTCAACCAGGCATCAGGAATCCTCCTCGATACGCTTCTTAAGGTAGCCATGGCACACGCATGCATGATGTATATATGATACACACTCTCCTTGACATCCTGCTCTCCGACCTCCAGATAGGCAGATACAGCAGAGGTCGGCAAAGCCATGCGATGCCAGAAGCTTACATATGCTAAAGGTAAAAGTACCAGTTGCATCCCCCGTTGCTCAAATGAGAGAACAAACCTTCAGGAAGGTCCGCAGATTCGAGCCATATAATACCTCAGAACTGACTTTGATCACGGCTACACCCCTTCCTGCTGCGGAGCCAGGTCTGGGCGCGGTGGCGATTGGGGCGTCTGCTGCTGATCTTCAGATTTGTTGTTCACTTTGATCTCCAGGAGACGCTCCACAGGCTGCCTGCAGATGGGGCACCGAGTGGTTTGGTACCTCAGGACCTTGGCGCACTCACTGCACATGCACTGCGGTAAAAGATGGAAATAAAATGTCAGCACATATGCTACTGCAACATTAAATCAGTTCCAAGAAAATGGAAGTTGCTTAGACATCAGTATGGAACTGCCCGCTTTTATGGACCAATATTCCAAATATGGAATACTGTAGATCATACCAGTTGGGGATCTGGGAAGCATATATTATTATCAAAAGATAACTCTGTTTAATCTAGAATACAGTTAAATAATGAAAACTTATACCAAGTTTCTTCAAGAATAGATCGTTAGTTTCTACACACACACAAAATGCAATCCTTGAATAGATTACCAGCAGACTTACCATATGCCTACATGGCAGGACAGTAGTATCCCTTGGTTCTGAGAGGCAAATAACACATTCTTTCCCTGGATCATTTGCATCAGCATCACCTTCCATGGAGTTCCCTATGCCATATATTTCTTGCAGTTCATACCTAGTTCCATTGACCCAGAGGATCTGGCAAACAACTCTTACTTGATAATCCCCATTTTCTTTCTTTTCAAAAACGGCCTGGGTGATCTGTGAGTTAGGAGTTATCATCTTTTGGTCATCCCCTTCTGGTGGGTGATCAACAGACAATGTTGTTTCAGCTTTAACTGCAAGTGGATATACATCCATGTCCCCCTGCTTTAATAAATCTGATTCTTCAAACACTGAAAAGTCAATTCCTGTTCCTGAAGGTTGCCTGAATTTTTGACCAAGACCCTCTTTGAAGCTAACAGTAATGGGCTTAATTAGGTCTTCTTTCACTGTTGTTAGATTGCAGTTGAGCTCTTCCTTTGCAAAGAAGTAAACAGTCATGCTGTTCAAGGAAGCAAACAAAAAAAACAAAAGACACTTTACATAACAGCAAGAATATAACTTTTGTTAGTACTAAGAAATTCAAGATGCAAGGTTTGCCTCATGCTATTAAGATAGGAGAAAAATCCTATTCCATAAATAGCCGTGCAGCTTTTACCACAAAGCACTACAGCCAAAAGTTATCATGTAGAAGTATTAAATAATTCCCTTTCCAGGAAAGGAAAACAAGAACTCGAATACTTATAATAAAGATCCTGATCCACTGTTGTGGATTCTTTTGTGGGCCGGCACTATGTCAGACGCCAGAATAATTAGCTTGTTAAGAGTTGATAAGTGTTAGAAATAACTAAGGAGGCTTATCCTCCCAGAGGGCTTATCCCCTAGAAAGCTGTAAGTCTGTTAGGCCTCCTGAGCTATAAAGGTGGCCTTAGATTGTACTAGGGTTTTTCATCAAGAAAGTTGTATGTGCGTGGTGCGGCTACTTGATCACCGTGGCGAGCTCCACGCCCTCTGGTGATCTTGTTCCCCAGTCACCACACCGTGTGCCCTATTCCCTGCGTTCCTCCGCACAATCCACTATGCTAGCGCACCCTTTGTGGTGTACTCCTCTCCGCCCTGTGCGGATTAGCCGAGTTCCCATCATCCACCTACTTATTTATATTCTTTTATTCGAAACGTGCTAAAGCACAAGCCATTTTTATGCATGGGCTTTGTTTGAACAAAGGGTGAGTTAATTAAGTAGGGAGTTGTGATCATATTATTATCAAAACTACGATTCACAAAATAATGCAATCAATACAAATGCACAGATTCTTCTGACATCAAATATTTAGGATAAATTAAAACATCTAAATGGCAATAATAACAACAGTAAGTACCACCTCCTAACAAACAATCGACATGTTGCAAAAATGGTTGCGCTAAAAATGTTGCAAAACAGTATGAAAGATTAAAAATTAATACTAAAGCAAGGTTTATAGCTTTGACCCTATAGTAACTAGTAATGCTGCTCTACAACACCTGAGTCCTTAGCTTAATTATTTAGTACATGCCTGGTAATGAAGGAAATATTTAAATGCAGAGCCAATCAAGGTAAGAAACAATATACAGGAAATGATACAAGAGAATAAAATCGTGTGGACATTAGGACATACAGAATCTCTAGTGTTCATTGCTGAGTGCTGACAATTCATTTGATGGCAAGGCATTTATTGGAAATCAGTGATTAGCATAAAAATTCAATTGTTTACCGAAAAAAGTGCGGTATATCTTTATCTCCAATCAAGTTTCGAGGCACGGTCGCCCTACAGGTCTAGAGCGAAGAACTCGTGCTGAAGGTCATAGCTAGGGCTAGAATACTGCAGAGTCATCTGCACAGGCTAGCGCTAATCTACTAATAAGGACAGATAGATACTCGGGTTGGGAAAAGAGAAGCTAGCAATACTATGATAGTTTAATGCATAATGGAGAACTTACTGTTGGCTTGCATGCTTCCATAAAGAACAGGTCTCTAGGAAGGGAAAGAAGGGAAAGGGTACTCCCTTTGTACAGTTCTCTCTAGTTTCTTTTACTCGATGCAAATGGAATTTTCAGTCAATAAATAAACAAAGGTCAACGATAACTAAAAAAGGTCCTCAGCCTCAAGGACTGAAAGCATCACCAGCACAAGAGAATGATTCCGCAAACCATCAACATCAATTAACAAAAAAAAGCAATATAGATCAATACACAAAAAAGAACAATATAGATGCAGCAATTTCATACATGTCCTATTGAATTAGATACCAGAGGAGATTCGCATGTAAACATGAAATAGAAATTAGAATACAGCATGTGTTTAATGTTAAGTGGACTGAAATACTGAATATGTGAATAATCACCTGCCAGCGACCGTGGCGTCAAAGGTGAAGGCGACGAGGAAGCGGCCAGGGCGTTCTTCATCAGGCTCGATCCGAAGCGTCTCCTTCTTAAGGTTGATGTCGTTGCGGATAGTGACGGCCTTCTGGTGCTCAACGTAAGGCGTCGGCATAGACAGATGCGGTCCGTAGGAGGGATACCGCCCGGCCCAGCCGGGGTAGTTGTGGGGGTGGACGGGGGGTGGGGGCGGGAACTCGCCAGGGGCGGCGGTGGGTGGCCTGTGGTGGTGGTCGTACGGCGCCGGAAGGGGCACCGGCACGGATGATGGTGGCGGCGGGTAGTAGTTCCCGTACTGCGGGTAGTACTGCGGCGGATTGGGGTTAGGGTACTGGGGCGGGTACGGCGTGGCGGCCGCGAACACGTAGCGGTTGGGCGCAGTCTCCTGCGGCTGGGGAGGCGGCGGCGCCTGCTGGTGATGGCCGTGGCCGGAGCTCCGACGGCGGTGACCAGTGGCGGCGCCTCCACCGTTGCTTCCCACGTTACCCATCCTCTTGCGGAGATCGATGCGGATGCCTCGGATAAGGCCTCAGAGTTGAATCTTGAGGCCTGGGTGCATCGGAATTGCAAACTGCCTCTTCCCTTCTGCTCCTGAGAAAGCTCGCACAAATAAGCCAAAAAGAAATCGGGGCAAAAAGAGACTCGCGAAGAACTCCTCCAACTCCGAGGATCACGAGCTCAAAGGAGAGCCGGATGGAATTGGATCCTCGCGCAAGCCTAGATCGATCGATGCACAGGGAATTGTTCGAGCGATTCGATCGGGGTCGAGGGGGTGAAAGGAAGAGACGATAAGGAAGTGCTCACGCGTCTTGCTTTTCCCCCTGTATTTTGGGCGTTAACAATGGAGGGCTGCGCGGAAAGCACCACCGCTGTCCTCCGTTGCTTTTCCGGTGGTTAAGGTTTGGCACCCGCAAAGAAAATATAATTACCATGAGGTCCTCATCATTTTCTCCACATGCATCTTGTTTTTTACATGCACGACTTACGGCGAAAAATAATGTCGCATGTGTGATTCCAGGGATGTTTGATTTGAAGAGCCTAATTTTAGGCCGTTTGAGGGACTAAAGATTGATATCTTTATTTTAGTCTCAATTAATTTTTAAATTGTTAAACGGTATGACTAAAACAAAGACTAATCTGTTTTAGTTTTTTATCCTTAATGGATAACTAAAAGAGACTAAATCATATAAATTTCATCTTTTATCACTTCTTTATTTCATTTGCACTAATGGTGGGAGAATGGTAAGAAGTATTTTGGTTCTATTGTAATGCATTTTGAATATTTTTAATTCCTATAACCAACCAGGGATAAACTAAACTTTAGTCTCCTAACTAAACTTTAGTTAAAGAAACCAAACGGATCCTTAGTTCATCTATTTTATTCTATTTTTATCCTTAAATTATTAAATATATAAACTAAATTAGAGATTTAGTTAAAATATCTGGCAATGGCAATGTAGGGCTAAAATGTAATAAAAAGAGGGGAAAAAATAGTTTCTAGAAATCAAACATACTCCCGGTCAAGCGCGACTAAAGACAGACATGGAATTTTCTCCCCGCCGTGTAGGATAACCAAAGCGTGACTTAAGCAGAATATAGTTTCCTAAAGCAATAGGAACTTCTACTTGCCAGTTGCCTATGCTTTTCTACGTTTGTTATATACTCTATCCGTCGTATAATATAAGATGTAACTACTTTTTATTCTTATCCCACGATATAAGTCGTGCTCTTTTTCTGTATACGTGCATCGATGCAGGGGTATATATAGAGAATTAAATATATTTCTTGGTCTTTTAATCGGAGGTGCTTACACCTTATATACTGGAACGATGGAGTATCATATAAATATGTATTGAGATATTTATTCAAATATAATTATTTTTATTTCTAAACAATAAGGTATGTGTTGTCTGATGGTTAGTCACAAATTTCTGAAGTAGGTGAGTGCTTGTTCTGCACTGTTTTTTGAGCGGTATGGTGGGTGGGTCCAGAGTGTCGCGGAAGGTGAAGCCGTGATATCACTAAGTGTTCATATTAGGTTATTAATAGATTAGTATAGATATGTATGGTTTTTACAACTAAACTATGACTTTGTATACAGGGAGTTTCGTAAGACTAAACAAATGTCTAAATAACTATATGTTAATATTGCTACGACTGATCACATGTCTTTGGAAATTTTCTTTTGAGGCTCACAATAATTTCAATGCAAGCAGTGCCTAAGTTTCGTCCAATTTCTCACCGCGTAGAGCTGTAGCATTATGAAGTTGGTTTAAACATTGTTTTGAATCAATAGAGAGGTTTGAATATATTATGTTGATATCAAACTTTTACAGCAAAGCGAGTTACAATTGGTTGATTATAGCGAAACATGTTTATCTAGGATCGAGTTTATGACTTAGTATAGGTGCTCGTATTTTTAAAATGGTCACTGACAACACTAAGTAACGCATTTGCGGCAATTTCAATAATCTTTCATAAGATGTGCACACGTTTACGTTAATCAAAAAAAAGAGAAAAAATAAAAAGAAATTTTATTTCAAGGTGTATGCTAACTAAATTCCACGTGTTTCTAGAGTGAACCTCTACGCTCAAATAGACTGACGGGTCGTTTGGATCTCTTCATTTTAGAGGAATTAGAATTCACTCAATAAAGTAACTTATTTAGTTTGAAATTTGGCATTCCACCACTTTCCAAAGTTGATATATAAGTCTATCCTAAATTCATGGGGTAGAGGATGAGAAATGATTTTATGCATTATTAGAATTTGTTTCTACTCTGTAACTTACATGACACTCTTCGTCTCACTTCTCTACAGAAAAAATGTAGCACATAAATATCTCTGACATCTCGCTAAAAATAGTATACAAATATATTTTGTATAAAACCAAATTATCTTAATTGATATATGCCTAAATTACTATTATTAGAATGGAATTCAATTCCAATGATCCAAACGGGGCGCGAATGGAAACTTTACTACAACGAATAATATCTACAATTGAAAGTGAATGGTGAAATGCCCTAAACTTGTGCCTGCGCATAAGTTTTGATATAGTCAAAATTGGAGGTGGTACTAGCATAGCATACTGCTATGCTTTTGTTTTCCATCTAAGCTTTATGAAAAGATATATTTCTAGTGGGAAGTGGCAGGGTCAGGTTCGGCTTTGAGCCAAACGCCCAAACCAAAAGGTGTCCCTGTTCTGCACTTCTGCTTTATATAGGCACTAGTGGCGTTCGAATTATGATAAATACACCACTTTATTTCAGAATAAAGCTTTCGTGGAAATGTTAATGATTCATGGTTGAACAAAGTTCGACCGAAGCCACTAGCTAGTGCAATGCAGTGCTTGATAGGTGAAACATGGATGATGACTAAACATGTAATTGTGGATGCTCGCTCGTGGTATCTCTACATAATTTTTGTAGTTGTACATCGCGCGCGCGAAGAACAAGCACCGTAGAGTACATCAAGTTTTCAACAACCGTAGAGTACATCAAGTTTTCAACAAAATAGTTGAAGTGAAGATTCATTATCGAGGTGAGTTATAAGTAAACAACAAAATCATCAAGGATGTGCGAAATAAAATAGTTGCTCATGGACCATCGAGAAACAAGAGTTGTTTAGGGCATGTAAACTGAAATATTTTAAATAGACATTGTGGTATAAAAGTAAGCATATATAAAAAATAAGAGTATGCAATATTCCAAGGATACGAGCATATCGATATCAAAAGAATATAAATTGTCAAAAAATAGCAACTTGACGATAGAATAGAAAAGGATATAAGAAGACAAGAAGGTCATGGACATATAAACTAAAATGTTTAAATAGGAAGCAGAGATTCAGAGGTAAGTATTTAAATAGGTCCATAGACAACCTATGTACGACGCGACTTGATGCCTTGTGAAAGCATCTAGGCCCCTGGTTGGTTTCAGTGATTAATGACAACGTAATATTATATGTGACTAACATGTGTTTTGCAGAGACAAATGGTAAGTTAGGTCGCATTACAGGTAGATGTACTACAATGGTGAAAACAATCCCGGAGATAAGAACTTGAAGCGACGAAACAAAAAGTGAAGGTCTTCGTATTCCTAGTGTCAAGGAGTTGCGGACACTCGTGATATAGTTAGGTCTTTTATTTTGTTTTAGCCGTACTATAAAGAGGGGTTGTCGATGAGTAGTTTGACCAAGAGAGTTCTAGTGTAGTATTGGTGCATATTCACACTCACATATAGTGCTAGGTGTCACTCTAGAACATACTCACGAGTTAGAACGAAAACCGAATTGAAAATCAGCAGAAAACAGAAACTAGGGTTTCTGGCTTTGGGGCACCGGACTGTCCGGTGTGCACCGGACTGTGCGGTGCACCCTCTGCCAGTGGGGCCAGCCTGGCCCAGGGAAGAGCGGTTCCCTGCGCAGAAACCCGAGAGCGCGCAGTTGGTAAAATGAATTTTAGTGGCACACCGGACAGCGCACCGGACTGTCCGGTGTGCCATTTGCCCAACGGCTAGCTGTCAGAACTAGTCGTTGGAGTCGACCGTTGGCGCACCGGTGGCGCACCGGACTGTTCGGTGTGCCCATGCGCAGGAAAATTCTAGTAACGGCTAGTTGGTGGGTGATGGCTATTTATACCCCCTCCACCCACCATATTGATGGTCTTGCTGCCCACATTTACTCATACACATTGGTGGAGCATTGCAAGCACCACAAAGCCTAGTGAGGTGATTAGAGAATCTTAATCCCACATTTGGACCTCATTAGCGCTAGAGAGAGCCACCTAGAGCACACACCACATGCATTAGGCTTCTCTTGGTCAAGTGAAAGTCTATGGCTTGTTACCCTTGGTGATTGGCTCACCTAGATGGCTTGGTGGCGTTGGGAGCTCAGTGATCACCTTGGAGATCTTGTTGGTGACCCGACTCAAGTTTGTAAGCGGTCGTGAGGGATCCACCGTGCCGGAGTGGCAAAGGATCATCTCGTAGTGAGCACTTGGTTCTTGCGAGGACCAAGGGGGAGCGATACCCTTGCGCGGGTGCTTCAACGAGGACTAGGGGAGAGTGCCGACTCTTTGATACCTCAGGAAAATTGGAGGAGTCTTCTAAACCTTGCTTTACATTCTGTACTTAATTCAAGCATTTTAAATTGTGTATTTGTTTAGCAAGTATTTGAAGTTTTGTCTTAGTATTGTTGTATTTCTAGTATTATTCTCTTATTGCTAGTTGTCGGGGTGAAGTTGGGCTCTTGCTTAGGTTTTAATTAGTGTTGATTTTTAGAAAAGCCCAATTCACCCCCCTCTTGGACATTGTGATCCTTTCAATTGGTATCAGAGCCTTGTTGCTCTTAGATTAGCTTAACCGCTAGAGTAACGATGTCCGGTGGGGATGGACCTCCTCCCGTTTTTGATGGTGACGATTTTCCATATTGGAAAATTTGTATGGAAGCTTATTTAGAGGCTATAGACATTGGTGTCTACAAAGCCGCCATACAAGGTTTCCCCGAACCTAGAGATCCCACAAATCTTGTAGGAGAAGAGTTTAACTATGAGAAACGGAATGCTAAGGCCAAAAACATTCTCTTTAGAGGCCTTTGCAAAGATGTGTTTAATAGATTTAGAAACCATAAAAATGTTCATGATTTGTGGATGGACATATGTGCTCTACATGAAGGAACTAGAAGTGAGCGTGAGGAGAGATATCACATTGGTATGAGAAAACTAAATTCTTTTGAGATGCTTGCTAATGAAAATGCCAATGCTATGTACTCACGTCTCAATATTCTTGTAGAAGAAGTAAATGGCTTGGGGCTTACACAAATTTCACAACCGAAGACCTGCTTTCAGGAAGCTTTGGTAAATAACAACTTCGTTTTCCTTAGGAGCAGGGGCAGTGCTGTCTCCTCCAACCCTCACAATAGACATATCGCGGAAATATCTCCCCCTCATGGCGTCAATATGACTTTGTTTGATGCTCAATTTTCCGAAGATGGTATGGCTTGGCCGCCAGGGTCGATCTTCAGAATCTTCATCTCCACTCTCCACATAATAACTATCACTATAATGAGAATCTTCAGACAAGCCCTCCATTGTCTCCTTAGTAATTTTCTCTGCGTTCGTCTTTGCCATAGATTCATAAAACCCAGCAATGAAAGGATCCGCAACTTTCTTTTCTTCATACAACTTCTTCTTCTCAGTTATCTTCTCCTCAGCCTTCTTCTCCTCAGACATGGGGTAAACGTCTTTAAACCGAAGCTCGAAAAACTCGAAAATCAGACAAGAGCTAGTGAGCAAAAGCTAAAATTTGTGAAAATAACGCAAACAACAGAAATGGCGTATCAAATACCGCCGCTATGGGTTCATATTTATACGCCTAGTGCCCCGCAACTTGGCGGGCCCCGTCTGTCATTGACTTTCGCTATTCTAGCGAAGGGAAGGTGTTTTTTCGGTCCTTCGGCTTAAGGCCTTCGTTCACGTCACAGTCTGAATTGCTACAACTGTGGAGAGCTTGGTCATCTTGCTTATCAATGTAACAAGCCCAAGAAGAACAAGTTCAAGGGCAAGAAAGAAGATGACAGTGATGATGAGAAAAAGGAAAAGAGATTATTCAAGAGGAAGGATGGAAAGTACAAGAGGTTCCACAAAAAGAAAAATGGAAAGGCATACATTGTTGGTGACTGGCTCACTGGCATTGAGTCATCTAGTGGATCTTCTTCAAGTGAAGAAGAAAATGATGAAAAAGTTTCCGCCATCGTTGGGGACTTCTCTTCACCACCACCATCACCATCATCGACTTCTCACCTATGCCTCATGGCTAGAGGTGAACGGAAGGTACAAAATGATAATGATATTATTGATGATAGTGATAGTGATGATGAATTTGCTTCACCTTCTTATGATGAACTAGCTGACTTGCTTAAGGAATACACTCAAATCATTAGGAAGTCAAAAGCTAAATGTGATAAGTTGAAAGATGAAATTGAATTTTTAAATGCCAAATATGACATAGTTATAAAAGTTAGTGATGAAATGAAAGAAGAAAACAAAACTATGTCATCCACTGTAAATGAGCTTACAACCTCCCTAAAAGAGGCTAAGGATAAATGTGACAAGTTAAATGAAGCTAACATGGAGTTGAAAGATAGACTAGTAAAAATTAAGGAATACTATACTAAGATTAAATTTGATCATGATAATCTTCTTGTTGAAAATGAACGTTTATCTTGCAATACACATGAGGCTATTAACCCTGTTGTTAAGATTGATGTAGCAACCTCATGTGATGATTTGAGTCAAGGTGATCAAACTAGTTTACATGATGAACTGACCGAAAAAGTTGAAGTCTTGACATTAGACAACCAAAAATTGAAGAGATACTTGACTAATGCAAGTACTAGAGGAAAGGTTACCATTGAGAACAATGACTTCAACAATGAGTTGGCAGTGGATAATGAAAGGCTTAAAAATGAGGTCAAGAAACTTAAGAGTGAAAATGAACATCTTGCAACAAGTGCGCAAAAGTTCAACAAGGGCCAATACCTCCAAAATGAATTGCTCATGAACACTGTCATGAAAAGCAACAAGAGTGGTATTGGATATAATTCTTTTGTGCAAAAGAAAACTACAACTCAATACAAGCCAAAGCAGACTCATAAGCTTATTAAATGCTTTGAGTGTGGAAAAGAAGGTCATTTTGCCCACAACTGCAAAGCCAAACCACCAACTCCCCTGCCAAAGCACTCAAGACCATTTTCCTTCAATGCTCATTATGTTCTAAGAAAAGTAGCAAATGGAAAAGTCAAAGTTACATTCCTAGGTCCACCAAGCAAGAGTAGACCTAGACAAATTTGGGTTGCAAAGTCCTTGATTGAGAAAGTCACTGGTCCTATGCAATATAGGGCTCTCAAAACTCAAGCTTGATTTGTCTGTGGATGTAGGTTAACTACAAGACTGGTGGGAGCCATTGGGTTATTGACAGTGGATGCACACAACATATGACAGGCAACCCACAAATGTTCACCTCACTTGTTAAGAATGTTGATGAACAAGACAAAATCACATTTGGGGACAATTCAAAGGGAAAAGTTAAAGGACTTGGCAAGGTGGCAATTTCAAATGATCTATCAATTTCAAATGTTCTTTTGGTTGCACCTTTATGCTTCAACTTATTATCATTGGGTCAACTCTGTGATCTTGGCCTTCAATGCTTATTCACTCCAATAGAGGTTATTGTATCAAAAATGGATGATGAATCAATGGTGTTCAAAGGATTTTGATACAACAATCTCTACTTAGTAGATTTCACCTATGAAGATGCATACTTAAGAACTTGCCTCTTTAACAAAGCATCATTTGGATGGCTATGGCATAGAAGGCTTGCACATGTTGGAATGAGCACACTCAAGAAAGTATTAAAGAAGTACATGGTTAGAGGACTAAAGGATGTTGTATTTGAAAAGGACAAGCCGTGTAGTGCATGTCAAGCTGGAAAGCAAGTTGCTAACACACATCCTACAAAAGCTTTCATGTCAACATCAAGGCCACTGGAACTACTTCACATGGATTTATTTGGACCAACAACTTATGCAAGTGCTGGTGGCAACCTCTACTGTCTGGTTATAGTTGATGATTTCTCAAGATACACTTGCATGTTCTTTCTCCATGATAAATCTGAAGTTGCATCTATATTCAATAAGTTTGCCAAGAAATCTCAAAATGAATTTGATTGCAAGATCAAGAAGATTAGAAGTGATAATAGAAAAGAATTTGACAACACCAACATTCATGAATACTGTGATGAAATTGGGATCAAGCATGAAGCCTCAGCAACATATACACCTCAACAAAATGGAGTTGTTGAAAGGAAAAACAGGACCTTGATCACACTTGCAAGGAAATGGAGTTGTTGAAAGGAAAAACAAGACCTTGATCACACTTGCAAGGACAATGATTGATGAGTATAACACACCGGAGAGGTTTTGGGCCGAAGCTGTCAACACTGCATGTTATGCATCAAACAGGCTATTTCCTCACCGGCTACTTGCGAAGACTCCCTATGAACTGCTAAATGGGAAAAGTCAGACGTCTCCTTCTTTCGGGTGTTTGGATGCAAATGCTACATTTACAAGAAACATCATCACCTAGGGAAGTTTCAAAGACGTTGTGATATTGGTTTTCTACTGGGTTATTCATCAAAGTCCAAAGCATATCGAGTATTCAATCATGCCACTAGCGTGGTAGAAGAAACATATGATGTGGAGTTTGATGAGACTAATGGCTCCTGTTGGAGGCCTTTGTCTTCCGAAGGTCCTCAAAAACACAACTAACATGTTTTCCAAGTATAATACATTCACAGGGACCTTCGGCCTCGTAATGAAGTTGTACACGATATGAAAAGCATGATCTGGGAGAAGGTTGAACCAGTTCCGAAGCTACGCGTGGAGAAGCTTCGGCTTAGCGGCAGAAAATGAAACCGACTTAAAGAGGAAAAGGCTATCTAGTCCTCGATAGATTGTCCTTAAGTCAATAGTAAACGTAAAGGGCATGGATGTAATTTTACATAGGCTGCGTTCTATGCCTATAAATAGATGAACAGTAACACCGTACTGTTCACGCTGACTTGTATTCACTCGCATGTCACGCTTGGATTTTTACCTTCTGTCAAGCCGAAGGTATAAATGTAATTCGATACTATTCATGTTTATTCATGATAAGGTAATAAAAATATTTTGATGATGTCATTTAATTATTCATGTTATTTTCCATGTTTCATATGCTTCTACTTACTTTATTATATACTGAGATGATGAAGGTACGTCCTTCATAACCTTCGTCTGAAGACCATTATATCCTAAGGGAGATAATGCTTCGAAGGATGAATGTCTTTAACCATTAACATTTTGTGTTGCCTTGTTCTTAACTCATAGCATTTGAGAACAAGTCCCCAACAGCTCCCAAGGGGCACTTGAAAATCTTGATGATGTAGGTGATGAGCCACTTAGGGAAGCCATGAAGAACATGCCAATTGGAGCTATCAAATCAAAAGAAGATGAAGAAGAGGTGCAAAACACTGATAGACCTTCTTCATCAAGTGTACCACAAAATGATGAAAAAGATGAGAGGCATGCAAATGAAGATACATTTGTCTCTCATGAACAAGCAAAGGTGCAAGCTGAAGATGTTGAGGCTCCAGGATCTTCTTCCCAAGTGGTTGACAGGAGAAACTCACCACTACTTCAAGCACACCTAGAAGACCAAATCATTGGGAGTCCTTCACAAGGGATTATTACTCGATCACATAAACATGCTTCTTTTATCGAACACCACTCCTTTGTTTCTTGTATTGAGCCTACATGTATAGATGAGGCGCTACAGGATCCGGACTGGGTGAACGCCATGCATGAAGAACTAAACAACTTCACCCGTAACCAAGTTTGGACCCTGGAGAAGCCTCCACAAGATGCAAGGATCATTAGAACAAAGTGGGTGTTCAGAAACAAACAAGATGATCAAGGCGTGATTGTAAGGAACAAGGCAAGACTTGTTGCAAAGGGCTTCTCTCAAGTTGAAGGCTTAGATTTTGGAGAGACCTTTGCCCCGGTCGCTCGACTTGAAGCCATCCGTATCCTACTCGCATATGCATCATGCTATCATATAAAGCTTTATCAAATAGATGTAAAAAGTGTATTTTTAAATGGCTTCATAAATGAACTTGTATATGTTGAGCAAGCACCCGGGTTTGAAGACCCTAGGTATCCTAACCATGATTTCCAAGGCGTTATATGTGTTAAGGCAAGCTCCAAGGGCTTGGTATGAGTGTCTTCGCGACTTCCTCATCGAAAAGGGCTTCAAGATCGGGACCGTCGACACAAACTTATTCACAAAGAAACATAATGGTGATATTTTCATTTGTCAAGTATATGTTGATGACATAATCTTTGGCTCGACAAATGATTATCACTGCAAGGAATTTGGTGAGTTGATGTCGAAGGAGTTCGAGATGTCTATGATTGGTGAGCTGACGTACTTCCTCGGCTTTCAAGTCAAGCAAATGAAAGATGGCAACTTCCTCTCACAAGAGAAGTATACCAAAGACTTGTTGAAAAGATTCAACATGGAGAAGTGCAAACCAATCAAGACACCTATGCCAACAAATGGACATCTCGACCTAGATGAGGGAGATAACCCGGTTGATCAAACTCTCTACAATTCTATGATTGGTAGTTTATTGTATCTTACCGCATCTAGGCCCGATATCATGTTTAGAGTCTGCATGTGTGCTAGATTTCAATCAAATCCTAAGAAAGCTCATATTCACGCTGTTAAAAGAATTTTTAGGTATCTCAAGCACACCCCCAAACGTTGGCCTTTGGTATCCCAAAGGAGCTACTTTTGACTTAATTGGCTATTCCGATTCGGATTATGCCGGTTGCAAAATTCATAGAAAAAGTACTTCTGGAGGGTGCCATTTGCTTGGGAGATCACTAGTACCATGGACATACAAAAAGCAAAATAGTGTTGCCTTGTCAACCGCCGAAGCGGAATACATTGCCGCGGGTGCTTGTTGCACACAAATTTTATATGTGAAACAAACTCTTCTAGACTATGGCGTAGTTCTAGAACAGGTACCTTTGTTGTGTGACAATGAGAGTGATGTTAAAATTGCTAATAATCCTGTACAATACTCTCGCACCAAGCACATTAATATTCATCATCACTTCCTTAGAGATCATGTTGCTAAAGGAGACATTATTTTAGAAGGAGTGAGGTCGGAAGATCAATTAGCGGACATTTTCACTAAGCCTCTTGATAAAACCCGCTTTTGCATGTTGAGAAATGAATTAAACATACTTGATCTCAAAAATTTTATTTAAGATCTTAAAATGGTGTTGTCAAGCCTGCATTGCATATTTAAATTTCTTGTATTGCATCTAGGGCTTGTCTAACCTAGTTAAGATAACCGCCAACAAAGCATGTGAAAAAATCTTAACTCAGGATCAAACTTGACAAGTCTTAGCTTTAAGCTTTTAGTACTTAAATTCTTACTTACTGTGCAATTGTAGGTTCTTGAGATATGCATGAGGCACTACACTTAGGGGGAGCATTCAAAACTCAAATCGTTCATGAAAACCTCTAGTGCAAAGCCAAAATGCAAATCTCACTATTTGGCTATTTTTCTATAAAAATTATCTAGCCTATGGCAAAATATTTTGAAAATTATGGGAAAATATATGAGGGTGCCAATACATGTTCCAACAGGTGTTCTTTTGTGTGATTATAAGTTGGGATTTGGTTTGGTTAAAAACTAGATAGAAAATTTGAAAAAATTCAAAATTACCTCTGTCTAGGCTCACCGGACAGTCCGGTGTGCACCAGACAGACCGGTGTGCATGAAAGGGAAATGTGCCCTTAGGTCATTTCTAAGTATTTTGGTGATTAAGTGCCCAACACAAATGGCTTAAGTATAAATTATGCAAAATGGTGGATGAAGTGCAAATCAACACAAAGATATGATTCTAGACTTAGTACATTGTTTTTGTGTACTAACATATTTGTCTAAGTGCTAGAATCAGAGAAAAGACAAAAGGAAAAAGGACTTGGCTGTGCAGCCAAGACTCTGCACAGTCTGGGTGCACCGGACTGTCCGATGGTGCATCGGACAGTGTCCAGTGCGCCAGGCTGGCTTTGGTCAAACTGGCCGCTCTCGGGATTTCGTCGACGGCGTACGGCTAAAAATCACCGGACTATCCGGTGGTGCACCGGACTATCCGGTGAGCCAACGGTCGGCCGCGCAATCCGCGCGTGACGCGTGGCCGAGCCAACGGTCTGATGGGGGCTCCGGACTGTCCGGTGTGCACCGGACTGTGTCCGGTGCACCAACGGCTCCAAATCTTCAAAGGTCGGTTGCGCCAAATTAGGAAAGCAATCTTCACCGGATAGTGAATAGTGCCTGTCCGGTGGCACACCGGACTGTCCGGTGCGCCGCCCGACAAAAGGCAAGAATTGCCTTCCTGGATTGCTCTCAACGGCTCCTAGATGCCTTAGGGCTATAAAAGGGACCCCTAGGCGCATGGAGGAGCACACCAAGTATACTTTGAGCATTCTTAATCATTCACACTTCGTCTTTGCGCACTCGATTGATATTCTTAGTGATTTGAGCTCCGTTCTAGTGGTGAACTTTGTGCTATTCATTTGAGCTCAAGTCTTGGCCGTGTGTGTGCGTATTGCTGTGGATTTGTGTGTGTTGCTTCCCTCCCTTACTCTAGTGCTTTCACTTTGATCCTTGTTGTAAGGGTGAGAGACTCCAAGTTGTGGAGATTCCTCGCAAACGGGAAGGAGTAAAAAGAAAGAAGAAACTATGGTATTCAAGTTGATCATTGGATCACTTGAGAGGAGTTGAGTGCAACTCTCGTCCATTGGGACGCCACAACGTGGAATAGGCAAGTGTTATACTTGGCCGAACCACGGGATAAATCCTCGTGTCTCTTGTGCTTGTTCTCACTGTGTCTATTGTGTTTCACAAGAGCTCTCCTTAGCCACTTGATTTCATTGTGCTAACTCCTAATCAAGTTTGTGGCTTTAAGTTTTAAGTTTTTACAGGATCACCTATTCACCCCCCTCTAGGTGCTCTCAATTGGTATCAGAGCTGTTCTCTTCACGAAAGGGACTAATCACCCGAAGAGATGGATCCTAAGGGAAAGGGGATGGTGGTCAACGACAATGAGATGGAGTCCATCTTCAACGAGCCGAGGGACGACAAAGCCAATGACTCCGGCTCAAGTCAAAAGAAGAAGGATGGAAAGAAGAAGAGGCGCATTAAGAAGATTGTCTACTACGACAGCGACGAATCTTCCTCTTCTCAAAAGGACGACGAATACGAGGAGAAAAAGAAAACGGTTAACTCGAACTTTTCTTTCGATTATTCTCGTATTCCGCAAAATTCCAATGCTCACTTGCTTTCCATTCCTCTTGGTAAACCTCCACATTTTGATGGAGAGGACTACGGATTTTGGAGTCACAAAATGCATAGCCATTTGTTCTCTCTTCATCCAAGTATATGGGAGATAGTAGAAAATGGAATGCAATTTGATAGCTCGGATAATTCTATGTTTATCAATGAACAAATCCATAAAAATGCACAAGCTACTACTATTCTTTTAGCATCTTTGTGCAGGGAAGAATACAATAAGGTGAGCGGCTTGGGTAATGCCAAGTAGATTTGGGACACCCTCAAGATCTCGCATGAGGGGAACGACGCCACCATGCTCACCAAGATGGAGTTGGTGGAAGGCGAACTAGGAAGGTTCGCAATGATCAGGGGAGAGGAGCCAACTCAAACGTACAATAGGCTCAAGACCCTGGTCAACAAGATAAGGAGCTATGGGAGCACGAGATGGACGGACCACGACGTCGTCTGACTTATGCTAAGGTCCTTCACTATCCTTGATCCTCATCTTGTAAACTCTATCCGTGAGAATCCTAGGTACATCAAGATGACGCTCGAGGAAATACTCGAAAAGTTTGTAAGCGGGTGAATGATGATCAAGTAGGCAAGATATGTTGATGAGGCGTTGAATGGCCCAATCCACGAGCCTCAAACCATTGCGCTCAAAGCAACAAGTAGCGGAGACGCTACCTAGCAAGGTGGCGCAAGTTGAGGCGGCCGGGCTAAATGAGAATGAAATGGCCCTCATCATCAAGCGCTTCAAGACGACGCTCAAAGGTCGCAAGGAGCATCCCAACAAGAGCAAGACGAAGGGAAAGCGCTCCTGCTTCAAGTGTGGTAAGATTGGTCACTTTATTGCTAACTGTCCCGATAATGATAGTGACCAGGAACAAGGAAAGAATGAGAAGAGAGAGAACAAGAAGGCTAAGAGCGAGGCACACCTTGGAAAAGAATGGGACTCAGATTGTTCTTCGTCCGACTCCGACAATGAAGGACTCGCCGCCACAGCCTTCAACAAATCGTCTCTCTTCCCCAACGAGCATCACACATGCCTCATGGCAAAGGAGAAGAAGGTAAATACTCGAAGTACTATTATGTATGCTTCTTCAAGTGATGATGAGTCTAGTGATGATGAAGTAGACTACGCAAGCTTATTCAAAGGTTTAGATAGAACTATAATTGATAAGATCAATGAATTAATTGATGCTTTGAATGAGAAGAATAGATTGTTAGAGAAGCAAGAGGATCTTTTATATGAAGAGCATGATAAATTTGTTAGTGCGCAAAATTCTTTTACTTTAGAGGTTAAAAGAAATGAAATGCTTTCATGTGAATTATCTACATGCCATGAATCTATTTCTAGCTTAAAGAGTATTAATGATGATTTAAATACTAAGTTAGAAATAGCTAATAAATCAAGCTCTTGTATAGAACGTGTTGTGATTTTCAATAGGTGTAAGGATTTTAATGTTGATGCTTGTAGTGAACACTTAATTTCCATTTCCAAATTAAATGATGAAGTGGCTAGTCTTAATGCCCAACTTAAGACTAGCAAGAATGAATTTGACAAACTAAAGTTTGCAAGGGATGCCTACACTATTGGTAGACACCCCTCAATTAAGGATGGGCTTGGCTTTAAAAGGGAAGCCAAGAACTTAACAAGCCAAAGGGCTCCCACTTTCACAAAGGAGAAAGGGAAGGCCCCTATGACTAATAGTGCTCAAAAGAATCATGCATTTATTTATGATAGGAAATTTTCTAGAAATGTTCATCATGATAGGAGTTGTAATGCTTACAATTCAAATGCCATGTTTGCTTCAAGTTCTTACTCTGTGTATGGTAGAGATATGCCTAGGAGAAAGCAAGTAATGAACCTTCTACAATTTACCATGCTTGCAATGCTTCTTTTACAATTTATAGGAAGAATAAGAAAGTAATTGCTAAGAAATTAGGGGCAAAATGCAAAGGAGATAAAACTTGCATTTGGGTCCCTAAGGCTATTGTTACTAACCTTGTAGGACCCAACAAGAGTTGGGTACCTAAAACCCAAGCCTAATTTGCCTTGCAGGTTTATGCATCCGGGGGCTCAAGCTGGATTATCGATAGCGGATGCACAAACCACATGACGGGGGAGAAGAAGATGTTCACCTCCTACGTCAAGAACAAAGATTCCCAAGATTCAATCATATTCGGTGACGGGAATCAAGGCAAGGTTAAAGGACTAGGAAAAATAGCTATTTCATCCGAGCATTCCATCTCTAATGTGTTTTTAGTTGAATCGCCCGGGTATAACTTGTTGCCCGTTAGTCAACTTTGTAATATGGGTTATAATTGCTTATTTACTAATGTAGATGTGTCTGTCTTTAGAAGGAGTGATGGTTCATTAGCTTTTAAGGGTGTACTAGACGACAAACTCTATTTAGTTGATTTTGCAAAGGAAGAGGCCGGTCTAGATGCATGCTTAATTGCTAAGACTAGCATGGGCTGGCTGTGGCATCGCCGTCTAGCACATGTGGGGATGAAGAACCTTCACAAACTTCTAAAGGGATAATATGTGTTAGGTCTAACAAATGTGACTTTCAAAAAAGATAGACCTTGTGCGGCTTGTCAAGCAGGCAAACAAGTGGGAAATGCTCATCACAGCAAGAACGTGATGACCACATCAAGACCCCTGGAGCTACTTCACATGGATCTCTTCGGACCCGTCGCCTACCTCAGCATCGGGGGAAGTAAGTATGGTCTTGTTATCGTTGATGACTTTTCCCGCTTCACTTGGGTATTCTTTTTGCAGGATAAATCTGAAACCCAAGGGACCCTCAAGCGCTTCCTAAGGAGAGCTCAAAATGAATTTGAGCTCAAGGTGAAGAAAATAAGGAGCGACAACGGGTCTGAGTTCAAGAACCTTCAAATGGATGAGTACCTTGAGGAGGAAGGAATCAAGCACGAGTTCTCTGCTCCCTACACACCACAACAAAACGGTGTGGTAGAAAGGAAGAACAGGACGCTCATAGACATGGCGAGGACGAAGCTTGGAGAGTTCAAGACACCCGAGCGGTTTTGGTCGGAAGCCGTGAACACGACTTGCCACGCCATAAACCGGGTCTACCTTCATCGCCTCCTCAAGAAGACGTCGTACGAACTTCTAACCGGTAACAAACCCAATGTGTCATACTTTCAGGTATTTGGGAGTAAATGCTATATTCTAGTGAAGAAAGGTGGAAATTCTAAATTTGCTCCCAAAGCTGTAGAAGGGTTTTTGTTAGGTTATGACTCAAATACAAAGGCGTATAGAGTCTTCAACAAATCATCGGGTTTGGTTGAAGTCTCTAGTGACGTTGTATTTGATGAGACTAATGGCTCTCCAAGAGAGCAAGTTGATCTTGATGATGTAGATGAAGAAGATGTTCCAACGGCCGCAATATGCACCATGGCGATTGGAGATGTGTGACCACAGGAACAAAAGGAGCAAGATCAACCTTCTTCCTCAACCATGGTGCATCCCCCAACTCAAACTGATGAACAGGTTCATCAAGAGGTGTGTGATCAAGGGGGAGCACAAGATGATCATGTTATGGAGGAAGAAGCACCTCAAGTCCCTCCAACTCAAATCCGAGCGACGAATCAAAGGAATCATCCCGTCGACCAAATTTTGGGTGATATAAGCAAGGGAATAACTACTCGCTCTAGATTAGTTAATTTTTGTGAGCATTACTCTTTTGTCTCTTCTATTGAGCCTTTCAGGGTAGAAGAGGCCTTGCTAGATCCGGACTAGGTGTTGGCCATGCAGGAAGAGCTCAATAACTTCAAGCGAAATGAAGTTTGGACCCTGGTGCCACGTCCAAAGCAAAACATTGTGGGAACCAAGTGGGTGTTCCGCAACAAACAAGACGAGCACGGAGTGGTGACAAGGAACAAAGCTAGACTTGTGGCAAAAGGTTATGCCCAAGTCGCAGGTTTGGACTTTGAGGAGACTTTTGCTCCTGTGGCTAGGCTAGAGTCTATTCGTATTTTGTTAGCCTATGCCGCTCACCATTCTTTCAGGTTGTTCCAAATGGATGTGAAGAGCGCTTTCCTCAACGGGCCAATCAAGGAGGAGGTGTACGTTGAGCAACCTCCTGGCTTTGAGGATGAACGGTACCCCGACCACGTGTGTAAGCTCTCTAAGGCGCTCTATGGACTTAAGCAAGCCCCAAGAGCATGGTATGAATGCCTTAGAGACTTTCTAATTGCTAATGCTTTCAAGGTTGGGAAAGCCGATCCAACTCTTTTCACTAAGACATGTGATGGTGACTTATTTGTGTGCCAAATTTATGTCAATGACATAATATTTGGTTCTACTAACCAAAAGTCTTGTGAAGAGTTTAGCAGGGTGATGACTCAAAAATTTGATATGTCAATGATGGGCGAGTTGAACTACTTTCTTGGGTTCCAAGTGAAGCAACTCAAGGACGACACCTTCATCTCTCAAACGAAGTACACACAAGACTTGATCAAGCGGTTTGGGATGAAGGAAGCCAAGCCCGCAAAGACTCCGATGGGAACCGACGGACATGTCGACCTCAACAAAGGAGGTAAGTCCGTTGATCAAAAGACATATCGGTCTATGATAGGGTCTTTACTTTATTTATGTGCTAGTAGACCGGATATTATGCTAAGCGCATGCATGTGTGCTAGATTTCAATCCGATCCAAGGGAGTGTCACCTTGTGGCCATTAAGCGAATACTTAGATATTTAGTTGCTACGCCTTGCTTCGGGATCTGGTATCTAAAGGGGTCTACCTTTGACTTGATTGGATACTCAGACTCCGATTATGCTGGATGCAAGGTTGATAGGAAAAGTACATCAGGGACGTGCCAATTATTAGGAAGGTCCCTGGTGTCTTGGAGTTCTAAGAAACAAACTTCCGTTGCCCTATCCACCGCTGAGGCCGAGTATGTTGCCGCAGGATAGTGTTGCGTGCAACTACTTTGGATGAGGCAAACCCTCAGGGACTTTGGCTACAATCTGAGCAAAGTCCCACTCCTATGTGATAATGAGAGTGCTATCTGCATGGCGGATAATCCTGTTGAACACAGCCGCACAAAGCACATAGACATCCGGCATCACTTTTTGAGAGACCACCAGCAAAAGGGAGATATCGAAGTGTTTTATGTTAGCACCGAGAACCAGCTAGCCGATATCTTTACTAAGCCTCTAGATGAGTCAACCTTTTGCAGGCTGCGTAGTGAGCTAAATGTCTTAGATTCGCGTAACTTGGATTGATCTATAGCATACATGTGTTTTATGCCTTTGATCATGTTCTTTTATGCATATTGTTGCCTAATTGTGGTGCTCAAGTTGTATACATGATCCCCGGACCTCACAAGTCCATTTGCAAGTGATGCACTTATTTAGGGGGAGGCATGCTACAACTTGACACTTTGAGACTAATCTTGTGTTTGAGTTTACTTGTTTTAGTCTCAAAAGTGGATTGAAAGGGAAAGGTGGACTTGGACCATGAAAGACTTCCACTGCACTCCGATGAGAGGGTAATTAACTCCAAGTTCATCTCTTTGCTCTTATTGCCTTTTTGCTCTTAATTGACAATTTTGGTGAGGAAATGAGGTTAAAAGGGCCAACAATGATTCCGTTTTGGTGCTTGATGCCAAAAGGGGAGAAATTAAGGCTAAAGCAAATGGATCAGCTACCACTTGAGAATTTTGAAAATAGTAGAGTTAGAACTTTTGTTTTGTCAAAATACTCTAAGTGTCTCTTTTTGTCAAAAGTTGGTCTCTTGTGGGGAGAATGTTTGATTATGGGGAAAAGGGGGAGTTTTTGAATCCTTGATCAATTTCTCTTGGAATACCTATCCTTATGCCTCAACAAGTGTGTTTGACTTAGAGATAGAAAATTGAAGTTGATTTGCAAAAACAAAACCAAGTGGTGGCAAAGGATGATCCAAATATGCCAAATTTGAATCAAAAACAATTCTTGTTCTCATTTGCATTGATGTTGCACTTCTATGTGTTGCTTTTTGTTGTGTTGGCATAAATCACCAAAAAGGGGGAGATTGAAAGGGAAATGTGCCCTTGGGTCATTTCTAAGTATTTTGGTGATTAAGTGCCCAACACAAATGGCTTAAGTATAAATTATGCAAAATGGTGGATGAAGTGCAAATCAACACAAAGGTATGATTCTAGACTTAGTACATTGTTTTTGTGTACTAACATATTTGTCTAAGTGCTAGAATCAGAGAAAAGACAAAAGGAAAAAGGACTTGGCTGTGCAGCCAAGACTCTGCGCAGTCTGGGTGCACCGGACTGTCTGGTGGTGCACCGGACAGTGTCCGGTGCGCCAGGCTGGCTTTGGTCAAACTGGCCGCTCTCGGGATTTCGTCGATGGCGTACGGCTAAAAATCATTGGACTGTCCGGTGGTGCATCGGACTGTCCAGTGAGCCAACGGTCGACCGCGCAATCCGCGCGTGACGCGTGGCCGAGCCAACGGTCTGATGGGGGCACCGGACTGTCCGGTGTGCACCGGACAGTGTCCGGTGCACCAACCGCTCCAAATCTTCAACGGTCGGCTACGCCAAATTAGGAAAGCAATCTGCACCGGATAGTGAATAGTGCCTGTCCGGTGGCACACCGGACTGTCCGGTGCGCCGCCCGACAAAAGGCAAGAATTGCCTTCCTGGATTGCTCTCAACGGCTCCTAGCTGCCTTGGGGCTATAAAAGGGACCCCTAGGCGCATGGAGGAGCACACCAAGTATACTTTGAGCATTCTTAATCATTCACACTCCGTCTTTGCGCACTCGATTGATATTCTTAGTGATTTGAGCTCCGTTCTAGTGGTGAACTTTGTGCTATTCATTTGAGCTCAAGTCTTGGTCGTGTGTGTGCGTATTGCTGTGGATTTGTGTGTGTTGCTTCCCTCCCTTACTCTAGTGTTTTCACTTTGATCCTTGTTGTAAGGGCGAGAGACTCCAAGTTGTGGAGATTCCTCGCAAACAGGAAGGAGTAAAAAGAAATAAGAAAACCGTGGTATTCAAGTTGATCATTGGATCACTTGAGAGGAGTTGAGTGCAACTCTCGTCCATTGGGACGCCACAACGTGGAATATGCAAGTGTTATACTTGGCCGAACCACGGGATAAATCCTCGTGTCTCTTGTGCTTGTTCTCACTGTGTCTATTGTGTTTCACAAGAGCTCTCCTTAGCCACTTGATTTCATTGTGCTAACTCCTAATCAAGTTTGTGGCTTTAAGTTTTAAGTTTTTACAGGATCACCTATTCACCCCCCCCCCTCTAGGTGCTCTCAGTGCACCGGACTGAAAGGGAAATGTGCCTTTAGGCAATTTCTATTATGTTTTGGTGATTAAGTGCCCAACACATTTAATTAAGTTCTTATGTGCTAAATGAAGAGAAAAGTGCAAATCAAGACATGAGGTATGTTTCTAGACTTAGTACATTGTTTTGAGTACTAACATATTTTGTCTAAGTGCTAGAAACAGGAAAAGAAATAATTGCAAAAGACTTGGCTGTGTGCACCCAAAGTCCTGCTCGGCCTGGCACACCGGACTGTCCGGTGGTGCACCAGACAGTGTCCGGTGCGCCAGGTGGCCTCCAGTGAAAAGGCCGCTCTCGGGAAAAATCGGCGGCGTACAGCTATAATTCACCGGACTGTCCAGTGGTGCACCGGACTGTCCGGTGAGCCAACGGTCGCTAGTGCAAAGGTCGGCCGCGCAATCCGCGGGCGACGCGTGGCCCGCGCCAACGGTCGGCAGGGGGCACCGAACTGTCCGGTGTGCACCGGACAGTGTCCGGTGCGCCAACTGGCCCGGAGATGCAACGGTCATCTGCGCTAGAAAAGGAAGGAGATCGGCACCGGACCGTCTACAGTGACTGTTTGGTGGCGCACCGGACTGTCCGGTGCGCCACTCGACAGAAGGCAAGGATGGCCTTCCTTGTTGGCCTCCAACGGCTCCTAGCTGCCTTGGGGCTATAAAAGGGACCCCTAGGCGCATGGAGGAGTCACCTAAGCTTACAAGAAACATTCTAAGACTCCAAGACTCCAACTTCACACACTCGATTCTTTGTGATAGTGACTTGAGCTCCATTTGAGTTGTGAACTCCGTGCGTTGTGTTTTGAGCTCAAGTTGTGACGTGTGCGTGATTGTGCTGTGGATTTGAGTCTTGTGAGTGTTGCTCTCCCCTCCCTTACTTCTGTGCTTCTTTTGTGATCATCATTATAAGGGCGAGAGGCTCCAAGTTGTGGAGATTCCTCGCAAACGGGAGAAAGACTAAGAAAGGAAAAATCATGGTATTCAAGTTGATCATCGGATCACTTGAAAGGGGTTGAGTGCAACCCTCATCGATTGGGATGCCACAACGTGGAAGTAGGCAAGTATTACTTGGCCGAACCACAGGATAAAAACCACGTGTCTCTTGTGTGATTTCTCTTTGATTGTCTGTGTTCACAAGAACTCACTTCAAGCTCCTTAGCCATTCTAACTTCCATAACTAAGTTTTGTGGCTATTAGTGTTGAATTTTACAGGATGACTTATTCACCCCTCTCTCTAGGTGCTCTCACAGACACTGCACTGTGCACTGTCCGATGCACCGACCGTGCGCGGGCAGATCCCCTTTTCTGTTGTGCACTGTCTGGTGTGCACCAGACAGGCACTGTAGACTGTTCGGTGGACCCATAACTCGTTTTTAAAAAGCCTTCCCTCGCCCTCGACCGAGCCTGTGCTCTCTCAGGTCTCAACTCTCCGTCTGCTCTCTGTTCCTGTCGTTCCTCCCCTCCTCTGCGTGCCGCTGGCGACCTCCGCTGGGCTCTGGCGATCGCCTCCAGTGCCTGTGCTCGGCTCCTTTCTCTCTCCAGTGAGCTCCCTATTGCCTTACCCCCATCTCTGTTATTCTGTGTTGTGAAGTCTCTCAGCCATCTCATTTCCACCCTTTGTTGCCCATTTCAAATCTTTGTCAAAATTTGTGAATCCAAGTGCTTGAATAGGTTCCTATATGTCTCTTAGACATCCCTGCAGGTTCCTAGCTTCTTAGGGAGGGTTTCACCACCTAAAACAGTCGTTCCACCGAAACACTAAACCTCTGCACGCCACGTGCTCGGTGAAATGCCCAAACTAGCCAAAATTGCTCCAATCGATCCCAAATTTTTAGGCACCTTCCTAACACCTCCAGTAACATATTCTTTAAATCTCACACCAATCTGGTATCCCAGGCTTCATTTTTACACAAATTCCCCTTTATAGCCATTGATTCTGAGCCGAGTGACCAAATTCCACTTTCTTCGCCTAAAATCAAACCAAGCGCACACTTCACTCATATTTACCCATATAAACCTTCTCGTGAAGTATCGGCTCAATTCAAAGTCATTTCATGCCTCAATTCCAATTTCAAACCTCCTGTGGCACTATTCCTCGTTCAAACGCCGTTTTCGCGTCGTTTGACCTCTCGATCGCCGAATCACTCGATTTCTGTGTCATAACACTCTGTGTATGTATTTATTCACATTTCATATACTTATGACTATGTGACTAATACGTGCTCAACTCTTCTATCATTTCAGTGACCTCGCCTGCTCGTGGGCCATCTCCTGTCCTGCCTAGATTCTCTCCCTTTCACGTAAGATTTCCAGGTAATTATCCATTTTTTGTCATCCTATCATCTGCTATCTTCTCGTGCTTAGTTTTTCTTTCTCCTATGCAGTCATCAGGTTAGGATGGTGCGCACAAAGAATGTGTCTGCGCCAGGGGAGGAGACGACGAGGACCCTCCTCGCCCCTTCAGGCAGGTCAAGGGGAAGACTGTTTACTGGAGCAGCAGGAAGGCCGCAAGAAGCGGCGTTTAGATAGAGCAGCCCGAGCAGCTCTAGCAGCAGCAACATCTGAGCAGGCAGAGAGAGGCGGTCAGCTGCATATATCGTCAGATCAAATTGCTTACACAGTTCGTCGACTCGCCTCTCGGCCTCGCTCGTCCGCACCCTCCACTCCCGCCACTGCTACCACTCCACCTCCCACTTCGCCCGCTCCAGTCACTCCTGCACCATCCACCACCTCAGCCATACCTACCACCTCCACCACTCCTCCTTCCACTGCTCCACCTCCCGCTCCCCTTTCCGCTCCACCCATCCCACCTGCCCGCTTCCGGGAGCGAGATGAGACTGAGGTGCGACCACTGGCTGCCGATCCCCGGTTGATTGATCTTCAGCGTGCTACAGCGGCCTGGGTACATCGGTTCAGACACGTACCTGTGGAGTCATGGCTACCAGCTCAGAGAGACTGTAGCGGTAGATCTTTTCAGCACCAGGATACAGGAGTCATTTTTTCGAGCACAGATGTCAGCCCAAATAGCTCTGCGAGCGCACCGGCTATTGGATCTCCCTGCTTTCCTGCTAGCAGCCAGTGCGGACTCTGAGGTACACCTTTCCTATCTGCCTGGTCTACTCACTCTACTGACTACCAACGATAGATATGTTGAGGAGTGGGTCCGAGTTTTCTATGCTTCTGTATGGATCGACCCCGATCACCAGCGGATGAGGTTCCGCTTTGAGCAAGAGGATGTTACTATTCATGCCAGCCAGATTTGCTAGCTGTTTGGATTCACCGAGTCCTCGACTCGCCTTCACAACTTGTGTTATGGTACTTCTGATCCTCCTCGGCGCCCTCACGGCGGAGTTGCTCCAGCTACAGCCCACGTCGCGACCCTGTTCCGACCGCCTTTCACAGATGGGTCGTGACGCTCTCCGGCAGATTTCACTACAGCGGCCAAGTACTTATATCAGCTCATGATACAGACATTTCTGCCCCAGATGGGTTATAGGGAGGCTACCACTCATATCCAGCTCTGGCTACTTGGTGCCCTGATCTCTCATTCATAGTTTGATGTTGTTGACTTCCTTATATGTGATATCGAGGACATAGTATTGGATGGTCTTCGTGCCCGGTGTTAGCTGCCATATGCTCATTATCTCTGCTATATCTTCGCACATCTGATCTAGCCACCGCAGTTCCAGGGCACTCTTGAGGCCTCACGCCTCCACTTTGGCTCCTACCGTCCAGCCCCTGAGGACCCAGTGCCAGTACCTGATTTCCATCAGTTTGAGACTCAGGGCACAACAGTTCCTGATGATGATGATGATGATTTTGGGATTCCGCCTCCGCCTCCTATGCCTCCCCGTTCACATGATCATGAGACCGGGAGTTCCAGTGCTGTTCCTGCTGCCCCTCCTGCTGTTGACCCTGCTCTGGCTGCGATCCTTTAGTCTCTTGCGCAGCAGCATGCTCTTATGGCATCCGAGCAGGCTCGTCAGGCAACGGTCCAGCAGCAGATGTTTGAGAGGATGCTTTCTCTATTTTAGACTATTCAGGACAGACAGGACACTCTGCAATAGCAGTTTTTGGCATATAGGGCTGAGCACCGGGCTTTCATGACTCACATTCTTCAGCATACCGGTGTTCAGATTCCTCTTGTTTAGTCAACACCCCCTCCAACTCTTTAGGCAGCGATTGTGCCAGCCATTCAGGCAGGACCCCCTCTACCTTCACTCAGTCCTTCTACCTCTCCGATCCGGCCGGTCACCTTGGACTTCTCGTCACCGATTATCAGCTTCGTCAGTGCTCAGCCGCTAGTGCCACCAGCTCTTGCTGTCACCACTGCTGTTGTGGCAGTGTCTGTGACCTCTTCAACTCCGGCAGCGCAGCCTCAGTCCGAGTCAGTACCAGCTCCAGCTTCTACGACAGATTCTGGATCCGAGACTGACTCTGACCATCAGCTGGCGTTTGCTCTTCTGCCACGACCGCGACCAGATGCACGCCCGCCTCCTCCTTCCTCTTCTGGTATGTTGTTTGACGCCAAAGGAGGAGATATATGAGAGTTGTGAGAGCTAGGGGGAGTTAGGGAGTTAGTAGAGAGTCTTGTGTATTTTGATGTAATATATGTGCTTGATACTCTCTGTACTAGCTCCACTTTTGTATGACGATTTTGGCTCACAAACTCTATTATATGCTCTCGATGCTTATGTTGACTGTGTGTGTATTATGTTTTTCACCTTATATGTTATCACCAGTCTTCTAGTTCTTGTTCATCGATTTGATTTCACTTTTATATGAACAAGAAACTTATGATGTGTATGCGCTCATTCTTATTATTATGTTACACACTCTTTCTATCAAAAATTATTGAGTATAACTAACCATCTTCTCTATTGACAGAAATTTCAAAACAAACTACTCTCACAATCTTGTAGGGTTGTCATCAATCACCAAAAAGGGGGAGATTGAAAGCATCTAGGCCCCTGGTTGGTTTTAGTGATTAATGACAACGTAATATTATATGTGACTAACGTGTGTTTGCAGAGACAAATGGTAAGTTAGGTCGCATTACAGGTAGATGTACTACAATGGTGAAAACAATCCCGGAGATAAGAACTTGAAGCGACGGCTAAAGCGACAAAACAAAAAGTGAAGGTCTTCGTATTCCGAGTGTCAAGGAGTTGCAGACACTCGTGATATAGTTAGGTATTTTATTTTGTTTTAGCCGTACTATAAAGAGGGGTTGTCAATGAGTAGTTTGACCAAGAGAGTTCTAGTGTAGTGTTCTTGCATATTCACACTCACATATAGTGTTAGGTGTCACTCTAGAACATACTCACGAGTTAGAACGAAAACCGAATTGAAAAACAGCAGAAAACAGAAACTAGGGTTTCTGGCTTTGGGGCACCGGACTGTCCAATGTGCATTGGACTGTTCGGTGCACCCTCTGCCAGTGGGGCCAGCCTGGCCCAGGGAACAGCGGTTCCCTACGCTGAAACCCGAGAGCGCGTAGTTGGTAAAATGAATTTTAGTGCACACCGGACAGCTGAGAGCACCTAGAGGGGGTGAATACGCGATCCTATAAAATTCAAACACTAATAGCCACAAAACTTAATTATGAGTGTTAGTACAACTAAATGACTTGAAGCGAGTTCTTGTGAACACAAACAATCACAGAGAGATCAACACAAGACACGCGATTTTCATCCCGTGGTTCGGCCAAGTAACACTTGCCTACTTCCATGCTGTGGCGTCCCAATGGACGAGGGTTGCACTCAACCCCTTTCAATTGATCCGATGATCAACTTGAATACCACAGTTTTCCTTTAGATGATTATTCCCGTTTGCGAGGAATCTCCACAAGATTGGAGTCTCTCGCCCTTACAACAAAGATCACAATGAAAGCACGGAGTAAGGTTGGGATGAGCAACACACAAAAGACACAAATCACAGCACACCCACGCACACAAGAGAAGACTTGAGCTCAAATAACAACACAGGAAGTCCTCGACTCGAATAGAGCTCAAATCTCTAACACAATGAAACGAATGCGTGGGAACAGAGTCTGGATGCCTTAGGATGCTTAGTGAATGCTTGTGTAGCTCCTCCATGCGCCTATGGGTCCCTTTTATAGCCCCAAGGCAGCTAGGAGCCGTTGAAGATCAACAAGGAAGGCTATCCTTGCCTTCTGTCGGGTGGTGCACCGGACAGTCAGGTGCACCATCGGACAACTACTGTAGCCTGTCCGGTGTCGATCTCCTTCCTTTTTTGGCACAGACGACCGTTGTAGCTCTGGGCCAGTTGGCGCACCGAACACTGTCTGGTGCCCGCTGCCGACCGTTGGAGCTGCCACGCGTCGCCCACGGATTGCGCGGCCGACCGTTGGCGCAGACGACCGTTGGCTCACCGGACAGTCCGGTGCACCACCGGACAGTCCGGTGAATTATAGTCGTACGCCGCCAAACTTTTCCCAAGAGCGGCTTGTTCACCGAAAACCAGCCTGGCGCACCGGACACTGTCCGGTGCACCACCGGACAGTCCGGTGTGCCAGGCTGAGCTAGATTTTGGCTGCACACAGCCAAGTCTTTTGCAATTCTTTCTTTTCCTGTTTCTAGCACTTAGACAAAATATGTTAGTACTCAAAACTATGTACTAAGTCTAGAAATGTACCTTGTTACATGATTTGCACTTTTTGCTTGTTGGGCACATAATGACTCACTCACTATGTGTTGGACACTTAATCACCAAAATATTATAGAAATGGCCCAAGGGCACATTTCCCTTTCAATCTCCCCCTTTTTGGTGATTTATGCCAACACATCAAAAAGCAACCAAAATAAGTGCAACATCAATGCAAATGAGGACCAAATTGTATTTGACTTTAAATTGGCATATTTGGATCATTCTTTGCCACCACTTGGTTTGTTTTTGCAAATCAAATTCATTTTCCTATTTATAATTCAAACTCACTTGTTTGGGCATAAAGAGAGATAATCCAAGAATGAAATTGATCAAGAGCCAAAAACTCCCCCTTTTCCCATAATCAAAATTCTCCCCCATAAGAGACCAAATTTTGCAATTATAGAGTATTTTGACAAATCAAAAGTTCTAACTCTATTGTTTTCAAAATTCACAAGTGGTAGGTGATCCATTTGCTTTGGCCTTAATTTCTCCCCCTTTGGCATTAAGCACCAAAACGGGACCATTATTGGTCCTTTAACCCCATTGCCTCACCAAAAATGTCAATTAAGAGCAAAAAGATAATAAGAGCATAAGAATGAACTTGGAATTAAGTACACTAATACCGGAGTGCAGTGGAAGTCTTTGCATGGTCCAAGTTCGCCTTTCCCTTTCAATCCACCTTTAAGACTACATCAAGTATACTCAAACAAACGGATTAGTCTCAAAGGGTCAAGTTGTAGCACATCTCCCCCTAAATATGTGCATCATACACACATGGACTTGTGAGGTCCGAGGATCCCTTGCACAATTTGAGCACCATAAATAACCAACAAATTACATAAATGCATGAAGTAACATGATCAAAGGCATAGAACACATGTATGCTATAGATCAATCCAAGTTACGTGAATCTAAGACATTTAGCTCACTACGCAACAGGTTTTCTCATAAAACGGCTTGGTAAAGATATCGGCTAGCTGGTTCTCGGTGCTAATATGGAAAACCTCGATATCTCCCATTTGCTGGTGGTCTCTCAGAAAGTGATGCCGGATGTCTATGTGCTTAGTGCGGCTGTGTTCAACAGGATTATCCGCCATGCAGATTGCACTCTCATTGTCACATAGGAGTGGAACTTTGCTCAGATTGTAGCCAAAGTCCCGAAGGGTTTGCCTCATCCAAAGTAGTTACGCGCAGCACTGTCCTGCGACAACATACTCGGCCTCAGCGGTGGATAGGGCAACGAAGGTTTGTTTCTTTGAACTCCAAGACACCAGGGACCTTCCTAGAAATTGGCATGTCCCCAATGTACTCTTCCTATCAACCTTGCACCCGGCATAATCGGAGTCTGAGTATCCAATCAAGTCAAAGGTAGACCCCTTTGGATACTAGATCCCGAAGCAAGGCGTAGCAACTAAATACCTAAGAATTCGCTTAACGGCCACAAGGTGACATTCCTTGGGGTCGGATTGAAATCTAGCATACATGCATACACTAAGCATAATGTCCGGTCTACTAGCACATAAATAAAGTAATTGAAAGTCGCCTAGAGGGGGGTAAATAGGCAAATCTGAAATTTATAATCTTTAAGCACACTTACAAGCCGGGGTTAGTGTTAGAAATAAAGTCGAGTCCGAAAGAAAGGGTGAAAAACAAATCACAAGCAAATAGCGAGAGTGACACGATGATTTGTTTTACCGAGGTTCGGTTCTTGGAAACCTACTCCCCGTTGAGGTGGTCACAAAGACCGGGTCTCTTTCAACCCTTTCTCTCTCTCTCAAACGGTCACTTAGACCGAGTGAGCTTCTCTTCTCAATCAATTGGGACACTTAGTCCCCACAAGGACCACCACACAATTGGTGTCTCTTGCTTTGATTACAAAAGTCTTGGGAACAAGAAATGGGGAAGAAGAAAAGCGATCCAAGCGCAAGAGCTCAAAAGAACACGACAAAACTCTCTCTTCTAGTCACTAATTGCTTTGAGTGGAATTGGGACTTGGAGAGATTTTGATTCAATCTATTTGTGTCTTGTATTGAATGCACTAGCTCTTGTATTGAATGAGTTGGCTAAAAACTTGGATGCCTTGAAGTGTGGTGGTTGGGGGGTATTTATAGCCCCAACCACCAAAGTGGCCGTTGGGGAAGGCTGCTGTCGACGGGTGCACCGGACAGTCCGGTGCGCCATCGGATACTGTCCGATGCGTCAGCCACGTCACCCAACCGTTAGGGTTCGACCATTGGAGCTCTGACATGTGGGGCCACCGGACAGTCCGGTGGTGCATCGGACAGTCACTGTTCACTGTCCGGTGCGCCTTCTGGCGCCTGCTCTAACTTCTGCGCGCGCAGTCTGCACTGTTCACTACACTGTTGCTTTTGCAGACGACCGTTGGTGCAGTAGTCGTTGCTCCACATGGCACACCGGATAGTCCGGTGCTTCACCGGACAGTCCGGTGAATTATAGCGGAGTGGCTCCCCAAATTCTCGAAGCTGAGTAGTTCAGAGTGGATCTCCCTGGTGCACCGGACAGTCCGGTGCGCCTGACAAGGGCAGCCTTCGGTGGTTTTGCTCCTTTTATTTGAACCCTTTCTTGGACTTTTTATTGGTTTGTGTTGAACCTTTGGCACCTGTAGAACTTATAATCTAGAGCAAACTAGTTAGTCCAATTATTTGTGTTGGGCAATTCAACCACCAAAATCATTTAGGAAAAGGTGTGACCTATTTCCCTTTCAGTAATGACCCTATCATAGGCCGGTATGCCTTTTGATCAACGAACTTACCTCCTTTGTTGAGGTCGACATACCCGTCGGTTCCCATCGGTGTCTTCATGGGTTTGGCGTCCTTCATCCCAAACCGCTTGAGAAGATCTTGTGTGTACTTCGTTTGGGAGGGGAAGGTGCCGTCCTTGAGTTGCTTCACTTGGAACCCAAGGAAGTAGGTCAACTCGCCCATCATCGACATCTCAAACTTTTGTGTCATCACCCTGCTAAACTCCTCACAAGACTTTTGATTAGTAGACCCAAATATTATGTCATCGACATAAATTTGGCACACAAAGAGGTCACCATCACAAGTCTTAGTGAAAAGAGTGGGATCGGCTTTCCCAACCTTGAAAGCATTAGCAATTAAGAAATCTCTAAGGCATTCATACCATGCTCTTGGGGCTTGCTTAAGTCCATAGAGCGCCTTAGAGAGTTTGAACACATGGTCGGGATACCTGTCATCCTCAAAGCCAAGGGGTTGTTCCACGTACACCTCCTCCTTGATTGGCCCATTGAGGAAAGCGCTCTTCACATCCATTTGAAATAACCTGAAAGAGTGGTGAGCGGCATAGGCTAATAATATTCGAATAGACTCTAGCCTAGCCACAGGAGCAAAAGTCTCCTCGAAATCCAAACCTGCGACTTGGGCATATCCTTTTGCCACAAGTCGAGCCTTGTTTATTGTCACCACCCCGTGCTCATCTTGCTTGTTGCGGAATACCCATTTGGTTCCCACAACATTTTGCTTTGGACGGGGCACCAAGCTCCAAACTTCATTCCTCTTGAAGTTGTTGAGCTCTTCCTGCATGGCCAACACCCAGTCCGGATCCTGCAAGGCCTCTTCTACCCTGAAAGGCTCAATAGAAGAGACAAACGAGTAATGCTCACAAAAAATAGCTAAACGTGAGCGAGTTGTTACTCCCTTGCTTATGTCACCCAGAATCTGATCGACGGGGTGATTTCTTTGGATCGTCGCTCGGACTTGAGTTGGAGGGACCAGTGGTGCTTCTTCCTCCATAACTTGTTCTTCTTGTGCTCCCCCTTGATCACGCTCCTCTTCTTGAGGTACCTGTCCATCATCTTGCGTTGGGGGATGCACCAGCGTTGAGGAAGATGGTTGATCTTGCTCCTGTTGTTCCTGTGGTCGCACCTCACCTATCGCCATCGTGCGCATTGCGGCCGTCGGAACATCATCTTCATCTATGTCATCAAGATCAACTTGCTCTCTTGGATAGCCATTAGTCTCATCAAATACAACGTCGCTAGAGACTTCAACCAAACCCAATGATTTGTTGAAGACCCTATATGCCTTTGTATTTGAGTCATACCCTAGTAAAAACCCTTCTACTGCCTTGGGAGCAAATTTGGAATGTCTACCTTTCTTCACTAGAATGTAACATTTGCTCCCAAATACACGAAAGTAAGAAACATTTGGTTTGTTACCGGTAAGGAGTTCATACGAAGTCTTCTTGAGAAGGCGATGTAGGTAGAGTCGGTTTATGGCGTAGCAAGCTATGTTCACAGCTTCTGACCAAAACCGCTCGGGTGTCTTGAATTCTCCAAGCATCATCCTCGCCATGTCGATAAGCATCCCGTTCTTCCTCTCTACCACACTGTTTTGCTATGGTGTGTAGGGAGCGGAGAACTCGTGCTTGATGCCTTCCTCCTCAAGATACTCCTCCACTTGCAGATTCTTGAACTCGGACCCGTTGTCGCTTCTTATCTTTTTCACCTTGAGCTCAAATTCGTTTTGAGCCCTCTTTAGAAAGTGCTTTAGGGTCCCTTGGGTTTCTGATTTATTCTGCAAAAAGAACACCCAAGTGAAGCGGGAAAAATCATCAACAATTACAAGACCATACTTACTTCCCCTGATGCTAAGGTAGGCAACGGGTCCGAAGAGGTCCATGAAGAAGCTCCAGTGGTCTTGATGTTGTCATCACATTCTTGTTGTGATGAGTGCTTCCCACCTGTTTCCCTGCTTGACAAGCTGCACAAGTCTATCTTTCTCGAAGCAGACATTGGTTAGTCCTAACACATGTTCTCCCTTTAGAAGTTTATGAAGGTTCTTCATCCCAACATGTGCTAGACGGTGATGCCACAGCCAACCCATGCTAGTCTTAGCTATTAAGCATGCATCTAGATCGGCCTCCTCTTTCAAAAAATCAACTAAGTAGAGTTTGTCGTCTAATACACCTTTAAATGCTAATGAACCATCACTCCTTCTAAAGACAGAAACATCAACATTTGTAAACAAACAATTGTAGCCCATGTGGCACAATTGACTTACAGACAGGAGGTTGTAACCAAGCGACTCTACTAGAAATACATTTAATATGGAGTGCTCGTTGGTGATGGCTATCTTGCCCAAGCCTTTGATTTTGCCTTGGTTCCCATCTCCAAAGATGATCGTATCCTGGGAATCCTTGTTCTTGACGTAGGAGGTGAACATCTTCTTCTCTCCTGTCATGTGGTTTGTGCATCCGCTGTCGATAATCCAGCTTGAGCCCCTGGATGCATAAACCTGCAAGAAAATTTATGCTTGGGTTTTAGGTACCCAACTCTTGTTGGGTCCTACAAGGTTAGTTACAATAGCCTTTGGAACCCAAATACAAGTCTTGTCTCCCTTGCATTTGGATCCCAACTTTCTAGTAACTAATTTTTCATTCTTACATACAAGCGCAAATGAAGTATTGCAAGCATGGTAAATAGTGGAAGGTTCATTGCACATTCTCCTAGGCACATGAGACACAACATTACTTTTTCTAGGCTTACTTCTACCATGCACAAAAGTAGAGCTAGAAGCAAACATAGCATGTGAATTAAAAGCATCATAACTCTTATTATAATGAGCATTCCTAGAAAATTTTCTATCATAAATGTAAGCATGACAATTTTGAGAACTACTAGCCATAGGTGCCTTCCCTTTCTCCTTGTTGAGAACCAAGTCCATCCTTAATAGAGGGGTGTCTACCAATTGTGTAGGCATACCTAGCAAAAACTTATCAAAATCATTTTTGCAAGTCTTAAGTTGAGCATTAAGACTTGCCACTTTATCACTCAATTTTGTAATAGCAATAAGATGTTCATTACATGCATCAACATCAAAGTCCTTACATCTATTACAAATACTAACATGCTCTACACATGAACTAGATTTATTAGCTTCCTCTAGCTTAGCATTTAAATCATCATTCAAAATCTTTAAACTAGAGATAGATTCATGGCAAGCAGATAATTCAGAGGATAACATTTCATTTCTCTTAGTTTCTAGAGCAAGAGATTTTTGAACACTAACAAATTTATCATGCTCTTCATACAAAATATCCTCTTGCTTTTCTAAAAGTCTATCCTTTTCATTTAGAGCATCAATTAATTCATTAATATTTTCTACTTTAGCTCTATCTAATCCTTTAAATAGACTAGAGTAATCTACTTCATCATCGGAGGAATCCTCATCACTAGAAGTAGAGTACTTAGGGGAATCTCGAATACTTACCTTCTTCTCCTTGGCCATGAGGCAAGTGTGGCGTTCGTTGGGGAATAGCGAAGACTTGTTGAAGGACGAGGCTGCCAGTCCTTCATCGTCGGAGTCGGATGAAGAGCAGTCTGAATCCCATTCTTTGCCAAGGTGCACCTCTCCCTTCGCCTTCTTGTAAACCTTCTTCTTCTCCCTCTTCCCATGCTTTTCTTGTTCCTTGTCATTATCATTATCGGGGCATTGTGCTATGAAATGACCAATCTTACCGCATTTGAAACAGGAGCGCTTTCCCCTTGCTTTGTTCTTGTTGGGGTACTCCTTGCGTCCTTTCAGTGCGGTCTTGTAACGCTTAATGATTAGGGGCATCTCATCTTCGTTTAGCCCAGCAGCCTCAACCCGTGCCACCTTGCTTGGTAGTGCCTCCCTGCTGCTTGTTGCTTTGAGAGCAATGAGTTGAGGCTCGTAGACGGGTAGAGGGCCATTAAGAGCATCATCCATGTATCACGCTTCCTTTACCATCATACGCCCGCTCACGAATTTTCCGAGTATCTCCTCGGGCATCATTTTGGTGTACTTGGGATTTTCATGAATAAGGTTTACAAGATGGGGGTCAATTACCGTGAATGACCTTAGCATAAGTCGGACGACGTCGTGGTCCGTCCATCTTGTGCTTCCATAGCTTCTAATCTTGTTGATGAGGGTCTTGAGCCTGTTGTAGATCTGCGTTGGCTCCTCTCCCCTGATCATTGCAAATCTCCCCAGCTCGCCTTCCACCAACTCCATTTTGGTGATCATGGTGGCATTGTTTCCCTCATGAGATATCTTGAGGGTGTCCCAGATTTGCTTGGCGTTGTCCAAGCCGCTCACCTTGTTGTATTCATCCCTGCACAAAGATGCTAACAAAACAGTGGTAGCTTGTGTATTCTTATGAATTTTCTCATTAATAAACATAGGGTTATTCGTACTATCGAAATGCATTCCATTTTCAACTATCTCCCAAATGCTAGGATGGAGAGAAAATTAGGGCTGGGCATTCGATTTTTTTCTAAACTTCGGTTTGATTTTTCGGTTTTAAAAAACATCGGTTTTTCAAACATTAGAAACCGATCGGTTTTCTAGAAAATGAATAACCGAGAAGTTCGGTTTCGGTTTTTTTTACTTCGGTTTTTCGGTAAAAACCGAATACCAAACTTATAATCAAGACAATATATACAACAAGTTTACATGATAGATTACACATAATTTTAAAAAGTAAAAATTATATAGGTACAAATATTTAGATATACATCATACATCACATTCAAATAAGTGAATAACAATTTAATTGTATCACACAATTAGTTCACATAATCGAATAGTCAAATTTGAGAATTGATAAAGTTTGGTATTCGGTTTTTTCGGTTCGGTATATGGTGAAAACCGATTACGATACCGAAAACCGAACTTCTTAGATACAAAAACCGAAACCGAACCGAACTACCAAAAAAACCAAAATTTCGGTTCGGTACGGTTCGGTTCGGTTTGCACTCAACCCCTTTCAAGTGATCCGATGATCAACTTGAATACCACGGTTTTCCTTTAGATGATTATTCCCGTTTGCGAGGAATCTCCACAAGATTGGAGTCTCTCGCCCTTAGAACAAAGATCACAATGACAGCACAGAGTAAGGTTGGGATGAGCAACACACACAAGACACAAATCGCAGCACACCCACGCATACAAGAGAAGACTTGAGCTCAAATAACAACATAGGGAGTCCTCGACTCGAATAGAGCTCAAATCTCTAACACAATGAAATGAAAGCGCGGGAACAGAGTCTAGATGCTTTAGGATGCTTAGTGAATTCTTGTGTAGCTCCTCCATGCGCCTAGGGGTCCCTTTTATAGCACCAAGGTATCTAGGAGCCGTTGAAGATCAACAAGGAAGGCTATCCTTGCCTTCTGTCGGGTGGTGCACCGAACAGTCCGGTGCACCACCGGATAGCTACTGTAGCCTGTCCGGTGTCGATCTCCTTCCTTTTTGGCACAGACGACCGTTGCAGCTCCGGGCCAGTTGGCGCACCGAACACTGTCCGGTGCACACCGGACAGTCCGGTGCCCGCTGCCGACCGTTGGAGCTGCCACACGTCGCCCACGGATTGTGCGGCCGACCGTTGGCGCAGACGACCGTTGGCTCACCGAATAGTCCGGTGCACCACTGGACAGTCCGGTGCACCACCGGACAGTCCGGTGAATTATAGCCGTACGCCGCCAAACTTTTCCCGAGAGCGGCCTGTTCACCGAAAACCAGCCTGGCGCACCGGACACTGTCCGGTGCACCACCGGACAGTCCGGTGTGCCAGGCCGAGCTAGATTTTGGCTGCACACAGCCAAGTCTTTTGCAATTCTTTCTTTTCCTGTTTCTAGCACTTAGACAAAATATGTTAGTACTCAAAACAATGTACTAAGTCTAGAAACGTACCTTGTTACATGATTTGCACTTTTTGCTTGTTTGGCACATAATAATGACTCACTCACTATGTGTTGGACACTTAATCACCAAAATATTATAGAAATGGTCCAAGGGCACATTTCCCTTTCAACAGCGCATCAGACAGTGACTGTTCATTGTCCGGTGTGCCATATGCCCAACGACTAGTTGTCAGAACTAGCCGTTGGAGTCGACCGTTGGCGCACCGGTGGCGCACTGGACTGTCCGGTGTGCCCATGCGCAGGAAAATTCTAGTAATGGCTAGTTGGTAGGTGAGGGCTATTTATACCCCCTCCACCCACCATATTGATGGTCTTGCTGCCCACATTTACTCCTACACATTGGTAGAGCATTGCAAGCACCACAAAGCGTAGTGAGGTGATTAGAGAATCTTAATCCCACATTTGGAACTCATTAGCGCTAGCGAGAGCCACCTAGAGCACACACCACATGCATTAGGCTTCTCTTGGTCAAGTGAAAGTCTACAGCTTGTTACTCTTGGTGATCGGCATCACCTAGACGACTTGGTGGCGTTGGGAGCTCGGTGATCACCTTGGAGATCTTATTGGTGACCCGACTCAAGTTTGTAAGCGGTCGTGAGGGATCCACCGCGCCGGAGTGGCAAAGGATCATCTTGTAGTGAGCACTTGGTTCTTGCGAGGACCAAGGGGGAGCGATACCCTTGCGCGGGTGCTCCAACAAGGACTAGGGGAGAGTGCCGACTCTTCGATACCTCAGGAAAATTGGAGGAGTCTCCTAAACCTTGCTTTACATTCCGCACTTAATTCAAGCATTTTACATTGTGTATTTGTTTAGCAAGTATTTGAAGTATTGTCTTAGCATTGTTGTATTTCTAGTATTATTCTCTTATTGCAAGTTGTCGGGGTGAAGTTGGGCTCTTGCTTAGGTTTTAATTAGTGTTGATTCTTAGAAAAGCCCAATTCACCCCCTCTTGGGCATCGTGATCCTTTCACCTTGTCATAGTACTCGAACATCTCCTTCCTCGTCTAGTAAGGCCGACGACCTCCCATAGTTTGCATCCGGTCCAGTGCTCCCCAACAAGCAGTGTCGTGGCGGCACCTTAGTGGATGCCGAGGCCAACAACACCCCGAACGAGGCGTGGGACGTTGTCCAAACGCTCCGCTAGAGAGGAACCATGAGCCCCGACAAAGTTTAGAGCTCGACCCAAATGGCAACGCGGTTCCTCCAACTTGGCTTCCAAGGTTGTTAGATGAAGAAACGATAAGGGAAGGGAAAGACCGAGGACTCTAGGGAGTGGGGGATGAGTGCCCTACCGCACACACAATCATCGAATTCGGCAAGTTGAGACTGGAGCAACCCAAACTTGGCCTCGGCATCCTCTTGTGTCGTACAAAAACTATGTGACTCTCTTGAGATGCCCAAGGAAGAGGGGACATCGGATCTGCCAACGACGAACCGACGGACAACCATTCCATGGACCCCATTCGAAGTGAGAGCCTGAGGATGAAGAGCTCGGGGGATGTAGCAGAACCACCCACATTATTCCATCTTAAGTGCCTAAGTCACGCTTCAGGGGCCCTAACACACTTAAATCGGAATAACCCGTCAGTCCCTCAGATCTAGTCTGATAGAGCCACTTAACCATGATCAAATTCCACAATCTCACTCGAAGGTGAGTCACAGAAGAAATATGATAAAACAAGAAACCTCAAATTAAGTACTGAATTATTACATAGATCGGAGTTTTTCGAGTAGCAAATAAAAGTTCACAAAATAAGATGCAGCGGATAATCGATATCATCGATAGCGAGGAAATGGGCAAGGCCTAGCCCACTACTCCTCGTGCTCCTCTCCTGCCGGAGCAACATCCCACTCGACCGTCCAACCCGGTGGCAGGGTGGTAGGCCAAGTCACACCATCAACCATATCCTGCAGCATACCTGCAAAATTATGCCACAAGCAAGGCTGAGTATACTAATACTGAGCTAGACTTACCCAGTGTGAGGAATCTACTCCTCTACCTCTAGACCATGCAGCTGTTTGGCTGAGGGGTTTGGTTTGCCAAAAGCACTAGCTGTTTCTAAAATCAATTCTTAGCTTTTCAAATTATAGTATCATTATTTTAGCTAAGTTTGCTCCTTCTAAGCATACATGGTAACAAGCATTTAGTTCAATAAACAAATTGTCTCATGTAACCTCATTTCACTTCTTACTCAATGTAGTACAAGGGGTCAAGCAGTCTCATTAGCTGCGAGAAGCAGATGATTCGAATCGAGTTTTATCCTTGCAAGGTAAACCTAAACGCACGATATGTCAGGGTACTCCGACCCCACACATGCCAACCGTCCCCATCGATTCCCCGTTCACGTTCAGGCCTCACCGCCTTGGCATACAATGCTCCACTGACCCCGACCGCCGTCGTGCAGTGACCGCACTTGTACCCACCATAGCTAGCATGGGAGACCCAGTCTCAGGTCGCGTGAGGGATAAAGTCTGCGCTTATTGGTTACCATATTTCCCTACATGTGCTTAGTACGTTCAAAAGCTTGACTCAGGTATCCACACATTAATCCTTAATTCCTTTTTCCCGTCTCATGGACAAGGAATCCTTCCTGGATCCAAGTCCATAGACTAACATAGATCCCGTTATCAAGATGAATACAATCAATTCCTAACCTCGTGCGAGTGCTAGAAAAATCACTCGACTTCTACCGAGATCCTGGTTAGCATAGCAGCTACTCGACCTAGCATACTAGTATCCATCTCAAAAAGGTATCCTAAGTTCATGCAACTAGAGGTTTCAAGCAACTCCTACACTTAAGTGCACATTACAATTCTATAAGCATTAAGTGTAGTAAAATAGCATATAATAATATGGTTATGCATAAAAATCGGGGCTTGCCTTCAATAGCTGGGGCTGCGGGTAGATCCTCGATAGCAGCCTCGGGAGCTTGCTCCTGGTCCTCTTCTTGGACAGTTCCTTGCTCGGGGATGAGCACGTACTCTCCGTCAGCGAGATTACAATCTAATGAATGTAATGAGTAAGATACATGCACGATATGATATGTGCTTTAGCAATTAAACTTTTCATGGGGAATGATCCACTTAATTTAGATAGGGTTGAATCTTGCTACTAAAGATTTTTGGTGGTATACTCAGTAATTTAGATCACACTTAGTTAAACTAAGTGGTAAGTCCATTTTGGTGTTCCACTGAATTCTTTTTAAGGTCTTAGTGAGAATTGTCAAGATTTCAAGTTGGACTTATTGGGGCGAGGTTTATCTTTCCTTTCTTTCCCTTTATTTCCTTTATGTTTTTAGAGTGGGTTTGAACTACAATTTATCTTAATAAATTTCCAAAAATTCTGACAAAATTACAATGGCTTATTACTGGTGTATAATTCTCTGTCCTAAAATTTAGGGCTTAAAAAGTGAATAGTTTTCTCTAGACAAAATTACCAAATATTAGGGCTGAAGGGGTAGTTTGAACTACAACTATCATTTAACAGTAGGTTATTCTCTAAGACTTATTTTTGCTGGCATTTAGATGTTATAACATGACTTGGCACAAATTCCTAGCCATTAATACTTACTAGTTATTTTATTATGATTTTCCCAAATTTCTAGCCAAAGGGGTGCTTTCTACTACCACTATATTTAAAGAAAATATCAAACAACAGGTTTCTGATTTTTCCTAGCTTCTATTTTATGCAAGAGCAATCATTCTAAAGTTTGGCATCTTTTTGCTTAAGGGAAGGGGTGGTAGGATTTATTTGGATTAAATGGCCTTTTTCAAGAAGTATTGGTAATAGGCATTATTGTACATCTTTCAATTGGGTTTGCATTTTTCTCTGGTGGCCTATCTCATTATTGATCTAGCAAAATTTTATTTGTCCATTATTGCATTATTTTGGGTTACTAATGATTTATTCGAAATATGACTCATTATCATGTTCTATTTATTTACCCTACTTAAAATGATGGGTTGGGGTGTTTATTATTTTTGCAGTGGGGTTTTGGTGGTTACAAGCCCACTGAATTTTTATTAAAAAATTTGGGTCTGGTTTTATAACTCCAATAATTGTTTTCTAGTTGGAATAATGCTAAATATAACATTCCACTTTAATTCTATTCTGGACTAGAGGTCTTTTTATTTTTCCTAGGTTCTATGTTACTTAAGTAGGCTAGGAAAAATAATTTCATCCACTGGTCATTAATTTCTAATGCCTTTCTGTTTTTTCTAAGTTTTGGGCAAAAATGGCTTTTAATAGATATCCCTACCAGGGTCGAACACGTGTGCACGTTCGTTCTGCCCAAGTTCTGGCGCATGTGGTCATTCATTCGAGCCTGCTCTCGCCTTGGTCAGTGCACAAAACCTCTTCTCCTCCCTACAAGCTACCGATCTTGTGGGGGGTCATAGGATTTTGCCTACTGGTTTCAGAGATTTGGAGCCCTGAAATCCAGTCTGTCTCTCTGCTCAAACCGAGGCAAATCCAGGGTTTTGTCGTGTCTAGGGCTCGCGTCCCAATGCCATCTTCTGGCATGTGACAGAGGGGTTAGTTAGACACGTTTTTGTTAATGGGTTCATTAGGATTTGAGCTAGGGATCAAGGTGAACACGCTTGGTCTTTGGTTCAAGGTCTGAAATTCAGAATTCTGAATTTCAGAATTCCCTATTGAGTCCCCACTTGAGAAGCTTGCTTGGAGTTTTATTTAAATTATTTTGGCCAAGCTTCCTTAATCTTTATTGTTGCTTATTAAATATTCTTCAATGTTTATATTTGGCCTAAGCCATGATTCTATATTTTTCATACTCTTTTGCCTCTTTTCTTCAATTTTACTTATAGAGCTCAATTAGGGTTGTTATTAGGGTTTCAACATTTTGCCTTTTAGAAAAAGTCATTTGTTTTGATCATGATGCTTTTGACTACTGGGGAAAAAGGAAGAAAACCCCTCGAGGGGAGACACTCCCCCCGGGGGCTCGAGGCTACTGTCAGGGATATGACCCTCGGTCCCTGGGGCCTATTGGTCAGTGACAGCGCTAGGGAAAAGCCTTTAACTACTGGGGCCCATCGGTCAGCTGGAGGAGGTAGGTAACGTCTGCCCTAGAAGAACCTGTCTGAAAGGGAAATAGGGTTTAACCTTTTCCCATAAATGATTTTGGTGGTTGAATGACCAACACAAATAATTGGACTAACTAGTTTGCTCTAGATTATATATTCTACAGGTGCTAAAGGTTCAACACAAACCAATAAAGAGATCAAGTTAGGGTTCAAAAAGAAAGGAGCAAAATAAACCGAAGAGAACCCTGGTATGGCGCACCGGACTGTCTGGTGCACCACCGGACAGTGTCCGGTGCACAGGGCCATACGAGTCTGAACTTGCCACCTTCGGATTTCAGAAGCGCCGCTCCGCTATAATTCACCAGACTGTCCGGTGTACCAGTGGAGCAACGGCTAGCCAGCGCAACGGTCGACTCCAACGGTCGCCTGCAACGTGTGAACAGTGAAGAACAGTGCGCGGAGAAGTCAGAGCAGCCGCCAGAGGCGCACCGGACAGTGCACAGTACCTATCCGGTGCGGCACCGGACTCTCCGGTGCCACATGAAGACAAAGCTCCAACGGTCAAAACCGTTAGAACCCTAACAGTTGGGTGATGTGGCTCGCGCACCGGACACTGTCCGGTGCGCCCCATCGACAGCAGCCTGCCCCAACGGTTGAATTGGTGGTTGAGGGCTATAAATACCCCCAACCACCTCCACTCCAACCATCCAAGCATTCACAACAGTGCATTCAATACAAGAGCAAAACACTACAATCCAAGACAAAAATCAAAGCATCGAATCAAATCAAAGTCCACAATTAACCTCTAGTATTTTAGGACTTGTGAGAAGATCGTCTTGTGTTTCTTTGTTGCTCTTGTTGCTTGGTTGGCTTTCTTCTTTCTCTAATTCTTACTCTCAAAGCCTTGTAAGCGAAGCAAGAGACACCAATTGTGTGGTGGTCCTTGTGGGGTCTAAGTGACCCGAGAAATCAAGGAAGAAAGCTCACTCGGTCTAAGTGACCGTTTGAGAGAGGGAAAGGGTTGAAAGAGACCCGATCTTTGTGACCACCTCAAGGGTACTAGGTTCTTTGGAACCGAACCTCGGTAAAACAAATCACCGTGTCATCCGCCTAATTTTCTTGGTTGATTTGTTTTCCCCTCTCCCGAACTCAACATTTATTCTAATGCTAACCCCAGCTTGAAGTGTGCTTAAAGTTTGTAAATTTCTGTTTCCGCCTATCCACCCCCCCTCTAGGCGACTTTTAATTGGTATCAGAGCCCGGTACTTCATTAGAGTCTAACCACTCGAAGTGATGTCGGGAGGATCCGCCAAGAGGGAGATGGAAATGGGCACAAGCCACGGGAAGGCTCCATCAAGGGAGTCCGGTGCCAAAGGAAGGGAGGAATCACCTCCCCACGTCAAGTCGCACTAGAGTGGCGACAAGAAGAAGAAAATGAAGAAAGTGGTCTACTACGAGACCGATTCTTTGTCGCCCTCCACCTCCAGCTCCGACGCTCCGTCCGTCACTTCTAAGTGCCATGAGTGCAAGAAGTTTAGTAAGATCCCCCTACGCTATCCTCGCATTTCTAAACGCACTCCTTTACTTTCTGTCCCATTAGGCAAACCACCGGTTTTTATGGTGAAGATTATTGTATGTGGAGTGATAAAATGAGGCATCACCTAACCTCACTCCACGCTAGCATATGGGAAATTGTTGAGTTTGGAGCGCAGGTACCATCCGTGGGGGACGAAGGCTACGTCTCGGACGAGATTGCCCAAATCCGGCACTCCAACTCCCAAGCCACTACTATACTCCTCGCCTCTCTATGTCGAGAGGAGTATAATAAAGTGCAAGGGTTAAAGACGGCCAAAGAAATTTGGGGCGTCCTCAAAACGGCGCACGAAGGGGACGAGGTGACCAAGATCACCAAATGGGAGACGATCGAAGGGGAGCTTGGTCGATTCGTCCTCAACCAAGGAGAAGAGCCACAAGCCATGTACAAGCGACTCAAGACCTTGGTGAATCAAGTGCGCAACCTCGGGAGCACAAAATGGGATGACCATGAAATGGTCAAGGTTATCCTTAGATCACTCGTATTTCGCAATCCTACTCAAGTTCAATTAATACGTGGTGATCCTAGATACAAGCTAATGTCTCCTGAGGAGGTTATAGGGAAGTTTGTGAGCTTTGAGTTGATGATCAAAGGCTCCAAACAAATCGTCGAGCAAGGCGGCACCTCCACACCCGAGGTGCAACCCATCGCATTCCAAGCGACGGAGGAAAAGAAAGAAGAGTCTACATCAAGTAGGCTCCCCATCGATACCTCCAAGCTCGACAACGAGGAAATGGCGCTCATCATCAAGAGCTTCCGCCAAATCCTCAAGCAAAGGAGGGGGAAGGATTATAAACCCCGCTCCAAGAAGGTGTGCTACAAATGTGGTAAGCCCGATCATTTTATCACTAAATGTCATATGCCTAGTGATAGTGGCAGGGGCAACGACAAGAGGGGAAAGAAGAAGGAGAAGAAGAGGTACTACAAGAATGTAACATCCCAAAATCTCAACCCAAGGTTTGGAATCCTAATCTCCTAACCCCCCCTTATTTCTATTTTCTCCCTAAACTCCATCCTTAGGTCATCTCATCATATGCATACACTTGGATTGTTAGGAACACCTCACATAGATTATTTTCAACACTTAAGATTATTTAGCAAATTATTGATTCAAAAGAAAAGGAAATAAAAAGAAACAAAAATAGAAAATGGAAAAGTGAAATAGAAAACAGAAAAAAAAAGAAAAAGGAAAAATCCTCCCCCCCTCGGCTGGGCCGTTTTCGGCCCAAACCGCGTCGCGCCTGCTTCTTCGCCCCCTCTCCTCCCACGGCCCAAGCGGCCCAGCTGCGCGCGCCCGCGCCGCGCCTGACAGCCCGGCCCCACCGGTCAGCGGCTCCACCCATCTCCCTCTCGCGCCGCTCTCCCACTGGCAGTCCGGGCCCGCCTATCAGGACCATCGTCTCGCCCATGCCATCACCCGGCGCGTTCGCCGCCGACCGCCTCCCGCCCCGTCGCTTCGCCATTAACGCTTGCACCAGCCTCAGCGACCTCCCAGCCACTGTACCCAAGCCGTCCCCTCACCCCTAGCCTGCCCGAGCCATCTCGTCACCGTTTGCTCCATCCCTGCCATCATGGCGAGCTCGTCGGCGCTCACCGTCCGCTCCCTTCCTCCCCCCTCTCGGGCGCCTATAAAAGGAACCGCCCGAGCTCCGCTTTCTCCACACCAGCCCCAACCATATCCTCCACTCCTCCCCGAGCCCAATTGAGCTAGCACCGCCGCGTTCCCCCTTCACTCCGGTGAGCTTCGTTATCGCCTCTCTGGTAGCTTTCAGTCGAATTGTTTTAGTGTTTGAGCTCCGCCACTCCCTCACGATCGCAATGCACCCACCCCACCTCCTATTGCGCTCGGCTGCCTCGCCGGCGACCTCACCGCCGCGAGCACCCGCCACCGCGCCGTGGACCGGCCACCCTAGGCCTCCACTGGTCAAATTGACCCCACCCCCGTGATCCCCTACCCCTGCCCGTGTCTCACCACCGCTCCCCCGCCACAGAACCGGACCCACGGCGGAAAACCGCCGCGGGATTTCAACGGCGGTCGAGCCCCGGTCGACCTCCCCCCCCCCTCCGTCGCCTGCTCCGCACCGTTAACCCCCTCCCCTCACTGACGCATGGGCTCGCGCCACGGTGTCGTTCCCCGCCGTCACCACCGCAAATGGGCCGCGTGGGCCACCTGCCACGCCCGCGCGCGCGCTCGCGCTCGCGCCAGAGTGGGCCAAAATCCCCCCGACCCAGCAAGCAGGAAAACCCTTTTATTTTTCTTTTCCCATTTTCATATATATATATATATATATATATTTATATGCTGATATTTTATGCACCAAAAATAGTTTAAATAAATTATAGGGCACAAAAATAATAAAGTATAAGAATTGGCACACCCCACTAAAAGTCACCATGATTGATGTATTGTTCTTATCTGTGTTTGTTAGCGGAAGAGGGATCCGATCCTCCGGAATTTGTAGCTCCGGAAGAAGGGCAGGAACCCGACCCCTCCGAGATAAATCTTTTGTGCCAGGAAAGCTTCGACGAAGGCAAGTCCATCCTTCCCTTGATGCATAATTCACCTATTCTCTCTACCACTACCTAAGCCAGGACTAAGGGTTGGAATCTATTTGCATGGTAAGCATGAGAGAGCCCGCATTAACTAATACCTTTTGATCACAAGATATCGGATGAGAAAAGGGTGTGAACAACGATGTTTTCCAAAAAGTGTGCGATGAAGGGTATTCACCCTCATCACCTGGTGAGTAGGATGATCAGGGACTCCCTAGTTTAGGGGAGGGCCTAAGGTGATGGCTCAGCTGGTTTAGGCGTGAGCAGAAGATTGTCCTCTCATATAAGGACCGGTTTGTCATCCTTCACTACCTGTACTCATGAAAAGTACAACCACTCAAGGCTGTGTGGGCAGTCACTCGATCTGAACTCGTACGGTCCAACCCCATGGTTATGAAGGCTGGGGAGCACCGGGAGGATAAGGAGGGGGAATGTTTTGTCCGGTTTGGACATGGCGGTGGCCTGACTCCTTCCGGTATAACCATTAAGGTTAGGACGTGCGAGGAAGGAAAGAGATTCGGATTCGGATCTCATTGGCCATGAGATCGCAGAGCCGGACTAGGGTAAAGTGTACCCCTCTGCGCAGAGTTTAAACCTATTCGAATAGTTCGTGTCCACTGGTATGGACGAGTCTGGTGTGGTATGACAATTAGTGTTTCTACAACAACCGGGAACGGGGAAATATGTGTGTGTGTAGGTGTGTCTCTGGAAAAGAAAATGGTGCCACGGGAGCGGGAAGCTCAGTGGTGGTTAAGCAAGTGTTATTTCTATTGTTTCGGGAAAACCCTAAAAACAAGTACTGCCTTTCTCTGAGAAAAGGAAGAGTGACTTCAACTCCACCATATGAAGCATGTATGATATAGGTCTCTTTCTCTTTACGGGAGCCGGGTGGGCTTGCAGAATACCTAGTGTATTCACCCAGTTTTATTTATGTTTTTCAGCAGCTGAAGACTTCTTTTCTGCTATGCTTGATTGAGAGGGCTGTGTCTTCACCCAGTTCTGCCTGTGGCCTGGGCTAGTTTATCTTCCACTGCGTTCTATAATTCTGGCTCACTCTCGAGCTTGTACCCCGGTATTGTAATAACATTTACTTAGACTCTGTACTATTTGAAGTAAGGAATGTGGTTACTAGCCTCCTGGGACTAGTAATTGTATCACATTTGAGTCCCTAAGGATCGGGACGCTTCAGGTGGTATCAGAGCCTATAGGACTGGTCGTAGACCGCAGCCCTGACCTTAAAAGTTGCCTTAACAAGAAAACACCTCTTACCCCCAAGAAACACCTTCTCTCCTTTCCCCGATATTAACAGACCCTTCTTTTCTCCTACCAAATGGAAGGCTCTTGGGTCATTAGGACATCCTACTGCTTAGAGGAGGAAGGATTTCCTCACCTCCTACGAAGTTGTGCACTACGCATGGGGATCTGCAAGAAGCTCGAATATGTCTGGAAGGAATACCGCGAAAATGGAATAGAGAAGTGCTCTATGGCAGTCTACTTGGGAGAAAGACGAAGCTACCCAAACCACCCTCCCTTCCAAGTCACCTTCATCGGGCACCACTTCCCAGACACTTGCCAAAGTGTTGCCCGAAAAGCCCTTAAGCAGCTATGCCAAAACTACAGCAGAGAGATCTTTGAAACCCCCTTTCGCTACTTCCCACCTAGCAACAAAAATACCCCCACCTGGAGGAAAAGACTTCAGGCCCTGTCAGGGTGAGACCCCACCAAGGATGACCCCACCATTGTCTACATGGCCAGATACCTTCACACTCTCGATAACCACTACGATAATCTCTCCTCCCACTGCACCCACCTAAACTCCCGGGTGGAAAGCTTAGAGCAGCAGGACAAGGAACTTAAGAAGGAGAAGGCATCCCTCCAAGAGTGTCTCGATATAGCAGAAGGCGAGGAGGCCAACACCCGTGAAGCCTACCGAACCCTAAAGATGGATTATGATAAGAAGCTGAAAAAGCTCGCCCCCACAAAGAAAATCCAAAAGAAGACCAGGAACCAAGGAGGCAAAGCTGAGCGGAGGAAGAAGGCTCCCCCAGCACCAGCTCCCACCAGGATAGAGAATTTGTATGACATCGAGGATATGTCCCTAGCTAGCTTTGATGACCTTCTCAAGGAATTTGGGGACACTTTAGAAAAAGAGTTCGGGAGTACCTATGAGAACGCTCGCGTGTAGTACGACTTGTAGTAGTCGTATGCTTGTAATGTTTTGGTGTAATGAATAAAATAACTTGGTTGAAAACAATTGGCATGTGCATAATAGTGACTCTCTCCCCCTGGTAGATGGCTTCGGATAAAACCACGCCTACCGCCTCTGGGATTGGAGCAGGGTTTCCCCTGAGAGCTGAAAGGGAAGCCGGTAGAGAGGAAAGTGAGACCCACCTCCCCGCACCTCCAGAACTACCCTTAGATCTAGCCCAAGTTCTAGCCAACCAAACCCGACTCATCGAGGTCCTCACTCGAAATCTGGAAAATCAACGTCCGAATGGTGGAAGACCACAAGACAGGATGGGAGACTTCCTGAGGCTCAAGCCTCCCACGTTTGCCGGATCTAGCAATCCCCTCGATGCTGACGATTGGCTGTGCACAATTAAAAGAAAGCTGGAAGCAATCGGATGCCCGGAAAATCAGTGTGTTCAACTAGCTGCTCATCAACTTTCCGGGATGGCCTTAGCCTAGTGGGATACCTTCAATGTCACCATCAGAGATGCTACCTAGGCAGAGTTTGAAACAGCTTTCCGGGAGCACCATGTGCCCCAAGGGATCGTTCAGCTCAAGGAAGATGAATTCCGGGAACTGACTCAAGACAGAAGATATGTCAGTGAATATGTGCACAAGTTCATGGAGTTGGCCCGCTACGCGCCGGATGACGTCAGCACCGAAGTCAAGAAGATGGCCCGCTTCCTGAAGGGGCTCAGACCAGAACTCAAGACCATCCTGGCCAGCCAAGACTTCCTTAGTTTCTCGCACCTCTCCAACAAAGCCATGCAAGTGGAAAGGGCAAAGGAGGAAGAAAAAGGCCATCTCAAGAGGAAATTCCAAGTCCTCTGGGCTCAGCAGCAAGATCGGCACCAGAAAACTCGATTCTTTGGATTTCCACCCAAGGGACCAAGCTTCAGTAGACCAACTGGACCCACCCCATCATGGTTCAGTCAGCAGAGTCAAAGCTCCTTTCATGCCCCCTCAGTTGCAAGCAACCAACCACCGGCAAATGCGTGTTGGCACTGTAGAGATCCCAGTCACTTCAAGAACAATTGTCCCCAGTTGAAGCCATCAGGACCTACCTACTCCAACTCGGTGAATGGCCCCAAGAATACCTCAGCATCCGCCCCCAAGGCGCCCTCCTCCATCAGCCAACAGAACAAGACCCAGTATCAAGGAAGGGCACGAGTAAATCACGTCGATGCTCAGGAGGCTCAGCAAGCTCCGGGAGTAGTGCTCGGTGAGTTCCTTGTTGAATTTACTCCCGCTACTGTACTTTTCGATTTAGGAGCATCCCATTCTTTTATAGCCACTAGTTTTGTGGAAAAGCATGGCATTCCCTCTACCCCTCTAGAGATTCCCTTGGTCACCCGAACCCCAGGGTCAGACCTTCTATGCCAGCACAAATGCTCCCAAGTCAGAATCCTTTTAAGTGGGGTAGTATTCTTAGCAGACTTAACTGTCTTGCCATCCCAAGGGATTGATGTGATCTTAGGAATGGTTTGGTTGACCAAGCACAAAGGTATCATCAGTTGCGCAAACAAGACAGTCCTTCTCACAGACCACCAAGGAAAGTCAGTCGCTTGTCAGGCTCAGCCACCCGCCAATGATCCAATGATGTTTAATCTAGCAATAGAAAACATATCAGTGGTAGAAGAATTCATGGATGTGTTCCCAGAAGAGTTGCCAGGAATGCCACCAGAAAGAGAAGTGGAATTCTACATAGATCTGATTCCTAGAATGGCACCCATCGTAAAGAGACCATACTGCATGGCTCCTACCGAGTTAGCAGAATTGAAGCTCCAAATCACAGATCTTCAACAAAAAGGGTACATTCGTCCTAGCTCATCCCCTTGGGGAGCACCAGTCCTTTTCGTCTCTAAGAAAGATGGAAGTATGAGGATGTATATTGATTACCGATCGTTAAATGAAGTCACCATCAAGAACAAGTATCCACTTCCTCGGATCGATGACCTCTTCGATCAGCTTCAAGGGGCCAAATACTTCTCCAAGATAGACCTAAGGTCTGGTTATCACCAATTGAGAATCAAGGAAGCAGATATCCAAAAGACTGCATTTGTCACCCGGTACGGACAATATAAATTCACAGTGATGCCTTTCGGGCTGACAAACGCACCCGCCTTTTTCATGAACCTCATGAACAAAGTGTTTATGGAAGAGCTGGATAAGTTTGTCGTGGTCTTCATTGACGACATCCTTATCTACTCCAAGAACTGCGAAGACCATAAGCGTCACCTCCGGACCGTCCTCGGAAAGCTCAGGGCACACCAACTTTATGCTAAACTTAGTAAATGTGAATTCTGGTTTGAAAAGATAGCCTTCCTTGGGCATATGTTGACCGTAGAAGGAATAGAGGTAGTCCCTTCCAAGGTGGAAGCAGTATCAAAATGGAGGCAGCCATCCAACGTCAGTGAGGTTCGAAGCATTCTGGGAATGGCAGGATATTATCGCTACTTTATCAAGGGATTCTCCAGCATAGCAAGACCTATGATCGAGCTCCTCAAGAAAGACCATAAGTTTGTGTGGACCCCGAAATGTGAAGGAAGTTTCCAGATCATAAAGGAGAAGCTCACGACCGCACCCGTTTTGACACTACCAGATATACATCAGGATTTTGTCGTCTTCTGTGATGCCTCGAGGCAAGGCTTAGGGTGTGTGCTGATGCAAAACGAGAAAGTCATTGCTTATGCATCGCGCCTACTTAAGCCGCATGAGCAGAATTATCCCACCCATGATTTGGAATTGGCAGCCATAGTACATGCTTTGAAGATATGGAGGCACTACCTAATTGGGAACAAATGTCACATCTTCATCGATCACACGAGTCTGAGGTATATCTTCACTCAGCCAGATCTCAACCTCCGTCAACGAAGATGGTTGGAACTGATCAAGGATTATGACCTTGAGATTCATTATCGCCCCGGAAAGGCCAACGTGGTAGCAGACGCCCTCAGCCGAAAACCTTTCGGAATGAAGGGAACCAACTTTTTAGAAGATTGGAAGAAGGAATCAGCTCAACTGAATGCATGATTGGGAAACAACAGCAGTCTCAAAGTCAAACCAATGCTAGAAGACCTCATATGCAAAGCTCAACGCCTAGACTCAGAGACAGCAAGACTGGTGGAAAAAGCTCGCAAGGAACAACTTCCGGATCTCAGGACCGATGAACAAGGAGCCCTTTGGTTCAAGAATCGTCTGTGTGTACCAAAAGGGGAGGCACGAGAAGTCCTGCTCGAGGAAGCTCACAACTTAGCCTACTCCATCCACCCAGGGACTACTAAGATGTACCTAGACCTCAAAACTAGATACTGGTGGAGAGGGATGAAGAGAGAGAGAGATAGCACAGTATGTGGTCCGGTGTGACACCTGCCAAAGAACGAAGGTCGAGCACCAAAAGCCTACAGGCCGATTGCAACCCCTCCCAGTGCCTGAATGGAAGTGGGAAGAAATAGGCTTGGATTTTGTAACCGGACTACCCCGGACGCAAAAAGGGAATGACTCTATCTGGGTAATAATAGATCATCTTACCAAGGTAGCCAATTTCATCCCAGTGAAAACTACCTTTGGAGGAGCCACCCTTGCCCGAATTTATCTCAAAGAAATAGTCAGACTCCATGGCATTCCAAGAAAGATAGTGTCAGACAGAGGAACCCAGTTCACCTCCAAATTCTAGACAAGCCTTCAGAAAGCTATGGGCACCAAGCTAGACTTCAGCACCACCTATCACCCTTAGACAGATGGGTAGACTGAAAGGGTCAACAAGGTCCTCGAAGATCTATTAAGAGCCTGTGTGTTAGCATTCGATAGAAGTTGGGAATCCAGTTTGCCTTACGCAGAGTTCTCATATAACAACAGCCATCAGGCCAGCATCAAGATGTCACCATTCGAAGCATTGTATGGACGAAAATGCTAGACCCCTCTCATGTGGTCCAACATAGGGGAAAAGGCACTAGAAGGACCTGCCTTTGTCAAAGAGGTTGAGGAGAAAGTTGCCCTGATCCATAGGAGATTACTTGAAGCTCAGAGTCGATAGAATAGTTATGCGGACAACAGGCGGAGAGAACTCAGATTTGAGGAAGGAGACTTCGTCTACCTTAAGGTCTCCCCGATGCGTGGTGTCAGAAGGTTCCAAGTGAAAGGAAAGCTAGCATCGCGATTCGTCGGTCCCTATCCCATCATCGGCAGAGTGGGACCCGCAGCATACCGTCTTGAATTACCAGAATCCATGTCTGACATCCACAATGTGTTTCACGTCTCCCAGCTCCGCAAATGCCTGCAAGCACCAGAAAGTCATGTCGAAGAAGAGGCAATACAGATTCAGAAAGATCTTCAGTACCGTGAGAAGCCAGTAAAGATCCTTGATTCAGCAGTCCGGAAGACCCGCACCTCAGAAGTGAAACTCTGTAAAGTTCAGTGGAGAAGAGAAGGAGAAGAGGAAGCTACCTGGGAGAGTGAGGACTCCTTGAGGAGGGAATACCCTTATCTTTTCTCAAATCCAGTCTAAATCTCGAGGGCGAGATTCCTTTAAGTGGGGTAGGTTTGTAACATCCCAAAATCTCAACCCAAGGTTTGGAACCCTAATCTCCTAAACCCCCCTTATTTCTATTTTCTCCCTAAACTCCATCCTTAGGTCATCTCATCATATGCATACACTTGGATTGTTAGGAACACCTCACATAGATTATTTTCAACACTTAAGATTATTTAGCAAATTGTTGATTCAAAAGAAAAGGAAATAAAAAGAAACAAAAATAGAAAATGGAAAAGTGAAATAGAAAACAGAAAAAAAGAAAAAAAATTCTCCCCCCCTCGGCTGGGCCGTTTTCGGCCCAAACCGCGTCGCGCCCGCTTCTCCCCCCCTCTCCTCCCATGGCCCAAGCGGCCCAGCTGCACGCCCCCGCGCCGCGCCTGACAGCCCGGCCCCACCGGTCAGCGGCTCCACCCATCTCCATCTCGCGCCGCTCTCCCACTGGCAGCCCGGGCCCGCCTGTCAGGACCATCGTCTCGCCCATGCCATCACCGACGCGTTTGCCGCCGACAGCCTCCCGCCCCGTCGCTTCGCCATTAACGCTCGCACCAGCCTCAGCGACCTCCCCGCCACTGTACCCGAGCCATCCCCTCACCCCTCGCCTGCCCGAGCCATCCTGTCGTCGTTTGCTCCATCCCCGCCATCATGGCGAGCTCGTCGGCGCTTGTCGTCCCCTCCCTTCCTTCCCCCTCACGGGCGCCTATAAAAGGGACCGCCCGAGCTCCGCTTTCTCCACACCAGCCCCGGCCATCTTCTCCACTCCTCCCCGAGCCCAATTGAGCTAGCGCCGGCGCATTCCCCCTTCACTCCGGTGAGCTTTGTTCTCGCCTCTCTAGTAGCTTTCAGTCGAATTGCTTTTGTGTTTGAGCTCCGCCACTCCCTCACGATCGCAATGCACCCACCCCCACCTCCTATTGCGCTCGGCTGCCTCGCCGGCGACCTCACCGCCGCGAGCACCCGCCACCGCGCCGTGGACCGGCCACCCTAGGCCTCCACCAGTCAAATTGACCCCACCCCCGTGATCCCCTACCCCCGCCCGTGCCTCGCCACCGCTCCCCCGCCATAGAACCGGACCCACGGCGGAAAACCGCCGTGGGATTTCACCGGCGGTCGCGCCCCGGTCGACCTCCCCCCCCCCCTCTGTCGCCTGCTCCACGTCGTTAACCCCCCTCCCCTTGCTGACATGTGGGCCCGCGCCACGGCACCGTTCCCCGCCGTCTCCCCCGCTGATGGGCCGCGTGGGCCGCCTGCCGCGCCCGCGCGCGCGCTCGTGCCCGGGTGGGCCAAAATCCCCCTCGGCCCAACAAGCAGGAAAACCCTTTTATTTTTCTTTTCCCATTTTCATATATATATATATTTATATGCTGATATTTTATGCAACAAAAATAGTTTAAATAAATTATAGGGCACAAAAATAATAAAGTATAAGAATTAGCACACCCCACTAAAAGTCACCATGATTGATGTATTGTTCTTATCTGTGTTTGTTAGCGGAAGAGGGATCCGATCCTTCGGAATTTGTAGCTCCGGAAGAAGGGCAGGAACCCGACCCCTCCGAGATAAATCTTTTGTGCCAGGAAAGCTTCGACGAAGGCAAGTCCATCCTTCCCTTGATGCATAATTCACCTATTCTCTCTACCACTACCTAAGCCGGGACTAAGGGTTGGAATCTATTTGCATGGTAAGCATGAGAGAGCCCGCATTAACTAATACCTTTTGATCACAAGATATGGGATGAGAAAAGGGTGTGAACAACGGTGTTTTCCAAAAAGTGTGCGATGAAGGGTATTCACCCTCATCACCTGGTGAGTAGGATGATCAGGGACTCCCTGGTTTAGGGGAGGGCCTAAGGTGATGGCTCAGCTGGTTTAGGCGTGAGCAGAAGGATTGTCCTCTCATATAAGGACCGGTTTGTCATCCTTCACTACCTGTACTCATGAAAAGTACAACCACTCGAGGCTATGTGGGCAGTCACTCGATCTAAACTCGTACGGTCTAACCCCAGGGTTATGAAGGCTGGAGAGCACCGGGAGGATAAGAAGGGGGAATGTTTTGTCCGGTTTGGACATGGCGATGGCCTAACTCCTTCCGGTATAACCATTAAGGTTAGGACGTGCGAGAAAGGAAACAGATTCGGATTCGGATCTCATTGGCCATGAGATCGCAGAGCTAGACTAGTGGGTAAAGTGTACCCCTCTACGCAGAGTTTAAACCTATTCGAATAGTCCGTGTCCACTGGTATGGACGAGTCTGGTGTGGTATGACAATTAGTGTTTCTACAACAACCGGGAACGGGGAAATATGTGTGTGTAAGTGTGTCTCTGGAAAAGAAAATGGTGCCACGGGAGCGGGAAGCTCAGTGGTGGTTAAGCAAGTGTTATTTCTATTGTTTCGGGAAAACCCTAAAAACAAGTACTGTTTTTCTCTGAGAAAAGGAAGAGTGACTTCAACTCCACCATATGAAGCATGTATGATATAGGTCTCTTTCTCTTTACGGGAGTCAGGTGCGCTTGCGGAATACCTAGTGTATTCACCCAGTTTTATTTATGTTTTTCAGCAGCTGAAGACTTCTTTTCTGCTATGCTTGATTGAGAGGGCTGTGTCTTCACCCAGTTCTGCCTGTGGCCTGGGCTAGTTTATCTTCCACTGCGTTCTATAATTCCGGCTCACTCTCGAGCTTGTACCCCGGTATTGTAATAACATTTACTCAGACTCTGTACTATTTGAAGTAAGGAATGTGGTTACTAGCCTCCTGGGACAAGTAATTGTATCGCATTTGAGTCCCAAAGGATCGGGACGCTTCAAAGAAGAAGGGCGGTGATGCCCACGTTTGTCGGGAATGGGACTCCGATGAGAGCTCCACTGACTCCTCCTTCGACGAGGATGCCGCAAACATCACCGTCAACAAGGGTCTTCTCTTCCCCAACGTCGGCCACAAGTGCCTCATGGCAAAAGACGGCAAAAGGAAGAAGGTAAAATCTAGAGCCTCCACTAAATATACAACATCTAGTGATGAGGGTAGCTCTAGTGAAGATGAGGATAATTTACTTACCCTTTTTTCCAACCTTAACATGCATCAAAAGGAAAATTGAATGAATTAATAAGTGTTATTCATGAGAAGGATGAACTCTTGGATAGCCAAGAGGAATTCCTTATTAAGGAAAATAAAAAGCATGTTAAGGTGAAGAATGCTTATGCTTAGAAAGTAGAGAAAAATGAAATTTTAACTAAGGAGCTTAGCACTTGCCATGACACTATTTTCAACCTTAGAACTGAGAACGCTAATTTATTTGCTAAGGTTGAGAAGTTAAATGCTTGTGATAGTTCAATTACCAATCTTAAAAATGATAATGCTAGTTTAATTGCTAAGATTGATAAATTAAATGAATCAATTGCTAGCCTTAAGACTGAGAATGCTAATTTAATTTCAAAGGCTAGAGACTTAAATGTTTGCAATGAATCTATTTCCTATCTTAGAGATGAAAATACCATGCTAAAATCTAAGATAGATGAATTAAATGTTTCCAAACCTTCTACATCTAGTGTAGATCATGTTACTATTTGTACTAGATGTAGAGACATTAATGTTGATGCTATTCATGATCACCTTGCCTTAATTAAACAACAAAATGATCACATAGCTCAATTAACTAGTAAAATCAATGAGCATGAAATAGAAAATGAAAAATTTAAATTTGCTAGAAGCATGCTCTATAGTGGGAGACGCCCTGGCATCAAGGATGGCATTGGTTTCCAACAGGGAAGCAATGTCAAACTTAATGCCCCCAAAAGATTGTCTAATTTTGTTAAGGGCAAGGCTCCCATGGCTCAGGATAACGAGGGTTACATTTTATATCATGTTGGTTATCCTGAGCACAAGATTAGGAGAATTCATGCTAGGAAGTCTCATTCTGTTTCCCATCATGCTTTTATGTACAAGAATGTGGCATCTAGCTCTAGGCATTCTACCCATTTTAAAATGACTAAAAAGAAAACTCCTACTGCATCAAATGAACCCAATGTTTCATTTAAAACTTTTGATGCTTCATATGTGCTCACTAACAAATTAGGCAAAATAGTTGTCAAATATGTTGGGGGCAAACACAAGGGCTCCAAGACTTGTGTTTGGGTACCCAAGGTGCTTGTTTCTAATGTGAAAGGACCCAAGACCATTTGGGTACCTAAGAACAAGGCCTAAATTGTTTTGCAGGTTTATTCATCCGGGGGCTCAAGTTGGATAATAGACAGCGGATGCACAAACCACATGATAGGGGAGAAAAGGATGTTTTCCTCCTATGATAAAAACAATGATCCCCAAAGAGCTATCACATTTAGGGATGGAAATCAAGGTTTGGTCAAAGGACTTGGTAAAATTGCTATATCTCGTGACCATTCTATTTCCAATGTTTTTCTTGTAGACTCTTTAGATTATAATTTGCTTTCAGTTTCTCAATTATGCAAAATGGGTTACAATTGTCTTTTTACGGATATAGGTGTTACTATCTTTAGAAGAAGTGATGATTCAGTAGCATTTAAGGGAGTATTAGAGGGTCAGCTATACTTAGTTGAGTTTAATAGAGCTAAACTCGATACTTGCTTAATTGCTAAGACTAATATGGGTTGGCTCTGGCATCACCGACTAGCCCATGTTGGGATGAAGAATCTTCACAAGCTTCTAAAGGGAGAACACGTTTTGGGACTAACCAATGTTCATTTTGAGAAAGACAGGGTTTGTAGCGCATGTCAAGCAGGGAAGCAAGTTGGTACCCATCATCCACACAAAAACATCATGACAACGGATAGACCACTAGAGTTACTCCACATAGATTTATTCGGCCCGATAGCTTACATAAGCATCGGCGGGAGTAAGTACTGTCGTGTAATTGTGGATGATTATTCTCGCTTCACTTGGGTATTCTTTTTACAGGAAAAATCACAAACCCAAGAGACCTTAAAGGGATTCTTGAGACAGGCTCAAAATGAGTTCGGATTAAGAATAAAAAGATAAGAAGCGACAATGGAACGGAGTTCAAGAACTCTAAAATTGAAGGCTTTCTTGAGGAGGAGGGCATCAAGCATGAGTTCTATTCTCCCTACACACCTCAACAAAATGGTGTAGTGGAGAGGAAGAATAGAACTCTATTGGACATGGCAAGGACCATGCTTGATGAGTACAAGACACCGGACCGGTTTTGGGCTGAGGCGATTAACACCGCCTGCTACTCCATCAACCGGCTCTACCTTCACCGAATCCTCAAGAAGACATCTTATGAACTCCTCACCGGTAAAAAGCCTAATGTTTCATATTTTAGAGTCTTTGGTAGCAAATTTTTTATTCTTGTTAAAAGAGGTAGAAAAACTAAATTTGCTCCTAAGGCTGTAGAAGGCTTTTTACTAGGATATGACTCAAACACAAGGGCATATAGAGTCTTCAACAAATCCACTGGATTAGTTGAGATTTCTTATGACATTGTGTTTGATGAGACTAATGGCTCCCAAGTGGAGCAAGTTGATCTTGATGAACTAGATGAAGAGGCTCCATGCGTCGTGCAAAGGAACATGTCCATTGGGGATGTGTGTCCTAAGGAATCCGAAGAGCCTATACAAGCACAAGATCAACCGCCATCTTCCAATCAAGCATCTCCACCAATCCAAGATGAGGATCAGGCTCAAGACAATGAAGATGAAGATCAAGAGGATGAGCCACCTCAAGAGAAGGACAATGATCAAGGGGGAGATGACCATGACAAAGACAAGGAAGATGAGCAAGAAATTCAGGGTCAAAGACCGCCACACCCAAGAGTCCACCAAGCGATTCAAAGAGATCACCCCGTGAACTCAATTCTCGGTGACATTCATAAGGGGGTAACTACTCGATCTCGAGTCGCTCATTTTTGTGAACATTACTCTTTTGTGTCCTTTATTGAGCCATACAAGGTGGATGATGCACTAAGAGACTCAGATTGGGTGTTGGCAATGCAAGAGGAGCTCAACAACTTCACGAGGAATGAGGTATGACATTTAGTTCCACGTCCTAACCAAAATGTTGTAGGAACCAAGTGGATATTCCGCAACAAGCAAGATGAGCATGATGTGGTGACAAGGAATAAAGCCCGACTTGTGGCCAAGGGATATTCACAAGTCGAAGGTTTGGATTTTGGTGAAACTTATGCACCAGTAGCTAGGCTTGAGTCAATTTGGATATTACTTGCCTATGCTACTTACCATGGCTTTAAGCTCTATCAAATGGACGTGAAGAGTGCCTTCCTCAATGGACCTATCAAAGAAGAGGTCTATGTTGAGCAACCTCCTGGCTTTGAAGATAGTGAGTACCCTAACCATGTTTACAAACTCTCAAAGGCGCTTTATGGGCTCAAGCAAGCCCCTAAGAGCATGGTATGAATGCATGCGAGATTTTCTTATCACTAATGGCTTCAAAGTCGGAAAAGCCGATCCTACACTCTTTATTAAAACCATTGCAAAAGATTTGTTTCTATGCCAAATTTATGTTGATGATATCAAATTTGGGTCTACTAACAAATCTACATGTGAAGAGTTTAGTAGGATCATAATTCAAAAATTTGAGATGTCTATGATGGGGGAGTTGAAGTATTTCCTAGGATTTCAAGTCAAGAATCTCCAAGAGGGCACCTTCATCAGCCAAACCAAGTATATTCAAGACATACTCAACAAGTTTGGAATGAAGGATGCCAAGCCCATCAAGACACCCATGGGAACCAATGGGCATCTCGACCTCGACACGGGAGGTAAATCCGTAGATCAAAAGGTATACCGGCCGATGATAGGATCTTTACTCCATTTATGTGCATCTCGACCGGATATTATGCTTTCCGTATGCATGTGTGCAAGGTTCCAAGCCGATCCTAAGGAAGTTCACCTTAGGGCCGTGAAAAGAATCATGAGATATTTAGTTTATACACCTAAGTTTGGTCTTTGGTACCCCAAAGGATCCACTTTTGATTTAATAGGATATTCTGATGCCGATTGGGCAGGGTGTAAAATTGATAGAAAGAGCACATCAGGGACTTGTCAGTTTCTGGGGAGATCTCTAGTGCCTTGGTCTTCAAAGAAACAAAACTCCGTAGCTCTTTCTACTGCCGAAGCCGAGTATATTGCCACAGGCCATTGTTGTGCGCAATTACTTTGGATGAGGCAAACCCTCAGGGACTATGGCTACAAATTGAGCAAATCCCTCTCCTATGTGATAATGAGAGTGCAATCCGCATGGCGGATAATCCCGTTGAACACAGCCGCACTAAGCACATAGACATTCGGTGTCACTTTTTGAGGGATCACCAACAAAGGGGGATATCGAGATAGCTTATGTTAGCACCAAAGAACAATTAGTCGATATTTTCACCAAACCATTAGATGAGAAAACCTTTACCAAACTTAGGAATGAGCTAAACATTCTTGATTCTCAGAACTTTGATTGCCACTTTGCACACATAGCTCATTTATATGCCTTTGATCATATCTCTTTTATGTCTACGACTAATGTGTTTTCAAGTGTATTTCTATGCTAAGTCGTAGATTGAAAGGGAAATGGAGTCTTCGACGAAGACAAGGCTTCCACTCCACTATATCGGAATCATTTACCCTTCGCCATCACTCCACATCACTCTCACTTTGGTATAATCTTTCACGCATATTTACTTGGTATAATCTTTCTCTCCACATCACTCCGTTTTTGGCGATTTATGCCAAAGGGGGAGAAATATTAATCCTAAAGCAAAAGGACCGCACCACCACCAATGTCAAAAATTTCAAGAATTTTTCAAATTGGTATCTAAATGTATTTGATCTTTCTTCAATTGATATTTACAAAAATTTAGTAAAACCCTCTTGAAAGCTAAGAGGAGAATTTCATTCAGGGGGAGTTTTGTTTAAGTCAAACGAAAAGCATTTGAAACAGGGGGAGAAAATTTCAATTCTTGAAAATGCTTCTCACAATCTTATTCATATACCTTTGCCTATTTGCAAAAAGACTTTGAAAAGATTTTCAAAAAGAATTTGCAAAACAAAACAAGTGGTGCAAGCGTGGTCCAAAATGTTAAATAAAAGAAACCAACCATGCATATCTAATAGAAGTATAAACTGGTTTAATTTCAAGCAACCTATACACTTACCTTATGCAAACTAGTTCAATTCTGCCCTTATACATTTGCTTTGGTTTGCGTTGGCATCAATCACCAAAAAGGGGGAGATTGAAAGGGAAATAGGGTTTAACCTTTTGCCATAAATGATTTTGGTGGTTGAATGACCAACACAAATAATTGGACTAATTAGTTTGCTCTAAATTATATATTCTATAGGTGCTAAAGGTTCAACACAAACCAATAAAGAGATCAAGTTAGGGTTCAAAAAGAAAGGAGCAAAAGAAACCGAAGAGAACCCTAGTCTGGCGCACCGGACTGTCCGGTGTGCCACCGAACAGTGTCCGGTGCACCATCGGACAGTGTCCGGTGCCTAGGGCCGTACGAGTCTGAACTTGCCACCTTCGGGTGTCAGAAGCGCCGCTCCGCTATAATTCACCGGACTGTCCGGTGTGCCAGCGGAGCAACAGCTAGCCAGCGCAACGGTTGACTCCAACGGTCGCGTGCAACGTGAACAGTGAAGAACAGTGCGCGTAGAAGTCAGAGCAGCCGCTAGAGGCGCACCGGACATTGCACAGTACCTGTCCGGTGCGGCACTGGACTGTCTGGTGCCACATGAAGACAAAGCTCAAACGGTCGAAACCGTAAGAACCCGAACGGTTGGGTGACGTGGCTGGCGCACCGGACTGTCTGGTGCGCCCATCGACAGTAGCCTGCCCCAACGGTTGAATTGGTGGTTGAGGGCTATAAATACCCCCCAACCATCTCCACTCCAACTATCTAAGCATTCACAACAGTGCATTCAATACAAGAGCAAAACACTACACTCCAAGACACAAATCAAAGCCTCCGATCAAATTAAAGTCCACAATTCAACTCTAGTATTTTAGGACTTGTGAGAAGATCGTCTTGTGTTTCTTTGTTGCTCTTGTTGCTTGGTTGGCTTTCTTCTTTCTCTCATTCTTACTCTCAAAGCCTTGTAAGTGAAGCAAGAGACACCAATTGTGTGTTGGTCCTTGCGGGGTCTAAGTGACCCGGGAAATCAAGGAAGAAAGCTCACTCGGTCTAAGTGACCGTTTGAGAGAGGGAAAGAGTTGAAAGAGACGCGGTCTTTGTGACCACCTCAACGGGGACTAGGTTCTTTGGAACCGCTGAGAGCACCTAGAGTGGGGTGAATAGGTGATCCTGTAAAAATCAAATACTTGTAGCCACAAAACTTGGTTAAGTGTTAGCTCAATAGAATCAAGTGGCTAAGGATCAAGCTTTTGTGAAACACAATGGTCATGAAGAAAATAAGCACACGAGACACGGTGATTTATCCCGTGGTTCGGCCAAGTATAACACATGCCTACTCCATGTTGTGGTGTCCCACTGGACGAGGGTCGCACTCGACCCCTTTCAAGTGATCCAATGATCAACTTGAATACCACGGTGTTTTCCTTTCTTTTACTATCTCCCGTTCGCGAGGAATCTCCACAACTTGGAGCCTCTCGCCCTTACAATTGATGATCACAAAGAAGCACAGAAGTAAGGGAGTGGAGAGCAATACACACAAGACTCAAAGCACGAGCACAATCACGCACACAAGCCACAACTTGAGCTCACAACACAATGCGAGGAGTTCTCTACTCAAATAGAGCTCAAGTCACTATCACAAAGAATCAAATGCGCGAGAATGGAGTCTTGGTGCTTAGAGATGATCAAAGAATGCTTGGATTTTTGTCCTCCATGCGCCTAGGGGTCCCTTTTATAGCCCCAAGGCAGCTAGGAGCCGTTGGAGAAAATCTGGGAAGGCAATTCTTGCCTTCTGTCGGGTGGCACACCGGACAGTCCGGTGCACCACCGGACAGGCACTGTTCATGGTCCGATGCAGATCGCCTTCCTAAAATAGCACAGCCGACCGTTGCAGAGTTGTAGCCGTTGGCGCACCGGACACTGTCTGGTGCCTCCCGCCGACCGTTGGAGCGGGCCACGCGTCGCCCGCGGATTTGGCGGCCGACCGTTGCGCTGGTGGCCGTTGGCTCACCGGACAGTCCGGTGAATTATAGTCGTATGCCGCCGACGAATTCTCGAGAGTGGCCAGTTCGCCAGAAGCTAGCCTGGCGCACCGGACAGTCCGGTGTGCCAGACTGCGCTGAGTCTTGGCTGCTGCAGCCAAGTCTTTTCCTTTTTCTCTTTTCTCTGATTCTAGCACTTAGACAAATATATTAGTACAAAAAAACCAATGTACTAAGTCTAGAATCATACCTTCTTGTTGATTTGCACTTCATTCATCATTTGGCACATAATTACTCACTCAATATGTGTTGGGCACTTAACCACCAAAATATACTAGAAATGGCCCAAGGGCACATTTCCCTTTCAATCTCCCCCTTTTTGGTGATTTATGCCAACACATCAAAAAGCAACCAATAGAAGTGCAACATCAATATACTTGAGAACAAAAATTGTTTTTGATTCAAATTTGGCATATTTGGATCATTCTTTGCCACCACTTGGTTTGTTTTTGAAATCAAACTCATTTTCCTATCTCTAAGTTAAACACACTTGTTTAGGCATAAAGAGAGGTATTCCAAGAGAAAATTTTGATCAAGAGCCAAAAACTCCCCCTTTTCCCATAACCAATTATTCTCCCCACAAGAGACCAAATTTTGCACATACAAGTATTTTGACAAATCAAAAGTGCTAACTCTACTATTTTCAAATTTCTCAAGTGGTATCTGATCCATTTGCTTTGGCCTTAATTTCTCCCCCTTTGGCATTAAGCACCAAAACAGGATCATTATTGGCCCTTTAACCCCATTGCCTTACCAAAATTGTCAATTAAGAGCAAAAAGGCAATAAGAGCATATATATGAACTTGGAGTGAATTACCCTCACATCGGAGTGCAGTAGAAGTCTTGCATGGTCCAAGTTCACCTTTCCCTTTCAATTCACTCTTGAGACTAAATCAAGTAAACTCAAACACATGGTTAATCTCAAGGGGTAAAGTTGTAGCACATCTCCCCCTAAATATGTGCATCACTCACACATGGACTTGTGAGGTCCGGGGATTTCTTGCACAACTTGAGCACCATAAATAAGCAATAAATCATATAAATGCATAAGATAACATGATCAAAGGCACAAAACACATGTATGCTATAGATCAATCCAAGTTACACGAATCATAGACATTTAGCTCACTACGTAGCCTGCAAAAGGTCTTCTCATCTAAAGGCTTGGTAAAGATATCGGCTAGCTAGTTCTCGGTGCTAACATAAAACACTTTGATATCTCCCTTTTGCTGGTGGTCTCTCAAAAAGTGATGTCGGATGTCTATGTGCTTAGTGCGGCTGTGTTAAACAGGATTATCCGCCATGCGGATTGCACTCTCATTGTCACATAGGAGTGGGACTTTGCTCAGATTGTAGCCAAAGTCCCGGAGGGTTTGCCTCATCCAAAGTAGTTGCGCGCAACACTGTCCTGCGACAATGTTGGGGGACTTCGTCTTCCGAAGGTCCTAAAAAACATGATTTAACAATGTTTCTGGAGTATGATACATAAACAGGTACCTTCGGACTCGGATCAGAACCATAATCTGAAGAAGTACAAAGAATACGAAGGTTGGCGTAGAGCCGAAGCTGTGCGCAGGGGAGCTTCGGCATGGTAGCAGAAAGGGGAACCGACTTAAAAGGGAAAAGGCTATTTAGACCTCGATGGATTACTATAGAGTCATTAGCAAATGTAAAGGGCATGAGTGTAATTGTACATGGGCTGCGTCCCGTGCCTATAAATAGATGAACAGTGCTCCCGTACTGTTCACATTGACTTAGCATTTTGCTTTTGCGTCACACTTGTACCCTTACCTTCTTTCGAGTCGAAGGTACATTTGTAATTTGATATCATTTCTATTTTTCCATAGTAATAAAATAGAAATGAGTTGATATATAATTGTTCATGTTATCTTTTATATTTCATATGATTCTTTCTTCATTATTATATGTTGCATCGATGAAGGTATGTCCTTTATAACCTTCGTCCGAAGATCATTAAATCCTAAGGGAAATAATGCATCGAAGGACGAAGGGCTTTAACGTTTAACATTTTTTGTGTTGCCTTGTTCTTAACTCACAGCATTTGAGAACAAGTCCCCAACATTGGCACCCACCTCCGATGAACTCTTTTCGACCACCTTCGGCAAGCAGTGACCTTCGTCATGCCACCAAAGAAAGCTTCAGCGACAAGGGCTGCCACTCTGCAACCACTAGACCCGAACCAGGAGACCCTTTCTCTTTGAGAGGCCCAAAGCCAGAAGAGGAAGGCCAGTAGTCCAACACCCCAGGAGGACGAGTTGGATCAAGAAATCAGAAACATGGAAATGCTTCATCAACAAGTACAAAGGAAGAAGGAGAAGATGGCTCGTCTAGCCGACCTTCAAAGGCAGATTGATGAAGCCACTGAAGAAGTACGTCATCTTGCTCAAGATGAACAAGAACGAAGGCCCCAACACAGAGAGCTTCATCAAGAAGGCTTGCTCAATGATGATGGATGGTATGATTATTTTAATCATGATACCTTTACTTTTGACGATGCTTCTCCCTTGGCAGCAGAACTGCAGGCTATCCCATGGCCCCCATCGTATAAGCCACCTCGGCTTCCGATGTATGATGGGCATTCAGACCCGAAGTAGTTTTTGATGAGCTATGAAGCAACTATATCCTCATACGGAGGCAATGCAGCTGTCATGGCCAAGTCTTTCGTCATGGCAGTTAAGAATGTGGCCCAAACGTGGTATTCTTCTCTTCGGCCAGGAACTATTACTTCATGGCAGAAGCTCAAGGATATGCTGGTAACAAGTTTCCAGGGCTTTCAGACGAAGCCAGTTATAGCTCAGGCTTTGTTTCAATGCACGCAAGACCACGAGGAGTATCTCCAAGCATATGTCTGAAGGTTCTTGCGCCTGAGAGCACAAGCGCCTACAGTGCCCAATGAAATTGTCATTGAGGCCATGATCAAGGGGCTTCGTCCAAGACCTACTGCCTAGTATTTTGCTAGAAAGCCTCCACAGACTTTGGAGAAGCTGCTCCAAAAGATGGATGAATACATCCGTGCTGACAATGATTTTCGCCAAAGAAGGGAGGAATCCTACAGGTTCTCTGAGATGACCAGGGGCTTTGGAGGTAGAATCCACCCAAGGCATGTCAGGTCAATTCACTCCACCCAGAGTGACGACAGAGGAAGTCAACAACAGAGGCCACAATACTCCTCACAAGCTTCGGGGCAGCAACAAAGCTATCTTCGGCCGCCAGCTCCAAGAGGCAGAGGCGCCAGGGGCTTCGGAGGAAGGTTTGGGGATCAACCTAAAAAAATTATTGCCTATTCTGTGGTGAGGACAAGGGTCATACTACAAGGATGTGCCACGTCACCATTTAGAAACAGAAGGAATCAGCAGAAGCTACAGCTCAGCAGAACCAGCCGAAGTAGGTCATGCATACTGCTTCGTATCACTCACCCTACATACCAGAGTATGTAGGTAACCATCCTGCAACATCTGTTGCTTCGGCTAGTCAACCACAGGCATCCTGCCACAGCCTCCACCTCCGCCACCACTACAACCTGCATATTCACGCGGCCAACAGTCAGAAGGGAGTCAACAGACCCATCAGCAGAGAGACTTCAAGGAGGAGTCCGAAGCTCGCACAGTCAACAGTACTGTGCCAGAATCAAAGCATATCTATTAAGAGATATCCTACCCCTGAAACAGTTTTTACATTCATTGTCATTTTCTTTCTTACTAAGGAACAATTGTTGAAAACCTAGTTTTCTTGTCATTTTCAATTCCTTGTAATAGCTTCGTTTTTGCCATAGTGAAAATATATCTTCTCCACAGACTTACGGAGTCCAAAAAGTCACCGAAGCACAAAAAGTCGTTCCTAAGAGAACACGTGGCTAAAAAAGTACATCACAAGTATCTCCGAAGCTACAAAAAGTCATTCTACGGAACACAGCGTAAGTTTGCCGAAGCTACAAAAAGTCATTCCTAAGGGAGCGCAGTGTAAGTTTTCTGCTCAAAAGTCATTCCAAAGGGAATGCAGAGCCAAATACCACTGAAATATAAGGCGAAGCGCGAAAAGTCAACGTGAATACCGCCGAAATAGAAGGCGAAGAAGTTCAAAAGACGTTCCTAAGGGAATGCAGAACTTACAACGAAAAGTCAGTGCTGATACACCGAAAAATAAGCGGTGAAGCCGAAAAATAAACGACAAAGAGATTGTGTATTCCAATATGGGGATGTGAGTGTGTGTCTTCGGCACAAAGTATCATTTTGCATAGCATAACATCATCACATCATTTCGCATAACATAACATCATACATCATATCACATCAATGGCACAAGAAGGGGATACAATGTTGACCTTTGGAGAATGCTTCGAAAAAGTGAAATTGTGCTAAGGCACAAAATAAGTTTTGAAGAAATACAGTTTTATTCGCTATGATGTGGACGAAAAAGTTTATTGTTGACGAAGCATCAGTGTTTTGGCGACGCCTGGAGCATTTTTTATAAAGCACTCTGATATGGAGGAAGAAAGTCTATTAATGACGAAGCATTAATTGGAGGGTTTTTCACGAAGCATAAAAGTTCTTCTTTACGAATCATGAAAAGAAGGAAAGGTGTTTTTTCGTCGAAGGCTCAAAAACGGTATGTACATAAAAGTTTCATGCATCGTAAAGAAATGAATTGCAAAGCCATTTATACATTACATCAAGAACCCATGAGCACCAAATATTACAAGCATAGTCCAGCAAATATTACATTAATATTCTAGCAATATTTTTACAATATCTATTCTTCTTCTTTCAAAACTTTGTCTGCAGCTTCGGTCAGCAGTTGAGTAACGACTTCATCCATAATGGTTTCGGCCATTTTAATAATTTCTGCTGATTCTTTTGCCTCTGGATTGACCAATGACTCGAAGGGCTCTGGGGGAGGAGATAGTTCGGCTGCGGTAGAAAACGTAAATAAGTTCGAAGTCACAAAAATAAACAATAAAGTTAAAAGCTATTAAGCAATACCTGTCCGTCTTTCGAGTTCCGCGGCTTTTTCAGCTGCCTTCGTTGCTTCCCTAGCATCATGAGTATCTTTTTCGCTCTTCTTTATTATTTCATAGGCCATCCCTCGGCCGCCATTCTCTCAGATGTCAGTAAAGAATTTTCCACCAACTAAGCTTGCTTCGGCCGAGGGGTCCTTCGTATCATCAATAAATAAAGCAGCTTCGGCTTACGCCAAAGTTTTCACATGTTCGCAACCTGCCTTCTCCAAAATAGCTGCAATTCCCCTCGCGCTAGAGAAGGCACAGACATCCCCACGGTCATTTAAAATCTCCTCAAACGCTTCGGCGTCGCTGCTGATCCATTCAATTGGACCTTCGGGATCGCCCCGTACGAAGTTATCTTCACTTGAATATGCGCCAACATCGGCGAAGCTAGTTTTTATCTTTTTTACACACTCTATAGATTTTTCATAACATATTTCTTTTGAGGAGCGAAGTTCTACAACTGTTTTTCCCAATAATTTTTCCAGTAATCACTGGCGTCTCGGTCAGCTTCGGCAATAGCGCATTTCAATTTAGCTTCAGCCAGTTGCTTTTGAAGGGTTTCGATTTTGCCCCTTTGGATTTCATATTGGGTCTTGTAGTCAGCTTCATCCCCCTTTACCTTATCCACCAGAGTGAGTAGAATTTTATCTTTTTTCAAAGCTTCGTTCCTCAGCTTAATAACCTCTGTTCGAAGATTGTTGAGAGCAATAGTGCAACTCTCGTCTTCGGCATTCTTCTGCGCCCTTAAGGCATTGCTAAGTATTAAACCCTATATGAAAAGAATGAACGAGTTAATATAAGAGCAAAAGAATAATTCAGAATTTGTAAACTTCCAAATATACATTTTTTGTACCTTCAGACTGTTATATGTGAGGCTATCTGCAAGATCGTCCTTCGTCATGCCGCAGGGGCCAGCTTCAAGCTTCGGGAACCCCATACTTCTGGCCATCTCCCGGCAGACAGATAATTCTTTGTTGTCTGGGAGACAGTATAAGAAGTCATCTTCGTCTGTGCCATTGAACACTAAGGCCCCCTTCGGATACTTCAGTTCTCGGGCATAGTGTTTAGCTTCAAAAATCTCTTCTTCAGATAACCTTTTTCCCGAAGCATGTCGTATAATATAATCAAGAGCTTCGGAAGGCGCTTCGGGAGTAGGAGTGCCAACTTTTTCAGACGGAATTTGTTCTACAGCTTCTTTTTCTGCTGCCTTTTCTCTGGTTTCCAAGGATTTCTCCTTGGCGGGCTCTGAAGGCCCAGCCTCGGTGTTGGCCCGGCTCTTTGTAGCTTCGGCTTCGGTCGGCCTTGTATCAGTCTGCATTTTTGAAGCCTCGGCAGTTTTCCCTCGAGTAGAGCTTGAAGTTTTTATCGTCTCCAGCACATCCAGTACACTGGTCATCCTTTTCCTCTTGGGGGTCGTTGTAAGACCTTTTTGTGCCTTTGGCACTGCCACTTCTGCCGAAGAGCTTAGAACTTCTAATATTTTGGTCCCCTCGACTCCTGTCTCTTCAATATTATCGGCCTTCGACTCAGCTAGTTCGGCTGAGGATGCCTTCGGCATTGCCGCCGGCTCTTCAATCCTCTGCGTAAGCGCAGGTTCTTTGGCTTCGGTAGCCGAAGAGGTCTCACCACCAAATTCAGGCACTGTGGCTGGTTCAATATAGCGCGGTAGGTGAGTAAGAACCTTCACCTTTTTCCTCTTCGGCGCGAGCTCGCTTGGAGCAGCTGAAGCAACATCCTTCCCAGAAGTTGCACTCTTTCTCTTCTGCCCCCGTGGTGGGTAGCGGTAGTCAGGGTACATAAATCCAATAGCATCAAAAACTCTATTTAGCCTCTTCTTTTTTCGGCTCCCGAAGGCCGCAGATAGTGTGTTATCTTCAGATTTGGAGTAGACTCCAAGTAGTCCATCACTGGTGTTTTCAACACGCTTCAGCCAGTCATCGTCTGGTTCGATAAATTGGTCTCTAAACCTGAAGGTATATTTTAATCGAACCAAACCACCTTCGTTAGGGTTGCTGATGGTCTCTTTTGGCATCTCCCAGTTGCCTATCAATGGCCATATTATGTAGGCCACGTGCTCTTGGAGTAAGTCCCTTGTCCCAATAAATGCGCAGACTGTGCTGAAGGCCCTTTGACACGCTTCGGCTTCCTCATCAATCTCTACCTTCGGCTTTCGAAGGCTGAAGCGCGACCAGATGGGGCGCATGATGATTTCTTTAATATCTTCTCTTTCTTTTAAATCATTCTTCACATAGAACCATTCTTTCATCCAGTCTCCGGGCCATCTCTTCCGAAAGGTTGGTACTGGGCAGCTTGAGCCTGAACGAGCCACGAAGCTATAGCAACCAAAATTGTTATGATACTGTTCCTTACCACAAGGCTTCGTTTCATAGCACAATTCATGCATGCTGCAAAAGCATTTTGCACTTGGCTCCAAACCTTGACTCCTCACGGCCCAGACAAAGATCCCCATTCTGATAATTGCTTCGAGGGTAATCTGGTGAAGAAAAATCTCATATATCTTTAGAACTTCAACCACAAACCTGCTTAAGGGGAACCGAAGCCCAGCCTTGAAGAAGCTTCGGTAGATTACGACTTCATTCTCTTCAGGAACGGGAACAGTCCTGTCTCCGTTGTCAGCTCTCACAATAGATATGTCTCGAAAATACCTTCCTCTCATGTTATCAAGATGACTTTGTCTGATAGTCGATTTCCCGAAGACTGCGTGACTTGGTCGCCAGGGCCGATCTTTAGAGTCTTCGCCCCCACTTTCCGCATCATAACTATCGCTGTCATCGGTATCTTCAGATAAGCCTTCTAGAATTTCTTTTGTAATCTTTTCTGTATTGGTCTTTGCAATTGACTCAATGAATCCAGCAGTCTTTTCCTCAAGAAGTTTCTCCTCTTCGGTTAGCTTCGTTTCAGCAACTGTCGTCTTGTCTTGAGACATCTTCTCTTCGGAAATGGTGAAAATGTGTTCTTACAGCCGAAGCTTAGAAAATCTAAAAAACCAAGCAAGCGTTGGCAGGCAAGAGCTAAAAAATTAATCAAACAAAACATGCGGCAAGTAGCGTAGCAAATGTGCTCGGGGTGAGTTCTTATTTATATGCCCAGCGCGCTCCAAGCCGGAGGGCCCCGTCTGTCATTGACTGTTGCTATTCTAGCAAAGGGAAGGTGTTTTATCGGACCTTCGGCTTAGGGCCTTCGTCCATATCGCAATCTGAATTCATTATTCTAACAAATTAACCTTGCGAGGGGCTACTGTTGGGGGCCTTCGTCTTCCGAAGGTCCTCAAAAACATGATTTAACAATGTTTCTGGAGTATGATACATAAACAGGTACCTTTGGACTCGGATCAGAACCATAATCTGAAGAAGTACAAAGAATACGAAGGTTGGCGTAGAGCCGAAGCTGTGCGCAAGGGAGCTTCGGTATGGTAGCAGAAAGGGGAACCGACTTAAAAGGGAAAAGGCTATTTAGACCTCGATGGATTACTATAGAGTCATTAGCAAATGTAAAGGGCATGAGTGTAATTGTACATGGGCTGCGTCTCGTGCCTATAAATAGATGAACAGTGCTCCCGTACTGTTCACGTTGACTTGGCGTTTTGCTTTTGCGTCACACTTGTACCCTTACCTTCTTTCGAGCCGAAGGTACATTTGTAATTTGATATCATTTCTATTTTTCCATAGTAATAAAATAGAAATGAGTTGATATATAATTGTTCATGTTATCTTTTATATTTCATATGATTCTTTCTTCATTATTATATGTTGCATCGATGAAGGTATGTCCTTAATAACCTTCGTCCGAAGATCATTAAATCCTAAGGGAAATAATGCTTCGAAGGACGAAGGGCTTTAACGTTTAACATTTTTTGTGTTGCCTTGTTCTTAACTCATAGCATTTGAGAACAAGTCCCCAACAGGCAACATACGAGGCCTCAGCGGTGGATAGGGCAACGGAAGTTTGTTTCTTAGAACTCCAAGACACCAGGGACCTTCCTAGGAATTGGTACGTCCCTGATGTACTCTTCCTATCAACCTTGCATCCAGCATAATCGGAGTCTAAATATCCAATTAAGTCAAAGGTAGACCACTTTGGATACCAGATCCCAAAGCAAGGCGTAGCAACTAAATATCTAAGAATTCGCTTAACGGCCACAAGGTGACACTCCCTTGGGTCGGATTGAAATCTAGCACACATGCATACGCTAAGCATAATATCTGGTCTACTAGCACGTAAGTAAAGCAAGGAACCTATCATAGACCGGTATGCCTTTTGATCAACGGACTTACCTCCTTTGTTGAGGTCGACATGTCCGTCGGTTCCCATTGGAGTCTTTGCGGGCTTGGCATCCTTCATCTCGAACCGCTTGAGCAAGTCTTGCGTGTACTTCGTTTGAGAGATGAAGGTGCCATCCTTGAGTTGCTTCACTTGGAACCCAAGGAAGTAGTTCAACTCGCCCATCATAGACATCTCGAATTTTTGTGTCATCACCCTGCTAAACTCTTCACAAGACTTTTGGTTAGTAGAACCAAATATTATGTCATCGACATAAATTTGGCATACAAATAGATCACCATCACAAGTCTTAGTGAAAAGAGTTGGATCGGCTTTTCCAACCTTGAAAGCATTAGCAATTAGAAAATCTCTAAGGCATTCATACCATGCTCTTGGGGCTTGCTTAAGTCCATAGAGCGCCTTAGAGAACTTACACACATGGTCGGGGTACCGTTCATCCTCAAAGCCAGGGGTTGCTCTACGTACACCTCCTCCTTGATTGGCCCATTGAGGAAAGCGCTCTTCACATCCATTTGGAACAACCTGAAGGAATGGTGAGCGGCATAGGCTAATAGAATGCGAATAGACTCTAGCCTAGCCACAGGAGCAAAAGTCTCCTCAAAATCCAAACCTGCGACTTGGGCATAACCTTTTGCCACAAGTCGAGCCTTGTTCCTTGTCACCACTCCGTGCTCGTATTGCTTGTTGCGGAACACCCACTTGGTTCCCACAACGTTTTGCTTTGGACGTGGCACCAAGGTCCAAACTTTGCTTGAAGTTATTGAGCTCTTCCTGCATGGCCAACACCCAGTCCGGATCTAGCAAGGCCTCTTCTACCCTGAAAGGCTCAATAGAAGAGACAAACGAGTAATGCTCACAAAAATTAGCTAATCTAGAGCGAGTAGTTACTCCCTTGCTTATATCACCCAGAATCTGGTCGATGGGATGATTCCTTTGAATCGTCGCTCGGACTTGAGTGGGAGGGGCCCGTGGTGCTTCTTCTTCCACAACTTGGTCTTCGTGTGCTCCCCCTTGATCACACGTCTCATCTTGAGGAACCTGTTCATCATCTTGAGTTGGGGGGTGCACCGTCGTTGAGGAAGAAGGTTGATCTTGCTCTTTGTGTTCCTGTGGTCGCACATTTCCAATCGCCATGGTGCGAATTGCGTCCGTTGGAACACCATCTTCATCTACATCATCAAGATCAACTTGCTCTCTTGGAGAGCCATTAGTTTCATCAAATACAATGTCGCTAGAGACTTCAACTAAACCCGATGATTTGTTGAAGACTCTATACGCCTTTGTATTTGAGTCATAACCTAACAAAAACCCTTCTACAACTTTGGGAGCAAATTTGGAATTCCTACCTTTCTTAACTAGAATATAACATTTACTCCCAAATACACGAAAGTACGAAACGTTGGGTTTGTTACCGGTTAGAAGTTCATACGAGGTCTTCTTGAGGAGGCGATGAAGGTAGACCCGGTTTATGGCGTGGCAAGCTGTGTTCACAACTTCCGACAAAAACCACTCGGGCATCTTGAATTCTCCAAGCATCGTCCTCGCCATGTCTATAAGTGTCCTGTTCTTCCTTTCTACCACACCGTTTTGCTGTGGTGTGTAGGGAGCGGAGAACTCGTGCTTGATTCCTTCCTCCTCAAGGTACTCCTCCACTTGAAGATTCTTGAACTCGGACCCGTTGTCGCTCCTTATCTTTTTCACCTTGAGCTCAAATTCATTTTGAGCTCTCCTTAGAAAGCGCTTTAGGGTCCCTTGGGTTTCTGTTTTATCCTGCAAAAAGAATACCCAAGTGAAGCGGGAAAAATCATCAACAATAACAAGACCATACTTACTTCCCCCGATGCTAAGGTAGGCGACGGGTCCGAAGAGGTCCATATGAAGTATCTCTAGAGGTCTTGACGTGGTCATCACATTCTTGCTGTGATGAGTACTTCCCACCTGTTTACCTGTTTGACAAGCTGCACATGGTCTATCTTTTTCGAAAGATACATTGGTTAGACCTAACACGTGTTCTCCCTTTAGAAGTTTTTGAAGGTTCTTCATTCTAACATGTGCTAAACGTCGATGCCAGAGCCAGCCCATGCTAGTCTTAGCAATAAAGCATGCATCTAGATCGACCTCCTCCTTCGAAAAATCAACTAAATAGAGTTTGTCGTCTAGTACACCCTTAAAAGCTAGTGAACCATCACTCCTTCTAAAGACAAACACATCTATATTGGTAAACAGACAATTATATCCCATATTACATAGTTGACTAACAGACAATAAGTTGTATCCTAGTGATTCAACTAAGAACACATTAGATATGGAATGCTCGGATGAAATAGCTATCTTTCCTAGACCTTTAACCTTGCCTTGGTTCCCATCTCCAAAGATGATCGAATCTTGGGAATCTTTGCTCTTGACGTAGGAGGTGAACACCTTCTTCTCCCCGTCATGTGGTTTGTGCATCCGCTGTCGATAATCCAGCTTGAGCCCCCGGATGCATAAACCTGCAAGGCAAATTAGGCTTGGGTTTTAGGTACCCAACTCTTGTTGGGTCCTACAAGGTTAGTTACAATATCTTTTGGGACCCAAATGCAAGTCTTGTCTCCCTTGCATTTGGCTCCCAACTTCCTAGCAACCACTTTCTTATTTTTATATGAAAGTACGAAATCAGTGTTGCAGGCATTAAAAATAGCAGCGGATTCATTATGCATTTTCTTAGGCACATGATGAATAACATTTCCCTTCATAGGCCTACTTCTACCATGCACAAAAGTAGAACTTGAAGCAATCATAGCATGTGAATCATAAGCACCATAACTCCTATTATAATGAGCATTCCTAGAAACTTTTCTATCATAAATGAACGCATGATTCTTTTGAATGCTACTAGCCATAGGGGCCTTCCCATTCCCCTTGTTGAGAATGGGAGCCCGTTGGCTTGTTAAGTTCTTGGCTTCCTTCCGAAAGCCAAGTCCATCCTTAATTGATGGGTGTCTACCAACAGTGTAGGCATCCCTAGCGAATTTTAATTTATCAAAGTCACTTTTGCAAGTCTTAAGTTGAGCATTAAGACTTGCTACTTCATCATTTAATTTAGAAATGGAAATTAAATGTTCATCATAAGCATCAACATTAAAATCCTTGCATCTATTGCAAATTACAACATTCTCTACACAAGAACTAGATTTGTTAACTACTTCTAGCTTGACATTTAAATCATCATTAATACTCTTCAAGCTAGCCACAGTTTCATTGCAAGTAGATAACTCAGAAGATAGTAATTCATTTCTCTTTTTTCTAAGGCAAGAGACTTTTGAACACTAACAAACTTGTCATGTTCCTCATACAGAATGTCTTCTTGTCTCTCTAGTAGTCTATCTTTCTCATTTAAGGCATCAATCAATTCATTAATTTTATCTACTTTTGATCTATCTAAACCCTTAAATAATTCAGTATAGTCTACTTCATCATCACTAGATTCATCATCGCTTGAAGTAGTATACTTAGGAGTTTCACGGACGCTTACCTTTTTCTCCTTTGCCATGAGGCAGGTGTGGCGTTCGTTGGGGAAGAGAAAGGACTTGTTGAAGGCTGAGGCAGCGAGTCCTTCGTCGTCGGAATCAGAAGATGAGCAGTCCGAGTCCCATTCCTTTCCGATGTGTGCCTCGCCCTTTGCCTTCCTATAGCTCTTTTGCTTCTCTTTCTTCCCGCCCTTTCCTTGTTCTTGGTCACTAGAGTTATCGGGACAATTTGCTATAAAATGACCAGTCTTATCGCACTTGAAGCAGGAGCGCTTTCCCTTTGCCTTGTTCTTGTTTGAGTACTCCTTGCGTCCTTTCAATGCGGTCTTGAAGCGCTTTATGATTAGGGCCATCTCATCCTCGTTTAGCCCGGCCGCCTCAACTTGTGCCACCTTGCTAGGTAGCAACTCCCTGCTGCTTGTTGCTTTGAGAGCAACGGTTTGAGGCTCGTTGATGGGCATTGGGCCATTCAATGCCTCATCAACGTATCTTGCTTCCTTGATCATCATACGCCCGCTTACAAACTTTCCGAGTATTTCCTCGGGCGTCATCTTTGTGTACCTAGGATTCTCACGAATTGAGTTCACAAGATGAGGATCAAGAACAGTGAAGGAGCTAAGCATAAGTCGGACGACGTCGTGGTCTGTCCATCTCATGCTTCCATAGCTCCTAATCTTGTTGACCAGGGTCTTGAGCCTGTTGTATGTTTACGTTGGCTCCTCTCCCCTGATCATTGCAAACCTTTCCAGTTTGCCTTCCACCAACTCCATCTTGGTGATCATGGTGGCGTCGTTCCCCTCGTGAGAAATCTTGAGGGTGTTCCAAATTTGCTTGGCTTTATCCAAGCCGCTCACCTTGTGGTACTCGTCCCTGCACAAGGATGCTAGCAAAACAGTGGTAGCTTGTGCATTTTTATGGATTTGCTCATTAATGAAAACGGGGTTGTCAGTACTATCAAAAAGCATTCCGTTTTCAACAATCTCCCAAATACTTGGATGGAGAGAGAATAGGTGACTACGCATTTTGTGACTCCAAAATGAGTAGTCTTCTCCATCAAAGTGCGGAGGTTTCCCAAGTGGAATTGAAAGTAAATGAGCATTGGAGTTAAACGGAATACGAGAATAATCAAAAGAAAAGTTTGAGTTAACCGATTTCTTTTTCTCATCGTCGTCGTCTCTTGGGGAAGAAGAAGACTCATCGCTGTCGTAGTAGACGATCTTCTTGATGCGCCTCTTCTTCTTCCCGTCTCTTTTCTTATGACTCGAGCCAGAATCCGAAGGCTTATCATCTCTTGGCTTGTTGACGATGGACTCCTTTGTCTTGTCGTTGGCCACCATCCCCTTTCCCTTAGGATCCATCTCTTCGGGCGATTAGTCCCTTGCGTGAAGAGAACGGCTCTAATACCAATTGAGAGCACCTAGAAGGGGGTGAATAGGTGATCCTGTAAAAATCAAATACTTGTAGCCACAAAACTTGGTTAAGTGTTAGCTCAATAGAATCAAGTGGCTAAGGATCAAGCTTTTGTGAAACACAATGGTCACAAAGAAAATAAGCACACGAGACACAGTGATTTATCCCGTGGTTCGGCCAAGTATAACACTTGCCTTACTCCACGTTGTGGCGTCCCACTGGACGAGGGTCGCACTCGACCCCTTTCAAGTGATCCAATGATCAACTTGAATACCACAGTGTTTTCCTTTCTTTTACTATCTCCCGTTCGCGAGGAATCTCCACAACTTGGAGCCTCTCGCCCTTACAATTGATTATCACAAAGAAGCACAGAAGTAAGGGAGGGGAGAGCAACACACACAAGACTCAAAGCACGAACACAATCACGCACACAAGCCACAACTTGAGCTCACAACACAATGCGAGGAGTTCTCTACTCAAATAGAGCTCAAGTTACTATCACAAAGAATCAAATGCGCGAGAATGGAGTCTTGGTGCTTAGAGATGATCAAAGAATGCTTGGATTTTTGTCCTCCATGCGCCTAGGGGTCCCTTTTATAGCCCCAAGTCAGCTAGGAGCCGTTGGAGGCAATCTAGGAAGGCAATTCTTGCCTTCTGTCGGGTGGCGCACCGGACAGACACTGTTCATGGTCCGGTGCAGATCGCCTTCCTAAAATAGCACAGCCGACCGTTGCAGAGTTGTAGCCGTTGGCGCACCGGACACTGTCCGGTGCACACCGGACAGTCTGGTGCCTCATGTCGACTGTTGGAGCGGGCCACGCGTCGCCCGCAGATTTGGTGGCCGACCGTTGCGCTGGCGGCCGTTGGCTCACCGGACAGTCCAGTGCACCACTGGACAATCCGGTGAATTATAGTCGTACGCCGCCGACGAATTCCCGAGAGTGGCCAGTTCGCCAGAAGCCAGCCTACACCACCGGACACTGTCCGGTGCACCACCGGACAGTCTGGTGTGCCAGACTACGCTGAGTCTTGGCTGCTCCAGCCAAGTCTTTTCCTTTTTCTTTTTTCTCTGATTCTAGCACTTAGACAAATATATTAGTACACAAAAACCAATGTACTAAGTCTAGAATCATACCTTCTTATTGATTTGCGCTTCATCATTTGTCACATAATTACTCACTCAATATGTATTGGGCACTTAACCACCAAAATATACTAGAAATGGCCCAAGAGCACATTTCCCTTTCACGAACCTCGGTAAAACAAATCACCGTGTCATCCGCCTTATTTTCTTGGTTGATTTGTTTTCCCCTCTCTCCCGGACTCAACATTTATTCTAACGCTAACCCCATCTTGAAGTGTGTTTAAAGTTTGTAAATTTTAGTTTTCGCCTATCCACCCCTATAGGCGACTTTCACCGCCCCTAGACAAGCCCCGTGGCACCAAGCCCGGCGTTGGACGTGGCAGGACCAGACATGGGGCTGGGTGAGCCAAGAGGAATCCATTCGAGTGGATCCCTCGTATGGCCCAAGACCGACCCGGCATAAATGACTGACCGCATTAACTGCACCTGGTGCTGAGCCACAACAGGATGACAGTCTGCCTCCCACTCATGACCTACGAGCCCCTCAGACTGCAATGCACTCATAGCTTACGAACCCCTCGGATTGTGGCACATTTATGACCCGCACGCCCCTCGATCTGCGACGCAGTCATGACCTATCAGGACTAGGCCAGAGTGTACAGGCCGCTGGCAGGGCGCAACATGACGAGCCACACAAAGCCCCTGGACATGAAGCCCAAATGATGGTGCTTGAGCCCCACGCTGCCCACGCCACCCGTCATAAATAATATGGCACGACCCACACGTGGCTTAACCTCGGGTAAAACACTTGTTTTACCACCGCACGGTGGTTCCACCTGAGGAAGCCACCGCTGGTTGACCCTTTACTTGGCCAATAAAAGAAAGAGGTTGTCTCCCAAATGAATGGACGGACACAAGGGATGTACACACAAGCAATAGACGGACCCCGTACGAGAAGACGACGGAACGACGACCAGGAGGAGGACGCACCGACGAGGACCGAGAGACCGGAACCCCGCCGCCAACCTAAGACTTAGTTAGGACTCCACTTTGTAATCCTTAGCTCCACCTCCACTGCAATAAGAGACTTAGGAGCCTCTCCTCCCTCTGTCGTCCGCTTGTAACCCTTACTACGAGTTTTGATCATCAATGGTGCCGGTAGCGCAAGCTGTCGATGACTGGAAATAGGGATGTTCTGCCCGAACCAGTATAAAATCCTTTGCTCATCACGCACACTGTCCGGAGACCGAAACGTGTATAATAAATTTACTTATCAGAGTGATGTTCGAAACATCGATAACTGCCCTCACGGGTGATTGCATCTCTATTGACTCATCACCATGCCCTCCGTCTAGGACCACACAATGCAAAATGTCGTGGAGGTAGGAGCTTCTAAATCGCAACAGAACTTATGAAGCGTACACAAAAATAAACTAGTATAAAAATTTTTAAAAATTAAAGTAGATATATGATTCACATGTCAGATATTAAATCGTAGATACTACATTTTTCTTGGCAAAAAGATCAACAAATGTATGAGTTGAAAAAAAGACTTGCCTCTTTTTATAGTTAGCTCGATCGCTCATTCTTCTATACCTAGCGATGTGAAACTTTTCAGAGCGTTGCGTTGATGTCACTTCATGTCATGTTGGGCCCGTGTTTTTTCTCGCTACCCAAGTTAACGACCCAATTAGATTAAAAAGTGCTATAAGTTTGATTTCACTCAAATTCTAAGAATCAATATCCACAACGTTTGGATCTTTGGATTTTAGTATTGGATAATGTGCCAACTCTCCAATATCTCCAATTATCAAGAATGAAATAGATTCCGGATTTTGCTTTGGATAAAGTGTCACCTCTGTATTATAATATGTCCAAAATCTATTGAAACCAAATAGGACCTGAGTAGAGAGAAATCATGCCGACTGTAACAAAATTCTCCGTCATTGCGTGAAGACAGCATCACGTGTTCGTGTTCGGCTGCAAAAGGCCAGGGGGCCCGGGTGTCATACTCACCAACCCGCTGATCCACGGCATCGTTCATCCGCCACATCCGCACAGCGGCACAGGCGAAATCCTTAAGCTCACCCAGGAACGAACTCCCCGTCTTCCTCCCCACACACATCCGCTCCGCTCCGCCCACCAAAGCAAAAGCAACCCAGCCCGAGCCTCCCCCAATTTCCCTTCTCTTCCCCGGCGACGTCCCCACTCCCCACGCCAACCGCCCTGGCCCAGATCGACGCTGCTCCTCCAGTGCCCCACGCCACCTCCCCCGCTCCCGCGTACCGTCGCCTGCGCTGAACCCTCTTCATTCCGTGCCGCGGGGTATCCGCCCCACTGTACCAGTGTACCTCTAGTGTTTAATGCTGGTGGTGTGGCGCACGCGCGCGCAAGAGGGTGTGTGTAAATAGTCTAGGGGCAGAGCATGAGGGCGGGTTCGAAGAGGCGGGCCACCGGGGCTCAAAACCCTAGCCTCGAGTCCGACGAGGAGGAGGCGCGGCAGGTCAAGGGGGAGCTTGCTGACGACCTCAACGGATACCCTGCGGAGGAGGATGAGGACGAGGTGGTCGTGGAGGACGATGAGGTGGCCATCCCCTCCGACGACGACGAGGACGGTGGCGGCGGGGACACCGTCTTCGTCCCCAACACGCTGGAGGAGGCCCTCGTGCCGCGGGTTGGCATGGTGTTCGACTCCGTGGACGAGGCCTTCGCGCTATACAAGGCCTACGCCTACCGCACGGGGTTCCATGCCGTGCGCCGCACTTGCCACAACTACGAAGGACTCCGCTACCGCTCCACCTTCACCTGCACTTACGGCGGCAAATCTGGGACTAGCGCTGGCTCCTCTGTTGTCTCAGGTACCCGCTACCCACTCCGCAGCAAGCGGGAGTTGACTGCCAAGGAGAAGAAGTCTCACCGTGGCACCACCGAGAAGACGGGATGTAGGGCAATGCTGATCATTCGGGATAAGCGTGTGGATGGAAGGTGGAAGGTAGAGTCTGTCGACTTGGAGCATAATCATCCTTGTACTCCAGATATGGTGAGGTTCTTAAAGGCGTACAGAGAGATGCCTGAGCCAACAAAGAAGAAGGCCAAGATTACGGATGAGATGGATGAGATGGTGGAGAAATCGCTGAGCGAGATTGCTGAGACAAGGAAGTTTCCGACACGACCCAAGAGGGGTGCTAACGTTGGGTCTGCTGTTGGTAGCCAGAGGTTGAGTAGGCTCGAGAGTTTTATGCAGCGTTTCGGGGAGGATGACCTCAACTCACTTAAGAAGTTCATTGACAAGATGCAACACAGAAAACCAAACTTCATCCACAGCTGGGATCTTGATCCGGAAAGTCATGTGAAGAATTTCTTCTGGACTGATTCTAGGGCCCAGGCGCAATACCGCTACTTTGGTGACGTCATTACATTTGATGTTATGTATTTACAGCATTCACGTGCCAGCCGCCCATTAGCCACACTCCTTGGGGTGAACAACCATGGCCACCTTGTGCTTCTTGGCTGTGGTCTCCTGTCCGGTGACAGCAAGGAGAACTATGTTTGGTTGTTGAAGAGGTGGTTGAGCTGTATGAATGGCAAATCGCCAGAAGCGATCACGACCGGCTATTCAGATGTCATCACAGAGGCCGTGGCTGAGGTGTTTCCAAATGCAAGACACCGCTTTTGCTTTTGGCATATCTTGAAGAAGCTACTTGAAAATGTGGGACGCACACATGAGAAAGAGGCAATTTCCTCAAGGTTCAAGGAGGTTGTATATGATAGTGTCACTCTCACCGACTTTGAAAAAGAGTGGGGAGCAATGGTTGACCAGTATAGTCTCAAAGACAACAAGTGGTTCTCTGCTTTGTACAGCTGTCGGAAGCAATGGGCACCTGGGTATGTCAATCATTCATTCTGGGCTGGCACCTCTGCTATCAGGAAGGCTGAAAAAACTGATCCATACTTTGATAGTGTTGTGAGTAAAACCACCCTTCCAGTTTTCCTTGAGCAATATGAGACTACCCTGAAAGAGAAGTTGGAAAGGGAAGCATATGATGATTTGCGCTCATACTATTCTAGACTCACTTTGCTGTCGGGATTGCCATTTGAGGAGCAACTTGTGGAGCTCTATACAGTAACTATGTTTCAAACGTTCCAGGACGAGATTAAGCAATTGATGCATGTTATTTGTAAAGAGGTAGACAGAAGTGGGAACTCAATTACTTACATGGTCAGTGAGTTAATACAGGGAAAGAAGGTTGACTATACAGTTGTTTATGACAATTCTGACAAGGATGTTTGGTGCATTTGTCGCTCCTTTCCCTCGAGGGGTATTCTTTGCAGTCATGCTCTGGCTGTTCTGAAGCAAGAGAATGTACTGATGCTTCCGCCTAAGTACATCCTGAACCGCTGGAGGAAGGATTTTAGAATACTCAATTCATCTGCAAATGTTAATTGTATGGAATCAGATAGGAATTTGGGTTTTTATGATGATCTCTATTTTCGTGCACATGAGTATTTTGAAGATGTCATTGACATTGGAGCAAGAGAACCTGAGCTGAAGGAGTTTGTGTTGTCAGCCATGAAGGAAGCAAAGGACAGACTGATTAGGCCTGATCACAGCCAGCAAAGTGATCAACGGTTTGATGTAAATATGACTGTGATTGGTCAGGTGTCTGCAGATACAGGAGTTGATATGAACATGGCATCACATACCTCAGCTTCGATTCACGGGGATAGAAGGGTTGATGCGGATATAGCACCAAATGCGCCAGCCTTAGTCCATGGTGATACCATGACATCTAATACAACTGCCCTGATTCATAGGGACAGAAGAGTTGAGATAAAAATGCCGATGACTCACCTTATTCATGGAGAGGGAAGACTTGACATGAACATGACATCTCCTCACTTGATGCAGAGGGAAAGAAGAGTGGACATGAACATGGCATCACCTCACCTGATACAGGGGGGCAGAAGAATTGATATGAACTTGTCATCACCCCACTTCATACACGGTGACAGAAGAGTTGATATGAATCTGGCATCTCCGCATTTGATACATGGGGACAGAAGGGTTGATATGAACATAACATCCCCTCACCTGATACAGAGCGATGCCAGAGTGGATATGAATATGGTATCGACTTCTCAGAATGGGATGCACACTTTCGATTTGGTGGATATAAACCTGGAGAGTGGCTCTATGCCGATGGCCGCAACAGATTTTATGCAAATGCACCCACACCCAGCAGTTTACCATCCCAAACAGCTTGTTATGAGAGATCAGGTGATAGATGCAAATAAGAGACCAAATATGGAATCTGACACTTATTTTATGGGAGGCAGTATGCATGTGGGGTAGTTTGTCTACTTCTGTGATCCTTTATGTTCGGAATTCAGAGAGGCATCCTTCCTTTACATCGACATGTAATCATGCATGTTCTTAGAGCTGGCAGTACAACTAAACAGCTAGGCCTTAGTATTGCAGATCAAACTTGACTGTTGGTAGTTCTGTTGTAACCTTTTACCTTTTTAGCAGTTGTAGCAAGCTGGATGCCCATTATCTTGTGCATAGTGAATAACCTATCTTACCATCTAGTTAGAACTTTGGAAATGAGATGGCTTTAGATGCAAGATTCTGCTGACATTTCTGGTTTCTTTTGTTGACTGATAATATACATTTGCTGCATGCCTATCTTGCAACCTATTCCTTATGGTTAGTGCATGGTGTCATTTGCATTTGTCATTTTTCATTTACTGAAGTCTGAGCTCATCATCTGTGCATGGGAAATGGATGACTATTTTCATTTATTGAAGGGCAGGCCTGGTGCAGTGAGCTGTCTCGTTGGGTCACCGAATCTTGGGTTCGAACTTTGAAGCAGCCTCTCGCCCTCTCTTGCATTTGTGGGGGGACGGTTTGGCTTGGTTTATTCCTTTCTCAGACCCCACTCATGTGGTAGCCTCTAGCACTAGGTCTACCTTTTTTTATATAATTATGCAACATGATATTGTTCTGGCAGTCTGTTAAAATTTGTCTGGCTTCTCCATCTCTTTCTTGGTAATGCACTTTTTTGAGATAATTGGTGAGATCAGGAAAGGGAAATTTTGGCTGTAGCTGTGTTACAACAAGATGTACCTTGCTAATTTTATTGTTTAGAGATGGTGATTTTTACAGCTCTCTGTTGCACGTAAAGGCGCTAGATCATCAGTGGACATGTCCTGCTATTGCTTGTTGCTGATTGCTTTCTTTTTTTAATGAGCTTTGACATGTTAGGCAATATTTGCCCTGTTTATATTGACATGCCACTTTTGATCCATTTGCAGTTAATCATGGCTGCAGTTTTCAATGTTTGGTTAAAACTATTGTCCTGGACTCCTTTGGTTTAAACATGTTGAATGTATTGTGATGTCCTTGATCTCTCGCTGGTTCCTTCTGGGATTTTCCGAAGTCCCATTGAAACTTTCTTGGCAATTTGTGTTTTTTTACCGTTGATGTTGCAGCGAGATAAAAATGGATGATCATCGTTATGATATGCTCTTTATTAGTGCCACGTAAATCACCAAAAATATTTTAATGTTCCTGTAAAAATATGGAAATAGGACCATAGAAGTGGCATGTTGCAAGATTATTTTAAATCCTCGGTGAATAAGTGTCAACCAAGAGAATCTGCAACAAAAATGTTGTAATTTTAACCAGTGATACCTTTATGAATATTTACCTAGGCCATTGGGAAAGTCATTTATATATTTGATTATCTGACTCACAAATGCTCTTTCATCGGTTATATTATGTTTACACAGTACATCAGAGATCAGTAAATTATGAAGCGATAACTGATGTTGTATCAGGGTGATTGTGTGCCTTCGTATCATTATATGTGGGCTATTCTGGCTTGTGAAATAATTTTGTAACTATTTCTCTGCAACTTGTTGTGTGGGTTCAAAAATCACAGCTACTTGAACTTGTAGAGCGTGATTATATTGCACGTGTTGATTTAACAGCTAAGGTCACGGTGTTCATAAAGCAGAACAGCATACTCAGAAAATTCCTGCATCTTATAGGGGTGAGATTGTGTATAGAACACTTTTGGGCTTTTGGCCAATTGTGTTGCTGCAGCCACATAAAAAATCAGAGCATTTTTTTAATAGGATGACCTCCCCTGACCCCTGGGCCTGGCAGCGCACTGCCATCAGCGCAAGCACGATGGCAGCAGGTGAGGCGGAGGGATGAGCAGCCTTGCCATACTGGAGAAGAAGTCGACGCTGTTCCCCGATGGCGGTGGTATGGGCGGTGTTCTCTTCCAACTCTGAGCTCCAGGTGCGACCACGGGATTCCAGGTTCATTCACCATTTGCTCTGTAACACTATTGGTGTATTGTGTGGAGCAGGTTTCAGTGAACTCAGGGCCGCAGGGTTTGGTTTGGTGTCAAAGATCGGCCTGGAGGCGACCAACACAAGTGGTTCCCTGATTCTGCATTGTGGAATCCTTCGCCCAGACAAGAGGTGATAGGCACTGCTTCTCTTGCCACTTTTGATGACAAAATATATTATGATTCACACACGCTCTTACGCCTTTTGCTGTACTTTCTTTTAGATTGAATTTGACATACTTGAGCTACTTGGCTGCAGAGATTGGATCCTCCCGTCCAGACAACCTGATAGAACGACAGTGTATAAGAACAGGGCTCTTAGGACGCCTTTTGTCAAGGTCAGTCCTTTTGCATCAAGGATCTTTCTGTTACCATGGAACAGTAGTTACTAATGTCCATAACTGTGCAGATGGGTCATAACTCTACCCTGTGAATTGAGATAGATGATCATGTGGTGCAAGATATTGAGTCCCTCATCTTTGACGACACACATAACAAATGGTAATGCTGCTGTTTGGATTACTGTGTACCATTGCTTGTTTATTTCAATGCACAAGATATCAACCATTTGAACTCTGCTTTGGACAGTTTTAAAAACAATGGCCAGAATTTTCAGATTCAGCTCCAGTCGAGAAAATAATGTGGTGCACGCTATATTAAGGGAATAAGGGCACCATGCTTACCATGGTACTGTTGGGTATCATATATTAATCACTGTGTCTGATCACTTCACAGGTAAGCGTCTCCGTGGATGGAGCCTGAAGTATATTCAAATTCAAGGCATGCCACAAAGCATCTCGCGTGTGGGATGCTCCGGCGTGTGGAAAGGAGAAAAGCCAAATAAATGGGTACATGTCCAGCAGGCGTGAGTTCTTAAATACTCAGATTCCTTGTCCATAGGCAAATGCATAGTTCATACGAATCAGGGCTTCACATACATATCCATTTTTGTGTTGGTAGCAATATAATGTTTGATCTCAAGCTTACCACAACCAAGCTCAATTTTATATGTGTGCACACCAATTGGATTGATGAAACAAAATGTAGATGACACAATACTTCTTTAGCATTTTATATATTGAGATTGGATTATCGAGGGTCTTGTTGGATGAATCCTGTTAAAATTTGAAATGCCTTAAGCATATGTTCCTGTTTTTTATACACTAGGTATATTTGATATATGTCGAATAGAGTGAATGTCTCATGTGTCCCTTATCGAACTGACCTTTTTGTCAACAGTTTGAAGGTGTTCCTAGGAAGGGTTATTGCTATTGCTGTCTAAATAGTTGTGTCTAAAGATGTCTTTTTAATTTTCCCCAGATCTTACAGGTTAATTCTCTTCGTCATTCCTTCTATAGATTTCTGTACAGAAGCAAATCACGTGCTAGATGCTTTTCCTTTTACCAATGGCTTGCTCCAACAAAATCCTGACATCACAAGAAGTGCAGGAATTTGGGTTACAGAAAAGCAATTAGATCTCTAACAATTATCACATAATCCATCTATGGAATGTTTGGCCATGGTCGCAGAGCAGGTTTATATTGCAGGGCGCGCAAAGTGTGAACCATGAAATGATAAAATGTGTCTAGTTGATCCATGCTAACGTGACATACTGACACGCTAGGATCCCCTAACATAAAACTTTACGGTATTGGTAAGGTCAAACATTTATTTTGTCCTGCTGAAATGTGTTATTGTTATCGTCAAACATTTATTTTTGCGTTTTAGGTATATGCCTGTTCTAAGGATGCTATTATATTTCGTGATATTTATCATTATTCGGTCAAAAAATTTGGTCCGTGTAATTATCTACTTTACATTAGCATTACTAAGGCTGCCTCCAGCAGCGAACGCTAAAGCGTTCTGTTCGCCAAATCTAACGAATGGAGACGTTCTGGACCAGTCCAGCAAAGACCTGTAAAGCATTCGCTAAAATAGCGGAGGGTCCTGGCACACGTTATTGTTGGCGGTTTACTGTGCGTCCTCTATCCATTCACTTTCAGCTCAGTCGAGGCACAACAGAAGACATGGGTCGCCGCCGGATTGTGGAGGCACGGTGGTGGCGGGCGTGGCAGTGATGACTTGGTCTACCTCGAGTTGCCACGAGCAGATGGCGGAGGATTGGAGGTTAGGTTGTTTGGTCGAGCGCCATGGCATGTGTGGCGATGACAAGTTCTGCTGCTTGTATAGCGAGGACGGAAACCTCCAGCGATGCTGCTACGGACATGAGCAAGAACTGAGCGACACCTGTGCTCGCTCACGAGCTTGAAGATAACAACTCCCGAGCGACGTATTCAACATGTTCGACGAAATGTGTGAAAAGAAATATAGTGAACAGAAAATTATTTTTTAAATACTATACGTTCACAAATTGTAGTAGTGAAATATTAAAATTATGTATTGTTTTATTATGGGCGTGACCACGAATTTAAATATATGAAAACCAAGGAATAAGTAATGTTGGATATGGATTATGTTAGCATAGGTATATATAGGTATAGAGGATGTGATTTAGAGGACGTTGTTGGAGAGGAAAGAGATATAGAGGATGAAATCTTTTAGAGGAGACTGTAAATGATAGAGAATATTCTCTTAGAGGATGAATTTTAGGGGACGTTGCTGGAGACAGCCTAAGATGAGGTCCACGCGGCCGGGCTAGGATCACTATGAGAGTACGACTTCGTGCCTTGCTCTATACGCGTGTACTAACGTGGGCGTGGATTTGGCTATCTGTGCCACTATACTCTTGGTATGCTTCTTTTGTATCAAAGGCACTTCTTTAACACAAAACTATATAACACAGCTCTCTTAGTAAATTCTTAACTTTGAAATAAGTAGACGGGTTTTATTTTATTAAAGAGAAAATAGGCATCTAAATTTGGGCTGGAGAGGACTCTAATCAAGATGGTTAGATGAATAGCTCGCCCCCCACCTTTTTTTTTTGCCGTCGGCACCTCGTCTCTTTTCATGGGAATCCTGTGATGCCTCTGCTACTTTCACTAATGTTGTGCTTGTACTTGAGTGTGAGGCTACCGGCAGTGCAGGTTACTCCATATTCTTACTCTACACTGTTATTTATAGTCTAGTCAGCAAGATTTTTTACTCTATACTGCAATCCTCCGTGTTCATATCCTTATATGTATTCCCTCTATATCAACTACCACATACTATATTCAACCTAAATCTGAATATTATGTATTTTCTTCTGTATATAACACATAATTATTCATAGTACTGTGTGATGACGGGATAGTTAGCGGAGGAAACGAGTTACGCTGTATTTGGCGGACTCCTGTTCTTGCAGAAGCATACACAGCGTGCAGCGCTGCAGGTGTATTTGCGATTTTGCGTACAGGGCTCGTAGCGTGAGTTTTACCGAACACTAGTGCGGATAGTGCTATCTACGGTAATCGATTGCACTATAGGAAATGCCCCCAACTTCACTAGTCAAAAGCATGCTTTCTAGTGTTGCTCAGTGGCTATGCATCTAATCTATCCCCGTACGTCCATCACGTTGACCTGTCCGAAACTAGCTAGTTCGAGCGGTGGCCATAGATATGGACAACAGTGTCACTCGTCAAACGTAATCTGCATTCGACGAAGCGCTGGGGATTCGAGCACAGATCACAGAGGAGGACCAAACTGCCCAAGCAGACGTCGTCAACACAAATTGCAATGTGCAATGTGCCTACTGCAACTACTGCAAAGGATCAAGGAGTCAACATCGGCATCTCCTGCGACATTCAGGACATGCTACACATGCAACCAGAAGCTATTAATCCGTAGCGATACATGCTTATGCTGCTTTTACAATATTTTATTATTTTGTCTCTATAAATTACAACTACAACAATCTAAACAGCTACCTTTAATCAGAAACGAACATGCTGATTGATTATGCCCTAGGTGGAGTGGACCATGTGCCATTGGCATTCTAGTACCACATGTGATATTAGATGTTATTTGGTTCATGAAAATGCAATATAAATGACAACGGTAATGATTCACGCTCGAATAACAGTGGTAACAAGTTTGAATAGACCGATATTAGCTCCTAGTGTGATATTTGATTACGGTTGATCCTAAATAAACATGATCTAACGTTATTAATTATCTATTACATTACAAATATGTGAACCAAACAGCACCTTAATATTATCGCTCACACCAAATCAAGTGATGTACTATATTCCAATGAGTACAATAAGGGATCAGGCGATTAATAATCCAATTAGGAAATGACGAATGACCAAAGCCCCATTTAGTAGTAAAGTCGCACTAATTGTTCCAGACACTACTGGCTCTGGGTCACGGCCTTCCACAGCCGAGGCCAGTTTCTCCTTAGTCCTTAGATAATGGAAATGGATAGCCGAAGCAGACGACGATTCGCCAATCAACAGTGCACTAATAGGCTGCACATTATGAGACGACAATGCTGACGCAACAACTCGAGAGATACCAATATCACAGATCAGGCGTAGCAACCTAAGTAAGGTATTCTTCTCCAGTTCCTATCTTGCAAACGCGATCAGCATTAGGGAGAACGGACTGTAATGTTCCAAGGTGACGTGATGTCCATCCAAAAGAAGACTGATGAGATATTATCTCATATGATCTATTCGAACACAACTGTATTTAATACATCAACTGAAAATACCCACAAGAGGTGTTAGACCCTGCTCAAGATATCACGGGCCTAGGCAAAAAAACGTTCTACATCTCACATTGCAACCTGAAAACTACTATCAACTCACTAAAGAACTAGCATTTCCAGCTCCATAAACGTGAAACAAGCAAAGAAAAAGCCGATGGATTGTACAAGCTATTTGAAGCATGATACCATGTTTATAACTCCTGCAAGACTTTGCGCTAACATGGAAACACAAAGATCTCTTACTTCAAGAAGGTCGACGATATGAAAAGGAGCACATAAGTAACACACGCGGTGCTCACTTCCAAGTTTCTTGGACCGGGGAGTATAGGGGGAATTACAGATACCATCAAGAAGGTGCCAAGGAACCAGGAAGCAAAGAAAGAACCAAACCTGAAAGGTCACATAAATCTCAGGGTTAGGAACCACCTAAAGCAGAAAACAATATTAAAAAAACAACTAAAGCTCTCTTTTAAAAGAATCACCTAAAGCAATGTACACAAATTAAGATGCCAAAGACTGCTTTTTTAAAAAAAAAACTAAAGCCAGCACTGAGAATATTGTGTTAATCTCAGCAATAACAGTTATGGTGATTGGACAGGAAATGCTGGTGGGCCAACTTAGATGACGCTATTCAGCCCAAACCGTTATTACCAAGCCAAAAGATTATACAATAAGCTCCAAATGGCCCAAACCAAACTAAATAATTCTAAAATGCCAGCTACTGCAGTGTTCAATCACAAAGATCTACCCTCTGGGCCAATCTGGTGTACCTGCCCCAGACCACACGACCTACATCTACAAGCATTTGCACACAACTTTCGTATGCTTATGCATCAGAAAAATGGCATTAGTTCAAATATGGACTAGCATTATTGACATTAACAAGTTGACAGGTCTCCGCACAACTCGTGAGAAACTAGGCATGCGGTTGATCTATCGGTGAACACCAAGGAACAGTGCTAGAAATGGGTTCGAACCAGGCCTGTGCTAGTAGACAGGTGCTGCATTACCATAATTTGAACCAAACTCTAGCATTTTTTAGACTAAACCTACAAATATTTACCAAAGATAAACTTGGCTGGACCCATGCTGCAGCACACTCAGCATTGGGCCTCGCTCCGCCCCTGTGAGCTGTGACACCATAAGTTACACCAGCAAAGAGTTTGTTTGGGAACATGGAGCTGATAAGAACAGATCCTCTTGAATATTCTGGTTAAGAAAACATTCGAATTTGATTACATGGAAAAGTTGCCAAGTCTGTGGTTTGATCCTAGCATGGCAAAAATTATAGTACTGTATTAGGGAAAAAACATATTTCCCACTCCATGGAGTAACCATTTAGGCTTTGCAACTACTGCCGCTGTAATTTATATTTGAGTAAAATGCACCATGGGTTCTTAAACTTTTCATCAATTCTCACTTAGGTCCTCGAACTAAAAAGGTGACTATCTGGGTCATCAATCTAATGTGGGTTACCATCTAGGTTGTCTCCAACAAGGCCCTCTAAGGGCTTGTTCGTTTTGCTCTTAATCCATGTAGATTGGATGGGATTGAGTGAGTTTAAATTCCAAACAAGTCAAAATCTTTCATATTTTTTTCCGATCCCATCCAATCCACATGGGATAGGAATAACCAAACAAGCCCTAAAGGGTGTTGTAAATATAAGGGAGATTTTGTCCCTATCCCCTCCAACAGTGTCCTCTAAATATAGAGGAAGTCCACCCTCTATATATAAAGACTCTCTCCTTTCCTCATCCATTTCAATATAAGCAACATATTAAGAAAACTAAAATATGTATTAAAAATTAAAGGGTATGACAAATAAGTATGTATAATAAAATAAAACATGCCTCTAATACAGTTATTTATGTATATAGGACGAGATTTAGAGGGCGCTGCTGGAGAGCAACAGGAGAGGAACGAGATATAGAGGAGAGAACCTTTTAGAAGAAATTGTAAAAATAGATATAGATCATGAATATAGAGGACGCTGCTAGAGACAACATAGGTACTTCAACTAATGTCGCACCTAAGTAGAGGTCCAAATCCCATCACATGACCTCTATATGTCTGAGGATGTGCCACCGTGAATGAGGCTATGTAAAACTTGCAGAACCTCCCCTTCCTCCCCCATTGTGGGGGATAGATATCCCCCGGGTCACCACGGCTTGGTTATCTTCTGTCGGCCGCCTAAAAGGCCTTTAATGGGCCGGGTGTGTGTCCCTCCCTGGGGGACTTCAGTTGGGCGCTACCGGGAGCGAGCGAGGAAGACGTTGTGTGGGCGTGAAGACTCCTCAGCCGCGTTCCGCACATGTAGGGGACGTGCGAACCTCCTAAGGATTCGCCGACCACTAAGAAACTCGGCACGACTCTAGCAGAGGCGGGCGAATAGAGATCACGTACCAAGTCATGCGTTGTATTGTAACTCCGCTTCGCTCGGCAATAAGACTGAGGGGGGAACCCCTACAAAAACGAGAGACACCACAATAGCGTACTCATCATCTTCCACCTCAGAACCCTCTGTAATCCTCAATCACCGAGCAATACACATCCACAAACTCACAGAACGTAGGGTATTACGCGCTCAAGCGACCCGAACATGTATATATCATTGTTCTGTCATGTCCTACAATCGACCTCGCCGTCCTCCCAAAAGCAGCACATGGTACACCTCGTAGTGTGCCGTCGGTACCAAACACCGACCCATCTCCTCCATGTTCGGTCCCTCCTCTGTCTCCTGTTGGTCCCACATTGGGATGGCAATTTAATCCGCAAACCGAAAACCCGACAGGTGAGGGTATGGGTGAAGATTTTGACCCACGCCACGGGTGCACCCGCACCCGACCTGAAGTTTCGCGGGTGCAGATGCGGGTTTCTACCTCAACCCGCGGGTGATCTACACCCAACTCGAAATTTGGTTCATTCTTTATTTTGCACAAAAATGATTAATATACAATAGTAATTATTTTGAATAAGTAACGTGGCTAACGATTCATGAAATATTTTGTTGTTGCTCAACGTGAGAAAGCTTAAAATCCATAGATACAACTCAATTATTGTTGATACTTGAATTATTGTTAAAAATTGTACACTAAGTAAAAACATGTGGATGGCCACCCAAAACTTGACGTGTTCGGGTGTTTGGAATTGCACCCGCGAGTGTGATCGTAGGTGGGTTTAGGTAGACTTCACGGATGCGATCGCGAGCGGGTTTTTGCTCCACCCGACCCGTCGCCATCCCTATTCCCACACCTGCCTCGTGGCTTCGCCTGCATGACTTGCCTACACGGTCTGCCAACCATGTAGCTACATCTGCACTCTAGAGGCACACACTCAGCGGCCATATAACATACAAAGAGAGATGAACTACAAGAGAGAGGGGGTTACAAGGGGAGAGAGATAGAGAGTTTTTTTTTTGCAACTTTAATCGACACAGCCACGTAGGCAGCTGTTGGTAGCTTGGACCTTTAGTCGAGCTCCATTGTAGATTGAGGACCCATATGGTCACTTTTTAGTTCGAGAACCCAAGTGAGAATTAGCAGTATATTGAGGACCAAGATAGTCATTTTTTTAGCTCAAGCACCCAACTGAGAATCCATTAAAAGTTGGACTTAGGGTGCATTTTTTCTCTCGAAAGCGCAGGAGAACTGCGCATCATTATCATTAAGCAGAAGTGTTACATGGCCAAAAGACCGCCCAAAAAACTACACAAAGTGCCCCTTAGGGAGGCCAAAAACAAGCATTCAAGAAACAATCCATAAGGTAAAAAACTAAACCACCACTTAGAATACTAGCAGAGGAGCAGCAAGGTGAGACAATCCCTTGGCCCCAACCACAACCCACTTCCTTGTTTCATCATCAGCAAGCCGAAGAAGCAGGTTCAGGCTTGGAGGCAAATGATCAAAAACACATCTGTTACGATGTTTCCATATTACCCAAGCCCCCAGAATGATTAGGGAGTACACCCCCCTTCTTGATCAGCCCTGTTACAACATCAGAAGCCTCTTCCCACCAGTCCAAGAATATCTCAGATCCACTTAGGGTGCATTTTACTATATTTTATACTGCATTCAGTAGCCTCTTCACTTCTATTGCACAGCTAAAACCCTAACTTGTAAATATCATAACAATATATCTGCAGGCTAACCTACAATGCTAAAATATATATGTTTACAATAAGCTTTATTTCCAAACTAAAGTGCTTAGTTGTTAAGTCCAAGCTCTACCATTGACCACTGCAATAGTCACAGGAACATAAATATATCTCTCAGCATATTTTCAAATAATGGATCTATCAGTGGAAGAAGTTTATGACTACCAGGTAATGATTAGATATAGGAGATCATCTATTTTGCATTTGCTTGCTTGCAGGATATGAGAATGCAAAGGTTCTTTTATGTACCATATACATGCGGTGAGAAAATATGCCCCACCATATATCTGGCTTGTACAGCCTGAAGACAGTGGTGGACAAATCAATGCCAACACAACAGGCGTACTTAACACTGCTGCCAGGAGCTAGAAAATTATTCTTCTGGTGGGATGTCTATTGTGCTAGTGCTAGAATTGTAGGTTGTCAGGCTCAAGTACCATAATAGGATTTATTGATGAAAAAAATCCTTTATCAATGGAAATAAATTCTACAGACTAAAAATGGTGGCACCATATCTAATATACAGAGTAAATGAATTGAAAACAAATGCAATTGTACTAAGAGCAAAACATAGGCCAATGCAGATGTATACTTAATAAACTAAAATCCTACAATGAGAAGAAAGCATACCCATAAAAGAATGCTCGCCATCCACTTTTGACCCTCTGATAAATGAAATAGATATTTGCTGCACAAGAGATGGCCACCTGGAGGGTTGGCCCTTCTTCGGTAGGGAAAGCAAGGGTAAGCACTCCAAGCAAGACAAAAGCAATAGCTGTCTGCCAAATGACTTTGCTACGTGGTGTTTGAAATCTGCCTTGAATAGCCTTCACTGCACGTGACTGACTAAGTTCCCTAAATTTTTTCTTGAGATTCATTTTTGGTTTTTTCCTATCAAAGAAACTCTGCATGATAATCCTGTCATGGGCAGACTCAATTGCATCAACACTTGGCTTGTGGCCTGCATACTTGCTTATCAGATAGTTCCTAGCAGCTCGAATTTCTTCTTCTGATGCTTCCCTGCTGATTCCGAGACGCTGATATGGATCTTTTACATGGATTCGGGGAAAGATAGCTGAAATAAAATCAAGCAGTCAAAAGAATGCTCAAAGATTATTATACAGAACTGTTACAAACAACAAATCAAAAGGTCAATCACAGGTACATATAATCTATAAAACAAAGCTTGGTAGCGAAACAGGTGATACTGATTACCGGAATTACTCGTTCCCTACATACATGATGGCAATGAAAACATTCAATGTTTATGTAAGATCAATTATTCTGGAGAACAAGTTACTACTTTGATGTTCCTTAGAAAACCATATCTCATGTTTATTGAAATTCAATATGAAAAAGTGCCACATAATCTCAAATGTAGGTAAACTAATTATGTAAGATTCTCTTGTCATATACATGGGTAACAAATACTCACGAGTTGAAGAATCAGCCATATCCCCAAATGATGCAGTTGCTAGTGGTGTGATTCTGGCATTTCTTGGCGCATAACAGAAAGAAGTACTATACTTGGTGTGTCTGCATTGGATGATTTAGATGAGAAACTGTATTTCTTAATCACAACAGAAACTAGACGAAAGCTTTGAGGCTGAGTCGCAAGAAGTGTAAGAAACCATACCTATCCACATTGAATATTTTGTTCTTTCCCTTGCATCCCCTGTTGAAATTCAACGAAGAAACAAGCCCCAAGGGTGCACTTGATACCCTTGAATTAACTGGACATCGTAAGGTTCTTGAGGGATCAGTTACTAGACCATGACCCAACATCTTAGCAATCTGAATATTTTAGACACGACTTGTGCTCCCTATGAAACAGAACAGTACTATATCAAGAACGGGTAAACAAGAAAGCAAAATCAACACCACCACTGGGAAGAAAATAAATGCACATCTATGGTGCATTTCTCTGTGGTCAAATGTCCATAATTTGATATCATCCACTAAACAAATGCATCTCTGTTGTCTTAGATTCTAAGGAGATTGGGGACTTAAAACCCATGACCACAGACATTTCTTTGATAGTATACACCTTTGAATTTAATAATAAGAACGATAAAGTTCCAAAACGGGATACAACACGGGCCCATGAAGCGCACCCTTACAGGAGCATTGACAAGGACTTAAACTAATGCAGTTACAACCAGGACTAAAAAACAATTGCTAGCAGCAAAACCTTCACACTACCACTAGACCATATGGTTCTCCTTAATGTACAGCTACCACCCAATACGATATCTCGACCATTTCAATCAATGCAACAAACAAGTCATAGAATCATAGTAATTCGAAATGAACAGGGGCATATGGGATTATGGGTTCTGAACCCCCATTTTTTTCTTATCTGGAACTTAAACCGCACCCGCACCCAAAGCCCTACGGCACCAACTGAGATGGACCTAGCGCGCGCTGAAGAGGTTAATCGATGCCAACAGAACCGCGGATGGTTAACTGCCAGATCAGTACTCCGCCAAGCAACAAACAAACCCGAGGAACCGATGGAGAGAAACAAAAGTTTGGATTTAATTACTCGCAGAAGCGAATAATCTCGCGGGAGAAAACGAAACTCTGAGAAAAAAATACATCGAAGGGTTTCCCACCACCGGATTAAACCAGCTTCTGAGTGCAGACGGGTTCTCTCCCGCTCCACACCGGGATAGAAGGTGGCGGCGACGATGGCGACGATGGCAATGCTCCGGGGCGGCTAAGCGGATGGCGTGCTGGAGGGTCGTTCGCTGGGATGAGAGGAATGGGCAGCAGTGGGGCGGGGACGGGCTGGCGCATCCTCGCGCACAGGAAAGAAAAGGCTCAATTTGAGGCCCAGCCGTAGTTGGACCAGCCCACGTAAAACTAAATTGCAGTTTGCAGATTGGGCCACCTATTTTCAGCTAACTTCGGCTCCCTCCGGCAGAGAAATTTCCCCTGGCCCGGGCCAATTTTTTCATCAAGCAAAAGATAAAGTTCCCTTGAGGCGACCGGCGGGCGGATGACAAGGACGGGATTGCACACGACGAGACCGTCCCTCTCTGCAGGCGGGTCCCGTTAGGCCACGTCAACGTCATGGCCCGCCTCATCCGTCATCACGAAGTGAGGATTGATTGCTAACCTATCTATACCCCTTGTAAAACAAGATCAGCTATATTATATATAGAAATCGTAGTGATGTATGAACAGCTAACTAGTATAACATAACCTATCAGTTTTTACTTTACAAAATCCGTCTAACCAAATCACTATCACTCATAACCCCACATAAATTCACCAAACGAATTGCACCACACATAATATACTATCAAAATCAACGATTTAGATCGCTGGATAACCCTTCTTCATCTTACTCACTCAAATCTAATGGAAAATATTGTTTAGATCATCGTTCCTCCATTGTCCCTCACACGCACAGACGCATAATAACCCCCTGCCTCCCCCTCCCCTTACCTCATTTTGTCACCACTGGCTGGCCCCTCTCCCTCCCCTTCCCCCAAGATCGTAGTGTTAGCACGAGTATTAGACTAGTGAGAAATGAAGGATTGAAGTTGCTCAAAAGATCAAAGCTTCCCTGCAAGGCGACAATTTGTTATGTAATTTGAGACATTTTTTGTAAGATTGATTGGGATTTTGATCACTTTTTCTGTTGAGTTCATATTGTAATTAGGTAACTCAAGTTAGTACCTCCAGTGGAAAGGCGATAGGGTTTAAAATCCAGTAGGGCTAGTTTGAATACACTCATTCTCCATAGGATTGGAGGGGATTGAGGGACACCCTCTTAGTCCTTATGGGAATCATGCATAGATTTGTTCAAACGTCGGGCCGAGTCAAGATCGGGTTGTGGGTTGTTTGGCACGACACTCGTGCCTAGTGTTGGATCGGGTCGAGTTTGCTCGTGCCTCCCTTTTAGATGTATCTAGTCGGATTTTCAGATCTGGTCAGTTTTTGATAAAAAAAATCATGCTCGTACCCGACTCGTGGATTATTACGGATAAAGAACTATGGCTCTTACTCGCTCATTGTGTTGATCGGATTAGTTCGGATTAGGGTTTTTTCAGACGAGTAGGATCGGGTTGATCGGGTCGGTTGGCCCATGCTCAAGTTTAATCATGCATCCAAACCAGCTGTGTTTAAAATCCAGTTGTGCTAAACATGATGTTGACAACCTGATGCATCCGTGTAAGAAAAAAATACTAGTGCCTATCATACTGGGGTCCAGTATTCAGACAGGTCGCTTTCAATCCTCTCTCATCAACAAAAAAAATGTTAATCCAAGGAAAAAAATGAGAAAATTGTGTTGTACTAGTACACATATCTACTCGTTTTGTTCTTTTTTTATTTATCACGGTTTAATTTAAAAATGAACTAGTCGATATATTCAAGAACGGAGTTAGTACTATCTTGATGTCGGATATGAAAAAAAAGGTTCGTAGTCGTCAAAGTCAAAACCTCGCAGGCTGCAGCATTTACATTATCGCTGAACTTGAGCTCCACCAATAGTCGCCCAGGTATGCTCGTGCCGTGCCGTCACATTGGAAAGGAAAGCTCATATATAGCTTGATATGTCAACGGTTTAACGTACCACCAAAGTGGTACTGGTGTACGGTTCTTGTTGTTTAGTCAAGTGTGGCCGCCATTTGTTGGCAAATTTTCGATTCGTTCAGGACTCAAATGGATTTACACAACGTCACTCATGTCTGCCCACCTGGATTTTGTTCCTTTAGTTTTGGACTGCCAAGATGCATTGTCAGGTTACAAATACAAATATAATTTACATGGCCTTGCTATAGGGTAATAGGGCATTAAGGTTATAGAAGAGATTACAGGGATGTTTGGTTTCAAAAGGCTAATTTTTAGTCTATTCATCTTATTTTATTTTAATCCTTAAATTGCTAAATACATAAACTAAAATAAAGTTTTAGTTTCTATATTTATTAGTTTATAGACTAAAAAATAAGGACTAAAAATTAGTCTTTATAAACTAAACACCTTACAACAAGCGTCGGCTACCTTCCTTTTCTTTCTGGATAGCCTCTCTTTTCATTGATGCGATTCGACTTTACAAGATAATAGATTACGTTGCCTAGAGAAGTAATAAATTAGTCAACGTATAAATTATTTCTAATTAGTATAATGCCGGTTCGTACTGAGGGTACACAATCATCTTTAATACTCATAAAAAATAATTTTAATATTAAAGTAAATATATGATCCATATATTATATATTAAATCGATAAGAACACTATATTATAATCTATCTTAGTTAAAAGGTTGAGAAATGTATGGGTTGAAAATAAGTTCGACCCTCTTTTTTATATATAGCTTGCTTGCTCGTTCGTTCTTCTTCATCTAGGATACTATATGAAAGCATTGTCCTACGTGTGGTTTCCTATCGTGGTAGTTTTGGTTAGTTTCTCATGTCCCATATGTGGTATAATAATCCATTGATAGGCGAGGAGGGAGGGATAGAAACAGACCTACACACTTCACATGTGACGCGCGATGCATGAAACTCGTGCTTTAAAAGTGTAGAAATTATGGTCTCTAACTTTTACTTAGTCAAAATCTACACAAGAAAATAAAAAAAATCTAGATGTGTAACCACAGTTTTGATATATGTGTTATTATCTCTACCTCAAAAGAGTTGTGTAACTTATATTCTAATTTTATCACTAGTCTAACAAGCTAAACTAGAGAAATAAACATACAATCTATATAGTCTATAGAAAACAGGGTTTTCTGTTATGATAGGAAATATAGATTGCATGTATTGTAAGTGTAGAAACTGTCCCACTGTGGTGGCGAGGTCGAACAACAACATCAATGTGCTCAATTAGTCCATGTTGTTCACTGACGTGCTTAAGGGTGAAGCACCAAATGTGAACTTCACGATAAATGGTCATGAGTACAGTCAAGAGTACTACCTACTAATCGCATCTACCCTCGATGGTAGGTGTTTGTGAAGACCATTATCTCACATATATTCTAAAATAGCCAATGTTTGTTGCATATCAGAAGTGCACATAGAAGGACATAGAGAGGGTATATCAGGTCCTAAAGGTTCGATTTCATATACTCGCTATCCTAGGTCAGTTCTTTTCTCACCAAGTACTCAATGTGACCATGCGTGTTGTCGGTATTTCGAACAAGCACCGACAAGTAAATTTATGTATGCATGTTATAGACCTAGATGATGTGCGCAGTGAACGCAAGGATTATACTAATTCGGGCTAAATGCCCCTACTCCAGTCTTCGGTGGTTTGCACTACTGACAACTGATTACTTGCAGTAGGGGATTACAAACGGGCGAAAGAGAAAGCGTTCCTAAGTCTCCGTGAGGTGTGAGTGTTCCTATTTTACTGCGTGTAGTTGTGTTTCATTCTCTTTTTGTCCCTCCCCCCACTCGCAAGGCCAACCCCTCCTTTTATAGCACATGGAGGGGGCCTCTAACAATGGTCGCTACTGGAAGTGAACGTGAAATGATAAAGAAGATTAATCCTTCGGTAACTTTTGTCGTGTGTCAGCGCCCTTCGTTGCATGGGTCCTTGATCTTATCATGGATATCTTGTAGAGATGGTGTGGTCCGCATCAGTGATGTGAGCCCCAGGTGGTCATTATTACTTGGGTTTGTCCATATTTTCCCCTACGTTGACGTTTTTACTTTGTAGCCCGTTCGTAGGTCCTCTCCCTATTTCCTTTGCGGAGTCGCAGAGCTCCTTGATAGGCTTCAACTTAAGGGACATAGGTCATGAGTAAAAAGGGATGAGTTTTGGTTGGAGTGATAATGGGGAGCGCGTAAAGATGGCGGTACAGTTAGCCTGAGTACGTTGAATCAGCTCAAGTGGATCTTGTTCGGCTCATCTGACCCCCTGCCAGTTTTTTGGCTCATCCGACCCCCGTGGTTCGACTCGTGGGGCGCTCTATGGGCGAGGCGGAGGTCAATGGGCCATGTTGGGGCGAAGGCGAAGTCGCTATCCTTCTGTCGATGCCTTCGTCGCCTCGCTACACCAACGAAGACCATGCCCGAGCGAGCCGAGAGCGTCGGTCGGATGATGACCGGCGCGGTTGCCCTTCGTCCTCTCCATTGCAAGACGAAGGCAGGACTCCGACGAAGTCTGCTAGTCCCACGTCCTCATCGCGTCCGGAGGTCCATGTGGGATTCGGCCCACTGTAACGGGCCCCGCACGGATAAGCGTGTTACAGGCCTCATCTGTAATAGCCTTTTCCATAATGACGATTTGTAACCTACCCTTGTGGGAATATTCTGAGGATAGTCCGAGTACCCGAGGGCATAAACGTCCTTGCCAGAGGACGGGGGACACCCGGGTACCTATAAATACCCCCGTACTGTGCCCTTGAGAGGCCAGATGAACAGAGCCATTGCCATTTCCCGTTGAACTTTGTAAACACTCTCTTCACTCTCCCGTTGGATCAACTTGCCGAGAAGGCAAGTACCAACAGGCCATAAGTGGTTTGCCTAGAACATCCCTTTTCCCTCGTTGACTCGTAGGTCCAAAGGCTCGAGGTCTTACACCTTGACACATGCATTTATCATTCTACATTATGTAATCATTAAGAATGAGCATAGAGGATCATACGACGTGGTCGACTATGAGGTAGCGAGTTATCCATTACAACACTAACTCTCATCCTCGAAGCACCAACGGGCTTTACAACATCCTACAATGTGAGACCATAATCCATGCTAGCCCAATGCAACTCAAAAAAAAATTAAGGCAGCATATTTTTATGAAACTCCTCCAATACCGGCATTTTTTTCTTGGAACTTCTTTGTTTCGGCCATGCTTCAACTTGTCAGCATATGCCGTATAGCTTTGCACTCCAAGTTGTGTTCGAGAAGATGGGTGGGTCCAATCCAATGACACCACTTTGGAGCTTCTAGTGGCGATGGGCGATGGCCACAAAATATGGCAGTTCCAGGCAAAATCAATTGGTATGTGTCGTGTCGGTGCGATACTGCAATGACATATGAAACCAACATGATCCCGAGACCAAGCTGTTTCGTGTTCAAATTCTGAAACCACAGAGAATACAGGGGGGCCAAGATGCAAGCACGCGCAAACTGTTTTCAACAAGCCGATAGAACAGACCAACATTTTAGGTAACAACACCAGATTTCCAACCCGAGATAATATACAAAAGCTAGTCTACACTGTGCTGGCCCATCGATCCAACACACTATTTTCGTCGTCATCATCTTCTTCTTCACACGCATACCACCGTTTTATTCATCCGGACCCACTGCTTTAGTTCAGAAGTTGGGGCCTGCGGCGAGGATCTCGTCGGTCAGGTTGCTGTCGTCCCCGATCTTGTAGCTGGCGAACACCTCGAAGTTCTTCTTGAAGAGCCCGGCAAGCCTCAGGAGCGTCTCCTTGTACGCGGCCTTGTCCGTCCACTGCACACACACACACAGAGAGCATTTGTCAAGTTCGAAAAAAAAATCGGCTACTCTTCTTTTCTCAGCAGGCGGTATAGTTCAAGATGACTGGCTGATGAATAGAAGCGAAGCGAGCTGGTTAGTGTCAGAGCATGCATACGGTGTTGATTGGGTCGAGGATTTCCGACGGCACGCCCTTGATCTCAGTCGGGATCTCCAGGCCAAAGACCTCGGTCTTCTGGTAGTTGGCGGTGAGAAGCTCGCCGGAGTGGATGGCGTCGATGATCTTCCTGGTGTAGGGAAGCCGGATCCTCTTGCCCACACCGTACCTGGCAAGCGAGGATGTGGTTATTGATTGACGTAATTAACGAACGAACTCAAGCCTTGCAACTGCAGCGCAAGCAAACCATGACGGCGGCGCACGCACCTGCCGCCAGACCAGCCGGTGTTGACGAGCCACCCTGTGGCGCCGTACTTCTGCATCTTCTCGGCGAGCATGGCGGCGTACTTGGTCGGGTGGAGCATGATGAAGGCCGCGCCGAAGCAGGCGGAGAAGGTGGCCTGTGGCTCCTTGATGCCGTCCTCCGTGCCGGCGACCAGGGCGGTGTATCCGCTGATGAAGTGGTACATGGTCTGCGCCAGGTCCAGCTTGCTCACCGGCGGGAGCACGCCGAAGGCGTCGCACGCCAGCAGGATCACGTTCTTGGGGTGTGGACCGACGCATGGTATCTTGGCGTTGGGGATGTACTCGATCGGGTAGGCAGCCCGAGTGTTCTCTACGATGCAAGAATGGTTTTTTTTTTCGGTGTGTGATGCCTGTGTGTGACTCGAAAATTTGAGTCTGTTGTGTACGGAGACCATGACATTTATTACTTACCGGTGACAGATTTGTCGGTGTAGTCAACTTCACGAGTATGCTCATCGAAGACAACGTTCTCCAGCACTGCAGCAACAGGAGCATTATTCCGTCAGTCACCCAATTCAGCTTTCACGAAGAAACCGAGAGTTGAGACAATAAGTACCGGCTCCGAACTTGATGGCGTTCCAGATATCAGGCTCTTTCTCCTGCGATAGGTCTATGCACTTGGCATAGCAGCCGCCCTCGATGTTGGACACGCCATTCTCGCTCCAGCAGTGCTCGTCGTCGCCGATCAGAAGCCTGTTGTGATCCGTCGACAGCGTCGTCTTCCCGGTACCTGGAGTGAGAAAGTAAGTCCAGAGTTCCAGAATCAGCAGATAGATAGATAGATATGGTATGGTATGGCAACGCATTCAGGACACATGCACTAGGTCAGTGACGCTGACATCACATAACAGCAAATATGAGGCATCTACTGCTACGTATACGTACAGTACAGACAAAAGAAGGATAAGCTAAGCGGATGACGTCAGATGCGACTTGGGGGGGCAGGTGACGGCACCACAACCATCCATGTTACCTGAGAGGCCAAAGAAGAGGGCGACGTCGCCGTCCTTGCCCATATTGCAGCCGGAGTGCAGCGAGAGGATGCCGCGCTTGGGCATGAGGTAGTGCATGACGCCGAACAGCCCCTTCTTCATCTCGCCGGCGTACTGCGTGCCCAGGATCACCATCTCCCTCCTGGCGAGGTTGATGTCTACGCTGGTGGACGACGTCATGTAGTGCGTGTAGCGGTTACAGGGGAACTGGCCGGCGTTGTAGATGGTGAAGTCCGGCGTGCCGAAGCTCTCCAGCTCCTCGTCCGTGGGCCGGATGCACCTGCGACCGGCGACCCCCCATATGCATTGTGTCACGCTTTCGCTAGGGCCGTAGATAGAGTAGCCTTGTGTTGCATTGTGTCAGTGTCAGGCTTACATGTTGTGCATGAAGAGGGAGTGGTACGCCCTGGCGGAGATGATGCGGACCTTGATCCGGTTCTCGGGGTCCCAGTTGAGAAACTGGTCGTTCACGAACACCTTGTCCAGGGAGTTGAGGTAGTCCACGGCCCTCTCCCTGTTGGTCAGGAACGTGTGCTCGTCCATCTCGATGTTGGGCGAGCCCCTGCATGGCATCACCAGGTGTCAGCAGCCAGCGAACCAAAAGAACGAAAGGGTGTGGTGTGCGGCGGAGCAGAGCAGAGCAGAGCACTCACTTGCCCCACCACAGGTCCCGCGCCGCGACCTCGTCCTTGACGACGCGCTTGTCCCTGGGCGACCGCCCGGTCTTGGCGCCGGACAGCGTCGCCAGCGCGCCGGTGGACGTGATGAACGACCCCTTCTCGTACTTGATGGCCTGCTCGTACAGCTCTGTTTTTTTTTGGGTTCCAGTTTATGATCGACAAGCAGTCAAGCACCACAAGCAAATTAAGAAGAAGAAGTTGTCCATGCATACGCACGCGACGCGTACCAGCAGGCGAGAGGTTGTAGAGGACATGGGTGAACTTGAGGGAGCTGTCGCTGACGGCGATGGTGGGGGCGGCGGGGTGGTGGTGCTGGTGGTGCGCCTGCGGCGTCGGCGGTGCACCCGTCGCGGGGGCCTCGCCCCTCCGGGCCGGGTCGCCCTTGACCACTTTCGGCCCGGTTTCACGTGTCAGAGACGCCAACGACGCGCTGCATCCATCACGAGATCGGGTGAGCAAAAAAAAAAAAAAGGTTAAACCTTAAGTATGCTTGTTAACTAGCAGTCTGGCATGTTAATTACGCTACGCTCCCGATTATCAGCACCAAACCGCAAAGTGCTGCGCGAGACCGGGAGGACACTGGTATCTATCTGTATGAACACAGCCTCGACCCCCGAAATCATGACGTGCAGGTTTGCGGGGAAAAAAAAGGATTGCTAGGTTTCCTGTGGAGCAAGTTGCGTGGCCGATGGCGACAGTGGTGTCGCGTCAGGCTCTCAGGTAAGGTGCGTGTTTGTACGTATGCTTGTTCGTTACGTGCGGACCACCGTATCAGCCCACCATCTATTTCTATCTCCTTCCTCTAACCCTTTCTCCTTTTTTTTCATTTTTTTCTAATCTAAAGAAATAAATAATGGGAAAATACGTCACCTGCCATAGCCGCAGTCCGCAGCATAAGATCGAAGTAGCACAAGTCCACAAATCACATCAAATGCGCTACATCGATGCGAGGGATGGGCACATCCTCTACTGAAAGCCGTAAACCGAACCAAACCGATCGAAAAGTTCGGGTTTTTTTTTCAAAAGTTTGGTTCGGTAGTTCAATTTTATATTATTTAGGGACAACTAAAACGAAACGGAAGGAGTTCTTGGTTATTCAATGTTGGACTCAGTTTTTAGGTGAAACCAGACTGGGAACCGACCCACCGATCCGGCGCGGCGTCACGGCATTCCCTCGGCTCCCGCCTCTGTGTCTCACTCCCGAGGGTGCTTGTGCTTTTGTGTGGAAAAAGACGTGGGACGGAAGGTATAAACTAGCTAGACACTGTATCGTGTGGATGACACTGTAACTGGCGTGAGCGTCACCCTATTTTGCTTCTCCTTTTAGCATTGATTTTTTTATTTTCTAGAATATCGATTTATTTTATTTAGCTGTAGCTAGTCGGGGATTGGGGTTTAGAAAATCTGGAGGACTCTACTAATTTAGAAATGTACAGGTGCTAGTAGTATATGTCAGGAGGGCCCACGGCATGATTTGTGAAAGTAGGCGGGCCGGGCTGTGATTTCCGCCTGGCCGTCGGAAGCAGAACTCCGTTTGATGTGTTCCGTTCGTTCATCTTCACAAGATGTTCAGCAGACGTCAAAATATTTTGTTTTTGTTTTCTATCCAAAAAGGAAAAGGAATTCATCTCCGCTCAGCCTTTCATGTTCCTGATTGGCCATTGTCGTGAAGCTCTTCTTCATTAGTAACGAACCAAACCCCATCCAATGAATAAATCGTTTTTACCAATTCGTTTAATATATAGTAGGCTAGGTATCTAGTAAACGGCTGAGAGGAAAGCAAGCGAGAACCAGGCTTGGCGCGGGGCGTCACCTGATGGACTGCAGCTGCTGCCTGTGGCGCTCCTCCTCGGAGAGCGCGGCGGCGAAGGTCGAGGCGGCGCCGTCCTTGATGGGCGTGGTTGGCGCCGACCGCTTCCGCTGCAGCGAGTGCAGCTCGTCGATGGTCTGCGCGCGCACCGGCGCCGAGCTGTCGTCGTGGCACACGCCGTTGTCGGGCTTGGTCGCCCCGTTCGTCTCGATCCGAGCAAGCCCGTTCGGCGTCGCCATCTCGTCTCGCCCGAGGTCGTGACGTGAACCCGCCTGCACCCTGCACACAGAGAAACACGGCAGCGAGCGCGCATTAGCAAGCAGCCTTGGGGACCAAAGCCTGCCATTGATGCTCTCGATCTCTTGGAGCTCAGGCACACACGACACACGGGGAGGAGAGGACGGGCACGTACGGGACGATGGAGTACGCGTACGTGCGCGGTGTGTATGGATCGGAAGGAAACGAGTGAAGCGGTGTGGGGCGGATGGGACGAGCCCCCGGCTCGGCTTTTAAAGGGCCTGGACTTAACCATGGTTGCCTTCTCTACCCGACCATTCAACGGCGGCGGCGGTTTGGTTCCGGGTTGGATTTTGGGTCTTTTTTGTGTACAAAAAAAAATCATCCTCATCTGCATTATTGCAGCACATTTGTGCAGCAGCACGGCTATCTGAATCTGCCTTTGCTTAGCTACTTGTTCGGAGAGGAGTATCAAATACAATAACGTCGGTTGTTCACCACTTCGTCCCCTCTCTTGTATTGCTACAAAGTTGCTAACCGGAGCCTAGCCAAAACGATGCGATTGCGACAGCTGTGCTGTGCTGTGCCTTGCGAACTTTTTCCAGGTAGAGAAAGCAGTTAAGGAAACCACTGACTTTCCTAAAGCAAAAAAAAAAAGTATGGGATGAGAATAATCGAACAATGCCTTAGATGACATGGTTTCTTTGGAAAAGAATGTAAGCGGTGAATATTTGATGGTTCGTCGAAAATTACCATCAAATTAGATTTCAAATCAACGAGTTATCTTGTTGATGTGTATAAGAGGGGCAACATGAGTTGAGGTCGCTTTTTGTTGGTTTTATTATGTATCTTTGATCTTGTATAATACTAAATCTTCTTCAAACTTGGTGTCGTTCAGACCCTCTTTTACCTTGGATGTATGTGCATGCACTTTTTTCTTCTTCTTCTCTTTTTAGTGAAACACGTACTAAGATATGTTTGTGAAAAGACAAGTGGATTGTTGCCAAAAGCTTACAAGTAAAAGTTACTGGAATTTAAACTCAACATATATTTAATAATCTGACTTTTTGCAAAGAGAAAAAAAACAAGAATTCCCATGTCTCAGTCCTTTCCTTCGTTAATTCCTCTCGAGTTGATAAGCTTGACGTGTGTTCGCAACGTTGGCTAGCATCTTTTGTAAACAACAGGTGTGTACTGCTCATACCATAATTCATGAAGCTAATTAAGAGTGTTTTTTTTGTTGTTGTTAAAAATCAATATCAAAATCATTATCATCACAGTAGCTCGTTTGACCTTAAGCTAGCGTTATCATCATAGATAACGTGACCATACCGAGTCGGTGCAGTTCTCCAACATCAGGGATACACCACCCAACAAGCAAGACATACACAGTTGAGCAGCTCAGCATGCCTTTTTTTTGGAAAAAAATATATATATGTTACCAGCTGGAGCAGTGTCAACTTTTGATCGAGTCCCAACTAGCACGAGCCCCGTGTCCTTGTGTTCCATGTTTGCCGCTGCGTACTACGTGCGTATGAGATGGATGGATAGGGACGACAACCTATTGCCCCTTCGCAGATTTTAGTTCTTTTTTATTTCTGCAATTGATCTGTCATCAGCTGGAGTATACGTACTAGGCAGGTACAACCCAGCAGTATAAATGCGATGAACTTGCTGTGCGCGATCAAGTCAACCAGCTAGCTGTGGCTAGGATATTTATTAATCAACTTGACAGGTGTTCGACAATCACCCTAAGCTCCTCTCGTTTCTTCCTTAGCCTTTTCATTTATGATGACTACCGTTTCCAATCGATCGATTGCGCAGCTAATGGGGGGATAGATTCTAGTTTAAGTACTATTCACTAACCATGAGATGAATGGACGAGGATGCTACAGGGGAAAGGCGGAAAAGGAGGGGGCTCAATTATGGTGCTGGTGCTCACGGGAAGGAGGTAAACAGGTTCCCGACACAATCCGGTGATTAACAGTAATGCGGTGTTGGGTCTGATCTTTCTTTAAAGTCTACAGTAGATTTGGATGCAGAACCGAAATGGAGGTGTGGAAACTGTTTTGACTTTTCGTCAGGTAGTAGAATCTTCTTCTAGCAGTAAATTTTTCTGCTATATTTTTTTTTTGAACATTTCGTTTCTTTACGATAAATAATAATAATAATAATATGTGCATCCTCTTTTGCAGGAGCTGCTGGCTTGATATAGCGAAAGGAAAACGTGGCCGAGCTGGATGCGTGCACCGCGTGCCAGTGTGGTATGAGTGTTTCACTTGATTTAATAATGAAGAGAGGGGTTGACTAGGAAATTTGTTTATCACTTCCCCCCCCCCCCCCCCCCCCCCCCCCCCAACACCGTGCTCCGTATACGTACATAAATATACGTCCCGTGTGCAGATTACCATATTTTATCAATTGACTAAATTGCTTGGTTAAATGAACTGAGGTGTCAAGTTGCAGGTCAGAACCCGTCCGTGTCGTATCCGACGCTTATCCTGGTCAGACACAGACATGGCATCGGACCGCGCCGTGGCTGACGTTATCCATCCATCTACCACCCTCCCCTGCTGCCGCCTGGTTCGTTCGTCTTGCAGGTAGACGAGGCGTCTTCATTCATCCACCGGATGCCCTCGCCGAGGCGGCGGCGGCGGCTTCCATTCCATGATCTACTTCTACTCCGGCGACCTGAACGAGTCCTCCGGGCAGGTATCGTAGTAGGTTGGTTACCGCGCGCGCGTGGCAAGAATAGAAACGACTTCGTCCCGCGCCCGCTCGGCTAGGTAAGCGCCGGAAGTGACTGGGCGGCGCGATTTGGAAAATTTTTTTGGTGCAGGTCTGCTGCAAACTACAATGTTTACAGCTCTTTACAAAAAAACGCGGATACATCTCACCTGTAGGTCTATTAGATAATGTTTTAGTTGTGTTATTACTGTTGTGGATGCGATTTATCCTTTTTTTTATTTTTTTTATGAGTAACTGCAAACATTCTGGTTTGCAGGAGATCTGCACCAAATTTTTTCCCTTGATTTTTATTACAGCGCAGTAGCGCACATGTTCCCCGCTTTTTCCGCCCAAATGCCCAATACACGCACGAAACGATCACATCACGGACGAGTTTTGGCCGAGCAGCAGCCGGGGCATACGCGCGTGTGCGAGGCAGGGCGCAGGCATAGGTAGCGGCCGGCAGCCAGCGAGGCGCGGCCACCGGTCGCTTTACGACGCGCCCCCGCGAGCCACGAATGCTCTCGGAGAGCCGTCGAGATCACCCCGTTCCGGTGACGGTGACGGTGACGGCTGATGGGGGTGTGGACGCGGCCCGCGCCATGCCGATGCGGTGTAGCGGCCCGCGCCCGCCGGGCAGTTCGAGGCTCTTGCCCGGGACAGGACAAGCGTGTGGTTTGGTGCGCAACGTCACCTACGCATAACTTACGGCTCGAGCAGTATGGCAGGCAGGCTACTGCTATATCGCACAAAGTTGTGGTGTACACACAAGGTCCTAGGGCCGGCAGACTTTATATTATACTTCGTCTTTCAAAAAATAAAATTCGTTTTTAGAAATTTATTAAATTCACACAATACTTAACACTTAATGTATGCGTGTACATATGTGTGTCTAAATTTATATTCATCCATTAAATATAAACATAGGAATAAAAAGCTAAAACAATTACTATTTTAATACAGATGGAGTATAAAAAAGAAAAAAAAGCACAGATCTACAAAACTACACGGCTCCAACACAAGAAAACATAGATAGACAAAACTAGCATCACGGGCCAAAATTTCAGAAGTCGTCATAGAAGCTGTGTCTCTTGAGTGGAGATCTATCATTGCTACCTTGGATCTTACCTCTATAACATGGCTCGAAAGAAAAAAAATAGCTGTTGTCTTCCTCCTCCTGTAGCATCGTGGACCGGAAACTTTCTGGGCCGTCTTCTCCGCGCGCTCACAATGTCCGGCTCGGGTCGCTCGCGGTGGGAAATCACGCGACGGATGGAAGCCCTTTTGCCGCGACCCAGAACTCCTCGCTGCCTTCTCATCGAGGTGAGGTAAAGTCTTCTTGTTCCGTCTTAGGGTTTCCGTCGGACTTTGTTGGCTCGCACTCTTTTCCGCATCTTGCTTCCTCGCTCTCGCGACTTTGGTCGCTGCCGTCGTCGTTTCGTGCTAGCTTCCGCGGTGGGTGGTTTGAATCCCCGATTCGTCCCCCGCTTGTGGACGAGGAGTGGTCGGCGCTGTCTCGCGCGGTGTCGGTGTCAAAGATGGATCCGAAGGGGCGAAACCCTAACTGGGACCGGTGGAATCAGAAAGAGACTCCTCAAGGTTCCCAATCGTGGAACAAGATCCGGAATCCCAGCTGGAGATTGAAGCCGATTATGGGAAAATCAGACGTCAAGGAAGACATTGGCGCTTCGTCTGCTGGCGAGGGAGGTCACACAAGTATCCTCAAAACCCCTCTCGCGGCTCTGAAAAAAGAGGTTGAGGTTGTGCGTCGTCCTTTTTGTCAAAAATGTGGGGTTGATGGCCACCATGCTCGTGATTGCTTTCGGTCCTTGTGGTGTGACATTTGTCACAAAGAAACCCACAAGACTGCCCGCTGTGTGTTGCCTAAACAGAACAAACCTTGTATGCCTATTGTGGGTATGGCGGCTGATGGATTAGGGTTTTACTCTTCCCATTTTGCTAAACCCCTGTCCAGAAAACCTAAAAGAAGTTTCATCGGTTTGGTGACTGTTATGGAGGGTTTGATTTCTGCTGAAGATCTTGAGAAAGACTTCGGGTTTCACTTTCCCTGGGGCAAGACTTGGAAAGCCACCAAGTGTCATGCCAGATTCCTTATGCAGTTTCCTTCTCAAGAGAAGTTTGACGAAATGATTAATTTCCCTGAACTCAAAATGAAAATGTCAGGAGCGAAATTTTTTGTTTCCCATTGGAGTTCTCAAGCCAAACCTAATTCTAAACTGCATGCAGTGTGGGTTGTGTCCGAAAATGTGCCAGAGGAGCTGCAAAATTATCAGGCTATATGTGAATTAGGTTCTACTATAGGGGCTGTCGAAGAAGTGGATATCCTATCTTTAGATACTAAGGATATGGTTAGATTCAAAGTCCATGTCAAGAGTGTCGCTATGATTCCTCCTATCATTGAGGTGGGTGTTAAACCTTTCCTTTATGACATTTTCTTTAAGATTGATGATATCACTGAGGAGGGTTGGAATGATGATTCTATTAACCTCAGTAAAAGAGCTTCAGTGGATAGGCAAGGTCTGGATGACCCTACTTGTGAAAAAACTGGCAAAAAAGCCAGGAATGTGGGAGACAAATCGTTTAAAGAAGAACTGGGATTGGAAAATGTTGGTGAGATGTCCTCCTGAAAGGGAATTAGGCTTACACCTAGTTCCTAAATAATTTTGGTGGTTGAATTGCCCAACACAAATCTTTGGACTAACTAGTTTGCCCAAGTGTATAGATTATACAGGTGTACAAGGTTCACACTCAGCCAATAAAAAGACCAAGTTTTGGATTCAATAAAGGAGCAAAAGGGGAAACCGAAGGCACCCCTGGTCTGGCGCACCGGACTGTCCGGTGTGCCACCGGACAGTGAACAGTACCTGTCCGGTGCACCAGGGGACTCAGACTCAAACTCTTCACCCTCGGGATTTCTCGGAAGCTGGCGCGCTATAATTCACCAGACTGTCCGGTGTGCACCGGACATGTCCGGTGCTCCAAGGAAGCGCGGTCTCCGGAACTCGCCAGCCTCGGATTCGCGTGGCAGCCGCTCCGCTAAAATTCACCGGACTGTCCGGTGTGCACCGGACTGTCCGGTGTACCAGCGGAGCAACGGCTCTCTTCGGCGCCAACGGCTCCCTGCGGTGCATTTAATGCGCGCGCAGCGCGCGCAGACGTCAGACTTGCCCATGCCGGTGCACCGGACATCAAACAGTACATGTCCGGTGTGCACCGGACACCCAGGAGGGCCCACAAGTCAGAAGCTCCAACGGCTAGAATCCAACGGCAGTGATGACGTGGCAGGGGCACCGGACTGTCCGGTGTGCACCGGACTGTCCGGTGCGCCATCGAGCAGACGCCTCCAGCCAACGGTCAAGTTTTGTGGTTGGGGCTATAAATACCCCAACCACCCCACCATTCATAGTATCCAAGTTTTCCACTTCTCAACCACTTACAAGAGCTAGGCATTCAATTCTAGACACACACAAAGCGATCAAATCCTCTCCAATTCCACACAAAACCCTAGTGACTAGTGAGAGTGATTTGCCGTGTTCATTTGAGCTCTTGCGCTTGGATTGCTTCTTTTCTTTCTCACTTGTTCTTGAGATCACAACTCCATTGTAATCAAGGCAAGAGGCACCAATTGTGTGGTGGCCCTTGCGGGGAAGCTTTGTTCCCGGCTTTGATTTGAGGAGAGAAGCTCACTCGGTCCGAGGGACCGTTTGAGAGAGGGAAGGGTTGAAAGAGACCCGGCCTTTGTGGCCTCCTCAACGGGGAGTAGGTTTGAGAGAACCGAACCTCGGTAAAACAAATCCGTGTGTCACACTTCATTATTTGCTCGCGATTTGTTTTGCGCCCTCTCTCGCGGACTCGATTATATTTCTAACGCTAACCCGGCTTGTAGTTGTGTTTATATTTGTAAATTTCAGTTTCGCCCTATTCACCCCCCCTCTAGGCGACTATCAATTGGTATCGGAGCCCGGTGCTTCATTAGAGCCTAACCGCTCGAAGTGATGTCGGGAGATCACGCCAAGAAGGAGATGGAGACCGGCGAAAAGCCCACTACAAGCCACGGGAGCACTTCATCGGAAGAGTCCCGCACCAAAAGGAGGGAGAAGAAGAAGAGCTCCTCCAACAAAGGGAAGGAGAAGAAATCTTCTTCTCATCACAAAGAGAAGAAGGAAAAATCTTCTTCCCACAAGCCGCATCGGAAAGGCGACAAGCACAAGAGGATGAGGAAGGTGGTCTACTACGAGACCGACACTTCATCAACATCGACCTCCGACTCCGATGCGCCCTCCGTCACTTCTAAGCGCCAAGAGCGCAAGAAGTATAGTAAGATCCCCCTACGCTATCCTCGCATTTCCAAACATACACCTTTACTTTCCGTCCCACTAGGCAAACCACCAACTTTTGATGGTGAAGATTACGCTAGGTGGAGCGATTTAATGCGATTTCATCTAATCTCGCTCCACAAAAGCATATGGGATGTTGTTGAGTTTGGTGCGCAGGTACCATCCATAGGGGATGAGAACTATGATGAGGATGAGGTAGCCCAAATCGAGCACTTCAACTCACAAGCCACAACAATTCTCCTCGCCTCACTAAGTAAAGAGGAATATAACAAAGTACAAGGGTTGAAGAACGCCAAGGAGGTTTGGGATGTACTCAAAACCGCGCACGAGGGAGATGAGCTCACCAAGATCACCAAGCGGGAAACGATCGAGGGGGAGCTCGGTCGGTTCCGGCTTCACAAAGGGGAGGAGCCACAACACATGTACAACCGGCTCAAGACTTTGGTAAACCAAGTGCGCAACCTCGGGAGCAAGAAGTGGGACGACCACGAAGTGGTAAATGTTATTTTAAGATCTCTCATTTTTCTAAATCCCACTCAAGTTCAATTGATTCGTGGTAATCCTAGATATACTAAAATGACCCCCGAGGAAGTTATCGGGCATTTTGTAAGTTTTGAGTGCATGATAGAAGGCTCGAGGAAAATCAACGAGCTTGGCGAACCATCCGAAGCTCAACCCGTTGCATTCAAGGCGACGGAAGAAAAGAAGGAGGAGTCTACACCAAGTCGACAACCAATAGACGCCTCCAAGCTTGACAATGAGGAGATGGCGCTCGTCATCAAGAGCTTCCGCCAAATCCTCAAACAAAGGAGGGGGAAAGACTACAAGTCCCGCTCCAAGAAGGTTTGCTACAAATGTGGTAAGCCCGGTCATTTTATTGCTAAATGTCCTATGTCTAGTGACAGTGACCGAGGCGACGACAAGAAGGGAAGAAGAAAGGAGAAGAAGAGGTACTACAGGAAGAAGGGCGGCGATGCCCATGTTTGTCGCGAGTGGGACTCCGACGAGAGCTCAAGCGACTCCTCCGACGACGAGGACGCCGCTAACATCGCCGTCACCAAGGGACTTCTCTTCCCCAACGTCGGCCACAAGTGCCTCATGGCAAAGGACGGCAAAAAGAAGGTTAAATCCAACTCCTCCACTAAATATGAATCGTCTAGTGATGATAATGCTAGTGATGAGGAGGATAATTTGCGTATTCTCTTTGCCAATCTTAACATGGAGCAAAAAGAAAAACTAAATGAATTGATTAGTGCTATTCATGAAAAGGATGACCTTTTGGACTCCCAAGAGGATTGTCTAATTAAAGAAAACAAGAAACATGTTAAGGTTAAAAAGGCTTATGCTCTAGAAGTAGAAAAATGTGAAAAATTGTCTAGTGAGCTAAGCACATGCCGTGAGATGATTGACAACCTTAGAAATGAAAATGCTATTTTAAATGTTAAGGTTGATTCACATGTTTGTAATGTTTCAATTCCCAATCTTAGAGATGATAATGTTGACTTGCTTGCTAAGATTGATGAATTGAATGTATCTCTTACTAGTCTTAGATTAGAGAATGAAAATTTGATTGCTAAGGCTAGAGATTTTGATGTTTGCAATACTACCATTTCCGACCTTAGAACTAAGAATGAAATGTTGCATGCTAAGGTTGTAGAACTTAAATCTTGCAAACCCTCTACATCTAATGTTGAGCATGTTTCTATTTGCACTAGATGTAGAGATGTTGATGTTAATGCTATTCTTGATCATATGGCTTTAATTAAACAACAAAATGATCATATAGCAAAATTAGATGCTAAAATTGCCGAGCACAACCTTGAGAATGAGAAATTTAAATTTGCTCGTAGCATGCTTTATAATGGGAGACGCCCTGGCATTAAGGATGGCATTGGCTTCCAAAGGGGAGACAATGTCAAACTTAATGCCCCTCCTAAAAATTTGTCTAACTTTGTTAAGGGCAAGGCTCCCATGCCTCAGGATAACGAGGGTTACATTTTGTACCCTGCCGGTTATCCCGAGAGCAAAATTAGGAGAATTCACTCTAGGAAGTCTCACTCTGGCCCTAACCATGCTTTTATGTATAGGGGTGAGACATCTAGCTCTAGGCAACCAACCCGTGCCAAGTTGCCTAGAAAGAAAACTCCTAATGCATCAAATGATCATGCTATTTCATTTAAAACATTTGATGCCTCTTATGTGTTGACTAACAAATCCGGCAAAGTAGTTGCCAAATATGTTGGGGGCAAGCACAAGGGGTCAAGGACTTGTGTTTGGGTACCCAAAGTTCTTGTGTCTAATGCCAAAGGACCCAAAACCATTTGGGTACCTAAAGTCAAGAACTAAAATTGTTTTGTAGGTTTATGCATCCGGGGGCTCAAGTTGGATACTCGACAGCGGGTGCACAAACCACATGACCGGGGAGAAAAGGATGTTCTCCTCATATGAGAAAAACAAAGATTCCCAACGAGCTATCACATTCGGGGATGGAAATCAAGGTTTGGTCAAAGGACTTGGTAAAATTGCTATATCTCCTGACCATTCTATTTCCAATGTTTTTCTTGTTGATTCTTTAGATTACAACTTGCTTTCTGTTTCCCAATTATGTCAAATGGGCTACAACTGTCTTTTTACTGATGTAGGTGTCACTGTCTTTAGAAGAAGTGATGATTCAATAGCATTTAAGGGTGTGTTAGAGGGTCAGCTATACTTAGTAGATTTTGATAGAGCTGAGCTCGACACATGCTTAATTGCTAAGACTAACATGGGTTGGCTCTGGCACCGCCGACTAGCCCATGTTGGGATGAAGAATCTTCATAAGCTTCTAAAGGCAGAGCACATTTTAGGATTAACAAATGTTCATTTTGAGAAAGACAGGATTTGTAGCGCATGTCAGGCGGGAAAGCAAGTTGGAGTCCATCATCCACACAAGAACATCATGACGACCGACAGGCCGCTTGAGCTACTCCACATGGATCTATTCGGCCCGATTGCCTACATAAGCATCGGCGGGAGTAAGTATTGTCTTGTAATAGTGGATGATTATTCTCGCTTCACTTGGGTATTCTTTTTGCAGGAAAAATCTCAAACCCAAGAGACCTTAAAGGGATTCTTGAGACGGGCTCAAAATGAGTTCGGCTTAAGGATCAAGAAAATAAGAAGCGACAATGGGACGGAGTTCAAGAACTCTCAAATTGAAGGCTTCCTTGAGGAGGAGGGCATCAAGCATGAGTTCTCTTCTCCCTACACACCTCAACAAAATGGTGTAGTGGAGAGGAAGAATCGAACTCTATTGGACATGGCAAGAACCATGCTTGATGAGTACAAGACACCGGACCGATTTTGGGCCGAAGCGGTCAACACCGCCTGCTACGCCATCAACCGGTTATATCTTCACCGAATCCTCAAGAAGACATCATATGAACTCCTAACCGGTAAAAAGCCCAACATTTCATATTTTAGAGTCTTTGGTAGCAAATGCTTTATACTTGTTAAAAGAGGTAGAAAATCTAAATTTGCTCCTAAGACTGTAGAAGGCTTTTTACTAGGATATGATTCAAACACAAGGGCATATAGAGTCTTTAACAAGTCCTCGGGACTAGTTGAAGTTTCTTGTGACGTTGTGTTTGATGAAACTAACGGCTCTCAAGTAGAGCAAGTTGATCTTGATGAAATAGGTGAAGAACAGGCTCCATGCATCGCTCTAAGGAACATGTCCATTGGGGATGTGTGTCCTAAGGAATCCAAAGAGCCTCCAAATGCACAAGATCAACCATCCTCCTCCATGCAAGCATCTCCACCAACTCAAGATGAGGAAGAGGCTCAAGTCGATGAAGAAGAAGAACAATCAAATGAGCCACCTCAAGATGATGGCAATGATCAAGGGGGAGATGCAAATAATCAAGAAAAGGAGGATGAGCAAGAACCAAGGCCGCCACACCCAAGAGTCCACCAAGCAATCCAACGAGATCACCCCGTCGACACTATCCTTGGCGACATTCATAAGGGGTAACTACTAGATCTCGGGTTACTCATTTTTGTGAACATTACTCTTTTGTTTCCTCTACTGAGCCACACAGGATAGAGGAAGCACTTCAAGATTCGGATTGGGTGGTGGCGATGCAAGAGGAGCTCAACAATTTCACGAGGAATGAGGTATGGCATTTAGTTCCACGTCCTAACCAAAATGTTGTAGGAACCAAATGGGTCTTCCGCAACAAGCAAGATGAGCATGGTGTGGTGACAAGGAACAAAGCTCGACTCGTGGCCAAAGGGTATTCACAAGTCGAAGGTTTGGATTTCGGTGAAACCTATGCACCCGTAGCTAGGCTTGAGTCAATTCGCATATTATTGGCCTATGCTACTTACCATGGCTTTAAGCTTTATCAAATGGACGTGAAAAGTGCCTTCCTCAACGGACCAATCAAGGAAGAGGTCTATGTTGAGCAACCTCCCGGCTTTGAAGACAGTGAGCATCCTAACCATGTTTATAGGCTCTCTAAGGCGCTTTATGGGCTCAAGCAAGCCCCAAGAGCATGGTATGAATGCCTAAGAGATTTCCTTATTGCTAATGGCTTCAAAGTCGGCAAGGCCAATCTTACACTCTTTACTAAAACTCTTGAAAATGACTTGTTTGTATGCCAAATTTATGTTGATGATATTATATTTGGGTCTACTAACGAGTCTACATGTGAAGAGTTTAGTAGGATCATGACACAGAAATTCGAGATGTCGATGATGGGGGAGTTGAAGTATTTTCTAGGATTCCAAGTCAAGCAACTCCAAGAGGGCACCTTCATTAGCCAAACGAAGTACACTCAAGACATTCTAACCAAGTTTGGGATGAAGGATGCCAAACCCATCAAGACACCCATGGGAACAAATGGGCATCTCGACCTCGACACGGGAGGTAAGTCCGTGGATCAAAAGGTATACCGGTCAATGATTGGTTCATTGCTTTATTTATGTGCATCTCGACCGGACATTATGCTTTCCGTTTGCATGTGTGCAAGATTCCAATCCGACCCTAAGGAATCCCACCTTACGGTCGTAAAACGAATCTTGAGATACTTGGCTTATATTCCTAAGTTTGGGCTTTGGTACCCTCGGGGATCCACGTTTGATTTGATTGGTTATTCGGATGCCGATTGGGCGGGGTGTAAAATCAATAGGAAGAGCACATCGGGGACTTGCCAGTTCTTGGGAAGATCCTTGGTGTCTTGGGCTTCAAAGAAGCAAAATTCGGTCGCTCTTTCCACCGCCGAAGCCGAGTACATTGCCGCAGGTCATTGTTGCGCGCAATTGCTTTGGATGAGGCAAACCCTGCGGGACTACGGTTACAAATTAACCAAAGTCCCTTTGCTATGTGATAATGAGAGTGCAATCAAAATGGCCGACAATCCCGTCGAGCATAGCCGCACTAAGCACATAGCCATTCGGTATCATTTTCTTAGGGATCACCAACAAAAGGGGGATATCGAGATTTCTTACATTAATACTAAAGATCAATTAGCCGACATCTTTACCAAGCCACTTGATGAACAATCTTTTACCAGACTTAGGCATGAGCTCAATATTCTTGATTCTAGAAATTTCTTTTGCTAGCTTGCACACATAGCTCATTTGAATACCTTTGATCATATCTCTTTTATATGCTATGACTAATGTGTTTTCAAGTCTATTTCAAACCAAGTCATAGGTATATTGAAAGGGAATTGGAGTCTTCGGCGAAGACAAAGGCTTCCACTCCGTAACTCATGCTTCGCCATCACTCCGAGCAACTCTCTATTCCTTGGGGAGAAATGAGCATCAAAGAAAAGGACTTCATCCTTGGGGGAGAGAGTAAAAGCTCTAAAGCAAAAGGACCGAATTTCGTCTTTGGTATAATCTTAACTCATTTACTTATGACCAAAGGGGAAGAAATTACTTCGAGGGCTCTAATGATTCCGTTTTTGGCGATTCATGCCAAAAAGGGGGAGAAATGAGCCCAAAGCAAAAGGACCGCACCACCACCACCACCACCAATTTCAAAACTTAGTGTTTTCAAAGAAGTATTTATCAAATGGTATCCTATTGTGTTCAAAGGGGGAGAAAGTAGTATTTCAAAAATGGTAATTCAAAACCCTCTTGAACACTAAGAGGTGGATCTCTTTTAGGGGGAGTTTTGTTAAGTCAAAAGAAAAGCATCTTGATTCAGGGGGAGAAAATTTCAAATCCTAAAAATGCTTTGCAAACTCTTATTCATTTGCCTTTGACTATTTGCAAAAGATCTTTCAAATGGATTTACAAAAAGAATTTTGCAAAACAAAACATGTGGTGCAAACGTGGTCCAAAATGTTATATAAGAAAGAAACATTCCATGCATATCTTGTAAGTAGTTTTATTGGCTCAATTCCAAGCAACCTTTACACTTACATCATGCAAACTAGTTCAATTATGCACCTCTATATTTGCTTTGGTTTGTGTTGGCATCAATCACCAAAAAGGGGGAGATTGAAAGGGAATTAGGCTTACACCTAGTTCCTAAATAATTTTGGTGGTTGAATTGCCCAACACAAATCTTTGGACTAACTAGTTTGCCCAAGTGTATAGATTATACAGGTGTACAAGGTTCACACTCAGCCAATAAAAAGACCAAGTTTTGGATTCAATAAAGGAGCAAAAGGGGAAACCGAAGGCACCCCTGGTCTGGCGCACCGGACTGTCCGGTGTGCCACCCGATAGTGAACAGTATCTGTCCGGTGCACCAGGGGACTCAGACTCAAACTCTTCACCCTCGGGATTTCTCGGAAGCCGGCGCGCTATAATTCACCGGACTGTCCGGTGTGCACCGGACATGTCCGGTGCTCCAAGGAAGCGCGGTCTCCGGAACTCGCCAGCCTCGGATTCGCGTGGCAGCCGCTCCGCTAAAATTCACCGGACTGTCCGGTGTGCACCGGACTGTCCGGTGTGCACCGGACTGTCCGGTGTACCAGCGGAGCAACGGCTCTCTTCGGCGCCAACGGCTCCCTGCGGTGCATTCAATGCGCGCGCAGCGCGCGCAGACGTCAGACTTGCCCATGCCGGTGCACCGGACATCAAACAGTACATGTCCGGTGTGCACCGGACACCCAGGAGGGCCCACAAGTCAGAAGCTCCAACGGCTAGAATCCAACGGCAGTGATGACGTGGCAGGGGCACCGGACTGTCCGGTGTGCACCGGACTGTCCGGTGCGCCATCGAGCAGACGCCTCCAGCCAACGGTCAAGTTTTGTGGTTGGGGCTATAAATACCCCAACCACCCCACCATTCATAGTATCCAAGTTTTCCACTTCTCAACCACTTACAAGAGCTAGGCATTCAATTCTAGACACACACAAAGCGATCAAATCCTCTCCAATTCCACACAAAACCCTAGTGACTAGTGAGAGTGATTTGCCGTGTTCATTTGAGCTCTTGCGCTTGGATTGCTTCTTTTCTTTCTCACTTGTTCTTGAGATCACAACTCCATTGTAATCAAGGCAAGAGGCACCAATTGTGTGGTGGCCCTTGCGGGGAAGCTTTGTTCCCGGCTTTGATTTGAGGAGAGAAGCTCACTCGGTCCGAGGGACCGTTTGAGAGAGGGAAGGGTTGAAAGAGACCCGGCCTTTGTGGCCTCCTCAACGGGGAGTAGGTTTGAGAGAACCGAACCTCGGTAAAACAAATCCGTGTGTCACACTTCATTATTTGCTCGCGATTTGTTTTGCGCCCTCTCTCGCGGACTCGATTATATTTCTAACGCTAACCCGGCTTGTAGTTGTGTTTATATTTGTAAATTTCAGTTTCGCCCTATTCACCCCCCCTCTAGGCGACTATCACCTCCCATGGCAAAGCTGTTATTCAGAAAACTGATTTGGGGATTGTGAATGAGGACCTAAACTGTCGGTGTTTTGGGTCCGACCGCACACCCGGGGTTGCCCCTCAAGGTGTTTCTAGGAGTAGGACGGTGTCGACGACTGTAGCAAAATGGTTCGTGCCGATCGCACGAGGGACAGTGGACAAGATTTACAGGTTCGGGCCGCTTAGAGATGCGTAATACCCTACGTCCTGGTGAGTATGTGAGCGTGGTTACAAGAGGGCTCTCTGGATTGAAGACACAGAGAGTTGATGTGGGTAGCTAAGTAAGATAGGGTCGATCGTTCTGAAGGGGTGCCCCCTAGGCCTTATATACTCGACCATGGGGCAGTACATGTGGATATGATAACAACAAGTAGCTAAAAGGTGGTGAACCTCTTGAGTTTATCCCTACGTAACCCTCGCCGACTTATCCTCGCATGGCTCCGTTGCATGGGGGCTTCAGCGCGGGAAAGTCGGGTCTCTGTTGCGATTTACTCGCTCGACGTTGTGGGCCATCCGGGCTTGCACCAATCCGGTATCACGTCGCTCTGCCTTGTTGGTTATTTCTCCCCAGGCCCACGAAGGAATGACCTCATGATTTATTGGGCCCTTGGGCCTTTCGTGAGGTCTTTTACTCCTTTAGTGGACCCGGGGGATATCTATCCCCCACATAAACCCAATCTCTGAAGATCCTACAAATGAGGATGAAGAATTTCATGAAAGTGAAGATGATCTCTTAAGTTCTCAAGATTTGGAAGAATTTGCCAAAGATGATGAGGGAGTCATCCCTTTTTCTCAAGGGAAAAACAACAAGTCTCCTGTGGGTAACCAAAAAGAAGGTTCTGGTAAAATAGAGTCTGAAAAACATGTTGTTGGTATGGAAGTTGATCATGGTGATGGCATAAGAAGGAGCAGCAGACTTGAAGCTAATGATGACATGAAGATTGTAGATAAAGCGACAGCGAGAGCTATGGCTAAGGATGCCTTCCTGACAAAAGGTATGATCTCTAATCCTTTCTCTGTCCTTAATTATGATAATCATGTGCTTTTGTCTATTGCTTCAGAGTTAGACATAGAATTAGGAAATTCTTTGGATGAATCAATATCAAACCTAGAATTAATTAAATCATTGGAATTGTCTAGAAATACTTTGGTTTGTAGGGCTACTGGCAATCATTTTGAACATATTTCTCAAAAAGGTTCTGATTCTGAGATGGATAGATTTACTCAGGATGTTAAGGAAAATAATCATTTGAATGAATTGGAGGATGTTATGATATTAAGAAAGGGTAGAAAAATTCAGTATAGAAAAAACTCAGTCAAGAAAAAGAAGAAAAAATCTTCTGCTAAAATCAGGTATGCTGTTGAAAAAGGGGAAAATATCCCTTCAGTCCCCAACCCTAACTATTCAGAATGATAGGTCTCATTTGGAACTGTCAGGGGTTGGGCAAAAGAATAAAAATTGAATTCTTAAAAGAGTTAATTAGAAAAGAGAGAATTGACTTTATTGATCCAAGAGACCAATAAAAAATCCTTTGAAGATTCTTGGTTGAATTCTATTAGCAGTAATAGAAATTTTGCCTGGTTCTGGTCTCCAGCCAAAGGGAGATCTGGTGGTTTGCTTGTTGGTTTTGATGCTGATGTTTTTTATATCAGACAAGTTGAGAAAGGGGATTTTATGATTAGGGTTCTCCTGGCTCATAAAGAAAGTGGTTTTGTATGGAATTTTATTAATGTTTATGGTGCTGCTCAGAATGAACACAAGCAAATTTTTCTGACTGAGTTGGCTTCCTTCTGTTCAAAATGCAATTATCCTATGTTGATAGGAGGTGATTTTAATATTCTAAGGAAAGAAACTGATAAGAACAAGCCTGGGGGAACGAATTGTTGGAGCTCTTTGTTCAATTCTATCATTGATATTCACAGTTTGATTGAACTTGATTTGAGTGGAAGAATGTATACCTGGTCAAATAATAGGGATCCTCCCACTTTTGAAAAACTGGATAGATTTCTGGCTAGTCCAGAATGGGTCCTTCATTTCAAAAATGTGGTGATAACTGGTCTTGATAGAACTCTATCCGATCATGTTCCTCTTTGTCTTAAAACTGATTCCCGTGTATCTCCTAATAGAGATTTCAGATATGAGTTGTGCTGGAAATTTCGTCCGGATTTCAAAGATATTGTTTGGAATAGTTGGTCTCTTCCGGTTAGAAGTCGTTCTAAAATCGATATTTGGAAAGAAAAAATTAAAAGGCTGAAAAAACGTTGAAGGGTTGGAATATTAATGTTGAAGGCAGATACTCTAAGCTTAAAAAAGAGTTAAGCCAAAAAATTGATTTTATGGATAAAAAAGTGAAAGTATTGGTATTTCTCACGAGGAAAGACTTGAAAAATTAGATTTGGAGTGTAACTTAAAGAATTTGATGGTTGAAGAATGCTGTAAAAGAAAACAGATGACTAGAGAAAAATTTATTAATGAGGGTGATGAAAACTCCAGATATTTTCATCTTATTGCCAAGGGTAAAAAAAGAAGAGTTAATATTCTTTCCTTAGTTCATGAGGAAAATATTGTTAGTGCTGATGATGATATCAACAAAGTGGCTACTGATTTCTACAAAGATCTATTTGGTCCTTCTCCTATGTCGAGCATTAATATGTCTAATTTTCATATGAATAGTCTTAGTGAGGAGGATCGTATTTTGCTCACTGCTCCTTTTTCCATTGAGGAAATTAAATTGGTTGTGTTTAGTTTAAAACATAATAGTGCCCCGGGCCCTGATGGTATACCTGCTGAATTTTTTCAAGATTTTTGGGATCTCATCCATATTGAGTTGTGGAACTTATTCAAAGACTTTTATGATGGGGTGCTTGACATTAAAAGACTTAACTTCGGTCTTGTGACTCTGATTCCTAAAGTTGATAATCCTACCGATATGCGGAATTTTAGACCGATTTGTCTATTGAATGTCTGCTATAAAATCATTACTAAAGTTCTGACGAATAGACTTGCCTCTTGTATCACTAAAGTGATTAGTATTCACCAATATGGTTTTATTAAAGGGAGATATATCATGGATGGTGTGGTTTCTTTAAATGAAATTCTTCATGAAGTGAAGAAAAAAAGCAAAGTGGAGTGATTCTTAAGATTGATTTTGAAAAAGCTTATGATAAAGTTAACTGTCAATTCTTGTATTGCATGATGCAAAAAAAAGGATTTGGTGACATTTGGAGTGATTGGGTTATGAAGACTGTCAGAGGGGGTAAAGTGGCGATTAAAACTAATGATTTAATTGGTCCTTATTTTGCAACTCATAAAGGTGTTCGGCAGAGTGATCCTTTTTCACCCCTTTTGTTTAATCTGGTTGCTGATGGTTTGGCTTGCATTATTCAACAAGCTCAGGAAAAAGGTTTGATTTGTGGTCTGATTCCTCACATCATTCCAAATGGCTGTTGTTGTTTACAATACGCTGATGATACTATCTTTCTGATTCAAGATTGTTTGGAAGGAGCTAGAAATCTTAAATTTATCCTCTGTCTCTTTGAACATATGTCTGGGCTGAAAATAAATCTTCACAAAAGTGAATTTTTTTGTTTGGGGGAAGCTAAGGAGTTCACTGAATTATATGCTGACATTTTCACTTGTCCTATTGGTAGCCTTCCAATGAAGTATCTTGGTGTGCCCATTGACAATAAGAACGTTAGTAAGTCACTTTGGTGTCCAATGCTGAAAAAAATGGATAAAAGACTTGCTGGTTGGAAAGGTAGATTCCTGAGTTTGGGAGGTAGATTGACTCTTCTGAATAGTTCACTTTCTAATGTACCTTTGTACATGTTATCGATTTATCCGGCTCCTAAATCGGTTATTAGAAAGTTGGATTTGCTCAGGAAAAGGCTTCTTTGGCAAGGTGGCTCCCAGACGAAGAAAATGCATTTGGTTAACTGGAATACAGTTTGCTCCTCCAAAAGTTTAGGTGGTTTAGGTGTGTTGAATCTAGGCTCTATGAATGATGCTCTGTTGACAAAATGGCTTTGGAATTTGGAAAATTCTAGTGGTTTATGGCAGAGAATAATTACTGAAAAATATATTAAGGGAAAACCCCTTATCTCAGTTAAATAAAGACAGACTGACTCTCAGTTTTGGAAAAAACTCTTAAGTCTCAGGGAGATTTTCTTTAAGTATTGTAAGATGGTTGTTGGTAATGGTTGTCGAACTAGCTTCTGGAAAAATTTCTGGATTGGTGATGGGCCTCTTGCTGTGATGTTTCCTATTCTGTTTGATCTAACTATAGATAAAGATATTACGGTGAATAAAGTTCTGTCTTCGAATTTTGATGCTCTTTCTTTCAGAAGAAGAATGACTGACAATCTTCAGGGGTTTATGATGATTTAGTTGCTTTATGTTCTGATTATAATTTGTCAAATCAAGAAGACAAACTTATTTGGAGATTGGGCAATAAAGGGTTCACTGTCAATTCTTTATATAAGAAAAATTTGATGGATCAGATCAAGGTGCCTTACAGATTTCTGTGGAAATCTAAGTTACCTCAAAAAAAATAAAGTTTTCCTCTGGCTGGTGATAAGAAACAAAATTCTTACAAAAGACAATCTGAAAAAAATAAATTGGAAGGGATCTGATGAATGTTGTTTTTGTGGTGGCATGGAATCGATTGATCATTTATTTTTTAAATGCTCTGTTGCCAGATTTGTTTGGAGAGTGGTTCAAATTGCTCTTAATTTGGATTACATTCCAAAAAATATTGATGAAATCTATGATAGCTGGATGAAAAATCCTAAAAACAAAAATTCAAACCTACTGATATTTGGCTGTGGTGCTATGTTTTGGGCTATTTGGAGAATAAAAAATGATTGGTTTTTTGGTGAAAATTTTTTGATTGACCCTGCTAACATAATATTTCTTTGTTGCTTTTGGTTGGATTCTTGGGCCATTCGACAAAAAGAGAAGGAAAAAAGGATGGTGGTCCAAGGAAGCCAACTTATCCGAAAGATAATAAGTGAAGCGATGAGCAGGTCTTTCGGGTGGTGTCCGAGGGATCGTCGTATTACTGGCTGAAGTCTCCGATTTGGCTCGTGCTACTTCTTTTGGTGATTAGCGCAGCCCAAGTACTTTTGGAAAAACTGTGTTAGTGGGTTTGTTAAAATTGGGACTTGTTAGCTGGTTTGCTCCTTTTGGCCTTTGTCCATTGTAAATAAGCATGACTTAAAAACTGTGGTGTTGTTAGGTCGGTGTTTGGTGGAGTCTGGTTTCTGCATTTCTTGATAGATTGTAGAAGTTAATTCCACTAGGTTATACTTCTGGTGATGGGTCTTGTCTCATCGTGCTGGTATGTAATGAACTGGTTCCTATTTCCTAATGAAATAGGGGCTATGCCCCTTCGTAAAAAAAAAAGGTCTACAAAACTACACAGTACTACAACGTAGTAGGCGGTGCACAGCGCCGCCACGGTGCCACACAGCTCTGAAGCATTTAGCCGGAACGAGTACCGGTACAAAAATCTCAAATAAAACAAATCAGCAAAGGCTCCTTTTAAAAATCTCATAAGTTTCTCTTGGTCTCTTGGATACATACAACATACTGGCCCCGTGCATATCCTCTCTCTCCCTTTTGCGTTGCGTGCTGTGGAATCTTGTACTGTAGCTCTAGTGCACCACCACAGTCTACCAGACAAAACGCTGTAGGTCGAGTGAGCACGGGCGTCAGCTCATCACGCCCTTTTCTGTTTTCCAGGATTGGCTTTTGGCCTTTAGACCGGGAGGCGCCATCTACGATCTTCCAACAAAAACAAAGCTCTGTGTTTGCAGCTTTACCCGCTTGCCTTAAATCCGTATTGACCATCTATTATGTTTATGGTGTTTTGTCTCTATATATTGTAACAGTTTAAACAGCTGATTTTAATAAAAACGAACAACTCAATTAATAATTCTATAGCAAAAACAGTAAATCTAGGTAGGTGCTTGACTTTGTTTTTTGGCAACTGAGGTATGTGTGTAAGACAAGGCAGGGATAGTTTCGTAGCTCGGTTCTTGCCACTTTCGGAGAACGAGATTTTCTCGAAATCCACCTGAATTCCTCGAAATACCTAAACCCTGAACTCCATCACTTAGAAGTACTTTATTAGCATATAATCCAAATTACTAAGCGTAGAAATCTCACCTTTTACTCAATATTTCACCAGGATTTTCAGTTCAGCTCAAACTAAGTCCTAAAAGCATTTTTCTCACAGAAGTAAATTAGAGATCAAATCAAAGTGTTAGAAACATAGTATTAGGTATATGCAACTTATCACCTCATGGTTTAGTGAGTTTTTAGCATTCCACCCGAAGTTGCACTTTTTATCCTGATTTGAGCTCTTTTGGACTTAGCACCTCCAAATTGCACATAAATGAACATGTGCTCATACTAGCAAACTAGTTAGTCTATGATGGTGTGTTGGATACTTAAATCACCAAAATAGGTAGAAATGGTTATCTAGCCCATTTCCCTTTCAGAGAAGGCAATGGTGGGATTACACTTGTGCAATCTCATTATGTGGAAAAAGTTTCGAGTTACTTTGGATTTAGCGAGTGTGAACTTGCTCCTACACCTTATAATCCTAGCAAGCTATTAAAATATTTCCAAATAATTGGTTCGCTCATGTATTTATCTAGCACTACAAGGCCTAACATCTCATTTGCCGTGAGCAAGCTCAGTCAGCTTGTGTCAAATCCGGGAGATCATCATTGACATGCTCTTGAGATAGTATTGCGCTATTTAAAAGGTACAATGAGTTTTGGCATTCAATATACCAGATACCCAGGGGTACTAGAGGGTTATTGTGATGCAAACTAGATATATGATCCTGATGAGATATATGCTAGGAGTGGATACGTATTCTCACTTGGAGGAGGTGTTGTTTCATGGAAGTCTTGCAAGCAAACCATTTTAACGAGGTAAACTATGGAAGCAGAACTCATAGCATTGGACACACCTCGGTTTAGGTCGAGTGACTTCGTGAACTCCTTATGGATCTACCGTTGGTTGAAAACCTATACCGAATATTTCCCTGTATTGTGATAATCAAAATGTGATTATCAAAGTGAACAGTTCGAAGGACAACATATAGTCTACAAGGCATATAAAGAGGCGCCAGTCAGAAAATTGAGAAACTTCGTAGTGATAGCGTTGGATTATGTCCATACATCTAAAAATATGGCTATTCAATTCACTAAGGGACTGTCACACAAAATGATAGATAGTGCATCCAGTGAAATGGGCATGAGACCCACATGAAGTCTATCATAGCGAAAATCTGTTCTATGTGATCGGAGATCTTGTGAAATAGTGTGATGAAATAAGCTAATGGTAGACTGTGAGAAAGGACCCTTAACGGAGTCCATTTCAGATGCACTTCCTTTTTTCTATAAGGTATGATGGTTTTACCTTAATATGTTCCAAGTGGCTTGTTGAAGTAAAGATGTTGTCCTATAGAACATCTTTTGAGGATCGCACCTATATGAGTTCAACTGCTAGTCACAATATATAAGGTTTGGGTGATCTCCAGATACTCATGCAAGGCTTTGGAATTGACTTATATGTTTCAAATAGAGGGGATGTTTTTTGGTAACCTTCTACCAGTAAAGAGCTTAGGTGAAAAACTTATTTCGCACAAAACTATTGAAAGGGAATTAGGCTTACACCTAGTTCCTATAATATTTTGGTGGTTGAATTGGCCAACACAAATCTTTGGACTAACTAGTTTGCCCAAGTGTATAGATTATACAGGTGTAAAAGGTTCACACTCAGCCAATAAAAAGACCAAGTTTTGGATTCAACAAAGGAGCAAAGGGGCAACCGAAGGCACCCTTGGTCTGGCGCACCGGACTGTCCGGTGTGCCACCGGACATGTCCGGTGCACCAGGGGGACTCAGACTCAAACGCACCACCTTCGGGAATTTCCAGAGGCGACTCGGCTATAATTCACCGGACTGTCCGGTGTACACCGGACATGTCCGGTGCTCCAAGGAAGGTCGGCCTCAGGAACTCACCAGCCTCGGGTTTTCTCTCCCGCCGCTCCGCTATAATTCACCGGACTGTCCGGTGTGCACCGGACTGTCCGGTGCATCCTCGGAGCAACGGCTACTTCGCGCCAACGGCTACCTGCAACGGCATTTAATGCGCGCGCAGCGCGCGCAGCGCGCGCAGGAGTCAGAGACGCCCATGCTGGCACACCGGACAGCAAACAGTAACTGTCCGGTGTGCACCGGACACCCAGGTGGGCCCACAAGTCAGAAGCTCCAACGGTCAGAATCCAACGGCAGTGATGACATGGCAGGGGGCACCGGACTGTCCGGTGTGCACCGGACTGTCCGGTGCGCCATCGAACAGACAGCCTCCCAACGGTCACTTTTGGTGGTTGGGGCTATAAATACCCCAACCACCCCACCATTCATTGCATCCAAGTTCTCTACTTCCCAACTACTACAAGAGCTCTAGCATTCATTTCTAGACACACCAAAGAGATCAAATCCTCTCCATATTCCACACAACGCCCTAGAGACTAGAGAGAGAGATTTCCTTGTGTTCTTTCGAGCTCTTGCGCTTGGATTGCTTCCTTCTTTCTTGATTCCTTCTTGTGATCAAACACTCACTTGTAATTGAGGCAAGAGGCACCAATTGTGTGGTGGCCCTTGCGGGAAGTTTGATTCCCAAGTGATTTGAGAAGAGAAGCTCACTCGGTCCGAGGGATCGTTTGAGAGAGGGAAGGGTTGAAAGAGACCCGGCCTTTGTGGCCTCCTCAACGGGGAGTAGGTTTGCAAGAACCGAACCTCGGTAAAACAAATCCGCGTGTCACACTCTTCTTTTGCTTGCGATTTGTTTTGCTCCCTCTCTCGCGGACTCGTTTATATTTCTAATGCTAACCCGGCTTGTAGTTGTGATTATTCTTGTGAATTTCAGTTTCGCCCTATTCACCCCCGGCCCTCTAGGCGACTTTCAATTGGTATCAAAGCCCGGTGCTTCATTAGAGCCTAACCGCTCGAAGTGATGTCGGGAGATCACGCCAAGAAGGAGATGGAGACCGGCGAAAAGCCCACTACAAGCCACGGGAGCACTTCATCGGAAGAGTCCCGCACCAAGAGGAAGGAGAAGAAGAAGAGCTCCTCCAACAAAGGAAAGGAGAAGAAATCTTCTTCGCACCACAAAGAGAAGAAGGAGAGATCTTCCTCCCACAAGCCACATCGGAGAGGGGACAAGCACAAAAGGATGAGGAAAGTGGTCTACTATGAGACCGACACTTCATCAACATCGACCTCCGACTCCGATGCGCCCTCCGTAACTTCTAAACGCCAAGAGCGTAAGAAGTTTAGTAAGATCCCCCTACATTACCCTCGCATTTCTAAAAATGCACCTTTACTTTCCGTCCCATTAGGCAAACCACCAACTTTTGATGGTGAAGATTATGCTAGGTGGAGTGATTTAATGCGATTTCATCTAACCTCACTCCACAAAAGTATATGGGATGTTGTTGAGTTTGGTGCACAGGTACCATCCGTAGGGGATAAAGACTATGATGAGGATGAGGTGGCCCAAATCGAGCACTTCAACTCTCAAGCGACAACAATACTCCTCGCATCTTTAAGTAGAGAGGAGTATAACAAAGTTCAAGGGTTGAAGAGCGCAAAGGAGGTTTGGGATGTGCTCAAAACCGCGCACGAGGGAGATGAGCTCACAAAGATCACCAAGCGGGAAACGATCGAGGGGGAGCTCGGTCGGTTCCGCCTTCGCAAAGGGGAGGAGCCACAACACATGTACAACCGGCTCAAGACTTTGGTGAACCAAGTGCGCAACCTCGGGAGCACGAAGTGGGACAACCACGAAATGGTTAAGGTTATTCTAAGATCTCTCATTTTCCTTAACCCCACTCAAGTTCAATTAATTCGTGGTAATCCTAGATATACTAAAATGACCCCCGAGGAAGTTATCGGGAATTTTGTAAGTTTTGAATGCATGATCGAAGGCTCGAGGAAGATCAACGAGCTTGATGATCCATCCACATCCGAAGCTCAACCCGTCGCATTCAAGGCGACGGAGGAAAAGAAGGAGGAGGCTACACCAAGTCGACAACCTATAGACGCCTCCAAGCTCGACAATGAGGAAATGGCACTCGTCATCAAGAGCTTCTGCCAAATCCTCAAGCAAAGGAGAGGGAAAGACTACAAGTCCCGCTCCAAGAAGGTTTGCTACAAATGTGGTAAGCATGGTCATTTTATTGCTAAATGTCCTATATCAAGTGACAGTGATCGAGGCGACGACAAGAAGGGGAGAAGAAAGGAGAAAAAGAAGTACTACAAGAAGAAGGGCGGCGATGCCCATGTTTGTCGGGAGTGGGATTCCGACGAAAGCTCAAGCGACTCCTCCGACGACGAGGACGCCGCCAACATCGCCGTCACCAAGGGACTTCTCTTCCCCAACGTCGGCCACAAGTGCCTCATGGCAAAGGACGGCAAACGGAAGAAGGTTAAATCTAACTCCTCCACTAAATATGAGTCTTCTAGTGATGATAATAATAGTGATGAGGAGAATAATTTGCGTGTTCTCTTTGCCAATCTTAACATGGAGCAAAAAGAAAAATTAAATGAATTGATTAGTGCTATTCATGAAAAGGATGACCTTTTGGACTCCTAAGAGGATTATCTAATTAAAGAAAACAAGAAACATGTTAAGGCTAAAAAGGCTTATGCTCTAGAAGTAGAAAAATGTGAAAAATTATCTAGTGAGCTAAGCACTTGCCGTGAGATGATTGACAACCTTAGGAATGAAAATGCTAGTTTAAATGCTAAGGTTGATTCTCATGTTTGCATTGTTTCAACTTCCAATCCTAAAGATAATAATGATGATTTGCTTGCTAGGATTGAAGAATTGAATATTTCTCTTGATAGCCTTAGAGTAGAAAATAAAAATTTAATTGCTAAGGCTAAAGATTATGATGTTTGCAAAGTTACAATTTCCGATCTTAGAGATAAAAATGATATTCTTCATGCTAAGATTGTTGAACTTAATTCTTGCAAACCGTCTACATCTACTATTGAGCATGTGTCTATTTGTGATAGATGTAGAGATATTGATGTTAATGCTATTCATGATCACATGTCTTTAATTAAACAACAAAATGATCATATAGCAAAACTAGATGCTAAAATTGCCGAGCACAACTTAGAAGATGAGAAATTTAAATTTGCTCGTAGCATGCTTTATAATGGGAGACGCCCTGGCATTAAGGATGGCATTGGCTTCCAAAGGGGAGACAATGTCAAAATTAGTGCCCCTCCTAAAAGGTTGTCAAATTTTGTTAAGGGCAAGGCTCCCATGCCTCAGGATAACGAGGGTTACATTTTATACCCTGCCAGTTATCCCGAGGACAAAATTCGGAAAATTCATTCTAGGAAGTCTCACTCTGGTTCTAATCATGCTTTTATGTATAAGAGTGAGACATCTAGTTCTAGGCAACCAACCCGTGCTAAGTTGCCTAAAAGGAAAATTCCTAATGCATCAAATGATCATGCTATTTCATTTAAAACTTTTGATGCATCATATGTGCTTACTAGCAAATCCGGCAAGGTAGTTGCCAAATTTGTTGGGGGCAAACACAAGGGGTCAAAGACTTGTGTTTGGGTACCCAAAGTTCTTGTGTCTAATGCCAAAGGACCCAAAACAGTTTGGGTACCTAAAATCAAGAACTAAAATTGTTTTGTAGGTTTATGCATCCGGGGGCTCAAGTTGGATACTCGACAGCGGGTGCACAAACCACATGACAGGGGAGAAGAAGATGTTCTCCTCATATGAGAAAAACCAAGATCCCCAACGAGCTATCACATTCGGGGATGGAAATCAAGGTTTGGTCAAAGGATTGGGTAAAATTGCTATATCACCTGACCATACTATTTCCAATGTTTTTCTTGTTAATTCATTAGATTACAATTTGCTTTCTGTTTCACAATTATGCCAAATGGGCTACAACTGTCTATTCACTGATGTAGGTGTCACTGTCTTTAGAAGAAGTGATGATTCAATAGCATTTAAGGGAGTGTTAGAGGGTCAGCTATACTTAGTAGATTTTGATAGAGCTGAACTCGACACTTGCTTAATTGCTAAGACTAATATGGGTTGGCTCTGGCACCGCCGACTAGCCCATGTTGGAATGAAGAATCTTCATAAGCTTCTAAAGGGAGAACACATTTTAGGATTAACAAATGTTCATTTTGAGAAAGACAGGATTTGTAGCGCATGCCAGGCAGGGAAGCAAGTTGGAGCTCATCATCCACACAAGAACATCATGACGACCGACAGGCCACTGGAGCTCCTACACATGGATCTATTCGGCCCGATTGCTTACATAAGCATCGGCGGGAGTAAGTACTGTCTAGTTATTGTGGATGATTATTCTCGCTTCACTTGGGTATTCTTTTTACAGGAAAAATCTCAAACCCAAGAGACCTTAAAGGGATTCTTAAGACGGGCTCAAAATGAGTTCGGCTTAAGGATCAAGAAAATAAGAAGCGACAACGGGACGGAGTTCAAGAACTCTCAAATTGAAGGCTTTCTTGAGGAGGAGGGCATCAAGCATGAGTTCTCTTCTCCCTACACCCCTCAACAAAATGGTGTAGTGGAGAGGAAGAATCGAACTCTTTTGGACATGGCAAGGACCATGCTTGATGAGTACAAGACTTCGGATCGGTTTTGGGCCGAAGCGGTCAACACCGCTTGCTACGCCATCAACCGATTATATCTTCACCGAATCCTCAAGAAGACATCATATGAACTCCTAACCGGTAAAAAGCCCAATATTTCTTATTTTAGAGTCTTTGGTAGCAAATGTTTTATTCTTGTTAAAAGAGGTAGAAAATCTAAATTTGCTCCTAAGACTGTAGAAGGTTTTTTACTTGGTTATGACTCAAACACAAGGGCATATAGAGTCTTTAACAAGTCCACTGGACTAGTTGAAGTCTCATGTGACGTTGTGTTTGATGAGACTGACGGCTCTCAAGTAGAGCAAGTTGATCTTGATGAGATAGGTGAAGAACAGGCTCCATGCATAACGCTAAGGAACATGTCCATTGGGGATGTGTGTCCTAAGGAATCCGAAGAGCCTCCACATGCACAAGATCAACCATCCTCCTCCATGCAAGCATCTCCACCGACTCAAAATGAGGATGAAGCTCAATTGGATGAAGGACAAGATCAAGAAGATGAGTCACCTCAAGATGATGGCAATGATCAAGGGGGAGATGCAAATGATCAAGAAAAGGAGGATGAGCAAGAACCAAGGCCGCCACACCCAAGAGTCCACCAAGCAATCCAACGAGATCACCCCGTCGACACCATTCTCGGCGACATTCATAAGGGAGTAACCACTCGATCTCGTGTTGCACATTTTTGTGAGCATTACTCTTTTGTTTCCTCTATTGAACCACACAGGGTAGAGGAAGCACTACAAGATTCGAATTGGGTGGTGGCGATGCAAGAGGAGCTCAACAATTTCACAAGGAACGAGGTATGACACTTAGTTCCACGTCCTAACCAAAATGTTGTAGGAACCAAATGGGTCTTCCGCAACAAGCAAGATGAGCATGGTGTGGTGACAAGGAACAAAGCTCGACTTGTGGCCAAAGGTTACTCCCAAGTCGAAGGTTTGGATTTCGGTGAAACCTATGCACCCGTAGCTAGGCTTGAGTCAATTCGCATATTATTAGCCTATGCTACTTACCATGGCTTTAAGCTTTATCAAATGGACGTGAAAAGTGCTTTCCTCAACGGACCAATCAAGGAAGAGGTTTATGTTGAGCAACCTCCCGGCTTTGAAGACAATGAGTATCCTAACCATGTCTATAAGCTCTCTAAGGCGCTTTATGGGCTCAAGCAAGCCCCAAGAGCATGGTATGAATGCCTTAGAGATTTCCTTATCGCTAATGGCTTCAAAGTCGGCAAGGCCGATCCTACTCTATTCACTAAAACTCTTGACAATGATTTGTTTGTATGCCAAATTTATGTTGATGATATTATATTTGGGTCTACTAACGAATCTACTTGTGAGGAATTTAGTAGGATCATGACACAGAAATTCGAGATGTCTATGATGGGGGAGTTGAAGTACTTCTTAGGATTTCAAGTGAAGCAACTCCAAGAGGGCACCTTCCTTAGCCAAACGAAGTATACTCAAGATATTCTAAGCAAGTTTGGGATGAAGGATGCCAAGCCCATCAAGACACCCATGGGAACCAATGGGCATCTCGACCTCGACACGGGAGGTAAGTCCGTGGATCAAAAGGTATACCGGTCGATGATTGGTTCATTGCTTTATTTGTGTGCATCTCGACCGGACATTATGCTTTCCGTTTGCATGTGTGCAAGATTCCAATCCGACCCTAAGGAATCCCACCTTACGGCCGTAAAACGAATCTTGAGATATTTGGCTTATACTCCTAAGTTTGGGCTTTGGTACCCTCGGGGATCCACATTTGATTTGATTGGTTATTCAGATGCCGATTGGGCAGGGTGCAAAATCAATAGGAAGAGCACATCGGGGACTTGCCAGTTCTTGGGAAGATCCTTGGTGTCTTGGGCTTCAAAGAAGCAAAATTCGGTCGCTCTTTCCACCGCCGAAGCCGAGTACATTGCCGCAGGCCATTGTTGCGCACAATTACTTTGGATGAGGCAAACCCTGCGGGACTACGGTTACAAATTAACCAAAGTCCCTTTGCTATGTGATAATGAGAGTGCAATCAAAATGGCCGACAATCCCGTCGAGCATAGCCGCACTAAGCACATAGCCATTCGGTATCATTTTCTTAGGGATCACCAACAAAAGGGGGATATCGAGATTTCTTACATTAACACTAAAGATCAATTAGCCGATATCTTTACCAAGCCTCTTGATGAACAAACTTTTACCAAACTTAGGCATGAGCTCAATATTCTTGATTCCCGCAACTTCTTTTGTTAGATTGCACACATAGCTCATTTATATACCTTTGATCATATCTCTTTTATATGCTATGACTAATGTGTTTTCAAGTCTATTTCAAATCAAGTCATAGGTATATTGAAAGGGAATTGGAGTTTTAGGCGAAGACAAAGGCTTCCACTCCGCAACCCATCCTTCGCCGTCGCTCCAAGCCACTCTCCATCTTTGGGGGAAAGAACAAAAGGACTACATCTTTGGTATAATTGAAAGTCGCCTAGAGGGGGGGTGAATAGGGCGAAACTGAAATTCTTAAAAATAATCACAACTACAAGCCGGGTTAGCGTTAGAAATATAATCGAGTCCGAGAGAGGGCGTGAAAACAAATCGCAAGTGAGTAATGAAGTGAGACACGCGGATTTGTTTTACCGAGGTTCGGTTCTCTCAAACCTACTCCCCGTTGAGGAGGCCACAAAGGCCGGGTCTTTTTCAACCCTTTCCCTCTCTCAAACGGTCCCTCGGACCGAGTGAGCTTTCTCTTCTCAAATCAACCGGGAGCAAAACCTCCCCGCAAGGACCACCACACAATTGGTGTCTCTTGCCTTGGTTACAAGTGAGTATTGAACACAAGAAAGAATGAAAGAGAGAAAGCAATCCAAGCGCAAGAGCTCAAATGAACACGGCAAATCACTCTCACTAGTCACTAGGGCTTTGTGTGGAATTGGAGAGGATTTGATCTCTTTGGTGTGTCTAGAATTGAATGCTAGAGCTCTTGTAGTAGTTGGGAAGTGGAAAACTTGGATACAATGAATGGTGGGGTGGTTGGGGTATTTATAGCCCCAACCACCAAACTTGACCGTTGGCTGGGCTGTCTGTTCGATGGCGCACCGGACAGTCCGGTGCCCCCTGCCACGTCATCACTGCCGTTGGATTCTGACCGTTGGAGCTTCTGACTTGTGGGCCCACCTGGGTGTCCGGTGCACACCGGACATGTACTGTTTGATGTCCGGTGTGCCAGCATGGGTGATTCTGACTCCTGCGCGCGCTGCGCGCGCATTAAATGCCGTTGCAGGTAGCCGTTGGCGCGAAGTAGCCGTTGCTCCGAGGTTGCACCGGACAGTCCGGTGCACACCGGACAGTCCGGTGAATTATAGCGAAGCGGCGAGGGAGAAAACCCGAGGCTGGCGAGTTCCTGAGGCCGACCTTCCTTGGAGCACCGGACATGTCCGGTGTACACCGGACAGTCCGGTGAATTATAGCCGAGTCGCCTCTGGAAATTCCCGAAGGTGGCGAGTTTGAGTCTGAGTCCCCCTGGTGCACCGGACATGTCCGGTGGCACACCGGACAGTCCGGTGCGCCAGACCAGGGGTGCCTTCGGTTGCCCCTTTGCTCCTTTGTTGAATCCAAAACTTGGTCTTTTTATTGACTGAGTGTGAACCTTTTACACCTGTATAATCTATACACTTGGGCAAACTAGTTAGTCCAATTATTTGTGTTGGTCAATTCAACCACCAAAATTAATTAGGGACTAGGTGTAAGCCTAATTCCCTTTCAATCTCCCCCTTTTTGGTGATTGATGCCAACACAAACCAAAGCAATTATAGAAGTGCATAATTGAACTAGTTTGCATAATGTAAGTGTAAAGGTTGCTTGGAATTGAGCCAATATAAATACTTACAAAATATGCATGGATTGTTTCTTTCTTATATAACATTTTGGACCACGTTTGCACCAACTGTTTTGTTTTTGCAAATTCTTTTTGTAAATCCTTTTCAAAGTTCTTTTGCAAATGGTCAAAGGTAAAAGAATAAGAGTTTGCAAAGCATTTTCAAGATTTGAAATTTTCTCCCCCTGTTTCAAAAGCTTTTCCTTTGACTAAACAAAACTCCCCCTAAAGGAGATCCTCCTCTTAGTGTTCAAGAGGGTTTTGATATATCATTTTTGAAATACTACTTTCTCCCTCTTTTGAACACAATAGGATACCAATTGATAAATACTCTTGGAAAACACTAAGTTTTTGAAATTGGTGGTGGTGCGGTCCTTTTGCTTTGGGCTCATACTCTATCCCCCTTTGGCATGAATCGCCAAAAACGGAATTATTAGAGCCCTCGAAGTAATGTCTTCCTCTTTGGTCATAAAAAAATGAGTTAAGATTATACCAAAGATGAAGTCCTGTTGTTCTCTCCCCCAAAGATGGAGAGTGGCTTGGAGCTACGGCGAAGGATGGGTTGCGGAGTGGAAGCCTTTGTCTTCGCCTAAAACTCCAATTCCCTTTCAATATACCTATGACTTGATTTGAAATAGACTTGAAAACACATTAGTCATAGCATACAAAAGAGATATGATCAAAGGTATATAAATGAGCTATGTGTGCAATCTAACAAAAGAAGTTGCGGGAATCAAGAATATTGAGCTCATGCCTAAGTTTGGTAAAAGTTTGTTCATCAAGAGGCTTGGTAAAGATATCGGCTAATTGATCTTTAGTGTTAATGTAAGAAATCTCGATATCCCCCTTTTGTTGGTGATCTCTAAGAAAATGATACCGAATGGCTATGCGCTTAGTGCGGCTATGCTCAACGGGATTGTCGGCCATTTTGATTGCACTCTCATTATCACATAGCAAAGGAACTTTGGTTAATTTGTAACCGTAGTCCCGCAGGTTTGCCTCATCCAAAGTAATTGCGCGCAACAATGGCCTGCGGCAATGTACTCGGCTTCGGCGGTAGAAAGAGCGACCAAATTTTGCTTCTTTGAAGCCCAAGACACCAAGGATCTTCCCAAGAACTGGCAAGTCCCCGATGTGCTCTTCCTGTTAATCTTACACCCCGCCCAATCGGCATCCGAATAACCAATTAAATCAAATGTGGATCCCCGAGGGTACCAAAGCCCAAACTTAGGAGTATAAGCCAAATATCTCAAGATTCGTTTTACGGCCGTAAGGTGGGATTCCTTAGGGTCGGATTGGAATCTTGCACACATGCAAACGGAAAGCATAATGTCCGGTCGAGAAGCACATAAATAGAGTAAGGAACCTATCATCGACCGGTATTCCTTTTGATCCACGGACTTACCTCCCGTGTCGAGGTCGAGATGCCCATTGGTTCCCATGGGTGTCTTGATGGGCTTGGCATCCTTCATTCCAAACTTGCTTAGGATGTCTTGAGTATACTTGGTTTGGCTAAGGAAGGTGCCCTCTTGGAGTTGCTTCACTTGAAATCCTAAGAAGTATTTCAACTCCCCCATCATAGACATCTCGAATTTCTGTGTCATGATCCTACTAAATTCCTCACAAGTAGATTCGTTAGTAGACCCAAATATGATATCATCAACATAAATTTGGCATACAAACAAATCATTGTCAAGAGTTTTAGTGAATAGAGTAGGATCGGCCTTGCCGACTTTGAAGCCATTAGCGATGAGGAAATCTCTAAGGCATTCATACCATGCTCTTGGGGCTTGCTTGAGCCCATAAAGCGCCTTAGAGAGCTTATAGACATGGTTAGGATACTCACTGTCTTCAAAGCCAGGAGGTTGCTCAACATAGACCTCTTCCTTGATAGGTCCGTTGAGGAAGGCACTTTTCACGTCCATTTGATAAAGCTTAAAGCCATGGTAAGTAGCATAGGCTAATAATATGCGAATTGACTCAAGCCTAGCTACGGGTGCATAGGTTTCACCGAAATCCAAACCTTCGACTTGGGAGTATCCTTTGGCCACAAGTCGAGCTTTGTTCCTTGTCACCACACCATGCTCATCTTGCTTGTTGCGGAAGACCCATTTGGTTCCTACAACATTTTGGTTAGGACGTGGAACTAAGTGCCATACCTCGTTCCTTGTGAAATTGTTGAGCTCCTCTTGCATCGCCATCACCCAATCCGCATCTTGGAGTGCTTCCTCTACCCTGTGTGGCTCAATAGAGGAAACAAAAGAGTAATGCTCACAAAAATGTGCAACACGAGATCTAGTGGTTACCCCCTTATGAATGTCGCCGAGAATGGTGTCGACGGGGTGATCTCGTTGGATTGCTTGGTGGACTCTTGGGTGTGGCGGCCTTGGTTGTTCATCCTCCTTGTCTTCATCATTTGCATCTCCCCCTTGATCGTTGCCGTCATCTTGAGGTGGCTCATCCTTTTGATCCTCTCCTTCATCAACTTGAGCCTCGTCCTCATCTTGGGTTGGTGGAGATGCTTGCGTGGAGGAGGATGGTTGATCTTGTGCATGTGGAGGCTCTTCGGATTCCTTAGGACACACATCCCCAATAGACATGTTCCTTAGCGCTATGCATGGAGCCTGTTCTTCACCTATCTCATCAAGATCAACTTGCTCTACTTGAGAGCCGTTAGTCTCATCAAACACAACGTCACAAGAAATTTCAACAAGTCCTGAGGACTTGTTAAAGACTCTATATGCCCTTGTGTTTGAGTCATATCCTAGTAAAAAGCCTTCTACAGTTTTAGGAGCAAATTTAGATTTTCTACCTCTTTTAACAAGTATAAAACATTTGCTACCAAAAACTCTAAAATATGAAATATTTGGCTTTTTACCGGTTAGGAGTTCATAGGATGTCTTCTTGAGGATTCAGTGAAGATATAACCGGTTGATGGCGTAGCAAGCGGTGTTGACTGCTTCGGCCCAAAACCGATCCGGTGTCTTGTACTCATCAAGCATAGTTCTTGCCATGTCCAATAGAGTTCGATTCTTCCTCTCCACTACACCATTTTGTTGTGGAGTGTAGGGAGAAGAGAACTCATGCTTGATGCCCTCCTCCTCAAGAAAGCCTTCAATTTGTGAGTTCTTGAACTCCGTCCCGTTGTCGCTTCTAATTTTCTTGATCCTTAAGCCGAACTCATTTTGAGCCCGTCTCAAGAATCCCTTTAAGGTCTCTTGGGTATGAGATTTTTCCTGCAAAAAGAACACCCAAGTGAAGCGAGAATAATCATCCACAATAACTAGACAGTACTTACTCCCGCCGATGCTTATGTAAGCAATCGGACCGAATAAATCCATGTGTAGGAGCTCCAGTGGCCTGTCAGTCGTCATGATGTTCTTGTGTGGATGATGAGTGCCAACTTGCTTCCCGGCTTGGCATGCGCTACAAATCCTGTCTTTCTCAAAATGAACATTGGTTAGTCCTAAAATGTGTTCTCCCTTTAGAAGCTTATGAAGATTCTTCATTCTAACATGGGCTAGTCGACGGTGCCAGAGCCAACCCAAGTTAGTCTTAGCAACCAAGCAAGTGTCGAGTTCAGCTCTATCAAAATCTACCAAGTATAGCTGACCCTCTAACACTCCCTTGAATGCTATTGAATCGTCACTTCTTTTAAAGACAGTAACACCTATGTCAGTAAATAGACAGTTGTAGCCCATTTGACATAATTGGGATACAGAAAGCAAATTGTAATCTAATGAATCAACAAGAAAAACATTTGAAATGGAATGGTCAGGAGATATAGCAATTTTACCCAATCCTTTGACCAAACCTTGATTTCCATCCCCGAATGTGATAGCTCGTTGGGGATCTTGGTTTTTCTCATATGAGGAGAACATCCTTTTCTCCCCGGTCATGTGGTTTGTGCACCCGCTGTCGAGTATCCAACTTGAGCCCCCGGATGCATAAACCTACAAAACAATTTTAGTTCTTGATTTTAGGTACCCAAACTGTTTTGGGTCCTTTGGCATTAGACACAAGAACTTTGGGTACCCAAACACAAGTCTTTGACCCCTTGTGTTTGCCCCCAACAAATTTGGCAACTACCTTGCCGGATTTGCTAGTAAGCACATATGATGCATCAAAAGTTTTAAATGAAATAGCATGATCATTTGATGCATTAGGAATTTTCCTTTTAGGCAACTTAGCACGGGTTGGTTGCCTAGAACTAGATGTCTCACTCTTATACATAAAAGCATGATTAGGACCAGAGTGAGACTTCCTAGAATGAATTTTCCTAATTTTGTCCTCGGGATAACCGGCAGGGTATAAAATGTAACCCTCGTTATCCTGAGGCATGGGAGCCTTGCCCTTAACAAAATTTGACAACCTTTTAGGAGGGGCACTAATTTTGACATTGTCTCCCCTTTGGAAGCCAATGCCATCCTTAATGCCAGGGCGTCTCCCATTATAAAGCATGCTACGAGCAAATTTAAATTTCTCATCTTCTAAGTTGTGCTCGGCAATTTTAGCATCTAGTTTTGCTATATGATCATTTTGTTGTTTAATTAAAGACATGTGATCATGAATAGCATTAACATCAATATCTCTACATCTATCACAAATAGACACATGCTCAATAGTAGATGTAGACGGTTTGCAAGAATTAAGTTCAACAATCTTAGCATGAAGAATATCATTTTTATCTCTAAGATCGGAAATTGCAACTTTGCAAACATCATAATCTTTAGCCTTATCAATTAAATTTTTATTTTCTATTCTAAGGCTAGCAAGAGAAATATTCAATTCTTCAATCCTAGCAAGCAAATCATCATTATTATCTTTAGGATTGGAAGTTGAAACAATGCAAACATGAGAATCAACCTTAGCATTTATACTAGCATTTTCATTCCTAAGGTTGTCAATCATCTCACGGCAAGTGCTTAGCTCACTAGATAATTTTTCACATTTTTCTACTTCTAGAGCATAAGCCTTTTTAACCTTAACATGTTTCTTGTTTTCTTTAATTAGACAATCCTCTTGGGAGTCCAAAAGGTCATCTTTTTCATGAATAGCACTAATCAATTCATTTAATTTTTCTTTTTGCTCCATGTTAAGATTGGCAAAGAGAACACGCAAATTATCCTCCTCATCACTATCATTATCATCACTAGAAGACTCATATTTAGTGGAGGAGTTAGATTTAACCTTCTTTCGTTTGCCGTCCTTTGCCATGAGGCACTTGTGGCCGATGTTGGGGAAGAGAAGTCCCTTGGTGACGGCGATGTTGGCGGCGTCCTCGTCGTCGGAGGAGTCGCTTGAGCTTTCGTCGGAATCCCACTCCCGACAAACATGGGCATCGCCGCCCTTCTTCTTGTAGTACTTCTTTTTCTCCTTTCTTATCCCCTTCTTGTCGTCGCCTCGGTCACTGTCACTTGATATAGGACATTTAGCAATAAAATGACCCGGCTTACCACATTTGTAGCAAACCTTCTTGGAGCGGGACTTGTAGTCTTTCCCTCTCCTTTGGTTGAGGATTTGGCGGAAGCTCTTGATGACGAGCGCCATTTCCTCATTGTCAAGCTTGGAGGCGTCGATTGGTTGTCTACTTGGTGTAGACTCCTCCTTCTTTTCTTCCATCGCCTTGAATGCGACGGGATGAGCTTCGGATGTAGATGGATCATCAAGCTCGTTGATTTTCCTCGAGCCTTCGATCATGCATTCAAAACTTACAAAATTCCCGATAACTTCCTCGGGGGTCATTTTAGTATATCTAGGATTACCACGAATTAATTGAACTTGAGTGGGGTTAAGGAAAATGAGAGATCTTAGAATAACCTTAACCATTTCGTGGTCGTCCCACTTCGTGCTCCCGAGGTTGCGCACTTGGTTCACCAAAGTCTTGAGCCGGTTGTACATGTGTTGTGGCTCCTCCCCTTTGTGAAGGCGGAACCGACCGAGCTCCCCCTCGATCGTTTCCCGCTTGGTGATCTTTGTGAGCTCATCTCCCTCGTGCGCGGTTTTGAGCACATCCCAAACCTCCTTGGCGCTCTTCAACCCTTGAACTTTGTTATACTCCTCTCTACTTAAAGAGGCAAGGAGTATTGTTGTCGCTTGAGAGTTGAAGTGCTCGATTTGGGCCACCTCATCCTCATCATAATCCTTGTCCCCTACGGATGGTACCTGTGCACCAAACTCGACAACATCCCATATACTTTTGTGGAGTGAGGTTAGATGAAATCGCATTAAATCACTCCACCTAGCATAATCTTCACCATCAAAAGTTGGTGGTTTGCCTAACGGGACGGAAAGTAAAGGTGCATTTTTAGAAATGCGAGGGTAATGTAGGGGGATCTTACTAAACTTCTTACGCTCTTGGCGTTTAGAAGTTACGGAGGGCGCATCGGAGTCGGAGGTCGATGTTGAAGAAGTGTCGGTCTCGTAGTAGACCACTTTCCTCATCTTTTTGTGCTTATCCCCTCTCCGATGCGGCTTGTGGGAGGAAGATCTCTCCTTCTTCTCTTTGTGGTGCGAAGAAGATTTCTTCTCCTTCCCTTTGTTGGAGGAGCTCTTCTTCTTCTCCTTCCTCTTGGTGCGGGACTCTTCGGATGAAGTGCTCCCGTGGCTTGTAGTGGGCTTTTCGCCGGTCTCCATCTCCTTCTTGGCGTGATCTCCCGACATCACTTCGAGCGGTTAGGCTCTAATGAAGCACCGGGCTCCGATACCAATTGAAAGTCGCCTAGAGGGGGGGTGAATAGGGCGAAACTGAAATTCTTAAAAATAATCACAACTACAAGCCGGGTTAGCGTTAGAAATATAATCGAGTCCGAGAGAGGGCGTGAAAACAAATCGCAAGTGAGTAATGAAGTGAGACACGCAGATTTGTTTTACCGAGGTTCGGTTCTCTCAAACCTACTCCCCGTTGAGGAGGCCACAAAGGCCGGGTCTTTTTCAACCCTTTCCCTCTCTCAAACGGTCCCTCGGACCGAGTGAGCTTTCTCTTCTCAAATCAACCGGGAGCAAAACCTCCCCGCAAGGACCACCACACAATTGGTGTCTCTTGCCTTGGTTACAAGTGAGTATTGAACACAAGAAAGAATGAAAGAGAGAAAGCAATCCAAGCGCAAGAGCTCAAATGAACATGGCAAATCACTCTCACTAGTCACTAGGGCTTTGTGTGGAATTGGAGAGGATTTGATCTCTTTGGTGTGTCTAGAATTGAATGCTAGAGCTCTTGTAGTAGTTGGGAAGTGGAAAACTTGGATACAATGAATGGTGGGGTGGTTGGGGTATTTATAGCCCCAACCACCAAACTTGACCGTTGGCTGGGCTGTCTGTTCGATGGCGCACCGGACAGTCCGGTGCACACCGGACAGTCCGGTGCCCCCTGCCACGTCATCACTGCCGTTGGATTCTGACCGTTGGAGCTTCTAACTTGTGGGCCCACCTGGGTGTCCGGTGCACACCGGACATGTACTGTTTGATGTCCGGTGTGCCAGCATGGGCGATTCTGACTCCTGCGCGCGCTGCGCGCGCATTAAATGCCGTTGCAGGTAGCCGTTGGCGCGAAGTAGCCGTTGCTCCGAGGTTGCACCGGACAGTCCGGTGCACACCGGACAGTCCGGTGCACACCGGACAGTCCGATGAATTATAGCGAAGCGGCGAGGGAGAAAACCCGAGGCTGGCGAGTTCCTGAGGCCGACCTTCCTTGGAGCACCGGACATGTCCGGTGTACACCGGACAGTCCGGTGAATTATAGCCGAGTCGCCTCTGGAAATTCCCGAAGGTGGCGAGTTTGAGTCTGAGTCCCCCTGGTGCACCGGACATGTCCGGTGGCACACCGGACAGTCCGGTGCGCCAGACCAGGGGTGCCTTCGGTTGCCCCTTTGCTCCTTTGTTGAATCCAAAACTTGGTCTTTTTATTGGCTGAGTGTGAACCTTTTACACCTGTATAATCTATACACTTGGGCAAACTAGTTAGTCCAATTATTTGTGTTGGTCAATTCAACCACCAAAATTAATTAGGGACTAGGTGTAAGCCTAATTCCCTTTCAATAATCTTAACTCATTTGTTTATGACCAAAGAGGAAGACATTACTGCATGGGCTCTAATGATTCCGTTTTTGGCGATTCATGCCAAAGGGGGAGAAAGTATGAGCCCAAAGCAAAAGGACCGCACCACCACCAATTTCAAGAATTTAGTGCTTTCCAAGAGTATTTATCAATTGGTATCCTATTGTGTTCAAAAGGAGGAGAAAATTAGTTTTTCAAAAATGTATATCAAAACCCTCTTGAACACTAAGAGGTGGATCTCCTTTAGGGGGAGTTTTGTTAAGTCAAAGGAAAAGCATTTGAAACAGGGGGAGAAAAGTTCAAATCTTGAAAATGCTTTGCAAACTCTTATTCATTTACCTTTGACTATTTGCAAAAGAACTTTGAAAAGATTTATAAAAGATTTTGCAAAAACAAAACATATGGTGCAAGCGTGGTCCAAAATGTTAAAAATGAAGAAACAATCCATGCATATCTAATAAGTATTTATATTGGCTCAATTCCAAGCAACCTTTGCACTTATATTATGCAAACTAGTTCAATTATACACTTCTATATTTGCTTTGGTTTGTGTTGGCATCAATCACCAAAAAGGGGGAGATTGAAAGGGAATTAGGCTTACACCTAGTTCCTATATAATTTTGGTGGTTGAATTGGCCAACACAAATCTTTGGACTAACTAGTTTGCCCAAGTGTATAGATTATACAGGTGTAAAAGGTTCACACTCAGCCAATAAAAAGACCAAGTTTTGGATTCAACAAAGGAGCAAAGGGGCAACCGAAGGCACCCCTGGTCTGGCGCACCGGACTGTCCGGTGTGCCACCGGACATGTCCGGTGCACCAGGGGGACTCAGACTCAAACGCACCACCTTCGGGAATTTCCAGAGGCGACTCGGCTATAATTCACCGGACTGTCCGGTGTACACCGGACATGTCCGGTGCTCCAAGGAAGGTCGGCCTCAGGAACTCACCAGCCTCGGGTTTTCTCTCCCGCCGCTCCGCTATAATTCACCGGACTGTCCGGTGTGCACCGGACTGTCCGGTGCATCCTCGGAGCAACGGCTACTTCGCGCCAACGGCTACCTGCAACGGCATTTAATGCGCGCGCAGCGCGCGCAGGAGTCAGAGACGCCCATGTTGGCACACCGGACAGCAAACAGTAACTGTCCGGTGTGCACCGGACACCCAGGTGGGCCCACAAGTCAGAAGCTCCAACGGTCAGAATCCAACGGCAGTGATGACGTGGCAGGGGGCACCGGACTGTCCGGTGTGCACCGGACTGTCCGGTGCGCCATCGAACAGACAGCCTCCCAACGGTCACTTTTGGTGGTTGGGGCTATAAATACCCCAACCACCCCACCATTCATTGCATCCAAGTTCTCTACTTCCCAACTACTACAAGAGCTCTAGCATTCAATTCTAGACACACCAAAGAGATCAAATCCTCTCCATATTCCACACAACGCCCTAGTGACTAGAGAGAGAGATTTCCTTGTGTTCTTTCGAGCTCTTGCGCTTGGATTGCTTCCTTCTTTCTTGATTCCTTCTTGTGATCAAACACTCACTTGTAATTGAGGCAAGAGGCACCAATTGTGTGGTGGCCCTTGCGGGAAGTTTGATTCCCAAGTGATTTGAGAAGAGAAGCTCACTCGGTCCGAGGGATCGTTTGAGAGAGGGAAGGGTTGAAAGAGACCCGGCCTTTGTGGCCTCCTCAACGGGGAGTAGGTTTGCAAGAACCGAACCTCGGTAAAACAAATCCGCGTGTCACACTCTTCTTTTGCTTGCGATTTGTTTTGCTCCCTCTCTCGCGGACTCGTTTATATTTCTAACGCTAACCCGGCTTGTAGTTGTGATTATTCTTGTGAATTTCAGTTTCGCCCTATTCACCCCCCCTCTAGGCGACTTTCAACTATCAATTCAAGGCATGGTCCATTGGGCAGTTGCAAAGAAGTGTAACCTTTGCTCTATATGACTGTTTAACTTAATAGTCTTTATCGGAACAATGATATATCAAACAACAATGAAACTAAGAGTGGTTTACACACGCCTTGGGATTTGGTGGGGATTGTTAGAGAATTTAGGATAATAACCATTTATTTAATATTATATAAATCCTAAGGCTATGTTTAAGCTAAGAGTTATGTATGAGTAAGTGGGTGAATTATGGCTGCTAACTTGTGGCTTGGTAAGTTACTTGTAACAGCCATTTTGATGGTGGGAGTTACTAGTAATGGTCATTTTTATGACCATGATGGCTGCCATTAAGCTATTCGATAGCACCTCTTCACCTACAATCTTCTTGCCTCCGGAGTCTTCCTCGTCCCAAACCACTGTGCGCACAGAGAGTTAGGAGAGCATGTCTTTGAAACCACTGTCTGTCGAAACATTTGCTAGGTGCACGGGCGATCAGGTTTTTTGGGAGCGTTGTCACGATTGCTCGATGGTTGTGTCCATCTTCTTCCTGGAGAACGCTGCGCCGCTGATGTTGTATGTATTCTTTCTGAAGTGTTTCTGCTGGTCTTCTTCCTAGAGTACTTTCGAGGGACTACACTACAGACATTGACCTGAATCGAGCCCCGATCGATGATATGGAACAACACACTATATCAACTAGTGCGAATGGGATAACCGATACCTTGAACATAGGTTCCTTCGCTGAGTACACTCAATCTTCTCTGGATTGTTTGTTTACTAATTAGTTTGTTCGTTGCTACAATAGCGAGTAGTTTACATGTGCCCGTATATGCCATAAAAAATCTTACACGCTATTTCTGGATTAAGTATAATATGGAAATTCCTAAATACATAACACACATGAGGGTCAAGCTCCCAATTCAGTAACTACGTGGATAGCCTCAAGCCTTTTCCACATGCATTGGAACTCCAGTGTAGCCTCTCTCGGATGCTCCCATCTGCTGTCGAGTTTTTGGTAAAAATGGTATGTGGCTCGTTCCCTCCGGTACAGTACGGTGGTCAAACACAGTTTATATCTGTTGAATAATTAGATAATTTCCAGATTCAATTCTGAATATAAATCATGACCAAATCAGAAAAACTGAAGTAAAAAGTCAAATCAGATGATACGTACTGATCAGACATACTGATAGATGGCGTGGGTCAGAATCAATAGAGTCAACGACGTCGAAGCAGCAGGTCCGATGACGTCTACGCAGCAGGGTTCGACTAGAAGATCGCGAGCAGTCGCGTGAGGATGCTTCCCAAAAACCTTATCCGTCCTCTCCCGGTGCAGGATCTCGAAGGCAAAAGGTTCCGGAGACCTGCTCTCTCGGTCGCAGATGCACGTCGGTGGTCGGGATGAAGAGAACTACGATGGCGGCACAGTTGTGAACAGAGGCGAAAGAGAAAACTGGGATGATCTAGATGATGGCTTTCAGGCGCCTTATATAGTGTCGAGTCCTCGAACCGATAGCTATCCACGATCCGATCTGCTCGCGAAAAATTCGCGTTCAGTTTAGATTTTTATAGCGATCGGTTAGGATTCTAAACTTAACAGCCAAACAACCAAAAAATAAAAACGCAAAAGGAAGCAGCGCCCTCGCAAGGCGAGGGGCCAAATTTCGGCGGATCATTCACGTGCATGTCGTGCGTCCGCGCCCTTCGGACAGGCTAGGCCAGGCCAGCGAGCGCGCGCGTGTGGTTCTCCACACTCTCTCCTCTCATACATGACTTGGTGAGCGAGTGTGGCCTATATATTTAAACTAGTTTTACTTCACTTAAACTAACAATATGACACTATTGGTTACACCATTCCCTAGCCTTACACATATATGGACTTTTAAGATTTTCCTGATATTTAATTGAATTTCTCAACTGGGTCTAGCCCACAAATCTTAACAATATCATCTCATAAGACTACTAACCCCTTTAATACAACAACAATAATATGTGCAAGTACTAAAAGACAACATATATTCTACCCTTACCTAACCATTAGAAATGTGGGTGGTTCTCTTGCGCTATATGCGTGGAACTAGTGTAGTGGCTTGGGTGTGGCGCATCAAGCGAGTGATCCCTCGCTCGCCCACGGTCACCGGAACTGGCGTTCCCGGGCGAGCGCGACCCAGAAGGATCCCGCCGCACCCACAGAAAAAGCAGCCACAAGATCGTTGCACAAGTAGTGCTAGAAAGTAGACGAACAGGGACACGCACTTGACTGAATGAAGAATTTCATGTGTAATAAGGAGGCGCCATATTTTCTCTTCCGTGTTAATGTGCTGATGGCGCCGCATGAACTAAACTGCACAAGGCAGGGTCCTCGTCGTCGAGCTGGCCAATCCCAGAGCACACGGCCGGTGGCGGTCTGCCGCGCGGTGGCGCCTCCCCCGGGCGGGGCCTCCTCTGCCTCTCACGGGTTTTTCAGACCGAATCGATTCGTTCACACGCATCGAATCGAATCTAGCCAAATCCAATAGGCGCAGGCGCGAGACGGCGAGAGGCCCTTCCTTTCCTTGGCTTGCTTCCGATTCCGATCCCGCCCGGTGAAAAGCGGGATGGATGGCATGGCACATGGCAGAGCTGCTGAAGGCGTAACCAAGGGAGGCCCCGACCCCGAACAGCCAGCCGAGGAAAAAGCCCAGCCCAGCCCAGACCAGACCAGCCTGATGCGAGGCGTGCGGAGCAAAGGAAAACGACGACACGCGATCAGAAAATCGGCTTGCGGTGCAGGCAGCGGCGTGCTGGTCGGAGCGCGCTGGCTGCTGCTGATCTCGTGGAAGAAGTGGAAGGCAGTGAGCGCGACCTGGCACCTGCCCTGATCGTGCGAAAAAGCACAGAAAGCATGGATGTACTGTACTGCTGTGGCTGGGGATCTTTTTTTTTTCTTTCTTTCTTGGCTTAGTGGTTTTACCAAACCAGGGCACTCCCCGTTGTTCCCCGGACCGGAGTTGGCCGTCGACGCGTTGCATGGTATGGTTCTTCGTAGAAGCGTCAGCCTCAGTCAGTGGCTAGGCACACCGAAGTTCTGCTTGCCTTTGTCATCGTGTAGTACTACTACACCTACATACAAAATCTAGTGGCCACGCGTAGAAGAAACGGCACACCCAACCTGAGCGGAGGCAGACCAGGGGAGGTGAAATGCTCGCCGTCGCTGTCCCTATCCGCGTTGGTCAGTTGCTCAACTCCGCGACGGGACCGGGAATGCATGGCCTGTCTAGATTCCATCAAATTCCCAGCGATCGGATGCCGCCAAACTGCCCAACACCGAGAGATACCAAAGCAACGTAAAATACGCTTCGTTCTGTAGTTTACCGTCACCACGGCAAAATAACCATACTATTTCTTCTCCTCAACAGATCTCAATCGAAAGATAAAATCTAGCTAGGTTCTACACAATACTCTCTCCTCTATCGCGGACAGTCTGTCTCCTACATATAGACAGTCCGCACGACCACAAAGAAGATCGTAGTTATCTACGCCACAATGATCTACACGCGGACGGTTCGGTGACCTATCACGAACCATTCGGTACCTCGTAGGGAGATCACTAAGATCTTGACTCCCCGTGAGTGAGATCTAGAGATAATTGATGTTTGATCTAAAAATATGCCAACACACTTTTTGGCGGCTCCGCTGGAGACGGAAGATCAGATTTATCATATCGGATCTATTAGATCAACCATGATGGTCGATCCTAAAGAATGTACCGATGTTTTTTTAGACAACATCATTAGACCAACTTTTAAGAGTTTGTCAGGCATTTAAAGACTATATAAAGATAGAGAAGGAGGCGGAGAGGTGACACCTCTCAGACTTCACGATAGATCGTCACAACAAGGTCATTCAGGAGAGGGAAGTGGAGCCACGCTTCTCTAATAGCCTCGCTGCAGCTACCCACTGTAAGTAACACGTGCCATTTCAAGATATTCAATCTATTAGTTTTTTATGATCAAATTGAACAGTAGAGATGGCACATGCACATCAACAGCAAGCAGACATTGTCACTCGGCCGGCTCCAATCCCCCCCCCCCACAATCTCGAGGTCAGCTTTACCCGTGGACGGTGATGTCGCCTGGGTGCTGGGTGGTGCAGCTCAATGACTTCCGTATCAACACCTACCCCTCTAGATGCTCTCAGCTGCTACTTGTAATAATAGTTAATATTATTACAATTTTCAGGGATATTGGATCGGATCGATCCGGTTCGGGAACATAGGAACAATATGTATTCTAGATTCAAGTGAAAGTATTACAAGAAATTGTGGAAGGGTGGTGCTACATGTTTCAAGCAACACCTTTCAAGAAACCATGGAGGGGGAGAGGTAGCACGTATGAGACGAGTGGTGGCTCCTACCATGAGGGTGTTCGTGCCATGTTTGGGAGAACATCTTTTAGGAAGGAGAAGATGCTACACAAAACCAATATCACAACACACTTGAGGAGCGTAGGACCACGTTCACGGATGATGAAGTGACTCGTCAAACAATGAGGTCGGTGTACTAATGGGAGGAGCCCGAGTACTACTAAATATTGGTGAACTCATGGAGTGCACTTCTATATGGATCGAGCAGAATTGGGCGAAATACAAGACACAATTGATGCTTGAGCAAAGTATTATGTTGTTCTCATATGAGGAGTATAATACGACACGATTGGTCGAATGCATACCCGTGAGAATGATCTTATCAGAGGATGCATTGTATCTGATTTTATTTGTTAACTATGAAACAATGGCATGTATGTATTTGGATTGCTAAATATTGCTATTGAACTTGTGATAACATTTGTGTCATCTTTTATTCAAATTATGAGACCTTAATATGCTTTATTTACCAAAAAAATAAGTGTTTCGATTTCTGCATCTGTGCTGCTAGTTTATCAAGTAACCGATTAATCGGTCTCGAACTGTTTGAATTTAAAAACTAGGTTTCTAATGGTTTTTATCATCGATTAATTTTGATTAATCCATCCAACCGGTTTTAGCGGATCCAGTTCGGTGAACCTCGCCTACATCCCCGAGCGCGCCCTCGAAGTCGTGCTCTCCAAAAGTACTTCAAACGGACCAAATTTTAACACGGATTGCATTTAGAAACTAGGTTTCTATCGATTAATTTCGCTTAATCCATTCCGATCGGTTTTAGCGGATCTAGTTCGGTGAACCTCGCCTATATAATCGAGAGTGCCACCGAAATCACGCTCCTCCACAAGTACTTCAAACGGACCGAATTTTAACATGGATTGAATTTTAAAACCACAAGTACTTCAAACGGACCGAATTTTAACATGGATTGAATTTTAAAACTAGGTTTCTAACAGTTTCTATCGATTATTTCTGATTAATCCATTATGACTGGTTTTAACAGGCTCATCCCTGAACGTGCGAAGTCGCGCTCCTCCAAACTTCAAACAGACCAAATTTTTACGCCGATTAATTAGCGCGCGCAGGTGGGCTTCTCGTGAGAGACCTAGGTATCGGAGGGCAATTAAAAACAAACTCCGGTAAAAACAGATTCAACGTGGTGGTAACGATAGGGTGGGCAGCATCTCCTGAGCCGCCGCCCTACGAGTCGACATGGCGGAGGTGAAGCCTCAAACCGTGGGCCTTCTGGAGGTCAGCCTCACCTCGCCGTGGATGAGCGGCTTCGCTGGTCCGGAGTGGCCACGGTTTTGCACGATGTACATGGACATCGGCGGCGAGGTAGTCGGCAAGCAAACGCTTCCGTTCGAGTTTGATATGGATGGCATCCGGAAGTGGAGGCTGGGGATCAGGATCCCCGCCGCGCCGGACTGGGCGCACCAATGTCTAGACATCTTCGTGGAACGTGCTGACTACCTCGTCCGAAGGAGGACGAAATCGGTGGTGGTGACCCACGGGGGACCTCACACCTCGCGCCACACCGCCGTCATCTGCAGGGCACGGGTGCGGCTGCTCGACGCGCTGGTGCTCGGGCACCTGGACGACGAGGAGGAGGAGGACAACAAGTCGAAGACGCGCCACGAGGAGGCGGAGGGCAACCCAAGGCTGCTGGAAGGGACGCTGCCGTTCGGCAAGGTGGTGCCGCTGCTAGACTGGAAGTTGCCGGCACCGGCGGACGAGGACGGGAACCCACGGTCTGTGGTACGTGGCACGGTGGTGGTGCGTATGAACTTGTGGGAGCCCTTCTTCTGGTAAAGAAATCCATCACAAATATTCTAGTAACTTCTATGTCACTCGATGCAATTTTTTATTCTTTCGTTCTTCGTCAGTGTCGTAGAAGGGATTGAGATTTGCAACTTTCTTACCCTACTATGCCACTGACAATAAGGTAAGAAATTGCATCTGAGTGACATATAAGGATTTGATATTTACGATAACAAATAAGTTACTAGATAAAGAATTTTCTCCAGTTCTTTAGATAGGTTAGGTTGTTCTCCGGTTCTTTAGATAAGCTAGGTTGTTCATTGTCTCTTGAGATTTAGTTCCAATTTATCTTGTCCAAGTCAGGTTATTCATTGTCTCTTCATGTTATATTTGGATTTAGTTAGCTTATTGGGATGAAAGCGAGATAACGATAGTGGTGGTATTTACCGTTTGCAAACATATAAGCATGTTATCATCTTTCTACCGTAAAGAAGAGACCCTTTCCAACTTTGGGAGCGCTCTTCCAACTTAGGTTCCCTTTTGGAATGTAGGATTTTTTTCGTTTTCTATATTTTTTCTGTGAAATGATTTTAAAGGATCACTAAGAAAAACAGAAAGGACCGATTTACGACGATAGATGTCTTTTCACATATAACCAGAAATAAGTATTACGACAATATTAAAAATGTACATTGATATAAAAAGATATTTTCATTAAAAAATATTAATAAAAAAGATTTCCTTTTTTATAGTGCAATCTTATTTTTAGCAAAATTAAGGCCCCCTTTGGTAGGGCACTTTCTCTACCAGTTCTAGCTCTGGCTTCTCTGGTAAAACAGCTCTCTCCTTATGTTTAGGAAGAGCCCTAGAAGGAGCACCTTGTTTGGTTAGGAACATAGTTCTTCCGGATAAAGGATCATCGTGGAGCCAATTAGGACCAAGTGCTGCTTTTGCAGCACCAGTCCACCAGTCCGGCCACCCCGCTCCTCCTGTGAATGTTGTCGGAGCACCTAAACCTGCTATGAATGGTTGTGCACTGGTTGCTGCATCCGTCGACACACAGTTGAATGGCGTCCATAGCCCGTGCTGCAAATGCGGGAGTGTGCCCGACCAAGGAATGCGCGCCCAAGAAACAGATGCGGATGCGGGAGTGTCCATGGCCCGTGCAGCAGATGCGCTGACAGCCGCCTCGACAGCTTGGCCAGCAGCCGCGCCCCTGACCGCCCCGACAGCTTGTCCAGCAGCCGCGCCCCTGACTGCACCGGCAGCTTGGCCAGCAGCCGCGCCAGCACAGGGCACCTCGCCAGCCCTCGTCGCGCCGCGCCTTGTCGCTGCAGCACAGGTCGCCTTGGCACAGGCAGCTTGGCCAGCAGCCGTGCCCCTGACCGCACCGGCAGCTTGGCCAACAGCCGCGCCAGCACAGGTCACCAGCCCTCGTCGCGCCAGCACAGGTGCGGCCCTCGCCACGACGGCCTCCTGGCCAGCAGCCGCGCCGCCGTCGTTCAGTTCTTCCTGCATCTTGTGCGAGTCGAAGGGGGCCTGAGGGAGAGAGCGACGGCGTATAGGGTTTCGTCCGGTGGCTTGAGGGAGAGAGCCGGTAGAAGCTGCAATTTTGGGCTCTTGGCTTCAGCAGGTTTGGAGGATGGGCTCCTTCCTATTTTTCAGTAGAAGCCCATCAAAGAGCCCTACTTTTGGTAAATTATTTGGAGAAACCCACGAAGGAGCTCTTGAAGGAGCTATACCAAAGGGGCCCTAAGATCATCTTCTAAGGCTAGCACCATAACTCTTCGTCTTCCGCTTCTCTACATACCGCATCGGGCATCCCTTGAAGCCCATAACACATGTCTAATATGCTTGACAACGTCTTACGTAGTTAGGCTATCTCCAGCAGATCTCATATCCCATCATTTATCTCATCTTTCATTTTAAACTTCTCTCTATAAAAAGTGCTAAACGGTGTCATCTAGTCCCGGGTACCCTATTTTTCACGCTCCACTGGAAATAGTCATCTATATCCCTGACCGTGCCGCCGAAGTCGCGCTCCTCCGTAAGTACTTCAAACGGACCGAATTTTAACACGGATTAAATTTTAAAACTAGGTTTCTAACGGTTCCTATCGATTAATTCCGATTAATCCATTATGACCGGTTTTAACAGCCTCGCCTACATCCCTGACGTGTTGCCGAAGTCGCGCTCCTCCAAATTTCAAACGGACCAAATTTTTACGCGGATTCGTTAGCGCGCGCAGGTGGGCTTCTCGTGAGAGATCTAGGTATCGGAGGGCAATTAAAAACAAACTCCGGTAAAAACAGATTCAACGTGGTGGTAACGATAGGGTGGGCAGCATCTCCTGAGCCGCCGCCCTACGAGTCGACATGGCGGAGGTGAAGCCTCAAACCGTGGGCCTTCTGGAGGTCAGCCTCACCTCGCCGTGGATGAGCGGCTTCGCTGGTCCGGAGTGGCCACGGTTTTGCACGATGTACGTGGTCATCGGCGGCGAGGTAGTCGGCAAGCAAACGCTTCCGTTCGAGTTTGATATGGATGACATCCGGAAGTGGAGGCTGGGGATCAGGATTCCCGCCGCGCCGGACTGGGCGCACCAATGTCTAGACATCTTCGTGGAACGTGCTGACTACCTCGTCCGAAGGAGGACGAAATCGGTGGTGGTGACCCGCGGGGGACCTCACACCTCGCGCCACACCGCCGTCATCTGCAGGGCACGGGTGCGGCTGCTCGACGCGCTGGTGCTCGGGCACCTGGACGAGGAGGAGGAGGAGCAGGAGGACAACAAGTCGAAGACGCGCCACGAGGAGGCGGAGGGCAAACCAATGCTGCTGGAAGGGACGCTGCCGTTCGGCAAGGTGGTGCCGCTGCTAGACTGGAAGTTGCCGGCACCGGCGGACGAGGACGGGAACCCACGGTCTGTGGTACGTGGCACGGTGGTCGTGCGTATGAACTTGTGCGAGCCCTTCTGGTAGAGAAATCCATCACAAATATCCTAGTAACTTCTATGTCACTCGATGCAATTTTTTATTCTTTCGTTCTTCGTCAGTGTCCTAGAAGGGATTGAGATTTGCAACTTTCTTACCCTACTATGCCACTGACAATAAGGTAAGAAACTGCATCCGAGTGACATATAAGGATTGCGATAACAAATAAGATACTAGATAAATAGTTTTCTCAAGTTCTTTAGATAGGTTAGGTTGTTCATTTTCTCTTTGAGATTTAGTTCCAATTTATCTTGTCCAAGTCAGGTTATTCATTGTCTGTCTATGTTATATTTGGATTTAGTTAGCTTATTGGGATGAACGGCAGTGGTGGTATTTACAATTTGCAACCATATAAGAGCAACTCCAATAGTTCTCTAAACAAGTCTCTAAATCTTAAATTTAAGAAGTGAACAGAAAAATGCTTCTCCAATGGTTCTCTAAATAAACTTGCTAAATTTACTTAGTTGCTATTCAACTCTATTTACTCTCCACATTTAGCAACTCGGTAGGAACTCCCTAAATGCAGTTGACGTCAATTTCTTCACACTAGCGTGATTATTTTTTCCTTTCTCACACGGTGAGATAGCCAGGTATAGCACGCTCTTTTTCATTTTCTAGCATAATGAGGTAGCTAGGTCAAACACGTATGACACAAGTTTCTCCTTCACCGTCGAACCCAACTTCCTCGTAGGTTGCGCTACCGGAACACTACTCATCCATAGTTCATATCGACCGGCCTTTTTTCTTCCGTCCTCACATCCTCAGCTCTCAACCTTATTATCAGGCATATCTCATAGGGGCAGGGTCGCTAAAGCTAGATTCAAAATCGAACTACTTCCTAAATATGAGCAACTATTGGAGACTAAGTTATTTTTTACCTCCAATAGCTATTTAGCAACTTGCTAAACATGATTTTAGCAAGCTATTTTTTGGAGAACTACTGGAGTTGCTCTAAGCATGTTATCATCTTTCTGCCGTAAGGAGACTCTTTCCGATTTTGGGAGCGCTCTTCCAACTTAGGTTCCCTTTGGAATGCATAAATTTTTTCTCGTTTCTATATTTTTTTGTGAAATGATTTTAAAGGATCGCTTAGAAAATCCAAAGTATTTTTAGTATCTAAGTATAAATAGTAAGAAAAACAGAAAGGACTGATGATTTACGGCGATAGATGTCTTTTCACATATAACAAGAAATAAATATTACTCTTTTTGAAATACAATATTAAAAACTGTACTTTGATATCAAAAAGACATTTTCGTTAAAAACATTAATAAAAAAGATTTACTTTTTATAGTACAATCTTATTTTTAGCAAAATTAAGACCATCTTCGAAGGCTAGCACCATAACTCTTCGCCTTCCGCTTCTCTTCATATCGCATCCGGCACCCCTTGAAGCCCATAACACATGCCTAATCTGCCAGACAGTGTATTACGCATTTAGGTTATCTTCAGCAGATCTTCTATTCCATCATCTATATCATCTCCTATTTTAAACTTCTCTCTGTAAATAGTGATAAACAGTGTCATCTACAGTTCCATGTCTCCTATTTTTCACGCTCAACTGGAGACAGTCTTACACATGCACTCTATGCTCCTCCTATTTTTCCTATTTTTCTTTTACATAAAAACATGTGGGTCTCACTTGAAACCGTCAACCCAACCCAGTCATATCCAAACAAGTGACTGAACTTCGTTAAAGCTTGACAGTGTTATGGACATGGTTAAAATAACATCTATATATGAATTGCTAGTTTATTTGTATGAGATAAAGCATGTTATGTATTTGCATGGCTAGTGTCATGTTCTATGATTTAACATGTTTATCATTTTTATCTAAGTATCATTTTGCTAAGTTCCTATCATTCTTAGTATACGTTCTATCGTATAATTGTGTTTTTGACATATCAAAAATCGATATCGTTCCTGTTTTCGGTGATATAATATTGATTTCATTTTTACAAAGAACGTGAAAGTAATGTAATCTTGTTCCAATCCTTTTGATCTATAGTTAGTTTGTCGCAACAGGTTTATCTATCTGAAATAACAAAGTTGTGCAGGTTATATGAACGAAAACACAACAACAATAATAGCAAAGTTGAGTAATAACAATACTAATAAACGAAATTCGACTTCTAGATCAATGGTTCCATAGGATTCTGGCACAAGATTACACGGACACATAATTCCTCTTCAGGGTTGCTCGACGACATTATTAGGGTGATGTAGCTCTACTCCAAGACTACGAAGTAGGACGTCGGCCTTTTCCTTCACTAGCCGCGTAGGAGATAGATCAAATCTCGTTAGAATTGTACAAAAGATAAGGCTAGGTTCACATACTAGTCCTCTACCCCTCTACCTATTAATATATGTGGTATGAAAGAGGCCGCAAATATAAGGCTGGTGTGCCTTTGATAAGGGCGTGATGATAGAGTGCAAGTCGGTTCCTTGATCGAGCCGGATAAGATCGACATCAATATTCACTCCATTCATCTCAAATTTATTTGCTTCTATTTAGAAGTTACTTTCTTAATTGCTTTATTTCTTACCTTACAATTCTCACTCATCGATAGATCGGTATACCAAGACCAATGCATTACAATATATGCTAGTGAACTTAATGACTATAATATATCTTTCTATCTTAAAGCAGGGAACTTATTCTTGAGTGATGATCGTATTTTATTACCCCTTAATTTAGGATCATAAGCACACCATTAAACTCGTGTCGGCTACATGTTTTTTGAACACAAGGGGTGAAGTGGAAGCCCTTTGATGAGCAGATCTATAAGCATTTGCTCTATGTTTATATGCTCAAGTTTAATTATTTGATCCTGGACTTTTCCTTTACAATATAATACTTAATGTCAATATGTTTGGCAACAACATTTGACTTGCTATAGGAGTAACATACTATTGGTTCATTATTGCGGTATAACTTCAGTAGTCTCCCTCAAACATGGGAGGAGATCCATCCACATTAGACTTCTTTTCTCTAGGCAGTGAAGTCTAATCTAATGAGCATGAGACTTCGATACCAATCGAAAGGATCAAGATGTCCAAGAGGGAGGTAAATTAGGATTATCTACAAATTTAAACCTATAAGCAATTCCAATTTCAGCCCTTGTGTTTCTATATATCGATTAAAAGTTTTGCATCCTAAGTTCCAATCTTATAATAGCATGATAATTCTAGTCAATTAAATACTTGAATGTAATTGCTTAAAGTAAGAAGTAATGAGAACAACTTGATATTTTGCTGAGGTGTCAGAGAGTCAGCACTCCCCACTAGTCCTCGTTGGAGCACCCGTGCAAGGGTGACATTCCCCTTAATTCACGCAAGGATCAAGTGCTATCTATGAGCTAGTTTTTTTGTCTTTCTGTTACAGTGAACTGTTCATAACCGTGTACACTTTTTGAGTTGGGTCACCTAGAAGCTCTTTGGATGGTCACCAAAATCCCAATCCCCACCAAATCGTATAGGTAATGTAGATCACCAAGAGTAACAAACACTACCTCTGACTTGACCTGGCCAAGTCTAATGAGGACGGTGAATACACACAAGCTACTATTACTGCTCTAGTGAAGCCACTAATTAAGTGATTATCAACTCTCAAGTCCCTCATTAGTCAAAGGCTCTTCCACACTTTCAAATGGGTTCTTTTAGTAGTTGAAATGGGCAAGAAACCTCTTATGTCTTAGTTAGGGATATAGATAGCCATAAGCAAAGGAACTAGTATACCTCCACTCAACCTAGTTGGGTCCACTAGACATGTCCAATGCTTACCCACTCTCTGCACCGGACACATCTGATGCTTTTCCTATTGCTAGTTTGAGAAACTAGTTGTTACTGTATTGATATCCGGTGCTCACACCAGCCATGTTCCTCGAGTACAATAATCGAGTGTACAATTATAGACTTCTCTGAGTAACCTGTCCAGTGGCACGCACACCAAGCACGTTCGACGAATACTCGACCTCTTAGACATAGTTTACAACCTCTCTCATTTCATGTTCAGTGGTACATATGACATGTCTGATTAGTACATTAATTGTGTTTGAGACCAATTCTACAAACTCTCTGATGTCATATCTAGTGCACCATATTCTGATGCACACTAGACACGTCGGTGCTATGTTGAACTTCTACACAACACACTCCTATCTGGTGACCCAATTCGGTGCCCACCATACACGTCCAGTGGTACTGCAGCAACGACAACTCATTTAATATATTTTACGATAAGGCACTGATTGGGCACTCTAAATTTGTCTAGATCAAGCTACCTGTTTCATCGAAAGAAAAATAAAGGCCCCCACCATTACTCTAGGCATCAAACAACTCTATTGACAGTTGGGTAGTTTATCCTTAAACTTCTCGCTCGTACTTTAAAACCCAATAATTGATCTCCATTATTAGGGGCATGAATAAGCTTAATCATTTTTATTATTATTGTAATCTAACTCATGTTGTTTCTACAAATCATATAATAATCACAATAATCTAATATTATCTTTAATTACCGAACCTCAACTATTATCTTTAACTACCGAATCTCAACTAAAGGACTAGATGCTTTCAAGTTTCAACTTATTAACTTTTACTGGAAATGCGCTATTAGGTCGTGCGGTACACTAAACGAGCAGCTATACATGGTATGGTATTTTTACCTAGCTTAATCATGGATGAAGTTGATGTACATATCAGAGTACCACACAGACCGACAGATTATTTGCATGCGCCATTTGGCTTTTTGTTCCAGAGTATTCAGGGTATTGTGTAATTGGAGATAATAGTACAAACCAGGTTGGTCGTCGGTGTCGCTACAAAACTTGACATATGAATCATCATGGCGAAGACACGATTACCTCTGCAATTTACAAATCAAGTTACTCTATAGGTAGGTAGCCTATCCATTGTCCAATCGAACTTTTCTTCACTGCCTGCGATCCTACATGAGCATCGATCGTGGCAGCTGGACTTGTCACACCCCGATGGCAGAATGCTTTTGTGGGCTTGTGTAGCCTAACAATAAAACGATTCTACTTGTCGGTCGGAGTCTCAGTTTTCGGAGGAGCCGTGTGCCTCTGGGCCTGGGAGCGACCCAGATCTAAGTTTTGCATCTCACTGGCGAGCAAGGCCCTTCTTTCTTTCAAAAAGTTGAGTCGAGTAGTCAGCTTGGCTAATGCAGAGGACGGTGCGGCTCCAGATTCCTGAAAATAGAGTGGCAGTAGTTTTTCAAGCCAAAGTGTCATCGTTAACATAATTTATCATGACACAGAAAAGAGTGATTGTGGTGACCCAGGGTAGTAAAATCGGTGTTTATTATGGAGCAGAATGTGATCACCTCGTTTTTAGTACTTGAATAGGCATTGGAACCTTGAACCCTGCTCATAACTGGACTATTTGAGTGTGGTCTCTGTGCAAAGTTCCATTTTGATGTAAGTGATCCATCTTGGCCGTCCTTTGCAATCTCACCCTTTGAATACAACATCTTCTGAACCATTTGGTTTGTAGCCCATAACATGTCAGGAACTACAGAATTAGACCCTTGAATTGGTGGTGCTTCGACTGAGGAGCCAATCTGTGGAGAAAGGCCAGCATTTTGTTCACCTCTGCAGAAAGGGAAGACAATTATATCTCAACCAATGATTCTAAAAGGAGGCAAATATTATGGACAGTGAGAAAGTAACATTGAATGCTCCGCAGCAAAACCTTACTCGACAAGCTTGTCTGCATTTATTGCCCGCTTGTTGCATGATTCACATAACGAGGTGGAACTCAACTGGACTTGGTAGTTGAGTTGCCCCCGAAGATCAGAAACCTTTTGCTTCAAGTTCATAATATCAGCTTCAGCAGCAGCAACTTCCTCAAGATCAGCTTTAGTCTATTATCAACACAGAAAAAAAGAGAGCTTCAAATGGAGAAAAACATTATCTATCTCCATAGCTAGATTCAGAAAGGGTACCTTGGTGTCTATCGTTGATGGGAAGGACACTTGTCCTCTTCGCATATTCATTAACCCAGACTCCAATGAAGCCCTCAAATTTCTCTCCTTCTGCAGCTGGTCTCGTAAATTTTCCACCTATCGAATGTGCAAAGTATTCTTGTTGAACAGAGAAAAAAAAACAGAACAATTTGCAAGCACAACAAAATAATTCCCAGAAGCATGTAATACAGCATAGTTCTGAGTCAGAACTTCCTGTATAGAACAAATATGAAATAGGAGAGACTGATAAATCAGAAGGCAGCTCAAATACAGGAAGAAGGATGGAAAAATCCACATGTTATGTTCTATACTTCTATCTCCAGTTTTTAGAAGCAGACTATATGGTCCAATGTCGGATGGATTCATGGCTATGACAAAGTGACATTTTAATATTTTATTAAATGGCATTGTCCCCACCCCTTCTTCAGCACCCAAACATCACCATGCTAGAATTTTTTTTCTGAAGGAAGAAATAAACTGATGCTTCACTGTGGCATCATGTTCAAATCCTTTGCAGACCATGACAATAACCCAGGTCAAGTAAAGACTAAAGAACCATACCTTTTTTATAAAATGCGAGGTAAAAAAAAGTTGGCTGCAAAGGAAAACCTAGACCTACGTAAAAGGGTGCACCACCACCTGCAACCTCCTTAGTGGCTGTTTCTCTTAGTGTGGATTTTTTTTGTGCTCACACATGCTAAGGGCATGTACAACCCCATTAATTATGGGGTCTAAAGGGTAAATGAAAAAAAATCAAGAGATGAGCTTTTCGTCCGTCTCTACACAACTCTCTATACATATTGTTTTTAACTATATTTATGATCTAGGGGCTCTGGGTTTTATTATGTAGTTTCTTAGCTATCACTTATACTTGGAAAAGCGATCTAAGGGCTCAAGGTTATACATGCCCTAAGGCATGCATCTAGTATATTTTGGGCTTTTGCCCCTCCCTGTACATATAACTCTCTTAAAGGCAGGGTTCCTATCACTTGTGTTTTAGAAAAAGGTGGTTGCGTAATGACATTAGAACATCAAATAGAATCGGAACGTTCAATTATCAAGGAGATAATCCTACAACAATAAAACATAATTGCATTTTTGCGCGGCAGTTTTGGTATTACATTCTTTCTTCGTTGGGGATGGCTAATCTTTCTCCTGCCTCTAATGAGTCCGCTTTTGCCGACTGGTGGGCGAAAGTAAGTAAGCAAGTGCACAAATCCAAAAGAAGAGGCTTTAACAGTATCATTATCTTGGGGGCTTGGTGTTTATGGCTTCATCGTAATAAGGTGGTTTTTTATGGTGTCAGTCCTTCAATTAATGGCATAAAGACAATTTTTTTTGGATGAAGTTGAGTATTGGAGGCTTGCCGATGCTAGACATCTTGAGGCTTTGGTTCCTAGTGCTGGAATTTTTAGGTCAAGGGTTCTTTTGGGTGATTAGTGAAGAGCAGACTTTTATCAACTAGCACTACATCATCCGCAAAAAGCATATACCAAGGGATATCCCCTTGTATTTCTCTTATGACCTTATCCATCACCAAAGCAAAAAGGCAAGGACTCAAAGCTTATCCTTGATGTAGTCCTATTCTAATAAGGATGACTTTGTGTCCCCATCACTTGTCCAAACACTGGTCACAATATTGTTGTACATATCCTTAACAAGTCCAGTGTACTTCATTGAAACTTTATGTTTGTCTAAAGCCCACCACATAACATTTCTTTATATTTTGTCATAAGCATTCACCAAGTTAATGAAAACCAAGTGTAGATCCTTCTTATGTTCCCTATACTGATGCATCACTTGTATTATTAAGAAAATAGTTTCCATGGTTGAGCTTCTAGGTATGAAACCAAATTGGTTCAAAGAGATCCTCAAGGATTATCGATAACTCTTTCCCATAGCTTCATAGTATGGCTAAAGGGCGTACCCAGTGCCGTAGGCTTCCCGCACTGTGCGATGGCTCATCAACTTAATTCCCTAGTAATTAGTACAGCTTTGAATACCTCCCTTATTTTGTAGATCAATACCAATATACTTCTCCACTCATCAGACATCTTTCTCGACCGAAAGATATGGTTGATAGACTTGGTTATACATACTATAGCTATGTTCCTGAGGCATCTCCATACCTCAACTGGAATACCATCAGGGTCCATCGTTTTACCCCCCATCCATCCTTTTCAATGCCTCTCTAAACTCAAATTCTTGGATCCTACACACAAAGTTCCTATTGGTGTCATCAAAAGAGTCATTCAACTGAAAGGTTATGTATCCATGCTCCCCATTGAATAATTTATCAAAATACTCTCACCATCTATATCTGCTATCATCCTCCTTCATCAAGAGGTGCTCTATTTCATCCTTACTGCACTTGACTTGGTTGAAGTCCCTTGTCTTCATCTCACGAGCCATAGACATCCTATATATGTCATTCTCTTCTTCCTTCTTACTCAAGCGTTGGTAAAGTTCCTCATATCTACCCTTTGCTACACTTGCAGCTTGCTTTGCAGTGTTCTTTGCTACCTTGTATTTCTCTATGTTGTTCACACTCCTGTTATGGTACATACTTCTGTAGCATTCTTTCTTCTTAATAGCCCTTTGGACTTCCTCATTCCACCACCAATTATCGTTAGCTTCACCTCCACACTTTTTAGTTACTCCACACATCTTTGAGACTACCTTTCGAATGTATGTTACCATCTTCTCCCACATGTTTGTGTCATCTTTTTTGTTCCAAGTGCCCTCTTTGATAGTCCTTTCCTTGAAGACTTTTGTCTTCCCTTTGAGTTTGCACCACTTTGTTCTCGCAAACTTGGCTTGTTTGTCCCTACAGGCACGCACCTGAAAATGAAATACCGTCACCACAAGCTTACGTCGTGAGACAACACACTCCCCAGGTATCACCTTACAATCCAAGCATGCTCGTTTATCCTCACTTCTTGTGAGGACAAAGTGAAGTTTACCTAGGTAGTCGTGCTTTAAAAGTGAAAAAGAAGAAAAATCATGTTAAGATATTGCATATTGGTTGTCCCAGGCATCCAAAATGACAAGAACAACTATCTGGCTGTGTAGCATCACCATACCTCGAGCAAAATGCAGGGAGTCCATTTGTTGACTCTTGAAACATAAGGAGTAAGGATCAAATTCTCAAACTTAATTGGGCTATCACTTGGGTTTGGATAGTACTTGCAGCCCAACTGCTAGTAGAACAACCTTAACTTTAACATAATGCATGATCTCTTATTTCTTTCTTAATTATTTAAGTTTAAAACCTGCATGGTAGGGAGTATTCTCTTTCCAGAACACCACCACCACCAATAATAATAATAATAATAATAGCCCAGGCCTTAAGTTTGAACTCTTACTTCTTTTTCAAGTGCTACACGACGCTCATGTAGTGCTGCTTTTCGCCTTTCTAAATTTGCCTGGAGGACTGTGTTTTCTTTTACCTGAAAAATAGAATCATCTTACATGGAAGAATGTTACGTTACATGATTTTTGTGTGATCCTAGGGAAACGGTTGTACCTCCTCCGTAAGTTTAGATTGGAGATGGGTCTTCTTGTTTTCAAGCTTCGCAATATGAGCCCTAGTTCAGAAGCTGAATTAGAAAAGAAAAAACAGCTCAAAATATCAACGGATGTAAATTATAAAGCTGACTTGTATTTTTATCTTTATAAGTTTCCATCTGTCCTTTTTCATTCAGAGTCAAAGGTAACAGGAAACTGCAAATAATTAGCCAAGTTCATAAAACATAAGAATTCTGGAGAATTTAAGGGTGATGAATCTATATGAAGTGAAAGAAAGAAAAAACTTTCTATTTATGAATTGAAAAGCAAGTTTGTATTTTATATGCACTGATCCTACAAGTGGGAGTTGAAAGAAGAATGGAAAAGTAATATAACCTTTTTTTAGCTAAAATTGGTTTGGTCCATAGCAGCCAACTCTTTCATTTCTTTTTAATCACGCCAACTAATAGAACTGGGCAACCATGTAAGCGCAAAAATAGTTTATTCCCATTACTAAATCCTAACAGTGGGTTATTCCAGTTATTCTCTTTGGACATCATGTGATGAGTTCTGGGTTGCTGAGGAGAACTAGCCAAACAACATACAGAGAAGAATTTTCTGCTTTTAGGAGATGTCTATAACTCTTCCTATGCACAGCATATGCCCAGTTGCATCGCATAGAAGGCTACTTACTCGTCATTATCACTGCAACAGCCAGCCTCCTCTGTTGACAAGCCTTTTCTTGCCTGCAAATAAAGTGGTTCATCCAAACTGTAGGATAACACTAATTCTAATACACAGAATTATGTGAATAACAATTAAACTTACTGAAGTACGCCCCCATGAGTTCCTTTTGCTTTCATAAGTTGAGCCGCCAGTTTTCTCTGTAAACTTTGCACTCAAATATGATGAATCAGCATTTGGTTTTTGTATATGATCTGTGAATGAACTGTTGCTCTGCATTTTAGAGGTATCATCCACTTTTGAAAGAGAAGAAATTTGATTACTGTCATCCATGGGCACACCATGTTCTATTCTCATGGCCCTTGCAGCAGGAGGCTGAACAACTTTATCATTGTCATCACATGTAGTGCTTGATTTATTGTTATTAACCTATGGGTAATGAGAAATTGTAAGGGCAACAAACAGGTTAAGAAAAACAGGTTGCAAGGGCATTTAGGGCCTGTTTGGAAGCAACCCAGTTTTTAAGAAACCAGTTTTTATCTTTTAGCTAGGAGAAGCCAGCTTCTTGGTTTTTAAGAAACCGAGAATCTAATTTCTATAAACTAAGTCATAAACAGGTATGTTTGGAACCACCTCAATTTCTATAAACCAGTTTCTTAAAAACTTGGTGCTTTCAAACAGGGCCTTAATGATAAAGAAAAGTTTATATGTGTTAAAAATAAAAAATGTAATGTAGTAATTTCACTTTGTGCGGTGTTATGCTTATGCATAGAATACTAGGCTTATCAATATAATTTCGAAGAATGTTGATGTTACTGCGACCAAGATTTTTCTCATCTTAGAACGGATTAGATGTTTTAAGAAGATGCCTAGAGTAATCTCTTTAGTCAAGAAAAGGAAAGGCCTTTTTTGTTTTCAGAGTAAAAAGAATGCTATCGATCTTAGCTCCGCGCGAGACCGATGCGCCCCTGCGCTGACCGGCGGGGCCCACTGGCATCCACTCATCTGCGCAAGTCACTGGTATGCGGGCTCTTGTCTCTGTGACACTTACACGTGGGGCCAGGCTATCAGGACCGTCTCCTCCGCCGCGTAAAACTCCAGGCGCAACAGAACCTGCGCGTGCACCACGGCTCCCTGGCCGGAATTACCGCAACCCGCTCGCCTTAGTTCTTCTCGCGCGTCTCACCCCATTCACCGTCGTGTGGGTCCCATGAGTCATCCCCAGCTCCCAGTCTTCGTCATCGCGCGAAGTACGCCGCGCCGGGCGGGTCACATCTACCGCGCGCGGACTCCTCGGCTGCGCACCAACCGCAATGTAGGCGCCCGCAATTTAAGCCCAAGCCGCCGCCTCTCCCCAGTTCTAACCTCGAGAAGTAGCAACGCGCTGGGACTTCCTCCCTTCGTAGCCGCCCAGAACAACGAAAGCAGAGAGGAGCGATCGACGAGGCGGGCAGTCGCGGTCGATTCAGACCTCTAGGCAGGGTCGAGTTCACGGAACCAGGCTAGGAGCATCTCCGGGACGCCTGGGTGCCAGGGCGACCACCAATTTGGCGTGGGTGGCCATAGCGATAGGGGATTTCTCGCCGGGGCCCGATTCGCCGCGACGCCGCGTGGACAGCTTCATCCGGCCTCCCATCCATCGGTAATGCTCCTTGGACCGGTTCGATACCTCCTCTGCATTGTTTATCACCTCGTTATGCTTCGAATCAAGTCCGGGGTCGCCAAAACCCGCGGCTTCGGCGAAGCTCCGCCGCATCCCGTGTCAGCTCAGCCGAGGTCGTCGGCGTTAGGAAAGGAGAGGGCTCTGGGGCGTAGATCCTCGGATCAAGGTCTGAGATTAAATCCACGCGGTACCGATTCAGGGATTGCTGCTCGACCGCTGATCCACCATCGTGCGGTCATGTGTGTGTAGATCGTTGAGCGCGGGGAACCGTAGATCTTTGATCAAACGGTCGGTGATGCGTACCGTTTCAGTGATACTGTGATTTAATCTGGAGCGTAGGTGTATGATCGGACGGCTTAGATCTGTCCATACCCCTTCGGCCCGGGGTTTTGCAGATGAACCCTTATGGTTTTAGAGAATAGTGCCCGCAGTCCAGCACAGTGTCAGCCTGTGTCTCGGACTCCTTTTTCATAAGAGCCCCTGCACTTCTCTGTTAATGAGGCCTAGTCCAGAGCTGTTTTAATTTGAGTAAATAAAGAGAAAATAGATTTTTAATAGGAAAATAATTGCTAGAACTTCAATAATTCATAGAAAATCCATTTTAAGTCCAAATGAGTCCATTCCAGTTCCTAAAATTTTGTAATTTTATTATCTAACACTTAGAGCCTCTGTTTTATCATGAAAACAGTAAGAAAATTTAATTCTCACTTAATCTATTTTAAACACATAAAACCTTTGAAAATTCATAACTTAAAATCTATAACTCGAAAAATTATGATTCCTGTTCCTAGGATTTTATTTTAATGTGTAGAATATTACTGTGTGTTTTGTTTACATGTTTGGTGTGATGTTAATTTTCCTATATACTGTGCTTGTTTGTATTGTGGCGAGTAGAAGAGCACGTGACTGAGGATCCTGGTGAGCAGCAGGTTGAAGTAGCTGAGCAGGAGCTCATTGAAGGCAAGTTGTGCCCTTGACCACTTTTTACCCAATAATGTTCTTTAATATCATTTATTCAAGCATAGGTTAATTTTGATGGGACCCAATAGGTTACCCTAGATTGTTTATCTCATTACCTTGTTTACCCCTGAATCACTTGGGTAGTTTGCTATTGCTTTACATAGATTTGGGATAATTATTTATCATATCTATGTTCCAGTTATTTTTGTTATTCTATTTATGTTCATGTCAAGATCATTAATGTTAATTGGAACATAGAGCTTAACTTGAGAAACACGTGCCACCACAAGGGTTTATGGACGCCCTTGGCTGATTAATTAGGAAAGCTAGTGGAGGACTACCTTACCCGAAAGGGGCAAGGGCAGTAGGGGAGTGGTCAGTGTAGGGAGGTCGTTGGTTGATTTTGCTGCGATGGCGGTCAAGGCAAGAACCCTGCATTGGAGCTTCCTATAAACTGTAGCTGGTTTTCTGAAGCTAGTGGAACTTTGTAAAGGCCTCGTAGTGTTACCCTGCCTCGCCTCCTCGGTAGAGGTGTATGGGAAGTCGCGATCCCTTGGCAGATGGGTAACATGACTTGTGGGTAAAGGGTACCACCTCTGCAGAGTGTAAAACTGGTATACTAGCCGAGCTCACGGTCATGAGCAGCTCAGGACTCTCTGATGATTAATTTATGGAACTAAATTCAATTTGTCATATGCATTGCATCGCAGGTGATGTTGTTACTTTTGTTCTACTACTTAATTGGGTTGGTATTTACTTATACTTAGTAACTGCTAATAAAATTTTGACCAACTTTAAAAGCAATGCTCAGCTCTAACCATCCTCTTTGGTAAGCCTTACACTTCACGTGAGCTCTCACCTTTGGCGAGTTCATGCACATTATTCCCCACAACTTGTTGAGCGATGAACGTATGTGAGATCACTCTTGCTGTCTCACACCCCCCACAGGTCAAGAACAGGTACCGCAGGATGAGGCGCATGGAGGATGCTGCGATGAGTTCGTGAGAGATTTAGGTCGTCGTCTCCCAGTCAACTTTGGGTTGCTGGACCGTTGTCACCATATAATGTAATTATTTATTTATTTTGTACAAAACTCTGATTATATAGTAAAGATGTGACATTCGATCTTGTGCCATGAATCATCATATGTGTGAGACTTGGTCCCAGCACACCTGGTGATTATGTTCGCGCCCGGGTCTTGGTGCCCCTAAAATCCGGGTGTGACACACCGCCTCCCTCCTGGTGCCTCATGGACAGCGTTGTCCTCTCGTGGCTCCATGGCACCATCACCGTTGAGCTACAGGACATCATCCGCGACCAGGTGGACACTGCGCGCCAGGCGTGGCTCGCTCTCGAGGACCAGTTCCTCGGGAATCGGGATGCGCGGGCTCTCCACCTCGACGCCCAGTTCCACCTGTTCTCTCAGGGGGACCTCTCCGTGGGAGAGTACTGCCGCCAGATGAAGGGCCTGGCAGACTCTCTCCGCGACCTCGGCGAGCCAGTCGCCGATCGTACCTTGGTGTTGAACCTCCTGCGTGGCCTCAGCCCCCGCTACGGCCACCTGAAGGCTCTCATCAAGAGGAGCGTGCCCTTCCCCACCTTCCACACCGTGCATAACGAGCTTCTCCTCGAGGAGCTCACCATGGCGAATGAGGCGCCCACTCCAGCCTCGGCTCTCTACAGCGCTCCTACCAGCGGTCAGCCGCTTTCGGGGGGCCAGGCCACCCGTCCTCCGTCGACCGGGGCTCCTACCCGCCCTCCACCCGCCGTCCCGGCGGCTCCTCGTTCGGCTTCCACGACCGACGGAGCTCGTCGCTCCCGCAAGGGCGGCCGTGGGGGTGGCGGCCCCTCTCGTGGTGGTCCCTCCGGCCGGGGTGGCGGCCACGCGTGGCCGTTTTTCTACAACCCCTGGACCGGGACCATCGCCATGTGGCCGGGCCAGGCACCGAGTGCCTCCCGTCCCCCGGCGCCGGCCCTCCTGACTGCACCTCACTACGGCATGCCCCCGACGCCTCCCTACGGTGTGCCCGTCGTGCCCCAGGCTCCGCCCCCGCTCCTGCCCCCGAGGACCCCCACCTCGACGACTTGGTCCCCGCTGGCTGGCAGTTGGGACAACGCCTCCCTCGCTGCCGCTTTCAGCACCACGGCGATGACCCCTCCCTCCTCCGACTGGGTGATCGACTCTAGTGCCTCATACCACACCACTCCCACTGTAGGCACGCTCTCTCGCTCTCATCCCCCCTTTCCTCTCACCCATCCTCGATCGTCGTTGGAAATGGTTCCACTCTGCCAGTCACCTCAGTAGGTGCCTCGGTTCTCCCTGGGCCGTTTTACCTCAACGATGTTCTCGTAGCTCCCCACATCACTCATAATCTTCTTTCTGTTCGTCGATTCACCACTGACAACTCTTGTTCCATTGAGTTTGACCCCTCTGGTTTTTCTGTGAAGGATCTGGCCACCAGGACCCTTCTCGCCCGCTGTGACAGCTCGAGACCGCTCTACACGCTCCAACCCTCCACCGCCGACGTGTCTCCACCTCCCGTCCTGGTCTCCACCACCTCCTCCACCACTTGGCATCTTCGTCTCGGCCATCCTGGACCCGACGTCATGACCAAGATTACCAGTAGTCTAGATCTTTCATGTAGTAGGGGACATTTTGAGGGCCTCTGTCATGCTTGTCAGTTAGGCCGACATACTTGTCTCCCATTTACTACTTCTCAGGCTGAGCAGGCTTTTGACCTGGTTCACTGTGATCTTTGGACCTCCCCTGTACTCAGTCTTTCTGGTTATAAATACTATTTAGTGATTTTGGATGATTTTTCCCATTTTCTCTGGACTTTCCCGCTTCGGTTGAAGTCTGACACATTCCCCACCCTCACACACTTCTTCGCCTGGGTATCCACCCAGTTTCGTCGCCCGGTCCGTGCTCTGCAGTGTGATAATGGCCGCGAGTTCGACAACAACGCCTCCCGTTCTTTCTTCCTCACTCATGGCATCCAGTTGCGTCTCTCGTGCCCCTACACCTCTGCTCAGAACGGCCGGGACGAACGCATGATCCGCACCACCACCAATATGCTCTGCTGCCTTCTCTTCCAGGCGTCTCTCCCTGCCAGCTACTGGGCAGAGGCCTTGCACACAGCCACCCAACTCCTCAACTGTCTTCCCTCGAAGGCGGTGAGCCACCGTACCCCTCACTTCGTCCTATACGGCACAGCCCCTTCCTATGACCACCTTCGCGTGTTCGGCTGTGCCTGCTACCCTAACACTTCCGCTACCGCTCCTCACAAGCTTTCTCCTCACTCCAGCCACTGCCTATTCCTTGGCTACTCTCCTAACCACAAGGGGTACCGGTGTCTGGACCTCACCTCCCATCGCATCATCATTTCTCGTCACGTCGTCTTCGATGAAGATGTGTTTCCCCTTGCTGGCTACACCCCACCCACCGACCTCGACTCCCTCCTCGAGTCCGATCCGGTCCCCCCCACCCCCGACGCCCCGCCTTGCGTCGTTACCTGCGCCACGCGCGGCCACGTCGACCACACCTGCGCCACGCGCGGCCCCGTCGACCCCGCCTGCGCCACGCGCGGCCCCGTCGACCGCGGCTCGCTTCGCCAACCCCGCGCTCATCTACCATCGCCGCGGCCACGCCACTACCTCGGCGCCTGCCGACTCGGGCCTGTCGACGAGCGCGGCCCGCTTCGCCGATCCCACCGTCGTCTATCACCGCCGCGAGCCGGCCATACTCGCCGCTCTCGACGTTCCGGCGGTCCGCTCCGAGCCGCCCGTATACCACCCGGTCGCCATCCACCGCGACCCCGGGCACGTCCACCCGATGGTGACTCGGCGCGCTGCTGGCGTTCTTCGCCCCGTCGACCTGCTGATCCTGGCAGCTGATACGTTCAGCACTCCACCTGACGCTTCCCCGGTGCCCTCCTCCGTTCGCACTGCCCTCGCCGACCCACATTGGCGTCGTGCTATGGAGGAGTACGCGGCCCTCTTGGCCAACCACACCTGGGACCTGGTGCCGTGTCCACCAGGCACCAACGTGGTCACCGGCAAGTGACTATTTCGCCACAAGCTGACCTCGGACGACTCCCTCGACCGCTACAAGGCCCGTTGGGTCCTTCGGGGCTTCACTCAGCGCCCCGGAGTGGACTACGACGAGACCTTCAGCCCCGTCGTCAAGTTCGCCACTGTCCACGCCGTCCTCTCCCTCGCCCTCTCCCGCAACTGGGCGATCCATCAGCTCGATGTCAAGAATGTCTTCCTCCATGGCACTCTGACGGAGACTAACTACTGCAGCCAGCCCACCGGCTTCGTCGACGCTGACCATCCGGATCTGGTCTGCCGGCTGAACCGGTCCCTGTATGGCCTCAAGCAGGCGCCGCGGGCATGGTACAGTCGCTTCGCCTCCTACCTAGCCTCCATCGGCTTCGTCGAGGCCAAGTCGGACACGTCCCTGTTCATCTACCGGCGCGGCGACGACACCGTCTACCTCCTGCTCTACGTCGACGACATTGTGCTCACGGCATCCACCGCCGACCTTCTACAACGCACGATCGTCGCCCTTCAGCGGGAGTTCGCGATGAAGGACCTGGGGCCCCTACACCACTTCCTCGGCATCACCGCCGAGCGCCGGCCTCAGGGTCTCTTCCTCCACCAGCGCCAGTACGACATTGACATCTTGGAGCGGGCTGGCATGTCTGACTGCAAGCCCTGCTCCACACCTGTCGACACTCAGGCGAAGCTCTCTGAGGACGACGGGCCTCCGGTCGCCGACGCGACGTCCTACCGGAGCCTGACTGGAGCGCTCCAGTACCTCACCTTCTCTAGGCCCGACATCGCATACGCCGTCCAGCAGGTGTGCCTGCATATGCACACTCTGCGGGAGCCCCATCTCACTGCGCTCAAGCGGATTCTGTGCTACCTCCGCAGCTCCCTCGACTACGGCCTCCTACTCTGACCATCCTCGACGTCGGAGCTCGTGGTCTACACCGACGCTGACTGGGCTGGCTGTCCTGACACGCGCCGGTCCACCTCCAGTTACACCGTGTTCCTGGGCGCCAACCTTGTCTCTTGGGCCGCCAAGCGGCAGCCTGTCGTCTCTCGCTCCAGCGCTGAGGTCGACTATCGTGCCGTGGCCAACGGCGTGGCAGAGGCCCCTTGGCTGCGCCAGCTCCTCCACGAGCGCACGAAGCACGTGGAGATCGACCTGCACTTCGTCCGCGAGCGTGTCGCTGTCGGTGACGTTCGGGTTCTCAGCGTCCCCACCACGCTTCAGTTCGCCGACATCTTCACCAAGGGGTTGCCGTCGAGTGTATTTTTAGACTTTCGATCCAGTCTCAACATCTGTACAGGATAGAGTTGTGACTGCAGGGGGATGTTAGAATACCCGTCTAGGGTTTGGGGTCTTCCCCATGTAATTACCATCTCACCCCTTTGTAATGGGCCAGGCCCAGTTACTCAAGTCTATTAATACCACACCCAACCCTCATTAGGGTTAGGGGTTCTTCCCACACTGGTGAATGAACATGCTCAACATATAATTTATCGGTTCAAGTTTTAAGTCATGTACAATGGGGAAGTTTTTATTGCTATTAAGTTGCATGCACCAATCAGTTCAATCTAAAAGCTTAAACTAATAGGAAGAAGTGGGCAATTCACTTATATTATATTTCAACACTCCCCTCACGTCGAGCCTCTCTTGAGTCTCAGATGTGGAATAGAAGCGAGCAACAATTATTTTATATTAATTGCGCTAACCAGGATTCAAACAATTATTTTATATTAATTGCAGGTGTCCCTAACATGTACCTCTCTTGTATGACCTTTTCTTCTATCTATACTAATCTATTAAGAACCTAATGTGGGCAGCTGGTGATACCACGACTTCACCCTTCGCGCTACCATGCCATGCAAAAAATAGTGCAAAGCGAGCACTCGAACCTACACCTGCTTGCTCCAAACATTTGGGTAACCACCAAACGGTTTGTAAATTTGGAACCAAACTATGGTTTTCGCGATGGATTTAGAACCAACATTGATTTAGGGAGTCTCAACGAGGTTCATAAATATCGGGATGAAATTAAGTTTTGTATGGAGTTTGTAAATTTAAGGACCTGCTTTACATAATTGTTGGAGAAGAGTTTTCCCTGAAAACTTCTTAAATTCATATTTAGGGAGTTGTTTACATAACTATTGGAGATGCTCTTAGTGTTTAGAAATAAACAATAATTATATTTGAATAAATATCTTAATACCGATTTATATGATATATAAAAACCGTAGCAAAGCACGGGCAACTGGCTAGTATTATCTATAAAGATGCACAACTCTCCTGCGTTTTTCAAAAAAAAGGATTTGAACTCGAGACCTCTGACATTAATACCATATTAGAGTGGACGTACTAACCAATTCAACCCAAAAGCTTAAGCTATTAGTAGAAGGTAGATAATCCATTTATACACTCCAACACCCCCACTCACGTGCAACCAGAGAGAAAGGCGCAAACGTAGAAATAAAGGGGCCGAGACACAAATAATGTCTCTGTCAAGATACGAACTCGAGACCTCTGTCTTTGATATCATGTTAGAGTGGACGCACTAACCAGTGCAACCCAAAAGCTTAAGCTGATGGGAGAAGTTAGCCAATTCACTTATATTATGTTTCAACAATTGTCAATAGTGAGGATATTTGCAAAGGCTTCTGTTAAACAAATCAATTAGCATAACTTTGTTCATACTAGGATTACTTGTTATTGACATATTCTACTAAAATGATCCTATAAAATGCACTGTCATGTAAGAATCAATGAATGAGGCCTTTTTGACTACTGACTTCACATTAAATTTAGGCAGAGGGGTCCTCTCTCCCCAATGCTCTTTATTTTGGTTATGGATGTGCTGAATTCCCTACTTACTCGGGCCAATGATTTGGGATAGTTACAGCCCCTATTAAGACATGGAAACAGGCAGCGAGTCTCCCTTTATGCAGATGATGTGACCTGTTTTTACAGCCTAGCTCAGAAGAATTTGAAGTGGTAAAGGAAATTCTGAGAGTTTTTGAGGAAGCATCAGGACTGATCACTAATCTAAACATATGCAACATGACTCCCATCAAGTGTGACGACTAACATCTTGAGGTTGCACAAGGAATGATGCCTAGTAAGGCTTTGTTCGGTTATTCCTAATACACATGGATTGGATGGGATTGGAAAAAATTCTTAAGAAGTTTGACTTGTTTGGGATTCAAACCCATCCAATCCCACTCAATCCATATGAATTGAGAGCTAACCGAACAAGCCCTAATATGATTCCATTTCCTTGTAAGTATTTGGGCCTTCCACTTTCTGTTAAAAAACTGCCCAAAAGGTCCTTCCTTGAACTTTTTTTTTCGAAAACGCAGGAGAGCTGCGTATCAATATATTAAGAAGAAAAGGTGAGGCAAGGAGAAAACCTCGTACAACTCCACACGAACCCACAAACACTAGGCTATAGGGAGAAGGAGAAAAATTAACATCAACAACAACAAAAGACATCTAGACCCGTGACCATGGAGATTCAAAATAAAGATTACCCACTGAAATTACTGGAGCATAAGGATGTTAGATAAATCCCTGGCTCCAGCCCTATACCAGAGATGAGACTCCTCCTTGACCCAATTGATGACCATGCTGTGACTAGGCTGCACACCATTAAAAACACAGCTATTGCGGTGATTCCAGATAGCCCAAGCACCAATAATGATCAAAGAATTCAAGCCCTTGTGCAGCCCTTTGTTTGCTAGACCAGCAGAAACTGCAGCAACCCCTTCCCACCAATCTTCAAAGGAGGAGCACGCAGGGTTAGGAGCAAGGTGCTGCAACCCAACAGATTTCATAATCTGAAACCAGACAGCCTGTGAAAAAACGCAGGAAACTAGCAAGTGGTTTATCGTTTCTTCCTCTTGATCACATAGTGTACAAAATTGAGGGTGAGGCAGTCCTCCTCTCTTTGCTAGGCGGTCTGCTGTCCAGCAGCGGTCGTGGGCCACGAGCCACATGAAGAACTTGCATTTACTAGGAGCCCATGATTTACAAATCCTTTCCCAAGGTTTAAAAGTTGTTGCTCCAAGAAAGAAACCGGTATATGCCGATTTGGCCGAATATAAACCTGAGCTTGAAAGCCTCCAGCTATGCTTATCCTCCTGATCTGGTGCTAAGACCTAGTCTGTAGTGAGGTCCCAAACCTTAAGGAAGTCAGACAAAACATTTACAGTGATAGCTCCTCTAATGTCATGGACCCAGTTCCTTGAAATGAGGGCATCATGGACACTCCTCATTTTAGCCCTAGAAGAGACCATCTGGACCAAATGAGGGGCCAGCTGACATAGACTTTGGCCATCGATCCAATTATCTGTCCAAAACAAAGTGTTTTTCCCGTTGCCCACCACCGAAGAGATTGCTGCCGAGAAGGCCTTAACTGAAGGATGAGCATTTATTTTAAAGGATGCCCAAGGTCTGCTAGTATCGGTTTTTTTCAGCCAGAGCCAGCGTAATCTAAGAGCCCAATTCATCAAACGCAGGTTTAAGATACCCAATCCTCCAAATTCTTTTGGCCTAGTAATCTTGTTCCAAGCTACCAAGCAGTGTCCTCCCAAAGCTTCTTTCCTCCCTCTCCACAGGAAATTCCTTCTGATCTTGTCAATTGCTTTGAAAACCCAAGAAGGAAGGTCCATGGCCATCATTAAGTAGATATTCATTGAAGACAGGACAGTCTGGACAACAATAAATCTTCTAGCTCTAATCAACAGATCAGCTTTCCAGCAGAGAAGGCGATGTGCAATTTTATCAATGAATGGCTGTAAGTGCTGTCTGCCAAGCTTCTTTAAGGATAGAGGCACCCCCAAATATTTGCAGGGGAAGTTGGCAACAACGCATGGCAGCAGACTATGAATGGTATCCAGATTTTCAGCAGTACAGTGGATGGGGAAAACGCTGCTCTTTGCCATATTCACTTTGAGCCCAGATGCCTCCCCAAAAATCCTGAGAATGTCCAGGGTGATTACTAAATCAAGTGCCACCGGGTGGAGGAAGATCACCACATCATCAGCATAAATAGAAATACGGTTATGAACTGAATTTTCTATCAAAGGCACCATCAAACCATCATTAGCAGCCTCCTTAATTAAATAGCCTAGCACATCCATAACCAGGATGAACAACATTGGGGAGAGAGGGTCCCCCTGCCGAAGACCTCGTCTATGAATAATTCTCCGACCTGGTTTACCATTAAGCATTACTTGGGAAGAGGCAGAAGCAAGAAGAATGCTAACAATATCGCACCAAATTTGCCCCAAACCCAAATGCTTTAAGACCTCCAGGAGGAAGGGCCACGACACAGAGTCAAAAGCTTTGGTGATATCCAACTTAAGGAGGATCCTTGCACACTTTTCTGGTGAAACAACTTTGCTGTCTGTTGCACAAGCATGAAATTGTCCAGAATGGATCTGCCTTTAATAAAAGCACTTTGATTCTGAGAAACCATATTATCCAGGTGTTGGGCCAGCCTATTTGCCAAAAGCTTTGTAATGAGCTTAGCAAAGGAGTGGACCAAGCTTATAGGCCGAAAATCTTTGACATGACATGCATCATCTTTTTTGGGTAGAAGAATGATGTATGCTGAATTGAGAAGTTCTAGATTTCCCCGATTTCTGTTCCAAACAGCCATAGCAGCTGCCATAATATCTCCTTTAATAATATGCCAGCACGACTTATAAAATTTCCCAGTAAAACCATCCGGGCCAGGAGCCTTGTTTGAAGGTAGAGAAAGGACTGTTTTCCAGACTTCATCTTCCGTGAAAGGGCTGTCCAGCGAAGAGAGATCATGAGAAGGAATTTGGAGATGATCCAAATCAATAGTATGAGCTCGATCAGACGAACAACCCAGCAGATTGTGGAAAAAATCACTTATAGTTTCCTCCTTGTCCTCATGCCTTGACTTTATCAAACCATCGTCGGATAACAGATTACCAATAAAATTCTTGCCTTTGCGGTTTTTAGCGTGGAGGTGGAAGAAGGCAGTGTTAGCATCCCCCTCAGCCAACCAGGTAATCCTAGAGCGGCTCCGAGCCATAGAACGTTGCAAGGTTGAAAGGGCCACAACATGACCATCAAGCTGCTTCAACAGCCAATTTTCTAGCACTGACAAGGGTCTGTTATCTTGAGCAGACTGCAGCTTGTGCATAATTTCCCGCGCCATCCCAAGCTGAGAGGAGATATGGCCCACCCTTTTTTGAGACCAGCTTTGGAGACGCCTGACGGTGGCTCTAAACTTCTTGGAAAGGGTTTCAAAAGTGCAAGGGGAGGAAGGAACAGAATTCCAAGCAGCCTCCACTGTTGTAATAAAATCAGGCAATTTTGTCCAATGAGATTCAAAATGAAATCTGCTGCGGCCATGCGTTAAAACCTGGAGCCCAAGAAGCAAAGGGCAATGATCCGAACCGTCAGGGCTAGCACTTTGCAGAAGGCAATTAGGAAAAAGCTGCTCCCAATCTGATGAGCAAAACATTCTATCAAGTTTGACGAGAGTAGGCGTATCTTGGCGATTAGACCAAGTGAATTTCCGACCATGCAGAGCCAATTCTTTTAAACCCAGATCATTAATGAACCTTCTGAATCTCTCCATAAGCTGCCTGTTAAAATTGCCAGAGCTCTTGTCTTCATCTCTGTAGATGAGGTTAAAATCCCCCATAAGGATCCAGGGGCCAGGACAAGCAGATCTCACATCCCGAAGTTCTTGCATAAACTGAATTTTGTTACTGTCGCCTTGAGGCCCATACACGCAAGTCAACCACCAAGGAGGAGGATCACTTGGACTGAACTGAATTGACACGCTATGCTGATCCACCCGAGATGCGCTGGCTGGACCAATTTCATTCCTCCAGGCCACGAGAATCCCACCACTATTTCCAACCGAGGGAAGAAACAACTTGTGCACAAAATTACTCCCAAGTGCAGACAGGGAGGTATGCATAGAAATTTCAGCCATCTTGGTTTCTTGGATACACACCACATTAGCATTAAAGGAGTTTACCAAATTACGAACAGAATCTTGCCGAGCTCTAGAGTTTAGGCCTCGTACGTTCCAACACACAATATTTGAAGGATATATAAGAAGATCCCGACCAACAGGATAGAGGCATGATCAGCCGCTCAACACACCACTAACCCAGGGGGTGTCCATCCGAAAAGGGCAGCAAGGGCCTGGACATGAGACGGAGGGAGGGGCTGCTCAAAAAGCCTGCTATAATTATCCAAGGCCTCCTGACTGATGCCTTCGCTTTCATCAATCACCTGCAGCGCTCTCATTATTTTCTTCTTAAATTTGAATTGACCATCACTGAAGGCAGACTGGAATTCAACACCAATCCCAGCAATGCGCCTACTACAGCGTGGAGGCACAGCTGGAGAAATTGGGTTCCCAGGTCTGACTTCCAGAGGAGCATTGATAAACTTCCTGCAGTGGTGGAAACGCATTGCTGATATTGTGTCAGGCATGACCAAGAAGGGGGTAAATTCACTTTTGATTCTGGGAGCCTGGATGATCTGGAAGTTCAGAAACAGAGTGGTGTTTGACGGGTCCCCCCCCAATATCACTACACTATTAGAGGCCACTGCTGAGGAAAGGGAGAAATGGATGGTTGCAGGAGCTAAGGGTCTTTCCTTTTTAGCTGCTCCCAGTACCAATGCCTGAGATAAGTTGTATCTTTTAGTTGTGTATGGATTGTTTCCTTTATGCTTGTTTCTGGCCTCCATAAGGAGGTCCTGTATTCGGGTCCTTTTCGACCCTATTTCTTCTTACTTAATATAATGAGGCGCAGTTCTCCTGCGTTTTTCGAAAAAAAAAAAGATTGCCAATAAGCTCCCAGGATGGAAGACTGCACTTATTAATCCTGCAGGAAGAACACTTTTGTCAAGTCAGTACTCACTGCCAACCCAATCTATCATCTCATAGCCATCCAATGTCCGAAGTGGGTCATCAAGGCAATCGACAAAATTCGAAGAGGATTCCTATGGAAAGGAAGGACAGACATCAAAGGGGGCCACTGCACTGTTGGATGGGCCAGGGTATGTAGGCCCCTAGTTCAGGGAGGGCTGGGTATACATAACTTGGAAGTAGTTGGCTGGGCCTTACATATGAGATGGTTATGGCTCAGGAAAACTCAACCTGATAGGCCCTGGTCTGAATTTGACATTAAAGTGCACCCAAATGCAGCAGCACTCTTCTCAGTGTCAATTTGTTCCCAGGTAGGTGATGGGGCCACAACCTTGTTTTGGACTGATAGATGGCTTCATGGCAAATCCATCCTTGAGGTTGCCCCAGCCCTTGTGAGCAGAATTTCCAAAAGAATTCAGAACTGCAGAACTGTTCAGGAAGCATTGATGAACAACAGACGGGTAAATGACATATCTGGCAGTTTACCTGCCCAAACCCTCATAGAATATTTCTTGGTTGGGACCTAATTCAAGGCTTTCAACTCCAGACTGAGGTACCTGATCAACACCTATGGTTGCCTTCAGCCTCTGGACAATATACTCATCGAAATCGGCATATGACCGTTTCCTTGCTGGTTCAGTACACTTTGAGCAGGCTGTCAGGATATGGAAAACTTGGGCACCCCCTTGATGCAAATTCTTCATCTGGCTGGCCACCCTTAATAGGTGCTGGACTGCTGTAGATTAGCTAGCTGAGGTCTGGATCACCAGAGAAATGTTTACTTTGTGACCAGCATGAAGAAAATGTCCAACACCTTCTGCTGTCCTGCGTTTTTGCTAGAGAACTATGGTTTCAGGCTGCATAACCTGAGTCCAGGAATAGAAGTGACTGTTTCAGGAATGATGGAGAATAACTGAGACCCAGGCGACTAAAGAACAAAGAAAAGGATTCAATTCAGTAGTGATTCTGGTGGCTTGGAGGCTTTGGAAACATAGAAATGAATGTGATTTTTATGAAGCATCTCCAAACATGTCTAGAATCCTATAAAATACTCTTGAAGATGTCAGCCTGTGGAGTTTAGCTGGGGCAACAGCCCTTAGAAAGTTGTGGCCCTAGTTTACGGATATTGGTCTGTATATTCCTCACCCCCCTCTTTTCCCCTCTCTTGGCTGCCTGCTTAGGCAGTCTGTAATTTGGTCTTACATAGACCACCCCCTTTTCTTATTAATATAATGATGTGCAGTTCTCCTACGTGTTCGAGAAAAAAAAACTTACTTTAGATAAGGAAGGAGTAGGATAAGGACATATCCAGAACAGCAATTTTTGTTCCTCCATAACGAAATTACCGCTTCTTTTGAAAATTTAACAAGCACAATCTGATAGCAACATATCAACTAGATAGAGGTTACAAAGCTGTTGCAATATGAACAGTTAGGTACATGTGGGGGTTTTAAAGTTCTGCCTTAAGGTGTTTGTTAGGTGAAGTGTTTTTTCCAGTTTCTTTTAGCAATTTTCTGTTAGTTTATGGAGGGACAGAGACCACTGCAGAGTTAGTTCATAAAACATCTCCTTTTATTCTCCTTCAGATACTGTCTGTCTGATATGGATGAAAAAAAGGTATGAACATACTGTATCTGTGAGAAGATAAATCAATTCATTCTAGAGAAAGTTAGAACAAAATCTTGTAGATTTTGTTAGGGTCTCCAAGGTACAATTTTGAGAAGTGAATTTAAACATTTAATAAGTTACTGATCAGTGGAGGAACTTTTGACAGAAAACCGGAATCCGTAATCATCATTTCTGATAGAGCATGAAGAAGCTGAACTATAATACTTGATGAAGTCCAGAGGACATGGTTACATTTTTAGAGAGGAGAGAGTTTAGAACAAAAGCAAAGTGGGGTGGCCGACAGCCAGGGATAGTTCCCAGGCGTTTGACCAGGGAAAGGCCCAAGGTTTCCAGCCGTTGAGTAAGCCACTAAGCAATAAAGGCATTTAAGACAGTAACACCTAACTACGACCAGTACACAGTGAATACACTAACAATTTCAAGTAGATAATGTAGAGTTTCGTTTTAACAAAAATATTGTTGGTGAAAATGTCTCTTCTTAATATAATGATAAGCAGCTCTCTGCGTGGTCAAGAAAAAAGTTGGTGAAAACGGAAAATGTTTTACCAGGCCTGTGAACACTGAATGGTTACATTTTTTCTGAATGGTTTCTTTTAGGAAGATAAGTTCTGAATGCTAAAAGTAAGACAATGAATAGCATGATAAAAACAAGAAATCGATCATAAAGATTTACAAGAAAAGAGATTTCCTCCTTTTGATAATATAAGAAAAGAACATAGTGATTAGATGAAGTACCTTATCATCTGCATTATCAATCCTAATGCCAGAAGAGTGTTCAGTATCATCATTTAAATCTTCTTCAACATCTTCACCACAACCATAGGAACCATCGTCTTCAGGGATGTCATTGTCTGTCGAATATTCCTTGTCAATGTCAGACTCAGTATAAGCATCTGAAGAGTACGAACCGTCTTCAATATCCTAAACATGTAAATGTTGGATTAAAATCCATAACAATGCAGTACAAATTCAAATGGAATGAGCTTCCAAAGAAGAGCATTTCCAGGGAAAAGCGGGTACATCAAATATCTGATCATATTCCTCAAGCATAATAATAACAATAGCTTGAGCATGGTTGGCAGCAGCAGCAGCTTGAAGCAACTGGAATGAACCATCCCCAGCCATATTGAATTCACTATCAATTTCACATTCACCAAGAAGAAGAGGACGAAGAAGAAGCGGTGCCATGCAAGCTGCCAAAGCAGACGGAGACATCCTATTTTCAGCTTTGTGTGATCCAACAATCTGCATCATTTTGAGAATCCTAAAAGAAAAGCAATGAGTCTCATGGATTTCTGTGATTATCAGTTTACCATACAGGCTAAAGGAAACTATTTAATATGCAAAAAAATCATGTACATATTCTTCAAGAATGAACATAGACAGTAGGGGTCATGACACCATGAACATTATCTGTGCAGTCTACAATTTGGTTGATAACGCATTGAAACAAACAATTGTAGGTAGATACCTCTGTAACAATTGACGATTTGGTTCTGGGAATACTTCATATATCACTCTATTCATAGCATCAAGTCTTCTTGTCTTGTCAGTTCCTGTACAACCGTTTGTTTTGATCAGTTTATTATTTTTAGCATAACACAATGTTTAGTGGGTAAGGTCTAAAGGGTTAAGCTGGTATTTTGGTATTTACCCCATGAAAAGCAGCTAAGCAACGAAAATCAAGATTGTGCAGGATGCTGAAACTGAAAATCAAGATTGTGCAGATTGCTGAAAAATTAAGTTCCAAGTCAGTCTTACGGTAAGCTCTAACCAGGGCAGTGCAACATGGTGCCGGAATTGGGGAAGATGGCATCTCTCGAAGAATGCACTGCAGCGAATTAGAATCAACGAACATTACTAAAAGAATAGAACCACAGTTTTTTCCTATTGTAGATCATAGTAAATGCTTGTCAAGTAAATACCTTAATACAGTCACCGATAACATGTGCATCCTCTTCTGGGGAGAACTCATTCTTCCCTACAAATTCATATTGAAATATGTGATTTGAAACACATAGCTAGCAAAAACAACTCTCGGGTTATCCAAACTTACATCCTCCCAAACTAGCTTCATGAAAATATGTATGGATATAATAAAAAAAATTAACTTAATAGAACTACATACAATAAGCTCTTGGTAAGACACCGAGAAGCGCCAAGCCTAGCTGTCTTTACTTAAAAAGTAAAATGGTCAAACTACAAGAAATCACCCTTTTCGTAATCCTGAACCCTGCGTTTGACTTCTTCAACATCAGCAGACTGACGGAGAATTCCTTCAACCTTGACACCTAGAAAGAGGTGGGTCCACTGTCATTGAACATCAACTTGGTAGATACATATAGAGTACTTCGATGTTATTGATGTTCACCAGGATATTTATTTCACTAATTCGTAACCACTGGAAATTCCAGGTACATTTGTGTATTGAATTATTTAAACATGGAAAAAGGATTTACCATAGTCTTCGATGAACTTTAAGGCCTTCTCCAGGAATGCTGTAGTGCCATCAGCATCGACAAGTGCAAATTCTGCTGGTCTGCCAATTACAGACTTATCCTCCACTGCAATGGATCGAATTTGTTTATTTGTATTCCAACTCCATGGTAAGATTCAGTTGTTCCCCATCAAATCACAATAAGAAAGAAATACGAAAACAGCTATTGCAAATATTGTACAGTCTCAAGCTCCATTGTGAGAAGTCTCTGATTTTAGTATGTCAGCAAATATATACTGCATTATCTGACATCTGATGCAGATTTTCATTTTTTTTATGTCACCTGTATTATTATGTATACATGGTAGCTTGGTGTGTGTATCCCATCTTGGTCCATGAGGCCCAAAATCTATTTCTATATACTCATGGATAATGGATGAATGGTGCACTTCTAGAAATCCTCTATTCTCTTTTCAACTCTTGAGATGACTGGATGCAGTGAGTTTGATGAAATATGTTAGACTACTGTTAGGGTTTGGTTAGGGTTTACCAGTATTTCCCTGATTAACCCTATTGTAATGGGATTAGGTCCACCTAAATCTTCTATTTAATACACTCCCAACCCTGGATTAGGGTTAGGGTTTCACACATTCCAACATGGTATCTAGCTAGGTCTCTCTCTCTCTTTCTTCCCTCCCTCTCACCCCAGCCGCCGGCCCTCCCACCCCATCTTCTTCCCGCCGCCAGTTCTCCCCCTCTGCCACACCAGTCGTCGGGCGCCACCACACCCGTCTCCCTCATGGCGGCCCCCTCCTCGCCTGCGGGTGACCTCCACCCTAACGACACGGGCGCGCTCGGCGTCAATGCTCTCCTTCCTGGCGTTCACGGCCTTGGCCCAGGCGCCTTCCTCCACGGCACCCACGGCACCGCCTCGGACCTCCCCAGCGCAGGCGTCCTCACCGACGCAGCCAACTCCGGCACGGGCTTGCTAACCGCAGCAGCAGCCGTCCTCCTTCCCGCAGCGCTCGGCACGGAGCCCACCACCACCACTGCGCCCTTTGGAGTCCTCTCCCCCGCTCGCCTCCCCACCACGTGACCGTCCGCGACCTCCCGCTCTCTGCAGCACGCGTGGAGAGTCCCCCTTCCCCGCTTCCCGTCCCATCGTCCTCCCATCAACCTTGTGGGCTCTCTCCGCTCCATCCGGCTCTATCACTTCCCCGATGGCGCTCCACCACCGATTGGAGACTCCTCCACTCTGGTTGCAGACCTCACCACCAACCAGGCTGTTTTGGCTGCCACTCGGGACCGTGAATAGGCTGCAGCCTTCGCCTGGGTGCACGAGCGCATCGTGGGCACCGCTTTGACCTCTCAGATGGTTGAAGCTCAGCGCCTCATTCTTGGTCGCGTCAATACGCCCCTCTCCGTTGGCCAAGTGGCCCACCCCACCTCTAGGCTCGACACCTCCACCACCGTCGCTCTTCACGCTCAGACGACCGGTGTTTACAACACTCGGTCGCTGGTCTTTGTCGTGTTGGATCCAAAAGTCCCCCCACTACGCCCTCGCTGACCACATACTCGACAACGTCGTCTCCATCCTGGCACCAGATGGACAGTGTTGTCCTCTTGTGGCTCATCGACACCCTCACCGTCGAGCTTCAGGACATCGTCCACGAATGGGGGAGGCACCGCTCGCTAGTTGGGTCGCCCTAGAGGCCTAGTTCCTCGGCAACCAGGAGGTCCGGGCTCTCCACCTCGACGCCTCGTTCTGCATGTTATCCTAGGGGACCTCTCAGCTAGCGAGTACTGCCGTCGGAAGAAGGGCATGGTGGACTCCCTCCGTGATCTCGGCGAACTCATCCCCGACCGCACCCTCGTGTTGAACCTTCTGTTTGGTCTCAGCCCTCGCTACAACCACCTGAAGGCTCTGTTGGGCACTAATGGCGATCGTCAGCCATTAGTGCCAGAACCTGAAGGCACGTGCTGATCTCCGTAGACGGGGGCCCCTGTGCGCCCTCCTACCGCCCCCACCACCGGGGCCCCTCATCAGCCTCCCAGCACTAATGGCGGTCACCGGCCCCACAAGGGCACCACATGGGCGTTGGCTCCATCGAGCGTGGCAGCGTTCCAGCGTGGCAGTCGTTCTACAACCTCTGGACCGGGACCATCTCCATGTGGTCGGGCCCGGCCACGGGTACCCCCTCGCCGTGTCCTCGCCAGCTGGCTCGCCTGGCGACGCCACCCTAAGGCATTCCCCCTTCGACGACTTCGGCTCCGCCCCTTCTCCTGCCTCTAAAGACTGCTACCCTGACACCTTGGTCCCTACTAGCTAGAGGATCGGATTAGGCCTCCCTCGCTGCCGCCTTCGGCACTATGGCGCTGACTCTACCCCCCACCGACTGGGTGGTCGACTTCGGCGCCTCCTACCACACCGCCTCTACTGCGGGCACGTTATCCCTCTCCCATCCCACACATCCCTCCCACCCTTCCTCCATCGTTGTATAGAACGGTTCCACCCTCATTGTCACCTCAGTAGGTGATTTGGTTCTTCTAGGATCGTTCTACCTTAACGACATTCTCGTAGCCCCTCACATCATTCAAAATCTTGTTTCTGTTTGTCGGTTCACCACAGACAACTCCTATTCCATTGAGTTTGACTTGTTTAGTTTGTATGTGAAGGATCTAGCCACCAGGACCCTTCTCGCCTGATGTGACAGCTCAGGAACACTCTACACGCTCCGACCATCCACCTCCTCCACCGGCACATCCTCCCCGCATGCTCTGGCTTCCACCACCTACTCCACCACTTGGCATTGTTGTTTCGACCATTCGGGACCCAACGTCATGACCAAGCTCACTAGTAGTTCAAAGATATCTTGTAGCAAGGGCCATTTTGAGAGTCTTTGTCATGCATGTCAGCTAGGCCACCATGCTCATATCCCTTTTGCTACTTTTACTTCTAGGGCTGAGCAGGCTTATGGTCTTGTTCATTGTGATCTCTAGACATCTCATGTATTCAGTCTTGCTGGCTATAAATACTACTTGGTGATTTTGGATGATTTTTCTAATTTTCTCTAGACTTTTCCCCTGCGATTAAAGTCCGACATATTTCACACCCTCTCGCACTTCTTCACCAGGGTCTCCACCCAGTTTCGTCGCCAGGTTCGTGCTCTCCAGTGTGACAACGGTCGCGAGTTCGACAACTCCGCCTCTCGCTCTTTCTTTTTCCAACGGTGTTCAGTTGCGGCTCTCGTCTCCCTACCTCTGCTCAGAACGGTCGGGTCGAACACATTATTCGCACCACTACCAACATGATCTGTTGCCTTCTCTTTGAGGCGTCTCTTTCTGCCACTTATTGGGTGGAGGCCCTGAACACTGCTACTCATCACCTCAACCGCCTTCCCTCCAAGGTGGTCAGTCACCCCACTTCACTCTGTATGGCACAACCCCCTCCTATTCTCATGTTTGAGTCTTTGGTTGTGCCTGCTATCCCAACACCTCCACCACTGCTCCTCACAAGCTCTCCCCCACTCCACTCGTTGTCTTTTCCTCGGTTACTCCCCTGACCCCAAGAGTACCGATGCCTTGACCTCCTCACCGACCACATCATCAGCTCCCGTCATATCATTTCGATGAGGATGTCTTTCGTCTTGTTGGCTCCTCCCCGCCTTCCAACCTTGACACTCTCCTCAATTTTGATCCCATTGTTGTACCCTCACCCCTCCCACATGCAGCCCCGTCGACCCCACTCGTGCCACGCACGGCCTTGCCGACTTCACCTTGCGTGGCCCCGCCGCCTACGGCCCACACGACACACTTCATCGACCCACCCTCGTCTACCACCGTCGTGGGCGAACCGATCCCCCAGCCCCACGCTCCGTCAGGCCACGCCTCGACTAGCTCTCGTGTCGAGCTACCGATGCACCATCCGATTGCCATCCACCGTGACCCTGGCCACATCCACCTAATGGTGATGCGCCATTCGGCCGATGTTCTCCACCCTGTCGATCAACACGTGCTCACAGCCGACGCTGCTTCGGCTCCCTCACCTGTCCCTTCCTCCGTTCGTGTTGCCCTCGCCGATCCCCACTGGTGTCGCGCTATGGACGAGTATGCGGCCCTACTGGACAACCACACTTGGGATATGATGTTGTGTCCACCAGGAACCAACGTGGTTACCGGGAAGCAGATTTTCCGCCATAAGCTCACCTCTGATGGCTCGCTCGATCACTACAAGGCATGTTGGGTCCTTCGGGGTTTCACTCAACATCCTGGAGTGGACTACGACGAGACATTCGACCCACTCGTCAAGTTCGCCACAGTTCAGGTCGTCCTCTCACTCTCTTTCAGGATTGGGCGGTGCACCAGCTGGACGTCAAAAATGCCTTCTTCATAGCACTCTGACCGAGACGGTGTATTGCAACAAGCCCACCGACTTCGTCGACTCCGCTCGCCCGAATTTGGTCTGCAGGCTGAATCGCTCTCTGTATGGCCTCAAGCAGGAACCGAGGGCTTGGTACAGTCGCTTCGTCTCCTACTTGATCTCCTTTGGATTCATCGAGACCAAGTCAGACCATCGGCATGACGATGACATCGTCTACCTCCTCTACATCGACGACATCATGCTCACGTCGTCTAGTGTCGCCCTGCTCCATCGCATGATCGCCGCCCTTCCTCGCTAGTTCGCGATGAAGGACCTAGGTCCTCTCCACCACTTCCTCGGGGTCGTCATGGAGCGACGGCCCCGAGGCCTTCACCAGCGTCAGTACGACCTCGACATTATGGAGCGGGCTAGCATGACCGACTGCAAGCCCTGCTCCACGCCTGTCGACTCAGGTGAAGCTCTCCGACGACGACGGGCCCCCGGTGAGCGACGTGACAACCTACCGGAGCCTCACCGGCCCGGGGCCCTCTAGTACCTCACATTCTCCCGACATCGCCTACGTCGTTTAGTAGGTGTTTCTTCACATGCACACCCCGCGGGAGCCCCACCTCACCGCTCTCAAGCGGATTCTTCGCTACCTTCACGGCTCCATCGACTTCAGCCTTCTACTTTGACCCTCCCTGACTGATGAGTTGGTGGTCTACATCGATGCCGACTGGGCTGGATGCCCTAACATGCACCAGTCCATATCCGACCACACTATGTTTCTGGGCGCCAACCTCGTTTCCTGGGCCTCGAAGCGGCAACGCGTCATCTCCCGCTCCAGCGCTGAGGCCGAGTATCGTGTTGTGGCCAATAGCGTTGTCGAGGCCTCCTGGCTCCGCCACCTTCAGGAGCTCCACAACCCCCTCGAGCGCTCCACCCTCGTCTACTGCGTTAACATCAACGCGGTCTACCTCTCCACTAATCTCGTGCATCATCAGCGCACGAAGCACGCGGAGATCGACCTTCACTTCGTTCGCCAACGTGTCGCCGTCAATGATGTTCGTGTTCTCCGCTTCCCGACCACTTCGCAGTTTGTCGACATCTTCACCAAGGGGCTTCCGTCCAGTGTATTCACCGAGTTCCGATCCAGTCTCAATATCTGTACAAGATAGAGTTGTGATTGCGGGAGGTGTTAGACTACTGTTAGGGTTTGGTTAGGGTTTACTTGTGTTTCCCTGATTACCCCTATTGTAATGGGCTTTCGTCCACCTAACTCTTCTATTTAGGGTTGTTTGGTTCAACTTTCTCAACCAGATTCACTGACAAAAATCTAAAATCTCAACCAAACGAGTAAAATAGCAGAATAGATTTATGAAAATCTATAGATCCCTCTAATTCAATTCAGAATCACCTCTTACCCTAGATTTTCTAGATCCTTGTCATACATGTTACAAGCTATCATGCTCTTATAGAATCTATGTTGATAGTTGTTTCAACCATTTTTTTAATTTTTTCATAATTGTTAGTTCAGATCAACTTTCTCACAACTCATATAGGTAGAATCAGATTTTCAGGAATCTACAGCTGAACCAAACAGACCCTTAATACACTCCCAACCCAAGATTAGAGTTAGGGTTTCACACATTCCAACAAAATATGTAAGGTACTTCATGTATATTGATTAACAAATGATTGTCCAAGCCCCTGTAGGGTGCATGCAACTTGATTAAGTTAGTGTCCTAGAAAACTCTGGTTTCTAAGTACAAGCACTACTGTTATAATAAAAGTGAATTGTTCATCTCTCTCTATCACGGGTTGAATTAGTTGGTGTACGCAACTTAATATGGTATCAAAGCTAGAGGTCTCGAATTTGAATCCTGTTAGCGCAATTAAATTAAATAATTGTTGCACACTCCTATTCCACGTCCTCGACGTGAGGGTGTGTTAGAACACAAGTGAATTGTCCACTTCTCTCCATCAGCTTAAACTTTTGGGTTGAATTGTTTGGTACATGCAGCTTAGTACATACAAACCAATTTGAATAAAGAATTGGAATGTTTATCTGGCATAGTCATTTTTCGCAATATAAGTCATTTTCATTCAGGCCTTACATAACTTCGAAATCAAGAACACATTAAGGACATGTAAAACAAAGGTAGCTGAACACAAATTGGAATGGTATCACCATACTTTTACATGCACAGCTATCAAAATGAAAAAGACAGGAATCAATAGCTGTTTTTTGGAACAAACAGGAGAGTTGTGTGTCATTTCATTAAGAAAGGAGATAGAGTACAAAGGGAGAGGACCAAGAGCTATCAATTTTTGTTAGGAATTGATATGTCAATTGAGATTTTGAGTAACTTATTGTTTCCCCAAAAAGTCAAATATCTTTTGGTCTAGAAATTTAAAAAAACTCGACCTGCGTGTGTAAGACAGCCCCCGAGCGTTATATTAAGAAGAAGACCTTCTCATGCAGGTCGAGAAAACCCCCTGAAACCCTGCCCCACCCATACACAGTGGCATCGTAGCCTAACCCCCGAAACTCTGCCTCACCCATACACAGTGGCATCGTAGCCTATGTGAGAAACGACCACGGCCGAGATCGGGCCTTAGACCTGTGCTTTGGCATGGGACAGACTAGGGGATTTTTTCAACCACAGCCTGAAATTTTCTCCCACAGGGAGTCGAACACAGGACCTGAGGAGTGCTACTCAAACCACCTAATCAACTCAGTTAGAGGCCCTTTCGCTTAGGGGTGGGCGTTCGGGTTACCCGAAAATTTTGGGTCGGGTAATTCGGGTATTTAAAATTTTGGGTTTTGAGAATCGATACCCGAAATTACAACGGGTTTTACAATACCCGAAAATTCGGGTACCCGAAATTTCAGGTTCGGGTTCGGGTATTCCCGAACTACCCGAACTATTGTGTTGGCTTCATAAAAACACATACACCCTATTAAATTAGTATAAAAATATAGTTTGAATAATCATATACATGGACATATAAAACACAAGCAATCTACAATCACAAGTTATGCACACTTACACATAATTATAGATGTACAAATTAATAATTAAACATGACATGAGTACATGACACATGAAAGTTCGGGTATTTCGGGTACCCGATTGTGATACCCGAATTACCCGAAATAAAATCGGGTTTTGCAAATTGCTACCCGAAATTCCCGAACAAAATTATGACTTATTAGTGTCGAAGTGTATAAGTGGATTGTCTACCTTCTCCTAATATCTTAAGCTTTTGGATTGAACTGGTTAGTGCGTCCACTGTAACATGGTATCAGAACTAGAGGTCTCGAGTTCGAATCCTGGCAGAGGCTTAATTTGTGCATTCGCCCTTTTATTTCCATGTTTGCGCATTTCTCTCTGGCTGCACGTGAGTGGGGGTGTTGAAGTGTATAAGTAGATTGTCTACCTTCTCCTAATAGTTTAAGCTTTTGGGTTGAACTGGTTAGTGCGGCCACTCTAACAATTAGTAAGTAAAAGAGAGCCACGCATGCAACCTATGAGAAAGTAAACATAGCTTACATTGTTCAACAGCAGCTTCAACAGGTTCTGTTATATCAGTGCTGACTGCCAGATGTTGCCCCGCTGTATTCGCAACACTGGGTGCCTGAGCCAGAGCATTCTCCAATGCACTTCTCCATTCATTTAGGTCCTCTATAGTTTCTGCCTGCTTGATGAAAAATCACACCATTAAATCCCTAGATGATACCATGAGCCTTATTAATTATTGTTGGACACCCACATTGCAACCCCAATCCTACTGACGCACCTGTTGCCCCACTAGTCAGTAGTCACTGCAGCAGTAACATCGTTACACACTCCCAAATGCCAACCCTCCTATAGTAACTAAGAAACTGAACCGCGGTACACAACCAACCTTAAGGGTAAAAGTGCGTCCATCACGGCCATCAGGAAAGATGACTGTTATAACTTTCCTTTCTTCTTTGACTATCATACTGAAACATTGCACAAGGCATAAGTTTACAAGATATTATTGAAGGAGATTTATACTTCAACAAATATCAGCATTAAATTCACACCTTGCACTGTTATTCAAGTCAATTCCACCAAGTGTAACAATTGGTTCACTTCCTCTGGGAGGGGGGACACTCTGCAAATAAATCAGAAAATTGGGGGTAATTGCAATGTTTGTACATAACCTAACATTTCAGTTTGAATAAATTACTGAGCCAAATCCATAGAAAATTTCACCAGTTTTTTTATGTGGCTGCAATCATGTTTACCTCTTGAAAATGGTTATATGGACATCCATTAGTAGAATTGTCATTTTGTTTTTTTCACACAGAACCAAACTATAGTACCACTTCACTTATAGTTATAGGTTCATTCAGCTTTCCTGTACACTATGTAGGTATAGTGAATAATGATACAGTGACCTAGATCAAATCTGGATCCTAGTTTGTAGTTTATCTGTGACGGTGCTAACAGTAGTATAACTTGCTTTACTTGATTACAGCTCAGGTACATCTAAGCAAGCAGATAGGGATACTGAGCAACACAAACTCCTTGTTAAAAACATTCTGTAGAGTTTAGGTGTAGCTGCTAAGAGTTGGATTCATATAATTACTCTTCCTCAAAACTATTTTGTGGACTTTGTATACCAAGTTTCATAAGGCTAACAAAACATCAGAACAGAACAGGTCAAACAAGATCTGATTGTGGGAATTGAAGTGCTCAATGTATTGCATAGAGAAGGGGTTACAATATATAGACTTAACCCTAACCCTAATGGGCCAGCATCCCAACAGTGGTGCCGGCCCCCACACACACGGTCTAACATCCCCTCTTAGTCGCAACGGGGGCACCGCACACGATGAGACTGGAGTAGAAGCCAAAGGTAGGAGCCGACGGGCTCAAATCCCCCGCAGTAGCAGCGTCGTGAGGGTGCGAATGTTGCGGCTGGAGTACAGACCGGTGTGGACTTCGAGAAGACGATAGCCCCTGGATGCTGAGGTAGCCGAAGTCAAGGTGGTTGTGGTCAGGAGACAGGCAGCAGTAGCCTGTTCTTCGAGAGGGGTCGACGTTCGAGCATCAACGGTCGGCAAGGTGACACAACAAAAGAGCACCAGCAGGCCGACCTTCTTGCTTCTTCGATTGTCCTAATGTCGAGGAGCCCCGCCAGGGAGGCCGGCGGCAGCGCACGCGTCTGCGCAGGTCATGGTGGCCACGCCCGCAGAAGAATAGATGGGGTAACGGCGGACCCGGCCGGGAAGGCCACGACAGCGACGAATCCAGCCTGGAAGACGGCGATCCGGCCAAAGGGACAACGAATATAGCCGGGAAGGTCGCAAAAATGGTGAATCTGGCTGGGAAAGCCGCGGCAGCGATGAATCCAGCGAAGGCAGGGAAGGGGAAGAGCGACGGGGGTGGATCCAGTCAGGCAGGGGCCTTTGTCAGGCCTAGCAAGGGGTGTCGACGCCAGGGACAAAAAAAAGCTCGAAAGGTTAGCGTTGTTCGGTGTCAGCACGGGCAATTAGGAGGTTGCCAGCACCATGACGAGCCGCTGCAACGGATCTGGGCCCGCGAGCAGCGTCGTGGCCGAATCTGGGTAGGTCGCGGGTTGCAGGGGCAGCCACGCCGCCGAGGTGCACGGGAGAGGCGGCTCAAGATGGCGGTTGCGCTTAGGGCGAGCCCGAGCGGTGCCCTAGAGGCTTGAGCGCTACGCCGGGGAAGATGGTCGCGTGGAGGAGCGGCCGCCGGCGATGACAGGGGACGGAGCCGCCGTGGGGAAGCACGGGGGCAGAAGGAGCTGGAGGAGGGGCCGCCGCACCAGCTGCTCCAGGCTGGGGACGAACGGTGAAGAGGGGGAGAGAGCCCATGGCGACCAGGACGGCGGGGCGGAGACCCGCGCCCGTGCCTAGATGGGGAAGGTTGGTCACGCCCGCGGCTAGGCAGGCGGCAGCGTTGGCGGTCTGAGAAGGGGAGGGGCGGCATCGGCCGCCATGAGGGCCACCGGCGGCGGATCTGGGCCGGCTGCTGGACCCGCATGCGCGTTGTCGTGACTGCCACTGCCGTGGGGGAGCCATGGCCATCTGCCGGCGGCAGGCGCGCCGGGGGCTGCGTCGGCGAGCAGGAGGAGGGAGCCGACGCGGTGGAGCGGGTGTGGGGCCGTGCCCACACCGGCGTTGGGGAGGGAGGGCGCCGCCACCATCGCGGGAGGTGGGGCGGACGAGATAGCTGTGTAAGGGGGACCGCCGTGCACGGCGGCTAGCGGAGGAGGTAGGGGGCGGGGCGGAGGATCGCGCCCGCGCCGCGAGCAGGGAAGGCGGGGGAGGCCAGGGTCACGCCCGCCAGAGGCCGACGGCGGAGGTTGGGGGCGGGGAGTAGAGGAGAGGGGGCCAGCGGCTAGGATGTGGCCGCCCCGGGAGGGAAGGATGAGCCTCCCGGGGCGGCGGGGCGGAAGCCGGTAGCGGTTGTACCTGGGCAGAGATGGGGTGGCAGCTGTGGGGGTGGGAGGGAGGAAACCCTATGTGGGAAACCTTAATCTGATACCATGTGGGAATTGTAGTGCTCAATGTATTGCATAGAGAAGGGGTTACAATATATAGACTTAACCCTAACCCGAATAGGCCGACAGCCCAGCGATGGTGCTGGCCCACACACACACACGGTCTAACACTGATCAGTGTGTGAGGGCCCATTGGGTATATGATGGGGTACAGTTTGTAGCTTCCCCAGCTGGCATCCTACTCCTAGTTGAACTGTGTATCATATAGTACAGGTATCAAAGTGTCTAACCTCACTAGATAAAGGTATCTCATCACCTAATGTCTTCTTTCAGAATATACTTCACCTCAGAGTGTGCTTTATTACAATAAAAATTATTCTAGTCCAAACAACAAGTTAAATTATTCAGAGCATTGTAACTGAAGCAAAGAGACACAAAGTACATTTTCTACAAAATAGTATTAGAATAATTAGTTAAAGAAAAGGAACTGTATATAAGGAACGATAGCATTTCATCTTACAGGATCGCTCCTGAAGAACACTAATGATGTCCTTGTAAGAATAAACCACCGTTTTTTCCATACTGTCCATCCAATCCCTGTAAGGTATCCAATTTAATAAAATGGGAAGTGTAGAACAGACAGAAATATGTAAAACTTCATATTGAAACAGAAGTGGTCAAATGTAAGATGACAGAATGAAGCAACCAAGCTTCTATAAAAGGTTCCACATTAAAAAGGACCAGGTGAAAGCAAAAATATCCCGAGCCACCTCATTAAACTGCAAAGATAACCTCCCCTGCTAAATGTGATTAAAATATAGAAAATTCTTGTTGTTCTATGTTGGCCTGTTGGGCTAAGTATAGGTGTAAGCAACGCAGACAACTATCATATAAATGTTCTGATATGGGTGTTCCCGATTATAGGAACGAGTTCCCGGCCGCAGCCCAGATCGAGTAGGCTGGGGCGGCACCGGAAGGGCTCGCCGACGACCTATGGTAATGGTTGGCGGAACCACCGGCCATTTATCGTCGGCGATGCCTGATGCTGGATTTGTGGAACAAGAAAGTCCCTTTTCTCTCTGTTGTCTCCCCCTCTTTTATTCCAATACTTTTCCCTAAACATAGAAACTAGGGAGCAGTATAATGCTTAGCAGTTTTCCTGCTGGTAGTCGTTTTTGGTCGGGTTGTTACCTTGTGTGTGTGTGGTGCGTTGTGTTATTGCCGGAGGGGTCTCGGCCTAGGGGCCTTTGTAATTAGGGGTTGACAAGTCTTGTCTCTCCTATGTTCTTTTTTTCTTCTTAATATAATGACACGCAGCTCTCCTGCGTTTGTTCAAAAAAAAATAAAGTAACTAATACTACCATTACAAAAATGAGGGATACTTGCTACCAAATAAGTCACAGCTGATTACTTTCCATAACCTGATGTTTCCTAAAATACACTCTATTCGGCTGGGCCATATCAATACTCCCCCCCTCGACAGCAAGCTTGTCCTCAAGCTTGAAATCTGGGTGTGCACGCCGGAATTCCAGGGCATCTTCCCACGTAGCCTCTTCAATATCCTGTCCTGTCCATTGGATCAAGAACTGGCGATGGCCTTGAATGAATCGCTGAGCCAATATGCTGTAAGGAACTGGCTGTGCAGATTCTGAAGAAGGATAGGAAACATCAGCAGGTAGATCTGGAGCCACGATTGGAGGAGTGCCTTTAAAGGGTTTCAACATGGAGACATGAAAAAATCATGAATTTTGGCCGTGGTTGGGAGAGCTAGGCGATATGCAACCTCGCGTCCTCGCCCACCTTGCTGACCACCAAATAAGGACCAAAAAATTTGGGCGCCAGCTTGTAATAGTGTCCCGGTCTCACTAAAAGTTGGTCATGGCTCTGAAGCTTCAACCAGACCCAATCACCCACCGCATAAGTGACCTCACGGTGATGAAGATCATAACGTTGTTTCATCCGGTTCTGGGCGGTCAACAAATGATGACGAGCTCGATTCAGTAAGGCATCACGATCCACCAACCTGCTATCAACTGCATCTACCAGAGTGGTGCCCTGGCTGTAAGGAACCAATGGAGGGGGTTTGCGACCATAGACTAATTCAAAAGGAGTCATCCGAAGTGCCGAATGATACGAGGAATTATAACAAAATTCCGCCCAAGGTAACCATTGAGCCCAAGTGGATGGTCGCTCAGTAGCTAAACAGCGAAGATACATCTCAATAGTACGATTCACCACCTCCGTCTGGCCGTCCGTCTGAGGGTGATATGAGGAAGAGGTGAGGAGTTGTGTGCCACAACGCTTAAAAAGATTTTGCCAGAAGGCGCTAGTGAACACTGGATCTCGATCGGAAACAATAGACTCGGACACCCCATGGAGCCTCACCACTTGGTCAAAGAAAATATCCGCAACTACAGATGCTGTAGCAAGCCTCTTGATAGCAATAAAATGACCATATTTGGATAAGCGATCCACCACGACCAACAGAGCTGACTTCCCTTCAGACTTTGGAAGTCCTACTACGAAATCCATTGATATATCTGCCCAAATGTGTTGCGGTATTGGTAATGGTTGCAGAAGACCAGCTGGTGCTAAGGTACTAGCTTTATGCTGCTGGCAAACAGCACACTGCTGAATGTATTGCTCCACCGACCCCCGCAGGTTTTCCCAGAAAAAGCTTTGCTTAATACGATGCAATGTTTTGTGCACTCCTTCATGGGTCACATTGTGGTAAGCAGCCACCACTTGGGAGCGAAGGGAAGAGGTTGCTGGAATGAACAACCGGTGTTTGCGAAAAACCAGACCCCCATGTGTGTACCAGATGTGTGCAGCGGTCGTCACTGAGTTGCTGGAATCAGACTCCTCCTGAGAACCCTGACCGCTAGCAATAAGCTGTGCACAACGCTGTTGAATGGCAGGATCCTTTCTCAACTCGGTTTCCCACCTCTCCCGGGATAACACTGTTGGAGCTGAAATAGCTGCAAAAGTACTCACTGGAGCATGGAGGCGAGATAGTGCATCGGCGACCACATTTGCCTAGCCTGGATTGTATTCCACAGAGAAGTCAAACCCCATCAGTTTGTTAAGCCAGTGCTGTTGCGGCGGAGTCACTAGAGCTTGATCCAGCAGGAATTTCAGACTGGCATGATCTGTGCGGACCACGAATGGGCGCCCCCATAAGTAAGGTCTCCAGTGCCGAATGGCCTTGGATAACCCAATTAATTCCCTCTCATAAGCTGCGAGTTTCACATGACGATCCGCCAGTTTCTGACTATAATAAGCCACTGGATGTCCTTCCTGTTGGAGCACGGCACCAATCCCTGTGCCAGAAGCATCACATTCCACCACAAAAGGAACAGCGAAGTCCGGAAGACGGAGGACTGGAGCCGTTTGAAGAGCTTGTTTCAAACGCTAAAAGGCAGCTGTAGCAGCTTCGGACAAGTGGAACTGTTGACGGCGAAGAAGAGTAGTGAGGGGTTCTGCAATCGAGGCATAATGATGAATAAAACGTCGGTAATACCCAGCCAACCCCAAAAAACTCTGGATATCTGCCACTGACATAGGAGTAGGCTAACGATCCACATCTTGAACTTTGTTCGGGTCTGCCTCTACTCCCTTGGCTGAAATAACATGGCCGAGATAACCCACTGTATCTTGAGCAAAGGCACACTTGGACTGTTTAAGGTACAGCTGATGATGACGAAGTTGAGCTAAAACTGAGGCAAGGTGTTGTAGATGATCCTCCCAGGATAGACTGTATACAAGAATATCATCGAAGAAGACCAATACAAATTTGCGAAGGAACTTAGAGAGCACCTCATTCATTAAGGTCTGGAAGGTAGAAGGAGCATTACTCCACACCGAGCAAGAGGGAAGGGGTTTCCCTTTTACTTCTTGCTTCCTTAGATTGATACATCTCCTTTCCTTGTATAGAGAAGCTTACTTAGATCCTAAGAAAATATCCTAAAAATCAATCTAACTTAGTTTTTTCCTTATCCTAACTAATCAAATCAATCTAACTTATTCTTTACTTATCCTAACAGCTCCACTTGCCATAACACTACTCCACTCCTTCAAGACAGCTCGTCCTCAAGCTGTGCTGGTGGTCATGGCGGCAGATGTCGATGTTCCCATGACGACGGAGTGACATGTGTACAACCACTTGAATGCCATGGCGTAGTCTGGCAGGTGTCGAGATCTAGGAGTGGTCACAACAAACAGTGAATATGCCCTCGAGGTGTCCTAGAGGGTGGAAGAGTTGCTGGCCCATGCCACATCGAGAAGTCCACATCCCACATCGGGAAGTCCCCAATGACGAGGTGTCCTAGAGGGTGGAAGAGTTGCCTCGTGGGGCAGAAGAGGAGTTAGCCGCGACGACGGGGGCAAATGTTGTAGGGATCGGTGCAAGAAGTGCCCTAACAACCGACGCACGAAGTGCCCTAGGGTCAGAACATATGCCCTAGAGGCCAAACCAGATGCCCCGGAGCCCGAGACGCCGAGGGCCGACACAAGAAGTGCCCCAAGGACCGAGGCGCCTAGACCGACACACGAAGTGCCCCAGTCCCCAAGGGCCAAAACAGATGCCCTAGGGTCCGGAGCGCCAGGGGGCAACACAAGAAGTGCCTTGGGGGCGGAACAGGTGCCCCGACAAGTGAATGTTGCCCATGGAGGAACAGCTCTCAATAGTTGAGCCAGTTCAGGGGATCCTCCTTGCCATTGTAGGTGAAGGACGGGAACATCATTGTACCGTACCTCGTCGTCCCGTAGGGAAAGCCCTAGGGTATGGCGCCTGCCGATGAGGACGCCTAGTGGCTCTCCACGGTGGCCCGTGGCGAGAGGACAAATGGTGCACCTTGAGGTCGGTCAACTGCTAAATGATCTTGGAGAATGCCACCATCTGCCCTCAATGACATAACAAAGGCCCTCTCCGAGACCTTGAGATTGGTTAACTGCTGGACGCCAAGACCTTTGTTAATTTTTCTATTTTAATTTTTCTCTTCTCTCCTTTTCGCTCGCCCTCTTCTCTCCCACCCATCGAATCCGCCATCTCTCCCTCCCTCTGCTCAACACCGCCGACGCAGCTAACTCCACATCCAGCCCTGACCTGATATGTGGGCCCTCGTCTGCATCGAGGCCTCGCTCGATGGCGGCGTGGACCCATTCTTGGTTCGTGAACCACCAACCAGCCGAAGGCCTGGCTCGGTTAGATGTGGCACCCATGGTCCAAGTCCAAGCTCGCTTGCAGTGCTACACCCGCATGGTCAACCTAACCACAACGTCCATGATGGATCCACTGCGGCGCCCACGGTCGTCCTTGCCTCACCCCCTATAGCGGTGTTTCGTCAATGGCGGCCCCAATTGTAGTGTTCGCAGCTTCCCTGCTCATAGTGCTCGTAGTGGCCTTGCCAGCGATACTCGTGATAGCCATGCTTGAAGATATAGAGGGAGGAAACGGGAGGAAAAAACATGGAATGGGTTGAGCCACATTTGGACTCAGATGAGATCCGAAACCAAGTTTAGGGAGCCAAAAACATTTTGAGAGTACAGAGACCTAGATAACACCCCTTGCCAAGTTCAAAGACCAGCTCTTAATTTTATTCGTGTTATCTACCTTTTATCTACAACCCACTCTAGTGGATGATATCCTATCATCGAAAAATCATGGCAATATAACAATACACATTGCAATGCGATTTGCCATGGTTCCAAACTTTGCATGATGAATATTCTGATACACATAAGATACTGAGATTGCTGCTATGACTTCTCAAGATATATGTTTCTGTCTTCTGTACTTGAAAGCTTGACCATTAGTAAATTTAGAAGCTAGAAGGTTATGTTGGTCTAATTTTAGACCATGAAGCATAATCATCATATGTCATATACATATGAAAATGTTACCGGTTACCACAAGTTAATGTACCAATGTGAAAAAAGAATTTATGTGTAGTATCAGCAGGAAATAATTACCTTTAGATGAGAGCAATAAATTTCCACTCTTAAGAACCTGCAGTAAAAGAATATGTGGATTCAGAATTAATAGTATTTATGCAGTTGCAGTTTTATACGGTATGACTAATGCTGGTTGAAGTGCAACTGAGACTTAGGAACAGTAAAACTGAAGTAACTGATGCATAGCTCTAAAGTGTATCAGTTGTATGTATATATATATATAATCTTATCAAGCTAATCCCTACTACAAGTCTATCTCAACATGCAAGCCATCAGTAGGAGATGATGTGGATACTTAGTGGGGGGTGAAGCCATCAACGCGGAATGGTGTGGCGTTCTGTGTTCCGCCATTCCTCGTTGAAGGTCATGTTTCCTCGTCGAAGGTCCCTAGTTGACCTCCGGGGAAAATGTTTTAACTGTTTCTCCTCTTCTCACCTCGCCGCAACCTGCTGCCGCCCTACTCGGTGCTTCAAATGTCTCAGGCTGGGCCGTCAGATGCTCCACCTTTAGTAAAGAAGAAGAGAAGGAGAAGACGACCGTTTGGCAGCGTCTGGGAAAGAAGAGTGTGCGGGTCCCGGTGTGGCAACGTCTGTTCTTGTTCAAGGAAGCTCTGCCGGCTGCAGGAGCAGGCTCAGGCCTCCAGAGCAAGAAGGTGTGGGCGCGGATCAACTCACCAAGGGAAGATATGAAGAAAGGGAATCTGCCCTTGATGGCAAATGAGGTAGTCGCTCAGAGAAGCACTTGCAACAAGAGAAAAAGGAGATCCAAGAAAGGAAAAGGTCTTATGGAGACTGGCCATGGCGCAAGACAAGTTTCTCCGGTTCCTTCAGATGAGGATGTCGCCACTCAGTCCCAGAAGTTGATCAGCTCGTCAGACTCCATACTGGCACTAAGACCTTCTTGCGTTATGGAATTCACCCCTGAGATGGCGAGGGAAGATGTATTACTTCGACGTGCCCTGCTTGTCACAATTGTTGGGACCCGACCTGAGGTGATGAGCGCTAAGGTGCTGGAGGAAGTCGCTCATAGTTTTGACGTCAACGTTCAAGCCATGTCAATTCATCACACCAGGCCAGAGGACTTCCTCCTGTTATTACCTGATGAAGAATCTGCATCTAAAGTGTTCAATGGTGGAAATATTCTCAGAGGGCCTCTTTTCAGTTTGTTGTTCAAACGTTAGTCAAGATTTGCACATGCTTCATCAACAATCATATCTAATATTGTGGATATTGAAATGCATGGGATTCCAGAGTGTTAGACAGTGTGTGTGAGAGTGTGTGGGCCGGCACCACTGTTGGGCTGCCGGCCCATTAGGGTTAGGGTTAGGGTTGAGTCCCTATAAATATGTGTACACCATCTCCTATCAAATAAAAACACACTTCATCTTTCTACATGGCTGCTGTTGTGGTGCTCGGTGTAGGAGCACGGCGGCCATGGGAGGTGCTGGCGGATCCGCCACCGGCGGCGCGGATCCAGGGAGAAGAGGGTCGTCCGCTTCCACGCGCACCCGCGCCGCGCGCCGTCGGAGCTGGGGGCTGCCGCGCCGAGGCTGGGCAGCCACGCCTGCGCCGAGCTGCGAGGGGCCGCGCCCGTGCACAGCCGCGCCAATGGAAGGGGCCGCCCCGGGAGGGAGGAGCCTCCCGGGGGCGGCGGCGGCTCAGGTGGGAGGCGGCTGCTCCTGGCGGCTGCTGCAGTGGGAAGGGAGAAAAACCCTAATCCTCCTCCCCATGGGCGCGTCCCCTGCAGGCGAGCAGCGGCTCCCATCTCCCAGCGGCCTCCATGGCCGAGCTCCCCTGGAGCAGGCGCTCTCCAGCCATGGCGCGGGCTCCATTTGTCTAGGGCCGCCGAAGCTCCTCCAGCCGCGCCCTCCCTGTTCCATGGCGTCCAAAGCTCCCTGTGCTCGGCGCCCTTCTTCCACCTCTGACTGCTCCTCTCTCCACCGAGCGCCCCTCCCCAACTCTCCTACACCCGAACCCCCTGCGCCGCCCAGGCCGCGCGCCCTGCAAGCGACCGAGCCGCTGCCCGCCGAGCCGCCCCGCGCGCACACCGCGCGATGCCGCGCCCAGGAGCCGCGCCCAGCGCCCGCGCGCAACCGAGCTCCCCGCGCGCCCGACGTCCACGGCAGCGCGCACGCCCGCGGCCTCTGCCGCTGCATCGACCGGCGCCCTGCACCAGCCTGGACGCGCGCGCCCTGACCAGGCCGAGCCGCAGCCGCCCAACACCGACCGCGCGGCCCCTCGCAGCTCGGCGCGGGCGTGACTGCCCGGCCTCCCTTGGTCGGCGTCCTCCTCTTCGCTGAGTACCCCGCACGTGCACCCTCCTCTTCGTTGTGTCCTCGCACGTGCTGTCCATGCTAACGCCTCAGCAGCGCCTCCCACTTCGAGCTTCTCCTGTCGCTGGTGCTGCGCAGGACCCCTTGTCAGGTCCGGCGCAGGCCCCTGCTCGGCTGGACCCGCCCCGTCGCCCTCCCCCTTCATCGCCGCCATCGTTGGTTCCGTCGCTGCCGCGGCCTTCCCGGCCGGATCCACGTTGTTGCGGCCTTCTCGGCTAGATCCGCCATCCCTTTGGCCGGATCGTCGTCTTCATGGCTGGATTCGTCGCTGCCGTGGCCTTCCCGGCCGGATCCACCGATACCCCTTCTACTCTGCAGCGGGCGCGGACACCCTGACCGGCGCAGACGCGTGCGCTGCCGTCGGCCTCCCTGGCGAGTCTCCTTGACGCCTGGTCGATCGAAGAAGCAGGAAGGTCGGCCTGCCGGTGCCCTTTTGTTGTGTCGCCCTGCCGATCGTTGACGCTCAAACGTCGACCCTCCCGAAGATCAGGCTTTTGCTGGCGTCTTCCGACCGCGACCACCTCGACTTCGGCTACCTCGGCATCTAGGGGCTATCGTCTTCTTGGAGCACACACCGGTCTCTACTCCAGCCGCAACATTCGCACCATCACGACGCTGCGACTGCGGGGGGATTTCAACCCGTCGGCTCCTACCTTCGGCCTCTACTCCAGTCTCATCGTGTGTGGTGCCCCTGTTGCGACTGCGGGGGGATGTTAGACAGTGTGTGTGAGAGAGTGTGTGGGCCGGCACCACTGTTGGGCTGCCGGCCCATTAGGGTTAGGGTTAGGGTTGAGTCCCTATAAATATGTGTACACCATCTCCTATCAAATAAAAACACACTTCATCTATCTACACAGAGCATGCCTGGTTCAGGTCAACTGCGGAATTTATACTGAAGGATTCGTGCTGCATTATTGAGGTTCATCCGGATACACTGCAGAAGAAGAGGTTATCGTCTTTTCTCGTGAGAGCTTGGTGTTTTGATTCAGGAAAATTGTGGCCTGATAGGGATCTTCACATTATTGAACCTGGGCTGAATACACTTGGAAAGAGATGTCTGACATACAAAATCAGTATGTTTGTTTCCCCAATGGACTCGCATTATGCTACCTCGGGCCCTACTGACCCACAGGGATGGCAGTCTTCCTGGGAATGAAGATGGCAGTGGCGATCAAGAGACCCAGGATCCCCGGGCCCGGCGTCCGAGTGGCTCTCAAGACCGACAAAGACCTGTTCACCTTCGTCTGGGGCCGCAGCAGATTGTGGGAAGTGCAAGGGTCGCGCATGCGTCTGTGGCGAGGGCTTTGACACCGCCATGCATATTGAAAAAAGTGCCAGAGTCGGCTGGAGCTGCACCAGGAACCGAAGCGACAATTGATGAGGTCGGGGGGAATATTGATGGGGATCTTCCGTCTTCTGAGCCATGCAACTTGAATACAGGGGCATTAACTCTGGCGCAGCAAATGGCACCTTCACTTCCTTCGGCTGGAACTGCACCAGGAAACGAGGCGGCCATTGATGACGGCGTGGGGGCAGGAACCGAAGCGACCATTGATGAGGCCGAGGGGAATATTGATGGGGATATTCCATCTTCTGAGCCATGCAACTTGAATACAGGGGCATCAACTCTCGCGCAGCAAATGGCACCTTCACTCCCTTCGGTCGAAACTGCACCAGGAAACGAGGCGGCCATTGATGACGGCGTGGGGGAATTCAATGGGCCGCTGGACCCACCCAGGCTGTTCTCGCCCCAGCCTTTGTTGTCTGGGCTGTTGGGAACGGCGGCGCAGGGTTCGCCCCATCTGTTTTGCACGGAAGAACATCTGTCCTTGCCCCAATTTTTGGATGGGCCGCCTGAGTTGGCCCAGCTGGCACACGTCTCGCCCCAGCATACACCTGGGTCACCAGAGACGATGCCCCTGGTGCCTGTCTCGCCCCATCTGGAAGTTGGGTGGCTTGAGAGGACCCCGCCTATGCATGTCTTGCCTCAGCCTACTTCTGAGCCGCCTGAGACAGGAATTTGCGACGTCCCACCTCCTGATTCACACAATCTAAAGGTCTACTCACGCAGGAAGGCAATGATAGATGCATGACAAGCAAAGGGGCTCGACAACTTGGATGGTGGATGCTCTGGATTCTAATTTAGTATACCAGGTGTTGAGCCACCCATGTTGGCCCTACCTGAACCTAGTCCTGGACCTATGGTCCTTGCTTTGGATGATATGTCCCTAAGTGACCAGGCACCAGACTCTCTAACGAGTTATGAAGCAAGTAAGATGGACTTCTTCAACACAATCAGTAAAAGGCCATTTGAAATTCTCCCGATTCCAAAGCCCGGTCGGAGGAAAGTGACATCCTTAGGGCTGGCTGCTCCTCGTCGAAGCGGGAGAGTAGCTAGTGTAGGAGTGGAATTCAGCATGCAAGACTGGGGTAGCAGATCTATCAAAAATGCCATGAAGACCCTGCTTATCATCAATGATTCTGGTGATATTAGCCCATAAGCCCTTGATGAATATGCTAAGCTTTTCACGCATCCCCTCCCACAAATCCATGTGGAGGCTCTGGCGGCTCTGTTTGGCTGGTCATCCCCTGCAGTGGTAGAGGCTCATTAGGGCCCTGTCTTTCTTCTTTGGCGGTCTGGTTGTTATGTGTTTTTTATGGATCCTTCAAAACTCTTAATCTGGAATGTGAGGGGTTTGAAGTCTTCTGTAAGACAAGATTCGGTAAAAGAATTGGTGATTTCCTCCCAGGTGGATGTGATATGTATTCAGGAAACTAAAATGTAAATTGTCCCTAGAGGATCTAACCTTTCTATGCTAGGTACAGATTTCACTGATTATGTTTTCCTCCCATCAATTGGGGCAAGTGGGGGAGTGCTTGTAGCCTGGAAGCGGCATATTGGATATACAGGACAGCATAGAATTGACAGTCATTGTATTTCAGTCCAATTTTGCAATGAGGAAGGACATATCTGGTGGTTGAATTGTGTCTACGGTCCACAGGGAGACAGTGAAAAGATTATGTTCCTCCAGGAAATCAGAGATGTAAGAGCTGCATGTGAGGGTCCTTGGATATTGGCTGGTGATTTCAACCTCATATATAAGGCATCTGACAAAAATAACTCCAATATCATCAAGGCCATGATGGGCCGGTTTAGAAGAATGATTAATGATTTAGCTCTCAAGGAAATCCCTCTACATGGATGCAAATACACATGGTCTAATCAACAGGATAATCATGTCCTGGTTAAACTGGACAGAGTGTTCAGCTCAGTGGATTGGGAAATAATGTTCCCAAATGTCCTCCTTCAGAGTGCAGCTTCTCTGGACTCTGACCACTGCCCCCTGATCTTGGGTCTCAGAGATAACATGTTTGGGAAACGTAGATTTCACTTCGAGTCCTTTTGGACCAAAATCGAAGGATTTCATGAAACTGTCGAGGCAGCATGGGACTCGGTGGAAACTGACAATTCTCCTTTCCTGACCCTTGACAAGAAACTTAAGGTGACAGCTAAAAGTTTGAAGGGCTGGAGTGAGAAGCGGGTGGGTCATGTTCGTTCTCAGTTGGCTTTGGCAAAGGAGTTGTTACATAGGCTTGAGATGGCGCAGGATATTAGAACCCTCTCCCCGGCTGAGGTCTGGCTCAAGAATAAACTGAAAAAACAGACCCTGCTGCTTGCTTCTTTTAAGCGAACTATGGCAAGACTGAGATCAAGGATCACATGGCTTAAAGAAGGGGATGCTAACTCAAAGTTTTTTCACGTGCATGCAAGGCATCGCAAAAGGAAGAATCTGGTTACTAAACTGGTGGATGGAGACCGTATCCTCATAAACCATACTTTTTTTCGTGAACGCGCAGGAGAGCTGCGCATCATTAAAATAAGAGAAGAAAACAGTCCAAAATGGACCAAAGTACAATGCCACAAAAGGCCAAACACAAGACCACCAATTCCTGGCCAAACACAAGACCACCAATTCCTGCGCACAGAACTGCAGCTTCCTTCTGCGCATGAAAACAGCAGCACGCAAAAGGACAACAGCATAAGTGCCAGCAGGCCACACACCCACAAAACTGCTCTTCACTAAGCCCCCAATAGAACCCTTGATCTGAAAATTGGAGCACCAGGACCCAAAGCCTCAAGATGTCTAGCACCGGCAAGCCTCCAGCACTCAAACTCATCCAGAAAAACTGATTTTATTCCATGAATGGAAGGCCTGACGCCATCAAAAACCGCCTTATTACGATGAAGCCATAAACACCAAGCCCCCAAGATGATGATACTGTTAAAGCCTCTTATTTTGGATTTGTGCACTTGCTTACACACCTTCTCCCACCAGTCAGCAAAAGTGGACTCATTAGAGGCAGGGGAAAGATTAGCCAGTCCCAATGAAGAGAGAATGTAGAACCAAAATTGCCGCGCAAAAATGCAAGTGCAAAGGAGGTGTTGGATATTCTCCGAATCTTGATCACATAAAGGACAAACCTTAGGATAATCCAACCCTCTTTTCTGCAGTCTATCAGTTGTCCAACATTTATTTCTTATTGCCAGCCAAAGAAAAAAATTGCATTTGGGTGGAGCCCAAGTCTTCCATAACCTCTTCCATGGTTCGAAAGTAATTGAACCCATGAAGAAGGCCCTATAACACGACTTCGAAGAGAACTGACCAGAGGAAGAATGAATCCACACATGTCGATCAACCTCCTGAGTAAGCACCACTCCCCTTAATGCATCCCAAAGGTTAAGATATTGTTGCAGCCCAGGCAAATTAAGAGGGGTCTCAATGCCACTGATCCACTGCCAGTTTTGAAGAGCATGGGCCACCGTTCTAGAAGAAATAGCTCGTTTCCCAACATTAGCCACAACAGCAGGGGCAAAATCTTGGATACAAAACCCATCCAACCACCGATCTGTCCAAAATAATGTATTATACCCATTACCAACCAGGGTAACAATAGAAGAAGTAAAGAATCTCTTGACAAGTTGTTGAATAGGCAAGTCCAAACCAAACCACGACTTGTTAGGATCAGTTTTTTCTAACCATAACCATTTAGCTTGCAGCGCCCAACTCTGGTACAGCAGGATAGAAATCCCTAGCCCACCGAGATCCAAAGGCCTTGTAACAATGTCCCACGACACAAGGCAATTGCCACCATTTACCTCCTTTCTTCCTTTCCAGATAAAACCTCTCTGAATCTCGTCTATAGAATTAATCACCCACTTGGGGATTTTCATGGCAATGAGAAGGTAGATCGGGATGGCTGAAAGCACAAAGCGCACCATAGCTGTCCTGCCAGCAAGACTAAGCAACCGAGCCTTCCAATTAGGAAGTCGGTCTGCAACTTTCTCAACCCAAACCATGAGATCAGATTTTCTGAGCTTTTTATCTGAAATCGGCAGCCCCAAATAAGTGCAAGGAAAAGAGGAAGAAGTGCACTGAAGAATATTGCAGCCCATCTGTACCGCCTGCTCATTACACCTGATTGGGATAACGAAACTTTTTTGCAAATTAGATACCAATCCCATGGCTGAACCAAAGCAGTCCAAAATCGTTTTGACACATTGAAAATCTTCCTCAAAAGGTTGAACAAAAAGGACCACGTCATCAGCATAAATGGACAGTCTGTTTCGGATATTAGCACCCTCCAAGCTGTGCAGCAGCCCCCTATTTTCAGCCAGATTAAACAGACTATTGAGAACATCCATAACCAATACGAACAACATTGGAGAGAGAGGATCACCCTGGCGAAGCCCTCTCCGGTGCCTAATAGGAATACCAGGAGACCCATTCAAAAGCACTTGCGTAGAAGAAGAGGCCAGAATATTGGAGATCATATTTCGCCACACAGGACCAAACCCAAGATATGAAAGCACTTCAATCAAGAAGGCCCAAGAGACCAAGTCAAATGCTTTGGAGATATCCAACTTCAAGAGCAAACTAGAGACTCTCTTCTTGTGGAGAGATTTAATTGAATGCTACACCAACATAAAGTTATCATGAATCGATCGGCCTCTCACAAAGGCACTCTGATTAGATGCCACCAACTCCTGCAGATAGGGTCCCAATCTATTAGCAAGCATTTTGGTGACCAATTTAGCAAAACTATGAATTAAGCTAATTGGTCTAAAATCTCTTGCAGACAAGGCATCAACTTTCTTAGGGAGAAGACTTAAATAAGCTGAATTCAGCATCCCCAACTTGTGAGTATTTCCTTGATGGAGTGAATTAATGGCTGCCAACAAATCTGATTTAATAATATGCCAACAACATTTGTAGAATTTTCCAGTAAACCCATCAGGACCAGGAGCCTTATCAGATGGGAGAGCACCAATAGTGTCGCGAACCTCCTTCTCAGAGAAAGGTGCCTCCAGGGAACTCAAATCAATAGCGTCTCTGTGGCAAGCAGCTAGGTTAAGAGAATACGGTCTCTGGATATTAGAACCCAAAAGATTGGAGAAAAAATCATCCAGAACCTCCTGCATTTGTTCATGGCTAGTGACTGTCCTCCCTTCATTCTCCAAATAGGAAATAAAATTTCTCTTCTTGCGGAAGCGAACCTGTAGGTGAAAAAAATTTGTGTTGGCATCTCCATCTCTCAAGTAGTGCAAGCGGGAACGCAAGCGTGCAACTGTCCTTTCCAAAGAAGCAAGGACAAGGCAGTGTTGTTTCAATTTCTGCAGCAACCATAGCTCATCTGAGGACAACGGCCTGCTGTCCTGCGCCATCTCCAACCTGTGCAGCACCTCGCGAGCCAGCCCCAGCTGAGAATTGACATTTCCAACCGCACTATGCCCCCAGGACTGCAACCTTCGCGCCAATCTTTTAAGCTTCATCGACACCCTCTCCAGAGGGCAAGAAGACTGAACCGGTTGATCCCAGGAAGCAGCAACCTCCTCCAAAAAACCCGGGAGTTTAGGCCAAAAGTTCTCAAAATGAAACCTACGCCTCCCTCTAAGATCCGCGTTGAGTTTAAGGATTAGAGGACAGTGGTCAGAAATTTCAGAAGCACTGCTGTAAAGAAAACAATCAGGGAAAGCCTCCTCCCAACATGTAGTGCAATAAACATGGTCCAGCTTAACAAGGGTGGGAACCGCCCTCTGATTTGACCAAGTAAATCTTCTATCATTCAAAGGAATCTCCTTCAAATCCAAGGAGCCAATAAGGCCTCTGAAATTGCCCAATGAAGACCTGTTAATATTAGAATTATTCTTGTCTTCTGGCTTGTAAATTTGATTAAAATCACCAGCAACTATCCACGGACCCACACATGTATTTCTAATATCTCTTAATTCTTGGAGAAAAGCAGATTTCAAACTGTCTTGATGAGGTCCATACACCCTAGTGAACCACCAAAGAGGACCATCTGCACTTTGCAACTGAACTGAAACAGAATTGTTCTTGATAACTGAGGTAGCTGAGACAAACGAACCATCACACCAAGCGACTAAAATACCTCCTCTGGACCCATGGGCAGGATTAAAAACAAAATTACTGAACCCGGACCCAAGAATAGAAAGAATGTTGAAATCTGAGACAGAATCCAATTTGGTTTCCTGAAGACAAACAACAGCAGGTTTAAGGCTTACAACCACAGACTTGACAGAGTCTCTCTTAGCACGACTGTTGAGGCCCCTGACATTCCAAACCAAAAAACAACCAGGCTCCATGGAAAGAGTAAAACAAGCTACCAAGACGGGGACAGAACCAGCTCAGGCCTGCACCACTTGGGGCACCTCCCAACCAAACAGAGCCGCCAGGGCAGCAATATGATCGCTGGACAGGGCAGCATCAAACAAACTAGCATACTTCCTAGCATCTTGGAAAGAAATATTTTCCTGCTCATCACAAAAGCCCAAAAATCTGCACACTTTAGCAGCGGATTCAGAACCCAACTCAGGGGGAAACTTCACAACCCTCCTGCTACGCCGTGGTTTGAAATTGCTTGGCATCAACTTTCTGTGCTTAGCAAACAGAGGAGGAGTAGGCAACAACTGAGCCGTCGGCAAAACGAGATCGTTTCTGAATTCCAGCAATTGGGGTGACATCACTGATTCCTCAACCACCAGTGTCTTCTTCCTTCTGGAGTAGACCTTGAAACACCGCAACTTGGTACTTAACCAGCAATTCAGCGAAGGTCCCGGCCTCCCAAGCAGATTGATGAAAGAACTAGAGGATTCCGCAATATTGACATCAGCAACCCGTATGTCTGCAGAGCACAAATTGGAATCAACAGCAGCCAGGGCACTCGGAGAATTACAGCTTCAACTGGATCAGCGGACCCAGGCGTCGTCAACTCTACAACCGCAGCACCGGGAATAAATGGTTCAGCAGACCCATCCAAGTCATTTGGGAGAATTGTAGCATCAACTGGTTCAGCAGGCCCAGGAGCCAACAACTCTTCAACCGAAGCACATGGGAAAAATTCAGCGTCAACAAGGGCATCAGACCCAGGCACAGCCAACTCATCAACCAACACAACCGAGGGTAATGCGTCATCGACAGGTTCAGCAGCCGACGAAGAAGAGGTTCGCGGCCCAAGCCTCGAATGCACCGAGGGCCGAGCTGAATGATCATGCCCAAGAAGACGCCGCCTCTGCTGAAACTGATCCATGTCATCGTCATCTTCGACAGCAGGAGGCAATACCTCAGACATGTCCCCTCCCAGCCAATCACCAGGAGTAATCACCCTCACAGAAATGGGATAAACCAAGGTGCGAGGGACAATGGTTCCATCCTCCCCAACAACAAGAGGTTCCTGAACATGTAGATCTAATACCGCTGGCAGGCTATCCGGAGAGAAACACCACGCTCTGAGCTTGAGAACAGACATATCCACACTGTCTATTGAATCTGGGTGAAGTCCCTGAACCATGCAAAGACCATCCAACAGGAGCTCAGCAGCTCCAACCCCCCAGAGGTGAGCAGGGACCCCTTCCAACTCGATATCCATGAGCAATGGCAGGCTGCCCCCGCCAGAGGCCAAGGCTTGACGAGACCAACGCCTGAGGTGCAGCCGGACAGGGGGAACGAAAAGCGACTGCCCAACATTGATGGCACGTGAAGCCAGCTCCTCCGAGGGGAAGAAGACGAGGAAAGAGTTCGACGCAACACGTAGGTGGAGCGCGTCAGCTTCAAGCGAAACCCTTGAGGCGAGCTGCTCCAACACCACCGCGGCGCAATCAGAGCTCCCCGAACCAAGAACAGTGACAATCAGCACCCGACGAAGGTCAGCCTCGGCATGCTCAACCTCCCTGGAGCGATGAAGGAACTTCACAATACGAGCAGGCCCTCCAGGCGAATGATCAGACGCCACCTGACCAGAAACAGCACTATCAACTTGCATGTCCCCAGCAACCTTCCTCCTCTGTCCTCGACGAGTGCGCTTCTTCAGCCCACCAGAAAGGACTGCCTCCATTGCACCGGGAGGAGTCGCCACCGAAGAGGGCTCCCTGGAGACCGGACGCCACACCTGAGCACGTCCAGGAAGACAAGCGGCCCCCCTACTGACCGGGCGCCACACCCGAGCAGGTCGAGAGGGGGACAGAGGCGACCGCCGGGAAGGGCACGAGAGCGCCCGGTGACCAGGCCGCCGGCAGGAGAAGCAGCGAACTAAGCTCCGGCACGCAGCAGCACGATGGGAAGAGGAGAAGCAATTGAAGCACTTCCCGCGTAAGTCGACCGGGACAGGCCTTGGCAGGGGCTTCGAAGTTCCAGCAGTTGCACGTCGAGCCCGGCGACCTTCCACTTTTATCCAGCCATCGCCAACAACCACACCGACGGCGCCATCAGAAGCTAGAAATTCTGCAGCCAGCAGCACCTCCTTGTAGGCACGCCGGGACGCGCCGCAAACTCATAAACCATACTGAAAAAAGCATCGGCGGTGGATGACTTCTACTCCACTCTCATTGGTCATTGGTCAGAATGCGATCAGAGAAAGGACAATCGATCTTGAGGCCCTCGGTCTGCCAAGACATGCGCTATCGGACCTTGATTCTCCTTTCTCTGAGCATGAGGTTTGGGAGACCATCGGTGAGCTTCCTTCAGATAAGGCCCCTGGTCCAGATGGGTTCACTGGACGGTTCTATAAGGTCTGTTGGAGCACTATAAAAGATGATATTTTGGCTGCTATTTGGAGCAGGAAGTTTGATCGTTTCAGTAAACTCAACACGGCATACATTACATTGGTTCCAAAAACAGATGGAGCTGATCAGGTTAAGGACTTTCGCCCAATAAGCCTAGTGCACAGTTTTGCAAAGCTGGTTACTAAGATTCTGGCTAATCGGTTGGCAAAAAGATTGAATGTGATGGTTTCCCGAAGTCAAAGCGCTTTTATAAAAGGAAGGTTCATCCAGGATAACTTCATGTTAGTGCAACAAACCTCAAGGTTGTTCCATCAACATAACATGCCAAGACTGTTTTTCAAGTTGGACATAACCAAGGCTTTCGACTCTGTCTCTTGGCCCTTCCTAATTGAAGTAACGCAGCAGATGGGTTTTGGACATATCCAGCGAGACATTGTATGTGGCCTTTTAGCCTCTTCCACTACTCAGGTGTTGCTCAATGGTGTCCCGGGTAATCTGATTACGCATAGAAGAGGACTCAGGCAGGGAGATCCTCTCTCCCCGATGCTATTTATCCTTGCTATGGATGTTCTAGGCCTTCTGTATTCCAAAGCTGAGGGAGCCGGCTTACTCCAGCAATTGTCAAGAAGAAAAAGGCTTCACAGAGTCTCAATGTATGCAGATGATGTGGCGTTGTTCTTACACCCTACAGCTATAGATATGTCAACTTCTCTAGACATCCTCCAGCTTTTTGGCGATGCGTCAGGCCTTTGCTATAATCCACAGGAAACAAATGTGTACCCTATCAAATGCCCCGAGGAGACTATTGAGGAAATCCGGAGTTGGCAGCCTTGTGAGATTGCAACCTTTCCTTTAGGCATGGCAATTTAACCCGCGGGTTCGGGTACCCGTCGGGTACCCGACCCGACGGGTGCGGGCGCGGGTGCATTTTTTCACCCACAGGTGTGACCCGAACCCGACCCGCACCTTTTCGGGTTCGGGTTCGGGTTTCTCACTTCACCCACGGGTGACCCACGGGTGACCCGAACATGAACACTGCTGGTCTGCTGGGTGCTGGCCCAAGCCCACTACGGTCTACGACAGTACACCACCGAGACGAGATCACGAGACCTAAACCTAATCCCTGGTTCCCCTCCCAGGTCCCAGCAGCCGCTTGCCGCCAGCCGCTCTCTTGCTTCTTGCAGTCTTGCCCGCAGGCTCGCCGCTCGCAGGCGCCGCCCACCAGCCACCGTAAATCCCATTCGCCCAGCCGCGCCCAGGTCCCACCGGCGGCCGACCACCGTAAATCCCAGCAGCCCAGCCGCGCCCAGGTCCCACCGACGGCCGGCCACCGTAAATCCCAGCAGCGGAGCAGCCCAGCCGCGCTCGCGCTGCTTCTGGACGCGCCACGCGCCCGCGCTGCTTCTGCTTCTGGACGGCTGGACGCTGGAGCTTCTGCTGAGTGCTGACCTCGCTGAGTGCCCGAGTCGCCGCGCGCTGGAGCAGTGGAGGCGTGGAGCTGCTGCTGACCTTGCCGCGCCAGCGCCACTCAGTCACTTGGCCCACTTCACCAGGACTCAGCGTTGACAATTGCATTACATGTGCTGCTGGTTCTAATCCAAGCATCTTTGTTTAGATTACATGTACTGCTACTTCTAATCCAAGTGTTCAGATTATGTGTATATACCTATGCTACTTCTAATCAATTTGTCGTTGATTCCAGGTTCCTCAAAATCAAATACGCGTTTCGGTGTGTACAGGAACTGCCGAACTGGGCTAACTTTTTCTGTGCTAGCGACATGGCAACTTATTTCATCCAACTGATCCAAGCGACCAAGCCATAGCCAATTAGCCAAACACTCAACTGCTATGTTTGGCGACATGGCAAAAACCCGACGGGGACCCGAAACCCGATGAGTGCGGGTGCGGGATTCCACACGCGGGTGTGGCCGCGGGCGGGTTTGGTCACATTTCGTGGGTGCGGTCGTGGGCGGGTTTTTGCCCCACCCGACCCGTTGCCATCCCTACTTTCCTTGCAGATATCTAGGTCTTCCCTTGTCTTTACACAAATTATCTAGGAATCAGGCTCAGCAGTTTGTGGACAAAATTGCAGACCGCTACCAAACTGGAAGGCCGATCTGACGAGTAGAGCAGGGAGAAGAATTCTAGTGCAGCATGTCCTCACTAGCATGACGGTCTATATGGCAATGGCAATCGATTTCCCTCATTGGGCCATTGAAGCAATTGATAAAATACGAAAAGGTTTTCTCTGGCGAGGTAGAAAAGAGGTGAAAGGGGGCATTGCTTGGTGGCTTGGGGTAAATTATGTCGTCCTTTACAGCTTGGAGGTCTAGGTATTGCTAGCCTTCCTGAGCTCTGTTGGGCCCTCCGCATGGGATGGCTTTGGTTGCAAAAAAATGACCCAAGACGCCCTTGGTCTAGCCTGTCCATTCAAGTTCCTAGCACAGCCCGTTCCTTCTTCTCCAAGGTGTTGATCTCTGAGGTGGGGAATGGGACCAACACCATGTTCTGGACAAATAAATGGATCCATGGCAAAAGGGTATCAAATATTGCTCCAAGATTATTCAACATTATTCCAAAAAGAATTATTAACAGAAGAACTGTGCAGCAGGCCCTATTGAACAGACGATGGATTGCAGACATCAAAGGGGCTCTTACAGTTGGCGCCATTGTAGATTATCTACACCTCTGGAATATTCTCGCAGATTTCGTGCTGCAGCCTAACACTGAGGATAGAGACATTTTCAGCTTTTTTTAATGGCAGATACTCTGCAAAGTCAGCTTATATTGGGTTTTTCCTTGGGTCTACCACCTTTGGGCACTATAAAAGGGTTTGGAGATCTTGGGCTCCACCAAAATGTTGTTTTTCATTTGGTTGGTGGCCCAAAATAGATGTTGGACAGCTGATCGCTTGGCAAAAAGGTGATTGAATCACCCTATCAGATGTCCTTTATGTGACCAGCAAGGGGAAACTCTGAACCACTTGCTTGTGAATTGTGTCTTCTCAAGAATTTTTTGGTATAACCTGCTCAGAAAGTTCGGGCTGCATAGTTTAGCCCCACAGCCAGATGCAGTTTCTTTTATGGATTAGTGGGAAATGGTATCAAAGACAGCAAATGGTCTGGTCAGGGAAGGTCTTGACTCCCTCATCATTTTAGGATCGTGGATGATTTGGAAGCATCGTAATAGAGTCATTTTTTATGGAGGGTCTCCCAACCTTCCTCTGATTATGGAGCATGCAGATGAGGAAAGAAGAGGCTGGGAAATTGCTGGAGCAAAAGGGCTCTCTTTCTTGGCTGCCCCCTGAATTGGGTGCTGTAGGGAGTGTGTGTGGGTGGGTGTTTTTATGGATCCTTTCATGTACGAGTGTTACTGGCCTCCATAGGGAGTGCGTTGTTGTTTTTTGGGTCTCTTAGACCCTTGTCTCTCTCTTCTTAATATATATCTAAAACGCAGTCCTCCTGCGTTTTTTCGAAGAAAAAAAAGCAGAGGAGAGGGATTTGTGGGTGCTGACTGAGGCCAACAATTTGTATCTCCTAACGGCCCCTATCCCAGGGTTGTAGGTGTTCTGTTGTCAGCTCGCTAGCTTTGGACTGTTTTTTATATTTTCGTTTTTGGCCACAGTAAGGTGCCTTGTTTTGTACCTGTCTCGGTCCATTTTGGAACTTTTATCTTCTTAATATAATGATTCGCAGCTCTCCTGCGCGTTCAAGAAAAAAAATATGTGTTTTTAATATCATGTTAGTTTCTGCTGATAAAAAATGTGTGTATATTAAGTAAAATTATACTTATATAGAAGAGGTCCTGATCTTTGAGTCCACCCCAAGTCTCTAAAATGTCAGCTCTGACCCTAGGCTAGGGAGTGTGAACTTGTTATTTCAGTTCCGTTCCAGCTGCGTCAACCCAGAATGCTCTGGAACTCGTTCCTCCTTCCAGTATTATCATTCTGCATTATCGTTCCAAAATGTCATGGTTCAAATTCCACTGGACGAAAAAACAATATGACGAGGTATACCCCCTTCGTGCCATGGTTCTAAAAATAATGTTCCACGTTCTGTGTTCCTGTTCCTAGATCCAGACGTTCCACGATCATGGCTTCTTAGATCCACATCAAGAGCGCATGAGGTATCTTCTAGTAACAGAACATTGAAAGGCCATTGGGAGAATGCCCTATGCATCTTTGTTTTTATGCACAACCAAGCATAGCTTCGTGAAAACACATTTTTTAACTGCAAGAGAATCCAACGGACCTGACAGCTTGGACAAGTTGTCGGTGAATTTTCACCAGCATCAGATTTATTAGTGATCTGAAAGTTAGAGTCTCCCGACCCACATCGGCAGACCTTGAGTTGACCGACATTCTCAGGGGGCTGTGATGATGATACCTGTCAAGAACATGAAACAAAGCAGGTTAAATTAATACTCAGAAAAATGCAACAATCCAAAGATGCAATACCTCTTGGAACTTCAGTTTAATTAAAAAGAAGAAAAGCGCATCCTTTTACATGAACAATTATGTGTATATACTGTTAGCAAAAACAATCTCAAGAGCAAATCAGAGAGAACAATGGTACCATTCCAGCAGAACAATTGACTATATGAATAAAATAACAGCCACTTTACCCATTGATCAACCAAACTGAGCTCTATCAACTTGCTTGGTATTGGAACATTACATTAATCCAGTAACATCTAAGTGAGACTCAGAATCAACTGAACTTCACTAACATTACATGGTAAAGTCCAATAAAAACTACTCATAAATTCACAAACAGGATCAGGACATGGAAAATATAGGTGAATTAAGAATGTAAGTGAAACATATGCCCCCTCCTTACTTGCTGGTAAGAAGTCCTGAATTCCGGAGCTGACATTTTCTGCTCTAGGTTGCTGACTTATCAATACCTCAGGATGATTTCTGTCCCACCAATAAGTACAGTGTTAATAACTATCATTTCATTAGATTTATTCTGTGCAGGAATAATAGAAAAGAAAGAAACTACCAGGTTCCAACAGGAAATCATGTTTCAGTGGTTTCCTGTTGGAACCTGGTAATATGGATGGGTTCTTTTAAATCTGATCTAGCTTTACAAATTCTTCAAGTAATCCTCCTCATGCAAAAAACTCCAATCCTCATGTTCACGATGAGAATTTTTTAAACAAAACTTTGGCTAAGCCATGATCATGCAGTGACTGAAAATGTGTGCATGAACTACCAGTTAGCCCAATTGCGGACCTACCAATCCTATGAATTTGTAGTACCATACAAATTATAGCTAAGCAAGAGCAACTCTGATGTGATCTTCTGAATTCCAATCTAATTTTTCACAGGAATAGGGAGGTTACCAGAAGACACTGAAGCATAAAGCTTATTTTAGTTCTTCATGGGTCAGCTTCGGATTCACTGGGTTGAATTGAGCATCCGCCATAAGTGTCAGCTTAAGTTTTTAATCCATTATTTGAACCTGGAGTACCATATAGCACAACATAGTCACAAAGAGAGCGAAATTAATAAAACTATGGAAATTCTTGTGGTCTTGTTCAATGTAACAGTATATACTTTTTAAAGAACAAAAACTATACTAGAAATGATAGGCTGATAGGAGTTGGAGTCCCAACATCATGAAGCCTGCAAATAATTGAACTTGGTTTCGGTAGTAGTTTGGGTGCTAAAACATTAACTTTGTAAATGATTCTTAACACAGAAGTAACTGCATAATTGTGTATATTCCCTCTTTCTTAAAAAAAATAAAACCGCATAACTTTGAAGCAGCGTTCCACTTATAAGCTTTGCTACGTCTCGCCTCTGACTACGATTCAGCCAAAATATTGTGCTTCTGAGAAGAGAGTTCAAGCTGCACGGCATCAAAGCACCTTTCTTAAATGACCCAACCTCTACTTAACAATCTTCAATAGGTTGGGAACACGATATCACCAATAAATTTTGCACAAAAATATAGACGAGTGAACAAGTTTACACTGCACATGACACGAACCCAGAATTGTTTTGAAAATCTTGTCGTTTCTGACAGCTAACAAAATCTCCTGGATCAAAAGCCACACCCGCAACGATCTGCATGAACTGGCACCCTACATCAATTGATCTAATGCCTCAATGAAACACGCAATGGGACACCCCCCCCCCCCCCCCCCCTCCCGCATTCAACAGCAACACGGCGGAGAAGGGTCCTCCGATGCACAAGTGGGTGTCACCCAAAACGAATGCAGCCTTCACAGCATCCTGAAGCCAGACGAGCGCCCGGCAACCACATTGCCTCATTTGCGCCTCGATCCCAAGTTCCCAACCTACCAAGGATTCCTCACACCACCCTGCGCAAGCGTAACGCGCACCGAGCGAAGAGCGGAGGCGGCAATGCGGCTCACCTGCTGGCACGGGGGCCCGGAATCTCACGTCGGCGCGCGCGGAACCAAACCTGCCACCTCCTCTTTCTCTCTTCTGTTCGCGCGCGCCCCTCTCGATCCCCTCCTTCCGTCTCCTCCTCCCCCGCCGCCGCTCCGGTCTCCCCGTTCTATTTTCTCTCGCCGCTGAGGCTCGTCCGCTCGTCCCTCACGCCCGCACTTTCTCCGGGAAATTCCGTGGCCCCGACGATCCCAGGGAAATACGTAGCCTAACCACCCGCCTCACTGCATCCTGGGACCGCGGCCTCCGGGCCCGACGTGTCAGAGAAACGGTCCGATTCACGTGGCGTTCTCCACGTTCGTTGCGCCACGAGCTAGAGCGGGCGCGCGGACCGGGTCAAGCGACTGGGTCCGTAGGATCTCGATGCTAGGCACGTGGCGGCAGATCAGGGGCTCTCACCCGGGGTGACATTTCTGTGCGGTCGGAGTGGGAAGCACGTAGAATGCCGTGGGGGATGGGCATGCAACCATGTACTACTTGCGTGACCCCACCTATTCTTGGTCTTGAGTTCTAATGCCACACTTTTCCCACCCGCTAGCTAATATGGCATTGTACATTTAAATATTTGATGTGACAGATACTAAATTTTAGTATGGTGAAACCAAATACCCTCGTATACACTATAGTACTAGGAGTATCCTATTACCTTTAGGTAGTGTTTGGTTGAAGAGCCAAGTAGAACGGAGCCGTTCTGTCCCAGATTTGTTGTTGTTTGGTTATAAAGTAACTAGAATGGAGTGGCTCCAATTAGGAAATATTCTCCTCAAATCCGGAACCATCAAACTCCAAAAAATCAATGGGACGGAGCCGCTCCGTTCCCAGCCCGCTCGCACAGCTCGCCCTCTCATCCGTGCGCAGCAGCTCGCGCGCCTCTCTCTGCAACCAAACAAAAAACAGAGCCACTCTGTTCCAGTTCACTCTGCAACCAAACAAAAAACAGAGTCACTCCGTTCCAGCTTACCAAACACAGAACAGAGCGGCTCCATTCCTAAAATCAGGAATAGAGCGACTCCGTTCTATTTGGCTCCTCAACCAAACACTACCTTAGTTAAAAGACGTTCCGGTTTCAGTCTCTCCCCGCGTTTCACGCGCTCTCGGCCGCGCGCGAGCCAACTCGTGGCCGCACACCACGGACCCGAAATTTTACTTCAAATCAACCAAATTGCAGCGTTGCGTCCGGTCTTCCTTTCCCAGCTCGGTCGACGCGTTCGCCACGGCTGCGCAGGCCTCCTCCTCCGCGGTCGGCTCCGCCTCCGATCCCCTCCCTTCTTCCACGATGCGAGCACACCCGCTCATCCTCTTCGTACCTGCGCCACCACCTCATCCTCTTCCTCGCCGCGCCGACACCCACCGCGCTCTCTCCCTCCCCGTGCAAGCGCCGCTACCCTGTTGTCGCGCCCGCACCTCCTTCCCCATCCGCACCCGCCGCGGCTCCTCCGGAGACGCTCCGGTTTCAGTCTCTCCCCGCGTTTCACGCGCTCTCGGCCGCGCGCGAGCCAACGCGTGGCCGCACACCACGGACCAGAAATTTTACTTCAAATCAACCAAATTGCAGTGTTGCGTCCGGTCTTCCTTTCCCAGCTCGGTCGACGCGTTCGCAACGGCTGCGCAGGCCTCCTCCTCCACGGTCGGCTCCGCCTCCGATCCCCTCCCTTCTTCCACGATGCGAGCACACCCGCTCATCCTCTTCGTACCTGCGCCACCACCTCATCCTCTTCCTCGCCGCGCCGACACCCACCGCGCTCTCTCCCTCCCCGTGCAGGCGCCGTTACCTGTTGCCGCGCCCGCACCTCCTTCCCCATCCGCGCCTGCCGCGGCTCCTCCGGCAGCTCCGCCACGCGCCCAACCGCAACCTGTCCGCACGTCCACCGCTGCCTGGTAGTATCTGTCAAATCAGCCACTTGTCCTCTTTTTCTTCAAATCAAGTCTGTTTCCCGTTCCTTTCTACCCTCTCCCTCGTCTCCGGGGGGGTGGCGGTGGCCTCACCTCCCTCTCCCCGTCGCCCTGATGGCTCCCTCCGCAGCTCTCGCTCCGGTAGCCTTCCGCTCCGCCTTCTCGACGCCGCTCGCGTCGGAACCTACCCGTAAGTCCCAAACCTCTGACTTTTACGACCCATCTCGGTCGGCCTCGCCGATCATCCTCCTGCTCCTTTGCCTCTGATGAGACGCCGAGCACCGCCGCCGCAGCAGCAAGCGCCGCCACCACCTCCATCGGCACCACTCGCTGCCCCCCACGTACGACGTGTGGATCTCCGAGCGCACCTTCGTCGACGAGCGTCGCTGCCGCGTGCTCCAGCACCTCGGCGTCACCTCCGACCTGTCGCCTCCCCCACCTTGCCGCTCGTCGTTGCCTACCGCGTCTGCCCCTTCCTTGCCACTAGCGCCCCCGGAGGAGCCCAGATCTAGCGACGGGCTTGGGAGGCCCTCCCTGGCGTGAAACCCTAGCTCTAGAAACTAGACTACGACACAGAGCTCGATTTCAGAGAGGTGCAGGAGGAGGATGTGGTGCACGAGGTCCGGGAGGGGCTGCCTTCATCGCCGAGGTCGACAAGCTCGCCCCCAAGGTTAGCACTTGGCACAATACCAATACATCCATCCATTCATCATAATATTACATCCGAACCATGTGGAGGGCGGGATATATGCAACAATCTGATATTCCATACTACCTGAACCATGTGGAAGCAAGGATAGATTTTCTTATGTTCTCCATGTTATCTACTCAGGTAAACCAGTCTGGCACACCATCTAACTGATAATATGCACCTGAGCTATGTAGTCGAAAGGTGTATTCTATATTTGGAAGCTAATAGCCTAAGACGAGGAAGCCACTGATTGGAACTACTGAAAAGCAAGTGCTACGACGTTATATGTCTGCAGTTATTGAGAAGGTGACCATTTTCCTTTATAATATCTACTTTTATGCAACCTGTTGAAGCATGTGATTTTTTATGTTTATTGTTGGGCATGGTCTGAAACTTCGTTTTTCTATCAATATCAGGTTCCAGGTAACTAACAGATCTCTAAACTTCTTATTTTCCCCACGACTTTGCTTATTTTCTTCATATCTAACTGGGAGAGCTTACTATCTTGCACTTGACCTCCTTCCGCATTCCTACCCAGCAAGCAGGGCCATTGTTTTAGTGGACAAGTACTGAGCTCTGGGACCAAAGCGACACATTAAAGAGTTATATGTCCATACAAAAACATGTCAGGTTCTACGGTTCCCTCTTTCCTTTTTTTAAACTTAATTCAGAACCTTCTTTTGGTGAGGATAATCTCAGGGGTTGGGACATGTAAGTGTCTGCTGTCAACTACTGTGTCCATTTCTTCAGACAGAAAGTTATTGGTTTGTAAACTATTGTACATTACGTGCATGTATAATTATCCTTTACATTGTACTAACTACTTACTGAAAATATCTGATCATTTCATCCAATATATTTTGAAAGATGAACAACTTAAAAATGCTATTAGGATTGTATATATAACATCATATCACTGTTTCTCCCGATATTCCTCCCTGCCAAGAAAGAACCTTCAGTACCATTTTATATCAATAGCGTTAGATAATTATCTCCTTTCTACATACATTTAAAAAAACAATCATACAAACTATCGCGTTGCCACAGATTTGTCATTTTGTTTAAAACTATTTTTCAACCACGCAACAATAAGCAGTAAGCACCACTTTCTTCATACTCAAAATTCCAAGAGTAATTGGTTTTTTGTGAAATACTTTTTTGTGAGTTTCCTTTTGATTAGTTTATAAAACATTTTTTACACATAAAGAATGAAGTATGCAGAGAACAAATTCCATGCACGCATCTTTCAGTTTTCGTCTATTTTCCTTTGTGATCTGGAATTCTATGTGTTCCCTTATTTATCAAGTATTAGTAGTCTGTTTATTAGGACTGCATCATAATTGGTTCGCGCTAATTACAGAATCATATATTCACACTTATTTGTTCTAAATTTAATAATATATCGAGCCATCAAATATTTACAGTCTAAGGACTGAATCATAATTGGTTTGCGCTACTTTGAATTTACAGTATTTATAACTAGCATTATAAATAGTGAAAAAATATAGGTGCACTATATACACTCTAACACTTGGCAGTTGATTGCATAAGCTACCATGTTTATCTGTGGGAAAGATAGCAACCAGTAAGGAACTTCCACGATGTTGACATACTTCATTTTCAAAGTGTCTATCCTTCTCGCTGCTCATGGCTAATTATATTTTCTAATTCATCCTTATGTTTATGCCTGACAGTCTTGCTTTGACTATGACCATGACTAAGTACAAGGGTGAAAACTATATTCGGTTTTTCAGCACTAGAACAAATTCATCCTTTAGTTTATGCTTCATATTTTTGCTTTGACCATGGCCATGACTAAGTACAAGAGTTAAATTATACTTGATTATTCTGCACTACAGCAGTAAAAAATAATGTAAGTAATACTTCGTAATCTATTTGAAGCGAAAACTAACACTGGTAAACCTCATGCCTGTCTCACTCTTTTGTTCAACATAAATTTTCAGGAGCCTTGGAAATTCAGAGTTATCGGCTTGACGTCATAATCCTTCAAATCTTTGTATGCATAGTGTTTCAACATTGAAGAAAAACCAGTACAAGATCATTTACATGTATAGGAACATTCAATCTGTACGATGAACACAGTTAGACTCATATACTCTGCCTTTAAATTAGAGATGAAGTGACTCATACAGGCAGAGATTTTATTATCCAAAATCTAGGTTCTAGAGATCTGGATTCTAGAATTCCCTAGGAATCACCTTCTGCGGCGAGTGCTAGCGTGTCACGCTTGCGGAGTAAATTGTGCAAAAAAGGGTCCATATTACTGCAAAATGGAAGGTATGCATCCTCATTGGAAAAAATATTTACTGAACATTTATAATTTACAATTTAGATTTAAAATTATATCCGACCATAAGTAATTATAGTCCCATTTATTCCCACATCTGCCTTCTTTCCACATGCACTTTTTAGCCTTTACGAGCAGTGTTTTGACCTTATTTAATCTACTTACATAATTATCTGATATGAACAGCACATGTACTCTGTACTCCACCTTGCAAATACTCATTTATATTTATTTGCGACCTATAGTTCTTCTGTGCACATGTGTCATACAGACTTCTGCCATTTAATAGCCAACATGCCACGCTCGATGAGTAAACTGTGCAAAAAAATGTTCAGATTACTGCAAAATGGAAGGTATGCAGCCTCATTGAAAAAATATTTACTGAACATTTGTAATTTACAATTCAGATTTAAAATTATATTTGACCATAAGTAATTATAGTTCCATTAGTTGATACCAAACAGTTCAGTTTCTAAGGATCTTCCAAAAATCCCTATTTGCCTTCTATTCCTAGAAGACTGTTGCCAAACAAACATAAGCAATTAATGCTACAGGCCTGTATCTAGATATGTTGCAACATACAACTCATCTATAAACTCTCAAAAAATGCAGGTTCAGGACTGAGACTGCATATGGCACTATCAAAACTTGTTTACACGATGTTATGATGTCAAGTTCCAAATGGAGCATGTTAGCCCAAATAGGAAAAAGAAAACTAAGTGATCTTATACCGACTTAATTCATAACATGTAAAAAAAGGTTGAATATCTTACTACATGTCTATCTTGTGATTTATTCATGAAATTTGTCATGAAGATCATACTAATGTGTGCTAAGCCCCCTTGAACTACCTCGTGTCGAAGCACGACATGTGCATAGAGAATTGCTGAACCAGCAAAGATCATTCATCAACGGCATGTCACTTTGCATTGTGGCCACTTCAATCTGGATTTAGTTAAAACACTAAAAGGTACATATCATTCTGTCAGTTTTTTTAGCTGACATATTCCCTTTCTATTCTACCTACAATTCTTTACCTGCTTATTCTACATTTTCATTCTCAGTATGGGATAAGTATTGAACTGAAGTAGAATCTGGATAAGGGATAAGTAGAATAAGATCATGGGGATAGGGACTTGAGTATGGGATAGTGGACATCTGATAGTGGACATTCATAGCAGCCCTCATTATTTTCATTCTCAGTATGGGATAACGAGGATAACCCTGTTGTCGTACATTTTCATAAGGGGTGCCCCATGTCCTTATTCTACTTTAGTTCAATACTTATCCCATACTGATTTGCACAAAGAACGATGTGTGCACAAAATGATGCCAAAAATAGCAATTTAGTACATATATACTTATATAGAAAATAAGTTTAAAGGGAACCAACCAAAACCTAGCCTGCCATCTACTTCATATAAAGTAATATGGAATTAATTGGTTGAGTATAAGAGGTATGGATTCTTTTATACTATATATGCATGGCTGAATGACTCACACATGGGTGCTCTTTATCTTTGACTTTATCAGATCTGACCAAACTTGAACCAGTTGCTTACTGATTTCTCCCGAGCATATGAGCTGCTCGCAACTTACCACATGGGGTGTTTCGACCATGGTGTTGAAACATGTAATTCAACTAATGTTGTTGGCTGAATAGTTTCATAAGTAAAGCAAAAAACAATAATCATGTACTAATTTCATGACAAGAATGATTGTAGGAGTAGGATATATGCATATTTTTCGTGGTATGGTGGTGATCATCCAATGAAAAGGGGGGCAAGAAATTTGGGCAGGGAATACAATGAACATGCTCCAGATTATTCCAACCCAAGCGGTCGAACTCAGAACATTTGACGTTCTGGCAGGATCACTTGACTGTCAATGGAGAGGCTTATCCAAGCATTAGCCTTGCCTTTCACAGGATCTTTCAGACTGATGGTATAGGTACACTCATTTACATTTGTGAGTTCTATAAATTATTTCTTCATGGATGTTTGGATCTACTATGCTATTATTTTTTCTCGTATTTTTTCTCACTGGAGCGTCATCCCATTGGTTCTATTTTGCTGCACATCATCTGTTATAGAATTAAAGATCTTAGTGTTATTTCCCCTACATATACTAACAGTTCCTATAGGTTGAATAAAACGATATATTTGCCTTGCCCCCCTCCTCTTTTGTTTGCATACATACCATCTCTGTGTTTACTACTCGATGTAGCATTGGCGTTTGTGGTAAATCTGATTGCATGTGGTGAACTATGCACATGGATCTGAAGGAGCATCTTGGAAGGTTGCAGCAGTCGTCTGATTCCAAGAGGGCTGCTATGAATGAAATGATGAGGGCGGTGGAGGTTGCCGCAGATGAGAACATGTCCACTATGCATTTAATCAATCATCGGTGGGGATTTTTTTTGTGATCAATTTCTTCTGTGGAAGAAGTTTTTTTGGAAACGGCCCAATCATCAGTGGGGATTGTATTGTGATCAATTTCTTCACCTTGGTAAGTAATTAAGTAATGTCTTTATTCATGTACTTATTGGAAGTTCTCTGACATTTTGTTCAATTATTTTCTTCAAAATATCATAATGATTGGAAGCAAGCATTATGATCAACCTAAGGTAAGGAGTCAGACTACTCGTTTCATTGGGCAGCTTGTATTGCTCTGCTTGGTTTGTGATAGTAAGATTTATTTTTGCCTATGTTGAACAATGTTTTTTCAGTTGGGTGCGAGAAGTTCAGAAGCAGCAACTAGGTGGATCATCAGCGTAATGGAGTTTGCATTAAAGGCCAGAGTTTTGCTTATTTTATTGCTCCACTTTGCTATCAATATGTTCAATAAAACATTCATATGTTTTCTATTCGACTAGCAGTTGCCTAGAAGGATGAGCACATTGTTGCTTGTTCACGTAGCAGATAGTAGGCTTACAGGTACCTGTAGATCACACTTTGTTTTGTAATTTATTTTGCTGCATAAGAATTAAAGCATGATGTAAACTCATTGCTGCATGTATTTCTAAAGCCTACTGCATTTCTTAATAGCCATACGCTCAAATCTACATACAGAAGCCAACAGTTTTTACAAGCTCTGTCTGGATAGGGCGCCCGTAAGGGCGCCTTATGTTCTAGTATAATCTAAGAATCTAGCATCCTCGCATGATTTTCGTCACACACGTGCAACTCTCCCTATCATCGGTATGATGAGTGCATGGCCAAAGGCCCTAAACCCCTCTCCTAGTCTCTGTTGAACCAACCAGTAGCACACCTAATCAGCTGCCTCATAGTTGCAGGCAGTCCGCCCAAACGAATCCCTGAGCGATCTAAAAAGGACTAAAACTTCAATGGTCTTATTGAATCGATGGTCATGGCTTTGCTTGCTCTTCACCATCGCACCTGGTTTCTTGTTGTCAAGTCTTTGCTCTAGCTTTATCACCACACAGTCCATCATAGCAGGGCCTCCAACTTATTCATACTAGAAACCTAGTATATCGTAGTCAAGCCATATGTTTTGACCTTATCCAATTAACCACATGGCGTGGCATTATGACATGCCCTATATGCAATGAGCTCCTTCATCATATTACTTGACCTTTATAACAAATCAAAGCCACTTCACCACCATGACTCGAGTAGTTCACACTAGCATACATATGGATTAATAACATTGTATTTCAATATAAACACACATCAGTACACCTATAAGAAATATGATCCAGGTCGCGAATAGTCTGGCTCCCAAGGCTAGACGGTCTAAGGATAGGCAAGAAAATCCTCAGGGTTCAGCCTAGGACGCAGACGGACCGACCCCTAAGGCTGGACGGTCTGGTATCTTCCAGAACAGTTCAGCCCTTAAGGCCGGCCAGTCTGGCTGCTGCCAGACAGCACTACATCACGGGTCCTATCTCGCGGACGGTCCAGCCTTAGAGGACGGACGGTATGTAGCCGAGCATAGGGCACCTAATTCTTCTGAAGGAGGCATAATAGAAGAATTCCGGGATCTCGACAAGCTAGGATAGGGGTTTACATCGGTCGATCCTTTGGAGGAGATCGACATAGGAGATGGTAAAACTCCGAGACCGAGTTTCGTAAATAGGACCCTGGAGGCCGATCCTAGAGATGAAATGATCGGTCTATTAAAAGAATTATTCTGATTGCTTTGATTGGAATCACACTGAGATGCCAGGATTAAGTCGAGAGATAGTAGAACATCGACTGCCTATTAAGTCTGATTCCAGGCCTTTCAAGCAGAAACCCAGATCATTTCGTCCAGACTTACTCCCACGGATAAAGGACAAATTCCACCAACTTTTAGAAGCTAATTTTATTAGACCTTGCAGATACGAGGAGTGGGTCTCCAATATTGTGACGGTGGAGAAGAAAGAATCAGGTAAGCTCAAAGTGTGCATTGGTTTCCACAATTTAAATAGAGCAACCCTAAGGATGAATATCCTATGCCTATAGCCGACATGTTGATTAATAATGCGTGATGAAATAGAATTAGCTTTCTTGATGGTAATGCCGGATATAATCAGTTTTTTATGGCCAAAGAAGATGCGTCTAAAACGACATTTATATGTCCAGGCTTCATTGGTTTATTTGAGTGGGTTGTCATGATAATTGGTCTGAAGAATGGTGGCGCTATTTATCAGAGTGCTATGAATTTGATCTTCCACGAGCTATTGGGAAACACTGTGTAAGTTTACGTCGATGATATTGTAGTCAAATCGATTGAGTTTAGTTCTCATATAGCTGATTTGCGCAAAATCTTTGATAAAATGTGTCAGTACAGTCTAAAAATAAACCCACGTAAATGTACTTTTGGAGTGTTGGCTGTTCATAAACATGGTATAGAGATAGACTCTGACCGAACTAAATCTATTTGGAATGTGGGACCTCCGACCTGTAACTTGAAATGCAGAAGTTCCTCGGCAATGTAAATTATTTACGAAGTTTATTTCTAACCTAGCCAGGAAGATTGATGCCTTCACTCCAATCTTTTGGTTTAAAATGATGTCGAATTCACCTGGAGGGCAGAACAACATGAAGCATTTGATCTTATTATAAAATATTTGTCTTTATCTCCCGTGTTAAAAGCGCCATAAGCAGGAGTGTCGTTCAGGTTATACATTGCAGCTAAAGATAAAGTTATTGGAGATGTTCTGACACAAGAGACCGAAGAAAATGAGCATGTAGTAATCTACCTAAGTCGGAGGCTGATGAATGCTGAAACAAGGTACACTTTCATCGACAAGTTATGTTTATGTCTGTTTTATGCATGCACCAAGTGTAGGTGTTATTTATTATCTAGTCGTAGCACCGTTTCTGGTCAAACCGATGTGATCAAATACATGTTGCAAAACCCGATCTTGAATGGTAGAATTGGTAAATGGGCGTATGCAATTATAGAATATGGCTTGGCCTGTGAACCATTAAAATCAATGAAAGGCCAGGTTGTAGCAGATTTTATTGTAGAGCATCATATTGATGATACTCGTAATTAGACATATCATATCTCACTTTTACTCCCTAGACTTTGTATTTTGATGGATCGGTTTGCAATGAAGGACGAGGAATTAGCATCGTGCTTGTTTCGTCAAGTAACGCCTCATTCGATTTCTCTAGCCGATTAAAAACTTATTGCACTAACAATCAAGCCGAAAATGAGGCCCCCTTGTTTGGCTTGGAGCTTCTAAATTGTATGGGAGTAAAACATGTGAAGACATTTGGTGATTCTCAACTGGTTGTCCAGCAGATATTAGAAGAGTATCAATGCTTAGATGGTACTCTAAATAGTTACCTAGAAAAATGTTGGGACATAATTCATTATTTTGACGAATTCAATATTTGGCATATATCCAGGGTTGAGAATTACAGAGCTAATAAGTTGGTGCAAGATGCATCAGGTTATCGGATAAAGCGAGGGAAATTTCACAACAACGAAAATTTGATAACCGGTGTCGCGCCAGATTCCCAGGTCGCGGACCGTCCGGGCTACCAGCACGGACCGTCCGCTGTAGGTTCGGATCGTCCGGGTATGAGATCTGTACCATCCGACGTTGCTATGAAAGTTCTCATTCGGCTGATAACGAAGCTGATGCAATTGATTAGAGGACACCCATAATTAATTACCTACGAAATCCTAATGTTAAGACAGATAGAAACGTTCGACGTATAACTTTCAAGTATGTTTTAATGAGTGATGAACTCTATCATCGAATGGTCAACGACATCTTGCGTAAATGCTTAGGCTTAAGTGATACTATATTATCCATGGTCGAAGTACATGAGGGGATTTGTGGTACTCATCAATCAGCTCCAAAGATAAAGTGGTTATTGCGAAGATCTAGCTTCTATTGGCCTACCACGATAGTTGATTGTTTCAAGTACTACAAATGATGTCAAGTATGTCAGAAATTTTGCGACTTACAGTTGGTCCCTGCAGCTGAATTACATCATATCATCAAACCTTGGGCTTTCAAAGGATGGGGATTGGACTTTATTTGAGAGATTCATCCTTCATCATCAAAAGGGCATCAATTTGTGTTAGTTGCCACAGACTATTTTACCAAATAGATTGAAGTCATTGCCCTGAAGAACATGACATACAGGGAGGTAATTGATTTCATAACTGAGCATATTATTCATAGATTCGGCATTCCCGAGACTTTGGTCACAGACCAGGGGGCTTCTTTTATGTCAAAAGAGATATGTGAGTTTGCTGAATTATATAGAATTAAATTGCCCAATTCATCTCAATATCATGCTTAGTCCAATGGACATGCAGAGTCTTGTAATATGACATTGATTACCCTGGATATCTGATCATTTTAAGCATTAGCATAAGATTTTGTCCGAAGCTTTATGGGCTCATAGAATATCTAAACACCATGTTACTAAAGTATCTTCGTTTGAGCTTGTTTATGGGCAAGAAGCAGTGTTGTCCGTAGAGATAAGTTTGAATGCTGTCAGGTTCGCCAGGCAAAATGATCTAACTGTCGGTGATTATTACAATTCAATGATGAAAAATATTGATGAAGTGGCCAACAATAGAGTGGCAACTTTAGGAGAGATAGAAAAGTATAAGATCATGGCTGGCAAAGCTTACAACAAGAAGGTCAAGGCTAAATCATTCTAGGTAGGTGTCGGAGAGGAAATTCTCCGGCCGGGTTGCGGAACGCACCCGCCCTAAATCCTAAGATGAGGAGGGGCCAAAGCGTTTTGCCTGTCAGCTAGATGGACAATGAACACAAGAACACACAAGGGTTTAGAGTGGTTCGGGCTGCCGGAGCGTAATACCCTACTCCAATGTGTGCTGTATTGAGTTTGAGAGCTTGTGAGTCTGAGTGTCTGAGTGAGCTCGAGCGTCTAAGTTGGATCTGCCTTGTAACGTCGTGTGCCCTCCCTTTTATAGCTCAAGGGGGCACGTACAAGGATATTGAGCCCCATCATGTGGGCCCAGGGGCAAAATGGAAGGAAGTAACTAATGCCTGTAACGCTAGGGTGATCTCCGAGCGCCATAATGTCCGTAGTGCATATAGTATTGATATCCTGCGCTGCTTCCTCGGTAACACGCGAGTGATGATGAGCATAGTGTATGCCGCAGCACGGGTGTACTGCCTGCCAACAGAATGGATAGGCACGCCGCCTACAGGATGGCCTGGTCGCCGCCCGTCAGCGGAGTGGACAAGGCTCATTAAATGCTGAGGCGGCACATCGCCTACCAGTGGAGTGGATAGGGCTCATTAAATGCCGAGGCGGCACATCACCTGCCAGTGGAATGGTGAAGCGCCCCGATCCTTTGGGACTCAAATGTGATACAATTACTAGTCCCAGGAGGCTAGTAACCACATTCTTTACTTCAAATAGTACAGAGTTCGAATAAATGTTATTACAATACCAGAGTACAAGCTCGAGAGAGCCAGAAATACAAAGCGCATAAGAAGATAAACTAGCCCAAGCCACAGGCAAAACTGGGTGAAGACACAACCCCCTCAATCAAGCATAGCAGAAAAGAAGTCTTCAGCTACTGAAAAACATAAATAAATTTGGGTGAATACACTAGGTATTCCGCAAGCCCACCCCGCTCCCGTAAAGAGAAAGAGGCCTATATCATACATGCTTTATATGGTGGGGTTGAAGTCACTCTTCTTTTTCTCAGAGAAAGACAATACTTTTTTGGGTTATCTTCCCGAAGAGATAGAAATAACACATTGCTCAACCACCACTGAGCTTCCTGCTCCTGTGGCATCATTTTCTTTTTTTCCTAGAGACACACTCACACACACATATTTCCCTGTTCACGGATGTTGTAAAACACTAATTGTCATACCACACCAGACTCGTCCATTCCAGTGGACACGGACTATTCAAATAGGTTTGAACTCTGCGCAGAGGGGTACACTTTACCCACTAGTCCGGCTCTACGATCTCATGGCCAATGAGACCCAAATCTGAATCTCTTTCCTTCCTCGCACGTCCTAACCTTAACAGTTATACCGGAAGGAGTCAGGCCACCGCCATGTCCAAACCGGACAAAACATTCCCCCTCCTTATCCTGCTGGTGCTCCCCAGCCTTCATAACCCTGGGGTTGGACCGTACGAGTTCAGATCGAGTGACTGCCCACACAACCTCGAGTGGTTGTACTTTTCATAAGTACAGGTAGTGAAGGATGACAAACTGGTCCTTATATGAGGGGACAATCCTTCTGCTCACACCTAAACCAGCTGAGCCATCACCTTAGGCCCTCCCCTAAACCAGGGAGTCCCTGATCATCCCACTCACTAGGTGATGAGGGTGAATACCCTTCATTGCACACTTTTTGAAAACATCGTTAGGTCAAAACCATGCCCCTTTTTCCCATCCCATATTTTGTGCTCAAAAGATGTTTGTTAATGCGAGGCTATCTCTCTGCTCACAATGCAATCATTCCATCCCTTAATCCCGGCTTAGGTAGTGGTAGAGAGAATAGGTAAATTATGCATCAAGGGAAGGATGGACTTGCCTTCGTCGAAGCTTTCCTAGCACAAAAGATTTATCTTGGAGGGGTCGGGTTCCTGCCCTTCTTCCGGAGCTACATATTCCAGAGGATCGGATCCCTCTTCCGCTAACAAGCACATATAAGGAACAATACATCAATCATGGTGACTTAGTGGGGTGTGCCAATTATTATACCTTATTATTTTTGTGCCCTATAATTTATTTGAACTATTTTTGGTGCTTAAAATATCAGCATATAAATATATATGTGAAAATGGGAAAAAGAAATGGGAAAGGAAAAAAGAAAAGGAATTCCAGGTTAACCGGGCCGGGGGGGATTTCGGCCTGGTCGGGCGCAGGCGCGGGCGCGCGGCGTCACGGCCAAATGGGCCTAGTCGGCCCACGAGGAGCGGGGGACGGCGCGGCAGACACCATGGGCACGGGCCCATGCTCCAGAAAGGGAGGGGGGAGACGACATCAGGGGGAGGAGGAGACCAGTCCGCGGCGGGGGAGAACCGGTCGCCGGTGAACCCGACGGCGGTTCCTCGCCGGTGGTCCGGTTCTGGGTGGACGGGGTGGTGGCAAAGCACTAGCGGGGGTAGGGGGTCACGGAGGTGGGGTCAATTTGACCGGTGGAGGCCTGGGGTGGCCGGTCCACGGCGGGTGGCGGGCGCTCACGGTGGTGAAGTCGCCGACGAGGCCACCGGGCGCAATAGGCGATGAGCAGGTGTGCGCTAGGCTTGTGATAGAGCGACGGACCTTAAGAGCTAGAGCATTTTGATCAAGCGCCACTAGAGAGAGGAGGACGGAGCTCACCGGAGAGGGGAGGGACAGCGGCGATGCTGGCTCAATCGAGCTCGGGGAAGGGGAGGGGGAGGTAGCCGAGGCTGGTGTGGGGAAGGCGGAGCTCGGGCGGTCCTTTTTATAAGCGCCCGGGGAGGGGGAAGGGAGGAGGGGTGGCGAGCGCCGACGAGCTCGCCATGATGGTGGTGATGGCGCAAACTAGCGACGGGACAGCTCGACAGGCAGGGGGGTGAAGGGACGGCTCGGGCACAGTGAGCGGGGGCGCATGGTGCCAAACGAGTTGGTGAGCGCGTTAATGGCGATGAGACGGGGCGGGCGGTGGTCGGTGGCGAACGCGCCGGTGAAGTCATGGGCGGGACGAGGGGTCTGACGGGCGGGCCCAGACTGCCAGCGGAAGAGCGACGAGAGAGGGAGAGGGGAGGGGTAGCTGACAGGTGGGGCCGAGGTGTCAGGCGCAGGCGTGCGATGCTGGGCTGCTTGGGCCGCGAGAGGGAGAGGGGGAGGGGCGGGCGCGTGAGAGGGGGGGGAGTGGCTTGGGCCAGAAGCGGTCCAGCCGAGGGGGGGAGTTTTCCTTTTTTTTCTTTTTCTATTTCTCATTTCTATTCTCTATTTATATTTCTTTTTATCTCTTTTCTTTTGAACAATAATTAGCTAAATAATCTTAGGTGCTAAAAATAATCTATGTGAGGTGCTTCTAACAATCAAAGTGTATGTATATGGTGAGATGACCTATGGGATGGAGTTTAGGGAGAGATAAAAATTAGGGGGGGTTAGGAGATTAGGTTTCCAAACCTTGGGTTGAAATTTTGGGATGTTACAAATGGACAGGCGGCGCGGCTTATCCGCAATAAATGTCGAGGCCGCGCAGCCCAGAGGCCTTACGTCAGGCTCCGCCCGCTGGCTTACGTCACGGGCAGTAGGCCACGTGGCAGCATCGGGTCTCCGCCTGAGCGGGGAGCAGAAGCGAACACGGTATGGTCCGGACACGTGTCGGCTCCGGACCCCCGCCTGGCCTTGATTAAGGCCTGGGTATCCTTTGTCCCAGAGTCCCGGGACCCTGCTATGAGTGGCCCAGACCCCACACAGAGGGATCCAGGACCCGTCCCAGGGGTCCGGTTTGCGCCCGTGGGGGTCCTAGACCTTACCCGGAGGTTCGGTCTGTATATGCAGGGGTCCGGCACTTTCCCATGGGGGTTCGGACCCAGTGTTGATACCTTGGAGGATATTGTCTTCTCTGGCCACGTGGTGGCCCCGGAGCCGTCCACGTGGCGGGGTCAAGCGCGGTTTAGAGATAGTCGCGTGGGCACTGCGTCTTCATACTGTAGTAAGGGGTACCCCTATTTCAAGGTACCGATAGTGGCCCCCGGGCCCACCTCAGGGGAGGTTACGAGCCTGCAGGTGGGGCCAAAGCTTGATAGGCGATTGGCGCGCCGCTTCCGTGCGCTTGCTGACGTAATCACTGCTAGTCCGTCTTCGGTCACGCCAACTGCCACGTTTGTCCCCGCGGCTGACTGACCTGTGGCCCCCACGCCTGATGGTTTCGCCAGGCCACGCGCGAGGCACCTCGATACCGCTGCATTGGTTTTGAAAAATCACCTTCTCTGTCTTCTGCGGCGGCCCCAAGGAGGCGCGGTACTGGCGCGAGCGGCGATTCAACTTTTCTGCACCCAGGAACTGACACCCAAGGAGTATGACTCGTGGGCCCGGGCCCCCACGTCAAAGACTGGGTTGTTGTTTCTTGCAGTGGAGGTGAAGAGGCGCACTACCACGGGCGGTGGTTTGCTCCTCGCATGGCGGTTCGCCTTCTCAACACTCGGAGACCCGCACACCAGCTGTATGACTTGTGGGCCCGGGCCCCCGTGTCAGAGGCTGGGTTGCTTTGGTGCGCGTTGGGCGAGATTTTTTGCGGCGTCTCGGGGCGCGGGCGGGAGAGTCTTCCTTGAAAAGGGATTCACCCCGTGTGCAACTGTTACGCTTTCGCATTTTCTCCACTCGCTGCTCCCTTTCGCCTTCGAGCTCTCCGCGCCCCTTTGCATTCGCGCTCTCCTGCTCCACACATATGCCACCGCCGACGCCATGACTTCGCTTAGCCAACCCGACCGCTTCCAGACCGAGGCGATGCTCAATGTGGTGCGCCACCTGCTTGGATGGAGCGCGCCGGTGCTCGCCAGGAGGATCCGCGCTGGCACCGTCCCCCTCGGTGACCTCGCCGCCGGGGAGTTCGTTTTGTTCACCTCCTACATCTCCTGCGGGTTGGCGTTGCCGATCTCGCCTTTCTTACTGCTGTTGTTGGAGGAGTTCGGCCTCCAGCTTCAGCACCTCACGCCCCACTCCATCCTCTAGACAGCCATCTTCGCCCACTAGTGCGAGATGTTCGTGGGGGTGGCGTTTCTTCCGCTAGCGCTCGAACGAAAGGGTGTTGCGTAGCAACCTTCCGGAGAAAGCGAGTTGAGCTGCGTCTCCATCTTTCGCATGAACTTCATTGCCTCCTGCAGCAGCCTCATCGGCTCCTCCCTGAACTTCACCAGCACCTCGTGGTACGCCTCCATGAACTGGTCTAGCTCCGGCTCTGTCTCAGCGGCCAGGCCGCCGAGCGCCGTGCGCTGCCGCGCCTCCATCTTTTTGGCTTTAATGGCTTCGAGGTCGCCTCCAACGATGGGGGCTCCTTTGCCTTGACGCACGCATCGAGGAGACCGCCGCCGTTGGCAAGCTGCAGCACCGGGTTGCCGCTAGCGCTGCTGTTCCCTATGGTCGCCACCGTGTTCAGGGTGAGCGACAGGCCTGCGCCCGGCGGTTGCGGCGGCAGCTGCGCTACGACGGAGTTGAGGGAGGATGCCCACGGGCGGTGGTAGTGCTCGCTGGTCCAGTTGCCGACACTGAAGACGCTGCCCGGGAGGTCGTACAAGACGCCGTGGAGACGGCGGTCGCGCGCTTCCAGCGTGACCCTGCTGATGTCGAGCAGTTCATACCTGTAGAAAATGAGGCTAGGGCTTCGCTTGAAGGCGGATGTAATAACCTTTGTAAGACACTTTTGGGAACTATCAATTAAACAGCTCTTATCTGTATGGCATTTGTTCTTGCTGTATGTGGCGTTACCAACTCCTCTCCTGGTACTTGGTCCCCCTGGGATGTAGGCTCGACGTGTCGAGGTTGGATACCAGCATACCTAAGAAAGAGTTGATGACCCGGCCCCCAGGAGGTAGCCTCGACTGGGACCTGGACCTGTACATAGCTTCGGCTAGGAAGTATTAATAGCACACCCATAGGACCCATCGTCTGGTATCAGCCATCCTTTGATTCACGCAACATGACCTGCATGATTTAGACCGGGAAGCCAAGTCGTGTGTCCGGACCCCCTGAATCACAGCTCCAGATACTAGGACACCCATCGCAGAGTGGTGGAGCGTGCAGGCTTAGGGTACGGAACAAGGCTAAGCGGCTACACGGCTCCGGACCACCCCAGGAGACGTGCGTCCATTCTCCAGAACCGGACCCCAGGCTCCCGGACCCACAGTGCTATAGTTCTAAATACTAGGATACCTGTCGCAAAGTGGTGGAGCATGCAGGCTTAGGGTACGGAACCTAGCTAAGCGGCTACACAGCTCCGGACCACCCCAGGGAACGAGTACCCATTCTCTAGAACTGGCCCCAGACTGCCGGACCCCCTGCTTTCGTAGAGGGGTCCTAAACTGCAAGCCTGGCTACTCAATTAGGATGTCATCATACCAGCAAGGATGGGAAACCGTATGGGTGGGTTAGATAAAAAATAATATCCGGAATCTGTATCAGAATAAAACCATCACAAGAGCACATCTGAGGGGGTAAATCCTTTCTTTATAACTTGACATGCATGGGTGCAGACCAACAGGTCGGGCTTATGAGGGCGGACCTCACCGGGCTGTCATATATGTATGCACAACCTAGTTACAAGAAGAAACCTTAACCCCTCAAACTCGCTCCTGTGGGTAGAACTTACAGAGATGCTATATGTTCTAAGGATTGGGAAGAGGCACTCCTTCAGTTGAGGCGGATGTACCTGGGTCGGCATGCTTCTGTCACCTTGAAGGGTCCTTCCCAACTGGGGGAGAGTTTGTGGAGCCCTTCTCGGTTCAGTACTCGCTGTAGGACTAGGTCCGTGACCCCGAGCTCCCTACTACGCACGAACAGTTGGTGGTAGCGCCTGAGCGCCCGGTTGTATCGTGCATTTCGGATCATTGCTTGCCATCTGCGCTCGTCGATGAAATCCATGTCCTCATGTCGTAGCTGTTCCTGCATAGACTCATCAAATGACTGAACCCGTGGGGAGCCCATAAGGATTTCTGGGGGAAGACAGGCTTCGGCCCCGTAGACCAGGGAGAACGGGGTCTCCTCGGCAGCTCGACTAGCTGTCATCAGCGGAGTCGGAGTATCCGGTGAAAACATCCTTTAGGACCCCCTCGGGCGACTGATATCCGAGGTCTTGTTCTCCCGCGGCCACCTCGCCGTCGTCGACCCTTTCCTTGCTAGGCCGGTGACGAGGTGGTGAGCCATCCTTGGGAGTCTGCTCACGCCGCTCGCTGACGCGCTTCGTGAGCTTGATGATCTTGCGACACTTCGCGGCGCTGTGGCGACTGTTGGGGTGTACAGGGCATGAGCCGCTATTACCCCTCTGCGTCCGTGGGCGCTTGTTGCGCTCGCTCCGGCCCCCAGTCACGGCTGCGACGATCGGAGCAGCAGACGGCGGCCTCTCGAGGCCACGATTCTTCTTCTTCTTTTTGCTGTCCTGAGCGACGGCACCCGAGCCACCCGTCTGGGCAACTCCGGTCTGTGGTGCCAAGTGCCATGCACGGCCCTCAGCAGCCCTGGCACACTTGTCGGTCAGAGCGAAGAGCGTGGTGACAGTTTCCACGTCATGCGTGGCCAACTTCTCCAGCATCTTTTCATCACGTACCCCCTGGCCGAAAGCAGTGATGATGGAAGCATCGGAAATACGAGGTATAGTGCCTCGTACCTTGGTGAAGCGGGAGATGAAGGCCCGGAGAGTTTCCCCGGGTTCTTGCCTCACTGCATGGAGGTGAGCCTCCACACCATGCCGTTGATAAGCGCTGGCGAAGTTCACTGTGAACCGCGCGCATAGCTCTTCCCAGGAGTAGATCGATCCTGGGGTGAGGTTCATGAGCCCGATCCGGGTTGGCCTAGACAAGGCAACATGGAAGTATGTTGCCATTACGGCAGTGTCTCCACCTGCTGCCGTAATGGCGGTGACGTAAACCTGCAAGAATTCTGACGGATTTGACGTACCGTCGTACTTCTCTGGTAGGTGTGGCCGGAACTTGGATGGCCAAGTCACTGCGCGGAGATGGTCCACCAGCGCGGCGCAGCCTACGCCGGCCAATGGGACACTCGCTTGGATCCGGGCGCCCGTTGGGTTTTGCGGTGCAACCGCAGCGAAGTCGTAGTCGAGGTTGCGACCCTCGACATTTTGTCGGCGCTCACGCGCCCTCTCCAGAGAGACGCGGGCATCCTCGCCCGCACGCTTGCGGTTGAGCTCTGCCCGCAGGTCATTAGACCTCTCCAGAGAGATTGGAGCGTCCTCTTCCTCACGTCGGCGGTTGAGCTCCGCCCGCAGGTCCTCAGTCAGTGCGGCCCTCACTGAGGGGGAGCACACTGACGCCGACGCCTCGTGTTGACGCCGGGATGACCGAGGCCTGGGCCTGGCTGAGCCAGAATGTGCATTGCCGAGCAGACGGTCGACATCGTCACGCCACTGCTTCATGGCCCCCGGTGAGGCCGTGGAGCTTGGAGGGTGGCGCAGCAATTCTCTAGCCGTAGACAGCGCCCCAGGCGCAGCCCTAGATGCCCTAGACGTTTGCGCAGGAGTGTGCTGCCGCGCAGAGTGCACAGCAGCAGCACCAGGCGCATGGAGGTTGTAACATCCCAAAATTTCAACCCAAGGTTTGGAACCATAATCTCCTAACCCCCCCTAATTTTTATCTCTCCCTAAACTCCATCCCATAGGTCATCTCACCATATGCATACACTTTGATTGTTAGAAGCACCTCACATAGATTATTTTTAGCACCTAAGATTATTTAGCTAATTATTGTTCAAAAGAAAAAGAGATAAAAATAAATAGAAAAAGAAAATAGAAATGAGAAATACAAAATAGAAAAAGAAAAAAAGGAAAAACTCCCCCCTCGGCTGGGCCGCTTCCGGCCCAAGCCACTCCCCCCTCTCGCGCGCCCGTCCCTCCCCCTCTCCCTCCCACGGCCCAAGCAGCCCAACATCGTGCGCCTGTGCCCGCGCCTGACACCTCGACCCCACCTGTCAGCTGCCCCTCCCCTGTCTCTCTCGTCGATCTTCTGCTGGCAGCCTGGGCCCGCCCATCAGACCCCTCGTCCCGCCCATGACTTCACCGGCGCGTTCGCCGCCGACCACCGCCCGCCTCGTCTCCTCGCCATTAACGCGCTCACCAGCTCGGTTGGCACCATGTGCCCCCGCTCACTGTGCCCGAGCCGTCCCTTCACCCCCCGCCTGTCGAGCCGTCCCGTCGCCAGTTTGCGCCATCACCACCGTCATGGCAAGCTCGTCGGCGCTCGCCACCCCTCCTCCCTTCCCCCTCCCCAGGCACCTATAAAAAGGACCGCCCGAGCTCCGCCTCCCCCACACCAGCCTCGGCTACCTCCCCCTCCCCTTCCCCCTCCCCGGGCGCCTATAAAAAGGGGCATGGTTTTGACCTAACGATGTTTTCAAAAAGTGTGCGATGAAGGGTATTCACCCTCATCACCTGGTGAGTGGGATGATCAGGGACTCCCTAGTTTAGGGGAGGGCCTAAGGTGATGGCTCAGCTGGTTTAGGTGTGAGCAGAAGGATTGTCCCCTCATATAAGGACCGGTTTGTCATCCTTCACTACCTGTACTCGTGAAAAGTACAACCACTCGAGGTTGTGTGGGCAATCACTCGATCTGAACTCGTACGGTCCAACCCTAGGGTTATGAAGGTTAGGGAGCACCGTGACGATAAGGAGGGGAAATGTTTTGTCCGGTTTGGACATGATGGTGGCCTGACTCCTTCCGGTATAACTGTTAAGGTTAGGACGTGCGAGGAAGGAAAGAGATTCAGATTCGGATCCCATTGGCCATGAGATCACAGAGCCGGACTAGTGGGTAAAGTGTACCCCTCTGCGCAGAGTTCAAACCTATTCGAATAGTCCGTGTCCACTGGAATGGATGAGTCTGGTGTGGTATGACAATTAATGTTTTACAACATCCGTGAACAAGGAAATATGTGTGTGTGAGTGTGTCTTTGGAAAAAGAAAAAAGAAAATGATGCCACGGGAGCAGGAAGCTCAGTGGTGGTTGAGCAATGTGTTATTTCTATCTCTTCGGGAAGATAACCCAAAAAAAGTATTGTCTTTCTCTAAGAAAAAGAAGAGTGACTTCAACCCTACCATATAAAGCATGTATGATATAGGCCTCTTTCTCTTTACGGGAGCGGGGTGGGCTTGCGGAATACCTAGTGTATTCACCCAGATTTATTTATGTTTTTAGCAGTTGAAGACTTCTTTTCTGCTATGCTTGATTGAGGGGGCTGTGTCTTCACTCAGTTCTGCCTGTGGCTTGGGCTAGTTTATCTTCTACTGCGCTTTGTATTTTTGGCTCTCTCGAGCTTGTACTCTGGTATTGTATTAACATTTATTCAAACTCTGTACTATTTGAAGTAAAGAATGTGGTTACTAGCCTCCTGGGACTAGTAATTGTATCACATTTGAGTCCCAAAGGGTCGGGGCGCTTTAGGTGGTATCAGAGCCATAGGACTGGCCGTAGATCGCAACCCCGACCTTAAAAGTTGCCTTAACAAGAAAACACCTCTTACCCCTAAGAAAAACCTTCTCTCCTTTCCCCGATATTAACAGACCCTTCTTTTCTCCTACCAGATGGAAGGCTCTTGGGTCATTAGAACATCCTACTGCTCAAAGGAGGAAGGATTCCCTCATCTCTTACGGAGTTGCGCGCTACGCATGGGGATCCACAAGAAGCCGGAATATGTCTGGAAAGAATACCAAGAAAACGGAGTTCAGAAGTGGTCTATGGCAGTTTACCTGGGAGAAAGCCGAAGTTACCCAAACCACCCTCCCTTCCAAGTCACCTTCATCGGGCACCGCTTCCCAGACACTTGCCAAATTGTTGTCCGAAAAGCCCTTAAATAGCTATGCCAAAATTACAACCGAGAGGTTTTTCAAACCCCCCTTCGTTACTTCCCACCTAGCAACAAAAATACCCCCACCTGGAGGAAAAGACTTTAGGCCCTGTCAGGGAGAGATCCTACCAAGGATAACCCCACCATCTCTACATGGCCGGATATCTCCACACTCTCGATAACCACTACGACGACCTTTCCTCCCACTACACCCACCTAAACTCCCGGGTGGAAAGCTTAGAGCAGCAGGTCAAGGAACTTAAAAAGGAGAAGGCGTCCCTCTAAGAGTGTCTCGATATAGCAGAAGGTGAGGAGGCCAACACTCGTGAAGCCTACCGAACCCTGAAGATGGATTACGATAAGAAGCTAAAGAAGCTCGCGCCCACGAAGAAAATCCAAAAGAAGACCAAGAGCCAAGGATGTCAGACTGAGCGGAAGAAGAAAGCCCCTCCAGCACCACCTCCCGCCAGGATAGAGAACTTGTCCGACGTCGAGGATATGTCCCTAGCTAGCCTTGATGACCTTCTCAAGGAATTTGGGGACACTTTAGAAAAGGAGTTCGGAAGTACCTCAGAGAGCGCTCGCGGGAAGTGCGACTTGTAGTAGCTGTATGCTTGTAATGAACTGATGTAATGAATAAAATGACTTGGTTGAAAAAAATTGTCATATGCATAATAGTAACTCTCTCCCCCTGGCAGATGGCTTTGGGTAAAACCACGCCTACCACCTCCGGGATTGGAGCAGGGTTTCCCCTAAGAGCTGAAAGAGAAGCCGGTGGAGAAGGGAGTAAGACCCACCTCCCCGCACCTCCGGAGCTACCTTTAGATTTAGCCCAAGTTCTAGCCAACCAAACCCGACTCATTGAGGTCCTCACTAGAAGTCTGGAGAATCAACGCCCGAATGGTGGAAGACCACAAGACAAGATGGGAGATTTTCTGAGGCTCAAGCCTCCCACATTCGCTGGATCTAGCAGTCCCCTCGATGCTGATGATTGGCTGCGCACGATTAAAAGGAAGTTAGAAGCCATCGGATGCCCGAAGAATCAGCGTGTTCAATTGGCTGCTCATCAACTTTCCGGAATGGCCTTAGCTTGGTGGGATACCTTCAACGCTGCCATCAGAGATGCTACCTGGACAGAGTTTGAAACTGCTTTCCGAGAGCACCATGTGCCCCAAGGGATCGTTCAGCTCAAGGAAGATGAATTCCGGGAACTAACTCAAGATGGAAGATCGGTCAGTGAATACGTGCACAAATTCACAGAATTGGCCCGCTACGCGCCGGATGATGTCAGCACCGAAGTCAAGAAGATGGCCCGCTTTTTGAAGGGGCTCATACCAGAACTCAAGACCATCCTAGCCAGCCAAGATTTCCTCAGCTTCTCGCACCTCTCAAACAAAGCCATACAAGTGTAAAGGGCAATGGAAGAAGAGAAAGGTCACCTCAAGAGGAAATTCCAAGTCCTCCGAGCTCAGCAGCAAGACCGGCACCAGAGAACTCGATCCTTTGGGTTCCCACCCAAGGGACCAAGCTTCATTAGACCAGCTGGACCCACTCCATCGCGGTTCAGTCAGGAGAGTAAGAGCTCCTTTCATGCCCCCTCGGTTGCAAGCAACCAACCGCCAGCAAATGCATGTTAGCACTACGGAGACCCCAGTCACTTCAAGAACAACTGCCCCCAGTTGAAGGCATCAGGACCTGCTTACTCCAACTCGGTGAATGGCTCCAAGAATACCTCAACACCCGCCCCCAAGGCGCCCTCCTCCATTAGCCAGCAGAACAAGACCCAGTATCAAGGAAGGGCACGAGTAAATCACGTCGATGCTCAGGAGGCTCAGCAAGCTCCGGGAGTAGTGCTCGGTGAGTTCCTTGTTGAATTTACTCCCGCTACTGTACTTTTTGATTCAGGAGCATCCCATTCTTTTATAGCCACTAGTTTTGTGGAAATGCATGGCATCCCCTCTACCCCTCTAGAGATTCCCTTGGTCACTCGAACCCCAGGGTCAGACCTTCTATGCCAGCTCAAATGCTCCCAAGTCAAAATTCTTTTAAGTGGGGTAGTGTTCTTAGCAGATTTAACCGTCTTGCCATCCCAAGGGATTGATGTGATCTTAGGAATGGATTGGTTAACCAAGCACAAAGGTATCATAAGTTGCGCAAACAAGACAGTCCTTCTCATAGACCACCAAGGGAAGTCAGTCTCTTGTCAGGCTCAGCCACCCACCAATGATCCAATGATGTTTAATCTAGCAACAGAAAGCATATCAGTGGTAGAAGAATTCATGGATGTATTCCCAGAAGAGTTGCCAGGAATGCCGCCAGAAAGAGAAGTGGAATTCTACATAGATCTGATTCCTGGTACGACGCCCATCGCAAAGAGACCATACCGCATGGCTCCTACCGAGTTAGTAGAATTAAAGCTCCAAATCTCAGATCTTCAACAAAAAGGGTACATCCGTCCCAGCTCATCCCCTTGGGGAGCACCCGTCTTTTTCGTCACTAAGAAGGATGGAAGTATGAGGATGTGTATTGATTACCGATCTTTAAATGAAGTCACAATCAAAAACAAGTATCCACTCCCTCGAATCAACGACCTCTTCGACCAGCTTCAAGGGGCCAAATACTTCTCCAAGATAGACCTGAGGTCTGGTTATCACCAGCTGAGAATCAAGGAAGCAAATATTCAGAAGACTGCATTTGTCACCCGGTACGGACAATATGAATTCACAGTGATGCCTTTCGGACTGACAAACACACCCCCCTTTTTCATGAACCTCATGAATAAGGTATTTATGGAAGAGCTAGATAAGTTTGTCGTAGTCTTCATTGACGACATCCTTATCTACTCCAAGAATCGCGAAGACCATAAGCGTCACCTCCGGACCGTCCTCGGAAGACTCAGGGCACACCAACTTTATGCTAAGCTCAGCAAATGTGAATTCTGGTTAGAAAAGATAGCATTCCTTGGGCATATCTTGACTGCAGAAGGAATAGAAGTAGACCCATCCAAGGTAGAAGCAGTATCAAAATGGAGGCAGCCATCTAACGTCAGTGAAGTTCGAAGCTTTCTGGGAATGGCAGGATATTACCGCCGCTTTATCAAGGGATTCTCTAGCATAGCAAGACCTATGACCGAGCTCCTCAAGAAAGACAATATGTTTGTGTGGACCCCAAAGTGTGAGGAAAGTTTCCAGATCATAAAGGAGAAGCTCACGACCGCACCCGTTTTGACACTACCGAATATACACCAAGATTTCGTCGTCTTCTTTGATGCCTCAAGGCAAGGCTTAGGGTGTGTTCTGATGCAAAACGAGAAAGTCATTGCTTATGCATCGCGCCTACTCAAGCCACATGAGCAAAATTATCCCACCCATGATTTGGAATTGGCAGCCATAGTGCATGCCCTGAAAATATGGAGGCACTACCTAATTGGGAACAAATGTCACATCTTCACCGATCACAAGAGTCTGAAGTATATCTTCACTCAGCCAGATCTCAACCTCCGTCAGAGAAGATGGCTGGAATTGATCAAAGATTATGACCTTGAGATTCATTATCACCCCGGAAAGACCAACGTGGTAGCAGACGCCCTCAGCCGAAAACCTTTCGGGATAAAGGGAACCAACTTTTTAGAAGATTGGAAGAAGGAATCAGCTCAGCTGAATGCATGTTTGGGAAACAAAGGTAGCCTAGAAGTCAAACCAATGCTAGAAGACCTCATATGCAAAGCTCAACGCCTGGACTCGAAGACAACAATACTTATGGAAAAAGCTCGCAAAGAACAACTTTCGGACCTCAGGATAGATGAACAAGGAGTCCTTTGGTTCAAGAACCGTCTGTGTGTACCAAAAGGGAAGGCACGAGAAGTCCTGCTCAATGAAGCTCACAACTCAGCCTACTCCATCCACCCAGGAACCACCAAGATGTACCTAGACCTCAAAACCAGATACTGGTGGAGAGGGATGAAGAAAGAGATAGCACAGTATGTGGCCCGGTGTGACACTTGCCAACGGACGAAAGCCGAGCACCAGAAGCCTACAGGCCTATTGCAACCCCTTCCAGTGCCCGAATGGAAGTGGGAGAAGATAAACATGGATTTTGTAACCGGACTACCCCGGACGCAAAAAGGGAACGAGTCTATCTAGGTAATAATAGACCGTCTTACCAAGGTAGCCCACTTCATCCCAATGAAAACTACCTTTGGAGGAGCCACCCTTGCATGGATTTATCTTAAAAAGATAGTCAGACTCCATGGCATCCCAAGGAAGATAGTGTCAGACAGAGGAACCCAGTTCACCTCCAAGTTTTGGACGAGCCTTCAGAAAGCTATGGGCACCAAGCTAGACTTCAGCACCGCCTATCACCCCCAGACAGATGGTCAGACAGAAAGGGTCAACAAGGTCCTCGAAGATTTATTAAGAGCCTGTGTGTTAACGTTCGATAGCAGCTGGGAGTCCAGTTTGCCTTATGCAGAGTTCTCGTATAACAACAGCCATCAGGCCAGTATCAAGATGTCACTGTTCGAAGCATTTTATGGACGAAAATGCCAGACCCCTCTCTTGTGGTCCAACGTAGGGGAAAAGACACTGGAAGGGCATGCCTTTGTTAAAGAGGCTGAAGAGAAAGTTACCCTGATCCGCAAAAGATTACTTGAAGCTCAGAGTCGGCAGAAAAGTTATACGAACAACATGCAGAGAGAACTTAGATTTGAGGAAGGAGACTTCGTCTACCTCAAGGTCTCCCCGATGCGTGGTGTCAGAAGGTTCCAGGTGAAAGGAAAGCTAGCACTGCAATTCGTCGGCCCCTATCCCATCATTGGCAGAGTGGGACCCGCAGCGTACCGTCTTGAATTACCAGAATCCATGTCTGATATCCACAATGTGTTTCATGTGTCCCAGCTCCGCAAATGCCTGCAAGTACAAGAAAGTCACATCGAAGAAGAGGCAATCCAGATTCAGAAAGATCTTCAGTACTGAGAGAAGCTAATAAAAATTCTTGACTCAGCAGTCCGGAAGACCCGCAACTCAGAAGTGAGACTCTGTAAAGTTCAGTGGAGCAGAGAAGGAGAAGAGGAAGCTACCTGGGAGAGTGAGGACTCTTTGAGGAGGGAATACCCTTATCTTTTCCCAAATCCAGTCTAAATCTCGAGGGCGAGATTCCTTTAAGTGGGGTAGGTTTGTAACATCCCAAAATTTCAACCCAAGGTTTGGAACCCTAATCTCTTAACCCCCCCTAATTTTTATCTCTCCCTAAACTCCATCCCATAGGTCATCTCACCATATGCATACACTTTGATTGTTAGAAGCACCTCACATAGATTATTTTTAGCACTTAACATTGTTTAGCTAATTATTGTTCAAAAGAAAAAGAGATAAAAAGAAATAGAAATAGAAAATAGAAATGAGAAATAGAAAATAGAAAAAGAAAAAAAAGGAAAAACTCCCCCCCTCGGCTGGGCCGCTTCCGGCCCAAGCCACTCCCCCCCTCTCCCGCGCCCGCCCCTCCCCCTCTCCCTCCCGCGGCCTAAGTACCAAGCATCGCGCGCCCGCGCCCGCGCCTGACACCTCGGCCCCACCTGTCAGCTACGCCTCCCCTCTCCCTCTCTCGTCGCTCTTCCGCTGGCAGCCCGGGCCCGCCCGTCAGACCCCTCGTCCCGCCCATGACTTCACCAGCGCGTTCGCCGCCGACCACCGCCCACCCCGTCTCCTCGCCATTAAAGCGCTCACCAGCTCGGTTGGCACCATGCGCCCCCGCTCACTATGACCGAGCCGTCCCTTCACCCCCCGCCTGTCGAGCCGTCCTGTCGCCAGTTTGCGCCATCATCACCGTCATGGCGAGCTCGTCGACGCTCGCCACCCCTCCTCCCTTCCCCCTCCCCGAGCGCCTATAAAAAGGACTGCCCGAGCTCTGCCTCCCCCACACCAGCCTCGGCTACCTCCCCCTCCCCTTCCCCAAGCTCGATTGAGCCAGCGCCGCCGCCGTCCCTCCCCTCTCCGGTGAGCTCCGTCCTCCTCTCTTTAGTGGCGTTTGATCAAATTGCTCTAGCTCTTAAGGTCCGTCGCTCTGTCACAAGCCTAGCGCACACTTGCTCGTCGCCTATTGCGCCCGGTGGCCTCGCCGGCGACTTCATCGCCGCGAGCGCCCGCCACCCGCCGTGGACTGGCCACCCCAGGCCTCCACCGGTCAAATTGACCCCACCTCTGTAACCGCCTACCCCCGCTAGTGCTTTGCCACCACCCCGTCCACCCATAACCAGACCACCGGCGAGGAACCGCCGCCAGGTTAACCGGCAACCAGTTCTACCCCACCGCGGACCGCTCTCCTCCTCCCCCCTCCCTGACGCCGTCTCCCTCCTCCCTCTCTAGCGCGTGGGCCCGCACCCACGGTGTCTGCCACGCCGTCCTTCACTCCTCGTGGGCCGACTGGGCCCATTTGGCCACGACACCGCGCGCCCGACCAGGCCGAAACCCCCCCGGCCCGGTTAACCTGGAATTCCTTTTCTTTTTCCTTTTCCCTTTTCTTTTTCCCATTTTCACATATATATTTATATGCTGATATTTTATGCACCAAAAATAGTTTAAATAAATTATAGGGCACAAAAATAATAAGGAATAATAATTGGCACACCCCACTAAGTCACCATGATTGATGTATTGTTCCTTATCTGTGCTTGTTAGCGGAAGAGGGATCCGATCCTCCGGAATTTGTAGCTCCGGAAGAAGGTGTAACACCTCAAAATCTCATTTTGAGAATTATGTACAAATTTTCCAAAGATCTTGAATTAGTTTTTTCATAACTTTTGAAGTTACATCTCATAAAATAAAAGTTTTATAATAAAGATTCAATAAAAGATTCTTCTATAAATTATTTTTTTTGAAATGTATAAGAACATCTTCTAATAAGTAATCATACAATAGAAACTATTTGTCTTAAAATAATTATATGTGTGCTACATATCCAAAAGCATTTGCTTTTGTAGGATAATAAATAAATGAATAAATAAAATAAAATGAATACTTACAACTCATGCTGGATATTTTGTTTGTTTGTTGTGAATTTTATCAAAAGTGTAAAACCTAGAACAAAAAAATTGAAGATTGGAATTTAAAGCTGAAATGGGAAAATGAAAAAGGAATAAAAATGGGGGAATCAGTGTCTTGGGTCAAATTCACCTGAACCGGCCCACTACCGAATTCCCTTTCTCGGCCCACACTAGCCAACCCACTCCCGCCCTCTTCTTTCCCAGTCGCGTGGTGTCTGACCGACATGGGGGACCCACGGGTCAGCCCCAATCACCGAATGCCAATCTCCCAGCTCCCGCCTTTGTTCTCTCATGCTCGCTGCCATGTGGGTCGTTCTCGTCAGTGGTATTCCGACCTGTCGGGCGCGCACATCTGCTCCTCTTCCACCGCCATGTGGGCCCAGGTTGACAGGTCCATCTTCTACCCCCAACATCGGTCGACCGTTGCAACGAACTGCACGATGAATCCGCGATTTCTTCGGCCAGCTGACGGATGGGACGTCCACGAACCTGGCGGGATTCTCGGGATCGGACTTTGCCTGCCCTCATGCCCCGTACTATATAAACCCAGCGCTTGCCCCAGCTCATCATCGCATCACGGTGAGGGAGAAGGAATCGCCGCCATGGCCGACCTCGATGCTACGCCATCACTGGGAACTCCTTGTCGGACCCGAGAGCTTCGCTCGACCCCTAGGAATACTCTCATGGCGCCCGTGTGGGAAACGACCAATGGTGGATGGAGAATTCCTCATCGGAGCATTTATCGTCGCCATGAATCCGCCGTGGGCCGTGGTCGAGGATTTCCGTGCTGTAATTGCCGGTCTGCTTCTCTCCCACAGATTCACATTCTCGTATGGTACGCGTAGCATCATTCTGGTTGGAGGATTGGGCCCCGGTGTGCGGGATCCGTGTGCTCCGGCAATGGTGTTGTGGGGGACAGATATCCCCCGGGTCCACTAAAAGAGTAAAAGACCTCACGAAAGGCCCAAGGGTCCAATAAATCGTAAGGTCATTCTTTCGTGGGCCTGGGGAGGGACAATCAGCAAAGCAGATCGACATGAGGCCAGATTGATGCCAGCCCGGACGACCCACAACGTCGAGTGAGCGACCACAACAGAGATCCGACTTTCCCGCGCTGGAGCCCCCATGCAACGGAGCCATGCGAGGATAGGTCGGCAGAACTATAGAGAGATAAACTCAAACAGTTCACTATCTTTTAGTTACACATTGTTATCATATCCACGTGTATTGCCCCACGGTCGAGTATATAAGGCCTAGGGGCACCCCTTCAGAACGATCGACCCTATTACTCAGCCACCTACCTCAACTCTCTGCATTCTCAATTCGGAGAGCTCCCTTGTAACCTCATTCACCAAGCATACTCACCAGGACGTAGGGTGTTACGCATCTCTAAGCGGCCCGAACCTGTAAACATTGTCCACTGTCCCTCGTGCATCTGGCACGAACCATTTTGCTACAGTCGTCGACACCGTCCTACTCCTAAAAACACCTCAAGGGGCAACCCCGGGTGTGCGGTCGGACCCAAAACACCGACAGCTGGCACGCCAGGTAGGGGGTGTGTCGACGATCCAAGCTAGCTCAATGGCCGTCACCTTCCACAGCAAGATCACCCTCCGTCCCAGATCCATATTCTGCTTCGGAACAATCTCATCCGTAGCAGACGAAGAGGGAACTCTACATCGCATTGCGGATCCACCGGAAAAGAAGTCTCCTCCAACAAAATCTGAAAATGTCGGAGAAGCGCAACCTCCAGCTCTTCGGAAAAAGATCGTCTCCGGAAAATCAGGGGCCAAGAGCCCACTGACCCGGAGAACTCCACTGTCTACTTCCCCGACAAAAGAATGGACACAGATCGCGAGGAAGAAGGAGACCAAGGGGAAGCAAGTTGTTCTTTCCGTTCCTCCGCCCTCAAAGGAGAACGGAAAGAAGGTTGCCACGACAGCAGCACCATTCTATCCCGACGTCCTCTTCATCGGGAGAGTGGAGTCGCCTACCGTCTCCGACGACGAGTCGACCGCACCCGGAGAAGAACCACCTCAACGAGAATCCCGCCGACGGAGAAACTGGCGCAGGAACGTTCGACGACATCACGCGGCCGGAGAACGGGATCCGGAGCAACCTGTCTCGCGGGACGAGGTCTCAGAGATAGGAGAAACTCCGGAGGAACGCGTCTTCAGAGAACAAAGGAACTCCCGACGACGTGATCGCCACCGGGCTCAGGAACAAGCTGAGCAAGATGCAAGGCAACGCCGGGAGAATCCATTCTTCGGGCGCAACCTGAATCCCGACTTCGCCCGAGCCATGAACACGCCGAGCGAAGTTGGAGGAGTACTAGCTCGGATAGCTGATGGACTCCCTCGGACTCCCGACGCCGAGGGCTACCGACGACTGTTCACCCAGACAGCCAACCATCTTCTACCGCTTGCTCACCCGCCGAACGATCTACGACACGCCATCAACAGTCGCCGAGACGCGCGAAGCTCCAGCAATGCTTCGCGTGAACGACGACACGAGAACGAAATCCGCCGCCGGGAGGAGTACGACAGGGATCATGGCATCCCAGCTCGGAGCCAGGCCACCAGAACTGAGTCGGCAACGGCCTCGACTGGCGGTACCACCCGGGGACGGTCGAGAAACCACAACCACTACTCCCCTCCCCGGGACAGACATCATCCACGAGGACACGTGTGGAGTGTCTGCTCTTACTCCACGCCTTAGGGCCATCCAATGGCCTCCTAACTTCAAGGTATCCAATGTCGACAAATATGAACCTAAGCAGGATCCAGGGGGCTGGCTAGCCATCTACACCACCGCTGCTCGAACTACCGGGGCGTCCGAAGACGTGATGACCGCGTACTTACCCATTGTCCTCGGGCAAGACGCGCTGCAATGGCTGCGACATCTACCCCGACACTGCATCGACGACTGGGGTGACTTCAGTCGACGCTTCACCGCCAATTTCCAGTCCCTCTCCGACAAACCGGCACAACCATGGGACCTCAAATCCATCAAGTGCCGGGGGGACGAAACTCTCCGGTCGTACCTTAAAAGGTTCCAGACCATGAGAAATCGTATCCCCGAGGTCACGGAGGCGGCCGTGATCGAGGACTTCTACAGAGGATCCAATGACTCAGCCTTCGTCCGAGCCATATTACAGAAGGCATCGACTACTTCCGAGGAGCTGTTCCGGGAAGCCGACCTCTACATCACCGCCGACGAGTGGGCCCAGGACCTCATCGGAGTAGCAAAGCCCGCACCGGCGGCACCACGACGCGACACGAACCAGTAACCCGACAAACGCTGGGATAAGAGGCCTCGCGAAGAAGTGCACGCCGCCGGACCACCTGCCTCTCGCGCCCGAGGAGGACCTCGCGGAGGCGAGCGCACGCTGGACGACATCCTCGACGCCCAGTGCCCGTACCACAAGGACATGCGCCACACTCTTCGGAACTGCCGGGACTTCAAGCACTCCGTCGGGCACGACCGACCCTTCCAACCTCTACCTCCTCCTCCGCCGAGGGGAGGACCAGATGAACCACGACAACCCCATCAGCAGGAGGAGGGAGGAGGAGGAGCTTTCCCGCGCGTTGACAGGGAGGTCAACGTCATCTTCGGCGGACACGGGTCGCAGGAGAACAAAAGACAACAGAAGCTCAACGATCGCCAGATACTGGTGGCGACCACCGGTCCTCCCGCCCCATACCAGTGGTTGGAGCAACCGATCACTTTCACTCGGGCGGATCAATGGCTCAACTTCGACCACCCAGGAAAATACCCGCTCCTCGTCGACCCAGTGATCCGAGAGAGCCGGGTGAAGAAGGTGCTAGTGGACGGGGGGAGCAGCATCAACGTCACCTTCCCCCGGACACTCCAAGGCTTGGGAGTTCACCTCAAAGAGCTCCACGAGTCGGACACTCCCTTCTTTGGCATCGTGCCGACTGAAGGGGAATACCCGCTAGGCCACATCTACATGCCCATCACCTTCGGAACTCCGGGGAACTACAGAACCGAGTTCCTGAGGTTCGAAGTGGCGAACTTCGACTGCGGGTACAACGCCATCATCGGGAGGCCGGGACTGGCCAAATTCATGGCCATTCCTCATTACACGTACATGATACTGAAGATGCCAGGACCACAAGGAATCATAACTGTGCGCGCCGACTTCCAAGGCGCCGCAGAGTGTTTTCGAGTGGCCATCCAAGCGGCCCTCACCACCAAGCCGTCGACGATTTCTTCAACACAGGCGAACTCTAAGCCTGAGGAGGACCTTGCAGTACCGGCAAACGAAGCTCAGGTCGCGACCTCTATGCGGCCGACTGAAGAAACTAAAAGGATCAACCTGGGGTTCTGATAGTCGCCTAGAGGGGGGTGAATAGGGCGAAACTGAAATTTACAAATATAAACACAACTACAAGCCTGGTTATCGTTAGAAATAAAAAAACAAGTCCGCGAGAGAGGGTGGAAAACAAATCTCAAGCAAATAAGAAGTGAGACACACGGATTTGTTTTACCGAGGTTCGGTTCTCGCAAACCTACTCCCCGTTGAGGAGGCCACAAAGGCCGGGTCTCTTTCAACCCTTCCCTCTCTCAAACGGTCCCTCAGACCGAGTGAGCTTCTCTTCTCAAATCACTTGGGAATCAAACTTCCCGCAAGGACCACCACACAATTGGTGTCTATTGCCTAAATTACAAGTGAGTGTTTGATCACAAGAAAGAATGCGAAAGAAAAGAAGCGATCCAAGCACAAGAGCTCAAATGAACACTACAAATCACTCTCTCTAGTCACTAAGGCTTTGTATGGAGTTGGGAGAGGATTTGATCTCTTTTGGTGTGCTTTGCAATGAATGATCGCTCTTGTATAGTGGTTGGAAGCTGGAAAACTTGGATGCAATGAATGGTGGGGTGGTTGGGGTATTTATAGCCCCAACCACCAAACATGACCGTTGGTGGAGGTTGTCTGTCGTATGGTGCACCGGACAGTCCGGTGCACACCGGACATGTCCGGTGCGCCAGGCACGTCACCAATACCGTTGGGATTCGACCGTTGGAGCTCTGACTTCTGGGCCCGCCTGGATGTCCGGTGGCGCACCGGACATGTACTGTTGAGTGTCCGGTGCGCCAGTATGGGCGTGCCTGCCGTCTGCGCGCTTCTGGCGCGCATTAAATGCTCTGCAGGTAGCCGTTGGCGCGAAGTAGTCGTTGCTCCGGAGTTGCACCGGACAGTCCGGTGTACACCGGACATGTCCGGTGAATTATAGCGGAGCAGCCGCTGCGTTTTCCCGAGGCTGGCGAGTTCTTGAGGCCGCTCTTCCTTGGAGCACCGGACACTGTCCGGTGTACACCGGACAGTCCGGTGAATTATAGCGGAGTGCCTCTGGAAATTCCCGAAGGTGGCGAGTTCGAGTTGGAGTCCTCTGGTGCACCGGACACTGTCCGGTGGTGCACCGGACAGTCCGGTGCCCCAGACCAGAGGTGCCTTCGGTTGTCCCTTTGCTCCTTTGTTGAATCCAATATTTGATCTTTTTATTGGCTAAGTGTGAACCTTTTACACCTGTATAACTTATACACTAGAGCAAACTAGTTAGTCCAATTATTTGTGTTGGACAATTCAACCACCAAAATTATTTTAGGAACTAGGCGTAAGTCTAATTCCCTTTCAATCTCCCCCTTTTTGGTGATTGATGCCAACACAAACCAAAGCAAATATAGAAGTGCATAATTGAACTAGTTTGCATAATGTAAGTGCAAAGGTTGCTTGGAATTGAGCCAATATTAATACTTACAAGATATGCATGGATCGTTTCTTTCATTCTTAATATTTTGGACCACGCTTGCACCACATGTTTTGTTTTTGCAAATTCTTTTGTAAATCCTTTTCAAAGTTCTTTTGCAAGTAGTCAAAGGTAAATGAATAAGATTTTGCAAAGCATTTTCAAGATTTTGAAATTTTCTCCCCTTGTTTCAAATGCTTTTCCTTTGACTAAACAAAACTCCCCCTAAATGAGATCCACCCCTTAGTGTTCAAGAGGGTTTTGATATACCATTTAAAAAACTGCTTTCTCCCCCTTTTGAACACAATAGAATATCAATTGAAAATACTCTTAAAAAAACTAAGTTTTTGAAATTGAAATTTGTGGTGGTGCGGTCTTTTGCTTTGGGCTCATACTTTCTCCCCCTTTGGCAGGAATCGCCAAAAACGGAACCATTAGAGCCCTCGAAGTACTTTCTTCCCCTTTGGTCATAAATAAATGAGTTAAGATTGTACCAAAGACGAAGTCCTTTTGCTCTCTCCCCCAAAGATGGAGAGTGGCGTGAAGCGACGGCGAAGGATGAGTTATGGAGTGGAAGCCTTTGTCTTCGCCGAAGACTCCAATTCCCTTTCAATACACCTATGACTAGGTTTGAAATGGACTTGAACGCACATTAGTCATAGCATATGAAAGAGACATGATCAAAGGTATATAAAAGAGCTATATGTGCAAGTCATCAAAAGAAGTTCCTAGAATCAAGAATATTTAGCTCATGCCTAAGTTTGTTAAAGGTTTGTTCATCAAGAGGCTTGGTAAAGATATCGGCTAATTGATCTTTAGTGTTAATATATGAAATCTCGATATCTCCCTTTTGTTGGTGATCCCTTAAAAAGTGATACCGAATGACTATGTGTTTAGTGCGGCTATGCTCGACGGGATTATCCGCCATTTTGATTGCACTCTCATTATCACATAGCAAAGGGACTTTGGTCAATTTGAAACCGTAGTCCCGCAGGGTTTGCCTCATACAAAGCAATTGCGCTCAACAATGGCCTGCGGCAATGTACTCGGCTTCGGCGGTGGAAAGAGCGACCGAAATTTGCTTCTTTGAAGCCCAAGACACCAAGGATCTTCCCAAGAACTGGCAAGTCCCCGATGTGCTCTTCCTATTGATTTTGCACCCCGCCCAATCGGCATCCGAATAACCAATTAAATCAAAAGTGGATCCCCTAGGATACCAAAGCCCAAACTTAGGTGTATAAGCCAAATATCTCAAGATTCGTTTTACAGCCGTAAGGTGAGCTTCCTTAGGGTCGACTTGGAATCTTGCACACATGCATACGGAAAGCATAATATCCGGTCGAGATGCACATAAATAGAGTAAAGAACCTATCATCGACCGATATACCTTTTGATCCACGGACTTACCTCCCGTGTCGAGGTCGAGATGCCCATTAGTTCCCATGGGTGTCTTGATGGGCTTGGCATCCTTCATCCCAAACTTGTTTAGAATGTCTTGAGTATACTTCGTTTGGCTAATGAAGGTGCCCTCTTGGAGTTGCTCCACTTGAAATCCCAAGAAGTACTTCAACTCCCCCATCATAGACATCTCGAACTTTTGTGTCATGATCCTACTAAATTCTTCACATGTAGACTCATTAGTAGACCCAAATATAATATCATCAACATAAATTTGGCATACGAACAAGTCATTTTCAAGAGTTTTAGTAAATAAAGTAGGATCGGCCTTTCCGACTTTGAAGCCATTAGCGATAAGGAAATCTCTAAGGCATTCATACCATGCTCTTGGGGCTTGCTTGAGCCCATAAAGCGCCTTAGAGAGCTTATAAACATGGTTAGGGTACTCACTGTCTTCAAAGCCGGGAGGTTGCTCAACATAGACCTCTTCCTTGATTGGTCCATTGAGGAAGGCACTTTTCACGTCCATTTGATAAAGCTTAAAGCCATGGTAAGTAGCATAGGCTAATAATATACGAATTGACTCAAGCCTAGCTACGGGTGCATAGGTTTCACCAAAATCCAAACCTTCGACTTGGGAGTATCCCTTGGCCACAAGTCAAGCTTTGTTCCTTGTCACCACACCATGCTCATCTTGCTTGTTGCGGAAGACCCATTTGGTTCCTACAACATTTTGATTAGGACGTGGAACTAAATGCCATACCTCATTCCTAGTGAAATTGTTGAGCTCCTCTTGCATCGCCACCACCCAATCCGAATCTTGGAGTGCTTCCTCTATCCTGTGTGGCTCAATAGAGGAAACAAAAGAGTAATGCTCACAAAAATGTGCAACACGAGATCTAGTAGTTACCCCCTTATGAATGTCGCCGAGGATGGTGTCGACGGGGTGATCTCGTTGAATTGCTTGGTGGACTCTTGGGTGTGGCGGCATTTGCTCTTCATCCTCCTTGTCTTGATCATTTGCATCTCCCCCTTGATCATTGCCGTCATCTTGAGGTGGCTCATTTGCTTGATCTTCTACTTGAGCTTCATCCTCATTTTGAGTCGATGGAGATGCTTGCGTGGAGGAGGATGGTTGATCTTGTGTATTTGGAGGCTCTTCGGATTCCTTAGGACACACATCCCCAATGGACATGTTCCTTAGCGCAACGCATGGAGCCTCTTCATCACCTATCTCATCAAGATCAACTTGCTCTACTTGAGAGCCATTAGTCTCATCAAACACAACGTCACAAGAAACTTCAACTTGTCCAGTGGACTTGTTAAAGACTCTATATGCCCTTGTGTTTGAATCATATCCTAGTAAAAAGCCTTCTACAGTTTTAGGAGCAAATTTAGATTTTCTACCTCTTTTAATAAGAATGAAGCATTTGCTACCAAAGACTCTAAAATAAGAAATGTTGGGCTTTTTACCGGTTAGGAGTTCGTATGATGTCTTCTTGAGGATTCGGTGTAGATATAACCGGTTGATGGCGTAGCAGGCGGTGTTGACCGCCTCGGCCCAAAACCGATCCGAAGTCTTGTACTCATCAAGCATGGTCCTTGCCATGTCCAATAGAGTTCGATTCTTCCTCTCTACTACACCATTTTGTTGTGGCGTGTAGGGAGATGAGAACTCATGTTTGATGCCCTCCTCCTCAAGGAAGCCTTCGATTTGAGAGTTCTTGAACTCCGTCCCGTTGTCGCTTCTAATTTTCTTGATCCTTAAGCCGAACTCATTTTGAGCCCGTCTCAAGAATCCCTTTAAGGTCTCTTGGGTTTGAGATTTTTCCTGCAAAAAGAATACCCAAGTGAAGCGAGAATAATAATCCACTATTACAAGACAATACTTACTCCCGCCGATGCTTATGTAAGCAATCGGGCCGAATAGATCCATGTGGAGTAGCTCAAGCGGCCTGTCGGTCGTCATGATGTTCTTGTGTGGATGATGAGCACCAACTTGCTTTCCTGCTTGGCATGCGCTACAAATCCTGTCTTTCTCAAAATGAACATTTGTTAGTCCTAAAATGTGCTCTCCCTTTAGAAGCTTATGAAGATTCTTCATCCCAACATGGGCTAGTCGGCGGTGCCAGAGCCAACCCATGTTAGTCTTAGCAATTAAACATGTGTCGAGTTCAGCTCTATCAAAATCTACTAAGTATAGCTGACCCTCTAACACACCCTTAAATGCTATTGAATCATCACTTCTTCTAAAGACAGTGACACCTACATCAGTAAAGAGACAGTTGTAGCCCATTTTGCATAATTGAGATACGGAAAGCAAATTGTAATCTAATGAATCAACAAGAAAAACATTGGAAATGGAATGGTCAGGGGATATAGCTATTTTACCCAAACCTTTGACCAAACCTTGATTTCCATCCCCGAATGTGATAGCTCGTTGGGGATCCTTGTTTTTCTCGTAGGAGGAGAACATCTTCTTCTCCCCTGTCATATGGTTTGTGCACCCGCTGTCGATGATCCAACTTGAGCCCCCGGATGCATAAACCTACAAAATAATTTTAGTTCTTGACTTTAGGTACCCAAACGGTTTTGGGTCCTTTGGCATTAGAAACAAGAACTTTGGGAACCCAAACACAAGTTTTGGAGCTGTTGTGTTTGCCCCCAACATACTTGGCAACGATCTTGCCGGATTTGTTAGTCAAAACATATGATGCATCAAAGGTTTTAAATGAAAAGCTATGTTCATTTGATGCAATAGGAGTTTTCTTAGGCAACTTAGCACGGGTTGGTTGCCTAGAACTAGATGTCTCACCCTTATACATAAAAGCATGATTAGGGCCAGAGTGAGACTTCCTAGAGTGAATTCTCCTAATCTTGCTCTCGGGATAACCGACAGGGTATAAAATGTAACCCTCGTTATCCTGAGGCATGAGAGCCTTGCCCTTTACAAAATTAGACAATCTTTTAGGAGGGGCATTAAGTTTGACATTGTCTCCCCTTTGGAAGCCAATGCCATCCTTGATGCCAGGGCGTCTCCCATTATAGAGCATACTTCTAACAAATTTAAAATTTTCATTTTCTAAGTTATGCTCGACAATTTTAGCATCTAATTTTGCTATATGATCATTTTGTTGTTTAATTAAAGACATGTGATCATGAATAGCATTAATATCAATATCTCTACATCTAGTACAAATAGATACATGCTCTACGATAGATGTAGCGGGTTTGCAAGATTTTAATTCTACAACCTTAGCATGTAACATGTCATTCTTAGTTCTAAGGTCGGAAATAGTAGCATTGCAAACATCAAAATCTTTATCCTTAGCAACCAATTTTTCATTTTCAATCCTAAGGCTAGCAAGAGAAATGTTCAATTCTTCAATCCTAGCAAGCAAATCATCATCATTATTTCTAGAATTGGCAATTGAAACATTACAAACATGAGAATCAACCTTAGCTAACAAATTAGCATTTTCATTTCTAAGGTTGTCTATTGTCTCATGGCAAGTGCTTAGCTCACTAGATAGTTTTTCACATTTCTCAATTTCTAGAGCATAAGCATTTTTAACCTTAACATGTTTCTTATTTTCCTTAATTAGGAAGTCCTATTGAGAATCCAAAAGGTCATCCTTTTCATGAATAGCACTAATTAATTCATTTAATTTTTCCTTTTGTTCCATGTTAAGGTTGGCAAAAAGGGTACGCAGATTATCTTCCTCATCACTAGCATTATCATCACTAGAGGACTCATATCTAGTGGAGGATTTAGATTTAACCTTCTTCTTTTTGCCGTCCTTTGCCATGAGGCACTTGTGGCCGACGTTGGGGAAGAGGAGTCCCTTGGTGACGGCGATGTTGGCGGCGTCCTCGTCGTCAGAGGACTCGGTGGAGCTCTCGTCGGAGTCCCATTCGCGGCACACGTGGGCATCGCCGCCCCTCTTCTTGTGGTACCTCTTCTTTTCTCTCCTCTTGCCCTTCTTGTCATTATCCCTGTCATTGTCACTTGATAGTGGACATTTGGCAATAAAGTGACCGGGCTTACCACACTTGTAGCAAACCTTCTTGGAGCTGGACTTGTAGTCTTTCCCTCTCCTTTGTTTGAGGATTTGGCGGAAGCTCTTGATGACGAGCGCCATTTCCTCATTGTCGAGCTTGGAGGCGTCGATTGGTTGTCTACTTGGTGTAGACTCCTCCTTCTTTTCCTCCGTCGCCTTGAATGCGACGGGTTGAGCTTCGGATGTGGAGGGATCATCAAGCTCGTTGATCTTCCTCGAGCCTTCGATCATGCACTCAAAACTTACAAAATTCCCGATTACTTCCTCGGGGGTCATTAGTGTATATCTTGGGTTGCCACAGATTAATTGAACTTGAGTAGGGTTAAGGAAAATAAGAGATCTTAGAATAACCTTAACCACCTCGTGGTCATCCCACTTTTTGCTCCCGAGGTTGCGCACTTGATTTACCAAGGTCTTGAGCCGGTTGTACATGTTTTGTGGCTCCTCCCCTTTGCGAAGCCGGAACCGACCGAGCTCCCCCTCGATCGTCTCTCGCTTGGTGATCTTTGTGAGCTCATCTCCTTTGTGTGCGGTTTTGAGCACATCCCAAACCTCCTTGGCGCTCTTCAACCCTTGCACTTTGTTATACTCTTCTCTACTTAGAGAGGCGAGGAGTATTGTTGTTGCTTGAGAGTTGAAGTGCTCGATTTGGGCCACCTCATCCTCATCATAGTCTTCATCCCCTACAGATGGTACCTGTGCACCAAACTCAACAACATCCCATATACTTTTGTGGAGTGAGGTTAGATGAAATCGCATTAAATCACTCCACCTAGCATAATCTTCACCATCAAAAGTTGGTGGTTTGCCTAATGGGACGGAAAGTAAAGGTGTATGTTTAGAAATGCGAGGGTAGCGTAGGGGGATCTTACTATACTTCTTGCGCTCTTGGCGCTTAGAAGTGACGGATGCCGCGTCGGAGCCGGAGGTGGAGGTTGATGAAGAATCGGTCTCATAGTAGACCACTTTCCTCATCCTCTTTTTCTTGTCCCCACTCCGTTGCGGCTTGTGGGAGGAAGACTTCTCCTTCTTCTCTTTGTGTGAAGAAGATTTCTTCTCCTTCCCTTTGGAGGAGTCCTTCTTCTTCTCCTTTCCTTTGGAGGAGTCTTTCTTCTCCTTCCTCTTGGTGCGGGACTCTTCCGATGAAGTGCTCCTGTGGCTTGTAGTGGGCTTTTCGCCGGTCTCCATCTCCTTCTTGGTGTGATCTCCCGACATCACTTCGAGCGGTTAGGCTATAATGAAGCACCGGGCTTTGATACCAATTGATAGTCGCCTAGAGGGGGGGTGAATAGGGCGAAACTGAAATTTACAAATATAAACACAACTACAAGCCTGGTTATCGTTAGAAATAAAAAAACAAGTCCGCGAGAGAGGGTGGAAAACAAATCTCAAGCAAATAAGAAGTGAGACACACGGATTTGTTTTACCGAGGTTCGGTTCTCGCAAACCTACTCCCCGTTGAGGAGGCCACAAAGGCCGGGTCTCTTTCAACCCTTCCCTCTCTCAAACGGTCCCTCGGACCGAGTGAGCTTCTCTTCTCAAATCACTTGGGAATCAAACTTCCCGCAAGGACCACCACACAATTGGTGTCTCTTGCCTCAATTACAAGTGAGTGTTTGATCACAAGAAAGAATGCGAAAGAAAAGAAGCGATCCAAGCGCAAGAGCTCAAATGAACACTACAAATCACTCTCTCTAGTCACTAAGGCTTTGTATGGAGTTGGGAGAGGATTTGATCTCTTTTGGTGTGCTTTGCAATGAATGATCGCTCTTGTATAGTGGTTGGAAGCTGGAAAACTTGGATGCAATGAATGGTGGGGTGGTTGGGGTATTTATAGCCCCAACCACCAAACATGACCGTTGGTGGAGGCTGTCTGTCGTATGGTGCACCGGACAGTCCGGTGCACACCGGACATGTCCGGTGCGCCAGCCACGTCACCAATACCGTTGGGATTCGACCGTTGGAGCTCTGACTTCTGGGCCCGCCTGGATGTCCGGTGGCGCACCGGACATGTACTGTTGAGTGTCCGGTGCGCCAGTATGGGCGTGCCTGCCATCTGCGCGCTTCTGGCGCGCATTAAATGCTCTGCAGGTAGCCGTTGGCGCGAAGTAGCCGTTGCTCCGGAGTTGCACCGGACAGTCCGGTGTACACCGGACATGTCCGGTGAATTATAGCGGAGCAGCCGCTGCGTTTTCCCGAGGCTGGCGAGTTCTTGAGGCCGCTCTTCCTTGGAGCACCGGACACTGTCCGGTGTACACCAGACAGTCCGGTGAATTATAGCAGAGTGCCTCTGGAAATTCCCGAAGGTGGCGAGTTCGAGTTGGAGTCCTCTAGTGCACCGGACACTGTCCGGTGGTGCACTGGACACTGTCCGGTGTACACCGGACAGTCCGGTGCCCCAGACTAGAGGTGCCTTCGGTTGTCCCTTTGCTCCTTTGTTGAATCCAATATTTGATCTTTTTATTGGCTAAGTGTGAACCTTTTACACCTGTATAACTTATACACTAGAGCAAACTAGTTAGTCCAATTATTTGTGTTGGGCAATTCAACCACCAAAATTATTTTAGGAACTAGGTGTAAGTCTAATTCCCTTTCAGGTTCGCTGATGAACGCAAGACTGCCATCATCATCTCCAGCCTGGACGACAAATAGGAAAGCGCGCTCGTCCAGTTTCTGCAAGATAACCAAGACGTATTCGCATGGCAACCTGCGGATATGCCGGGAGTCCCAAGAGAACTGGCCGAGCACAAACTGAAAGTCTATCCCCAGGCGAGGCCGATCCGACAAAAACTACGATGTTTCACGCCCGACAAGAGAGAGGTCATTCGGGTCGAGTTAGCTCGCTTGGTCGCGGCTGGATTTATTAGAGAAGTATTACACCCCGAGTGGTTAGCCAACCCTGTTCTTGTACTCAAAAAGAATAAAGTGGATTGGCGCATGTGCGTCGACTATACTGATCTCAACAAACACTATCCGAAGGATCCCTTCGGGCTCCCGAGGATAGATCAGGTGGTGGACTCCACCGCTGGATGTTCTGTGCTGTCTTTCCTGGATTGCTATTCCGGATACCACCAGATTAGTTTGGCAAAGGAAGACGAAGAAAAAACAGTGTTCATTACTCTGTTTGGTGCTTTCTGTTATACCTCCATGCCATTCGGCCTCAAAAACGCTGGAGCGACTTATCAGAGAGCCATTCAAACATGCTTAGCCGATCACTGGGGCAAGCGTGTGGAGGCCTACGTAGATGATGTGGTAATCAAAACGGAGAACTCGGAAAACTTCATCGAAGACTTACAGCTGGTTTTCAACAGTCTGAGGCGGTATCGATGGAAGCTTAACCCCGAGAAATGTGTTTTTGGGGTACCAGCAGGAAAGTTGCTCGGGTTTATTGTCAGCCACCGGGGAATTGAGGCTAATCCGGATAAAATTGAGGCTATCATGAAGATGGAAGCACCTCGGTCACAAAAGAAGGTTCAGCGACTTACTGGATGTATGGCAGCTCTGAGCAGATTTATATCCAGGCTGGGGGAAAAAGGTTTACCATTTTACAAGCTACTCAAGAAGGTGGATAAGTTTCAGTGGACTTCAGAGGCACAGGAAGCTCTAGATGCACTGAAAAGATTCTTGACAACACCGCCAGTACTAAAGCCGCCACGGCGAGCCATATCAACTCAACCAGCTGAAGATCTGCTACTATATATCTCTTGCACGACTCACGTGGTAAGCACCGCGTTGGTAGTCGAGCGAGCAGAAGAAGGACATGCCTACCCAGTGCAGCATCCTGTTTACTTCATCAGTGAAGTTCTGGGCCCCTCGAAGAAAAAGTATCCTCAGGTTCAGAAGCTATTGTATGCAGTACTTCTAACTGCCCGCAAGCTACGTCACTACTTCGATGACCACAAAGTCATAGTGGTTACTGGTTTTCCAATAGGGGATATTCTTCACAACAAGGAAGCCATTGGCCGAATAGCCAAGTGGGCTTGCGAGCTGGGATCTCACGATATCGAATTTCGACCTCGCACTGCCATCAAGACTCAAGCATTGGTTGATTTCGTATCAGAGTGGACTGAACAGCAAGTACCAGATAACCCAGAGACTGCAGAAGTATGGCGAATGTATTTTGATGGCTCGCTGAAGCTGCAGGGAGCAGGAGCGGGAATTCTCTTCATCGCACCTGGAGGCGAGCACCTCAAATATGCCCTCCAGTTGTTGTTTCCGGCTTCCAACAATGCAGCCGAGTATGAAGCTCTGATCCATGGATTGAACATCGCCATATCATTGGGCATCAAGAGACTGATGGTGTACGAGGACTCTCTGGTAGTCATTAGCCAGATAAATAAAGAGTGGGATTGTTCAAGCGATTCAATGGGAAAGTACTGCACTGTCGTCCGAAAGCTAGAAGATAAATTTGAGGGTCTGGAATTTCATCATGTAGAAAGAGATCAGAACACGGCAGCCGATGTGTTGTCCAAGCTAGGATCCGGTCGAACTCAGGTCCCACATGGAGTCTTTGTACAAGAAATACTACAGCCGAGCATCTCAACGGATCAAGCAGAAGAGTGTAATATTATAAATCAACCCGAGTCAGACTCTGATGACTGGAGAAGGCCAATCATCAGGTATATAAAGAATGAAGAGGAACCAGATGATAAAAATGCAGCTGAGCGCATTGCCAGACAGTCAGCTCACTACACACTCATTGGAGAGACATTATACAGAAGGGGTGCATCAGGCGTTCTCATGAAGTGCATTCTCTCATCTACTGGGAAGCGACTTCTGGAGGAGGTCCATACCGGGCAATGTGGAATACATGCGGCGTCCAAGACACTAGTCGGGAAGGTTTTCAGGTCAGGATTATATTGGCCAACAGCGAAGAGTGATGCAGCCGAGTTAGTTCAGAGGTGCGAAGCTTGCCAGTATTTGTCAAAACAACAACATCTACCAGCACAGCAATTGCAGACCATACCAGTAACTTGGCCCTTCGCATGCTGGGGACTGGATATGATTGGACCTTTCAAGAAAGCTCAAGGAGGATACACTCATGTGTTGGTAGCAATCGACAAATTCACTAAATGGATAGAGTTCAAGCCCATTGCTTCTTTAACCCCAGTTAAGGCTGTGGAATTCATACAAGACATAATATTCAGATTCGGGATACCAAACAGCATCATAACTGACCTAGGATCCAACTTCACAAGTTCAGAGTTCTTCGACTTTTGCGAGCAAAAAAGCATTCAGATCAAGTATGCTTCTATAGCACATCCAAGAGCCAACGGGCAGGTTGAGTGAGCCAACGGGATGATACTGGAAGCACTCAGGAAAAAGGTCTTCGATAAGAATGAAAAGTTCGCAGGAAAATGGATAAGAGAATTGCCCTATGTCGTCTGGAGCCTAAGAACCCAGCCTAGCCGAGCTCTGCATGGAAACACTCCTTTCTTCATGGTCTATGGGTTAGAGGCAGTATTACCAGCCGACCTCAAGTTCGGAGCGCCAAGGTTGATCTTCGAAAGCATAGCAGAAGTCGAAGCCACCAGGCTGGAGGACATTGATGTACTCGAGGAAGAACGGTTGAACACAGTAATCCAATCAGCACGATACCAGCAGACTCTAAGGCGCTATCACGACAAGGCCGTGCGACAGTGATCCTTCTCAGTAGGAGATCTCGTCCTCCGCCGAATTCTAGCGGGGGAGGGACGACACAAGTTATCGCCCTTATGGGAAGGACCCTTCATAGTAGCAGAAGTCACTCGGCCAGGATCATATCGTCTCACTCAGATGGACGGCACAGAAGTCGGGAACTCCTGGAACATAGAACACCTCAGGAAGTTTTATCCCTAGCTGTATTTCAAAAGCTATCGGGACGACGATGTACTCTGTAAAATGGAAATATGTCATCAATAAAAAAGGGCTTCGAAGATACTCAGTTTGTTCATGATTGACTTGCATTCTTACTTAACTCGGGGTGACCACTATGCCCTGTTAACAGAGCAATCGACTTAAGTCGGCAACGACTTAAGGCGGTGCGACATGCTCGCGCTTACTTAACTCGGGGTGACCACTATGCCCTGCTAACAGAGCAATCGGCTTAAGTCGGCAACGACTTAAGGCGGTGCGACATGCTCGCGCTTACTTAACTCGGGGTGACCACTATGCCCTGCTAACAGAGCAATCGGCTTAAGTCGGCAACGACTTAAGGCGGTGCGACATGCTCGCGCTTACTTAACTCGGGGTGACCACTATGCCCTGCTAACGGAGCAATCGGCTTAAGTCGGCAACGACTTAAGGCGGTGCGACATGCTCACACTTACTTAACTCGGGGTGACCACTATGCCCTGCTAACGGAGCAATCGGCTTAAGTCGGCAACGACTTAAGACGGTGCAACATGCTCACGCTTACTTAACTCGGGGTGACCACTATGCCCTGCTAACGGAGCAATCGGCTTAAGTCGGCAACGACTTAAGGCGGTGCGACATGCTCGCGCTTACTTAACTCGGGGTGACCACTATGCCCTGCTAACGGAGCAATCGGCTTAAGTTGGCAACGACTTAAGACGGTGCAACATGCTCGCGCTTACTTAACTCGGGGTGACCACTATGCCCTGCTAACGGAGCAATCGGCTTAAGTCGGCAACGACTTAAGGCGGTGCGACATGCTCGCGCTTACTTAACTCGGGGTGACCACTATGCCCTGCTAACGGAGCAATCGGCTTAAGTCGGCAACGACTTAAGGCGGTGCAACATGCTCGCGCTTACTTAACTCGGGGTGACCACTATACCCCGCTAACAGAGCAACCGGCTAAAGTCAGCAGCAACTTAAGCCGGTGCAACATGCTCACACCGACGCAATTCCGGGTGACCACTACACCCTATTAACAGAAGCAATCAACTTAAGTCAACAGCGACTTAAGGCGATCTAGCGTGCTTACAATTACTCATATAAGGATGACTTCTATATCCCGCAAACAAATTTCAAAACCATCGCACATCATTTTACTACTGCAAATTTATGAACTGATGAATTCTGAAACAATATGAGAATAACAATATCGTCCAAGTACTGAAATGACGTCCTCTAACAAATGTCTGACCATGTTAACCGCACGCTCAAAGCACGCAAAATGTTTCTCTATTTTGTGATATTTTTCTCAGGAGCAATCGATGAGGAAGGACGACTCGAGGAATCAGGGGCAGCATTCACGTCAGCCCTTATATCTTCGGGAACAACCACGCCGGGTCTCCTCATCAAGATTCGCCCTGCCCGAATAGCCTTGTCCATGGCTCTGTCGCGCTGGGCTCTGAGGGTAACGGAAGTTTCTTCAGCAACCTTGGCAGCCAGCCGAGCAGTTTCTAACTCCTGGGCGATGGATTTCTTGGAAGCTCGGAGTTCTTTGATGGTAGCGTCCTTCGCTGATATCAACTGCTTGAGCCGGGTCACCTCATCCGTGGATTCCTGCAGCTTACAGCGTTGGTTGTCTAACTCTTCCATGGTGAAGCGATGAATCCTCTCCAGGATAGTCAGCGAGTTGCTAGAATCATGATACAATCTATCAAGACTGTCGCGAGAAGCAGCAAGGATACGTTTTTCTTCCTGCAAACAAAAGTCAACTCCCTCAAACATCAAGCAAGTAATAGGATCACAACAAGGCAAAGCACAGTTTCATAAGTCACCTTTTCAGAATCAAGCTGAGCATGAAGAGAAGAACTCAATGCATTGGCGTCATCTAAGGCAGCAGAGACCTGAACTAGTTCAGTTTGACTTTGAGAATACTTTTCCTCAAAGTCAGAGCACCGCTAGACTAATTCAGCCTGATCTCGAGAATGTTTTTCCTCAAGAGTGGAAATCTGCCGAGTCATACCTAGCAGGAGACAACCAAACAAAGGGGGTCAGAATGTAAAGCAATTCAATAGAGAAGACAAAAGAGAAGCGAAAAGCACTAACCAGCGTTGGTCGCCTCCAAGTCAGAGACACGACGTTGAAGTGACACTGGATTCCAACGTGCAAGAGACGAAGCTACTTCTGGAACAGAAGCACCCTGTAACCTCAGCTGGCTAGTCATCCCATCCACCAAAGCTTGATGAGGAGAACAGATGAGTGTAATGACAGCAGTTCGTGCAGTGTAAAAATCAAGCTAAAATACATCACAGTACCTGGAGGTTGGAAAAGAACGAAGGGATCCCCAAATCAGGAGAGATCAATTGATAACCGGGCGTAAGGCCACCACCCGAAGCAGCTTGCAACGAACCAGTAGGAATCAACTCGGTGCCATCAACAGAGCCCAACACTCGGTCAGCGGGGACGCTACCCTCTAAAGCGACTCCCTGGTCCAAGGCTTGGGCTACCACCATACAGCCGGAGTGTGGAGGCGATCCCGCATGAACGTCCATGGAAGTACAAGAGGGAGACCTCGCTCGGACATCCTCGGGGGCTGGGTCATAGTTTGCACTGCCCACTTGAGCCGGATCATCCCCGGCAGCACCCTCGGGGGCTGGGCAGTGGCTTGCACTTCCCACCCGAACCAAGTCATCCCCGACAACATTCTCGGGGGCTGGGCACGTGTCAACACCATCCTTGGGGTCCAAGTTCTCTGCGGTAGCCACCTCTAAGGCTGATGGGCCCTCAGTTACTTCCATGGGACCAGGACGATCCAAGTCAGTCTCCCGACCCTTGAGATCACGCTCTAAGGTCGACGAGGCACGGGATGACCTCAACCCAACATCAAGCACATCAGCACAAACCTCCATCACACCATCATCTGCTGGCTCCGATAACAAATCCTCTGGAACCATATCCTCAAGAGTCTGATCAAAATTGGCCAGGGACAGTTCTTGCAGGCCAATGAGAGCAGACAAAGCAGGAGAAGGAACTCCACTACTTTCACCACTAGCGATGAACTGCCGACTGTTTTTCCGAGTCAAAGGAACTTCATCCTCTTCCTCCTCGTCGGCTACATTAGCAACACGGGCAGCACCCCCATTATGATCAGCAGCAGATTGGGTACACCCATTGGGGTCAGCATCAGTAAATTCAGTCATAGGCACTTCTTCAGCAGCAGGAACCGAGGTACCAACGTCCCGATCCAAACTGGATACTCGCCGGAGGCGTCTCTTTTTCTTTTTCTGCTCATCAGCAGAAGGATCAGGTTGACTGGCTCAGCAAGGGCGCCTCGGGCGAGTACTGGCAGGCTTCTGAGTATCCAAGGTTGTATTAGCCTCTGGGAGGGGCGCCACTACCAATGCCCCAGCAGGAGCAGCATCAGAAGAGTCCTCAGCCAGCAAATCAAGCATAGCGCTTATCTCTGCATCACTAGGGTTCAGGGGCACCTCAAAATGGACCTGCCGTTCATCATCAGGAATCTCCCCGAGCGAGGCAACCAAGGCACTAACTTCTTCAGCAGAGGGCCGCACTCTAAGGCCCAAACTGCCATCAGTGACAGGAGGATTCGACACAAAAAGAGTGAAGGCTTTGGGAGGAGGCAGGTTCCAGGCTGAGAATGCCACTGGGGCACCAACATTTGACACTTTGCCTCTAAGGATCATCTCAAGTCGGTTCACCAAGTCCACAGAGGGAATTCTTCTGTTGGTAACCTGAGTTGAGTCGGCTAGGCCTCGATACAGATAAGCCGGGTATGCCCTGTCTTTCAACGGCTGAATATTCTTGAAGACAAAATCAGCAACCACAGCTTCAGCAGCCAGACCCCTCTCCTTCATCAATCCAACTTCAGCCAGCAAAGCACTTGCCTCAGCTACCTCCTGATCTGTGGGGGACTCGGTCCAGCTGGGGGTGCGAACATCCGGCTGCCTTCCCGACCGAGGGGGAGAGAGTTTCCATAATTCTCAACTATGAACCACTCCAAGCGCCATCCCTTGATGCTGTCTTTGAGAGGGATTTCGAGATACTCAGTCTTCCTCCCGCGGCGCATCTCCAAGGTAGCACCCCCAACCAACTGATGTTGTCCCCCGGCCATCCCAGGGCGACAGTGATACAAGTGCTTCCACAACCCGAAATGTGGCAGCACGCCAAGAAAAGCTTCGCATAAATGGATGAAAATGGAAATTTGCAGGATAGAATTGGGATTCAGATGGGTCAAGTTAAGATGGTAGAAATCAAGGAGGCCACGAAAAAAGGGAGAAATGGGAAGACCGAGGCCGCGGAGAAGGAAAGGAGCGTAAATCACGGACTCATGGGTATCCTCAGTCGGGACAGTGACCCCATGACAAATCCGCCAAGAACAGATCTCCTTCGGGGGAAGAACCCCGATGGACACGAGGTGGAGAAGTTCGGGCTCGGAGATGACAGACATGTGGTTACCTGCGAAAGGCAACTGGCTGTTGGGGTCGATTGGAGGAATCACCGCGGCAGACGAACTCGAGGCTTTCCTCTTGGGTGCCATCTCGATTCTACCGGCGAGCAGAGTGGAAGGCGAATTGCAGAGAGGATTCGGAAGCGAGAAAGCAAGAACTAGGGCACAGAAAGCAGAGGCGGCTAAAAGCGCAGCACTTATAGGATATTCCCAAGCCAGATACCGTTTCAAAAAGCGCCCAGTCAGCACCCGGTGGTTATTTCCAAAACACCGGCGTGCCACGTCGTCACCCGGCAGTTATTTCCAGAACACCGGTGCGCCACATCATCACTCGGCTATTATCCTCAAAGTGACCCACGCAGCCCGCTGTCGCTCGGCGTTACCTCTAAAACGCTGACGTCGTCTTCAAGTCGCTCGGCGTTACCTCTAAAACGCTGACGCCGCCCTCAAGTCGCTCGGTGTTACCTCTAAAACGCTGACGTCGCCCTTAGGTCACTCGGCGTTACTTCTAAAACGCTGACGTCGTCTTCAAGTCGCTCGGCGTTACCTCTAAAACGCTGACGCCACCCTCAAGTCGCTCGGCGTTACTTCTAAAACGCTGACGTCGTCTTCAAGTCGCTCGGCGTTACCTCTAAAACGCTGACGTCGTCTTCAAATCGCTCGGCGTTACCTCTAAAACGCTGACACCACCCCTCAAGTCGCTCGGCGTTACCTCTAAAACGCTGATGTCGCCATCCAGTCACTCGACGTTACCTCTAAAAACGCTGACATCGTCTTCAAGTCACTCGACAGCTACCTCTAAAAGCATCGATATGATGCCCGAGTTATTCACTTACTATTCCAAGGGAATCAACTTCACGAAAAAGGCGGGAAGAGCAATGATTCAAGAACTTTGAGTTATGAATATCGAAGAACAATCATCATAGAGAAACTAACATCATTTCCTCATTAAAGGGAAGATATCATACTTACAAATCAACTCATTATGAGTTGATACTTCCCTATTACTACTGCTACATTACATTACATTACTACTACTACTACTACGCTACACTATACTACTCTACACTACTAAATACTACTACATTATTCTAACTATATTATAGTGGCATCTAGCCACTGGCCCTGTTGCTGCTGCCGCCGCTGCCACCCTTGTTGCTGCCCCTGATGCTGCCGCCGCCACCGCTGCCGCCCCTGTTGCCGTCGCCGTCGCCCTTGCTGCCGCTGCTGCCGCCCCTGCCGCCCCCGTCACCGTCACCATCACCGCCGCCACCGCCTTCATCGTCGTCATCGTCGTCGTCGTCATCCTCACCATCGCCGCCGCCGTCCCCCTCGGACGAGTCCTCCTCATCCGAGGAGTACTCCGACTCATCCGAGCCCTCGAGCCCGGAGCGCTCGACGGCCCGGATGTACGTCCAGACCTCCGCCGCGAGCCCCTGGGAGTCGTCTGAGTCGCGCAGGGGGATGGGAGCCAGAGACCCCTCAGACTTAGAGGAGAACTCCTCCTCTGAGTACTCCGAGTCACCAAAATCCTCCGATGGAGGAGTTGGCTCACGCTTGCGCTTGTTGTTCTTGCCCATGGTGGAAGCGAAAGGGAGAGGAGAAAAGCAAGCAACAGAGAACAACAAGAGATGTGAAAAAGCCAGAGAGACAACGACATTATTTATAGAAGGAGAAGGCAACCGCTCACCTCCAACCGCGGTCACTGAACAGTCGCAAAGCATTCAATAAGCACTTCAACTCGTCTGAAGACACGTCAGGCGGCTGACGCCGTTTCACGCAACACAACACCCATTGGGACTCCAGTCAACAGCGTGGAGGATATGATTACACCCGCCGTCACATCACATTACTACTCAGAAGCAGCCGACTAAAACACTCAGCGTACCAAGTCGTCCCTTGCCCACACCCATTGGGGGGGACGCCCAGGAATTATCAGTATATTTTTCAAAATTGTCACATCCGTGCAGGGCATGCAGTGAATACCTCAAGACAAAAATGAGATATCAGTAAGGATCAGAGGAAAGCCAAATATAGCCGGTGAAGTACAAAATATGGCCGACAGAAGCGACGTGAAGACTAGACAGAGAACGTCCATCAAATGTCCAATCAGTCGCAGAGCAAATAAATTACACCACCTAGCAAGATATGGACGGATTGTGAACTCGGCTGCAAAAGACAAAATACATGCTGACCTCTGAAGCATAATATTGATGACATAATGCTGACCTCCAAAGCATAATGCGGATGGCATCATGCCGATTTTCACAAAAAGAAAGGATAATCTTCAGCAAAAAGACACAAAAGGAAGACCTTCGAATGGATTATCCTCAAAAATCCACTTGAAGGTCGGGGGCTACACCCATTGGGTGCACCTTTAGTGCACCCCATGGACCATCATTCTAAGCCAAGATAGTGCCGACTTCTAAGGCATGGGACAAGATTAAAGGCAAGGCTGGCCCTCAACCAAAGCCCAAGAGTAAGATGAAAGTAATTTCTGATGGAGACCTTCGAGTGGATTATTTTCCAAAATCTACTCGAAGCTCGGGGGCTACACCGATTGGGTGCACCTCCGGTGCACCCAATGAAGTTCAGGGTACTACAAGATGAAATGCCGACCTCTAAGGCACAAGCACGAAACAAAGCTTTAGTTTACGAGTGATCAAAGCAGGGGGAGACAGTAAGAAATCGTTTTCCCCAAATTACCTGCAAGATGGACCTGGGATCTTTGGGCTGATTACCTCAAAATCAACCCAAAGATCGGGGGCTTGTGGGGGACAGATATCCCCCGGGTCCACTAAAAGAGTAAAAGACCTCACGAAAGGCCCAAGGGTCCCATAAATCGTAAGGTCATTCTTTCGTGGGCCTGGGGAGGGACAATCAGCAAAGCAGATCGACATGAGGCCGGATTGATGCCAGCCCGGACGACCCACAACAGAGATCCGACTTTCCCGCGCTGGAGCCCCCATGCAACGGAGCCATGCGAGGATAGGTCGGCAGAACTATAGAGAGATAAACTCAAACAGTTCACTATCTTTTAGTTACACATTGTTATCATATCCACGTGTATTGCCCCACGGTCGAGTATATAAGGCCTAGGGGGCACCCCTTCAGAACGATCGACCCTATTACTCAGCCACCTACCTCAACTCTCTGCATTCTCAATTCGGAGAGCTCCCTTGTAACCTCATTCACCAAGCATACTCACCAGGACGTAGGGTGTTACGCATCTGAGCGGCCCGAACCTGTAAACATTGTCCACTGTCCCTCGTGCATCTGGCACGAACCATTTTGCTACAGTCGTCGACACCGTCCTACTCCTAAAAACACCTCAAGGGGCAACCCCGGGTGTGCGGTCGGACCCAAAACACCGACAGGCGCGCCGCTGTGTTGTCCTTGTGCGCCGCCGCGGTTCGTGACCAGGGGGAGAAGGTGACCTGGGGAGCGTCGGATCAGAATGAAGGGCCAGGATTGGAACATGTGAAGCGCTTCGTTCATGACCGGTGATCTTTGATCTAAGGACTAGTATGTCTTGCATACATGGGGGATCCTCGGTCGTCGATTGTTGATCCGATGCTCAATATTGCATACCGGTTCAGTGAGGTAACGATCTAATCCGAGCCACATATATCATATCCTACCCGCTGATACTGGGTGATACCCCCTTCGGCCAGGGACAATTGCAAAAGAACCCCTACCTTTTATTATAAATAACCCGTCGTCCCGGTTAGTAGTAAAAGCATTACGGTTTGGTCCTGACGTTTGCGCAGAGCCCCCTGGGCTTTGTTAAAATAATGTCCATAGTCTTGAGTCATGGGAAAATAGGAAATTAGTAATTAAGAATGTTTTCTAGTATGGGAAATAAAGCTAGAATCCTATTTAATTCATATTTGTTTCATATTAACCCCTTTTTAATCCATTCCAGTTCCTATAATTTTGTAATAATATTGTTCATCACATAGTGTCTCTGGTTTGACATGAAAACTATATTAAAATTAATCTCTTAATTAATCTTGTATCAAATGCATGAAAACATCGGAAATCCATAACTTCTTCGTTTTAATTCTGATTTGAACCATTCCAGTTGCGTTAGCTTCGTATAAATATTTACTACGCTATAGCAACATTTTTTATAGGATATCTTCTCATATGATTTACACTAACCAATTTATAATATAGTTTAATATTGTAATCACATGGATCTTCTATAAACCATAACTCCTTAACCGTAACTCCGAATTTAGCGATTCTCGAACCCACGATCTCGTAGTGACGCGTAGATTATTATTACACAATTTGTACTTATGTTTGGTGTAATGTTAATTTTGCCTATACAATGTTTGTTTGTATTGCTACGTTTAGTAGTGAGGACACGTGTCACCTGAAGAGCAAGTTGGTACCTGGAATCTCAAGTCCCAGGCAAGTTGTGCCCTTGACCACTTTTTACCCAATAATGTTCTTTAATATCATTTATTCATGCATAGGTTAATTTTGATGGGACCCAATAGGTTACCCTAGATTGTTTATCTCATTACCTTGTTTACCCCTGAATCACTTGGGTAGTTTGCTATTGCTTTACATGGATTTGGGATAATTATTTATCATATCTATGTTCCAGTTATTTTGTTATTCTATTTATGTTCATGTCAAGATCATTAATGTTAATTGGAACATAGAGCTTAACTTGAGAAACACGTGCCACCACAAGGGTTTATGGACGCCCTTGGCTGATTAATTAGGAAAGCTAGTGGAGGACTACCTTACCCGAAATGGGCAAGGGCAGTAGGGGAGTGGTCAGTGTAGGGAGGTCCTTGGTTGATTTTGCTGCGATGGCGGTCAGGCAAGAACCCTGCATTGGAGCTTCCTATAAACTGTAGCGGGTTTTCTGAAGCTAGTAGAACTTTGTAAAGGCCTCGTAGTGTTACCCTGCCTCGCCTCCTTGGTAGAGGTGTATGGGAAGTCGTGATCCCTTGGCAGATGGGTAACATGACTTGTGGGTAAAGGGTACAACCTATGCAGAGTGTAAAACTGGTATACTAGCCGAGCTCACGGTCATGAGCAGCTCAGGACTCTCTGATGATTAATTTATGGAACTAAATTCAATTTGTCATATGCATTGCATCGCAGGTGATGTTGTTACTTTTGTTCTACTACTTAATTGGGTTGGTATTTACTTATACTTAGTAATTGCTAATAAAATTTTGACCAACTTTAAAAGCAATGCTCAGCTCTAACCATCCTCTTTGGTAAGCCTTACACTTCACGTGAGCTCCCACCTTTGGCGAGTTCATGCACATTATTCCCCACAACTTGTTGAGCGATGAACGTATGTGAGCTCACTCTTGCTGTCTCATACCCCCCCCCACAGGTCAAGAACAGGTACCACAGGATGAGGCGCATGGAGGATGCTGCGATGAGTTCGTGAGAGAGATCTAGGTCGTCGTCTCCCAGTCAACTTTGGGTTGCTGGACCGTTGTCTCCTTATAATGTAATTATTTATTTATTTTGTACAGAACTCCTGTTATGTAGTAAAGATGTGACATTCGATCTTGTGCCATGAATCATCATATGTGTGAGACTTGGTCCCAACACACCTGGTGATTATGTTCGCGCCCGAGTTTTGGACCCCTAAAATCCGGGTGTGACAGAAGTGGTATCAGAGGAATGTTGACTGTAGGACGAAACCTAGATAGAACTGGACAACCAATACTTACTTACCTCTGCTACTCTAATTTTTTTCCTAAACTTATCTTAATCTTTCCTCATCTATTTTCGCTTTACTGTGATTATTCTTACCTTTTCTTTCTAAAGACAAATGTGGATTTCACACTTTGAAATCCTGTGCCTAAAGTGACATTTAGGAATAGGAGACCTAATCTTAGGAACAAAAACAAAACTATTTTTTTATCTATATGCTTGAATGTTTGTTCCTGTGATACTTGTCTGATTTGGATCTTTGATTGAGTATAATGGGTTGTGGAGTAATGTCCACAATTACATCTGCATATACATATAGGAAAAAAATGCTTATAAAAATAACTATATAAACTAGATTATCCCTCATTAAAGTATGTAGCCAAATAATATCCATCTCATCTTGAAAGATTCTATCCTACACTCATAGATCCATCTTATCTTAAAAGATACTAATCTTATCTTGAAAAGATCTTATGTCACCCTTATAGATCTAACTGACCTCAAAAGATTCTACCTTATCCTTATGGAGTCATCTTGCCCTAATTAACATATTTATCCTACTCTAGAATAACAACCATGAGCTAATTCAAAATTTACTTAGATCTTAACTAGTCTAATCCAGTCATATCCAACCTAATCTAGATTTTATCTAAACTATTATGATCTAATAAAGAGTAAGTTACTTAATGCGGGTACAAAAGATAAGGCCATACTCCTAGTTCACTTGAGCCTAAATTGGCGACTTAGATCAACTCGACCATACCCAACAACTTGACCTACATCATGTAATCTATCTCATCCTGATCTATCTTAACCACACTCTCCAACTCCGATGATATACACTAACCCTGAAGTAATGAGACCAAGACCGAAAAAGGACAATATCAGCCTCGTCAAGAAAGGAGAGAAGTCAAACTTAATCTTTAGATGCATTACCATCCAATACGGAGTACTTCTCACCATAAACTGTCTTACCCTAGGCTATTCTTGCCCTAACCTTTCTTTCATCCTACACAATAAGGTGACTATACATATATATACCCATGCTTCCATAACTACTTTCTAAATAACATGAAACTTCTTATTCATAAACTAATTAGAAGTTAAAGGCTAAACTATAAATATAAGCTTTTTACATCCCTGTCCTTACAAATCTCGAGGACGAGATTTCTATTAGGGGGGTAGGATTTGTAACACCTCAAAATCTCATTTTGAGAATTATGTACAAATTTTCCAAAGATCTTGAATTAGTTTTTTTTCATGACTTTTGAAGTTACATCTCATAAAATAAAAGTTTTATAATAAAGATTCAATAAAAGATTCTTCTATAAATTTTTTTTGAAACGTATAAGAACATCTTCTAATAAGTAATCATACAATAGAAACTATTTGTCTTAAAATAATTATATGTGTGCTACATATCCAAAAGCATTTGCTTTTGTAGGATAATAAATAAATGAATAAATAAAATAAAATGAATACTTGCAACTCATGCTGGATATTTTGTTTATTTGTTGTGAATTTTATCAAAAGTGTAAAACCTAGAACAAAAAAATTGAAGATGGGAATTTAAAGCTGAAATGGGAAAATGAAAAAGGAATAAAAATGGGGGAATCAGTGTCTTGGGTCAAATTCACCTGAACCGGCCCACTACCGAATTCCCTTTCTCGGCCCACACTAGCCAGCCCACTCCCGCCCTCTTCTTTCCCAGTTGCGCGGTGTCTGACCGACATGGGGGACCCACGGGTCAGCCCCAATCACCGCATGCCAATCTCCCAGCTCTCGCCTTTGTTCTCTCATGCTCGCTGCCATGTGGGTCGTTCTCGTCAGTGGTATTCCGACCTGTCAAGCGCACATCTGCTCCTCTTCCATCGCCATGTGGGCCCAGGTTGGCAGGTCCATCTTCTACCCCCAACATCGGTCGACCGTTGCAACGAACCGCACGACGAATCCGCGATTTCTCCGGCCAGCTGACGGATGGGACGACCACGAACCTGGCGGGATTCTCGAGATCGGACTTTGCCTGCCCTCGTGCCCCGTACTATATAAACCCAGCGCTTGCCCCAGCTCATCATCGCATCACGGTGAGGGAGAAGGAATCGCCGCCATGGCCGACCTCGATGCTACGCCATCACTGGGAACTCCTTGTCGGGCCCGAGAGCTTCGCTCGACCCCTAGGAATACTCTCATGGCGCCCGTGTGGGAAACGACCAATGGTGGATGGAGAATTCCTCATCGGAGCATTTATCGTCGCCATGAATCCGCTGTGGGCCGTGGTCGAGGATTTCCATGCTGTAATTGCCGGTCTGCTTCTCTCCCACAGATTCACATTCTCGTATGGTACGTGTAGCATCATTCTGGTTGGAGGATTGGGCCCCGGTGTGCGGGATCCGCGCGCTCCGGCAATGGTGCGCCGCTGTGTTGTCCTTGTGCGCCGCCGCGGTTCGTGACCAGGGGAGAAGGTGACCTGGGGAGCGTCGGATCGGAATGAAGGGCCAGGATTGGAACATGTGAAGCGCTTCGTTCATGACCGGTGATCCTTGATCTAAGGACTAGTATGTCTTGCATACATGGGGGATCCTCGGTCGTCGATTGTTGATCCGATGCTCAATATTGCATACCGGTTCAGTGAGGTAACGATCTAATCCGAGCCGCATATATCATATCCTACGGCTGATACTGGGTGATACCCCCTTCGGCCAGGGACAATTGCAAAAGAACCCCTACCTTTTATTATAAATAACCCGCCGTCCCGGTTAGTAGTAAAAGCATTACGGTTTGGTCCTGACGTTTGCGCAGAGCCCCCTGGGCTTTGTTAAAATAATGTCCATAGTCTTGAGTCATGGGAAAATAGGAAATTAGTAATTAAGAATGTTTTCTAGTATGGGAAATAAAGCTAGAATCCTATTTAATTCATATTTGTTTCATATTAACCCCTTTTAAATCCATTCCAGTTCCTATAATTTTGTAATAATATTGTTCATCACATAGTGTCTCTGGTTTGACATGAAAACTATATTAAAATTAATCTCTTAATTAATCTTGTATCAAATGCATGAAAACTTCGGAAATCCATAACTTCTTTGTTTTAATTCTGTTTTGAACCATTCCAGTTGCGTTAGCTTCGTATAAATATTTACTACGCTATAGCAACATTTTTTTATAGGATATCTTCTCATATGATTTACACTAAACAATTTATAATATAGTTTAATATTGTAATCACATGGATCTTCTATAAACCATAACTCCTTAACCGTAACTCCGAATTTAGCGATTTTCGAACCCACGATCTCGTAGTGACACGTATATTATTATTACACAATTTGTACTTATGTTTGGTGTAATGTTAATTTTGCCTATACAATGTTTGTTTGTATTGCTATGTTTAGCAGTGAGGACACGTGTCACCTGAAGAGCAAGTTGGTACCTGGAATCTCAAGTCCCAGGCAAGTTTTGCCCTTGACCACTTTTTACCCAATAATGTTCTTTAATATAATTTATTCATGCATAGGTTAATTTTGATGGGACCCAATAGGTTACCCTAGATTGTTTATCTCATTACCTTGTTTACCCCTGAATCACTTGGGTAGTTTGCTATTGCTTTACATGGATTTGGGATAATTATTTATCATATCTATGTTCCAGTTATTTTGTTATTCTATTTATGTTCATGTCAAGATCATTAATGTTAATTGGAACATAGAGCTTAACTTGAGAAACACGTGCCACCACAAGGGTTTATGGACGCCCTTGGCTGATTAAATAGGAAAGCTAGTGGAGGACTACCTTACCCGGAAGGGGCAAGGGCAGTAGGGGAGTGGTCAGTGTAGGGAGGTCCTTGGTTGATTTTGTTGCGATGGCGGTCAGGCAAGAACCCTGCATTGGAGCTTCCTATAAACTGTAGCGGGTTTTCTGAAGCTAGTGGAACTTTGTAAAGGCCTCGTAGTGTTACCCTGCCTCGCCTCCTTGGTAGAGGTGTATGGGAAGTCGCGATCCCTTGGCAGATGGGTAACATGACTTGTGGGTAAAGGGTACAACCTCTGCAGAGTGTAAAACTGGTATACTAGTCGAGCTCACAGTCATGAGCAGCTCAGGACTCTCTGATGATTAATTTATGGAACTAAATTCAATTTGTCATATGCATTGCATCGCAGGTGATGTTGTTACTTTTGTTCTACTACTTAATTGGGTTGGTATTTACTTATACTTAGTAATTGCTAATAAAATTTTGACCAACTTTAAAAGCAATGCTCAGCTCTAACCATCCTCTTTGGTAAGCCTTACACTTCACGTGAGCTCCCACCTTTGGCGAGTTCATGCACATTATTCCCCACAACTTGTTGAGCGACGAACGTATGTGAGCTCACTCTTGCTGTCTCACACCCCCCACAGGTCAAGAACAGGTACCGCAGGATGAGGCGCATGGAGGATGCTGCGATGAGTTCGTGAGAGAGATCTAGGTCGTCGTCTCCCAGTCAACTTTGGGTTGCTGGACCGTTGTCTCCTTATAATGTAATTATTTATTTATTTTGTACAGAACTCCTGTTATGTAGTAAAGATGTGACATTCGATCCTGTGCCATGAATCATCATATGTGTGAGACTTGGTCCCAGCACACCTGGTGATTATGTTCGCGCCCGGGTTTTGGACCCCTAAAATCCGGGTGTGACAGAAGGGCAGGAACCCGACCCCTCCGAGATAAATCTTTTGTGCTAGGAAAGCTTCGACGAAGGCAAGTCCATCCTTCCCTTGATGCATATTTTACCTATTCTCTCTACCACTACCTAAGCCGGGATTAAGGGATGGAATGATTGCATTGTGAGCAGAGAGATAGCCCCGCATTAACAAACATCTTTTGAGCACAAAATATGGGATGGGAAAAAGGGGCATGGTTTTGACCTAACGATGTTTTCAAAAAGTGTGCGATGAAGGGTATTCACCCTCATCACCTGGTGAGTGGGATGATCAGGGACTCCCTGGTTTAGGGGAGGGCCTAAGGTGATGGCTCAGCTGGTTTAGGTGTGAGCAGAAGGATTGTCCCCTCATATAAGGACCAGTTTGTCATACTTCACTACCTGTACTCATGAAAAGTACAACCACTCGAGGCTGTGTGGGCAGTCACTCGATCTAAACTCGTACGGTCCAACCCAGGGTTATGAAGGTTGGGGAGCACCGAGAGGATAAGGAGGGGGAATGTTTTGTCCGGTTTGGATATGGCGGTGGCCTGACTGCTTCCGGTATAACTGTTAAGGTTAGGACGTGCGAGGAAGGAAAGAGATTCGGATTCGGATCTCATTGGCCATGAGATCGCAGCGTCGGACTACTGGGTTAAGTGTACCCCTCTGCGTAGAGTTCAAACCTATTTGAATAGTCCGTGTCCACTGGAATGGACGAGTCTGGTGTGGTATGAAAATTAGTGTTTTACGACATCCGTGAACAGGGAAATATGTGTGTGTGAGTGTGTCTCTGGAAAAAGAAAAAAGAAAATGATGCCACGGGAGCAGGAAGCTCAGTGGTGGTTGAGCAATGTGTTATTTCTATCTCTTCGGGAAGATAACCCAAAAAAGTATTGTCTTTCTCTGAGAAAAAGAAGAGTGACTTCAACCCCACCATATAAAGCATGTATGATATAGGCCTCTTTCTCTTTACGGAAGCGGGGTGGGCTTGCGGAATACCTAGTGTATTCACCCAAATTTATTTATGTTTTCAGCAGCTGAAGACTTCTTTTCTACTATGCTTGATTGAGGGGGCTGTGTCTTCACCCAGTTCTGCCTGTGGCTTGGGCTAGTTTATCTTCTACTGCGCTTTGTATTTCTGGCTCTCTCGAGCTTATACTCTGGTATTGTAATAACATTTATTCGAACTCTGTACTATTTGAAGTAAAGAATGTGGTTACTAGCCTCCTGGGACTAGTAATTGTATCACATTTGAGTCCCAAAGGATCGGGGCGCTTCAGAGGTTGGTGGTCCGCGGTGTGGAAGAGGCAACCCCTTCCTCCACCATGAAATCCTCGGGCATGAAATCATGGTGCTCGACGATATGGACCATGGTTTCGAGCAAAAAACAAGCAAAAACCTAAAGCCTAGGCCCCTACCTGGCGCGCCAAATGTCGGAGAGGAAATTCTCCGGCCGGATGGCGGAACGCACCCGCCCTAAATCCTAAGATGAGGAGGGGCCTAAGCGTTTTGCGTGTCAGCTAGATGGATGATGAACACAAGAACACACAAGGGTTTAGAGTGGTTTGGGCCACCGGAGTGTAATACCGTACTCCACTGTGTGCTGTATTGAGTTTGAGAGCTTGTGAGTCTGAGTGTCTGAGTGAGCTCGAGCGTCTAAGTTGGATTTGCCTTGTAACGTCGTGTGCCCTCCCTTTTATAGCTCAAGGGGGCACGTACAAGGATACTAAGCCCCGACATGTGGGCCTATGGGCAAAATGGAAGGAAGTAACTACTGCCTGTAACGCCAGGGTGATCTCCGAGCGCCATAATGTCCGTAGTGCATATAGTATTGATATCCCGCGCTGCTTCCTCGGTAACGCGCGAGTGATGATGAGCACAGTGTATGCCGCAGCACGGGCGTACTGGCTGCTAACGGAATGGACAGGCACGCCGCCTGCAGGATGGCCTGGTCGCCGCCCGTCAGCGGAGTGGACATGGCTTATTAAATGTTGAGGCGGCACATCGCCTGCCAGTGGAGTGGACAGGGCTCATTAAATGCCGAGGCGGCACATCACCTGCCAGTGGAATGGATAGGCGGCGCGGCTTATCCGCAATAAATGCAGAGGTTGCGCAGCCTAGAGGCCTTACGTCAGGCTCCGCCCACTGGCTTACGTCATGCGCAGTAGGCCACGTGGCAGCATCGGGTCTTTGCCTGAGCGGGGAGCAGAAGCGCACACGGTATGGTCCGTACACGTGTCGGCTCCGGACTCCCGCCTGGCCTTGATTAAGGCCTGGGTATCCTTTGTCCCAGAGTCCTCGGACCCCCACAGAGAGGGATCCGGGACCCGTCCCAGGGGTCCAGTTTGCGCCCGGGGGTCCTGGACCTTACCCGGAGGTCCGGTCTGTATATGCAGGGGTCCGACACTTTCCCATGGGGTCCGGACCTACTGTTGATACCTTGGAGGATATTGTCTTCTCTGGCCACGTGGCGGCCCCGGAGCCGTCCACGTGGCGGGGTCGGGCGTGGTTTACCACGCGACTCTAGATAGCCGTGCGGGCACCACGTCTTCATACTGCTGTAACGGGTACCCCTGTTTCAGGGTATCGACAGTAGGAGACCTGGTATGGAAAACCGTCTTGCCTCGAAGGAGCAAAGCCCGAAAGTTTAGGACATGGTCGCCCAGCTGGAAAGGCCCTTACAAGGTCACACAAGTGATATTCGGTAACACCTACTTGTTGCAAACAATACAAGGCAAAGATCCCAAGGCATTAAACTGGTGTTTCCTCAAACAGTATCATCCTAGTATGTGGCAAGATGCCTAAGAAAAACGATGTGATCACACCGAGTTAGTTTTCAGCCTGTGCTAGTGCTTTTGGTTCGCGCAGCTCCGCCAAAAGCCAAGGGGCATATGTTGAGCACCAAAATTGACCGAGCGGACGGTCCGCCCACGATGGTGGCGCGGACGGTCCACTTGCGCGTAGAATCAGTTAGGATTCCGAGTTTCTTGTGGGATTTGTAACTGGTCCAGACCTCCCCTTTATATATGTAAAGGACTACGACCGATTAGAACCCCAATAATCGATCAATCAATATATATCTAGTTATTTACATTTTGCCTTAGGAGTAGACAATAACTTAGATTCCTATTTCTAAAATTTCACATCTCTCTAACTCTATGTCGATTAGAGTCGTTTTAGATGGCTGATGATCCCAAGACAAAGCCTAGTATCTCTCCTCCCGATAGAGTCCCTTCTGGAAGTGAGATCCAGACGATATTGGTGAACTCCGCCACCCTGTACTGTCACCGATTCTCATCATAGTGCATGGGTCTCGACCCAAGACAACATAAGGCCTTGGTGTATGCCGGCCCAGGCCCTCGGATCGGAGTATCGGACGGCTCACTACCCAGAAAAGGGCTCGTGGAGCTTCTCTTAATCTCTTGTAAAAAAAAAACCTTGACAAGAACGAATTCGCCTCCGGCTCTCCTCTTCTCGAGCGTTTTCGGCACCACGGCGCAGTAGGATGGCGGCGGCGGCCCCGACGAGAGCAGAGGTGCTGTCGCTCTTCCGTTCCTTACTCCGCACGGCGAAGAAGTTCTCGGACTACAACATCCGCGAGTACACGCGCCGACGCGCCGCGGACTCCTTCCGCGAAAACCGCGCCCTCGCCGATGCGTCGGCCGCCGCCGCGGCGTTCTCGGAGGGGAAGAAGCAGCTAGAGGTTGCGAAGCGGCAAGCGGTGGTTTACTCTCTCTACGCCCCCAAGGCCAAGAGCGTGATGGAGTTGAAGGTGCAGTGATGGCTGCGACCTTTTCTTCCCCACCGTTCCCGTTCCAGATTCGTTGCTTTTGTGTGATGATGAAACTATAAACTGCTCCGTTGTCGCATTTTCTGGATGATTGTCATGATATAGTTTCGTTCTGTGCAATAAATTACTAAATTCTACCGCCATTATCTCTTGCTATCGTCTGCAAAGCAATCTGCTTGAGTGATTGCGGTTATTGCCTTGCGCTTGTACTCTTCTGCTGGCGCTGGTTTTTGGCTGTGGTTGTTTGCTTGCACTTTGGACGCGACTATGTTAGCACAGTAGCGAATTGGCACGGTTGCTGTACCTATTTGGAGTGCTAAATGTTACTAATATTTTATATTAACTTAGCTAAACTTGTGAATATTTTACTTCGTCCAAAGCCAAAATTGCATCCTTTTTGACGGATGGTACAAAACTAAAACCAGCCTAGATAGCTTATGGCTTTCTTCGGACTAGATTACTGATTACCTATATGTAGTACCTTTAATTTTGGGTAGGACACCTTAGACATTTATTTAGGTCATTCATTTTAAAACACAGTAAGTTTAAATCACATGGTTTAGTGGCATGTGATTTTCTCAGTGCATAATAGACCTGTCAATATCATTTGTAGCGATCTCATATTAACCCATCAAGTACATGTACATCATAAGAAAGTAGATTTTACAAATATATGCCACACACAGAATTTTCAAAGCTTAAAACACCAAATGAAGCGGAGATCTTTCACATATTTTAACAGGCGCTACGGTCAAGAACCTGTATTAGGTTGTATGTAAATTACGTGGCAAGGTGGGCTTCTCTTTTTAGCGATTATGTAGATCATGTTTGCTGGTGGCTGCTGCTGTGTCTGTTCACGAAGAAACGCAAAGTTTTGCTGACTCAATTAATTGGACATTGTTAGTTGCTTTACAGTTACAGATTTAGCATGTGCACACCCATAACTTGGTAAGTTTGGAAGCTAAACATAGCACTTCCTCGTTCTGGATTGTTGCATCTGAGCTGGATGCTCTGAAAGTTCATCTTCTTGTGCGCACCGAAGTTCTCGTGTTCTCTTGTTTCGGATGCCCATTGCTTGCTCCATCAGAGTTGGAAGTATCACATTCGTGCGATGGCTCTGAACTTCCATCCATGTCAGTTTGGTATATGCCTTCATGGCTGACATTGTGATGGTGGGGAACGTTGCCGTTGCCGCTGCCGCCATGCTCAACCTCTTGGAGCTCAGAGAAGTCCACTAGCACATTGTTCTCAGCAGCAACCTCTTTCACCACCTTTTTCTTGAGCTCCATGTCTCCTTTGTTGCCGGTTAGCTTCCATACCAACTGAAAGGGTAGCACAAACCCAACCGTGTAAATTCCAGCTCTCGTTGTTTCTGGTATGGATGTGATGGGGCCATGAATGAACATAGGATGTTGTTCTAGTTACCATGGGGTCGACGACGCCAGCGCCCTCCTTCGCCATCGCCGCGAACTCGCCTTCAAACTTGTTTGCCAGTATGGTTCGTGCAAACGTCAGCTCCGGCAGGTCGCCGCACCTCCCAGCTGCAAACATGATCCCAGCGGCTGCCTCCCGAATGTCCTCACCGCATTCACTACACACCAAAGTAAATTTTAACAGAATAGTCACGCAAACAGAAAAAAAAGTGGTGCCAAAATGTGAGAACAAGATGAACTTAGATGTCAGGGTGTAGAGAAAGATGCGTACTGGGGCTTGTCTAGCTGCTTTGCGCACTCAATGAGGCGATTGCAGTGTAGCTCTATTATGTTGAACGCCTCCAGCATGTTGTCCTCCTCTATGAGCTGCTCTGCCTGCATGGAGATAATAGAGACGGTGCAGCATTGGTAAGCCAGACTATACGAAGCTCCATTTGACGGGCCGGGAGGTTAGAGATGATGATAGGGTGGGGGGTCGTACACGGTGGAGAGCACGATCAATGTGTCCGAGTGCTAGTAGCTGTCCAACATCGCTGCGGGAAATTGACTTGCGAGCGAGGCGGGGACGGCGGGCAGCGGCAAGGCGGGACAAGGCGAGCCGTAGAAGGGTCTTAACCCTGCTCGTCTGCTTGGAGGTCCTCCCTTGGATGAAACCCATTGTACGTTGATCGACTGGATGCCGGAGTCTCTGGTCGTTGTTCCTGGCGCTGGGTTCGTTACTCTGGTATGTAAAATCAAACCTTTGCTCGGTTGAGTGAGAAGGACGGGGAAGAAGAAGATGATGACTTGCTCGTGGACTGATGAAGAAGTCTGTCGGAGGGGGCAAAGCTTTTTATACTGCCGTTCCTCTTGTCTGGGAACTCTAATTTTGGTGTATGTAACATGCTGTCAGTTCGGTTTAAACGCACTCCTTTTGCGTTTGCAAGGTCACAGCTCGGTTGCACCCCATGCCTAAAGAAAGGAGCTGAGGTAAACGTGGAAAAGAAAAGTTAATAGAGGCACCGTACAACGAACTACACGTGCAATATATTTGCCAGAGAGCAAATGGAGCACGCGCAATACTAGCTCGATTTCTCTACCTTTTGCTAGATTTTCACTATCTGTTCTACTAGCTTCAGCATGAGTGTGGGTACAGGGTATGGGCCGTATGACACATATTTTGACCCCTGTCCACAATATTTTTAACTTTTAATTTTTTTTTAATTTTTTATTTTAAAAATAGCCTCACTTATTTTTTATTTTATTTTTAATCATTTTAGTCGTGCCAACACACTTGACCTGACAATATTATCTTGTCACGCAATATACGTTGCCGTGGCAAGAGCTGCCATGTTAGATGATAATTTTCGTATAGCAAACTTATGCTTTTTGTCACGTCAACTTGAGTGTTGTTTCGTTAACGAGAGTGGTGTAGCTAGGGCCAACCTTAGAAAAGTTATACATTTCATACGACGGCGATTGAATGTAATTTTATATAAAAATTGAAGAGCTCTATAAGATCTATAACTTTTTTTTCTAGTTTTAAGTATTTTCAGTTAAGGTCATTTAAATACTAAAAACTAATATGAATTTTTAGTAGCATAACAATAGTATATATATGTTTGTCGCCTTAAAAATATTATCTTTATTGTATGATGTTAAATAAAAGTTATATCCCTCAATAAAATCTGCAACTTCAATTTCTATTTTTTACACTTATGGTCTCTAAGATTTAAAAAATAATATAAAGTTTTGTCGACGTATTAATCACGAAATGTGGCTTGCCGTCTTAAAAATGTTATTTTATTCTTGTATGATATCAAATAAAGATTATGTTTATATTAAAATTGTAGCTATTAACTATTTTTAGTTTTTTTTTATTTTAGACCATTAAGATGTTTAAGAAAATAATATAAATTATAAGGAACATATTAGCCGCGCAACAGTGCAATTGTTTTTTTTAAAAAAACCATATCCTTGTAATATATTGTTGGACAAAAATATCTTTTATATGAAATGTGTATGTGTCGATAAGATATTTATAAGAATATGATTTTTCTAAAAGGATAAATCATGGTAAAAGTTTAATATGCTCTCTTAAATTTATATTATTTTTTGTACATCTTAATTATCTCAAACAAAAAAATTAGAAACAAAAAAGTTGTAGACCACATTGATAACTAAACTTTTAATATTAAAACTATTTTTATTTATCTATGAAAGATATTATTTTTATACGCTGATATATTAATATATTGACGAAACTTTATATTAGTTTTTAGCATTTTTTAAAAATATTAAATGTAAAAATTTAAAACTAGACATCTTACAATAATAAGATATTTTTATATAGTGACACACCTTTATACGTGATTATTATGTTGTTGAAACATCATAATTCATATTATCTTTTAATATCATTACGATCACAAATAAAAAATTAAACTACAAAAGACTTAATCAATGAACAATCTCAGCAACATTCCGAGAACTCTATCATTATGGGACAACTCTTGATTGACTGTCTTTGTCTAGTCCACTATCGACAAGAAGAAGGTTTTGCTCGTTGAGGGCTTGTTCGGTTGCTAGGGGATTGGAGGGGATTGAAGAGGATTAAATTCCCTCCTATTCAAAATTGAATAGGAGGGGATTTAATCCCCTTCAATCCCTCTCAAACCACTAGTAACCGAACATGGCCTGAAAGGGAAATGTGCTTTTGGGCTATTTCTATAATGTTTTGGTGATTAAATGCTCAGCACGGTTGATTAAGTTCTTATGTGCTAAATAAGTGAGAAGTGTAAATCATATAACAAGGTATGCTTCTAGACTTAGTAAATTAGTTTTTGAATACTAACATGTTTATCTAAGTGCTAGAAACAGTGCGAAGAAAAGGAGATTGCAATTGAAGAAGAGATGGCTGTGTACACCAAACTCCAGCTCGGCCTGGCACACCGGACTGCCCGGTGGTGCACCGGACAATGTCCGGTGCCCCAGGCTAGCCGTCGGTGAACCAGCTGCTCTCGGGAAATGACGGAGTTGTACGGCTAAAATTCACCGGTCTGTCCGGTGGTGCACCGGACTGTCCGGTGAGTCATCCGCGACGAACTCGTCACTCTCGGGAAAAGAAAAAGGCGATGTGGCTAAAATTCACTGGACTGTCCGGTGGTGCACCAGACTGTCCAGTGAGCCAACGGCGCCTGCGGCAAACGGTGGACCGCGCGATCACCGCGCGACACGTGGCCAGCTCCAAGGGTCGGCTGGGTGCACCGGACTGTCCGGTGCGCCATCTGGCCAGAAGGACCAACGGTCGGCTGCACCCAATTTGGAAGGAGATCGCGCATCAGACTGCTACAGTGGCTGTCCGGTGGTGCACCGGATTGTCACCACTCGACAGAAGGCAAGATTGGCCTTCCAAGTTGGTCTCCAACGGCTCCTAGCTGCCTTGGGGCTATAAAAGGGACCCCTAGGCACATGGAGCAATACACCAAGCTTACAAAAAACATTCTAAGACTCCCATACTCCGCCTCCACGCATTTGATCGACTGTGTTAGTGATTTGAGCCCCGTTTGAGTTGCGTACTCCCTGTGCGGTGTTTTGAGCTCAAGTCTTGGCTTGTGTGCGTGTGTGTGCTGCGGATTTGAGTCTTGCGTGTGTTGCTCTCCCTCTCTTACTACTGTGCTTCTCTTGTGACAAACTTGTAAGGGCGAGAGGCTCCAATCTGTGGAGATTCCTCGCAAACGGGGGAAAGACTATAAGGAAGAAAGTCGTGGTATTCAAGTTGATCATTGGATCGCTTGAAAAGGGTTGAGTGCAACCCTCGTCCATTGGGATGCCACAACGTGGAAGTAGGCAAGTGTTACTTGGCTGAACCATGGGATAAAAATCATGTGTCTCATGTGTTGCTTCTTGTGATTGTTTTGTCCGCACGAGCGTGTTCCATAGCCACTTGATTTTACTAACATCTTAATAATCAAGTTTGTGGCTATTTAGTATTTGATTTTACAGGATCACCTATTCATTCCCCCTCTAGGTGCTCTCGATTAGGGGTGTAAACGGATATCCGAACTGTTAGGATAAATTTAATATTTTAAAATAGATATGTATGAAATTTGATGCTAATCTCTTCTTATGTTATGAAGCACATTATTATAAATAAGAATAAAATTTTGTATAAATTATTTCATACATTATTTACTCCATACAATAAAAAAGGTAAAATATATATATGTATCCATATTCGATTTGTATCCGAAATTTATATTTATTATTTGAGAAGATATATGATAGATTTGAGGTTTACCTTTCATAAATATTTACAAGCTCAATACTAAAAACAAGAATATAAATTTGCATAGCAGATTCTATATTTTATTAATTCACAATCAAAGAAAAAAGAGCAAAAAACTGATATCCGAATAAGTATCCGTTTACACCCCTACTGTCAATTGGTATCAGAGTCGTACTCTTCATCTAAGGGATTAACCGTCCGAAGAGATGGATCCTAAGGGAAAGGGGATGCTGGTCAACGACAAGGAGAAGGAGTCCCTCTTCAACGAGCCAAGAGACGACAAGTCCACTGACTCAGGATCGAGTCACAAGAAGAGGGACAGGAAGAAGAAGACACGCATCAAGAAGATCATCTACTACGACAACGATGCATCTTCTTCTTCACCAAGGGACAATGACGACGACTCCTCGTCAAAGAAAAAGACGGTTAATCAAAATTATTCTTTTGATTACTCTCGCATTCCCTACAATTCAAATGCGCATTTTGTCGGCGTTTCGAAACCTGGGGGTCCCAGGACCGACGAGTAAATTGTCGCCGCGTGCCCCAGCCCAGATGGGTCGGCGCGAGACGGAGCGCGAAGGGGGGAAGAAGCTGGAGGGAGACAGGCATGAGAGGTGAAATCCCGCGGCCTTCGTGTTTGTCCCGCGCCCAGGTCGGGTGCGCTTGCAGTAGGGGGTTACAAGCGTCCACGCGGGAGGGAGCGAGCGGCCTCACTCGAGCGCCGTCCCGTCCTTCCCCACGCGGCCAACCCTCGTAAGAGGGCCCTGGATCTTCATTTTATAGGCGTAAGGAGAGGATCCAGGTGTACAATGGGGGTGTAGCAGTGTGCTAACGTGTCTAGCGGAGGAGAGCTAGCGTCCTAAGTACATGCCATCGTGGCAGCCGGAGAGGTTTTGGCACCCGGTTCGTGTGATGTCGTGGCCGTCGGAGGAGAGTCGGAGCCTGGCGGAAGGACAGCTGTCGGGGTTGTTGAGTCCTTGCTGACGTCCTTTGCTTCCGTAAAAGGGCTGAGAGCCGCCGTCGTCATAGAGCGTGCGGGGCGCCATCATTACTCGTACAGTGGAGCGAGCCAGATGGGACGCCGGTCTTGTTCCCCGTAGCCTGAGTCAGCTTGGGGCAGGGTAATGATGGCGCCTCCTGTTGACGTGGCCGGTCCGCGCTCTGGGTTGGGCGAGGTGGAGGCTCCTCCGAGGTCGAGGTCGAGTCTGTCTTTCAAGGCCGAGGTCGAGTCCGAGCCCCGGGTCGGGCGAGGCGGAGACCGTCAGCTGAGGCCAGGGCTGAGTCCGAGCCCTGGGGTCGGACGAAGCGGAGTTCGTCGTCTTCCGGGGCTGAGCCCGTGTCCGAGCCTTGGGGTCGGGCGAAGCGGAGTTCGTCGTCTTCCGGGGCTGAGCCCGAGTCCGAGCCCTGGGGTCGGGCAAAGCGGAGTTCGTCGTCTTTCGGGGCTGAGCCCGAGTCCGAGCCCTGGGGTCGGGCGAAGCGGAGTTCGTCGTCTTCCGGGGCTGAGCCCGAGTCCGAGCCCTGGGGTCGGGCGAAGTGGAGTTCGTCGTCTTCCGGGGCTGAGCCCGAGTCCGAGCCCTAGGGTCGGGCGAAGCGGAGTTTCCCATGGCGCCTAGGGCCGGACTTGGCTGCTGTCAGCCTCACTCTGTCGAGTGGCAAAGCAGTCAGAGCGGCGCAGGCGGCGCTGTCCTCTTGTCAGACCGGTCAGTGGCGGCGAAGTGACTGCGGTCACTTCGGCTCTGTCGGCTGGAGGGCGTGCGTCAGGATAAAGGTGTTAGGCCACCTTTGCATTAAATGCCCCTGCGATTTGGTCGGCTGGCGTGGCGATTTGGCCAAGGTTGCTTCTTGGTGAAGACTGGGCCTCGGGCGAGCCGAAGGTGTGTCCGTTGCTAGAGGGGGGGGGGCCCTCGGGCGAGACGTAGATCCTCCGGGGTCGGCTGCCCTTGCCCGAGGCTGGGCTCGGGCGAGGCGTGATCGTGTCCCTCGAATGGACCGATCTCTGACTTAGTCGCACCCATCAGGCCTTTGCAGCTTTGTGCTGATGGGGGTTACTAGCTGAGATTTAGGAGCCTTGAGGGTACCCCTAATTATGGTCCCCGACACATTTACTATCAATTTCCCTTGGAAAACCTCCACACCATAAAATGCGTAGTCATTTATTCTCTCTTCATCCTAGTATGTGGGAAATTGTAGAAAATGGGATGCATTTTGATAGTACCGATAATCCTGTGTTTATCAATGAGCAAATCCATAAAAATGCCCAAGTCACTACTGTTTTGCTAGCATCTCTGTGCAGGGATGAATACAACAAGGTTAGCAATTTGGACGATGCTAAGCAGATCTGGGACACCCTTAAGATATCTCATGAGGGAACAACACCACTATGATCACCAAGATGGAGCTAGTGGAAGGTGAGCTGGGGAGGTTCGCGATGATCAGGGTAGAGGAGCCAACTCAGACCTACAACAGGCTTAAGACCCTGGTCAATAAGATTCGAAGCTACGGAAGCACAAGATGGACGGATCATGATGTCGTTCGACTCATGCTCAGGTCATTTACTGTTATTGACCCCCATCTTGTCAATCTTATTCGTGAAAACCCCAGGTACACCAAGATGACGCCCGAGGAGATCCTTGGAAAATTTGTGAGCGGGCGCATGATGGTGAAGGAAGCGCGATACGTAGATGACCCGCTAAATGGTACACTACCTGTCTACGAGCCACAGCCCGTTGCTCTCAAAGCAACAAGCAGCAGGGAGGCACTACCAAGCAAGGTAGCACAAGTGGAGGCTGCTGGACTCAACAAGGACAAAATGACGCTTATCATCAAGCGCTTCAAGACCACGCTAAAAGGACACAAGGAGTACCCCAACAATAATAAGACAAAGGGAAAGCCTCTTGCTTCAAATGCGGTAAGACTGGTCATTTTATAGCACAATGCCCCAATAATGATAACGACCAGGGACAAGAAAAGAGCGGGAAGAGGGAAAAGAAAAAGAATTACAGGAAGGCGAAGGGTGAGGCTCATCTAGGAAAGGAATGAGATTCTGACTGCTCTTCATCCGACTCCGATGATGAAGGACTGGCTGCCTCGGCCTTCGACAAGACTTCGCTCTTCCCCAACGAACGCCATACTTGCCTTATGGCTAAGGAGAAGAAGGTACGTATTCGAGATACCCCCAAATACTCTTCTTCTAGCGATGTGGAATCTTCCGATGATGAAGTAGATTACTCTGGTTTGTTTAAAGGGTTAGATAGAGCAAAGTAGAGAAAATTAATGAATTAATTGACGCTCTAAATGAAAAGGATAGACTGCTAGAAAAGCAAGAGGACATTTTGTATGAGGAACATGACAAGTTTGTTAGTGTTCAAAAACCTCTTGCTTTAGAACTTAAAAGAAATGAAATGTTATCCTCTGAGTTGTCTGCTTGTCAGGAATCTGTCTTTAGTCTAAAGAATTTAAATGATGAATTGAATGCCAAGCTAGAGGAAGTTAATAAAACTAGTTCATGTGTAGAGCATGTTAGTATTTGTAATAGATGTAAGGATTTTGATGTTAATGCCTGTGATGAACATCTTATTTCTATTGCTAAATTAAATGATGAGGTGGCAAGTCTTAATGCTCAACTTAAGACTTGCAAAGTTGATTTTGATAAATTAAAATTTGCTAGGGATGCCTACACTGTTGGTAGACACCCCTCGATTAAGGATGGACTTGGTTTTCAAAAGGAAACCAAGAACTTAACAAGCCAAAGGGCTCCCGTTCTCAGCAAGGAGAAAGGGAATGCCCCTATGGCTAGTAGTTCCCAAAAGAATCATGCCTATAATTATGATAGGAAATATTCTAGGAATACTTATAATGATAGATGCTATGATCATGCTGCTTATTATGATTCACATGCTATGGTTGCATCTAGCTCCACTTTTGTTCATGGTAGAAGTAGGCCTAGGAGAAATCATGTTGTGCCTCACATGCCTAGGAGAATGTGCAATGGACCTTCTACCATTTATCATGCTTTCATGTAAGAATGCAAAAGTAGTTGCTAGAAAGTTGGGATCCAAATGCAAGGGAGACAAGACTTGTATTTGGGTTCCAAAAGTTATTGTGACTAACCTTGCAGGATCCAACAAGAGTTGGGTACCTAAAACCCAAGCTTAAATTGCCTTGCAGGTTTATGCATCCGAGGGCTCAAGCTGGATTATTGACAGCGGATGCACAAATCACATGATGGGGAAGAAGAGGATGTTCACCTCCTACGTCAAGAACAAGGATTCCCAAGATGCGATTATCTTTGGAGATGGGAACCAAGGCAAGGTTAAAGGATTGTGAAAGATAGCCATCACATCCGAGCATTCTATCTCCAATGTGTTTTTAGTTGAATCGCTCGAGTACAACTTATTGTCTATGAGTCAATTATGTAACATGGGTTATAATTGTTTATTCACAAATGTAGATGTTTCTGTCTTTAGAAGAAGTGATGGTTCATTAGCTTTTAAGGGTGTATTAGACAACAAGCTCTATTTAGTTGATTTTTCGAAACAGAATGCCGATCTAGATACATGCTTAATAGCTAAGACTAACATGGGCTGGTTGTGGCATCGTCGTCTAGCACATGTTGGGATGAAGAACCTTCATAAGCTTCTAAAGGGAGATCATGTGTTAGGACTAACCAATGTCTGTTTTGAGAAAGACAGACCTTGTGTAGCATGTCAGGCAGGGAAACAGGTGGGAAGCTCTCATCACAACAAGAATGTGATGACGACATCAAGACCACTGGAGCTTCTTTACATGGATCTCTTCGGACCCGTTGCCTACCTCAGCATCAGGGGAAGTAAGTATGGTCTTGTAATTGTTGATGACTTTTCCCGCTTCACTTGGGTGTTCTTTTTGCAGGATAAGTCAGAAACCCAAGGGACCCTAAAGTGCTTCTTGAGGAGATCTCAAAAAGAATTTGAGCTAAAGGTAAAGAAGATAAGGAGCGACAACGGGTCCGAGTTGAAGAGTTTCTTGAGGAGGAAGGCATCAAGCACGAGTTCTCTGCTCCCTACACACCACAGCAAAACGGTGTGGTAGAGAGGAAGAACAGGACGCTAATCGACATGGCGAGAACGATGCTTGGAGAGTTCAAGACGCCCAAGCGATTTTGGTCGGAAGCTGTGAACACAGCCTGCCACGCCATAAATTGGCTCTATCTGCATCGCCTCCTCAAGAAGACCTCCTACGAACTCCTTACCGGTAACAAACCCAATGTCTCTTACTTTCGTGTATTTGGGAGCAAATGCTACATTCTGGTGAAGAAAGGTAGACATTCTAAATTTGCTCACAAGGCTGTAGAAGGGTTTTTAGTAGGGTATGACTCAAATACAAAGGCGTATAGGGTCTTCAACAAATCATCAGGATTAGTTGAAGTCTCTAGCGACGTTGTATTTGATGAGACTAATGGCTCTCCAAGTGAGCAAGTTGATCTTGATGACATAGATGAGGATGAAGTCCCGACGGCCGCAATGCGCACGATGGCGATAGGCGATGTGCGACCACAAGAACTACATGAACAAGATCAACCCTCTTCCTCTACAATGGTGCATCCCCCTACCCAAGACGATGTACATGTACCTCAAGAAGAAGGGAAGAATCAAGGGGGAGCATAGGAAGATCAAGTGATGGAGGAAGAAGCACCATAGGCCCCTCCAACTCAAGTCCGAGCGACGATCCAAAAACATCACCACGTCGATCAAATTCTAGGTGACATCAGCAAGGGAGTAACTACTCGCTCATGATTAGCTAATTTTTGTGAGCATTACTCGTTTGTCTCTTCTATTGAGCCTTTCAGGGTAGAAGAAGCCTTGCAGGATCCGGACTGGGTGTTGGCCATGCAGGAAGAGCTAAACAACTTCAAAAGAAATGAAGTCTGGAGTCTGGTGCCATGTCCAAAGCAAAACATTGTGGGGATCAAGTGGGTGTTCCGCAACAAGCAAGACGAGCACAGGGTGGTGACAAGAAACAAGGCTCGACTTGTGGCAAAAGGTTATTCCTAAGACACAGGTTTGGATTTCGAGGAGACTTTTGCTCCTGTGGCTAGGTTAGAGTCAATTCGAATTTTATTAGCCTATGCCGCTCACCATTCTTTTAGGCTATTCCAAATGGACGTGAAGAGCGCTTTCCTAAACGGGCCAATCAAGGAGGAGGTATACGTGGAACAACCCCTGGCTTTGAGGATGACAGCTATCCCGACCATGTGTACATGCTCTCTAAGGCGCTCTATGGACTAAAGCAAGCCCCAAGAGCATGGTATGAATGCCTTAGAGATTTCCTTATTCCTAATGCTTTCAAGGTTGGGAAAGTCGATCCCACTCTTTTCACAAAGACATGCAATGATGATCTATTTGTTTACCAAATTTATGTCGATGACATAATATTTGGTTCTACTAATCAAAAGTCTTGTGAGGAGTTTAGCAGGGTAATGATGCAAAAGTTTGAGATGTCCATGATGGGTGAGTTGACCTACTTCCTTGGATTCCAAGTGAAGCAACTCAAGGACGACACTTTCATCTCCTAAACAAAGTACACTCAGGATCTTCTCAAGAGGTTTGGGATGAAGGACGCCAAGCCCGCTAAGGCACCGATGGGAACTGACGGGCACGTTGACCTCAACAAAGGAGGTAAGTCCGTTGATCAAAAGGCATACCGGTCAATGATAGGTTCATTACTTTATCTTTGTGCTAGTAGACCGGACATTATGCTTAGTGTATGCATGTGTGCTAGATTTCAATCCGACCCCAAGGAATGTCACCTTGTGGCCATTAAGCGAATTCTTAGGTATTTAGTTTCTACGCCTTGCTTCGGGATCTGGTATCCAAAGGGGTCTACCTTTGACTTGATTGGATACTCAGACTCCGATTATGTCGGGTGCAAGGTTGATAGGAAGAGCATCAGGGACGCGCCAATTTCTAGGAAGGTCACTGGTGTCCTGGAGTTCCAAGAAACAAACATTAGTTGCCCTATCCACCACTGAGGCCGAGTACGTTGCCGCAGGACAATGTTGCGCGCAACTACTTTGGATGAGGCAAACCCTCCAGGGCTTTGGCTACAATCTGAGCAAAGTCCCACTCCTATGTGATAATGAGAGTGCAATCCGCTTGGCGGATAATCCTGTTGAACACAGCCGCAACAAGCACATAGACATCCGACATCACTTCCTGAGAGACCACCAGCAAAAGGGAGATATCGATGTGTATCACATTAGCACCGAGAACCATCTAGCCGATATCTTCACCAAGCCTTTAGATGAGAAAAGGTTTTGCAGGTTGCGTAGTGAGCTAAATGTCTTAGATTCGCGTAACTTGGATTGATCTATAGCATACATGTGTTCTATGCCTTTGATCATGTTACCTTGTGCATTTAAATCAGTTATTGTTTATTTATGGTGCTCAAGTTGTATAAGTCATCCCCGGACCTCACAAGTCCGTATGCAGATGTGCACATGTTTAGGGGGAGATGTGCTACAACTTGATCCCTTTGAGACTAATTTGTTTGTTTGAGTACATTTGATGTAGTCTCGAAGGTACATTGAAAGGGAAAATGAACTTGGACGACGCAAAGACTTCCACTGCACTCCAGTATTAGTGTATTTAATTCCAAGTTCATACTTATGCTCTCATTGCCTTTTGCTCTTAATTGACATTTTTGGTGATGCAATGGGGTTAAAGGGCCAAAAATGATCCCATTTTGGTGCTTAATGCCAAAGGGGGAGAAATTAAGGCCAAAGCAAATGGATCAGCCAACCACTTGTGTCGGGGACCATAATTAGGGGTACCCTCAAGGCTCCTAAATCTCAGTTGGTAACCCCCATCAGCACAAAGCTGCAAAGGCCTGATGGGTGCGACTAAGTCAGGGATCGGTCCATTCGAGGGACACGGTCACGCCTCGCCCGAGCCCAGCCTCAGGCAAGGGCAGCCGACCCCGGAGGATCTACGTCTCGCCTGAGGCCCCCCTCCAGCAACGGACACACCTTCGGCTCGCCCGAGGCCCAGTCTTCACCAAGAAGCAACCTTGGCCAAATCGCCACGCCAACCGACCAAATCGCAGGGGCATTTAATGCAAAGGTGGCCTGACACCTTTATCCTGACGCACGCCCTCCAGTCGACAGAGCCGAAGTGACCGTAGTCACTTTGCCGCTCCACTGACCGGTCTGACAAGAGGACAGCGCCGCCTGCGCCGCTCTGACTGCTTTGCCACTCGACAGAGTGAGGCTGACAGCAGCCAAGTCCGGCCCTAGGCGCCATGGGAAACTCCGCTTCGCCCGACCCTAGGGCTCGGACTCGGGCTCAGCCCCGGAAGACGACGAACTCCGCTTCGCCCGACCCCAGGGCTCGGACTCGGGCTCAACCCCGGAAGACGACGAACTCCGCTTCGCCCGACCCCAGGGCTCGGACTCGGGCTCAGCCCCGAAAGACGACGAACTCCGCTTTGCCCGACCCCAGGGCTCGGACTCAGCCCTGGCCTCAGCCGACGCTCTCCGCCTCGCCCGACCCGGGGCTTGGACTCGACCACGGCCTTGGAAGACAGACTCGACCTCAAGCTCGGAGGAGCCTCCACCTCGCCCAACCCAAGGCGCAGACCGGCCATGTCAACAGGAGGCGCCATCATTACCCTGCCCCAAGCTGACTCAGGCTACGAGGAACAAGACCGGCTTCCCATCTGGCTCGCTCCACTATACGAGCAATGATGGCGCCCCGCACGCTCTATGACGACGGCAGCTCTCAGCCCCCTTACGGAAGCAAAGGACGTCAGCAAGGACTCGATAGCCCCGACAGTTGTCCTTCCGCCAGGCTCCGGCTCTCCTCCGATGGCCACGACACCACACGAACCGGGTGCCAAAACCTCTACGGCTGCCACGATGGCATGTACTTAGGGCGCTAGCTCTCCTTCGCTAGACACGTTAGCACACTGCTATACCCCCATTGTACACCTGGATCCTTTCCTTACGCCTATAAAAGGAAGATCCAGGGCCCTCTTACGAGGGTTGGCCGCGCGGGGAAGGACGGGACGGCGCTCGCGTGAGGCCGCTCGCTCCCTCCCGCGTGGACGCTTGTAACCCCCTACTGCAAGCGCACCCGACCTGGGCGCGGGACAAACACGAAGGCCGTGGGATTTCACCTCTCACGCCCGTCTCCCTCCGGCTTCTTCCCCCCTTCGCGCTCCGTCTCGCGCCGACCCATCTGGGCTGGGGCACGCGACGATAATTTACTCATCGGTCCAGGGACCCCCCGGGTTTCGAAACTCCGACTACTTGTGACTTTTGAAAATAGAAGAGCTAGAAATTTGTTTTTGTCAAAATACTCTTATTGCAAAATTTGTTCTCTTATGGAGGAGAATTTTAATTATGGGAAAAAGGGGGAGTTTTTGGCACTTGATAAATTTTACTCTTGGAATATCTCTCGATTTTCCCAAACAAGTGTGTTTGACTTAGAGATAGGAAAAAGAATTTGATTTGCAAAAATAAAATCAAGTGGTGGCAAAGAATGATCCAAATATGACAAATATTGAGTAAAAAGAATTTGGCCTTCATTTGCATTGATGTTGCACTTATTTTTGCTGCTTTTTAATGTGTTGGCATAAATCACCAAAAAGGGGGAGATTGAAAGGGAAATGTGCCCTTGGGCTATTTCTATAATGTTTTGGTGATTAAATACCCAACACGGTTGATTAAGTTCTTATGTGCTAAATAAGTGAGAAGTGCAAATCATAAACTAGGTATGCTTCTAGACTTAGTAAATTAGTTTTTGAATACTAACATGTTTATCTAAGTGCTAGAAACAGTGCCAAGAAAAGGAGATTGCAATTGAAGAAGAGTTGGCTGTGTATACCAAACTCCAGCTCGGCCTGGTACACCGGACTGTCCGGTGGCGCACCGGACAGTGTCCGGTGCCTCAGGCTAGCCGGTGGTGAACCGACTGCTCTCGGGAAACGACGGAGTTGTACGACTAAAATTCACCGGACTGTCCGGTGGTGCACCGGACTGTTCGGTGAGTCATCCGCGACGAACTCGTCGCTCTTGGGAAAAGAAAAAGCGACGTGGTTAAAATTCGCCGGACTGTCCGGTGAGCCAACGGCGCCTGCGGCAAATGATCGACCGCGCGATCACCGCGCGACACGTGGCTAGCTCCAACGGTCGGCTGGGTGCACCGGACAGTGTCTGGTGCGCCATCTCGCCTGAAGGACCAACGGTCAGCTGCACCCGATTTGGAAGGAGATCGCGCACCAGACTGCTACAGTGGCTGTCCGGTGCACCACTCGACAGAAGGCAAGATTGGCCTTCCAAGTTGGTCTCCAACGACTCCTAGCTGCCTTGGGGCTATAAAAGGGACCCCTAGGCGCATGGAGCAATACACCAAGCTTACAAGAAACATTCTAAGACTCCCAGACTCTGCCTCCACGCATTTGATCGACTATGTTAGTGATTTGAGCTCCGTTTGAGTTGTGTACTCCCTGTGCGGTGTTTTGAGCTCAAGTCTTGGCTTGCGTGCGTGTGTGTGCTGTGGATTTGAGTCTTGCGTGTGTTGCTCTCCCTCTCTTACTATTGTGCTTCTCTTGTGACAAACTTGTAAGGGCGAGAGGCTCCAATCTATGGAGATTCCTCGCAAACGGGAGAAACACTGTAAGGAAGAAAGCCATGGTATTCAAGTTGATCATTGGATTGCTTGAAAGGGGTTGAGTGCAACCCTCGTCCATTAGGACACCACAACGTGGAAATAGGCAAGTGTTACTTGGCCGAACCACGGGATAAAAATCACGTGTCTCGTGTGTTGCTTCTTGTGATTATTTTGTCCGCACGAGCGTGTTCCATAGCCACTTGATTTTACTAACATCTTAATAATCAAGTTTGTGGCTATTTAGTATTTGATTTTACAGGAACACCTATTCACCCCCCTCGAGGTGCTCTCAATCGTCCCCATAGCCTAACTCCTCAAACTCTCTTTTCTTACCCGTATGCTCCTCCCCCATATCCCCCATTCCACTGATGCTCGTCCTTCACAAACTTTTACTTATGAGTGTCATCTTTTGTGCGCATACGCTCCTCCATATGGCTTGTATGGTGCTCCTTCTCTATATCCTCCTCCTTATGGTGCTCCTTCTGTGTTCTGTCCCACCTATGGTACTCCTCCCACATATGGTGTCCCTGCCTCTTCTCGTGCTCCCTCAGACACGATAGTTCCACTAAGCAGCCACAATGATGTAGCCTCCAACTAGTATGTGTTTCTCAATGTATTACAATCCCAACTGTGACAAGACTAAACTAAGACGAAGAACAAAATATTTATAAGTACACATACACCTTTATGAATTCCATACTTTAACCTGTTGACGACAACGATAAAAAGAATATTGGTCGTTTGGGGATGAATAGTGACTACGTACAACTCCACCTCTAAGCCTCCTCCTCATCATACTGCTAAGCAGCTCAAATACGTCCTCTTTAATGACATCTACAACGTGGACTCCAAGTCTCTTTGCGTGATGTGGGCCTCGTCCTTGGGCTTGCTAAGACAATCCCTAGCACAATGGCCATTTTTTACGGCGCTTGCATTGGTCATGGTTGGGAGCCTATCCATCACCATACTAGCCCTTGTAGCCTTCGCGTGATGCGGAGCCAACGCTCTCGACGGCCTCGCCCACGACCATTGTGCTTCTTGATGTTTGCGTTGCTGGATGATGTGGTTTGTGAAATCTTCCGTGTTCTCTGCCTCCTTCCATAACAAGGTGCTAAAGTCATGATGGAGCTATTGTGTATTGGCCTCACTCACCGGCTAGACCTCGATGCAGATCTTCTTAACCATCGCCCGTGTTATTGATGTTCTCCTCTATCGATGACCAACCAACATGTTGGGCGTCACAGAGCGTAGGATTGTGGCGAGCGCTAGACAATCGTGGTGGTAGACGGTATTCTTGTCTTTCTCTTAGCTCGACGTTGTACCACCATCGTGCCGCCTTCAAGTTCACTTGCATTAACATCGCCCCACTGCTGTTAGTTGGTGTGTGTGAGCGACGACGAGTATGTCTATGGTGGCGTGGTAGATCATGATCTTACATTACCCTTTGTGTGTCGTTGACGAGGGTGAGATGTGGTGACCTCGTCGCCCTCCATGATCACCATTCGATGGCGCAAATTAATGATCTATCTTTAATTTGTACATCTAAAACCAGCCTAGATAGCTTATGGCTTTCTTCGGACTAGATTACTGATTACCTATGTAGTACCTTTATTTTTGGGTAGGACACCTTAGAAATTTATTTATGTCATTCATTTTAAAACACATTAAGTTTAAATCACATGGTTTAGTGGCATGTGATTTTCTCGGTGCATAATAAACCTGTCAATATCATTTGTAGCGATCTCATATTGATCCATCAAGTACATGTACATCATAAGAAAGTAGATTTTACAAATATATGCCACACACAGAATTTTCAAAGCTTAAAAACCACATGAAGCGGGGATCTTTCACATATTTTAACAGGCGCTATGGTCAAGAACCTGTATTAGGTTGTATGTAAATAACGTGGCAAGGTGGGCTTCTCTTTTTAGCGATCATGTAGATCATAATTGCTGGTGGCTGCTGCTGTGTCTGTTCACGAAGAAACACAAAGTTTTGCTAACTCAATTAATTGGACATTGTTAGTTGCTTTACAGTTATAGATTTAACATGTGCACACCCATAACTTGGTAAGTTTGGAAGCTAAACATAGCACTTCCTCATTCTTGATTGTTGCATCTGAGCTGGGATGCTCTGAAAGTTCATCTTCTTGTGCGCACCGAAGTTCTCGTGTTCTCTTGTTTCGGATGCCCATTGATTGCTCCATCAGAGTTGGAAGTATCACATGGATCCTCGTCGTGCGATGGCTCTAAACTTCCATCCATGTTAGTTTGGTATATGCCTTCATGGCTGACGTTGTGATGGTGCGAAACGTTGCCGCTGCCGCCATGCTCAACCTCTTGGAGCTCAGAGAAGTCCACTAGCACATTGTTCTCAGCAGCAACCTCTTTCACCACCTTTTTCTTGAGCTCCATGTCTCCTTTGTTGCCAGTTAGCTTCCATACCAACTGAAAGGGTAGCACAAACCCAACCGTGTAAATTCCAGCTCTCGCCGTTTCTGGTATGGATGTGATGGGGCCATGAATGAACATAGGATGTTGTTCTAGTTACCATGGGGTCGACGACGCCAGCGCCCTCCTTAGCCATCTCTGCGAACTCGCCTCCAAACTTGTTTGTCAGTATGGTTCGTGCAAACGTCAGCTCCGGCAGGTCGCCGCACCTCCTAGCTGCAAACATGATCCCGGCGGCTGCCTCCCGAATGTCATCACCGCATTCACTGCACACCAGATTAGATTTGAACAGAATAGTCACGCAAGCAGAAGGAAAAAAAAGTGGTGTCAAACAACAGTGCCAAAATGGGAGAACAAGATGAACTCAGATGTGAGGGTGTAGAGAAAGATGCGTACTGGGGCTTGTCTAGCTGCTTTGCGCACTCAATGAGGCGATTGCAGTGTAGCTCTATTATGTTGAACGCCTCCAGCATGTTGTCCTCCTCTATGAGCTGCTCTGCCTGCATGGAAATAATAGAGACGGTGCAGCATTGGTAAGCCAGACTATACGAAGCTCCATTTGACGGGCCGGGAGGTTAGAGACGAATAGACGATGTTAGGGTGGGGTCGTACACGGTGGAGAGCACGATCAATGTGTCCGAGTGCTAGTAGCTGTCCAACATCGCTGCGGGAAATCGACTTGCGAGCGAGGCGGGGACGGCGGGCAGCGGCAAGGCGGGACAAGGCGAGCCGTAGAAGGGTCTTAACCCTGCTCGTCTGCTTGGAGGTCCTTCCTTGGATGAAACCCATTGTACGTTGGTCGACTGGATGCCGGAGTCTCTGGTCGTTGTTCCAGCTGGCGCTGGGTCCGTTACTCTGGTATGTAAAATCAAACCTTTGCTTGGTTGAGGCCTTAAGGGAGAAGGTCGGGGAAGAAGAAGAAGAAGATGGCTTGCTCGTGGACTGATGAAGAAGTCTGTCGGAGGGGGCAAAGGTTTTTATACTGTCGTTCCTCTTGTCTGGGAACTCCAATTTTGGTGTATGTAACATGCTGTCAGTTCGGTTTAAACGCACTCCTTTTGCGTTTGCAAGGTCACAGCTCGGTTGCACCCCATGCCTAAAGAAAGGAACTGAGGTAAACGTGGAAAAGAAAAGTTAATAGAGGCACCGTACAACGAACTACACGTGCAATATATTTGCTAGAGACCAAATGGAGCACGCGCAATACTAGCTCGATTTCTCTGCCTTTTGCTAGATTTTCACTATGTGTTTTACTGGCTTCAGCATGAGTGTGGGTATGGGCCGTGATTTTCACTATCTGTTTTACTGGCTTCAGCATGAGTGTGGGTATGGACCGTATGACACATATTTTGACCCCTGTCCGCAATATTTTTAACTTCTAATTTTTTAAAAAAATTTTATTTTAAAAATAGCCTCACTTATTTTTTATTTTACTTTTAATCATTTTAGTCGTGCCAACACACTTGACGTGACAATATTATCTTGTCACACAATATACGTTGCCGTGGCAAGAGCTGCCATGTTAGATGATAATTTTCGTATAGCAAACTTATGCTTTTTGTCACGTCAACTTGAGTGTTGTTTCGTTAACGAGAGTGGTGTTGTCAGGGCCAACCTTAGAAAAGTTATACATTTCATACGGCGACGATTGAATGTGATTTTATATAAAAATTGAAGAGCTCTATGAGATCTACAACTTTTTTCTTTCTAGTTTTAAGTATTTTCAGTTAAGGTCATTTAAATACTAAAAACTAATATGAATTTTTAGTAGCATAACAATAGTATATATACGTTTGTCGCCTTAAAAATATTATCTTTATTGTATGATGTTAAATAAAAGTTATATCCCTCAATAAAATCTGCAACTTCAATTTCTAATTTTTACACTTATGGTCTCTAAGATTTAAAAAATAATATAAAGTTTTGTCGACGTATTAATCACGAAATGTGGCTTGCCGTCTTAAAAATGTTATTTTATTCTTGTAAGATATCAAATAAAGATTATGTTTATATTAAAATTGTAGCTATTAACTATTTTTAGTTTTTTTATTTTAGACCATTAAGATGTTTAAGAAAATAATATAAATTATAAGGAACATATTAGCCGCGCAACAGTGCAATTGTTTTAAAAAAAAAACATATCCTTGTAATATATTGTTGGATAAAAATATCTTTTATATGAAATGTGTATGTGTCGATAAGATATTTATAAAAGGATAAATCATGGTAAAAGTTTAATACGCTCTCTTAAATTTATATTATTTTTTGTACATCTTAATTATCTCAAACAAAAAAATTAGAAACAAAAAAGTTGTAGACCACATTGATAACTAAACTTTTAATATTAAAACTATATTTATTTATCTATGAAAGATATTATTTTTATACGCTGATATATTAATATATTGACGAAACTTTATATTAGTTTTTAGCATTTTTAATAATATTAAATATAAAAATTTAAAACTAGACATCTTACAATAATAAGATATTTTTATATAGTGACACACCTTTATACGTGATTATTATGTTGTTGAAACATCATAATTCATATTATCTTTTAATATCATTACGATCACAAATAAAAAATTAAACTACAAAAGACTTAATCAATGAACAATCTCAGCAACATCCCGAGAACTTTATCATTGTGGGACAACTCTTGATTGACTGTCTTTCTTTAGTCCACAATCGACAAGAAAAAGGTCTTGCTCGTTGAGGGCTTGTTCGGTTGCTAGGGGACTAGAGGGGATTGAAGAAGATTAAATCCCCTCCTATTCAAAATTAAATAGGAGGAGATTTAATCCCCTTCAATCCCTCTCAAACCACTAGTAACCGAACATGGTCTGAAAGGAAAATGTGCCCTTGGCTATTTCTATAATATTTTGGTGATTAAATGTCCAACACGGTTGATTAAGTTCTTATGTGCTAAATAAGTGAGAAGTGCAAATCATATAACAAGGTATGCTTCTAGACTTAGTAAATTGGTTTTTGAATACTAACATGTTTATCTAAGTGCTAGAAACAGTGCCAAGAAAAGGAGATTGCAATTGAAGAAGAGTTGGCTATGTACACCAAACTCCAGCTCGGCCTGGCACACCGGACTGTCCGGTGGTGCACCGGACAGTGTCCGGTGCCCCAGGCTAGCCGGCGAAGCTGCTCTCGGGAAACGACGGAGTTGTACGTCTAAAATTCACTGGTCTGTCCGGTGAGTCATCCGTGACGAACTCGTCGCTCTCGGAAAAAGAAAAAGGCGTCGTGGCTAAAATTCACTGGACTGTCCGGTGGTGCACCAGACTGTCCAGTGAGCCAACGGCGCCTGCGGCAAACGGTCGACCGCGCGATCACCGCGCGACACGTGGCCAGCTCCAACGGTTGGCTGGGTGCACCGGACTGTCCGGTGCGCCATCTGGCCCGAAGGACCAACGGTCGGCTGCGCCCGATTTGGAAGGAGATTGCGCATCGGACTGCTACAGTGGCTGTCCAGTGGTGTACCAGACTGTCACCACTCGACAGAAGGCAAGATTGGCCTTCCAAGTTGGTCTCCAACGGCTCCTAGCTGTCTTGGGGCTATAAAAGGGACCCCTATGCGCATGGAGCAATACACTAAGCTTACAAGAAACATTCTAAGACTCCAGACTTCGCCTCCACGCATTTGATCGACTGTGTTAGTGATTTGAGCTCCGTTTGAGTTGCGTACTCCCCGTGCGGTGTTTTGAGCTCAAGTCTTGGCTTGCGTGCGTGTGTGTGCTGCGGATTTGAGTCTTGCGTGTGTTGCTCTCCCTCTCATACTACTGTGCTTCTCTTGTTACAAACTTGTAAGGGCGAGAGGCTCCAATCTGTGGATATTCCTCGCAAACGGGAGAAAGACTATAAGGAATAAAGTCGTGGTATTCAAGTTGATCATTGGATCGCTTGAAAGGGGTTGAGTACAACCCTCGTCCATTGGGACGCCACAACGTGGAAGAAGGCAAGCGTTACTTGGCCGAACCACGGGATAAAAATCACGTGTCTCGTGTGTTGCTTCTTGTGATTGTTTTGTCCGCACGAGCGTGTTCCATAGCCACTTGATTTTACTAACATCTTAATAATCAAGTTTGTGGCTATTTAGTATTTGATTTTACAAGATCACTTATTCATCCCCTCTCTAGGTGCTCTCAATTGGTATCAGAGTCATACTCTTCATCTAAGGGATTAACCGCCCGAAGAGAAGGATCCTAAGGGAAAGGGGATGATGGTCAACGACAAGGAGGAGTCCCTCTTCAACGAGCCAAGAGACGACAAGTCCACTGACTCAAGATCGAGTCACAAGAAGAGGGACAGGAAGAAGAAGAGACGCATCAAGAAGATCATCTACTACGACAGCGATGCATCTTCTTCTTCACCAAGGGACAACGATGACGACTCCTCGTCAAAGAAAAAGACGGTCAATCAAAATTATTCTTTTGATTATTCTCGCATTCCCTACAATTCAAATGCGCATTTACTATCAATTCCCCTTGGAAAACCTCCACACTTTGATGGAGAGGACTATTCATTTTGGAGCCATAAAATGCGTAGTCATTTATTCTCTCTTCATCCTAGTATATGGGAAATTGTAGAAAATGGGATGCATTTTTATAGTACGATAATCCTGTGTTTATCAATGAGCAAATCCATAAAAATGCCCAAGTCACTACTGTTTTGCTAGCATCTCTGTGCAGGGATGAATACAACAAGGTTAGCAGTTTGGACAATCCTAAGCAGATCTGGGACACCCTTAAGATATCTCATGAGGGAAACGACGCCACTATGATCACCAAGATGGAGATAGTGGAAGGCGAGCTGGGGAGGTTCGTGATGATCAGGGTAGAGGAGCCAACTCAGACCTACAACAGGCTTAAGACCCTGGTCAACAAGATCCGAAGCTACGAAAGCACAAGATGGACGGATCATGATGTCGTCCGACTCATGCTCAGGTCATTTACTGTTATTGACCCCCCATCTTGTCAATCTTATTCGTGAAAACCCCAGGTACACCAAGATGACGCCCGAAAAGATCCTTGGAAAATTTGTGAGCGGGCGCATGATGGTGAAGGAAGCACGATACGTAGACGACACGCTAAATGGTCCACTACCTGTCTACGAGCCACAGCCCGTTGCTCTCAAAGCAACAAGCAGCAGGGAGGCACTACCAAGCAAGGTAGCACAAGTGGAGGCTGCTGGACTCAACGAGGACGAAATGGCGCTTATCATCAAGCGCTTCAAGACCGCGCTAAAAGGACGCAAGGAGTACCCCAACAATAATAAGACAAAGGGAAAGCCTCTTGCTTCAAATACGGTAAGACTGGTCATTTTATAGCACAATGCCCCGATAATGATAACGACCAGGGACAAGAAAAGAGCGGGAAGAGGGAAAAGAAAAAGAATTACAGGAAGGCGAAGGGCGAGGCTCATCTGGGAAAGGAATGGGATTCTGACTGCTCTTCATCCGACTCCGACGATGAAGGACTGGCTGCCTCGGACTTCAACAAGACTTCGCTCTTCCCCAACGAATGCCATACTTGCCTTATGGCTAAGGAGAATAAGGTACATATTCAAGATACCCCCAAATACTCTTCTTCTAGCGATGAGGAATCTTCCGATGATGAAGTAGATTACTCTGGTTTGTTTAAAGGGTTAGATAGAGCCAAAGTAGAGAAAATTAATGAATTAATTGACGCTCTAAATGAAAAGGATAGACTGCTAGAAAAGCAAGATGACATTTTGTATGAGGAACATGACAAGTTTGTTAGTGTTCAAAAATCTCTTGCTTTAGAACTTAAAAGAAATGAAATGCTATCCTCTGAGTTGTCTGCTTGTCAGGAATCTATCTCTAGTCTAAAGAATTTAAATGATGAATTGAATGCCAAGCTAGAGGAAGTTAATAAAACTAGTTCATGTGTAGAGCATGTTACTATTTGTAATTAATGTAAGGATTTTGATGTTAATGCCTGTGATGAACATCTTATTTCTATTGCTAAATTAAATGATGAGGTGGCAAGTCTTAATACTCAACTTAAGACTTGCAAAGTTGATTTTGATAAATTAAAATTTGCTAGGGATGCCTACACTGTTGGTAGACACCCCTCGATTAAGGATGGACTTGGTTTTCAAAAGGAAACCAAGAACTTAACAAGCCAAAGGGCTCCCGTTCTCAGCAAGGAGAAAGGGAATGCCCCTATGGCTAGTAGTTCCCAAAAGAATCATGCCTATATTTATGATAGGAAATATTCTAGGAATACTTATAATGATAGATGTTATGATCATGCTGCTTATTATGATTCACATGCTATGGTTGCACCTAGCTCCACTTTTGTTCATGGTAGAAGTAGGCCTAGGAGAAATCATGTTGTGAATCACTTGCCTAGGAGAATGTGCAATGGACCTTCTACCATTTATCATGCTTGCAACACTTATTTTGTACTTCCATGTAAGAATGCAAAAGTAGTTGCTAGAAAGTTGGGATCCAAATGCAAGGGAGACAAGCCTTGTATTTGGGTTCCAAAAGTTATTGTGACTAACCTTGCAGGACCCACAAGAGTTGGGTACCTAAAACCCAAGCTTAAATTGCCTTGCAGGTTTATGCATCCGGGGGCTCAAGTTGGATTATCGACAGCGGATGCACAAACCACATGACGGGGAAGAAGAGGATGTTCACCTCCTACGTCAAAAACAAGGATTCCCAAGATGCAATTATCTTTGGAGATGGGAACCAAGGCAAGGTTAAAGGATTGGGAAAGATAGAAAGATAGCCATCACATCCGAGCATTCTATCTCCAATGTGTTTTTAGTTGAATCGCTCAGGTACAACTTATTGTCTATGAGTCAATTATGCAACATGGGTTATAATTGTTTATTCACAAATGTAGATGTTTCTGTCTTTAGAAGAAGTGATGGTTCATTAGCTTTTAAGGGTGTATTAGACAGCAAGCTCTATTTAGTTGATTTTTCAAAAGAGAATGCCGATCTAGATGCATGCTTGATAGCTAAGACTAACACGGGCTGGTTGTGGCATCGTCGTCTAGCACATGTTGGGATGAAGAACCTTCATAAGCTTCTAAAGGGAGATCATGTGTTAGGACTATCCGATGTCTGTTTTGAGAAATACAGACCTTGTGCAGCATGTCAGGCAGGGAAACAGGTGGGAAGCACTCATCACAACAAGAATGTGATGACGACATCAAGACCACTGGAGCTTCTTTACATGGATCTCTTCGGACCCGTTGCCTACCTCAACATCGGGGGAAGTAAGTATGGTCTTGTAATTTTTGATGACTTTTCCCGCTTCACTTGGGTGTTCTTTTTGCAGGATAAGTCAGAAACCCAAGGGACCCTAAAGTGCTTCTTGAGGAGAGCTCAAAACGAATTTGAGCTAAACGTAAAGAAGATAAGGAGCAACAACAGGTCCGAGTTTAAGAATCTACAAGTTGAAGAGTTTCTTGAGGAGGAAGGCATCAAGCACGAGTTCTCCGCTCCCTACACACCACAGCAAAACGGTGTGGTAGAGAGGAAGAACAAGACACTAATCGACATGGCGAGAACGATGCCTGAAGAGTTCAAGACGCCCGAGCGGTTTTGGTCGGAAGCTGTGAACACGTCCTGCCACGCCATAAACTGGCTCTATCTGCATCGCCTCCTCAAGAAGACCTCCTATGAACTCCTTATCGGTAACAAACCCAATGTCTCTTACTTTCGTGTATTTGGGAGCAAATGCTACATTTTGGTGAAGAAAGGTAGACATTCTAAATTTGCTCACAAGGCTGTAGAAGGGTTTTTACTAGGGTATGACTCAAATACAAAGGCGTATAGGGTCTTCAAAAAATCATCAGGATTAGTTGAAGTCTCTAGCGACGTTGTATTTGATGAGACTAATGGCTCTCCAAGAGAGCAAGTTGATCTTGATGACATAGATGAGGATGAAGTCCCGACGGCCGCAATGCGCACGATGGCGATAGGCGATGTGCGACCACAAGAACTACATGAACAAGATCAACCCTCTTCCTCTACAATGGTGCATCCCCCAACCCAAGACGATGTATAGGTACCTCAAGAAGAAGGGAAGGATCAAGGGGGAGCATAGGAAGATCAAGTGATGGAGGAAGAAGCACCATGGGCCCCTCCAACTCAAGTCCGAGCGACGATCCAAAAACATCACCACGTCGATCAAATTCTGGGTGACATCAGCAATGGAGTAACTACTCGCTCATGATTAGCTAATTTTTGTGAGCATTACTCGTTTGTCTCTTCTATTGAGCCTTTTAGGGTAGAAGAAGCCTTGCAGGATCCGGACTGGGTGTTGGCCATGCAGGAAGAGCTAAACAACTTCAAAAGAAATGAAGTCTGGAGTCTGGTGCAATGTCCAAAGCAAAACATTGTGAGAACCAAGTGGGTGTTTCGCAACAAGCAAGACGAGCACGGGGTGGTGACAAGAAACAAGGCTCGACTTGTGGCAAAAGGTTATTCCCAAGTCGCAGGTTTGGATTTCGAGGAGACTTTTGCTCCTGTGGCTAGGTTAGAGTCAATTCGAATTTTGTTAGCCTATGCCGCTCACCATTCTTTTAGGCTATTCCAAATGGACGTGAAGAGCGCTTTCCTAAATGGGCCAATCAAGGAGGAGGTATACGTGGAACAACCATCTGGCTTTGAGGATGACACCTATCCCGACCATGTGTACAAGCTCTCTAAGGCGCTCTATGGACTTAAGCAAGCCCCAAGAGCATGGTATGAATGCCTTAGAGATTTCCTTATTCCTAATGTTTTCAAGGTTGGGAAAGTCGATCCCACTCTTTTCACAAAGACATGCAATGGTGATCTATTTGTTTGCCAAATTTATGTCGATGACATAATATTTGGTTCTACTAATCAAAAGTCTTGTGAGGAGTTTAGCAGGGTAATGATGCAAAAGTTTGAGATGTCAATGATGGGTGAGTTGACCTACTTCCTTGGATTCCAAGTGAAGCAACTCAAGAACGGCACTTTCATCTCCCAAACGAAGTACACTCAGGATCTTCTCAAGAGGTTTGGGATGAAGGACGCCAAGCCCGCTAAGACACCGATGGGAACTGACGGGCACGTTGACCTCAACAGAGGAGGTAAGTCCGTTGATCAAAAGGCATACCGGTCAATGATAGGTTCATTACTTTATCTTTGTGCTAGTAGACCGGACATTATGCTTAGTGTATGCATGTGTGCTAGATTTCAATCTGACCCTAAGGAATGTCACCTTGTGGCCGTTAAGCGAATTCTTAGGTTTGGTCGGTATGACCAACTTTTGAAGGGATGACAAAGTCAAGGAAGGGACAGAGGTCTATAGTCCTTAGAACGACCATTCTACTCTAGGTTAGCGGTCCTACAGTCAGCACGGCTTTGATACCACTTATGTCACACCCGGTTTTAGAAGGCAAACCGAATGCGAACCATGTACGTGCCAGGATCAGTTATTCACGTACACAGCAGTTACATAATATGGACATCATCACACAGTGCTCAAAATAGTATTAATAAGGGAAATAGTCGATTACATCATACGTCTGAGACGTCCATATAGTCCTTACAATAAATCAAAGTGCGGAAAAGAAACGTAGATAACGCGGCCTTCACAGGCAGCCGACTGGGGGTTGCCGCTAACCCACACCTAGAACTCGTCGTAGTCTTGGAACTCCTGGAAGTCTCCTTCCACAGCTTCATCTTCGCCTGAGCAGTGGTTGCAATGCTGACAACCTGGGGGGGGTTTGGTGTGTAGAGCAAGGGTGAGTACACATCAACATACTCAGCAAGTATCCTGTTTGGCTGTAGTGGACTAGCTTTATGTGGGGATAAGTCAAGCAGTTGCTTTTAGTTGGTCAGGTTATTACTTACTAGTAGAAAGCCAGGTTTTAACATTAACCCAAGTTATTAGCCCAATGTATCCTTTCCAAACGGAAAGAATACCACTTACCAATACCATAATCGTAATCAGAACCATCAATCTCATTGTCACCTGTACCAAAGTATCTCTGATCAAGTATCACTAATCTCTGGAGCTCCCTTGGCCGCTCATAACCGCGAGCACGGCTGATATATCAGTTTTCAAACACTCTGCAGAGGTTGTGCACTTTACCCACAAGCCGTGATTCCCATTCTGCCCGGAGAGAGCTACTCCCCATTGACCACTACCTAGGTGGCCTAGCAGGGCATCACTACGTAGCCTTTACGAAGATTCCCCGGGGCTGTAGCCACCCGTTAGGTTTCCTAAATGCACCGCACTCCTCCCCAAGGGGCGAACCCAAACTTGGCAGAGCGAGCCGCATACACCGAGCCCCATTGACGGCACGACGGCTAAGTGAACTACACCCCGGATCCTCTAATTATTCAGCTAAGGGCACCCCATTCTACCCTCATGGTTGCACTGTTTTCCCGGATCCTCTAATTATCCATAGAACAGGTCCTTACGGAGAGGCACTCGAGAAACCGCTCGAGCCCCCTTGAAGACCACAAGCATAACATCATAATAAGAGAGGGGAAAACAGCGTATCATAGATAATCTCATCATGTTCATTGATTAGAGTTTGAGCAATAGCATAAAGCTAAACAGTAATAATCCAACCCAGATAGGTAAACAAGGACACGGATAACAAAAGCTAGTCAATCCTTAGGTATAAATGTGTAAAGCGGGAGGTGAATTAAATAATGAATAGGACATAGATAGGTCAAAGGACACTTGCCTCCACCAACCGACTGCTGCTCAGGGGCTTCTCCTGCGAATTCCTCGGGCTCTTCGACCGGATCGTTCTCTATGCGAGCGCAAACATACATACATCCATATATTTAATACAAAAGAACAGTACACCATACAAGGGAACAAATAAAGTGAGTATGCATCAAGTATGACATTTGATATCGCATTTATTATGATTAAAAAGAAACGGGAAAGGGTCTCGCAGGGGGTTAAATCTTATGCACTAATGATTAGTTACAACTGGTTCTTGACAAAAGAATTCTGTTATATGCACTAATGGAAACCTATTCATTTTAAGTTGATCAACATCGCACGAGATAAACAGTTAATCACATGAATCAATTAGCGTAACGGAATTCTAAATTAAGCTTCCTATTTCAATGGCATGAACACTGATTAACCTACCTAAAATAAAGTAACTAGGATCACAGAAAGTAAATAAAATAAACTAAAAAAATAAAAAAAACAGAGGGGGGGGGGGCGGTTGAACCAGCCCTAGGCAGGGCGGCCGAGCTGGGGCGGGCGCGCGGGGGAGGGCGGCTGAGCCGGGGACGCGCAGGGGGGGGGCGGCCGGGCTGGCCAGGGCGGCCGAGCCGGCCGAGCGGCCAGGGGGCGCGGCCAGGGCGCGCGCGGCCAAGGGCCAGGCGGACGCGCGGCCAGGGCGGCCAGGCGGCCAGGCGGCCAGGCGGCCAGGCGGCCGGACGGCTGGGCGGTTGGGCCAGGGAGGGAGAGGAGGGGAGAGGGGAGAGGGAGAGGGAGAGGGGGGGGCTCACCGGTGTTGGGGAGCGACGGCGAGGGGCGGCCGGCAGTAGGGGGCGGCCGAGGGCGGCGGCGGCGGCTTAGGGCAGGGGCGGGTAGGGGCAGCGCTAGGGAGAGAGAGGGAAAATGAGAGGGAGGGGGAGGGGAATTGAGGGGAAAAGGGGAGGTGGGGGGGGGGGGCGGCTGGGCTTGCCAAGGCCCAAGAGGGGGCGCCAGGGGCGGCTGGGCCGGCCGGGGTCGGCCCACGGCGCGGGAGAGAGAGAAAAAGAGGAGAGAGAAAGAGAGAGAAAAAGAAAGAAAAGATCTTCTCCTCATTTTCGAAATCCGATCTTTCTACATGAATGCATTTGCACTTTCAAAGCAATCAAAAGAAATGCAAGGTTCGGCATGGTGCATCAAACAACATAAAGTATTTAGGGTTTTTCATTACACGGGAATTCCAAACCGAATCCCGCTAGAACTTTGGAAAAGGTCAAGGTTTAGCGAGGGAAAAAAGAAAAAGAAAAGGTAACGCCCGAATTTTGGCGAGTAAAGAAAAGAAAAAAATCAACTGCAAAATTCGGGGCGTTACAAACCTATCCCCCTTAAAAGAATCTCGCCCTCGAGATTCAGGGCTGGCTAGCAAAGAGCTCAGGGTACTTGGCCATCAGATCATCTTCACGCTCCCAGGTTGCTTCTTCCTCAGAGTGATGATCCCATCTGACTTTGCACATTCTGATGGTCTTCCTTCGGGTGACTCTATCTGCAATCTCAAGGATCTGCACTGGCTTCTCAACGTAGGTCAAGTCCTCCTGGACTTCAAGACCTTCCACTGGCAACTGCTCTTCTGGCACACGCAAGCACTTCTTCAGCTGAGACACATGAAATACATCATGCACAGCAGACAAATTCTCGGGCAAACTGAGCTGATAGGCCACTTCTCCACGTCTTGCAAGAATCTGATACGGACCAATGTAGCGGGGTGCTAGCTTGCCTTTCACTCCGAATCTTCTGACTCCTCTGATCGGTGACACTTTCAGATAGACAAAGTCTCCGACTTCGAAACTCAGCTCTCTTCTTCTTGTGTCTGCATAGCTTCGCTGCCTCGATTGCGCTATCTTCAGATTCTCTCGGACCATCTTGATGTTCTCTTCGGCTTCAAGCAAAATGTCTGGCCCAAACACTTGCTTTTCTCCAGGCTGATCCCATTGCAACGGAGTTCTACAACTCCTTCCATAGAGCGCCTGAAATGGTGACATCTTCAAACTGGCCTGATAACTGTTGTTATAGGAAAACTCCGCATAAGGCAATCTCTTGTCCCATCCGGACTGATCTTGCAACGCACAGGCTCTCAACATGTCTTCGAGAATTTGATTGATTCTTTCGGTCTGGCCATCTGTCTGCGGATGATAAGCTGAACTGAAATTCAGATGCGTGCCCAAAGCTTCATGCAACTGCTGCCAGAAATGAGAGGTGAACTGCGTTCCTCTGTCTGACACTATCTTCTTTGGCACACCATGAAGACAAACGATCCGAGACATATACAACTCTGCCAATACTGCACTGTTGTAGCTGGTCTTGACAGGTATGAAGTGGGCTGACTTGGTCAAGCGGTCCACTACTACCCAAATGGAATCGTAGCCGGCTCGAGTGCGAGGCAATCCGACTATGAAATCCATACCAATTTCATCCCATTTCCACTGAGGGATCTGCAACGGTTGCAACAATCCAGCTGGTCTCTGGTGCTCTGCCTTAATTCTTCGGCAACTATCGCACATAGCCACATGCTCTGCGATTTCCCTTTTTATTCCGTACCACCAGAATTTCTTTTTCAGATCCTGATACATCTTCTCACTGCCAGGGTGAATCGAATAGGCTGTCTCATGAGCTTCCTTGAGAATCAACTCCCGAATGGACTGGACATTGGGAACACACAAGCGGTCTTTGAACCATATCACGCCTTCAGCATCTTCTCGAAAATCTTTGCCTCTGCCATCTAGAATCAATTGCCGAATCTCACTGATCTTCTCATCATTCTTCTGCGCTTCTTTGATTTCACGCTCCAAGGTAGGTTCCAATTCAACTGTGACTCCTCGCGAATTGTTCAGAAACCCGAGACTCAACCTGTCGAACTCCTTGGCCAACTCATAAGGCATCGGGCGAGCGACCATCAGATTGACTTGACTCTTTCTGCTCAAAGCATCTGCCACTACGTTTGCTTTGCCTGGATGGTAATGAATCTCCAACTCATAGTCTTTGATCAGCTCTAACCATCTTCGTTGCCTCATGTTCAACTCTGACTGAGTGAATATGTACTTCAGACTCTTGTGATCTGTGTAAACATCGCATTTCTGTCCATACAGATAGTGCCTCCATGTCTTCAGTGCATGAACCACTGCTGCCAACTCTAGATCATGGATTGGGTAATTCTTCTCATGAACCTTCAACTGTCGGGACGAGTAAGCCACAACTCTTCCCTCTTGCATCAACACACATCCCAAACCTGTGTAGCAAGCATCACAATACACCGAGAAGGGCTTGTGCACATCAGGCAAGACTAGGACAGGCGCTGTAGTCAACTTCTCTTTCAGCGCTTCAAAGGCCTCTTGGCATTTCTGGGTCCACTTGAACTCAACTTTGTTGCCTAGCAACGCTGTCATAGGTTTCGCAATCTTCGAAAACCCTTCAATGAATCGCCGATAATATCCGGCCATTCCAATGAAACTCTTGATTCCTCTAGCATCTGTTGGCGCTTTCCAGTTCAAAATGTCTGCCACTTTCTTCGGATCCACAGCCAATCCTTCCTTGTTGATTATGTGACCCAAAAACAAGACTTCACTGATCCAGAACTCACACTTACTCAACTTTGCATACAACTGGTGCTCTCGCAATCTCTGCAATACCATCCTCAAATGATCTGCGTGCTCTTCTTCGCTTTGAGAATAAACCAGAATGTCATCAATGAATACCACCACAAACTTATCGAGATAATCCATGAATACACTGTTCATCAAGTTCATGAAGAACGCTGGCGCATTGGTCAAACCAAAAGACATCACTGTGAACTCATACAACCCATACTTGGTAATAAATGCCGTCTTCGGAATGTCCGACGGTCGGATCCTGAGCTGATGATAACCTGACCTCAGATCTATCTTGGAGAACACACTGGCTCCTCTCAATTGGTCGAACAGATCCTCTATTCTGGGCAAAGGATACTTGTTCTTGATCGTGACCTCATTCAAAGCTCGATAATCGATACACATCCTCTTGGTGCCATCTTTCTTCTCCACAAATAGGACAGGGGCGGCCCAAGGCGAGGTGCTTGGCCGAATGTAACCTTTCTCTGACAGCTCATCAATTTGCTTCTTAAGTTCATCCAACTCTGGTCCAGATATTCTGTAAGCTCTCTTGAAAATAGGGGCGGTTCCAGGAAGAAGCTCTATAGCAAACTCAACTTTCCGCTCTGGTGGCATACCCGGTAAATCCTTTGGAAACACATCTGGGAATTCAGACACAACCTTGATACTCTCAACTGGATCTGCTTCACTGCTATCGACCGCCATCTGATAACAACTTCCTTTCTTCGGCTCAGGTGGGACTAACTCGGTCACCACTTCCTTTCCTAGTGGGGACACCAACTTGATTGTCCTTTTATCACAACTGATAACTGCCTGATACTTATCTAACCAATTCATCCCTAGGATGACATCTATTCCCTGAGTACCCATTACTATAAGGTTGGCGGGAAACGCTATCCCCCTTATTTCCACACTTATATTTAAACAAATGCTATCAGCTCGAATTCTACCACCAGCTGAGTCAATTTGAATGGGGGTTGACATGGTAGTAGTTGGAAGATTATGTGCTTCTACCCATGATGCAGTAATGAAAGAATGCGTTGCTCCAGTATCAAATAACACTTCTGCAATATGGGAGTCGACTGGGAACATACCTACTATCATGCCGGGGGTCTCCTGAACTGCTTCAGCCTCCAAGTGATTCAATCTTCCATGATTATAGCGCTGTTGAGGGCGGTTGCCTGCTCCAGGCTGAGACACATTCTGCTTTGCTGGGGCATTGGGGCCTGACTGCTGCTGGGCTGCCTTCTTCGGACATTGCATCACCCAATGGCCCTGCTCTCCACAGTGGAAAGATGCCCTGTTTCCAACCTGAGCTGGTGCTGCCTGACTGTTCTGCTGGTTTGCTGGGGCAGGAAGACGAGGTGCCTGCTGATTCTGCCTTTGAAACTGACCTCCTGACTGATTGCTCTGGCGGTTCTTGTACTGGTGCTGAGGATACTGCCTTGGGAACTGCTGATGCTGCTGACGCTGCTGAGGTGGACGCTGGTTCTGCCTGAACTGCTGAGGTTGATTGCCTGAAAAACGAGGGCGACTGCTGCTTCCAGGCTGGGGTCCACTGATCTTGCGCTTACGATCTTCCATCTCCTTACGCTTCCTTTTTGTCATGATCGCTCTATCAATCAGGTGCTGGAATGTCGGGAAGGTGTGATTCATCAGTTGGTACTGCAGAAGGTCAACCAAGCCTCTCAGGAAACGGTACTGTCGCTTGGCGTCGGTGTTGACATCTTCAGGAGCATAGCGAGACAATTGCAGAAATCTGTCTCGGTATTCACTGACAGATGATGACCCTTGCTTAAGGGCCAGGAACTCCTCCTTCTTCACTGTCATCAGACCTGCAGGAACATGGTACTGACGAAAGCTACCTCTGAACTCTTCCCAGGTGATGGCGTCAGGGTGGGCATGGGTGGCGAGGTAAGACTCCCACCATGATTGGGCTGCTCCTCTCAACAGACGGGGACCATACAAGACTTTCTCCCTGTCATCACACTGAGCGGTATGCAACTCCCGCTCCACAGTGCGCAGCCAATCTTCAGCATCCATAGGGTCAGAAGAGTGAGCGAACGTTGGGGGATGACCTCTCATGAATTCAGCACGCTTGTCTCTGGGCATCTGAGGCTGGGGTGGTGCTTGCTGCTGTTGCTGCTGCTGCTGCTGAATGGCGGCCAAAGTCTGACCGATGGCTTGAACTGCCTGAGTTTGCATCAGAAACATCTGCTCGATGGACATCGGGGGCGGGGGCGGCAGGTGCTGCTGCTGGGGCACCTCTTCCTGTTGAGCGGCTCGCTCCTGCTGAGCACGCCTTCCTCCTCTGCGCCTGTTCTCTGACATCTGCAGAATGCAACCACTCATCAAAACTGATCTGGCAAATCTTGCAGCATAAGAAAAGAGTATTGAATTCTTCAACAGCACTGAACAGATGAGCATCTTCACTGATCTCCAACACAGACCACACAGCTTCTCAGATAAAGAGGAGAGTGGAATAAAAGGTTTCCCAACTATATAACTAACTCCATTAACATAATAGATAAACCAAAATGCAGGGGATACCCACACTCTGGTAACAGCCATTACAAAGATCCAAACCAAACATAGTTCATCATGACAATCATAAATGCACAGGATATAGCAAACTACCCTGTCTAACTAAGACTAACTAAGACCGAGACTAACGCTAAGACTGAAGCTTCTACGTATATATTTCGTATTAATTACAAGACCCAACTCTAACGATCTATGGTTCTAGAGTTATCTTGGTCTTGCAGTCGGGATTGCCATAAGACTGGTGTCCACGCTGAGGTGAGCGGTACGGGTGCTGAGTCCCGACGGGAGCGGGGGAACCACCATCCAGATGACGACGTTCCGCGCGCTCAGCCCGCAGCAGGGCGATCTCAGCACGAGCCCTACTCAGCTCATCTAATGCATGGTCCAGCTCCGTGTTTAGCACGGCGGCTAGGTTGACTGTGCTGCTCAACCTAGGATTGCCCTCACCGACAGGTGAGACAATCACGCCTCCTGTGCTGCCAGATGGACGGCGGGGGTAATACTTCAGGTCAAGACCGTCAGCTGCCCCACCGAAAACCGAGCAGTAGTGCGAAAGCGCACGCCGTGCAGCATCTTGCATGGCTGCCTCAGCTGAGTCCCGTTCAGAGATAGAATAGTGCTCTGAGCAGGCCTCTGCACCCTGGAGACTGTCCTCCGGGCAGCGCACCAAGCAAGTCGCCTCCCAGCGGTCCGGGTAGACCCCACGACTATGCTGGTAGACCACACAGCGATACTCGACGGACCAAGTATGCCGGTCGAATGCCCGACGTAGCAGGGTGTCGAGCGCATCGTGGAAGTGACACCCGCGAGCAGCGTCGCGAGTGATGGGTCGAGCAACCCATCCTTCCGGCTCAGGGTTAGCAGAGAAGTCGGTGTCGTGGCTCGAGCTGTCGTCGCCATCTCCGTCGTCTGGGTCTCCTCCAGCAGCTACTCCAGAAGCTGGGGCGCCCAGTGGTGGTGCAGGGGGCGCCTCCAGAGGAAGCACAGGAGAGCAGCTCCTCACAGACTCTATCTCCTGGTGGAGCGAGAAAGAAGAGCTCTGCTGCTCCTGTCGTCGACGTTCCTGCTCCTCACGCAGGCGGTGGTGTAGTCTCTCCAAGTGGCTGGACTGTCCGGCCACGGGACGGCGAAGCGGACGCTCAGCAAGGCGGGAGGGTAAGAAGGGGATGACTGACTTACGTGCAGTGTGTCTAAGTCTAGCCATCTACAAAAGACATCGCAAGCAAAAGGGTGAGAACAGAATCAATATGACCAGCAAATAATGAACCATAAGTGAATGAAGGATTAGAATAAAACATGTTTTTCAGCAAGGTATAATATATAGTAGAACATAGGTTTGGTCGGTATGACCAACTTTTGAAGGGATGACAAAGTCAAGGAAGGGACAGAGGTCTATAGTCCTTAGAACGACCATTCTACTCTAGGTTAGCGGTCCTACAGTCAGCACGGCTTTGATACCACTTATGTCACACCCAGTTTTAGAAGGCAAACCGAATGCGAACCATGTACGTGCCAGGATCAGTTATTCACGTACACAGCAGTTACATAATATGGACATCATCACACAGTGCTCAAAATAGTATTAATAAGGGAAATAGTCGATTACATCATACGTCTGAGATGTCCATATAGTCCTTACAATAAATCAAAGTGCGGAAAAGAAACGTAGATAACGCGGCCTTCACAGGCAGCCGACTGGGGGTTGCCGCTAACCCACACCTAGAACTCGTCGTAGTCTTGGAACTCCTGGAAGTCTCCTTCCACAGCTTCATCTTCGCCTGAGCAGTGGTTGCAATGCTGACAACCTGGGGGGGGGGTTTGGTGTGTAGAGCAAGGGTGAGTACACATCAACATACTCAGCAAGTATCCTGTTTGGCTGTAGTGGACTAGCTTTATGTGGGGATAAGTCAAGCAGTTGCTTTTAGTTGGTCAGGTTATTACTTATTAGTAGAAAGCCAGGTTTTAACATTAACCCAAGTTATTAGCCCAATGTATCCTTTCCAAACGGAAAGAATACCACTTACCAATACCATAATCGTAATCAGAACCATCAATCTCATTGTCACCTGTACCAAAGTATCTCTGATCAAGTATCACTAATCTCTGGAGCTCCCTTGGCTGCTCATAACCGCGAGCACGGCTGATATATCAGTTTTCAAACACTCTGCAGAGGTTGTGCACTTTACCCACAAGCCGTGATTCCCATTCTGCCCGGAGAGAGCTACTCCCCATTGACCACTACCTAGGTGGCCTAGCAGGGCATCACTACGTAGCCTTTACAAAGATTCCCCGGGGCTGTAGCCACCCGTTAGGTTTCCTAAATGCACCGCACTCCTCCCCAAGGGGCGAACCCAAACTTGGCAGAGCGAGCCGCATACACCGAGCCCCATTGACGGCACGACGGCTAAGTGAACTACACCCCGGATCCTCTAATTATTCAGCTAAGGGCACCCCATTCTACCCTCATGGTTGCACTGTTTTCCCGGGCGGTCATCCATAGAACAGGTCCTTACGGAGAGGCACTCGAGAAACCGCTCGAGCCCCCTTGAAGACCACAAGCATAACATCATAATAAGAGAGGGGAAAACAGCGTATCATAGATAATCTCATCATGTTCATTGATTAGAGTTTGAGCAATAGTGTCACACCCGGTTTTAGAAGGCAAACCGAATGCGAACCATGTACGTGCCAGGATCAGTTATTCACGTACACAGAAGTTACATAATATGGACATCATCACACAGTGCTCAAAATAGTATTAATAAGGGAAATAGTCGATTACATCATACGTCTGAGACGTCCATATAGTTCTTACAATAAATCAAAGTGCGGAAAAGAAACGTAGATAACGCGGCCTTCACAGGCAGCCGACTGGGGGTTGCCGCTAACCCACACCTAGAACTCGTCGTAGTCTTGGAACTCCTGGAAGTCTCCTTCCACAGCTTCATCTTCGCCTGAGCAGTGGTTGCAATGCTGACAACCTGGGGGGGGGGTTTGGTGTGTAGAGCAAGGGTGAGTACACATCAACATACTCAGCAAGTATCCTGTTTGGCTGTAGTGGACTAGCTTTATGTGGGGATAAGTCAAGCAGTTGCTTTTAGTTGGTCAGATTATTATTTACTAGTAGAAAGCCAAGTTTTAGCATTAACCCAAGTTATTAACCCGATGTACCCTCTCCAAACGGAAAGAATACCACTTACCAGCACCATAGTCATAACCAAAACCATCAATCTCATTGCCACCTGTAAACCAAAAGGTCTCTTATCAAGTACCACTAATCACTGGAGCTCCCTTGGCCGCTCATAACCGCGAGCACGGCTGATATATCAGTTTCATAACACTCTGCAGAGGTTGTGCACTTTACCCACAAGCCGTGATTCCCTCTTGCCTCGGGCCGATCAAACCCTTAAACACTACCAAGGTGAATAGGCAGGGTTTCACTACGTAGCCTTTACAAAGATTCCCCGGGGCTGTAGCCACCCGTTAGGTTTCCTAAATGCACCGCACTCCTCCCCAAGGGGCGAACCCAAACTTGGCAGAGCGAGCCGCATACACCGAGCCCCATTGACGGCACGACGGCTAAGTGAACTACACCCCGGATCCTCTAATTATTCAGCTAAGGGCATCCCATTCCACCCTCATGGTTGCACTATTTTCCCGGGCGGTCATCCATAGAACAGGTCCTTACGGAGAGGCACTCGAGAAACCGCTCGAGCCCCCTTGAATACCACAAGTACAACATCATAATAAGAGAAGGGAAAACAGCGTATCATAGATAATCTCATCATGTTCATTGATTAGAGTTGAGCAATAGCATAAAGCTAAACAGTAATAATCCAACCCAAATAGGTAAACAAGGACATGGATAACAAAAGCTAGTCAATCCTTAGGTATAAAGGTGTAATGCGGGAGGTGAATTAAATAATGAATAGGACAGAGATAGGTCAAAGGACACTTGCCTCCACCACCCGACTGCTGCTCAGGGGCTTCTCCTGCGAATTCCTCGGGCTCTTCGACCGGATCGTTCTCTATGCGATTGCAAACATACATACATCCATCCACATTTAATACAAAAGAACAGTACACCATACAAGGGAACAAATAAAGTGAGTATGCATCAAGTATGACATTCGATATCGCATTTGTTATGGTTAGAAAGAAACGGGAAAGGGTCTCGCAGGGGGTTAAATCTTATGCACTAACGATCAATTACAATTGGTTCTTAACAAAAGAATTCTGTTACATATACACTAATGGAAACCTAATCATTTTAAGTTGATCAACATTGCACGAGGTAAACAATTAACTACATGAATCAACTAGCATAACGGAATTTTAAATTAAACTTCCTATTTCAATGGCATGAACAATGATTAGCTTACCTAAAATAAAATAGCTATGATCACAGAAAGTAAATAAAATAAAATAAAAAAATAAAAAAAAACAGAGGGGGGGCGGTTGAACCGGCCCTGCGCAGGGGGCGCGGCCAGGGCGGGCGGCCGAGGGCGGGCTGGGGGCGGCCGGGACCGGCCAGGGCGCGGCAGCGGCCGGCTGGGCGAGGCCAGGGCGCGGCAGCGGCCGGCCTGGGCGCGCGGCCAGGGGGCGGCAGCGGCCGGCCAGGGCGCGCGGCCAGGGGGCCGGGCGGCTGGGTTGCCAAGGGGAGGGAGGAGGGGAGAGGGGAGAGGGAGGGAGGAGGGAGAGAGGGAGGAGAGGGGGGGCTCACCGGCGGGGGCGGCCGACGGCGGGGAGCGGCGGCCGAGCAGGGGGCGGCGACGGCTTAGGGCAGGGGGTAGAGGCGGCGGCGGCTTAGGGTGGGGGAGAGAAAATGAGAGAAAATGAGAGGGAGAGGGAGAGGGTTTGGGGAAAAAAGGGGGGATGAGGGGGGGGCGGCTGGGCCTTTTTGGGCCCAAGAGGGGGCGCCAGGGGCGGCTGGGCCGGCCGGGGTCGGCCCACGTGTCACACCCGGCTTTAAAGGACAAAGCCGGGTGCATCTCATACATGCGCCAAGAAGACAACACATATAATAACAGAGTGTATAGAGATAAATGTCACAATCATCAGAGTATTTATTACATAGCGGAAGTCTTATTACAAAATAAAAGAGTAAATATAAAACGAACTAAGGATCGTCGGCGCCAATGTCGACTGAGAAACGCCACCTAGATCAAGTCGAATGCCTCAGTGTTAGGCGACTCCTCTTCGACCACCTGTTCTTCTCCTGTGGGGGGGGGTGTGAGACAGCAAGGGTGAGCTCACACATGTTCATCGCTCAACAAGTTGTGGGGAATAATGTGACATGAACTCACCAAAGGTGGGAGTTCATGAAGTGTAAGGCTGATCAATGAAATAAAGGCTGAGGCTGAGCATTGCTTTTATAAGTTGGTCAAAATTTTATTAGCAATTACTAAGTGTAAGTAAATACCAAACCTTAATAATAATAAAGAAAAGTAATAGTAAAATAATCCCAAATGCGATGCAAATGTCAAATTGAATTTAAGTTCCATAATTAATCATGTGAGGGTCCGAGCCGCTCATGACCGTGAGCACGGCTAGTATACCAGTTTTACACTCTGCAGAGGTTGCGCATCTTTACCCACAAGTCATGTTACCCATCTGCCAAGAGATGGCCAATCCCATACACCTCTACCGAGGAGGCGAGGCAGGGTAACACTACGAGGCCTTTACAAAGTTCCACTAGCTTCAGAAATCCCGCTACAGTTTATAGGAAGCTCCAGTGCAGGGTTCTTGCCTGACCGCCATCGCAGCAAAATCAAACAAGGACCTCCCTACACTGACCACTCCCCTACTGCCCTTGCCCCTTTCGGGTAAGGAAGACCTCCACTAGCTTTCCTAGTTAATTAGCCAAGGGCGTCCCATTAAACCCTTGTGGTAGCACTGTTTTCCCGGGTGGTCGCTCCATGTTCCCATTAATTTAATGATCTTAACATGAACAATAATAATAACAAGATAATAACAGAATAATCATGAATAGTGTATCTCCATACCCAATCCACATATAGCAATAGCAGGTACTACCCAAAAATATTTCAGGGGTGAACAAGGTATAAAGATAACCAAAACTGGGGTAACCTAAAGGATCCCATCAAAATTAACCTATGCAGATCATTAAAATTAATAAGAACATGGCTGGGAAAAGTAAGTGATCAAGGGCACAACTTGCCTTCAATGAGCTCCTGCTCAGCTATCTCTACCTGCTGAACCTCAGATTCCACAGTGGCTTGCTCGTCTACTCGCATCAACACAATACATACATAGTATAGCCAAAATCAACATCACACCAAACATGTAAATAAAATACACAGTAAAAATCTACACATTAAAATGAGATCATAGGAACTGGAATCACTAAATTTGGAGTTATAGAATTCAAGTTATGAATTTCCTAAGGTTTAATGTGATTAAAATAGGATTAGATGAGGAATTAATTTTCTTACTGTTTTCATGTAAAAACAGTGACATTAGGTGATAAACAACATTATTATAAAATTATAGCAATTGAAATGGATTAATTTGGACACCCTATGAATTTTATATGAATTAAACAAACTCTAGTCATTATTTTTATATTAAAAATAGATTTCTATTTCTTTTTCCTGTCTTTTCTATTCACTGGACTGCGCCTACTATTAGCCGAAAACACAGGGACTTAACCAAAAAGGTACTCAGACTCAGTAAATACTCCGAGGGGACGGCGGGTTGTTTATCGGGTTCTACGGGGTCTCTTCAGTAATATTGCCACGGCGAAAGGGTATCGCACATTCTAGGCCATACGATCTGAGATGGACGATCGAGATTAGATCCAGTGCATTATGAATTCACGGACGACGCAGAACCGCCCAATCTCGATCCAACGCCCCTGATTTTATTAGGCTTCGACTCACCATGGCCGTCCAATCCAAATTGAGCGGTCAGATTTTCCCTTAGCGAAAGGTTATTTCTAATCTAATCCCGACCGTCGGCACTCGGATCGACGGTCATCAGCTCATCTCTCCCGCTGATGGCATCACCACGGTGGCGCACCCCAGACCACGGTGGCGCCCAGCCGGCGAGAGCCACGCCCGTACGCCCGAGCACTAATCCCAAATTCCCCCGACTTAAATGCACAACAAGATAAGGCGAACCAAATGGTGAAGTCCTAACCGGTAATGGTGTGGCCGAAATGCTTGACCACGGTGTGAATGACTTCACGGCGGCGACGAGGTCGTCAATGCGAAATTGAGGTGCTCTGAGGAACCCTCCGCGCACCCAAGCCGCAGAGACAGCTTCACCCGATGATGGGACGCGACGGTGTTGGCCAGGGAGTCACGGACGTCTTGGAATCGCAGAATCGGCCCTCCGACGACCGCTGGCATTTCACTCCTTTCTTAGCGGTCTCGTGGTGCTCTAGATATGCCCAACAGAGGGCGAGAGGCTCGCGGCTGGAGGTTTTATACCCGCGAGCACCGGCCGGGCCGTTTTGGTTCAGCGCGCGGATCTGGGAGGTAGGAGGAGGCGCGCGCACCAGGTGGAGATCTCCATGGCGCTGATGGCTTGGTTTGTGCGAGGGAGAGGGAGAGGGTTTGGGGAAAAAAGGGGGGATGAGGGGGGGGGCGGCTGGGCCTTTTTGGGCCCAAGAGGGGGCGCCAGGGGCGGCTGGGCCGGCCGGGGTCGGCCCACGGCGCGGGAGAGAGAGAAAAAGAGGAGAGAGAAAGAGAGAGAGAAAAAAGAAAGAAAAGATCTTCTCCTCATTTTCGAAATCCGATCTTTCTACATGAATGCAATTGCGCTTTCAAAGCAATCAAAAGAAATGCAAGGTTCGGCATGGTGCATCAAACAACATAAAGTATTTAGGGTTTTTCTTACACGGGAATTCCAAACCGAATCCCGCTAGAACTTTGGAAAAGGTCAAGGTTTAGCGAAGGGAAAAAGAAAAAGAAAAGGTAACGCCCGAATTTTGGCGAGTAAAGAAAAGAAAAAAATTCAACTGCAAAATTCGGGGCGTTACAAACCTATCCCCCTTAAAAGAATCTCGCCCTCGAGATTCAGGGCTCGCTAGCAAAGAGCTCTGGGTACTTGGCCACTAGATCATCTTCACGCTCCCAGGTTGCTTCTTCCTCAGAGTGGTGATTCCATCTGACTTTGCACATTCTGATGGTCTTCCTTCGGGTGACTCTGTCTGCAATCTCAAGGATCTGAGCTGGCTTCTCAACATAGGTCAAGTCCTCCTGGACCTCAAGACCTTCCACTGGCAACTGCTCTTCTGGCACACGCAAGCACTTCTTCAACTGAGACACATGAAAGACATCATGCACAGCAGACAAATTCTCTGGCAGGCTGAGCTGATAAGCCACTTCTCCACGCTTTGAGAGAATTTGATACGGACCAATGTAGCGGGGTGCTAGCTTGCCTTTCACTCCGAATCTTCTGACTCCTCTGATCGGTGACACTTTCAGATAGACAAAATCTCCGACTTCAAAACTCAGCTCTCTTCTTCTTGTGTCTGCATAGCTTCGCTGCCTCGATTGCGCTATCTTCAGATTCTCTCGAACCATCTTGATGTTCTCTTCGGCTTCAAGCAAAATGTCTGGCCCAAACACTTGCTTTTCTCCAGGCTGATCCCATTGCAGCGGAGTTCTGCAACTCCTTCCATAGAGCGCCTGAAATGGTGACATCTTCAAACTGGCCTGGTAACTGTTGTTATAGGAAAACTCTGCATAAGGCAATCGCTTGTCCCATCCGGACTGATCTTGCAACGCATAGGCTCTCAACATGTCTTCAAGAATTTGATTGGTTCTTTCAGTCTGACCATCTGTCTGCGGGTGATAAGCTGAACTGAAATTCAGATGTGTGCCCAAGGCTTCATGCAACTGCTGCCAGAAATGAGAGGTGAACTGCGTTCCTCTGTCTGACACTATCTTCTTTGGCACACCATGAAGACAAACGATCCGAGACATGTACAACTCTGCCAATACTGCACTGTTGTAGCTGGTCTTGACAGGTATGAAGTGGGCTGACTTGGTCAAACGGTCCACCACTACCCAAATAGAATCGTAGCCGGCTCGAGTGCGAGGCAATCCGACTATGAAATCCATACCAATTTCATCCCATTTCCACTGAGGGATCTGCAACGGTTGCAACAATCCAGCAGGTCTCTGGTGCTCTGCCTTAATTCTTTGGCAACTATCGCACATAGCCACATGCTCTGCGATTTCCCTCTTCATTCCATACCACCAGAATTTCCTCTTCAGATCCTGATACATCTTCTCACTGCCAGGGTGAATCGAATAAGCTGTCTCATGAGCTTCCTTAAGAATCAACTCCCGAATGGACTGGACATTGGGAACACATAAGCGGTCTTTGAACCATATCACGCCTTCTGCATCTTCTCGAAAATCTTTGCCTTTGCCTTCTAGAATCAGTCGCCGAATCTCACTGATCTTTTCATCATTCTTCTGCGCTTCTTTGATTTCGCGCTCCAAGGTAGGTTCCAACTCAACTGTGACTCCTCGCGAATTGTTCAGAAATCCGAGACTCAACCTGTCGAACTCCTTGGCCAACTCATAAGGCATCGGACGAGCAACCATCAGATTGACTTGACCTTTTCTGCTTAAAGCATCTGCCACTACGTTTGCTTTGCCTGGATGGTAATGAATCTCCAACTCATAGTCTTTGATCAGCTCTAACCATCTTCGTTGCCTCATGTTCAACTCTGACTGAGTGAATATGTACTTCAGACTCTTGTGGTCTGTGTAAACATCGCATTTCTGTCCATACAGATAGTGCCTCCATGTCTTCAGTGCGTGAACCACTGCTGCCAACTCTAGGTCATGGATTGGGTAGTTCTTCTCATGAACCTTCAGCTGTCGGGACGAGTAAGCCACAACTCTTCCCTCTTGCATCAACACACATCCCAAACCTGTGTAACAAGCATCACAATACACCGAAAAGGGCTTGTGCACATTGGGCAAGACTAGGACAGGCGCTGTAGTCAACTTCTCTTTCAGCGCTTCAAAGGCCTCTTGACATTTCTGGGTCCACTTGAACTCAACTTTGTTGCCTAGCAACGCTGTCATTGGTTTCGCAATCTTCGAAAACCCTTCAATGAATCACCGATAATATCCGGCCATTCCAATGAAACTCTTGATTCCTCTAGCATCTGTTGGCGCTTTCCAGTTCAAAATGTCCGCCACTTTCTTCGGATCCACAGCCAATCCTTCCTTGTTGATTACGTGACCCAAGAACAGGACTTCACTGATCCAGAACTCACACTTGCTCAACTTTGCGTACAACTGGTGCTCTCGCAATCTCTGCAATACCATCCTCAAATGATCTGCGTGCTCTTCTTCGCTTTGGGAATAAATCAGAATGTCATCAATGAATACCACCACAAACTTATCAAGGTAATCCATGAATACACTGTTCATCAAGTTCATGAAGAACGCTGGCGCATTGGTCAAACCAAATGACATCACCGTGAACTCATACAACCCATACTTGGAAATGAATGCCATCTTCGGAATGTCCGAAGGTCGGATCCTGAGCTGATGATAACCTGACCTCAGATCAATCTTGGAGAACACACTGGCTCCTCTCAACTGGTCGAACAGATCTTCTATTCTGGGCAAGGGGTACTTGTTCTTGATCGTGACCTCATTCAAAGCTCGATAATCAATACACATCCTCTTGGTGCCATCTTTCTTCTCCACAAATAGGACAGGGGCGGCCCAAGGCGAGGTGCTTGGCCGAATGTAACCTTTCTCTGACAGCTCATCAATTTGCTTCTTAAGCTCATCCAACTCTGGTCCAGATATTCTGTAAGCTCTCTTAAAGATAGGGGCGGTTCCAGGAAGAAGCTCTATAGCAAACTCAACTTTCCGCTCTGGTGGCATACCCGGTAAGTCCTTTGGAAACACATCTGGGATTTCAGACACAACCTTGATGCTCTCGATCGGGTCTGCTTCACTGCTATCAACAACTATCTGATAACAACTTCCTTTCTTTGGCTCAGGCGGGACTAACTCGGTCACCACTTCCTCTCCTAGTGGGGACACCAACTTTATTGTCCTTTTATCACAACTGATAACTGCCTGATACTTATCTAGCCAATTCATCCCTAGGATGACATCTATTCCCTGAGTACCCATTACTATAAGGTTGGCGGGAAACGCTATCCCCCTTATTTTCACACTTATATTCAAACAAATGCTATCGGCTCGAATTCTACCACCGGCTGAGTAAATTTGAATGGGGGTTGACATGGTAGTAGTTGGAAGATTATGTGCTTCTACCCATGATGCAGTAATGAAAGAATGCGTTGCTCCAGTATCAAATAACACTTCTGCAATATGGGAGTCGACTGGGAACATACCTACTATCATGCCGGGGGTCTCCTGAACTGCTTCAGCCTCCAAGTGGTTCAGCCTTCCATGATTATAGCGCGGCAGAGGGCGATTGCCTGCTCCAGGCTGAGACACATTCTGCTTTGCTGGGGCATTGGGGCCTGACTGCTGCTGGGCTGCCTTCTTCGGACATTGCATCACCCAGTGGCCTTGCTCTCCACAGTGGAAACATGCTCTGTTTCCAACCTGAGCTGGTGCTGCCTGACTGTTCTGCTGATTTGCTGGGGCAGGAAGACGAGGGGCCTGCTAATTCTGCCCTTGAAACTGACCTCCTGACTGATTGCTCTGACGGTTCTGGTACTGATTCTGAGGATACTGCCTTTGAAACTGCTGATGCTGCTGAGGTGGACGCTGGTTCTGCCTGAACTGCTGAGGTTGATTGCCTGAGAAACGAGGACGACTGCTGCTTCCAGACTGCGGTCCACTGATCTTGCGCTTACGATCTTCCATCTCCTTGCGCTTTCTCTCCGTCATGATTGCTCTATCAATCAGGTGCTGGAATGTCGGGAAGGTGTGGTTCATCAGCTGATACTGCAGAGGGTCAACCAAGCCTCTCAGGAAACGGTACTGCCGCTTGGCATCGGTGTTGACATCTTCAGGAGCATAGCGAGACAATTGCAGAAACTTGTCCCGGTACTCACTGACAGACAATGGCCCTTGCTTGAGAGCCAGGAACTCCTCCTTCTTCACTGTCATCAGACCTGCAGGAACATGGTACTGACGAAAGCTACCTCTGAATTCTTCCCAGGTGATGGTGTCGGGGTTGGCATGGGTGGCGAGATAAGACTCCCACCATGACTGGGCTGCTCCTCTCAACAGACGGGGACCATACAGAAGTTTCTCCCTGTCATCGCACTGAGCGGTATGCAACTCCCGCTCCACAGTGCGCAGCCAATCTTCAGCATCCATAGGGTCAGAAGAGTGAGCGAACGTTGGTGGATGACCTCTCATGAATTCAGCACGCTTGTCTCTGGGCATCTAAGGCATCTGAGGCTGAGGTGGTGCTTGCTGCTGTTGCTGCTGCTGCTGCTGAATGGCGGCCAAAGTCTGACCGATGGCTTGAACTGCCTGAGTCTGCATCAGAAACATCTGCTCGATGGACATCGGGGGCGGGGGTGGCAGCTGCTGCTGCTGGGGCGCCTCCTCCTGTTGAGCGGCTCGCTCCTGCTGAGCACGCCTTCCTCCTCTGCGCCTATTCTCTGACATCTGCAGAATGCAACCACACATCAAAACTGATCTGGCAAATCTTGCAGCATAAGAGAAGAGTATAGAATTCTTCAACAGCACTGAACAGATGAGCATCTTCACTGATCTCCAACACAGACCACACAGCTTCTCAGATAGAAAGGAAAGTGGAATAAAAGGTTTCCCAACTATATAACTAACTTTATTAACATAATAGGTAAACCAAAATGCAGGGGATACCCACACTCTGGTGACAATCATTACAAAGATCCAAACCAATCATAGTTCATCATGACAAACATAAATGCACAGGATATAGCAAACTACCCTGTCTAACTAAGACTAACTAAAACTGAGACTAACGCTAAGACTGAAGCTTCTACGTATATTTTTCGTATTAATTACAAGATCCAACTCTAACGATCTATGGTTCTAGAGTTATCTTGGTCTTGCAGTCGGGATTGCCATAAGACTGGTGTCCACGCTGAGGTGAGCGGTACGGGTGCTGAGTCCCAACGGGAGCGGGGGAACCACCATCCAGGTGACGACGTTCCGCGCGCTCAGCCCGCAGCAGGGCGATCTCAGCACGAGCCCTACTCAGCTCGTCTAATGCATGGTCCAGCTCCGTGTTTAGCACGGCGGCTAGGTTGACTGTGCTGCTCAACCTAGGATTGCCCTCACCGACAGGTGAGACAATCACGCCTCCTGTGCTGCCAGATGGACGGCGGGGGTAATACTTCAGGTCAAGACCGTCAGCTGCCCCACCGAAAACCGAGCAGTAGTGCGAAAGCGCACGCCGTGCAGCATCTTGCATGGCTGCCTCAGCTGAGTCCCGCTCAGAAATAGAATAGTGCTCTGAACAAGCCTCTGCACCCTGGAGACTGTTCTCCGGGCAGCGCACCAAGCAAGTCGCCTCCCAGCGGTCCGGGTAGACCCCGCGACTATGCTGGTAGACCACACAGCGATACTCGACGGACCAAGTATGCCGGTCAAATGCCCGACGTAGCAGGGTGTCGAGCGCATCGTGGAAGTGACACCCGCGAGCAGCGTCGCGAGTGATGGGTCGAGCAACCCATCCTTCCGGCTCAAGGTTAGCAGAGAAGTCGGTGTCGTGGCTCGAGCTGTCATCGCCATCTCCGTCGTCTGGGTCTCCTCCAGCAGCTACTCCAGAAGCTGGGGCGCCCAGTGGTGATGCAGGGGGCGGCTCCAGAGGAAGCACAGGGGAGCAGCTCCTCACAGACTCTATCTCCTGGTGGAGCGAGAAGGAAGAGCTCTGCTGCTCCTGCTCCTGTCGTCGACGTTCCTGCTCCTCAAGCAGGCGGTGGTGCAGTCTCTCCAAGTGGCTGGACTGTCCGGCCACGGGGCGGCGAAGCGGACGCTCAGCAAGGCGGGAGGGTAAGAAGGGGATGACTGACTTACGTGCAGTGTGTCTAAGTCTAGCCATCTACAAAAGACATCGCAAGCAAAAGGGTGAGAACAGAATCAATATGACCAGCAAATAATGAATCATAAGTGAATGAAGGATTAGAATAAAACATGTTTTTCAGCAAGGTATAATATATAGTAGAACATAGGTTTGGTCGGTATGACCAACTTTTGAAGGGATGACAAAGTCAAGGAAGGGACAGAGGTCTATAGTCCTTAGAACGACCATTCTACTCTAGGTTAGCGGTCCTACAGTCAGCACGGCTTTGATACCACTTATGTCACACCCGGTTTTAGAAGGCAAACCGAATGCGAACCATGTACGTGCCAGGATCAGTTATTCACGTACACAGCAGTTACATAATATGGACATCATCACACAGTGCTCAAAATAGTATTAATAAGGGAAATAGTCGATTACATCATACGTCTGAGACGTCCATATATTCTTACAATAAATCAAAGTGCGGAAAAGAAACGTAGATAACGCGGCCTTCACAGGCAGCCGACTGGGGGTTGCCGCTAACCCACACCTAGAACTCGTCGTAGTCTTGGAACTCCTGGAAGTCTCCTTCCACAGCTTCATCTTCGCCTGAGCAGTGGTTGCAATGCTGACAACCTGGGGGGGGTTTGGTGTGTAGAGCAAGGGTGAGTACACATCAACATACTCAGCAAGTATCCTGTTTGGCTGTAGTGGACTAGCTTTATGTGGGGATAAGTCAAGCAGTTGCTTTTAGTTGGTCAGATTATTATTTACTAGTAGAAAGCCAAGTTTTAGCATTAACCCAAGTTATTAACCCGATGTACCCTCTCCAAACGGAAAGAATACCACTTACCAGCACCATAGTCATAACCAAAACCATCAATCTCATTGCCACCTGTAAACCAAAAGGTCTCTTATCAAGTACCACTAATCACTGGAGCTCCCTTGGCCGCTCATAACCGCGAGCACGGCTGATATATCAGTTTCATAACACTCTGCAGAGGTTGTGCACTTTACCCACAAGCCGTGATTCCCTCTTGCCTCGGGCCGATCAAACCCTTAAACACTACCAAGGTGAATAGGCAGGGTTTCACTACGTAGCCTTTACAAAGATTCCCCGGGGCTGTAGCCACCCGTTAGGTTTCCTAAATGCACCGCACTCCTCCCCAAGGGGCGAACCCAAACTTGGCAGAGCGAGCCGCATACACCGAGCCCCATTGACGGCACGACGGCTAAGTGAACTACACCCCGGATCCTCTAATTATTCAGCTAAGGGCATCCCATTCCACCCTCATGGTTGCACTGTTTTCCCGGGCGGTCATCCATAGAACAGGTCCTTACGGAGAGGCACTCGAGAAACCGCTCGAGCCCCCTTGAATACCACAAGTACAACATCATAATAAGAGAAGGGAAAACAGCGTATCATAGATAATCTCATCATGTTCATTGATTAGAGTTGAGCAATAGCATAAAGCTAAACAGTAATAATCCAACCCAAATAGGTAAACAAGGACATGGATAACAAAAGCTAGTCAATCCTTAGGTATAAAGGTGTAATGCGGGAGGTGAATTAAATAATGAATAGGACAGAGATAGGTCAAAGGACACTTGCCTCCACCACCCGACTGCTGCTCAGGGGCTTCTCCTGCGAATTCCTCGGGCTCTTCGACCGGATCGTTCTCTATGCGATTGCAAACATACATACATCCATCCACATTTAATACAAAAGAACAGTACACCATACAAGGGAACAAATAAAGTGAGTATGCATCAAGTATGACATTCGATATCGCATTTGTTATGGTTAGAAAGAAACAGGAAAGGGTCTCGCAGGGGGTTAAATCTTATGCACTAACGATCAATTACAATTGGTTCTTAACAAAAGAATTCTGTTACATATACACTAATGGAAACCTAATCATTTTAAGTTGATCAACATTGCACGAGGTAAACAATTAACTACATGAATCAACTAGCATAACGGAATTTTAAATTAAACTTCCTATTTCAATGGCATGAACAATGATTAGCTTACCTAAAATAAAATAGCTATGATCACAGAAAGTAAATAAAATAAAATAAAAAAAATAAAAAAAGGGGGGGCGGTTGAACCGGCCCTGCGCAGGGGGCGCGACCAGGGCGGGCGGCCGAGGGCGGGCTGGGGGCGGCCGGGACCGGCCAGGGCGCGGCAGCGGCCGGCTGGGCGCGGCCAGGGCGCGGCAGCGGCCGGCCAGGGCGCGCGGCCAGGGGGCGGCAGCGGCCGGCCAGGGCACGCGGCCAGGGGGCCGGGCGGCTGGGCTGCCAAGGGGAGGGAGGAGGGGAGAGGGGAGAGGGAGGGAGGAGGGAGAGAGGGAGGAGAGGGGGGGCTCACCGGCGGGGGCGGCCGACGGCGGGGAGCGGCGGCCGAGCAGGGGGCGGCGGCGGCTTAGGGCAGGGGGTAGAGGCGGCGGCGGCTTAGGGTGGGGGAGAGAAAATGAGAGAAAATGAGAGGGAGAGGGAGAGGGTTTGGGGAAAAAAGGGGGGATGAGGGGGGGGGCGGCTGGTCCTTTTTGGGCCCAAGAGGGGGCGCCAGGGGCGGCTGGGCCGGCCGGGGTCGGCCCACGGCGCGGGAGAGAGAGAAAAAGAGGAGAGAGAAAGAGAGAGAGAGAAAAAAGAAAGAAAAGATCTTCTCCTCATTTTCGAAATCCGATTTTTCTACATGAATGCAATTGCGCTTTCAAAGCAATCAAAAGAAATGCAAGGTTCGGCATGGTGCATCAAACAACATAAAGTACGTATTTAGGGTTTTTCTTACACGGGAATTCCAAACCGAATCCCGCTAGAACTTTGGAAAAGGTCAAGGTTTAGCGAAGGGAAAAAGAAAAAGAAAAGGTAACGCCCGAATTTTGGCGAGTAAAGAAAAGAAAAAAATTCAACTGCAAAATTCGGGGCGTTACAAATAGCATAAAGCTAAACAGTAATAATCCAACCCAGATAGGTAAACAAGGACATGGATAACAAAAGCTAGTCAATCCTTAGGTATAAATGTGTAAAGCGGGAGGTGAATTAAATAATGAATAGGACATAGATAGGTCAAAGGACACTTGCCTCCACCAACCAACTGCTGCTCAGGGGCTTCTCCTGCGAATTCCTCGGGCTCTTCGACCGGATCGTTCTCTATGCGAGCGCAAACATACATACATCCATATATTTAATACAAAAGAACAGTACACCATACAAGGGAACAAATAAAGTGAGTATGCATCAAATATGACATTTGATATCGCATTTATTATGATTAAAAAGAAACGGGAAAAGGTCTCGCAGGGGGTTAAATCTTATGCACTAATGATTAGTTACAACTGGTTCTTGACAAAAGAATTCTGTTATATGCACTAATGGAAACCTATTCATTTTAAGTTGATCAACATCGCACGAGATAAACAGTTAATCACATGAATCAATTAGCGTAACGGAATTCTAAATTAAGCTTCCTATTTCAATGGCATGAACACTGATTAACCTACCTAAAATAAAGTAACTAGGATCACAGAAAGTAAATAAAATAAACTAAAAAAAATAAAAAAAACTGAGGGGGGGCGGTTGAACCGGCCCTAGGCAGGGCGGCCGAGCTGGGGCGGGCGCGCGGGGGAGGGCGGCTGAGCCGGGGACGCGCAGGGGGGGGCGGCCGGGCTAGCCAGGGCGGCCGAGCCGGCCGAGCGGCCAGGGGGCGCGGCCAGGGCGCGCGCGGCCAAGGGCCAGGCGGACGCGCGGCCAGGGCGGCCAGGCGGCCAAGGGCCAGGCGGCCAGGCGGCCAGGCGGCCGGACGGCTGGGCGGTTGGGCCAGGGAGGGAGAGGAGGGGAGAGGGGAGAGGGAGAGGGAGAGGGAGAGGGGGGGGCTCACCGGCGTTGGGGAGCAACGGCGAGGGGCGGCCGGCAGTAGGGGGCGGCCGAGGGCGGCGGCGGCGGCTTAGGGCAGGGGCGGGTAGGGGCGGCGCTAGGGAGAGAGAGGGAAAATGAGAGGGAGGGGGAGGGGAATTGAGGGGAAAAGGGGAGGTGGGGGGGGCGGCTGGGCTTGCCAAGGCCCAAGAGGGGGCGCCAGGGGCGGCTGGGCTGGCCGGGGTCGGCCCACGGCGCGGGAGAGAGAGAAAAAGAGGAGAGAGAAAGAGAGAGAAAAAGAAAGAAAAGATCTTCTCCTCATTTTCGAAATCCGATCTTTCTACATGAATGCATTTGCACTTTCAAAGCAATCAAAAGAAATGCAAGGTTCGGCATGGTGCATCAAACAACATAAAGTATTTAGGGTTTTTCATTACACGGGAATTCCAAACCGAATCCCGCTAGAACTTTGGAAAAGGTCAAGGTTTAGCGAGGGAAAAAAGAAAAAGAAAAGGTAACGCCCGAATTTTGGCGAGTAAAGAAAAGAAAAAATTCAACTGCAAAATTCGGGGCGTTACAATGATGGGCTCCAACTTGCTTTCCTGCCTTGCATGCGCGACAAACCCTGTCTTTCTCAAAATGAACATTGGTTAATCCTAAAATGTGCTCTCCCTTTAGAAGCTTGTGAAGATTCTTCATCCCAACATGTGCTAGTCGGCGATGCCAGAGCCAGCCCATGTTAGTCTTAGCAATTAAGCATGTGTCGAGTTCTGCTCTATCAAAATCTACTAAGTACAGCTGACCCTCTAACACACCCTTAAATGCTATTGAATCATCACTTCTTCTAAAGACAGTGACACCTACATCAGTAAAGAGACAGTTGTAGCCCATTTTGCATAATTGAGATACAGAAAGCAAATTGTAATCTAATGAATCAACAAGAAAAACATTGGAAATGGAATGGTCAGGGGATATAGCTATTTTACCCAAACCTTTGACCAAACCTTGATTTCCATCCCCGAATGTGATAGCTCGTTGGGGATCTTGGTTTTTCTCATAGGAGGAGAACATCTTCTTCTCCCCTGTCATATGGTTTGTGCACCCGCTGTCGAGTATCCAACTTGAGCCCCCGGATGCATAAACCTACAAAACAATTTTAGTTCTTGACTTTAAGTACCCAAACGGTTTTGGGTCCTTTGGCATTAGAAACAAGAACTTTGGGAACCCAAACACAAGTTTTGGAGCTCTTGTGTTTGCCCCCAACATACTTGGCAACGACCTTGCCGGATTTGTTAGTCAAAACATATGATGCATCAAAATTTTTGAATGAAATGTCATGATCATTTGATGCACTAGGAGTTTTCTTCTTAGGCAACTTAGCACGGGTTGGTTGCCTAGAGCTAGATGTCTCACCCTTATACATAAATGCATGATTAGGGCCAGAGTGAGACTTCCTAGAATGAATTCTCCTAATTTTGCTCTCGGGATAAACGGCAGGGTATAAAATGTAACCCTCGTTATCCTGAGGTATGGGAGCCTTGCCCTTAACAAAGTTTGACAATTTCTTAGGAGGGGCACTAATTTTGGCATTGTCTCCCCTTTGGAAGCCGATGCCATCCTTAATGCCAGGGCGTCTCCCACTATAGAGCATACTTCTAGCAAATTTAAATTTTTCATTTTCTAAGTTATGCTCGGCAATTTTAGCATCTAATTTTGCTATATGATCATTTTGTTGTTTAATTAAGGACATGTGATCATGAATAGCATTAATATCAACATCTCTACATCTACTACAAATAGATACATGCTCAACGATAGATGTAGAGGGTTTGCAAGATTTTAATTCTATAACCTTAGCATGTAATATATCGTTTTCACTCCTAAGGTTAGAAATAGTAACATTGCAAACATCAAGATCTTTAGCCTTAGCAAGCAATTTCTCATTTTCAATCCTAAGGCTAGCAAGTGAAATGTTCAATTCTTCAATCCTAGCAAGTAAATCATCATTATCATCTCTAGAATTGGAAGTTGAAACATTACAAACATGAGAATCAACCTTAGCTAATAAATTATTATTTTCATTTCTAAGGTTGGCAATAGTGTCATGACATGTGCTTAGCTCACTAGTTAATTTCCCACATTTTTCTACCTCTAGAGCATAAGCATTTTTAACCTTAACATGTTTTTTATTTTCCTTGATTAGGAAGTCCTCTTGGGAGTCCAAGAGATCATCCTTCTCATGGATGGCACTAATTAGCTCATTTAGTTTTTCTTTTTGTTCCATGTTAAGGTTGGCAAAAATGGTACGCAAATTATCTTCCTCATCACTAGCATTATCATCACTAGAGGACTCATATCTAGTGGAGGATTTAGATTTAACCTTCTTCTTTTTGCCGTCCTTTGCCATGAGGCACTTGTGGCCGACGTTGGGGAAGAGGAGTCCCTTGGTGATGGCGATGTTGGCGGCGTCCTCGTCATCGGAGGAGTCGGTGGAGCTCTCGTCGGAGTCCCACTCGCGGCACATGTGGGCATCGCCGCCCCTCTTCTTGTGGTATCTCTTCTTTTCTCTCCTCTTGCCCTTCTTGTCGTTATCCCTGTCACTGTCACTTGATAATGGACATTTAGCAATAAAGTGACCGGGCTTACCACACTTGTAGCAAACCTTCTTGGAACGGGATTTGTAATCCTTCCCCTTCCATTGCTTGAGGATTTGGCGAAAGCTTTTGATGATTAAAGCCATCTCCTCGTTGTCGAGCTTTGAAGCGTCGATTGGTTGTCTACTTGGTGTAGACTCCTCCTTCTTCTCCTCTGTCGCCTTGAAAGCCACCGGTTGTGCTTCGGATGTGGAGGGATCATCAAGCTCGTTGATCTTTTTTGAGCCCTTGATCATATATTCAAAACTCACAAAATTCCCGATAACTTCCTCGGGGGACATTGATGTATATCTAGGATTACCACGAATTAATTGAACTTGAGTGGGGTTAAGGAAGAAGAGTGATCTAAGAATAACCTTAACCACCTCGTGGTCATCCCATTTCTTGCTCCCGAGGTTGCGCACTTGGTTCACCAAGGTTTTGAGCCGGTTGTACATATCTTGTGGCTCCTCCCCTTGGCGAAGATGGAAGCGACCGAGCTCCCCCTCGATCATCTCCCGCTTGGTAATCTTGGTGAGTTCATCACCCTCATGCGTGGTCTTGAGTAGATCCCAAATCTCTTTCGCATTCTTCAACCCTTGCACCTTGTTGTATTCCTCTCTACTTAGAGAGGCGAGAAGTATGGTTGTGGCTTGGGAGTTGAAGTGCTCGATTTGGGCTACCTCATCCTCATCATAGTCTTTATCCCCTACGGATGGTACCTGTGCACCAAACTCAACAACATCCCATATGCTTTTGTGGAGTGAGGTTAGATGAAATCGCATTAAATCACTCCACCTAGCGTAATCTTCACCATCAAATGTTGGTGGTTTGCCTAATGGGACGGAAAGTAAAGGTGTATGTTTAGAAATGCGAGGGTAGCGTAGGGGGATCTTACTATACTTCTTGCGCTCTTGGCGCTTAGAAGTGACGGATGCCGCGTCGGAGCCGGAGGTGGAGGCTGATGAAGAATCGGTCTCGTAGTAGACCACTTTCCTCATCCTCTTTTTCTTGTCCCCACTCCGTTGCGGCTTGTGGGAGGAAGACTTCTCCTTCTTCTCTTTGTGTGAAGAAGATTTCTTCTCCTTCCCTTTGGAGGAGTCTTTCTTCTCCTTCCTCTTGGTGCGGGACTCTTCCGATGAAGTGTTCCCGTGGCTTGTAGTGGGCTTTTCGCCGGTCTCCATCTCCTTCTTGGCGTGATCTCCCGACATCACTTCGAGCGGTTAGGCTCTAATGAAGCACCGGCTCTGATACCAATTGATAGTCGCCTAGAGGGGGGTGAATAGGGCGAAACTGAAATTTACAAATATAAACACAACTACAAGCCGGGTTAGCGTTAGAAATAATAATAAGTCCGAGAGAGAGGGCGCAAAACAAATCGCAAGCAAATGAAGAGTGTGACACGCGGATTTGTTTTACCGAGGTTCGGTTCTTGCAAACCTACTCCCCGTTGAGGAGGCCACAAAGGTCGGGTCTCTTTCAACCCTTCCCTCTCTCAAACGGTCCCTCGGACCGAGTGAGCTTCTCTTTCTCAAATCACTTGGGAATCAAACTTCCCGCAAGGACCACCACACAATTGGTGTCTCTTGCCTCAATTACAAGTGAGTGTTTGATCACAAGAAAGAATGCCAAAGAAAAGAAGCGATCCAAGCGCAAGAGCTCAAATGAACACTATAAATCACTCTCTCTAGTCACTAAGTCTTTGTGTGGAGTTGGGAGAGGATTTGATCTCTTTTGGTGTGCTTTGCAATGAATGCTAGCTCTTGTATAGTGGTTGGAAGCTGGAAAACTTGGATGCAATGAATGGTGGGGTGGTTGGGGTATTTATAGCCCCAACCACCAAACATGACCGTTGGTGGAGGCTGTCTGTCGTATGGTGCACCGGACAGTCCGGTGCGCCAGCCACGTCACTAAAGCCGTTGCAATTTGTCCGTTGGAGTTCTAACTTCTGGGCCCGCCTGGATGTCCGGTGGCGCACCGGACATGTACTGTAGAGTGTCCGGTGCGCCAGCATGGGCGTGCCTGATGCCTGCGCGCTCTGGCGCGCATTTATTGCTGTTGCAGGTGACCGTTGGCGCGAAGTAGCCGTTGCCCCGTAGTTGCACCGGACAGTCCGGTGTACACCGGACATGTCCGGTGAATTATAGCGGAGCAACCGCTGTGAATTCCCGAGGCTGCCAAGTTCCGTAGCCGCGTCCTCTTGGAGCACCGGACACTGTCCGGTGTACACCGGACAGTCTGGTGAATTATAGCGCGCTGGCTTCAGGAAAATCCCGAGGCTGAGGAGTTTTGCGCGAAGTCCCCTGGTGCACCGGACACTGTCCAGTGCGCCACCGGACAGTCCGGTGCGCCAGACCAGGGAGCCTTTCGGGATGCCTTTAGCTCTCTATTTTGAACCCAACTTTGGTCTTTTTAATTGGCTTGATGTGAACCTTTGACACCTGTATAACTTATACACTGGAGCAAACTAGTTAGTCCAATTACTTGTGTTGGGCAATTCAACCACCAAAATTATTTAGGAACTAGGTGTAAGCCTAATTCCCTTTCACTAAATAAGTGAGAAGTGCAAATCATAAACAAGGTATGCTTCTAGACTTAGTAAATTAGTTTTTGAATACTAACATGTTTATCTAAGTGCTAGAAACAGTGCCAAGAAAAAGAGATTATAATTGAAGAAGAGTTGGCTGTGTATACCAAACTCCAGCTCGGCCTGGCACACCGGACTGTCCGGTGGCGCACCGGATAGTGTCCGGTGCCCCAGGCTAGTCGGTGGTGAACCGACTGCTCTTGGGAAACGACGGAGTTGTACGACTAAAATTCATCGGACTGTCCAGTAGTGCACCGGACTGTCCGGTGAGTCATCCGCGATGAACTCGTCGCTCTTGGGAAAAGAAAAAGGCGACGTGGCTAAAATTCACTGGACTGTCCGGTGGTGCACCGGACTGTCCGGTGAGCCAACGGCGCCTGCGGCAAACGGTCGACCGCGTGATCACCGCGCGACACGTGGCCAGCTCCAACGGTCGGCTGGGTGCACTGGACAGTGTCCGGTGCGCCATCTCGCCTGAAGGACCAACGGTCGGCTGCGCCCGATTTGGAAGGAGATCGCGCACCGGACTGCTACAGTGGCTGTCCGGTGGTGCACCGGACTGTCCGGTGCACCACTCGACAGAAGGCAAGATTGGCCTTCCAAGTTGGTCTCCAACGGCTCCTAGCTGCCTTGGGGCTATAAAAGGGACCCCTAGGTGCATGGAGCAATACACCAAGCTTACAAGAAACATTCTAAGACTCCCAGACTCCGCCTACACGCATTTGATCGACTATGTTAGTGATTTGAGCTCCGTTTGAGTTGCGTACTCCCTGTGCTGTGTTTTGAGCTCAAGTCTAGGCTTGCGTGCGTGTGTGTGCTGTGGATTTGAGTCTTGTGTGTGTTGTTCTCCCTCTCTTACTACTTTGCTTCTCTTGTGACAAACTTGTAAGGGCGAGAGGCTCTAATCTATGGAGATTCCTCGCAAACGGGAGAAAGACTGTAAGGAAGAAAGCCATGGTATTCAAGTTGATCATTGAATCGCTTGAAAGGGGTTGAGTGCAACCCTCGTCCATTAGGACGCCACAACGTGAAAGTAGGCAAGTGTTACTTGGCCGAACCACGAGATAAAAATCACGTGTCTCGTGTGTTGCTTCTTGTGATTGTTTTGTCCGCACGAGCGTGTTCCATAGCCACTTGATTTTACTAACATCTTAATAATCAAGTTTGTGGCTATTTAGTATTTGATTTTACAGGAACACCTATTCACCCCCCTCACTAGTAGAGATCTTATCATCGATGACGTTCGTATTGCGTCACTGCATGTGTATATATCGTCACAGATAAAGGTTTGTGACGAATTTGTGACGAGTTCGATTTGGTCATAGGGGTCGCGTCACATTTGTTGTGTTGTGACGAACTACCCAGTTTCGTCATCGATGTGTATACATTCTGTGATGAAAGCCGCGTTGTCATGGAAGTGAATTCATTCTATGACGATCAGTTGTGGTCATAGAGGAAGGCACTTTTCCGTCATAATTCGTCGTCTGCCCGAGCAAACTGACGGCGTTGTTAACGCCGTTTGGTTTCTGTGACGGTACGGTATCGTCACAGATAGAGCCGTGGTTTGGTCATTAACAGCCGTTTGGAAGGTGCTGATGCGTATGACGTCAGCGCTGACGTGGCTAGTGATGTGGCAGCTGACGTCAGAGCTGACGTCAACGCTGACGTGGCATATGTTTTATTATATGCCACCAGTTTGGTCACAGATGTGCAGAGAATAATTTAATTGGAAATTGCAAAATATACTAGAACAGAGGAATGAGCACACAATTCCATATTCCATACATGAATACAACTAGTATTCCAGTGCGCATACAAACTAAGTGGACAACACTAAACTCAGTTCACAACATCACCACTTGACTTCACATTTCAGTTGAGTTTGCACAAACATAACAGCATATAATCAAAAGTTGACACCCACGAGCAACTAGAGTTTTTGGGTACCCTCATGTCAAAGAATAGGCCAAAAACAGCAGCTCTGACTAGCAGCCCTCATGTCGAAGAAGAGTTACCATGCAAGGACAAGAGCTTCTTGATGAGCACATTGGTCTCCTCCATCTCCTTGCTGTTCTTCTCTGTTATCTTCTTGTACTCCTCCAACTCCCTTTGTGTCCTCGCCTGCTGTTCCTCAGCTTCTTCACATTTCTTCCTGAGCTGGTCGAGTTCACCTTGAACAGCAGCCGTCGCTTCAGCTGCAAGTTGTTCCCGAAGCTCACTATGATTTGATGATGATGCCTTGGAGGTTGCCGATGTTTTGATGCCGACGCTTTTCAGGAATTGGTGTGAGCTGCTCTGGGACAGCACCTTCGACACAAGGTGCACACTAGATGCTGGCATCTCACCTTCAGCAACAGGTTCAGCCCTCAAAGCCTCCATATGAGACTGAAATATCATGGACAGAAACAGTAACATGTTAATGCTAATGAGCAACAGCAAGATGCTGACAATAATGTGAAAACAGTGACTTTCATTTCTAGTGCACATTATAGCAGATTATAGCAGTTACAAATTATAGCCTACAAGGCATTAACAAAGACTATGAAAAATAGACTGACAGACTCTAAAAGCTATACATTTGATGGCAAATTATAGCAGATTATAGCCGTTACAAATTATAGCAGATTTGCTTAAAAGCTATACATTTGATGGCAAATTAAAAGCTATACATTTGAAAGACTCTATAAATAGACTATGAAAAATAATGTGAAAACAGTTACAAATTATAGCAGATTTGCTTAACAAAGACTCTAAAACCTATACATTTCTAGTGCACGGGTCCTACAAAAAATAGACTATGATATTTACTTTCATTTTAGAAATTTGATGGCAGACAAATGGCAGACAAAATAGACTATGATCTGAACTCCCCTGGGATGGGACAGGCGATCTCACTCCCCTTCGTTCCATCGACCCACAGCCAGCCTCCCTCATATGATCTCATAAAAATTACACTAAATAAAGCAAACAAATGAACTTACAAGTGCTTCTCTTGCCGGTTCACTCAGGCCACGTTTGGAGCTGGTATGACAGGTCTTGAAGGCGTCCACCGCATCTAGTTCTTCAGTCTGATCTAAGCTGGGTTCTTCTCGGTTTCTCTTCTGCTTCTGTTTCGTGGATAAACAATCACAGCGAAGTTTTCTCAGATCAAATGCAATAGAAGTTGAGTGCAAAAGTGCAGGTAGTAGTACAAGGTAATAGTTACTTACATATGCATGTAAGTGTGCCACATAGCAGCGAGAACCTGTAGCCTGATGAAACTTGACTTGACTGTGGTTCTGCTTGTTCTTTTCACTTATTTCCTACAAGAGAATGAACATGTCAGATTAGATCATAGGTTCAATATGCGAAGATCCTTTGCAAACGTATAGTGAAAGAACAATATATGACAAGATACCCATACCATGTTCTTTGGATCAGACCACTTTGCAACTAATGCCCTCCACTATTCATCAGTCATGTAAGATACAGGAGAAGTTGTGCTAATCTCATTTGCAGGTACACCATTGAAGTATTTCTGCTTGAGCCGATAACACTGGTTTTTTACCGCAGAGCGTAGCATATCGGTGCAAGCTTCCTTTGTTGCCTTGTCCTCAGTGTTAACGGACAAGCGCCCCTATGCATATGACAATTCCATAGTTAGTCAAATCAGGTTAAGCAGTATACAAGTGAACCATAGAATCAGTAATGCACTTACATTTAGCTGTGACACAAAGTTGTTGTAGTATTTCTGGTCGTCCTTGTAATCTTTCCAACGAGTTAGTATAGGCATGGTTTCCCGAATAATGATGCCAGCCTCTGATGCAAACTTGGCAGCTTGAACAGGTTCATGTGGCCTTTTTTGCCTTCCTCAACAGCTATGGGCAGTCTCCTTTGCATAACTTTAGTCATCCTGTCCAGTTGTTTTCCCTTGGTTGCTGCCCTGGGTCTCCTTGGTGCTCGCTGTGTAGGAGCTACAAAATATAATTCGCTTTTATTGAATAATGAAATTGTTTTGTTTCATGCAAATCAGCAAAAGAGATGCCTTATTTGACTGAAAAAATAGAACTTGCCTTCAGTTTCTTCATCTCTAGCTACATTGGCTTGAGCATCACCTGTACTGTCATGAGCAGTAGATGCCATGTCTTCCTCTTCAGCTCTGCTGAAATGATCAGCAAGTCCAGGTGTAGTACGGCTGTTGCCTTCAGCATCACCTGTACTGTCATGAGCAGCAGATGCCATGGCTTCCTCTGCAGCTCTGCTGAAATGATCAGCAAGTCCAGGTGTAGTAGGGCTGTTTGGTATGTGATCATTTCCATCTGTTGGTTCCTGTACATTGTGGCCATCTGTCTCTGTAGAGTGAAGCCTTTTTGAAGATTGCTCCTCTGGTTGTGCACCTGCCCTCACTCTCTTGCTGAACCTAATGCCTGGAGCCATGTTGGGGTCTATCTTCTTCTTTGAAGCAAGGGTTGTGTTTCTACCTCTTCTAGGATACTGTCCACAAAAAATAGTCATGTGCATTTAAAAGTGTAACGCCCCGAATTTTGCATTTGAATTTTTTCTTTTCTTTACTCGCCAAAATTCGGGCGTTACCTTTTCTTTTTCTTTTTCCCTTCGCTAAACCTTGACCTTTTCCAAAGTTCTAGCGGGATTCGGTTTGGAATTCCCGTGTAAGAAAAACCCTAAATACTTTATGTTGTTTGATGCACCATGCCGAACCTTGCATTTCTTTTGATTGCTTTGAAAGCGCAATTGCATTCATGTAGAAAGATTGGATTTCGAAAATGAGGAGATCTTTTCTTTCTTTTTTCTCTCTCTCTTTCTCTCTCCTTTTTTTCTCTCTCTCCCACGCCGTGGGCCGACCCCGGCCGGCCCAGCCGCCCCTGGCGCCCCCTCTTGGGCCCAAAAAGGCCCAGCCGCCCCCCCTCATCCCCCCTTTTTTCCCCAAACCCTCTCCCTCTCCCTCTCATTTTCTCTCATTTTCTCTCCCCCACCCTAAGCCGCCGCCGCCTCTACCCCCTGCCCTAAGCCGCCGCCGCCCCCTGCTCGGCCGCCGCTCCCCGCCGTCGGCCGCCCCCGCCGGTGAGCCCCCCTCCTCCCTCTCTCCCTCCTCCCTCCCTCTCCCCTCTCCCCTCCTCCCTCCCCTTGGCAGCCCAGCCGCCCGGCCCCCTGGCCGCGCGCCCTGGCCGGCCGCTGCCGCCCCCTGGCCGCCGCGCCCTGGCCGGTCCCGGCCGCCCCCAGCCCGCCCTCGGCCGCCCGCCCTGGCCGCGCCCCCTGCGCAGGGCCGGTTCAACCGCCCCTAGGGCCGGTTCAACCGCCCCCCCCTCTGTTTTTTTTATTTTTTTTATTTTATTTACTTTCTGTGATCATAGCTATTTTATTTTAGGTAAGCTAATCATTGTTCATGCCATTGAAATAGGAAGTTTAATTTAAAATTCCGTTATGCTAGTTGATTCATGTAGTTAATTGTTTACCTCGTGCAATGTTGATCAACTTAAAATGATTAGGTTTCCATTAGTGTATATGTAACAGAATTCTTTTGTTAAGAACCAATTGTAATTGATCATTAGTGCATAAGATTTAACCCCCTGCGAGACCCTTTCCCGTTTCTTTCTAACCATAACAAATGCGATATCGAATGTCATACTTGATGCATACTCACTTTATTTGTTCCCTTGTATGGTGTACTGTTCTTTTGTATTAAATGTGGATGGATGTATGTATGTTTGCAATCGCATAGAGAACGATCCGGTCGAAGAGCCCGAGGAATTCGCAGGAGAAGTCCCTGAGCAGCAGTCGGGTGGTGGAGGCAAGTGTCCTTTGACCTATCTCTGTCCTATTCATTATTTAATTCACCTCCCGCATTACACCTTTATACCTAAGGATTGACTAGCTTTTGTTATCCATGTCCTTGTTTACCTATTTGGGTTGGATTATTACTGTTTAGCTTTATGCTATTGCTCAACTCTAATCAATGAACATGATGAGATTATCTATGATACGCTGTTTTCCCTTCTCTTATTATGATGTTGTACTTGTGGTATTCAAGGGGGCTCGAGCGGTTTCTCGAGTGCCTCTCCGTAAGGACCTGTTCTATGGATGACCGCCCAGGAAAACAGTGCAACCATGAGGGTGGAATGGGATGCCCTTAGCTGAATAATTAGAGGATCCGGGGTGTAGTTCACTTAGCCGTCGTGCCGTCAATGGGGCTCGGTGTATGCGGCTCGCTCTGCCAAGTTTGGGTTCGCCCCTTGGGGAGGAGTGCGGTGCATTTAGGAAACCTAACGGGTGGCTACAGCCCCGGGGAATCTTTGTAAAGGCTACGTAGTGAAACCCTGCCTATTCACCTTGGTAGTGTTTAAGGGTTTGATCGGCCCGAGGCAAGAGGGAATCACGGCTTGTGGGTAAAGTGCACAACCTCTGCAGAGTGTTATGAAACTGATATATCAGCCGTGCTCGCGGTTATGAGCGGCCAAGGGAGCTCCAGTGATTAGTGGTACTTGATAAGAGACCTTTTGGTTTACAGGTGGCAATGAGATTGATGGTTTTGGTTATGACTATGGTGCTGGTAAGTGGTATTCTTTCCGTTTGGAAAGGGTACATCGGGTTAATAACTTGGGTTAATGCTAAAACTTGGCTTTCTACTAGTAAATAATAATCTGACCAACTAAAAGCAACTGCTTGACTTATCCCCACATAAAGCTAGTCCACTACAGCCAAACAGGATACTTGCTGAGTATGTTGATGTGTACTCACCCTTGCTCTACACACCAAACCCCCCCCCCCCCAGGTTGTCAGCATTGCAACCACTGCTCAGGCGAAGATGAAGCTGTGGAAGGAGACTTCCAGGAGTTCCAAGACTACGACGAGTTCTAGGTGTGGGTTAGCGGCAACCCCCAGTCGGCTGCCTGTGAAGGCCGCGTTATCTACGTTTCTTTTCCGCACTTTGATTTATTGTAAGAACTATATGGACGTCTCAGACGTATGATGTAATCGACTATTTCCCTTATTAATACTATTTTGAGCACTGTGTGATGATGTCCATATTATGTAACTGCTGTGTACGTGAATAACTGATCCTGGCACGTACATGGTTCGCATTCGGTTTGCCTTCTAAAACCGGGTGTGACATAAGTGGTATCAAAGCCGTGCTGACTGTAGGACCGCTAACCTAGAGTAGAATGGCCGTTCTAAGGACTATAGACCTCTGTCTCTTCCTTGACTTTGTCATCCCTTCAAAAGTTGGTCATACCGACCAAACCTATGTTCTACTATATATTATACCTTGCTGAAAATCATGTTTTATTCTAATCCTTCATCTATTTATGATTCATTACTTGCTGGTCATATTAATTCTGTTCTCGCCCTTTTGCTTGCAATGTCTTTTGTAGATGGCTCGACTTAGACACACTGCACGAAAGTCAGTCATCCCCTTCTTACCCTCCCGCCTTGCTGAGCGTCCGCTTCGCCGTCCCGTGGCCGGACAGTCCAGCCACTTGGAGAGACTACACCACCGCCTGCGTGAGGAGCAGGAGCGTCGACGACAGGAGCAGCAGAGCTCTTCCTTCTCGCTCCACCAGGAGATAGAGTCTGTGAGGAGCTGCTCCCCTGTGCTTCCTCTGGAGCCGCCCCCTGCATCACCACTGGGCGCCCCAGCTTCTGGAGTAGCTGCTGGAGGAGACCCAGACGACGGAGATGGCGACGACAGCTCGAGCCACGACACCGACTTCTCTGCTAACCTTGAGCCGGAAGGATGGGTTGCTCGACCCATCACTCGCGACGCTGCTCGCGGGTGTCACTTCCACGATGCGCTCGACACCCTGCTACGTCGGGCATTTGACCGGCATACTTGGTCCGTCGAGTATCGCTGTGTGGTCTACCAGCATAGTCGCGGGGTCTACCCGGACCGCTGGGAGGCGACTTGCTTGGTGCGCTGCCCGGAGAACAGTCTCCAGGGTGCAGAGGCCTGTTCAGAGCACTATTCTATTTCTGAGCGGGACTCAGCTGAGGCAGCCATGCAAGATGCTGCACGGCGTGCGCTTTCGCACTACTGCTCGGTTTTCGGTGGGGCAGCTGACGGTCTTGACCTGAAGTATTACCCCCGCCGTCCATCTGGCAGCACAGGAGGCGTGATTGTCTCACCTGTCGGTGAGGGCAATCCTAGGTTGAGCAGCACAGTCAACCTAGCCGCCGTGCTAAACACGGAGCTGGACCATGCATTAGACGAGCTGAGTAGGGCTCGTGCTGAGATCGCCCTGCTGCGGGCTGAGCGCGCGGAACATCGTCACCTGGATGGTGGTTCCCCCGCTCCCGTTGGGACTCAGCACCCGTACCGCTCACCTCAGCATGGACACCAGTCTTATGGCAATCCCGACTGCAAGACCAAGATAACTCTAGAACCATAGATCGTTAGAGTTGGATCTTGTAATTAATACGAAAAATATACGTAGAAGCTTCAGTCTTAGCGTTAGTCTCAGTCTTAGTTAGTCTTAGTTAGACAGGGTAGTTTGCTATATCATGTGCATTTATGTTTGTCATGATGAACTATGATTGGTTTGGATCTTTGTAATGATTGTCACCAGAGTGTGGGCATCCCCTGCATTTTGGTTTACCTATTATGTTAATAAAGTTAGTTATATAGTTGGGAAACCTTTTATTCCACTTTCCTTTCTATCTGAGAAACTGTGTGGTCTGTGTTGGAGATCAGTGAAGATGCTCATCTGTTCAGTGCTGTTGAAGAATTCTATACTCTTCTCTTATGCTGCAAGATTTGCCAGATCAGTTCTGATGTGTGGTTGCATTCTGCAGATGTCAGAGAATAGGCGCAGAGGAGGAAGGCGTGCTCAGCAGGAGCGAGCCGCTCAACAGGAGGAGGCGCCCCAGCAGCAGCAGCTGCCACCCCCGCCCCCGATGTCCATCGAGCAGATGTTTCTGATGCAGACTCAGGCAGTTCAAGCCATCGGTCAGACTTTGGCCGCCATTCAGCAGCAGCAGCAGCAACAGCAGCAAGCACCACCTCAGCCTCAGATGCCTCAGATGCCTAGAGACAAGCGTGCTGAATTCATGAGAGGTCATCCACCAACGTTCGCTCATTCTTCTGACCCCATGGATGCTGAAGATTGGCTGCGCACTGTGGAGCGGGAGTTGCATACCGCTCAGTGCGATGACAGGGAGAAAGTTCTGTATGGTCCCCGTCTGTTGAGAGGAGCAGCCCAGTCATGGTGGGAGTCTTATCTCGCCACCCATGCCAACCCCGACACCATCACCTGGGAAGAATTCAGAGGTAGCTTTCGTCAGTACCATGTTCCTGCAGGTCTGATGACAGTGAAGAAGGAGGAGTTCCTGGCCCTCAAGCAAGGGCCATTGTCTGTCAGTGAGTACCGGGACAAGTTTCTGCAATTGTCTCGCTATGCTCCTGAAGATGTCAACACTGATGCCAAGCGGCAGTACCGTTTCCTGAGAGGCTTGGTTGACCCTCTGCAGTATCAGCTGATGAACCACACCTTCCCGACATTCCAGCACTTGATGGATAGAGCAATCATGACGGAGAGAAAGCGCAAGGAGATGGAAGATCGTAAGCGCAAGATCAGTGGACCGCAGTCTGGAAGCAGCAGTCGTCCTCGTTTCTCAGGCAATCAACCTCAGCAGTTCAGGCAGAACCAGCGTCCACCTCAGCAGCATCAGCAGTTTCAAAGGCAGTATCCTCAGAATCAGTACCAGAACCGTCAGAGCAATCAGTGAGGAGGTCAGTTTCAAAGGCAGAATCAGCAGGCCCCTCGTCTTCCTGCCCCAGCAAATCAGCAGAACAGTCAGGCAGCACCAGCTCAGGTTGGAAACAGAGCATGTTTCCACTGTGGAGAGCAAGGCCACTGGGTGATGCAATGTCCGAAGAAGGCAGCCCAGCAGCAGTCAGGCCCCAATGCCCCAGCAAAGCAGAATGTGTCTCAGCCTGGAGCAGGCAATCGCCCTCAGCCGCGCTATAATCATGGAAGGCTGAACCACTTGGAGGCTGAAGCAGTTCAGGAGACCCCCGACATGATAGTAGGTATGTTCCCAGTCGACTCCCATATTGCAGAAGTGTTATTTGATACTGGAGCAACGCATTCTTTCATTACTGCATCATGGGTAGAAGCACATAATCTTCCAACTACTACCATGTCAACCCCCATTCAAATTTACTCAGCCGGTGGTAGAATTCGAGCCGATAGCATTTGTTTGAATATAAGTGTGAAAATAAGGGGGATAGCATTTCCCGCCAACCTTATAGTAATGGGTACTCAGGGAATAGATGTCATCCTAGGGATGAATTGGTTAGATAAGTATCAGGCAGTTATCAGTTGTGATAAAAGGACAATCAAGTTGGTGTCCCCAGTAGGAAAGGAAGTGGTGACCGAACTAGTCCCGCCTGAGTCAAAGAAAGGAGGTTGTTATCAGATGGCTGTCGATAGCAGTGAAGCAGATCCAATTGAGAGTATCAAGGTTGTGTCTGAATTCCCAGATGTGTTTCCAAAGGACTTACCGGGTATGCCACCAGAGCGGAAAGTTGAGTTTGCCATAGAGCTTCTTCCTGGAACCGCCCCCATCTTTAAGAGAGCTTACAGAATATCTGGACCAGAGTTGGTTGAGCTTAAGGAGCAGATTGATGAACTGTCAGAGAAAGGTTACATTCGGCCAAGCACCTCGCCTTGGGCCGCCCCTGTCTTATTTGTGGAAAAGAAAGATGGCACCAAGAGGATGTGCATCGATTATCGAGCTTTGAATGAGGTCACGATCAAGAACAAGTATCCCTTGCCCAGAATAGAAGATCTGTTCGACCAGTTGAGAGGAGCCAGTGTGTTCTCCAAGATTGATCTGAGGTCAGGTTATCATCAGCTCAGGATCCGACCTTCGGACATTCCGAAGACGGCATTCATTTCCAAGTATGGGTTGTATGAGTTCACGGTGATGTCATTTGGTTTGACCAATGCGCCAGCGTTCTTCATGAACTTGATGAACAGTGTATTCATGGATTACCTTGATAAGTTTGTGGTGGTATTCATTGATGACATTCTGATTTATTCCCAAAGCGAAGAAGAGCACGCAGATCATTTGAGGATGGTATTGCAGAGATTGCGAGAGCACCAGTTGTATGCAAAATTGAGCAAGTGTGAGTTCTGGATCAGTGAAGTCCTGTTCTTGGGTCACGTAATCAACAAGGAAGGATTGGCTGTGGATCCGAAGAAAGTGGCAGACATTTTGAACTGGAAAGCGCCAACAGATGCTAGAGGAATCAAGAGTTTCATTGGAATGGCCGGATATTATCGGCGATTCATTGAAGGGTTTTCGAAGATTGCGAAACCAATGACAGCGTTGCTAGGCAACAAAGTTGAGTTCAAGTGGACCCAGAAATGTCAAGAGGCCTTTGAAGCGCTGAAAGAGAAGTTGACTACAGCGCCTGTCCTAGTCTTGCCCGATGTGCACAAGCCCTTTTCGGTGTATTGTGATGCTTGTTACACAGGTTTGGGATGTGTGTTGATGCAAGAGGGAAGAGTTGTGGCTTACTCGTCCCGACAGCTGAAGGTTCATGAGAAGAACTACCCAATCCATGACCTAGAGTTGGCAGCAGTGGTTCACGCACTGAAGACATGGAGGCACTATCTGTATGGACAGAAATGCGATGTTTACACAGACCACAAGAGTCTGAAGTACATATTCACTCAGTCAGAGCTGAACATGAGGCAACGAAGATGGTTAGAGCTGATCAAAGACTATGAGTTGGAGATTCATTATCATCTAGGCAAAGCAAACGTAGTGGCAGATGCTTTAAGCAGAAAAAGTCAAGTCAATCTGATGGTCGCTCGCCCGATGCCTTATGAGTTGGCCAAGGAGTTCGACAGGTTGAGTCTCGGGTTTCTGAACAATTCGCGAGGAGTCACAGTTGAGTTGGAACCTACCTTGGAGCGCGAAATCAAAGGAGCGCAAAAGAATGATGAGAAAATCAGTGAGATCCGGCGACTGATTCTAGAAGGCAAAGGCAAAGATTTTCGAGAAGATGCAGAAGGCGTGATATGGTTCAAAGACCGCTTATGTGTTCCCAATGTCCAGTCCATTCGGGAGTTGATTCTTAAGGAAGCTCATGAGACAGCTTATTCGATTCACCCTGGCAGTGAGAAGATGTATCAGGATCTGAAGAGGAAATTCTGGTGGTATGGAATGAAGAGGGAAATCGCAGAGCATGTGGCTATGTGCGATAGTTGCCAAAGAATTAAGGCAGAGCACCAGAGACCTGTTGGATTGTTGCAACCGTTGAAGATCCCTCAGTGGAAATGGGATGAAATTGGTATGGATTTCATAGTCGGATTGACTCGCACTCGAGCCGGCTACGATTCTATTTGGGTAGTGGTGGACCGTTTGACCAAGTCAGCCCACTTCATACCTGTCAAGACCAGCTACAACAGTGCAGTATTGGCAGAGTTGTACATGTCTCGGATCGTTTGTCTTCATGGTGTGCCAAAGAAGATAGTGTCAGACAGAGGAACGCAGTTCACCTCTCATTTCTGGCAGCAGTTGCATGAAGCCTTGGGCACACATCTGAATTTCAGTTCAGCTTATCACCCGCAGACAGATGGTCAGACTGAAAGAACCAATCAAATTCTTGAAGACATGTTGAGAGCCTGTGCGTTGCAAGATCAGTCCGGATGGGACAAGCGATTGCCTTATGCAGAGTTTTCCTATAACAACAGTTACCAGGCCAGTTTGAAGATGTCACCATTTCAGGCGCTCTATGGAAGGAGTTGCAGAACTCCGTTGCAATGGGATCAGCCTGGAGAAAAGCAAGTGTTTGGGCCAGACATTTTGCTTGAAGCCGAAGAGAACATCAAGATGGTTCGAGAGAATCTGAAGATAGCGCAATCGAGGCAGCGAAGCTATGCAGACACAAGAAGAAGAGAGCTGAGTTTTGAAGTCGGAGATTTTGTCTATCTGAAAGTGTCACCGATCAGAGGAGTCAGAAGATTCGGAGTGAAAGGCAAGCTAGCACCCCGCTACATTGGTCCGTATCAAATTCTCTCAAAGCGTGGAGAAGTGGCTTATCAGCTCAGCCTGCCAGAGAATTTGTCTGCTGTGCATGATGTCTTTCATGTGTCTCAGTTGAAGAAGTGCTTGCGTGTGCCGGAAGAGCAGTTGCCAGTGGAAGGTCTTGAGGTCCAGGAGGACTTGACCTACGTTGAGAAGCCAGCTCAGATCCTTGAGATTGCAGACAGAGTCACCCGAAGGAAGACCATCAGAATGTGCAAAGTCAGATGGAATCACCACTCTGAGGAAGAAGCAACCTGGGAGCGTGAAGATGATCTGATGGCCAAGTACCCAGAGCTCTTTGCTAGCCAGCCCTGAATCTCGAGGGCGAGATTCTTTTAAGGGGGATAGGTTTGTAACGCCCCGAATTTTGCAGTTGAATTTTTTCTTTTCTTTACTCGCCAAAATTCGGGCGTTACCTTTTCTTTTTCTTTTTCCCTTCGCTAAACCTTGACCTTTTCCAAAGTTCTAGCGGGATTCGGTTTGGAATTCCCGTGTAAGAAAAACCCTAAATACTTTATGTTGTTTGATGCACCATGCCGAACCTTGCATTTCTTTTGATTGCTTTGAAAGCGCAATTGCATTCATGTAGAAAGATCGGATTTCGAAAATGAGGAGAAGATCTTTTCTTTCTTTTTTCTCTCTCTCTTTCTCTCTCCTTTTTTTCTCTCTCTCCCGCGCCGTGGGCCGACCCCGGCCGGCCCAGCCGCCCCTGGCGCCCCCTCTTGGGCCCAAAAAGGCCCAGCCGCCCCCCCTCATCCCCCCTTTTTTCCCCAAACCCTCTCCCTCTCCCTCTCATTTTCTCTCCCCCACCCTAAGCCGCCGCCGCCTCTACCCCCTGCCCTAAGCCGCCGCCGCCCCCTGCTCGGCCGCCGCTCCCCGCCGTCGGCCGCCCCCGCCGGTGAGCCCCCCCCCCCCTCCTCCCTCTCTCCCTCCTCCCTCCCTCTCCCCTCTCCCCTCCTCCCTCCCCTTGGCAGCCCAGCCGCCCGGCCCCCTGGCCGCGCGCCCTGGCTGGCCGCTGCCGCCCCCTGGCCGCGCGCCCTGGCCGCGCCCAGCCGGCCGCTGCCGCGCCCTGGCCGGTCCCGGCCGCCCCCAGCCCGCCCTCGGCCGCTCGCCCTGGCCGCGCCCCCTGCGCAGGGCCGGTTCAACCGCCCCTAGGGCCGGTTCAACCGCCCCCCCCCCCTCTGTTTTTTTTATTTTTTTTTATTTTATTTTATTTACTTTCTGTGATCATAGCTATTTTATTTTAGGTAAGCTAATCATTGTTCATGCCATTGAAATAGGAAGTTTAATTTAAAATTCCGTTATGCTAGTTGATTCATGTAGTTAATTGTTTACCTCGTGCAATGTTGATCAACTTAAAATGATTAGGTTTCCATTAGTGTATATGTAACAGAATTCTTTTGTTAAGAACCAATTGTAATTGATCGTTAGTGCATAAGATTTAACCCCCTGCGAGACCCTTTCCCGTTTCTTTCTAACCATAACAAATGCGATATCGAATGTCATACTTGATGCATACTCACTTTATTTGTTCCCTTGTATGGTGTACTGTTCTTTTGTATTAAATGTGGATGGATGTATGTATGTTTGCAATCGCATAGAGAACGATCCGGTCGAAGAGCCCGAGGAATTCGCAGGAGAAGCCCCTGAGCAGCAGTCG